>NC_083356.1:15805000-17075000 GCF_030254825.1 Meriones unguiculatus
AACAGGCAGCCAGATGTTTCTTCTGATACACGGTCTGGGACTCAGTGGCCAACTCTAGATTTGGCCAGAGGAGGGCTATGCATGCTGGGAAGCAGGCCTTCTCATAGAAGCAGGGACTGGGGCCAGGGCTGGTGTCTTCCTGTAGACACTGTTCTGACACTGTGTAGCTAGCTGCAGATGGGGCTCTGGCCTTAGCCACACACATGGGACATCACCATGTGCAATGGAGCCCACAGCTTTACAGAGATCACATTTCTTCTTCATTCAGGAAACACTTTGGGCCATCAGCCCAAGGGCAACTCAGCTCGACCAGGCCTAGGCTTCACTGAAGCATGGCTGGGGAAATGGGGAAAATGGTAAAATGGCCCTGCTGACTATCTTGAGCTGCGTGTAAGCTGACAGGAAAGGAGGAGACAGATCAAACAGGGCTCACAGGGCAGGAGGTTCAGTGAGTGTCTGGTGAAAAGATGCTACTGATGCAAAGCCAGTGAAGTCAGGGAAGTACAGACTAATCTGAGGACTTGTGACAGTCTAGCCTGTGTCAGGAGGGCTTGGGAGGAGAGAGTGGAAAGACAGCCTGGGACTATAGCATGGGATATGGGTGCCTGGAGGCCAGTGATGTGGTCATCTGGTCATCAGGTGTCTACTCTGACCTCTGCCTCAGCACTGGCCTGCTTCTACCATGTCACAAGCCTCAAGATTTTCCTGCTCTTCCTCAGCTTTCATGGGCACCATGATCTGGCCTGGCAGGCAGCCTGTGGCTCTTTGTGGAAGGACCTCAGAGGCAAGCAACTTACCCACTACCCACTCCCACAACCTCAGCGCCACTCACCTCCTGGGCTCCAGATGAGCCAGGTGTGGGGCTTGCAGGCTGGGGGAGAGAGGTTGGCAGAAACAGACCCACCTCCTCTAGGCTCTTAGCTTGTGCCAACAGAGTCGTCTTTCCTCATTGGACCTGAGCTCACGGGCCCCATCAAGAAGACACAGCTTCTGAGCTCTAAAGCCTGGGAAGGACATGTCTAAGATTCAGTCACTGGAAAAGCCCAGGCACTCCAGGGGCTGAGTCAGTGGAGAATGAAGGCCTGGCTCAGGAAGTGAGGGCGAGGGAGGTCAGGTTTTTCCTAAAAAGCCAAAGGTCTGATATTCTGGAAAAGCTCTCAGCCCCATGTATGTATGGGGACTGTCTAGTCTTTAATCTCCTAAAGCACATGAAACCAGTTACCTAGAAATGTCAGTTTGGGAAGGCAGTGAAGGTTAAGAGCAGTGTGCCCTTACAGGAGGGACTGGTTAACATCCTACATAGGAGGAAAAGCTTCAGACATGAGGTGAAGCTTCTAGCTTTTTCTTAATCTACAAGAGAAGGACTAAACCAAACCAAGCCTCTTGGCTCCTGTGCCTGCCAGACTTTCTAAATTGTCCCAGGCAGGGCTCTGGAGACGATATTGAGCAGGCTCTTCCTGGCTGGTCCCACAGTGCATATGCAGAGGGATTCTACAAAGGGCCACCAGCTGGGAGAAGGCCCCTATACTCTCAGGGGTTGGCTCTGTAAGCCATTCCAGGCTGTCACTGCACTGAAGGTGTGCAATGGCATTCATTGATGGTGATATTTAAAATGCAAGCTTATTCCTGGAAACCGTTCAAAACTAATTAACTAGCCTGGACCGCAGGGCTTTTCACTTCCTGGTTCCAGTAAAACCCAGGCCGTAAATCCTCTGCTGTTAGGACACTTTCCTTTTGTTTTCAAGAATGTTAAAGGGTCACCGCCAAGTACTCCAGTCTGAGATTTATGGACTCATGAGGGCAAATACTACTTTTAGGTCTCCATCAATTTGGGGACCTCTATGTCTGTTCCTCAGAGGCAAGGCTTGAACTCAAAGAGGCTGGGTAGTCCTGGCTCTGGGGTCCTGACACACCTGAATAGTTCCCCTGCCTGAGAAGAGTTTGAGGATCCCCTCAAAGTCAAGGCTGGGTAGGGGCACACTTCTCGCACCTACCTCCGGGAAGCTGTGTGAATCTCAGTATTTGCACAATATGTGCTTCATCCTTGTCTCCAAGTGCCCTGATGCAAAGGCTCAGAATGTCCCAGCACAAGGCTGAGAGGAGAAGGTTAGTAACCAAAGGAACAAAATGGGTTCACACCTTTGTGAGTTAAAGCCACACACGCATGGCCAAGATGTAAGAACAGAGATTTATGAGCAGGTAAGGAGAGTTGTTCTCAGGCAGGAAGCATGGAAACTTCATTTAGAGAGCCTATGCACATTTATTTAGGTGCTGCCCACTTCTGAGCATTGTTGTTAAGCAATGTGTTTCTGAGCATGCTCAGTGTGTCATAAATAAGAAGGAAAGGGAATGGACACATATGGGTACATGCTTAGCTCAAGGTCACAGCACACATGTGTAAAAGTTAAAATGGCAGACAAGAGTGCCTTCAGGAACTCTCAGCTTTCATAAAAACATTTTAGCTGAAAATAAAGTAAATGCCATTTGGAGGTCCATTAACATAGAAGTCTTCGGAAAGGTGCCTGGCTCACTAGAGGGTGGGTGTGCAACTACATGGAAGGATGGATGCAGGAGTGGTTGATGGTGTGTGAGCGGGTGAGTAGATGGACGGGTGGTGGGGTGATATGTGAGTGAATGGGGAGGAGTGAGTAGGTAGATAGCTGGGTACGTGGGTGGATGAAAGAAAGTAAACAATTCAGGCTCTACAACCCTAATCTTCCCACTGGGAATGTTAAAGCTGGCCAGTTCTAGAAGGAGCCAACCTCTGCATGAAGCCACCAGACCCAGCAGCAGCATGTACAGGCACACATTACCAGTCTGGCAGAAGGCTGAGCATGCAGGAGGCTGATGTCACTAATGTTCTATCAGTACCATCAATGGCATAACAATGCAAGAAAGCCCACACATTCTATGACAGATCACAATTTGGAAGAGTGAAAATTTCAGATAAGGCTTAAAAATACTACTGGGCTAACCTATGCTTTAGAACTAGTAGAATCCAATAGATTCTACTAGCAGTTTTTAAACCAAGTTATCGGCCTTTTCCTTCCTTCCTCCTGCCCTGCCCTCCCTTTTTAGGAAAGCCAAGCTCTTTGAAGCAGATGACTGGTAAAACTTCCGTTTCTTACAGAATCAAGGTACCTGGCTGCATAATGGCGTGCTGGCTGAGATTTCCAAGGTAAGCTAGGCCCAGCTCACAAAGCCAGGTACCAGCTGTGTGACTCTGGCCAAAACACTACCTTTGAGTCTTCAAATGGAGGCCATCTTACCTCCCTAAAGGATTAAGAACACACATGCATATACACAGTACACCATATAAGAAGGTGCTCAGATCTTACACACACTGCTTTGGGGATAGAGAAAGGAAAAGGCCACCCCACTGAAGTGTGCCAAGGAGGACCAGAGCTGAAGGCCCCAGCTCGGGAACCTAAGACCCTCTCAGACTGCCTACCTGTTCTAGGCTCTTTGTGCAGGGAGGGCGTGTGAGCGTGTGTTTGCCATGGCACGGACGGCCACTCCATCACAGCTTCTTGGAGGCCACAGCAATTGAGAGACCCCAGAACTGCCTAGCCTGGGACACAGGTTTCAGGGCCAGCAGGGAACACAAGGAAGGCAGCTTGTAGATAAACAAGACTTGTTTTCTGAACTGGGCTCTGCCATGAAGCATTTTTCACAACTGATGAGATCCGTCTGCAAATAAGTGGAGCAAGCAGTGCTGCCCTGGAAAGAACAGACAGATTTGGCACTCACATCCAGAGCCGAGGGATGTGGTCTTTTCAATTGATTTCTAAATACATACAGCTCAATTTCTGCTCCGAGTGATATCCACTGTGCCCAGCAAGGAGAAACTGATTTTAAAAAATTGCCCAGTTTCATTTGGGGTGTTACTGCTGTTCCTAGAGGCCAGTCTCCACAGTGACAATGTCATCAGATAATGATTAGAAAAGATGCTAATAAGTGGGAGTGCAGACAGAATCACAGATTGATAGTTAGATGAGGTCCCAGTCCTGAGAGATAATGGAAGGGGGATGTCAAATCATTTGACTGTGTGACAGGTTCACAGACTGCTTTCATGTACATCAGGAATTAGGTTTATTACAAAGGATTATTTGGAGATATAATCTGTACCAAGAATGGGGCTCTGTTACTGAGGCAGAATGGGTCAGGGGGAGTGCAGTTTACCCTCCCACTCCGCCTCCCCCTCTCAAGAGGATGTCAGTGTAGACCTATGGCATGCCTCAGGAGAGGCTCTTCCTCCTAGCCAAACAGTGGGAGGCCCTAGTATCCTGTACTGTACATGCAAGAGGTGGGGAAACATCCTGTGTGAAGGAGCTGGGTAGGGTCCAGCAGGGCTGGCTGACCCTATAGGGACAGTCCTGATCAGCTTCACTAAGCAACTGGTCATCCTGAGCAATGAAGGTCTAGCAACAAGCCAGCCAAGAAGAACAACAGAAACCAAGATAAATTCCTGACTCACGAGGCAACAGGAGTTGTGACTACTATGGTATCTGTGGCTCACACTAGGGGCATTGCCTGAGGTACTGGCCTTAGCAAACTCTGTCTCAAATGCATTTACAGTGACCTGTCTCCAGAGGCTTCAGGTCACGGTATCCAAGAGAAATGGTGATGGATGAGTAAAGAAAGCAATCCAACAAACAAGCCAAAGGGCCCCAATCCAGGTGGGCCAACCATGAAAGGTGGCCACAATCCAAAAAGTTGGAGGGGCCGATCGAATGTATGATGAATCTTGTCAGTGTCACCCCAGACCAGAGGGTTCTCAATTCACTTAGAACTTAAAAAAAAAAAAAATGCTGATGCCACTCTGTTGTGTTACCAGTTCATGCTTGTCAATGCTGGCAGCTCAGCCAAGGGAGAAGAGGCTAAGCAGGACCATCCCAAGGCTTACACTGTAGCACAAGGGGATGGAACTCTCAGACTCCCTGAGAACTGAGGAGTGAAGCAGACAAAGGCTGAGGCGGGCTGGTTGGCATGTGCTCAGAACCCCTGTGCTCCTAATGACAGTCCTCTGCTCTCGGCACTGGGTTTGCAGCAGCTGCACGCCTGCACATGCTGTTTTGATCTTCATGTGTGCAGTGGGTTGGAATGCATGCACTCAGCTGACCTAAGATGGAGGTGCTCACATTCTTTGGCCAACTTTGAAGGCAACCACCATCACCATGTCCATGGCAGCAGAAGCGGTGGCTATGGTCAGCACAATAATCTCGGAAGCAGTGGGGATGGCAGTGGTGGTGGTAGTGGCCACAGTCATTGCAATGGTGGCGGCAGCGCATAGCACTGCAGGCAGGATGGTCCCAATTCTGATTCCTGTCAGACCTCTACCCTACCCTGAGATATGGCACGGCCACTAGGCTGTCTTCTGGGCGGTGCAGAGTGAAGGTGATTGTCAGCTAGGTCATGGAAGAGGCTCCTGACTGCACAGGAATTTCTGGTCATCTTGAAAACACCCTTGGAAGTATCAGGCCCTTTCCATTCTGTCTAACTATGATCTTAATATGTGGATAGGGAAAGACCTGAGGTCAAAGAAGTCTTTATGGTATTAGTGATCTAATAAAAGACTCAAGAGAACCACATCCCTTCTGCCAACTGAGGACACAGGAAGAAGGCTTTGCCTCCCAGACCCTAGATCCCTGATCTTGGATGTCTAGCCTCCAGACTCTGAGAAGCAGATGTTTGTTGTTTACGGGCTCCCAGGCCAGGGTGAATTGTTACAGAAGCCCATGGCTAACACACATGGCACCGGAAGCATATGGATGCCAGATGGACACTCAGGAGACCAGAGAAGGAGGCACTCAGAGGACAGGCCATGGCCAAACCTGCTCCTACATCTCGGGGAAGAAGAGCAGCATGGTAGCCTGGGAGCGAGGCTGGGTGTTGAAGACACAGTCCCGCAGCTTCTCCCCAGTACCAACTGCTCATCACCATGCACTGCCTCACCAGTTCCTCCAAGGGCCATAGACTGGCACAGAAGGCAAACAGAACTGGGGCGGGGTGGGAGGGGGGGTTGGTTATATTTGTATGATGAGCTGTAACTCCAGGGAATTTTTCCTTGACAAGGGATGAGGTGACTACTGGACTTTCTCTGCTTGGTGATCCCCCTAAGCCTCTGGACAACAGGCAGACAAGGAGGCAAGTGACCATGGAGGTAACAGGCCATGGACAGTTATGTCCCAAGACATTCTTGACACCCCTAAGAGGGATGTCAGTATACCTCACTGACAGGCAGAATCTCTAGCACTACAGGGAAAGTGCTTAGCTCTGGTTAGGCTCAAGGTGGCAGTGGCAGGACTCAGTCTCTGTTAGAAGAGGCAGTGCTCTGGCCCCTCTGAGTTTGCACACCCAACCTTTAGCCAGGTCCCAAGGTCCTCACTGCCCACTTCAACCTGGGCTTTGCACAAATGTTCTTTACCCCAGTTAAGCTGCTCAGAGGCACCTGGAAAGAACAGATCTTCCAAGTCTCTGGGCTGAGTTTGTCCAGCATGGCTCTGATGACTGCTCACTGGCTCTGAGGTAGCTACAGTGAAGAAGCCATGGAGGAGAAACAGGTCTGTGCTTCAGGATGCTGAGGAAAGACATTACAGCCCCACAAAGTTAGGGCCCTGTAAAAGCTATCCCAGTGGAAGATGAAAAATGGAATGTGGTAGGAAGTTGGCTCCCTGCTGAGGGCAGTAACTGTTTCTCACTGTGATGGGTCTGAGGCTCAGCGTCAGCTCTGATGGGAGCCCACCATCATGTCAACCACACTGAGAATCATATACACAAAACACAAGAAGAGCAAATATTTTTTTCTTTGAATGAGGAATTAAAAGAGCAATGCAACTTCTGTGTGCTTTATCTCAAAAGAACAAACACCCCAAAGTTGAATTGAGAAATCCTGTCATATTTGCCCTGAAAATCCTCAAAGTAATTAGGGTAATAAAATGAACATGTCGTACAAATGAAGGGTCTCTTGGAGGGGAGGCAGATGGTAAGATAGCCCAAAGATTCCCTCAGCACCTTTCTCCTTTTTCATTCCACTTTATTATTTTCTTTTGTGCTAGGCATGAGTGAAACTTAACAAGGAGCCTGTAACAAGTGTTCCCTTCCTGCTGTGCTCCTGTAGCAAGGCTGAACAGCACTATTCACTGGTGGAGGTCTGCAGGGATTCAGGCAGGAAGGAATGTGTTTCACTCAAAGCCACTAATTTGGATGACAACAGCGCTTGCCACTGAGGACCTCTGCAGCCCAGGCATCAATGGTATCCTCACAGGGGAGTGTTCATCCTTCTTAGCACTGCCTGGGTTGAAGAAGGACAGCAGACACGTGGCCACTGAGGGTCCCACAGGAAAGCGGGGTGAAGATGTGTCTTAGCCTGGCACCCCACTCTCACTACTGAACTGAGCCTCTCTAGCAAAGTCAACCTGAGACACTAGCCTGGGCTTCCACTGCATCACCAGCCCCTCTGGTGCTAGCAGAGTTCAGGATGCTATCTCCCAGCCTGAGTTCCTTCTCTGGATATGGTTAAATGAACAAAAGGAGATCGCTCACACAGTACCAGCAATTCTCCTCCAAGAAGCCCAGGGGTATCCTAAGCCAGGAAGTGATGCAGAGTTTGGGGTGAGACTGCATACTGCTCCAGCCAGCTGCTTTTCACTCAGGTTACCTAAGAGTGTCAGGTCCTTTCTTCTCAGCCTTGCAGGTCAATGATCTTGTCTACCAAGGTTGGCTAAATGCTCCAAATGATGTCAGCAGGCTCTGCATGAGACCTGCTTAAGCAGGTGGCCCACAAGGACAGCAGGGAACCTTGGGTCTCAGGAAACCTGCAGGCTGCAGGCCCATCAGCACTCTAGCAGTGCCATTCTCATTTCCAAGGTAGACTTATCTCAGTGTCCACAAAAGGAAGCAAAATGGGACATGTGATAGCAGAGAAGGGACATCTTAATAATGCCCAAGCTGTAATTACATTTCTTCAAGGACCAAGCAGGCAAGCTTCCTTTAGTACATCTGCCTTAGATATCAAACACCATTAATGAGATAATAAGGGCCTTTCAATTAATGATTTGAGTGGTGAGTATAATTTCTTCCTTAATGGCAAGATTAATTCACAGGCAAATGAGTAAGAGATACTAGCAAAGTCTTGGACATTCAGCTGCTTCTTCATCAGTGGGCACATTTTTTCCTGATGCAGACTTGGGCTGGCACTTCTGAAGCACCTGCAGCTGCCCAGGGAAAAGGGTCCTGAGGTCCAGATGTTAACTACACCCCATATGAGTAAAAAAGGAGTGAGGAGGAAAATGTACCTGTCTGAGGAAACCACCCAGAGAAGGCTATGGAGGCCTGCAAAGTCACACAGGACCAGAATAACCAAGGCTGCTGCTGTACAAAACATGAACTCATCCACAAAGCCCACAAGGGCACAGCCAGGGGCTCATGTTCCAGGTAGCATAGCTGAAGCTCCAGTGCTGTCCTGCCACCTGCCAGCTCCAGGCCAGAGCTCCAGATGGATGCCCAGGGACCACAGTGAGGCATTGTACATAGGGGTCTGCTATGCTCTTGGAGAGCTGTCCCTAAGCTACAAGCCACAGTCACTTCCCAAGGAGGACTGTCCTATGACACTCCACACAACCACAGTCACTTCCTAAATTTTCAGTTTTGCCGAGGAACTAAAATTACAACTAGACCATACAATATGTCGGTGAGTGATGGACAACATACAGGACAATGGCCCCATGATATTATACCATGATCTCAGCCTGTGCAGTCACACAGTGTGATGTTCACACCGTGATGGAATTGCCTGCTGATGGTGCTAAATGTGCTTTATCACTAAACAATGCATTACCTGTGTACACCTGCGAGTAGAAATCAGACCCGGGATCCACGACCCAATCTGTCACACCTATGGCAGAATCCTTGGCATCACAGTAAGCACAGGCTCTGGGGCCTCTGCATGTCCCGGTCACAGCTGGTATGGCTCTTGTCCCTTGGGGGCCATTCTACTCCCTGACTCCCATAGGCTGGTAGCCGTATCATAATGCAAAACTACATTCAGTGCAACTTCAAAAGTCCCCATACACTTTCAGTTTCAAGACTGCTTCAAAGTCCAAAGTCTCTTCTGAGACTCAAGGCATTCTCTTAACTGTAAGCCCATGTAAAATCAAAATCAAATGCAGATCACATATTTCCAACATATAGTTGCACGGAATGTACATTACCATTCCAAAAGGAGGGAAATTGAACATAATGAAGAAATAGTGAACTAAAGCAAGACTGAAAACCAGCAGGATGAATTGTCTTCATCTCCATGTCTGAGGCCAAAGGGCTCTTCAGATTGCCAACCCTTTCAGCTTTGTTTACTGCAAGGCATTTCTCTCTCTTGGGCGGGTTCCACACCCTGTTAGCAATTCTTCTTGGCACATATCCCACAGTTCTGGCATCTCCAACATCTTCAGATCTCCTATTAGCTTTGCCTTCACAGCTTTAGGTAATGCATCTCTGGGCTTCCAGGCACAGACACCCCTGACACGTGCCTGGCTTCAAGAGCTTTCCTTAGCTGTGGAAGGAGATTTCACAATTCTTTTCTTGTATCCTTGACTCTAAAGCCAGAGCCATGAGGCCAGGAAAGGCAGAAGCTGCCAAGTTTTGCTGCTTGCTGGGGCTCAAACTTGGCCCCCTCTATTCAGCAAATTTGTACCAGCTTTCAGTTGTTGATGGTTCCCTTCACTGCTTAACCTTTCCTTTAACTCCTTTTACCAAGGACTTGGAAGATTATCTGGGTGGGGCCTTGCCCAGAAGTTACCACTGCTCTTATTCCACTTGGCATCAGGTTTTTCTTTAAGCTATCTATTCCCTTGAGCACAAGACTTGGCTCCAACACGGCCTTTCCTGGTGCCCCTTTTCTTCTCACATTGTACATTTTGTATTTCTCCTTGGCCCACTTGCACCTTTTCATTGTAGAGTGACTATTAATAACCACATGACAAAGTCAATACTAGGGTGTCTTGAAATCTCCTCTGCCAATGCCATTAAGCCAAAATTCTTCAATTTAGCTTCAGGCAAATTTTTAGGACAAGAACAAAAGGCACCCATTTTCTTTGCCAAAATATCACAAGAATGGTCTCTAGCCATTTATCTTCAGAGATTTCTTCCCCTCTGAAACCGATTTACTGGGCCATCATAGTTCAAACTGCCCTCAGAACTGTCTTCCTTGTTCCCACAAGAATAGCCCATCAAGTTCCTCTTAAAATATCCCACCATTTTTCTAGTCCCAAAGTCTTCTATATGCCTCCAACAAAAAGTATTGTCAGGCTTCTTAAAGCAAACCCTGGTCCCTGGTACCAACTTTTGTGTTAATCACTTTTCTATTGCTGTGAAGAGACACTATGACTAAGGCAACACATATAAGAGAAAGCATGTAATTGGGGGCTTGCTTACAGTTTCAGAGGTTGATACATTATCATCATGGAGGGGAGCATGGAAGCATTCAGACAGGCAATAGTTGAACAGCATTACATCCTGATCCACAGGCAGAGAAAAAGCCTGGGCTGGGCCTGAGCTTCCTCCAACAAAGCCACACCTGCTCCTATCAGGGAGTCCTACTCCCTGGTGACTACACATTCAAATACATGAGCCTATGAGGGCCATTCTTATTCAAACCACCATTTTGCTGAACCAGAGTCCTACCCTAAGGAACTAAAATGCAGCCAAAACTCCATGGTGAACTTTTTTTTTTCCTTTTAAGAACAAGGTAATATTTTTACAGTTTAGCTGTAAGTAGTTGCTAAGATCTTGTGCACATCTAGAGCTGATTTGTTCTAACCTACAATTTGTGTTCAAGTGCCATCCACTGCATGAATGTATACTAGAATATACAGGGTTTTGCTTTTTACATATATCACTAAGCTTGCTAATTCCATTTCCAAGATTTACTATTTTTGAGTCTCAAGAACACACACAGTATCCTAAAGCTGTAATAGCCACCTTGCCATGTGCTTACATCCAGGTTGAATTGAAATCCCTACCTGAACTGACATCTACCACGCAGAGGTCAAGGCCTCAGCTCAAAGTGAAATGCAACCAGCAGCTAGATCCACTGGCGATGTGCTGCTATGTGGATGATGAGCACCTCTCCATTCAGAGTACCTCCACCCTTTAAGCAGCAATATAATGATGGAGGGGAGACTACACATCCCACGAGCTGTCCAAGCCAAGAGCATGGAGACAGGTTGGATATTTCATGTCTGAGCTATAACATTCCACTCTGGCCCCTAATGGTTCATGACCATTGCAAACTGAATGGTTCACTGAGTCCATCACCAGACATTCTCAATGCTTCAAGCTCATCTCGAGAACCCAGGTGAAGTTTTCTCTGAGACTTGAGGTGAATTCTTAGCTGAATCTCTATCTAACTAAAAATGGTGAGTGATAACCCCAACACACAAAGACACAGAATAAACACTCCCATTCCAAAAGCAAGGAATGGGACAAAGAAGGAATAAAGAGAAGAGGAATGAAACCTTGCAGTGCAAACAAACCCTGCTGCTTCAAATCCTGGGTCACAGTGACACGCTAGAACCTCCAGAGAGCCTGGAAGGCCCACCCCAGCTCTGCCAGTCATAGAGCACATGGCTCCCCCACACACACACACACACCTCCCATGGCTCCACTCACTGTCTGAAACATTCCCTAGCAGATACTCTATACTCTTGGCATCTCCAGTTTACTTGGGTCTTCACTACACCTAACAGCTTCAGTATCACAGCTTCACATGCTGTCCTTTGCTGCTACATCTTGCCTGGACTCCCAATATTTCATTTAAAACCTGGGTGGAAGCCTCCACCTGCATTCGCCATGCCTAGAAAGTCAGCAGCACACGGGGCACTGAGATCTGCTGTGATTTAGCAGCAGTCAGGGCTCCTAAAACCACACCTGGGCTTCTCACACACTGAAATGAATCCTACATGCCTCCATGTGCATGTGTGCGTGGGTGGACATCCTCCTCAAAGGAAAGTCTTTTTATGCTATTTATACTTTTATGCTCTTTAGTGCCACAGGACGGATCCTGCTGTCTCTGAGATGCCCTGGAGGCAGCTTTCCTACTGTCCTGGTGCAAAATCCTTGGTTTCTTTCTGATGTCACTAATCCCTTTAGCCAGCAGGTTTCTCAGTATGGACTTTACATGTACTCTCTTCTGGAAAAGTTACTCACCCTTCTCTGTTTTTACCATATTCACTGCATATCTAGCTAGAGGCAGCCAGTTAGAGGCTTTGCAGTCTTGAATTTTTTTTTTTCCCAAGCTCAGCTTTATGCAGTCTCTACGCATGGAAAAAGTACAGACAAGTTCCGCTCCAAAGTATAACACAAATGGCCTCTGGTTCACTTCCCAACAGTCCTCTTTCCCATCAGACCCCCATAAGCAGTCTTTACTCTCCACATTCCTGGCCACATTCTGGGTTGTGAACTCCATTGAAAACCATTAAGCTCGGCTTAGATCAGCAGTTCTCAACCTTCCTAATGCTGCAACCATTTAATACAGTTCCTCATGTTGTGCAGACCCCCAACCATAAAATTATTTTCATTGCTACTTCATTAGCTGTAATTTTGCTGTTGTGAATTGTAACATAAATATCTGTGTTTTCAGATGGTCTTAGGTGATCCCCATGAAACGGTCATTTGCTCACCAAAGGGGTCACAACCCACAGATTGAGAACTGCTGGCTTAGACTTCTCCAAAACCCTCATGTAATCTGGTTCCAAAGGCTTCTAAGCCTGTGGTCAAATAATCGCAATGGCTCTGCTTGTAACAACTTTCCAGGCCAGCCAACTTTTCATCACTGTGACAAAACACCAAAGCAAAAGGTGCATTTTGCTCACATTTTCAGACACTGGTGAGCTGACTCCATGGCTTTCAGGACTGAAGCAAAGCAGAAAAATCATGGTGGGAGGACATGGTAGGGCAGAACTCCCTATATCATGGAGTCCAGGAAGCAGGAGAGAAGACAAAGGCTAATACACTCTTCAAAGCCATGTTCCCAATGACCCACATCCTCCAACTAGGCTTTACCTCATGGTCCACCACCTCCCAACAATACCGCCCTATAACAAACCCATCAATGGACAAGTCTATTAATTAGGTCAGAATCCTGGAACCTAATAATCCATTCTCACTCACTGGATGGATCTACTAGCTGGGACAAAGCCTTTAAAACAGGGATTTGGGGGATTCTTCATGTGCAAACTATAACAACTGAAGGGAAGCAGGAGACATAGGTGAGGGGAAGCTCATGCTCTGCATTCTCAGGCAGCAATGTTTTAGGGCCACTGTGCTAGAAAAAAATGGACAGAACAGAGCGGGCCACAGGGCTGTCATTGGCCAAACAGTGGTGGAACCTCACCAATCCCTGAGATGCCTGGGAGAAATCTCTCCCGCTGTCCTGGTAAAAAGTATTTGTTTTTTTAAAAAAACAGATTAAATTATTTATTGTTTTTAATTATTGATATTATAATTTAATTATATTTCTCCCTTCCCTTTCTTCCCTCTAAACTCTCCCATATACCCTTTCTCATTCTTCTTCAAATTCATGGCCTCTCTTTTTTTTCACTAATTGGTATTGCAATAGCACTACTGTCTTCAGCCACAACATGTTTCTTGGCCCTAGCTTTTCATGTATGTGACACAGAGGAGTGGCGTGGTCAGTGGACACTCCAAGAAGCTGCCCACTGCACTCAGGCAGGAGGAATAGTAAGAACAGAGAAGCCAGCTCCTGGTACAATGTAGGGAGGTGGCATCACATAGGGGTGGCATGAGGGAAGCAGAAAAGCAGGGAGAAGACAATGTGACAATGAGTTTGATGAGAGGGCGCGGTAACTCCAGACTTGGAGACTGAGATATTACCCTACCCCACCTCCAGTCTCCATGTCCCTCTACTGAGCTTTGCTCTGTAAACCTAAGTAAATGCTGTCCAGAAGTGGACCCCTCTGGGTTCCTTCGGGGAACAGGCATGCCCTGAAGATCCTGAAATCTCCTTCGTTAAGGCCAGTGAGGCCAAACAGTTGATAGTCTTGAACTTTTACTGCTGTTCACATGAAGCCATGACACACTCCACAGTGAAACACTCAGTGACAGGACTTAACAACTGCATAAGAGGGGGCAGGACAGACCCGGTAAGCAGGTATGGGAGACAGGAGCCCAGTGTCTTCAGTGGGCAGCCCTTGCAGAGACATGGGCACATACCACACAGAGGATCTTCACCTACTATACCTGCTGCCAATCGTAAATACTGAAGTAGTGAGTTTCTATGTGTGTTTTGGAGGTGTGCTGACACCTGACCACCTTAAATGAACACCTGAATTGTTTTAGGTGTCTGTGCTGGCCGTTAACCCAGCCATGGCCAGGCCATGGGGGCTGAAGCTAGAGCCGCTCATCCAACACACAGAGAGAAGCCTTAATAAAATATGTAGGTATGTCTGAGCGCAGTCACAGGACTCAAATTGATTTTCTGCAGCCGCTAGACTTCCATTCCTTTCTCTGAGAACTGCCTGTGCATTCATTTCTTAAAGGGGCAACAACCGCAGTAAGCCTGAATTAACACAGCCCTCATACCTCTCCATGGCAGGTGAAGATAGAGAGGGCGTACATATGTTCTGCTGAGAGGGTTGGGGGTGGTGATGTGGGCTGGAGGTGGGGCCAGAAACTCTGGGACAGGGGACAGAAAACTCCTCCTTCTGCCAGCCATTTACCGTGTCTCTTCCCAGGGCGGTGTCCTTTTGTAAACAGTGAGAAACTGAGTAAATGAGGGAGGACAACGGCGTGTCTGGAAGGATGGGTAGGTAACTCAGGACAAAGGTGAAGACTGTATGTCCCCAAAAGAAGCGTCAGCAGGTACTCTCAAAAAGATAGGTGCCTCAGCCAGCCCTGCCCATGGGTGGCCCACACTCCGCAGCCCCAAGTGCCCCCATGGCTAGAGAACATACAGCCGCTGCCACTCATGGCATTCTGGATGAAGGGCCATGAAACAGAGGTCCCCTCCTCCCCCACACAAGCTTGTCACCTTCCTTTATGAAAAAGGAAAGAATGAGCTGGCCTCATGGGAAAGTCAAATGTCCCACAAAGACATAATTACTAAATAACTAAAGAACAGGGGTCACCGGGCCAAAGGAAATCCAAACAAATTCTAGAGAGGCAAGCAGTTTTCTTTATGACTATTTCAGCAATAATTTCCCATTTATAAAGAGAAAGGGTTTGCCTTTTCACATTAAAAGGAAAAAGGACAGCCACATTTTTCTTGTGTTGCTTCCTACAAAATACTAGGGGTACATATGCATGCTTGAGGATACATGTCTCCATGTGTGTGCATATTTATGTGCAAGTATGTACCATTGTGTCAATATGTGGACACATATGCTCATATGCATATATGTATGTGTGCTCTGCACAAATGCATGTGCTCACTTGCCTATATATTCACACAGGTACTGTGTGTGTGTGTGTGTGTGTGTGTGTGTGTGTGTGTGTGTGTGTGTGTGTAGAAGCTGAAAGCTGAGCCCCTACTTCTCAGATGAGAAATTCAGACATAGCAGAACATCTCACCATCCTGCCTCTCTTCCTTGGACCTCCATCTAGGCAGGAAGGAGGCAGCCACTGCATCAGTGCTGCCGCTCTCCTGGGCAGCAAGCCCCAGGCCATGGCTTCCTAGCACTGCTCCAGAGCTGTGCTTGGACACTGCTCTTTGATGGCATATACTCCTAAAGCTAATGTGACACAAAGCTCACTTTACCTAGGGCCGTGAAGCCTGGGACAGACCTCCCACAGGCCATCAAGCTTTTCCTGCAAGTCACATCCTGAAGTGGCAACTAGGGTGTTCTTGTGGTGTGGCCCATGCTTTCCTTACTTCAACTGAGCCACAGGAAAGCAGCACTCATTACTCTCCTTGGACTTAAGATCCTGTAAGGCACCGGGAGCCTCTCCCACAATCTGTGCCTTTCATCTTTTCCTCATGCCTCATCTTCAGCCTTTAATCACTTCTCCTGATAAGAAAGTTGCTATTCAACTCTGCAGCCCACAGGACATGCCACTCAGAAATGGCTCAGATCTTCAGTGCCTGCCGCCATTACCATAATGAGCAGTAGGACTTAATAAGGAGGGCACATCTTCTGAGATCTGAAAAGAAAATTACTAACCTATTTGAATATGCAGGCCAGGACACACACACTCTACTTTGGCAAGGGGCATGGGCCCAAGGGTGGGGGGAACACTGGGAAGGATGAGACGGACTGACCCAACACAACACACTCAGCCTCCCCATTTTCCATGAAAGCCAAGTACTGTAAGTGTAAAGTGAGTTTGGGTTGGCAGGCTCAGGGAAACGGCTGTCCTCTAAGTACAAGGAGCTGGGGTTAACCTTAAAGGAGTCAGGCCTTGGTTAGAGCTGAGATATTTACCTGAGGCTGAGTCTCCTAGGGGAGGTAACACCTCAGACAGAAATTTCTGTCTTCCCATACCTATGTCTCTTTGCTCTCTCTCTCTCTCTCTCTCTCTCTGAGCACAAACATGTCTAGCCCTCTATTACATCTAAGGCTTGGCCTGGCCCTTCTTTCTAGCAGGCCCTGTGGTCACCCTCACCCTGTTTGTCCCCATACTCCTGAAGCTAGCTGTCCAGGTGGGAATCATGTAGTCACAGACTGTTTTGCTCCATAGCTAGACTAACGTGTCCTCCCAATTGTCCTAGGCCCTAGAACCCAGCAGCATATGTCTACTCACTGGCTCCTCTCAGATGGCTCTCATCTGAACCCACCTCTCTCTGCCATCTCATAGGGCCAAGCAGCCCTCAGCCTGTGGCCACAGCTTCCCTACCTCTGTACCCAGATTTTTTATACATTCCTCTGCCTCCTTCAACACAGCTCCTACCCAGCTACCTCACCCCCACCAGACATACTGCAGGCCTGTAGGGCCTCTGCTCAGAGCTCCCACCATTACCAGTTGCTCCTTGCTCTACTGAAGGCTCTGCCCACAGCTTCTCCTGGACATGCTGTCTCTTCAGCACTCTGGCCCTTTCATTCTGGGGGACAGAGCAGCACTGAGTCCCACTTCTGTTGTTGCATCATCCATCTTGCATGGCCCTAGACCCCGATGGTGAGCACTCAGTGAGCAAGTGTAGACAGAGAAGTAGAGAAGGCTCCATGGAGGCAGCCAGGGTGTGTGTAAGGTCTGCTGTATACAGTATGCTCAGCACACACACTAAGACACGCAGGGATTGCTGTCTACAGCCCGGGTGCAGGCAGGGTCTGCAATCTGTAGCCTGCCCACACTACAAACTTACATGTGCCCCTGTGTGCTACCCAATTCAGGGAAGGCCTGCTGTCCCTTACCTTCCCAAGAGCCCCTCCTCCTAATCATCAACATCACCACTGTCCCGTCTCACTTTTAGTCCATTGGCCTTGCTGTAGGCCAGGGCCCACCTGTCAATGGGGTCCAGGCATTCCAGTCAGCCCTGTCCTCTCCATGTGGTCTAGGAATCTGTTATCTCTCTACATGGATGTCTAAGACCAGGAAGAACGCACAACTTGTGTGGTACAAGGCCAGAAAGTATGGGCAGTGTTCCTCATGCATTTTCTGTATCTCATCAGGACATGGCAGGCCACGGGCTGGGTCCCAAGATCCTGCTCAAGAAGCTAAAGCAGCTAAAACACCAGGCAGCCCCATGAGCCCCACAGCAACACACCCACACTACAGCTCACAAGCCCCACACTGCAGTGCACCAGCCCCACAGTTACATACCCAAACTACAGAATACAAGTCCTGCACAGCAGCATAGTCTCCACACTACAGAACCACAGCCCACACAACAGCACACCTAAACCAGGGCACACAAATGCTGCACAGCAACACTCACCACACTGGCCAGGCACAGCCAGCAACACACTCACACTACAGCGCAGGAGCCCTACCCACACAGCCCCACAGGCTGCTCTAACCACCCCTACTCTGCAGCTACCTGCCAGAGCAGAAGAAGAAATAACAATCCATTTCCAAGATCCCTTTTCAATTGACCAATTTTGTCTTTAAAATGTCTGGAAACGAAGAAGACAACTGATCTTTAGTTTGGCATTTGGTGACATTTGCTGCTTCAAGGATACACTGGGTGAGAGAGACATCAACCTGTATAAAGCCAATAGCCCACAGTGGCTATTCACACATTCAGTTAGCCACAGGGCAGAAGAGTGCGCGCTGCCTCAAGTCTGCTAGATGGCCCACCAGGACAGCAGTGGTCCACCTACAGAGATGCTAGAAGGCCTTGCCAGCAAGGCCATGAAGATGCAGGTATGCCACGACATCATCCACACTGCCTTCTCCAAGCAGTCTTTCCATTTTGCTCTGCAGAGCTTTCCATGAAGCTCCCAGGGAAGGGCAGGCAGGCATAAGGCACAGCAGCTGGAGGCACTGGGGTCTTCTAAGCAAGGGTCCTACATGTGGCTCAAACACAAGGGCACGGGCTCCTCCAGAGAGGGAGGAAAGGACTGCAGTGAACACTTAGAACAGAAAACAAGACATGTTTGCCACACGTGTGCACAGTCCAGGTGAGCTGTCACAAGGTAGCCTGGTCACTACCTTTAGCACCCACAGAATATGGGTCAAAGGCTGTGTTTCCAGACGCCTCCCACTGCGCCATCTACTTTTCCCATCCCACTGTCACCCTGCTTCCAAGTCTCTCCCCTGTGATTCAGACAGAATCACATCCCTATATCTCATTAAACACAGGCACCTGTGAGCACCAAGGTCCCCAGAAGAGTGGAGTCCCATCAGTACATTTTTGCATGTGAGCGTATGTCCACAATCCTGACTCCTGCACTGCATCCCATGAAGGCTCAGAGCCCAGTGTCCCTCAGGACAGACCCTGAGCCATGAACTCACAGAGGAGGGGCTGCCCTCGAAGTGGACACCTTCTGCTTAGGGAGCCACAGCCATGCATACTGGCCAGAGGAAGGGGAAACTGAAGGAAAAGGGTACTTGAGGGTCACAACTAACCTAACTGAATAATGCTCACACCATGGCTCATTTTGTCCAGTCTTCTCTGTGCTTTAGAGCCAATCTGGGATTATCTTTGCACTGCGGCTCCTGTGTTGATGGATGCAACTCTGGGCCAGGTTTCTCCACAGGAATATGTGCAGCATCCCCAAACCCAGGAAGGTTAGTTAAAACCAGGTTTGGGCAGTTACAAAGTATTCCAAACAGCAATTCACATGGCTTGGAGACCTGCCTCTAACTGTAAGTTAACTGTTCTCCCTGGATCACAGGCTGGTGCTGGGCCAGAAGTCAGTCCCGGACTTGAGGTCTCCAGAAAGGCTCTATACCTCGGCCTCTGGGAGGGGCAGTGCACGGCCCATTTGCTACACACCTGCTGATATCACTCGAAGAACATTTTACAAGGCAATGCTTGCTGGCAGGCATCACCTGTGTTCATTTTCAGTTCTGTATTAATGACCACAAGACATTTTGCATTTTCTAAATAGTTGCATAATTCTTCAGTGGCATGTCTGACCATTTTGAGTGTCTTCATCCATTTTCCATGAGGACATTTCCTTTTCATTAATTCTGGGTGTGGATTTTTTTTTTTTTTTATATTAAGGGCACAGAGTATGTTTTAGTCCCAGCTGAGAACAACAGCCCTCCCCCTCAAAAGCTATTTCTGCTTCTCACCTGCCCTTTAATTCGTGACGCTTCAGACAAACATTTAGGTTGTCAGCACATGCTCAGAATAATCTAGGGCGATACCTTCCCCTGGGACTCTTGTCAGTTAAAAACCAACGTTTTAGTAGCAGGTGTCATAAAAGTAATGTAAATGCTACCCCAAATGTGTGCTGAGTGAGGGGCAGCAGGCGCTTCTGGAAGACTCCGACTCTCGTTCCACTCAGCTAAGCCTCAGACAAGCAAGAACCCCAGAACCTAGTCCTGCCTGTGTGTGCTGGTCCCTGGCCAGGGTTCTAGGCTCCCACTCCAGAGTAAGGGCGTTTGCCCTTACTCTGACTCTCCTTTGCTGGGCCTGTTTCTCCTGCCCTTGTGTCAGCTATTTATACGGGAGCTGGGTCCACAGCAGGAAGAAGTGTGCGCCTTCAGGGCACACGCTGATTCTACTGCTGACCTACTCTGAAGAACTCCTGGGTCTGAAATGTCCATGGTGCATATGTGTGCATGTATGTGCATGTAGAGGGAAAGAAAGCCTTCCCACACTGCCTCCTCACACTACAGATACGATGTGCACTTCTGTTTCCATCACTCCTAGAGTGTAGGCTGTGGGTTTCAGCCACCTTTTTGTGCATGATTTCTATTTACTGAACAGCAGAGTTGTTCTGCTTTCTCTCACATTTCGGGAAAGCTACTATACCTTGTAGGAGGTCATGTAGGTCATGTGACTCTGCCTTTTGCTCATTGTCAGGATGTTATAAGTGTGGGAATGGGGTTACCCCTTGGCTGGCATCTGGGAACATAGCCTTTGAACCATTCTGTAGGTGCTAAAAGTATTGACCAGGCTGTGTCTTGTGCCAGCTTGCCTGGACTACGTACACATGTGGCAAACACAAGAGTTTCTTACCTGACTTTAGAGGACAGAGAATGTCCTATGACCAGCCCATAATCAGAGCCTTGGTCCCTGGATCCCTAATGGGCATGGGCCCTCATTTCCTGTTAGGAGAGTGTGTTCCATGTATCTCTTGTCAGGAATATGTGGGGAGCTTGCCCTGGGTGCCTTTCCTTCCTACTGATCGTGTCACATCTCAGTGACATTCCCACTCAGCGTAAGTATGACCAGGACTTACTCATGAGCAATTTCAATGGAGCCCAGATGCATGGTGACTAGGGGACATGTTCTATAGTGTCCAACCAGACATGGGCTCTGGGGGCTGCATAGCAAGTGCTGTGCCCACTGAGATGTCTCCCTCACCCCTCAACACTGATTTCTAACCCACTCGTTTTCATTTATGGATTTCTTTATTGTTATACACTGACCTCATTTTTCCTCTTTTTGGGCTAAAGGTGGACCCTGTTTATTTTGGAAAGTTTAAGTAAAATCACTTTAGCTTTACATCTATTTGCAAGCGTGGCACCAGCCATGTCTCATGTTTTTTTTTTTTTTTTTTATCTTATTTTTAACATTGAGAAGTATTTTTATTACTAATCTTTTGTATTTTTTTTTTTACAACTTATTCACTACATATCCCAATTGTAGCCTTCCCTCAACTCCTCCCAGTCCTACCCTCTCTTCCTCTTCCCCCATCCACTTCCCCTAGTCCACTGAAAGGGGAGTTCTCCCAGCTCCTACTTTCCCGTTTTGGCCTGCAGACCAGTGCCTGCCTTGCCTTGGGTGTGCCTCCTCCTCCAGCATAGTCCTGCTCCTATGGAAACGACAGGCAGCAACACACTACTGCCAACAGGACAAATCCCAGTGAACAGAGAAGGAGCTGCGACAGCCGTTTGACAGGAACACCCTACTGCCACAGGCTCACCCCACCCCACTTCCACAGGAGAGAATCATTTCCTAAAATTTCATAGTGGCAAGCACAATTTCTTGCACTCACCAGGACCCCAGGGTTCCTTATTTAATTTAATTTAGCTCTCCACAACACACCTTGAGTCCACTGCACATACCCTCTCTAGCCTCCAGAATAAAGCACTACTTTATTCTAGCATGGGAGAAAAATCTACGCTGTGCTCCCTGTCCTCCCCATCCACACCCAAGCTGTGGGGCTGCAGGGCTGGCATCTAGGCAGCACCCACACACTGAACTGGCCTGCTTCCTGTCCTCCTAACCCAAACTGTGTGAGGAGGAGAAGAGAAGAAGAGGAGGAGGAGGAGGAGGAGGAGGAGGAGGAAAAGAAGGAGTAGGAAGAGGAGGAAGAGGAGGACAACACCCTCAGGAGGCCAGCAACACACTGGATTCAGCCTCTCAATGTGAACCCATAATCACATCAGCACAACTCTAGCCAAACAGCAAGTGCATCTCTTAAACAAAAGGGTGCCAAAATAAAGGCAGCCTGAGCGAGAGCAGGGGTCACATCACTGCAGCCTGTCAGGATGCCCCAGGTCCTGTTATCATACACATGGCTGCAGTAGCTCCAGCCACTCCCAGGGCCTAATAGCTGCACATAACTTTTGATCACCTCCCAAGGGGCTTAGGCCCTTCTTTAACCGCAGGCACATGTGGCATGCCACTGCATATCCTCACAAGATAAATGCTGTATCCAAGAGCCCATGACCAGTGTCTCTGGTCTGGTCTGAGCCAGTGTGTGGAAGGAGGCATAGACAGCCCCTTGCTGAAGGTGGCTCATGAGCAAAACATTGGGGCAGGCCGTGTTGAGCACATGTGGTTTAGGGTCTTTCCATGGTGCTGCAGAAGTACTGTTGCACATAGCTGTACACAGCATGAATTCTCTGCTGCTCCATATCCAACCCAAGGCTGGCCTAACCTAGGAAGCAGCAAAGTCTGCTTAGAGCCTCCTTAGACACCAGTGCCTAGCCAGTGTGGCCAGATTCAAGATGGCGGTAACCTGAGAGGCTAGCTCAGCTGAGACCTCTGATCCTCAAAAAGTTGCGTAGCAATGTGAGTCTGGCACAAGTTCTCCTGGGGGCTTCTGGAACCAGTCAGGTCAGGAGTGCATACTGTCCAGTGGGAACCCAGAACACTGGCCAGCACACCGAGTAGCCACTGTACACCAGGAAAACAGAGCCCTTCTCTCTTCCATAAGCAGGCAGTTGGGTCGACGAGCCAGGCGGTACCTGTAGAGGCAGCCCTGCCTCCCAACGCGTCCTGTTGACAAACAAGGGTACTGTGGGAGATGGAGCTGAGCATTTAGGGAGTTTTACTCCAAGTCACTTGGTGGCATTGCAAGTCACTTGGTGACAGGGCAAGTCATGCTCCCTAGGGCCTCCATGTTCTCAGGATGCAGCAAGAAGGGCCAGGTAGGTTGGAGTGCCTCAGCTCCAACATTCTTGCATATTCCTAGTGGGACAGGCAGCCAACACATATCCACCACTTGTGAACCACGTACACGAGGCTGGAGGAGGTCACCAGCAGTGCTGGCAAGCCACACACGCCAGCCAGCACACTGAGTAGCCCACAGGACAACTGAGTTCCGCAATGACAAGGGCAGCAACTGAGGAAAAGGACAGCCTCACATCTCGTGTACTTAAAACACTGTGGACTACTGGAGAGGCTGGTCTCTGTCTGCCAAGGTCATAGGGGCAGCTCCTTCTCCTGGCCAATGCCCTCACCTGTCCATGGTCGAAGACCACTCTTACTTAGACTGCCACCAGAAAGTTCCACCCTCACTCAGAATGGGTCTTCACACATCAATTGAGGCAATCAGGGCAGTTCTCCAGGTGACATTCCCTACTCAGGTCATTCTAATTTGTGGCAATTGGACACAAAACCAACTGTCACCCCCGAGGTCTGAGCAGGACTCTGTGAGACTGCAGGACTTTATTGACTTCTGAACAGTCATCAGGAAAGCAGGGAGCTCAGAGCCATCTATGAATCACAAGGCTGAGGATAAAGACCACTGAGTTGCCACAAGTTACCACTCGGGGAACTTGAGACCACAAGGCCACCTAGCCTACCGAGAGCTGGGTGGCCAAGGGAAGAGAGTGACCAGATATAGTCAGTGCAGAGTCCTGTCGCTACAATGCTGGTATCTTTTTTGCAGTACCCTATACCGCCCCACCCTGCTCAGCAAGGGCCTTGACCACTAGGCCTTATGAGCTGGATACAAGGACTCACTGACATCTCGGTAATAGTACCTGGAAAGGGTCAATAGTCCCCACAATACCTGGGCCACCACTTGGAGCACTGGGGTAGTTCAGGATCTGGGGACCTGGACCACAAGGTTTCCTGGTGGAACACAAAGCTGGCAGGACACATGTTCAGCAAGGCCTCTAACAAAGGGAGTTCCTTAACAGCTCTGTTGTTAAACTGGTAAGGAAACTTGCACATAGAGGTTAGAAAATGCACCCCAACAACACAGCCTCCAAGTGACTATTCAGATGGGAGCTCAGGTGTGTGGCGTCTTACAGACCCTGTGTCCTGCAGGGTCACACTAGTGAGGACACATGGCTCAGGGAGTCTGGGTTGCATCTGATATACAATATCTCATGATGCCAGCCCAGTTTACACCATGGTGGCCAAGTGTCATCAGCTCTGTCTCAGCAGGAGGCGCTTCCCGGCAGCAGGGGGTCATAACCAGTATTCCTCACAGTTCTTCCAACAAATCAGTCGTGAACTAGAATTTAATAACCCTTTCTCCCAGCAGAAAACACAACTCAGGCTCTTCTAAAAAGTGGTTACTTACTTGGAAATCTCTTTCTTCTAGAATTTCTCTTCTCCATCTCACGAGGAAAGCAGCACAGACATACAAGTGGAAATGGGAAAAGCCCTCAGGTTCAGACTGAAAGAGAAAACACAGAGAGCCTCTCAGTGGGGAAGGTCGCCGGGGGTGGGGCACTGCAGTCAGGGCCAAGGGGAAGCTCACTTTCATTTAGAAACTGAACTGCAAATGACCATCTCATCATGATAAACTCCATTTATTCTGGTGAACAGGATCCCAGCTTGGGCCTTCAACAATGTCAGTAATAGCAACTTTCTTCTCTTCACAGATGACAGCCAGGGATAGTTTTGGTAGAATTGGTGAATGCCCATCCTATACTAGGTGCCAAACCTGAGGCTTGGAGAGTGGCTTCCCACTTCCCAGAAGAGAAAGCAAGGCTGAAAGTTGAGGAACCAGCCAAACAGTGGAGCAGGAAGCATTAATAAGGAATGCAGCTGGCAGGAGGACAGGAAGTCTCGTGGCATCTGCCTGAATTCCCACCCCCACGTCACTCTCCAATGCAGTCAGATGCATCCTTTCTTCTGTCCCTACCATCTCATACTGCTGTTACCCTGGAGATCTGCCAAACCTTCCCAGACCACCCCACTGGGCCTACACAGCCCCCTTCTAGAAGGCTCTTATTCCTTCACCTCCTGCAACTTCTAGCCAAGTTCAAGGCCATACCACCACCTACTCAGACTATGGGACCCCAAGCTTAGGGCTTAGTTTGTTACCTTCATGGCTCTGCTATGTCCAAACATTCCTATGCAACCATTGTTACTGGCATATTAAGTAATAAAAGTATACAGTGCACCCGAAGGTGACATGCTTTAAGAAAAAATAAAGCAAGGCAGGGGGAAGGATAACAAGAGGGGTGTCTATGCATGCTCAGGGGCTTACTGTAATTTCCATACAGTGGTCAGTCAGCTAAAGAGGAACTCACGCAAAGAACCAAGGAGGGAGTGCCAGGCACAGCCCAGAAACACTAAGATCAGCAGTGCTAGGACAGAAAGCTAGTCTGGTGGTGCAGGGAAGCTTGGGGGAGGGGGATACAACAGACTGGCAAGGCCTATGTCACCAGGCATTCTCATTCTCATGAGCCTGGAAGGCTCTTAGCAGGGGACAGACAATTCAAAGGCTCCACTGGTTCCCCACTGAGAACAGGGCACAGGGTAAGGTGGAGAGGTAGAGCTCAAGACAAGCTTGGGCACAGTCACCATAAAATTGACAGGTGTAAGCAGGGCATTGGTAGTGTACATCTTTAATCCCAGCCCTCAGGAGGCAGAGGAAGGTGGAGCTCTGAGGCCAGCCTGGTCTACAGAGTGAGTTCCAGGACAGCCAGCACTGCTACACAAAGAAAACCTGTCTTGGAAAGAAGCTAAACAAACCAACACCAAAGAGTGATGTGCACCAAAGAGGAGCAAGAGCTTGTAACAAGGGTGCACATTCTAGATCCACATTAAAGGTGAGCCCACAGCATACTGCTACATGTGATGAGTTCAAGGTCTAAGGGAAAGAGGAAGGAAAGGCCTTAACTAGGATGCACTTGCCAGTTTCTAAGATGAGAGGCTTTGCAACAGCAGCAGAACATGTTTGATGAGATAGCTCTCCTAAGACTTAAAGTGCAAGAAGTTAGCCAGTGGTCTAGAGCAGAAATACACTGACAGCAGTCGGGGAGCTACAGGGAGCCCAGAAGCCCCATGCTGCAGAAAGTCCAACTAGAGAGAATGGGAATGTGGCCAAGGGTCTTAGTCATATGGAGGCCACAGGGCAGGGCAGGCTGAGCACTCTCAGCACTCCAGGTTCTTCATTTCCCTGTACTGCCTGCCCAGTGCTATGTTAGACACTTGAACAGCCACTCGGTCTCCACTTCCTGACTGTGAGGGGATCAGCTGCTACCAGTTCATTACATGGAATGATGCTTGCTGAGGCCTGACATCACAGCAGGTTAGCAAAGTCTCTTCCTGCTCCAGGCTGAAGATCACAGTCACAGATGACGCCTGCATCCACCAAGATGATAAACAGTGCTCATTCATCTGGTAATGGGGAAGACACCCTGAGAGTCATGGTTCCTTTGACTAAAGCAACCTTACCTTGCATTCCCAGGATAAACTGCATCCAGTCACAATGTACCTCAGTTTTTAACGATTTCTAGGTCCTGACTGCACTCACTCTGCAAGATGAGACTCTGGTTTTCTTTTCTCTATCTCCATGGGTTTAAGTGTTAGGCTGTTTGCCTCTTTCCCTTTAAGAGTACACACAGGTTTGGGCTGCATTTCCTTCTGATTCTTGATAGACAGCCCCTGCGTGGTAAGCAGGGTCTGATGACTTCTCCGTGAGCCAAAATGCCCTTTTGAATTAATTTCTATATGGTCCTTTTCTAACTTAAGGGAGATAGCTCTAAGCTCATTAGTGTCCAGCTTTTTCCATTCTGATACAAGCAAGCAATGCAAGCCTGTCAGTCACCCTCAGAAGCTCCACTTCAGCTGTGGTCCGAATCTTAATGAATCTTTATCATCTCGATGTCAAAGAACGTGCCACTGGCTTTTATGGTGTCTTTCAGATCATACCTGATCTGTTAGTATTTTTTCAAATCTGTAAACCCATGGTTTGTTTCTGTCCCTTTAGCTTCTGAGTAACTGACTGCGACTTAATTGAATTCCTACAGAATGTGGCTTAAGGACTCCTGTTCTTTGAAAGTAGTTTGAATTTGGGTTTGGGATAGAACACAGCTGCCACAAATGTTTCCTGCCTTGGCAGGAGAGAGCATGAACACTGAGGCCACAGGCATGGCTTTGACATGGCCAGCCTGACTGAGCTGCCAGCGAGTGACCTAAGTGGACCCGCCCACACTCTGTATGTAGTCAGTGTAGACTCCCTTGTTCGCCAATCTGGACCTGGACAAGGCTCATTTTTGCTCTGCTGGTGTCCTCTCTATCTGGGGTGAGTAGATGTTTCTTTCCACATCCACAGAAAAAGTCACACAACAAAATGCCTGCTGTTCTTAAACACACAACTGGAGCTCCCAGAAGCAGCAGTTCATATTTGTCTATTGAAAAAAATTAACTCATAGTATTATGAGTTAATTCAATCTACTAGGAAATAAGAATGTATTAAAAATCCTATGACAACAGTAGATTGGTTTTCTGCTTGTAGCTCTGCCAAATTTGTTTTCTACATTGGAAGTTATGTTAGTGGGTACATACAGATTCAAAATTTCTTCAATATCATCATCAACAAGTATCACCCTCTTTATATCAAGCAATCCAGTGCACAAGTCTCCAGCTTAGAGAAGCAGTAGGATATTGAGACATAACTAAGACCATCTATCAGCTTTTGCTGTATAATTTATCTTAAAGTTAGCTACATTTTACCATGTGTGACCCTTTGAACACATCATCACAGTTAGGAGAGCACACATGTCTGTCACCCTGTATGTGCCCATTTATAAATCCGCTCACAGTGCCCAGGTCCCTCAATACACATCAGCTTATGTCTCACATTTGCAGAGGTGCCACTGTGCTGTATGTACGGTATTTCCTAATGTCCTTCACTCAGACCTACTATTTTGAAACTTGTCTGTCATGTTCCATGCACCCAAAGTTCATTCTCTGCAAATTCTACAGATTGTTCCCCTGTATGACATACCAGTTTTTCCATTCCCTATAAATGATAAGGTGTGTTCCCCTGAATGGGCATTCCACAGTTTATTCCCTGCAAATGTTGAGGTATACTCCTGCAAATGATGAGGCATACTACCATTTGTTTATCTATCCTCTGCAAATGCTGAGGCATGTTTCCCTGAATGGGCATAGCACAGTCTATCCAATAATCAATCTAGAGACACTGAGCTGCTTGCAGAGCTGTGTGCATGTTTGTGCACTAGTGTCCCTATGGACACATGTTGCCAAACTACTTTCTGAAGTGGCTCCACCACTTTATGTTCCCAGTAGCAATAAATGAACGTTCATGTTCCATCCCATCTTAGCCAGCATTCTACAGTCAGACAACTCTGTTTTAATTGAGCTTCTAATAGCCTGCAGCAGTGTCTCACTGTGGCTTTTGGGTACCTATCCACACTTCCCGAATGACCACTGGCTAAGCGTCCCCAACATCTTTTGGTATTTGGAGCTTTTTCTCACTGTTTCCTATTCATGAGTTTTACAAATTGTTTTCTTATATTCAACATGGCAAGTCTGTTGTAAGCCACTGCTGAGAAAATGTGCTTTTCAGACTAGGCCTTGTCTTTCTATACTCTGAACAGTGACTTTGGGGAAATGTGTCTTAAATTCTCCTGGAGGTTCCATTTATTAATTTGTCACATCTAAGCAATCTTTCCCCGACTCAAGGGCACACAAGGTTTGCTTCTATTAGAGTTTTACATTTCTGTTGAGGTCTCTGGTCCAATGCCAGTTGCTTTTCAAAAGCGTGAAGAAGTTGAAGGGGTGCTTGTGCATATGAACACTGTTCTGGCAATGTTCTAAGAAGCCAATACCCACCCCCGAGTTAAGGCTGAGGTCACCTAGGCTTCCATTTTTACTCTTCTCCAGAGCTCTCCTGGCCCACATCTCCTCCATTCTGGTATCAACTGCACTGTCAGTTTGCCAATTACTGCAAAAGAGCTTGTGAATCTACAGATCAACTCCCCCCCCCCGTGTGTGTGTGTGTGTGTGTATGAGAGAGAGGGAGAGAGTGTGTGTGTGTATGTATGTATTTCTCTCTGTGTCTGCATATATCTCTGTGTCTGTGTACAGATAATGTATGCCTGTGTGTCTGTGTGTGTCTGTATGTGCACACATGCCCGTCTTAGAACCCCAGAGTCTTCTGGTCCATCACTCATCTTTTTTATCTTCAGCAGCATTTTGCAGTTTTCAGGATTTAGGTCAATTACAATGTTTGCCAGATTCTCCATAGAAATGTCATATGTTCTGATGATACTGAAAGTACTGTCCTTAAATTTTTCAATTCTGCTTCCTTAGCTAGTTGTCAGCTAATTTCTGAAACATGTTTGGTTTTGTTTTTCCCCCCTCCATCCTTAATTTCCCCTTGTCTTGAGAGTGTCAGATCTTCCCAAATGCAGCTAAGGCCCCTCATCAGCAGTTGGTCCTCACTGACCATGACTGACACTCTCTGTTAGTCTGCATCCTTGAAATCTCAAGCTGCTGGTGGCTCTGTGCTCTCACTTCTTTTTTTCCCTTGTTAGTGAACTGACTTGTCTTTATTCATTATTCCAATGTCTACCTCTAACTGACCTAGAAATTACTAAGTTTCTGCTGTTATCTTAACACCAGTCCTATTTTAGCAGAAAAGTGTAACTCCATGGTCTAAAAGGAGGCCTCCAATATGACAGGTAGGGGCTAAAGGTGACTACCACCATACTTAATAACCTGAGTTCGACCTCTAGGCTCCACACAGTGAGAAAGAGAACAAGCTCCCGCAAGTTGTCCTCTGACCTCATGTGCACCATGGCACACACATACACACACTAAATGTAGAATAAAATAAAATAAATCATTATCCTCATTTTAATATCCCAAAGAAGATAGGACATTATGAATGCCTTCGCCGTAGTCATATTCAAGACACTCATTGCTCTCACACTCCCCAGCTTCACACTCAAGTGTTCTAGTGCCACCCTGGTTATTTTTCTTATAATCTGGGATGCCTTTGTTTTGCTTTCTGTATTAACATTTGCTTGGATATGCTCAGAAACTTGCCCTGTTTTCCTCGTTATGTTTCCTTGGGTCAGACCCTCCCAGTCATCATTTTTCATGAAATCTAAGGTCCCAACTATCCTTTGTACTGAGGGGTCTGTTGACTGTGGTCCTCATAGCTTATGTCTTTATTCCATTGTCATCCACAGGACAGTTCTAAGTTGTCCAGTGTTAAACAGTTAGTTCATTACCCTGTATTCTATCTTCTGCTATTTAATGTTCTCAATCTATTTGTTATTCTGCCCCAGGAAATCTCTTTGGCTGTTCTCTAGAACCTTCTTGGACTTTGGTCTTTTGCAGTTTCCTTAAGATGTCTTATCTCTTGGTATCTAGGGGGCAGTTCAGATGAGAGGAAACCATGAATCGATCCAGTAACTTCCCATCAAGAATTTACCTGGCCCTCTGGTGCTCTCCACATTTTCTCAGAACTCTGCTGAGGATGATTTGGGGTCTTGTCATTCTATTCCCCATTTCTTATATATTTTACATCCCTCTGGGCAAGGTATTTTTCTTCAAATCTTTATTCTAGCTAACTAATCGCTCCCTGTGTGTCAGAATTTCTTTTAAAAAAATGTTTTTACTACATGTATTTGCCTCTGGGTGTACATGTTCCCACTCACGCACCACATGCACATGTCTGGGGGAGCCCTTCCTCTCCTTCCACCATGTAAGTTTTGGTGATCAAACTAGATCATTAGGCTTGGTGACAAGCATTCTTACCTGCTGAGGGATCCCACAGGTCCTCCTGTTATGAATTCTGTTTATTTCATTTGTTACATTTGACTGAATCTTTTCAGTCTTGCACACTGTGACACTTCCCTTTCCTTCTCCTTCCATTTAGCATCTTTCTTGTTCCATCTCCAACAGTCCAGGCTGCATCTCAGGTATTTCCCCACAGACCACTCTCCGAAGCTGTGTTTTCTGCTGACTCCTGTGTCAGGGACTCCTTCATTGGAACATAAGCCTGCTGGGATTCCCTGAGGCTTGCTTTCAAAAATTCTTTTGCTTCTGCTGGTGCCTTTGGGACTCTGAACCAGGCTACTTAAACTAGGTTTTCAATGGGCAACTTTTTCAGGCAATTGTCATGTGACCTGGAGTCCCAAGCCCACATGAATGTAGGAGAATGGTTAGAGAGTGTGTGAGTGGATCCTTCCTTTTTTCATCAACTTCACAGACAAAGCCAAGAAAGGAGAGTCTAGCAGCTGCTATCTCTGAGCAGTGTCCAGGTTGTAGCAGTTGGCTCATTAAAAGTAGGCAGCAGATCCCAGAAGTCACAGGGCAGATGTCTGGGTAATGAAGCTTTGAAGCCATTTTTTCAAGTCTCTCAGCTTAAGAGTTCTCCCAGATTTCTGGTCTCTGAAGTGGTATTCATGTTTGTAAAAACCACACCTGTGGTGCATTCCGGGACAGGAGGGCCTCACTTCTGCCATCTTATTTCCATTGAACAGACTTACTCCTTGGAAAACCTGCATTCAATCCTGCGAGTCCTGTACTGTGTCTACTGTGGTAGCTGTCACCAACAACATGCAAAATCTCTTTCTATGTAGAAACCAACAGCAACTGAATAAGTACAGTGATATATCATAGGACCTTTACCCAGTGACCTTAACACTATGCCACAGATGTCTAGGATGCCTCCTGTCACTAAGGGTGGGTGACTCCTATCATTTCATGTCACTGACCATGGCAAACCAGAATACCATGGTTGCTGCTAGCCTCTTGGCTGACAAATTCTCTTGCTTCCTCCAGTGCACCAAACCTGAAGCCTGCCTGGCTTGTGCAGAGCTGATGGCTGAGTAGGAAGCATCCTACATACCCATGCTCTGCCAGAGAAGAGTGCTGCCTCTTTCCAGTCAGTGGAGTCCCACTCCTCCTTGTGGGGTCCTGACCAAATCTGCTGTTGTTTCTCACACTGTCATGATTGCTGGTCGCACCCCTCTGTCATCTGGTCCTCTATTCTACCTACTCTGGGGTCTCTGGGACCCCCTTTTCTTTGCAATCTCTGGCTCCAACCCAGCAGCAGGATTAGAAACAGAATGAAATCCCGTTCCCTCAATCTCCTGGCTCCCCTGTGAGCCCTGTACGGCTGGCAGGCATTCTTAGCAGACAAGACACTAAGCAGCATATAAAGAAACAGGCATGCATTTCCCTTTCAAACAAATACTAAAGGTGACCTGATCCTTAAGGATTGGAAGAAAGTTCCCTAAGGAATGAAGGGCAAATCTCAGCATTGCAAACACTGAAAGGAGCATGGGCTCTGGAGTGCTGGGGATGTCCCAAACTGATGGACTCTCTATGGAGTCTTGGTCACAGTCTCAATTCACTCATTGGCCTTTTATTAACCAGAAAAGGCTCAGGTGGGTTGCAGGACGCCCTCCAGGGCAACCCCCCTAGGAACTCAAGAGCTGCGGCTGTGAATTCTGCAGCCTGCGCTGTCTCCAGCTGAGAGTGGAACAAGGCAGGGGCTGTATGTCCACAGAAACAGGCATTGTGAACAAATGGAGTTTTACGGCTTGGTCTAAGTGGATTATTTGTCTTCAGTGACTTAGTAAATTATATTACAGTCACAATTTGATAAATAAAAATTCCCATCATAAACGGAAAATGGACCTCTGCTTTAATGAAGCTTAGCCCAAATGATTCATACCAGCATCCCACGAAGGGTACATGCAGAATGGAGGAAGGGGAGACAGCAGCTAAATACACACTACAGGCCAGGCCTGCCCAGTTTGCTTTGCCCACAAAACATGTCACCATTCAGAACAAAGTTCAAGCCAAAAGGCCATTTCTAAGCCTTGTAGGAAGCAGAAAAGGCTGTAGCTCTGAGGATCCCCTTGTCAGTCACAGTTCAAACCATAGAGAAGTGCAGTGTAGGCTGTTGCAATGGGGTCATGCTGGAAGGCAGGACCTCAGGCTTCTGGGAGGGTCTGAACCCTGGTCCAATCTTTCCAGCCCTGGTTCCCTGTCCTACCTGACCTCCCTGCCCATAGCCATAGTCACCAGGCCTGTCTCAGTTCCCCATGAAAGGAGAAGGCAGAGGGAGACAGAATGAAGGCAAGAAGACTTGTCCTAGGGAAAGAGTCCCTGGGCAACTGTGGTCCAGCTTTGTCTGGGAATTTCATGGGTGGAGCAGGAGCTGCCTTCCTCAGCCCAGCTACTAACAAAAGTGCAGGGTTACTAGCGGTGTCCTTCTTTTCCCAGCAGAAATCAGAAAACACCATTATGTGTGTGGAAATTTCTTGATTGGGGGTTTTGAGGTGCTTGCTCTAGGCTGGCTTATCAGCTAGGGATTATTATATAATTCTTGTACCTTGTTAGATAAAGGAGCCTCAGCTCTCCACTTAGGCCTCTGTGTTCCAAAGACCCCTCTTCAATGGTCCCTAGTGCTTAATCAGCCCTGCTTCTGCTCCTCTGTAACTACAGCCTGAGAGGCCTGAAGAGCACAGTCAAACCCTGGAACCTGAGGGTTTACAACCACAGTGAGTCCAGAGTGGAACACCCTGGCACAGTCCTCACTGTCCTTGAAGGAGCATCTGGACCCTCATGCATAGATCAGAGGTGTGGCAAGAGACAGGAGAGCAAAGGCCACCCCGAGATGGATGCTGGTGGCCAGTGTCTACCAGTCTTAGCAGAGCACCTACGGTATGTCCCAGTGCTCCTCCCTCATGGGTGGCACAGCACCATTGTTCTTGTACCTCCAGTGTACAGAGGAAACACGTCACAGAGCCACTGAGGAGAACTCAAGGTTCATAGCTCTTATTAACTGGTGTGTTAGCAACCTCCTGTTGCCATGATAAAACACTAAGACCAAAAGTGACTATGGAGGAAAGAATTTCTTTTGGCTTGTAGTTCTAGATGAATAAGAGTTCATAGTAGGGAAGCATGGCAACAAGAGGACAGGCAGTTTTGTCTGAGCAGGAAGCTGAGAGCTCGCATCCTCAACTGGAAGCATGAAGGAAGCAGAGAGAGCAAACTAGAAGTAGAGGGAGGCTATATACTTCCTCCAGCCAAGGCTGCACCTCTTAAACCTTTCCCCAATGCGCAACCAACTAGAGACTAAGTGCTCAAACACCCCGAGAATGTCGGGACATCTCAATTGACCCACCACACGCACTAACAAGAGCAGGTTTATTTCAAACCATTCCAGTATTACTCTGTCTTAATCACTAGGGAAAAGATCAGCGGCTGTAACTGACTGCTTGGCAGTAAACCGGCCAGGGCCACACTTAGTCTCACTGGCCCATGTGAGCACTGTGCAAGCTGGGAGGTGCTCCTGAGCTTTGAGAAGGAATGTGATGTTTGAAACAGATCCAGCCAGGCTCATGTGCTGCTGCCTCACAGAAGCCAACAGCTAACTTAGTTATTTGATTTAGTCATTCTATCACCCATTTGTAGAAAAGATCTCCTCCCTGACAGGAGCTAGTGACGCGCTGAGGACAAGCCAGTGACAGCAGAGATGGGCCAAGAGCAGGCTTTAGAGGGTACCCAGTTGGGCTTTATCCTCTCTACTACATAACCCAAATCACTTCCCTGCAATGGCAGTCCCATTTGTGGCTGTCAGTGCCTGCCTGTCAACCATCTACTTTATGGTTTATGTTCCCGTCACTCAGCCCAGGCCTCTCTAACCCAGGCCTCACGCTCACTATCCTCATGAAGACAATACATATCCAACACCCAAGCTGGGCAGGCCCTTAGGATCAGCTTGGGCGGCTCAGCCAGGATCCCACCCCAGAGCTGTATGGTTGTATCCTCACCATGTGTACCATATAAAAGCCCCAGTATGAGCAGTGACCCTGATGTCTACTGGAATGTGATAATATTTACCTTATCTTTTTACTTATTTTTATATACAAAGTATGGGGCTGTCCCATATCCTTACCTAAAAAACACAACTCACCCTGGCTCCTCCAGCTACAGGCCTTCAAGCCTTTCTGTAACTCTGTACCTCCTACCCCCAAATTCTTGCTACATGTCTGTGGAAGTGAATGCAGACAGCACCTTGTCTAGGCCCTTCTTTCTCCTAGCTACCTGCTAAGGTCGCAAATGGCCAGTTCCTTATTTTAAAAGTCTTGACACTTTACTCTCCATGCTAAAAATCAAGAGTCTTGGCCTTACGAGGGTTAGACTCCCACCTCTACAGTGACCTTGTCGATGTGAATGGGCAACACTAGAACATTTGTTCTAGAATATTCTCACAGACTGGGAATACTTGAGGAAGGAACGTATCTTCAGCCCACCTGCAATTGTGACTTTTCTACAGGATGTGGATTCTGAAAGTCAAGGGCAGCATCTACTGCTCCCCATAACCACAAGTGTCCCAGCCAGCTACCAGGGACAAAAAGTCCCTGGAATCTACACATCACTCACGGGGGAGAGCTGCTGGCAAAGATGGTAGACAGCAATGACTGCCATATGATTCATCATAGAGATGTGGGTGCAGCAGCAGGTACCTCTGTTGCACAAGTCAGAGGTGAAACATGGTTACACTGTGGCCCAGTGACAGTGACATCAGGGTAAAAAGATGGCCATGGTAAGTCATGGCTGCCTTAGAGCACACCTTGTCCCAGTGTCCCTTTGAAGACAGATCTGTGGTAGCAGGCCCTCCTAACTTGCTTGCCTGGAACAGCAGCTCTGCTCCTTGGCATGGTCCTCCTTAGTCATTCAGAGCCACTCTTAGCAATCCTAAATCCCCTGTCCCCCTTCCCCACTCCCCAGATAAGAGACAGACAAGTCCTGGCAGAGCCTGGTACACTGAAAAAGGACCACTAAGAAAGCCTCAGGCACACAGCTCCATCAGACTCTGAAGTCTCCCAAGTGTCTTCTTCGATGTGAGCTCCTGTATCTCTTAACTGTACCAGGATTATACTCTCAAGAAGAAACCGCATGGAAGCTATGCAGTGGACACAACTCTGTGTGAGCTGAGTCCTCGCCATCAAGCTTATCAGCACATCTGTCACCCTGTAATTACCTATGTATGTAAGAACACTTCAGACTCACCTTCTCAGCGAACTTCATGTCTTTACACAGAATTGTTAAGGCAGTCAGCAGGCTATGTTCTCTATGTCATAGCTCACTGGTCCTGCATAACTAAGACTCTGTACCCTTGCAGATCTCCTATCCTCCACCTCAGGACCTGGCAACAATCATCCTACTCCTTGCATCTGTAAACTCAAGTGGTGTAGATTCTACACACTAGTGAAATCATATGGTGGTTGTCTTCCTATGCCCAGCTTAGTGCAATGTCCTCCAAGGGACCATGAAAGGCAAGCCTTCCTCCCTGGATAATATTCACATGTTTATGTTATTTACTAATATACAGAAGATATATACAGCTGCATGCCACATATGACTAGAATCACTTGCAATTCTGCATACCATGACTTTTTGAGAATGGACACAAAGGACTTTTTCTGCCTTGACTGCTGGGAATAATGTTGCAATGACTCTGAGTGCAGATGTCCCCCAGGACTGGCTTCACCTCCTTCAGGCTGATCTCAGAGCAGGATCATAGATCATATGGTAGTTCTATCTCTAACTTACTGGGGCCTGCAAACTGGTTTCTGGAATGACTACGACTGTGTGAAAAAGGAAAGATTATTCTACAAGTTCTCTAGGGCAAAAGCATGTAGACGTGGTACCGGGCCAGAGGTCAGGCTGAGAGTGGTTTGTAGCTGTAACATATTCAGGTACCGCTCACCTGAGTGACTGAGGAATGGATCGAGCCTGGGTTCTCCAGCCACAGAAGAACTGAAGTACAAGAGCAACACAGCCAAATCCATCACAAGTAACACAAAGCTACATTAATCATGCTGTAAATGAATTTTAAGCGTGATACTATTAACAGACTGTGTATCCAGTGTAGTACTAAATTGTTTATGGAGATATACATTTGATTAATAGAGTAACAGTTCATAAGGAAGATAATAAAAGCCAATTTCAAGGCACCCAGCAATAGAGAGGAAGGGAAAGACTTTGAGGTATACGTAAAATTCAATTTCTAAATAAACAAACAAAAGACCTGAGGAAGGAAAGATATTAAAAAAGAAACTCTTTTAGATTTTATACCCTGGGTATTAACTACAGGGGTATTTGCTGAATTACCACCTAGATTTTTCTGTATATTAAACAGTTTTTCATAATTTAAGAAGAAAAAAACCACCAGAGACAAATTTTGCATGGTCTTCCCTAGTCATTGACAGTCTTGCTTATTTGTAGGGTCCCCTAGCTGGGTATCTTGGACCTGAGGACCACAGGACATGAAGGCAAGAGTAGACTGGTCAGCCCTGCCCTGCCAGACACACTATACGGCCTCATCGCCTTGCTGTCTGGCCAACATAGTCTTGGGCTGTCCTGCCCAGTGCCTTCTTTCGGGTAGAGGAGCACCATGGGAATGTCACCAGCTGTTCCTCTTTGGCTGGTCACAGCTCTTCCTCTGGCCCTACACTGGGACTTCCACGCACTTTTCTTTTAAAAACACTCCCTGGTCTCAGCACCCAGTGTCTTGGATTATAGAGACACCAAAGGGGATAAAAAGCTCATGGAGGACTTACTCTTATTCATCAGCTACCTCTGACTGTCAGCTACTCTTGTTCATCAGCAACTCCCCTACATTACTAGAGGGAAGGAGAAGGTAAACGCTGAAACTAGTGACACCAGGTTTCCCAAAACTACATACTAGCTTTCTAGTAGTTTCCATTTGGCTTTCAATATAAAATGAAGTTCAAAGATAACCACAGATTAACTAAATGCAAATTACATGACATGTACTTTTTAAAATGTAGTAAATAAAGCCAAAAAGAAAAATCCACCTATAATCTCCTCAGTCTTTTTATAGTAAAGTGGTAAAAGGAACAATTTTTCACCTTTAATTGCATCATTAAATTTTACTTATAATTTTTGGCACTGGAAAAACTGAATGGCCTTCTGGCACCAGGAGATCCCCAGTGTACACGTATTTACATAGATGTATTTCTGAGGCCGTGCAACTGAAGGAAACTATTTCCCAGGCTTCACTCAGATTTCAAATACAGCAACTTCAGCTATGTAGGCAAATGCTGGGCCATGATTTCCTTTGAAATATTCATCAGCAGGCCACTGTATGACACAATTACCTGCCGGTAATGCAGAGCACGGCCCTTTTAAAATTCACACCGACATCCCTGTGTTTGGTGCATAGGCCAGTAATGAGAACTGTAAATCACACTTCATTATGCGGCCAAATTCTGGAGCACAAATGAGCCGGCTTCAAAGTGACCGATCTATCAACTCCACGCCAACCTGCATTAGCTTTGGCCAGATACTTATTGGCAGGTGTCTGTCCATGTCTGAGAGCATTCCAGCTGCTTAAATGACAAAGGTCACAGGCTAGCACATCTGTGTATCATGAGGCAGATTCTCATCTCTGCAATCTTGAGAAGGAGGTCCATGGGAAGGAAATGACTCATATGGTCTGTGCCAGCTCATGAGACTCTGGTTGGTGCCCTCAATACATCAGAACTCCCTGCTGAAGCCAGTATTTAAAAGCCAGCAGGTATCAAAACACAGGAAATAATACTCTCAGGACTTACAAGTTCTTAATCAACAATAACCTTTCTGTTAATGTATTGATGAGGCTCTTCAGAGAAACAAAGCTGCGAGCGAGCGAGAGAGAGAGAGAGAGAGAGAGAGAGAGAGAGAGATTTTGCACCTGTACCCTCATCCATGTACACATGTTCATGCTAGGAGCTGATCTGAAGGAAGTGATATATGCAGCCAGAAACCCAGAGAAAGCGGTTCCTGGTCAAAGGCCATATGCCAACAGACTTCCTTCCTGCTTACAAGGTCAGTCTTTAATCTACTCTGGTCTTCACTGATTGGGTAAGTCTCTCCTATGTGATACAGAACCATCTGCTTTATATAACTTCCCCCAGTTTAAGTGCTAATCTCACTCCAAAAATATTCATAGAAACTTCTAGAACACTGCTTGTCTAAAATCTGAGCATGATAGATCAGCAAGCTGAAGTAGACATTCATCATGACGGTCAGTGGCCTTGCAGGTCAAGGTCTGCCTGTGAATATGAAGGTCTTTTCCAGTGCTATGTCCCTAGGTCCCTTTAAAATGCCACTAACTAACAGTAAATCAAATTCCCAGAGGAGTTCCACTTCCTATGTGGCTGATGTCTCAGAAGGGACCGAACAGTTCTTCTAACAGACTGTCTGGAAGAATCCAGAGACCATGGGAAGCAGGGATCACCCTAAAACCCGTTTTAGGATCTGCTTGTAGACCTGCGGGGGAAGAACAACCCCCCAGCACATGAATGTGACCCAGCAAAAGCTAGCCAAGAACCACACACAAAGGGTGAGCTTGATTTACATATTTGAGCAAGGGTCTATAGAGGGATCGGAGGTCCCCCAGCACAGACACTCAGGGCAGACCACATTGGACAGTGTGGGATCACAGGACTGTCTGTTACCACCAAGCCTCACATCACATGGAGCACGCTGTCTGCAAAAGATGCCTCCTTGATAGAGGAAATCAAAGGCACCCTTTGAATGCTGCTGGGCCAAAACTCTATGAATTATACAAGCACTGAGAGACTGTAGGGGCAGCGCCTAAGGGAAGAAGAATTAACCTACCATGTGCTTTCCCACGTCCCAGATCTCACATCCCACGTCTGCTTCAACTCAGCATGTTTAGAAGATGCTGTGCCATTGCCTGTTCTATCGGCGCTACCATTCAGGAACTTGTGACACCCTCTGCAACCTGAAAAACTCCACCACTTTTAAATTTGTGTCAAGGACGTTCCTGGCAAACTCAAAGGGAAAGATCCTGCTGTGGGCCTTGATTAATTTTACTTTGAAGAAAGAAATGACATCATGCCAGTTAGTAACTCAAAGCCTCTGTGCAAGCTAACTTAGCCCAAAGGGCAGGCAGGCAGAAAATGAACAAGGTAGCTGCAGCTCTGTGGTTAGGCCCTGCCAGGGCTTGGGCTGCCCTCATGGGAGGCATGCATGTGTGAGCATCACCAGCCAAGACTGAGCAGCCAAGACTGAACACCACTGTCACTATGGGCCTGCCATGCCTGCCTGACACCATCACTCCAGCCCTCTGCCCAGGGTTCCCCATCCACTTTTTCCAAGGACTGACCCCTGGCCTTAGAGCTGGGAAGCCACTTCTCCTGCCCTCCATGTATCCTTTAAGGTCTTTGTCTGCTGAGACTCTTTGGGTTTCCTCCATAATATCTGTATCCTGTGCTCTGGGAGCTTTATTCCCCACCCACCACCACCACCACTCAAGAACACTTGTGAATAGCATATTAGTCACTGGCCTTCCCCAGAGGACTCCTGGGGGTTCGGGGGAATGTGCCCTGCCCCTGCATCTATCTAGTGCTCCCTAGATGCAGGAACCCCCAAGACCTTCTACTCTGTGGGAGCACAGGACCACGGCAGCCAGACGGCCCCCTCCTCAGAACAAGAGACAAGTCACTGTGCCTGCCTCAGCCCCATCCTCACTGATACAGCAACATAGCATCTCTTGTTCTCCATTGCAAATCCTAATGACAGTTAAACATAAGGCTGACTAAATACACAGCACAAAACCCCATTCTCACCCTGTGCAATGTCTAAAGCTGTAATCCCAGAATTTGAAGACTGATGCAGGAGGATTACAATGAGTTTGAGGCCAGTCCAGGCTACATAGTGAGTTCTAGGCCAATCTGGGATATACAGGGAGGCTGTTTCAAAGAATCAAAAGCAAAACCAACTTTGCACTCCATATTGTTGGCTGAGAATAGTGAAGCCAATGGTGGCCTGCAAGCACGTCAGAATGAGCAGCAATGTGAAAATTCAGCACATATTTTCTCAACTGAAGACAGTCAGAGTTAACCAGATGAACTCTGAGGCCTGCATTCCAAGGCTCTATACCATCAGACAAGAGCTACAGGAAGTCTACAACACCCCCCAAGAGTCACCCCTAGACATGAGCCCCAACTTGGCCACAGGGGAGTCTCCCTGATGGCATGTCAACAGCAAGTAGCCACCCAAAGCTGAGGCTACTCTACCTGATCATCCACCATGGGCATCAGGTGAGGCTTTTAGACCACACCTACCTGGAGAAGGGACAGAGACAATCATTTTCTATAATGAAGCCATGAAGCCATTCACACAGGCTCACAAGTTAGGTTTCTACGTTGCGGGCAGTGACTTCCCACAAGCGCATGGCTGCCAGATCCCGTAGAAGGAGATGGAGATGTGGAAATAAAGAACAAGAGCTGCACCCGATGCTGAGACAGGAACAACCAGCATCCCTAAGATGACCTCGGGCTGGGAGCTCCTGAGGACAGTGACTGAACCTCATGTGACCTATGGCCTTCACATCCAGTTCTGAACACGGGAGGGCATACTGATGAGCCAGCAGATATTCTTAGAGTCAGACACAAATGGAGCTCTTGGTGGTAGCCTAGGAACCTTCATTTGTAACGTATTCTGGAGATGAGATGACTCCCACCACAGCAGAGATGAAGAGCCACTTGCTGGGATACAAGCTTCTAGAAGAGAGGCCCTTCCTTCCCCTCTTGTGGGTCCCCTCTGCACCCTGTACTTCTGCTCTCAGTGGGGATTCACAAATGAAAAAGATAATGAGAGAGTGAAGGAATGCTGCGCAAACTTTCACATCATTTACTAATTGGTAGCTTCCCGCTGAGCCACTCTGATCCCTGACCCCTGACCACCACTGATGGCTGAGCACTTAAAGGGCCTACGACCACCAGCCTTGAACAAACACTGGCACCTGTCTTCCTGCAAATTGGGCTGTGAATGTACCTTTTGTTGCTTTGAAACCAATGTGAACAAAAGGGATCACCTGTTAGGTCTGTTAGACCTTCCCCAGGGAACTGCAGATTTAGCAGGAAGTAGACCAAGAGGAGTTCCTGATGAGAGGAGACAAGAGACCCACAGCCCAATGATAGGGACAAGAGCCAGGTAAGTGGGGCTTCCAGTCAGGCAAGCTGACCTCACCCCCTGATTCTAGCCTGTGGCTGCTGTGGCCACTCACCACCTGTTGTATGGACTCATTTGCTCAGGTCAGATCCATTAGCACTTGCATGCATGTGAGTGGTGGGGTTAGGAAGGGAGGTATGTAGTGTGTGTATATGTGTGTGTGTGTGTGCGCGCGCGCATTCACACACGTGAGCACATGCATGTGAGTGACTTCATAAATGAATATGATTTGTCTGAATCATATCCACTCCCCCACCTAAGTTTTCCTGGGCCTCCTCATTTCCCCCCCACAATTTTATGTCAGCATCATCTGTTAAAAGATAACCCCAACAGCTTTCTGATCTGGACTTATGGCCCAGATGCACAGATGGAAACTTACACCTTACTGTGAACCAAGCCTAGAGCCAGTTGAGGAGGTCAGAGGCCCAATTATGGTTGTTTACTAAAGGGACACAGTATCAAGCTACCTTTGAAATAGTTATGTTTATACCTACAGACTAGTGCAGCTCTCAGCTAATCAGGGGAGCTTCTTTTTTTATTTTTTTAAAGGAACAACTTTTTAAAGATTTATTTATTTATTATGTATACAAAGTTCTGTTTGCATATACACCTGCACACCAGAAGAGGGCACTAGATCTCATTAGAGATGGTTGTGAGCCACCATGTGGTTGCTGGGAATTGAACTCAGGACCTCTGGAAGAGCAGACAGTGCTCTTAACCTCTGAGCCTTCTCTCCAGCCCCAGGGGAGCTTCTTTCTGAACCAAATAGTGGTTATACAAACTCGTCACTGGAGGGCTCGGCCCTGAATGGGCTGAAGTTTTAAAAAGCATTTTTGAACAAGCCTCTTCAAATTTCCCCCAAACAAGAAAGTGCCATGTGAGGAAATCACCCATTCATTACTGGAATGCATGAGGACCAAAGCTGCACCGAGTCTCCTTGCCAACCCGACTCCACCCACACAACACTGGATCATTCTAAAGCCACCCTGGGTGTCATGCTTCACCACAAATCGCTTCTTCTAGAGCCAAGGACTCTTTTAAGAAGAGATATTTCCACCGAAAACTGTTACGTTTCCTCAGTATGACCTAGTGAGCCTTCAGTTCCATGTCCACTCAGCCCTTCTCTGTTCTGATGGGCTTCAAGTGCAGGCTCTCACTGCACTCACTGTACAGTCGGCCTCATGCCTCTGAAGTCCATCTCAGAACCTCCCTCTCCTGTGCTTCTCTCTGTTTTCCTTGAGAATAAGTCCTTTGCTAGGAGGGAAGGTCCATCCTAGTCTTGCCAGGGTCATTTCCACAGTGGGTGTCCCACCTGTCCGTCTTCCCTGGTACTTCCTGGAAACTAGACTCAAATTGAAAGGCTAGGTTGGACTCTGAGATGTTTGGCACATTTTACCCCATCAGGAGACACAGAATGTCTGTGGTCTCCTTCTTACGATATGATGATGTAGCAGCAGGCCCAGGTGCTGCCATACACGGCCATCCATCATACAGCTCCCTGCAAGCTCTGGGTCCAGGTGCAGCCAGGCAGGGCCATCCACTGCCAAGTTCCCCTGGCTGGCTTCCAAGAGACTGGTGAGTCCTGCTTTGGCCCGCTGTTTCCTTAGAGCCATGCTGCAGGTCACCCACTCCTCAGCACCTATACCTATACCTGCATTTCTCCCTGGAGGAAGTGTGCCCTTCCAAAGCTGCCTGGTCGCCAGAGGTACACATCATACCTGAATCCTTCCTCATGTTTGCCAACTAATGACAGCTGCCTCCAAAGGAAAACGAGTTTTCTTTAGAAATTACAGTGAATTCATAGACGTCTAGACTATCCCAATAGATGGCCACAAGAAGGCTTCCCGATGCCTCTTTGAATCCAGGTGCTGACAGGACCCTGTGGGTTGGCCAGAGGCCCCACTTTTTGTGCCTAGTGTTCCAGGCTCATTTGGGGCATCCTGAACCAGATCTCTCCTAAGAAGTCCTGGTCCCTTCTCACAGGACATGGTGGAGGCTGAGGCAGGACTGTTACCCTCCCCATATTCCTTTTGGATATAGTGATTTTGCATGCAGAACTAGATAATATGATTTCATTTCTTAATAAGAAAAAATGCATCATAATTTCAAACCAAGTCTTAATTCATTTTTAAGATTACAGATATTTTAGTTCTTTGAATTCATGCTTGATTCTCTTCTCACTGTTATTAGAATCTTGGTTCCTATAGCATTATCATAATTACTTATTTGTTTTACCCTAATATACATAGGTAAATATGCATTTCAGTCAGTGTAAACAGTTTCAAAACAACACTAATATTACTACTTGGAACATGTTTGTTGAATAGTGCTCTTAGATTTATTTTCCTAAGGTATCTTCTACTGCACATTCAAACTCCTTGAAAGTCTATCTGATGCAAACTCTCCCTGGGTGATTAAAACACAGACTTGTTGAAGTTTGGGCTTTTTTAAAAATTCAGTTTTACTCTGGTTTTCAAGGGCAGATTTCTTACCTTGGTATAATTCTGTTTAATAATTAAATAAAGCAATCCATAATTCCAAAGTGAAAAGTAGAGAGCAAGGTATACCGAGAGGCTGGGCCTCCTTCCTGCCCCTTCCACTGTGACCCGCTCTCTTCACAGGGCCTCTTTATTGGTTCCTGGTCTATTCCTTCATTGACATTCCATTTTGTGTAATATAAGAGGACAGAGCAATGTGTGAGCATGCTCACACTCTGCCAAGCAATTAACAGATAAGCAATGTGATCACTTACACTTACACGCCTTGTTTCTTCCAGTAAACAGCACTACAGAGCTCACTGGCCAGGCACATCCAGGGTCCCGCCATAGGACATTCCACATGGAGGTGAGGACAGACTGGAGTCTGGGGCTATACTAGCAGTCTGCCATTTCTCCTCTCTCCTACTAGAAACAACTCTAGAGTAAACAGGTCTAGAGATACAACATTTCATGTTCTCACCAGCTTACCTTAGGAGTTGACTCTAGCCAGCAAGTGAGAACAAAAATGTGTGCTACTTTCTAGAGTGGGTTGTGAATCCTCTTCCCCACACTCCTAGGGACTTATAAAACTCACTGCAGACTGTGGGTTCTCCTTTGGTGGGCAAGCATTGTCTCCCAGACACTGTATTCAGAGGAGATGGACTACTGTCTAAAATGAAACCTACTTGAGATAATCAGAGACTCAGGTTGTTGATGAAGAACACAAAATTACTCCATGGCCTTTGCCTAGACAGTGGCTACATTTTAAATTCACATTGAAGGAAACAGTGGCCTATTCTCTGCCTGGGCCATGAGCCCTTTGGGTGACTTACTTGAAAATTATGGATGCTACCTTTGGTGAACACAGCCAGACATGACAGTAAGCTAGGTATGACACATTCTCCTAAGCTGTTTATTCCAGTGGGCACTAATGCACTTGACAATCTTAATCTGGACATATGATCTCATATGGCTGAGTTTAGTTGGTATCACAGACTCAACAGTGTGCATAAGGTACATGCAGATAACCCACATACCCATAAGTGTGCATGTGGGCATCAGCATTATTCCTTCTAAACAGAGTCTAGCTAATCGTTCTCCCTCTCTAGATTGCTGGTGAACGATATTAGCCCAGACATAAGCAGTGTATTGCTCAGGCCCTTGTATGACTCTATAGTTCTGAAACGAAAGCGCCTGAGCTCAACATCTGCAGTGCTGACAGCTTAGATCCCGGCTGCACGGCTTATCTTCAGGCTTACAACATATGTATTCAACAGGGCTTTGCTACCATAGAAAAAGAAAAGAAAGGGCTAAAGAGGCTTTCTTTAACTTAATACGGTCTTCCTGAAGCAGTCACTCTCACAACTGAGGGTTAGCACTCCACTTTTGATCCTGCTCAAGTCTGATTTGGAAAGCTTTGCCCAGCATTGTGTTTCCAACCCTTCTCCATCCTTTAAAGGAAGAATAAGTGCTAAGCTGGAAGATGGGGCAGAAGTGACAATTGGAGATTACAGGAATAAAATATTCACTTACTCGAGGGCCAAAGACAGTATTTTTGGTATTCTACTTTACTTTTTGGGGAAAACTTAACATATACTCCTCAGAAACTCTGCAGTTTTAGAGGTTTTAAAATTATTTGATTAAACATTAGGTAATCTGTAAGTGTTGGGGAGTCTAGCATATGAGTAGGAGAGATGGCTCAGTGGTTAAAGCTTTGACTATGAGAGCATGAGGATGGTGTCCCAGAATCCATGGGAAATGCTGTGTAGACATGGTATTCCATCTGTAATCAACCTTGGAAAGGAGAGATAGTGGAAACCCAGAGAAAGCTGGTTAGCAGGAGTAGCCAAACTGATGAGTCTGGGTTTGACTGAGAGACCCTGACTCAAAGAATAAGGTAGAAGAGCCAAAGAGGATGACTCCTGCCTTCAGCCTTAGGCCTCCACATGTATGCACACACATGCATGCTACACAAACAAGCACATGAGAAAAAATAAAAAATATAAAGGTGAACTGTTTCCTAAACATAAAAAGTGTTTATCACTTCCTCAACTCTGCCCTAAGCCTTGGCAGGTTTCCCAACACAGAACCTCAAGTTCCTATATTTGAAAAGCAGAACTCCAAGGTCTCACTAGTTGGGTTTGGATTTTTTTTTTTTTTTTTTTTTTTTTAGTATTTCTAGCCAGCACTTTAAGAAGGGTTTCTTGGCTTTTTTAATGTATAATTTAAGACAAAGAGACCTAAGCATCTGCTTGAGGAGTTTTGCAGAAAGAATCCACGCATGGTGTCTGCACCTCTGTCAAGGTGGAGAATGTGACGTGTCACCAGGGGCCCTATCCTGGGGAACATGCTTTGATTCCAATCACCCTGATCATTCTGTCAGTTCCGGAAAGTCCTAATCATGCCAGCGTGTTCTGTTCTTGGCTCTCTAGGCCTGGAGACCCTGCTCTGCAGCTGCAGAGCTCTGCCAAGTCTGTGGAAACCCTCTCTGGTCGATGTGCACTTAGTATGAGCTCTGTGAGCATGAGCCCTGTTTTGTGAACAAAACAAAACTTGGGGGATGGAACTGCTGAGTCACAAAGAGGTGTGTGTGTGTTTAGTCTTCTGTTTCTTAACGTGGCAGCATGCTTTACGCCCACCAGGCATGCTGGAGACTTCTGTTACCATTGTCCTCTCTGATGACTCAGGTCGTTCGTCCCTCAGCTGCAGTTCTGGGCATGCACAACCAAGTTACTGAGGTTTCAGTCTGATTTCCCAGGTGACTAATGATGTCCAGTAGTTTTTCGGGTGTTCACTGGCTGGCCATCCATCTTTTATGAAGTATCTGAACACTTTTGTTCGTTGTTAAGTCGGGTACTTGCCTTGTTAGCATTGGGCTCCAGGGACCCTCTGTCACATCCACATTGTAAATAGGTCCTGATTACTCTGCACTCAGGTCTGTTTCTCCATTCTATCACCTCCTCATGCCGGCATACACTGTCTCAGCATTGCCGCTCTGGGCACAGCCTAGTAACCAAGAGGGTAAATCTCCTTCCACAGCTCTTCCTTCAGGAATGATGGTGTCTCAGATTCTCTGCAACACTGTAGAAATTTTAGAATAATCCTGCCAATTTCTACCAAAAATCTTTGGCAGAAACCTTTAGTAGAATTTGAAATGGCGCCGGCTTTACAGATCAGTTTGAGAGGACAAACACACACATTAAGTCTTCACTCATCGATATGGTGGCATGTCCTTACGTTAGGTCAGCTTCAACTGTTGCAGCGTGAAGCAGAGTCAAGTGTGAAGATCTAGAGTAGTTTCACTTGAACTTCTCCCTACATATTTTTATGGCTTTCCATATAATTTATGGTATTTGTCTTCAAATTTTTGTTTTCTAATTGTTCATTTCCAATTACCAGAAATTCAACCACATCTGACATATTGACTTTGTATCCCACATCTCTTTTGGAAAATTCCTTATGACTTTCTAAATATACTGTAAACAAAGTTGAATTTATGCTCTTCTAATACATGTTTTGTCTTTTTGTTTTTTTTTTTGTTTTTGTTTTTTTTTTTTTCAATTTGCTTTTGTGCTTGGCTGGCTGGCTGGCTGGCTGGCTGGCTGGCTACCTTGCTGTTCGGTTATGTGGCAATGTGGCTGCCTGGCTGCCTAATTATCTGGCTGTCTGACTGCCTGGTTATCTTGCTTTCTGGTTATCTGTCTGGCTATGTGGTTGTCTGGCTGCCCAGCTGTCTGGTTGTCTGGCAGCCTGGCCTCCAGAACAACACTGAAGGTGAAGAGCAAAAGCAAACATTCTTGAGCTGTTCTCAGCTCAAGAAGCATTTAACCTCACCAGGAATTAACCCTGTAACTTCCTTACTGTCTTTATACACAGGAAGCTCCCTTGTTGTCTAGCTAAGCCTTAGTTTTTACATGAGTGGACAAAAAATTTTGTCAAATGCATTTTCTGGATCTATTGACATAATCATAAGGTTTCTTCCTTTATTCCATTAATGTGGTCAATCACATTGATAAACTTTTGACTGTTAAGTCAACCTGGCATGCCTGGGGTAAATCCCCCACAATCATGATGTAATGCTATTTTCATACATTAGGAGATTTAATTTGCTAATGCTTTCTTGGGGATTTTGGCATCAGTGTTAATGAGAAATGTGGGTTTCTAATTTTCTTGTAATGTCCTTGTCTCTTTTTGGTGTCTGAGTTATAGGCTGACTGGTAGGAAGACGTGGAAAACACCCTGTCTTCCTCTACTCTCTGGAAGACTAGGAATGCTTTTACTTCTTTGAGAAGATCTGAGAAATCCCTAGTGAGGTCAGCTGAGTGTACCAGGATCTTTGGAAGGGCTCTTAATGACAAATACTTTTTCCTGGCCTTCAGGAAGCCTGAGCAGGTTAAGTTTACTGGTGTGCAGGTGTTATAATATCCTCTAGCTGCCTGTTTAATTTTGTAGGATTTCTAACCATGTTCTCTCTTCCAGTCCTGGCACTGTTAACCCCCTCCATCCCTGATTAGCCTAGCTAGAGATTTTTTAATTTCAATGTTACTAATCTTTTGAATTTTTTCTATCTGTATTGATTACCTTGTTCTGTTTCATTGAGTTCTGCCCTATCTATTATTTGCTTCCTTCCAATTCCTCTGAGTTTAATTTCTTCTTCTCTCCCCAGCCACTAAAGGTAAGGTTAAAATTACCTATTTTAACTCTTTTTGCACATGTGAACCTAGAGGCACACATGAGCTCTGTCAGTGCTGTCCTAGCCATAGCCCACAGATTTAAATGCATTCTATTTTAATTGTCCACTTGATTGAAATGTTTTCTCATTTCCCTTTCACTTATTTGACTGATGAACTATCCCAGAAGTGTGACATTTGATCATTTTATTAGAATTTAGGGACTATCTAGATAGATCTCTGGGTGGTTTTTAATTTAATTCTCTCATAGTCAGATATACTTGTGTGTGATTTCAATCCTTTCAAACTATAGACTTTGATGACCAGCTTAGTGGCTGGCAGTGACCCTCTTAGAAAGAGGCTGCAGGGGATAGTGAGATCTGCAAGCCACCTGAGCATTTCACTTGAATCCTGGACATTTTTACTGAAGTTTGGCCCATTCAGTCAATTTCTAGTTTTGATTAGTTTCGTGCTCTTTCGGGTGTCTTGTAAACAGGTCTGCAGGATTATATTTTCCTGGTTAGCAGAACCTGTCAACATTAAAAATGGTCCTTGTTTCACTTGGGCAGCTTTGGGTCTCCTTCACCTGACAGCGACATGGCCAGTGTTCCTTTGACCAGCATTTGCAGGACTCATCTTTCTCCTCCCACATCAGGACATGAAGATGCAGCCCATAACTGGGTCTTGTGACTTTCCAGGTTGTCTACCCACTTACATTTTGCATCACTGTTGTACAGCAACATCTGTATCTTTACAGGCTTTTGATGTTCTGTCTCTATTCCTTTTACTACCAACACTTTCTGTCTACTTTGGATAGGTAGAGAGGTATGCAGGTAGGTAATCAATAAATGTGTATTGGGGCTAGAGAGATGGCCCACAGTTTAAAAATGCATGCTGCTCTTACAAAGAGCTCCAGTTCAGTTCAGTCCCTGGTGAGCATATCAAACGCCTCACAAACACCTGTAGCTCCAGCTGCAGGGATCCATCACTCCCTCTTATCACCACAGGCGCTCACACTCACACTTATTCACTTCTTTTCCCTTGCACTATTGTAAAAGTATGTTTATAAATGGTTTTAGGGCTTGCAGTTGTCTTCAACGAGAAGCTGCCCATTTTGCAACATTTTAGGAATGGAACTTTAATCTTTTGTTAAATTGATGGCTGCCCATGCCTCACCTCCTTCTGCAAGAACATCCCCATGCCAGGCTTAGTCCTGTTCCCATGTGAGTGTGTAAGGGTGACGGACTCTCCACAGCTAAGCTCACAGTGACTAAACACTCTTGCACTCACTCTTGCTAATCTTTGAAGTCCTGATGTTCTTGATCAACAACAGCCAGTGGCTCTAGATGGGGAAACTGAACTCCAAGGCAGGGTTCTGACACATGAAAAGGATTTGGGATAAACACAGAAGACATTTCCTAGATTTCATGAATCAGAATTGAGGTGGCAACATGGTGAGGACAACTCTCTCAGTCACATGTGTTCCAGCAGAAGTTAGACGTTTGGCAAGGACAGAGCAGAAAGAATCTACTGGTAGAAGGCTTCCAGCAACACAATGACCACGCGCCATGCTCATCTACAGAAGGTGGAGCATGCCCCATGTTCCTGTCCGGACCCCCAAGCATGGCTGAGAGGATAAAAGAGTAGCCCCTGGACAGGCAGGCACAGATAGGAGCTCCACCTACAGCTGTATACACAAGTGAATGGTTCAGGAACATCGTGCTAAGATGCTGTACTTCCTGTGTGACCCAGGGAGGTTCATGGCAGCACTAACAGGCTAGGGTGTAAGATAAGAGACCCCCAGAGCTATGCATCTTGGTTTCTTTTTTTATTGAGTATTTTTATTATTATTATTAATTACACTTTATTCATTTTGTATCCCCCCATAAGCCCCTCCCTCCTCCCCTCCCGACCCCACCCTTCCTCCCCTTTCTGCATGCATGCCCCTCCCCAAGTCAACAGAACAAGAAAATCTGAAAACAGGGAACTTCCCAGAGCATCTTGGTTTCTTATGGTGAGCTTAGGAAGGCAGTAGAATGACCTCCAGATGACATGGAGCCCAGGCCCCTCAGTAACCAACAAACAACAACACCAAGGACTCTGCCTGGGGCTGAGGCACCATCAACTCCACAGGAGGCAGAGGTCAATGTGCAGAGGGCGGGGCACTGCAACAGCTGTGGGTCTACTGTCCTAAAACTTAAAAAAGCAAATTATTCACTTGAGTGGCTGTAGCTTAGGAGCAATGGCAGACAGATTTCACCAATAGGTCTGTTTCTCTCCAGAGAAAAGAAGCAGGAGTTGCCCAGGGAGAGTTAAGACTCAGCATTAACACAGTGCCAGCTTTGGGCATCACTGGAGTTGTCAAGGTAACACTGGTAACCAAGGTATTGACGATGGCCAGTGCTTTCTCCTAAATTGTCCCGCTAGATGCAGTGGCGCATGCTAGGGCAAAGTCCACGCGGCCCTTCCTAGCCATCTCAGCTAGCTGATCAATCTGTTTCCTTCTAAGACAGGGCCTGATGTAGCCAGTTGCCAGAGAAGGACAGGGAGATGAGACACAAGCATTATCACATCATCACCACATGGCTATGGAATAGGAGTGCCAATCAGGATATCAACAGTGAACAAGCATTTTGGAAGGGTATAAGGTCCAAATGAGGCTGATGGTACCAATACTGCGAGACTCGGTCTTCACAGGATGAGTAACTACGTCTAATTTCAAAACCTCTTCCCTCCTGGTGGGCTGCCTTGACATCTGCCTGTCAGACCAACTGAATCTTGGTGACAGGTCCTGTGTGACTTTATGGTTCTAAGCCACAGCCACCAGCACAGACTGGCTGGCAGAGCACTTCAGGGACCTGTGGGAGGGCGGGATGCTCCTGTGTGAGTGAAGAGGGCACTTTGCTTGTATCATTTGTGGGGCTGGGTCTCTCTTGATTCTTGGCTGGGATGCTGCAGTGTTCCCAATAGGAAAGGCTGGGTGATGAATACCCAAAAGGCATGGTGCTACTGTGTTCATAAAAATGCCAGCAGCTCAGAACAAATTCCATACTTCAAGAGCACGAGTAACAATAGCTGTTTGCCTCAGCCTCTAGCATCATGCAGATGCAGTTTCTGTGAGTGCATGCTCTCCTGTTTCATCTGAGTTTTCTGGGTCATATGTATTTCTTTGCCCAGTCTATGCTTCTGCCTCCACAGTTAGAAGAGTCTTTCAGTATCATTTTCCCTGGAATAATTTGTTATCCATCATTTTTATGGCAGTGTTAAATTTTAAGAGAGAATTGAGAGGGATAGAAAAATCTACTGCATATCCCAGCCCCAAAGAAAGCCCTTAATAAATTCAGAACTTTTCAGTTTTACATTCAGGTTGGACTGCAGAGCCCAAATCCTGCCTGGTATAGTCTGCCCTTCACACAGGAGCATGGGGCCAATCAACCAATTGTCTATAGCCTAGAGATGATTGGGGCAGGCCCTCCCTTCAGGCAGAGTAGGACGCAAGGTCCCAACCATGAGAGGGCTGGCCAGAGGACAAGGCCTCATTGTGCTCCATCCAAACACCTGTCACGTGTGCACAAGCACACTCCATCAGATGCCAGACAGTGCTGGGCTCCTGCCATGATTCGCCCATTCCTCAGGGATGCCAGAACACCAAGCACCATGCTGGGTAAGGTCTAGCCAGGCACAATCCCAGCCTTAGAAGATGCCCTGGGTTGTGGAAGTGGCAGAAGTTGACAGAGCTGCAGAGCAGACAGAGTGCTAATGTTAGAAATAGGAATACCTGGGTCTCAAATCTGTGTGTGTGCACTACAGTCCAGGCCCCTGGCTGATTTGAGCTGGCCCACCACTCCCAGCCACATAGAACCAACCAGCCTCCATACTGCTCAACATCAAGTGGGAGACACAGGGATTCAGACAAAGGATTCCTAGTGAGAAGCCATGGCTGGTATGACTTGAACCAATCTCCAGGCATCTGGGCAGCCTTCTCCCAACTCATACAGCTCTGGGTCCCACAAAGTTCTTCAGGCTCTGCCTGTCTCTTTTTTTTCCTTCCTAATCCCAGGAGAAGCTGAGCATGCTCCTGGCCATTGAATCTGCATTGGTTGCCCCTCCACAGGCACACCATCCGTGGAATACTGGCCCTCCTTAAAAAGGTGACATTTTCTATAATACTCTCATGGACCATACGACTGCTTCCAGCATTAAGCCAAGCATGCAATTTGCAATACAAACAGGCAGAACGTCTCCAGAGACACCAGGCCTGAGCCTGGCCAGACCCAATGCACACTTTATCATCACAACCAGGATGACGCACGAGAAATCTTCACTCTGCTTCAAGAAAGAGAAGATTGATGTCCGCCTCATATTGACTCTCTGGACTCCGAAATTCAAATGAGGAAATAACTTTTATTTATTAGGACTGGCTCGTTTCTGTTGCTCTTTCCCAGAACCTCAACAAACCACAGCCATAAAGCATTAGCAAGTGTTTCTGGATTGACAGATCAAATCGCGGGATGATTAATGGGCAGTGTTTCATTGGAAAGAAAGAGGGGACCGATTGGCATGGCTAGGTCCTTTCCTCCCAGTTGAGCTAAGGTTTTCCCATTTTCAACTCTGGTGGTAAAAGCAAACAGCCTAAAAGTGCATACAAGCCACTAACATTAGGCAGACCATGGTAAGAGCAAAGGCCACATTGTCGCAGGTCCCAGTGTCCAGAGAAGGGCACAGAAGGTTGCAGCCAAAGGGCCTCCTGCATGCTCTGGCCCTTCTCCATCTCACAGCTACAACACCTTCTCCCTACACCTCAGCAGTGCTAATGGAAAAGGGGTCCAGGCTGTGTTCCCTGTGGGGTTCTTGGGCACAATGTGCTTATGGCAGTGACAGAACACAGGGCTTGTAATAAGTGCAAATCGTCGTGGCTTTTACTCTACCTTCCAATGGCTTATAAATTGACCACTAAAAATTTTAAAGTGGGCCAGGTGTGGTAGCTCAGATCTTATCATCCACACACACAGAAGGCTGAGAGGCAAGACAACTGAATGTTCAAGGCCAGCACTTAACTTTAAAAAACAAAACAAAACAAAAATCTATGTAAAAATTTTAAAATGCCCAAGTTATGCCCAATATTTGTAAATGATCAAATATTTACAAAAGGCTTGTTACTTTAATAGTGACCTCCCTTAACAAATGTGTATACACTGAGTCTCTCAGAAATGCAGCTCCTAGACTATCCTAGGATATAGGGAGCCTGAGAAAGGACAGCAAGGGCAGCCCTGCTCAGACAGCCAGAGAGGCCAGCCATGTGCAATTAAGGACATCTATGTGACACAGAGATGTTCCAGCCACTGTAAAACCATCCTGGTGTGGGCACCAAGATGGTCTACTACAGTACTGAGAGCCAGTCCCCAACCCCGAGGTGGACCATCGTCCCCTGAGGACCAACACTGCTTCCCAGAGAGTGGCATGCAGGTGGCACATCCTTGCCTGGTGTCCGACTTTCCACCTAGCCATTCTGGTCACAAGGAAGCTGGATTTCAAGGTTTTAGCATCAGGCTTGGATCAGACTTGGGACAAAAATTGATGTGCACCTGTGAGTTCTTGCTGAAACTTGGTAAGTTAGTCAAATTAACTCCTCCAAAAACTTGTTTTTGTAACTTTTGTTGTATTATTAGATTTTGCAATAGGAGTTATTTTAACAATGCACAATATAATTAGCCACTTAATGTTATTAAGAGAATTTATGAACGTTTATGAGTTGAAAAACAGCCCCAAATGGTATTTATTAAGTATCCAAGACTAAAAATAGGGCCAACTGCCTCAGTGAACCACGTTTAAAAAAATGTATAGTCACAAATAATATGTCTAATTATGTATTAAACTAATTCTTGCCTTCACCTTTTGAATTTCTAAACTCCTTACCTCATGTATCATTTTAATTATTTTTCCAGTTCATTCCCAGGGAAACTGGCTGATGGGGAATTAATTAATGGGCCCAATAAAGAGGCTGCAGCATTGTTCTGCCACAGTCTGCACCCGGACTCATTTGCATGTCTCCTCTTATTCCAAACAATAGCACTGCTGAGATTTGAGCCTGAAATTGTTAGCTCATTAAAGAGGACACAATCATATCCATCCCCACAGATACTCATCAATTATCGCCTCTTACTGCAACATGGATCCATGAATAGAGCACCCACCAGAGCTCCTGGCCCCCGAGTAGTAGAGATGCCACAGGCATGTGAATGCGGCATAGCACTTGATGAGATGACTGAGGATTATCTCACAAGAGGTGGGCATGGAGACACATTGGCTCCGTCTTCTGAGGGCTTAACTTGCTATGCAACCACTTCTATAGAAATTGCAGAAAAACACACAGCTTGCTGGGGATAGTGACACACACATATTATCTCAACACTCAGGAAGCTGAGGCGGGTGACGTTAAAAGTTGCAGGCAGCCTGGGTTATACAGAAAGGCCCTGGAAAAAAAAAAGAAAGGAAGGAAGGAAGGAAGGAAGGAAGGAAGGAAGGAAGGAAGGAAGGAAGGAAGAAAAGAAAGACAAAACCTAACTTCCTTTGGTGAAACCTGCTCTCTGGATGGCTAGCAACAGAGTGGGTGCTTGCTCTGTGCCCAGCCCTGATGACAGAGGAAGGATGATGGGGAATCTGGCTCCTCTCCCTAATTAGAAGACATGCAGAGGGGCTGTCTGGCCAGATGCCAGCAATGCCACAGAGCAGACACCTGCTCTACAACCAACTGCTCTAGCCTGCCAGAGTGGAGCCCTGCCCACAGGCCCCTTGCCTCACACTTGTACAGAGCCTGGTCAGGGAAAATCTGCTTGCCAGTCCCCGTTCCCCCCCACCCAATGAAGACTCCTCCAAGGCTGAGGAGGGCTATTCTCATAGCCTCAATGGTCCTTCCATGTTCAACATACAGAATTAGTAAGAATCAAAGAGAGCACGTGAACTGGTGGATGGACAGGTGGGTGAGAGTGAGCCACTTACAACAATGCTGGAAGATGCCTGTCTGTGGTCCGAAGCAGCCCAGGAAGATGAAAAGCCTTGACAGAACAGTAATTGGTCACATGCTTCAAGGCCCAGCTATATGTGTGTCCACATGCTCACAATACTTTACCTGTTTCTTTCCAGATACTACAAAAAGACTATGTCCCTTCTTGAGCTTTGGCATCATCTGGCCTCATACATTTCTACATGACACTGACAACTCATAAGAACTTCCCCCCATGCAGAGCAGCTGACACAGTGAGACAAGGTATGATGGCTGCCTTTGGCAGCTCTCAGCACAAAGTGACTCTGCAACAGATGCCCACTGGCTGTGGCTGACATCATTTGAAGTTCAAGTAGACACAAATGAGAAATGCTGCTGAGGGTGGAAAGACCAGGGCTCCCCCTCTACCAGCTAGTACATCCATCGCCCAGCTTCTGGCTTCTGTCCTGAAAGAACAAATATAGGAGGGTACATAATACATTAATCTATATTAGCTTCTGTCTTGGGAGAAAGAGAGACCAGAGTAGTTCGAATGGTTTTTATAAAGAAGTCTAGGATCAGACAGAGCAAGCCAGGAACATGGCACCCTGGGAGAATCACGCCTTTCGCTTAAAAGGACCAGCAGTCTCAGGGAGCACTTGTAGTTGGCTGTCCAGATACATGCACTAAAGATGGACCTTTGGAAAAGACAGAGGTGGTGAAAGTCAACGGGTGACAGTCAAGACTCTGGCACCCTTAGAGGAGGAGCACAGCTGAACAGAGTGACCAAGAACTGCATCGGGCCTGTGATGTGAGGGTGGACAAGTTCCAAAGAAGCTAGATGCTCCAGGAATTCCAACCTCCCAAGGCTCTGGGTGCTCATTTATAGGTTTCTGAGTGACAGGCAGCCAGCACTGTACCAATACTCATGCTTTGCTTCCACAGCAAGACCTTGAGCAGGACACCTGATAGACACAACTTTCCAGTCTCTGCCGCATATGGACAAAACATTCAGGGCTGGGCCACTTATAGGAGCCTGAGTAACCACACCTCTGCCCTACCCACCTGCTGACTCTCTCATTTGGGTCACTTAAGTCTGTGTGCCCCAGCATGCTGGCCATGCTACACACAACACAAGGGGCCACTTCCTTGCCTGCTGCCACCCAGACAGGGAAAAGGGCAGCACTCTACTACTCTATACAAATGTCAGCTGGTTTTGCCATTTTATGAATTTGGGGTCCTTTTAGCAAAGCATCCAGCTCATGAGTCCTTTTGTGTGTGGTATGATTTACTGAAGTGTCAGTGGCTTAGTTCTTACACTTAAACATCAAGCTTGGATGGTCTGTCCTCAATGGATAAAATTCTTTCTGTGAGCCTGCTCATTGCAAACTAAGGCATATTTTAGACTGGCTTATGGATCACAGCTTTTCTCCTGGAGCTGCAAGTTTAGCATTCACAGGACATGTCCCTAGGATGTGACCAGGGTCCTCAGACTCAATGTGCTTATGTGTGGGACTCATCTTTTCTCCTGGTCTTGCCATCGTACCTGAGCCATGCATAGTCATGCATGAGGATGGCCTGAGGAAAGCAGAGAATTTGGAAAACTGCCAAGGAGCCCTTCCTTCATCTCCTCATCTGATGACTAAAACACATTAGCTCAGAACAAAACAGAACACTTGTAACCTCTGTCTTTCAGTACTGCAGAACAGACCAAGCTAGGCCATGGGGAGCCGATTCCACATAGGAGGCCCAGGCTCCAGGAGCAAGTCTGGTGATGCTCTTCTCCACTCTTCCTTGCTATGTGCAGGTAAAGGCAGAGGAGAGGAGAGAGCTGGTAATCTTTTACCCTCACAGCTTCTCACAGGCCCCAGCAGCTGGGCAGTTCTGATCCCCAATCCTTAGACCCTCTTCCTCTCAGTGACTTCCCCACAGTGCTCATTCTGAGACTCCCACCCCAGGAGAGGACAGGGAAATGCAGGGCAGGGAGCCAGGCCAGTGGCATCCCATGCCCACAGCAGGCCCTGGAGAGGACCTGAGTACATGACTCTGGAAAGGATGGGTGGAGCTGAGCAGACCCGTGTGCAATACCCATAGCTAATGAGGGGAACCTGACCCTTCACTGATGTTACTGTGGAACCCAGACAGATTCAAGCCCAGACTTAAATCACCATCTCCAGTGTTCCCATTTGCAGGGTAGATAAATCCTTCAGCAACTGGCCCTGTATACTGCGGGCAAACTAGTGTGCAGTACATTTCTCAAAGAGATACTGTCAACTGCAGAGAAGTTACGGTGTTCTGGAGCTAACACTTCCTTCCTTGTGAAATTTAATTAAAAGAAATGTGTTCTTGAAGCTTCTGTGGCCAGTGATCCTAAGGAGGGAAGACAAAGGATGGCTTCAGGGTCTCTGAGTTTAAGAACATGGGGTGCCTCTGAAGTCTGGTTTAGATAACTGGATCATGCTCTGTGGAGACAGTGATGGAGGTTACAGAGCCCTGCAGCACTGAAGCAGTAGTTACACACAGAGCAGGCCGGGCCCCTCAGGCCACACAGGTTCATTAGCAACAGTGCATTCATAGCTATAAGGACAGAAATGCTGTTCTCCTGAAGCCAACCCACCACTCCTGTACTTAAACGAAGTGCTAAGGAGTAGGATGGCAGATGGTACCCCTGGCTTCTTCCTGACATGAGCCACGCCCAGCAGCAGAGCTCCATCTAGGTTGACCTCCACAGGCACTTTGGAATTCCAAACTCTGTTCCTAACATGAAGGTCAAACCTGCCCAGCAGGAGCAGTGGGGCGGATGGCACAACTGCTCAGAGGGTGGCGGCAACTGCAACAAATAAAGGTCCCCATGTAGCAGTGTCCCTTCCACATGCCCATAGCAGGTCTTGGACCACAAGTGTTTGCATGCCTCTATCAGTGTCTCTGGAAAGTGACACAAAGGGATACTGGGAAAGTGAGTGTATTAGAAAACAGGGGTTTTTGGTTAGAGTATCAGTCTCAGAAAAGACCCCTGGGCCCAGAGTTTTTTGCTCTGTTGATCTCCTTGTGTAGCTCCTGTCCCCTCCAGGTCTTTCCTCTCCCCCTTCTTACATAAGATTCCCTGCACTCTGCCCAAAGTTTGGCTGAGTCTCAGCATCTGCTTTAATATCCTGCTGGGTTGAGTCTTTCAGAGGCCCTCTGTGGTAGGCTCCTGTCCTGTTCCATGTTTTCTCCATCTTCCAATGTCTATGCTATTTGCCTTTAGGGAAGGAGGGTGGAATTGGGAAGGGAGAAGGGAGGGGTCCTGCAGCTGGGACAAAGTGAATAAATTGTAATAAAAAAAATAAATTTAAAAAAACTGTCAAAGAAATCAAAAAGAAAACAGGATTTCTGCAGATCTAAGAGTAGGTCACGCTTCACTGGAGGATATGGTGTGTGGCGATGCTCTGTTCCAATGGCTGCCTTTATAAGAAGAAGCAATATGGGCACAGACACAGAGGAGGCCATGTGACACTTGAGACAGAGGTTAAAGAGATGCCACCAGTAGCCAGGGAGCCTGGGGAGGATCTTTTGCTAAGCCTTTATATATCTTTACTTATCCTGTGTATCCAGGGAGTATGGAGAATGTATGAGAGTATATATGTTTTTAGTATGTTGCCCACATGCGGGAGTACGTGCCTGTGCATACTTGTGTAGAGGCCTGAAGAGAATATCATTTATTCTGCTCTATCACTCTTTATTTCCTTGAGGCAGGATCTTTCCATGAGCCTGGAGATGTTATTTATTCTTTCCTTCCTTCCTTCCTTCCTTCCTTCCTTCCTTCCTTCCTTCCTTCTTTCCTTCCTTCTTTCCTTCCTTCCCTCCCTCCCTCCCTCTTTCCTTCCTTCCTTCCTTCCTTCCCTCCCTCCCTCTTTCCTTCCTTCTTTCCTTCCTTCCCTCCCTCCCTCCCTCTTTCCTTCCTTCCTTCCTTCCTTCCCTCCCTCCCTCTTTCCTTCCTTCTTTCCTTCCTTCCTTCCTTCCTTCCTTCCTTTCTTCCTTCCTTCCTGCCTTCCTTCCTTTCTTCCTTCATCCCTCCCTCCCTCCCTCCCTCCCTCCCTCCCTCCCTACCTACCTTCCTTCCCTCCTTCCAGATCCAGCAATCCTCCTGTCTCTGTCTCCTGACAGCACTGAGGTTATAGGCATAAGTATAGCTATATGTAGCTTTTTAGTGGGTGCTGGGTCCTCAGGCTTGTGTAGCAAGTCCTTACCCACAACGTCATCTCACTGAGCCTGTAGAAGAAACAGCCTGCCACACCTTGCAGGCCTCTGGCTTTGCAGCTTCCAGGGAGCCAGTGTCTATATTCATTAGCCCAAGCTATTATACTTGCTAGGCAACCCAGAAGTCTGATTCACTGGCATGTGAGTTCCAAGTCCTGATATTGTCTCCTTCCTGAGGTGTGGCTAAGAGGATACCACACTCAACCTAAAACTGTGAACACAGATATCCCCAGCTCCTGAGAAATGTGGTATAAAGCACATGGCCCCAGGGTCCAGACCACAGCCAGCTAGTTCATTCATATTGCCTGCTAGAGATGCCCTTCTGAGATGGTACTTCCCTTCCATGCCTATACCCCAAGGTTGATAAGAGCATGAGTGTGTTGTATGGACGTGATTTTCCAAGCCTAGGTACTTGGCACACCAGGGGGAAATAACAGGAGATGCTCTGTCAAACAGCCTGATAGAAATGGGATGCAAGAAGGTAGCTGAACAACCAAGACTACAGACTCAAGGTGTGTATGGCTCCAATGGCAGCCTATCCATGCCACATCGCAAAAGGGGACTCCTCATGCAGCTGGGCTATTCTATCAAGACGCTGAAGGAGTTAAGAGTCAGAGCCTGCCTGTCACTGTTTCTGATGCCACCTGTCTTTAACGAGCACCCAACAGAATTAGAGTCAGTGGAAGCAAGGCAGTAAGACTGAACAGTGGTTGGAGTCACTGAGCCAAGGACAAAGCTGGCTGGAGGTCACTGGCAGGATGTGGGCGGAGGGGCTTTGAATCTGCTCTGGCTGGCACCCTTCTCCCCAGAGGGAAGCCTCCCTGATCACAAAGCACTTCTCAGCTGAATGCTCAAAGGTTAGAGTGGAGCTGATTAAATTGCATTTGCATATGTATTCCCATTTTCAATATTCAAGGAATAAAAAAAAACTTGCAATACTTTTTTAATAACTTGGACTTAATTCATATTTAGATCTGCCTTTGTGTGAAGCTGCTGGCTTTGTTGGTGGTGATAGAGCAGACAGGGCCATGGCAGGTGAGTGCTTGCTTATGGTGCAGATGGGGGCGGGGACCTGAGCCGACAGGCCCCACTGATAGCTATGCTCCTGGAGCACAGACTAGTCCAGACCCATGGTATGCTTTTGGCCTAGCAAGAGAAGAGTTACACAATCCTACCTGATGGGGAGGGAATGATACAATTCTACTCACTGGGGGTCCCCAGAGGCTGCTTATACCTGACACACACACACACACACATACACACACACACACACAAATGGGGTATTCAGATAGTCTTGTGGCCCTGGACTGAGCACAAACTAAAGGGAGGAACTCAGGTTGGCTTAGCTCAGATTGACAGCTTCAGGAAAAACTCATCCTGCCTCCTCCACTCCGAGTTCCTCAGTGATGTGAGGAAATGGCCAGATGGTCACACCTCTGCACCCTCATGTTTGGAGACTGGTGTCAGGACTGGAACAGCTCTTCTACCCACATGCACCTGCCACGTTACCTCACAGAGTGCCAGCAACCAGAGCACCTGAAACAGGTAATCAGAACGCCCGAGTGCACAGAGACCATATGACTCTGAGGCTCAGCCCCAGCCTAGAAAGTCCTAGGCATCCTCGAGGCCCCAGGGAGGCTCTGCAGAAGGGACAATCCCCTGCTGGAACGTGGAACTCACTAGGCACACTCCACCAAGCGGTTCTCAGACTGCTGCAGAGGCCTCTTAGAAGTCCCATCTCCAGAAAGGCAATGAAACAAATGGCCTGAGATCAGCTCTAGGGTGACTTGGCTGGCATTCCAGATTTCAGAGTTCATAGGGGTCGTATGGGGTGTGGTGGTTTGAATAAAATTAGCCCCATAGGTTCATATATTTGAATGCTTAGTCATCAGGGAGAGGCACTACTTGAGAAGGAATAAGACCTTCCTTATTGGATAAAGTATGTTACTGGGGTCAGCTTTGAAGTTTCAAAAGCCCAAGCCAGGTCCAGTGTGTCTCTTTTCCTGCTGCCTACGGATACAGAAATAGAACTCTCAGTGACATCTCTAGCACCATGTCTGCTTAAAAGCCACCATGCTCCCTGACATGACGATAATGGACTAAACCTCTGAAACTGTAAGCCAGTCCCAATCAAATGCTTCCTTTTATAAGAGTGGCTGTGATCATAGTGTCTCATCATAGCATAGCAATAGAAGCCCAACTAAGACAAGGAAATGAGCTCAGCTCAGGCTGGAGCCCAGGAACTCTGCAATCCGCTCTCTCAGGTCTGCCTTTAAGAATGTCAAGAGCCAGGGTGTCTGCTGATAGCCTGACTCCTCACTAAGGAGCAAAAGCTTCCACCACCTGCTGGAAAACTGCTATGAAGCAAGTGTGTGACCTGCCATTCACCATGTGAATGGCAATAAGTGGTGTGCAAGCATAGTGCAGAGGGGTCATTCATCCTTTCAGAGTTCTGCTGCTGTGATCTTTGAGGACCCAGGGATGGCATGCCACATGTCCCCTGCACTGCTTTGGTATACTTATGGACAAGGAGGCCTCCCAGCAGACAGTGGAGAGACTCATACAGGGCAGAGCATGGGCACTAAAATAGGAAACTTCCCCCTCCCCCATGCTCTCTAAGAACCTGGCCCAGCCTCATCAAGATCTGGGGTTTGTGTTAATTGGACATAGAATTTTTCAAAGTGAACTAGAAGTGATATCTGGTAACTTCCAAGGTGAGACCATTAAGATGGGTTCACTTGGGAATTCAGCTACCATGCTGTGAGGACACTTGAGCAGCCAGATGCCCAGAGTCGAGAATCAAGCTCAACCTCAGCGCTCCAGACCCATGCTGGGCTAGCTCAGCACACAGAATCTGCCAGGAAGGTAAGCCACATTCAGGGAGGGCTCTAAGGCACCAAGCAGGCCACCAAGCCATGCTGTCCCTGCTGAGCCTGAACAAACTGAACAAATGTGAATGAATAGCAGCTGTGATCTGAAACCACTTAGCAGAACTGTGGGGTGATCTGTTTTACAGAACAGAGCCTAATCCAGGTGAGACTTGAGGGCTTCCAGAGCTAGTACCCCATGAGGCAGCTGGAGCTGAGAGGCCTTTCTGAGCAGAGGGGAGGCCTGGCTCTGGAACCACTGCACAACTACCAAGCACCATATGTCAATATAGTTTCAGTGCTGACCAGACTCCAAAAACAGATACACAGCCCCCACACAGTGTTCTAATACTGGAATGTTGAAGTTGCTAAAGATCCAGATCTCCACAGCTAAAATCCCTAAAGTCTAAGTGCCTGAAAATCACAGCACTGAGAGGGGAAAAGTCCAATGTTGAAATCCTGAAAGTTGTAATCCCCTGGGGAGGGGCTATGGGATACTCTCTAAGGGTAAGAAAGGAGAGGAGGCAGCTGGACTCTGGAGAAGAAAGAGGACATGAATGTGGCCACAAACACACCTCAGCTTAAAAATGTGTCACAGGTCTACACTGTTTTCTCATCCATCAGGATGCTGAAACTCCACCCACGAGTAGAAATGAATTCAGGTGTTTGCTGCTGTCTCTACAAGACTGGGAAGTTGCTGGATGGCTAAAAAGCACGAGCCTTCCCAGCAGGATAAGAAGATAAAACTGTTCTGCTGTTGGCTACCACTACTGACCTTGTCACACTTGTGGACATGGGTACACGACAGAAGAGACACATAGCATAAAAAATGAGAAACTCCACACCAGTGCAGACTGAGTCTTGCAAAAATTTCAAAAGAGCAGTCTCATGTACAAAATGAAGATGAACGTACCTTCATAGGAGACATGTGGATGAAAGAGAGAAAGCAAATATTCATGGGGATACAAGTAAACGCCAGTCCGTCTTTCAGACTGCTTATGTGCACCTGCCCAGAACCTAGCCTATAAAAGAACCTATATTCCTTCCTGTGCTTTATAACTGTTTGCTCCCCACCATTTAAAGCAGTCAAAGTTACTCTTGTAGGTCACTGTGCTATTTGGTTAGAGTCTATATCATTTCAAAGCCGAAATTAATTTATTTCCTGGCTTCTATGAAGTGACAACCCTCTTCCCCCTGCATTCTTCCTATGTGGTGCTGCCCTGCCACAGGCCCAAATGCAATGGACCAGTTATCCATAGAACCACCAAAGCTATGAGCCAAAAAAAAAAAAAAAAAAAAAAAACAAACTCATAATGAATGGCCTCTGAGCAGTGAAGGTGCCCACTCCTGACAGCACAAAAGGACTGGCAACCTCAAGAGGGATATGAGGAATCTGGAACAAAGGGGAGAAAGACCAAAATCCATGCTTGTTCAAGTTCTAGAAGAGATATAAACCAAAGGCCACCAGCGGACATTGGCCTTTTTTGAAAGGCTGGATAGAAGGCCTTGGCACCATCCCCATGTCTGTGCAGTATCTGGGGGAGCCCAGGTACAGACAGGGCCTGTACCTGGATGAGGGCCTGGATCAGGATGAGAAGGACAGGCACCCGAGGGATCCCAAGAACACAGACACAAGAAAGTCAGGACAGAAAGCAAGGCAGAAGAGCTGAGGGAGGTGGACGAAGGCTGAGGGCACAAGGAACATCTGGGAGGGAGCCTCCATTTCTCTGTTTCCACAAACACAGCTTCTGAGCATCTTCAGGGAGGACAAGGGCATGGGGCAACACCTCCTGCAGCTAACATTCTGAGGATCCCAGTGTTTATTTTATAAAGTGCCTTGAATGTCCTTCAGGGGCAGATAGATTAGAGGTGGGCAGACAAAGCCTCTGGTGATTATGTGTAAATGACAGTCTTCCCATCTGCTGACACAGGGACCCGAAGACCAGGCACTGACAGGAGGTGCCAGGTATGATCTGCACCTGCACAGTAGAGAGCTTCCGAGGGCGCAGGTGCTGAGCCAGCTCCAACTCACCCACTTGCCCTTTCTGATAGCACTTTCTTACTATGCCATTTGGCAATTATTTGCCTGATGAACTATCAGTAACTTTCTTTTAAGAAGAAAGAAGAGAAGCCACAGAAGTTCAGCAGGGCCTGCTTCACTCAGTAGAGACATGGAAAGACTGGCTTTGAACAGCTTGGCTTTAATGATAAGAGGAGCTGACAAGCATATACAGAAACAGAACACCGACAGCCAGGGCTCAAGCTGCCCCAGTCCTTACCCAAGTAGGGCCTCTCCAGATTCCCAACAAAGGAGATCTGTCGACCTAGTCATGGAGCGCTCTTGCTCATTCTGACCATAGGAAGGCCTGCTAACTCTCCCATGTAGCTCAGCAGCAAAGCACTGAGAGGTCATTCCTTACTGCCTTGAGTCCTGTCCAAACTTCGGGCGACTGTGTCTTCTGTGGGCTGTGTGACAGCTATACTGAGAGCTACCACACTAATCCCCCAAGACCACTTGACCCATAACAGGACTTTTTTAAAGTAACCTCGCATGGGTCCACCTGTCTAGGACCACTCTCCCCAATGTCCTTGGGGACTGTTCCAACCCCTGCTTTTTGGTGGCCCATCTGTATTATGGGAAAGATCTTTCTGCTTCCTAGACTTCCCCATTTCAGGCCTCAGTGATCCCAGATCCCAGCTCTGGTATTAGGAATATTGAGAAGATAAATATCCCATTGGAGTGTATCTTCAAAGTACTCTCCACCTCACAGGACTGAGGACTGAACCTAGGACCTTGTAGTAGGGAAACATTTTACTACTGAGCTACCCCCTTGCCCCAAGGTTCTGCATTCAATCTTTGTAAGAAAGAAGGTTGACCATTTTGCCAGTTACTATTAGGGCTACTTGCCCCCACCAAACCATCCCCTGACCTCTTTGCTAGGGCAGTCTCTGGCTCTGAGCAGCCACTCTAGGCTGATGGCCTAGAAACTCTCACAGGCCCTTCTGCTTCTCCACCTATAGCCATGCCATCCTGCAGCACATCTCCCTTGGCTCCTATGTGCTTTCTCAGACTTTTGTGAGCCACAGCAGTGCATTAAGAGAAGACACTAGCTCCAGAGAGAAGTGGAAAAGCCCTCTCCTATGCACCCCTGGGCTATGCCCAACATGAGCACTCCTGTACAGGGTGATTGGGGGATGGGGGGAGAAAATGACACTCAAAGGCCACAGAGATGCCACTGCCCTCCCAGCACTGTCCCTCTGTGTCAGGGCTATTTGTTCCCAACCACAGTTCTCATCTGCAATCTCCCAGACCCTGCTACTGGCCCCACTACTTGACTTCAATCAGCATCAAAGTGCCTTTCTCCTGTCATCACATTCGAGAGGGGGAAATGAATACCCAGCCTCCAGCGAGCTTGGGCAGGAAGAGGAGCCACACTGTAGGAATGGCAATAAGCTGCTGCTAGAAAGCTCTTGGCTGTGCCAGAAAAAAAAGTGCAGAGGAGGGCCAGGGCAGAGGCTAAGTGGCAGCTCAGGAATATAAAGGACACAGCCAGGGAAACACAGCCTGGGGTAGGGTGAGGCTGGGTGTAGCAGAAACTATGGACAAACTGCATCCTCTGCAGTCCAAGTGATGCCCACATCCAAAGACATGGTGGTTGCTCGCAGTGGCAGTCAGCTCAGTGAGCATGCTTCAGTGGTAACTGCCATCTCTAACATGTGAGGTGAGGCTCCAGCATCAGCTGCATGTCTTGCTAAAGCTTTCTGATTTCTCCAAGCAGCATCCACCTGTGCTGTGGCCCAAGCTCCCGGCATCTCCTCTCAGCCAGGTCCTGACCATGCTGAGGAATTCCACTATCACTAAACAGTTCTCCAGAGATGAGAGGTTCTGCAGAACTGGCCACTTCCCAGGAGGCTTTGGACCATACACCAGATCTTAGAACTTTTAAGGTGAGCAGGGGCAAACCAGGGCCTTTCAGAGCCTCAGTTTCCCTGTACTAAAATGGAGAAGCACTCGCCTCACAGCAACATTCCCAGCACATCTCCTGACAGAGTGGAGAGAGTTCTCAGGTCAACATTAGATCAGCTGTGCCCTGTGCCTATGAGAATATAAGGTACCCTGTAGCAATGCCAGTGGGCTGCATCAGCAAGGTGTTTAAGGTGATACTTTCCACAGGTAATACACTGCTCCTGGGGACCACTGCAGTGGCCCCACAGAGTAACTGGCACTGCTTGGTGCCTGCTCCGTGCCCGGGCTCTAGTACACTCCACTCTATGATGCTTGGCAGTTCCGAAGAAGCAGTGAAGGACACCTGTTGGGAATTCCAGGCACTGAACGAGATGCACACATTGGCCTGTTCCTCTCATGCTCCCCATGGCTCAATGTTCAAGTGCAGAGCCTTCTTCAGCAGCTAGAGTTTAACTCCAATGTTCAGTGGCAGGAAGGCAGCAGGTATCCCAGGAAGCTGTCCTAATGTCATAAAGCCTGGTCCCCACTGGCCTAGGAAGAAGAGCCAAGCATCCACGTGGCAGAGCTGGGAGTACTGCATCAGAGAGATAGGCAGAGCTCTGACCTTGTCCTCCTGGCCATAAACAAAAGGTCACAGAAAAGTATCCTGGAAACCTTGAGACTACTTTCCACACTGAGAGTATGCTGGTCTAAGCTCCCAGAAGGTAGTTCAAGTTCTTTCACAGACATAAAGACAGAGGGAAATTTCAAGTTAGATGTGTGCTTAGAAGAAGAGCCTCTAAATCAAGGCCGTGTGAACAGAAAACACCCAGGAGCAAGATGGCCACTGGGATGAGGGAGCCTTTCCTGTCTCCATGCAGGGCTTTGGCACCACTCCCCTAAAAACAGCAGTTTTCCTCAAGCCCTGGCCTGGGGCAGAATAAGGCAGCTTTCCTCTCTCTTGGCCCTATGGTGACATGAGAGACAGGTAGGGACATGGAATCTCAAGTCATCACTGAGAGTAGAAGGGCAAATATGAGCTGATACAGGGACAGGGAAGAGATGTGGGTGACCCTAATCCCCAGGTAATATTTAGTTCCTAGTTACTGTTTGCCCTCTCCTCCTCGGGTTGATAGCATCCTTCAGAAAAATCTCGCTGTCACGATGACCCTGCCCCTTGCCTTTGGCCTTTGATTTTTGTCTAATATACTGGACACTGTTTCTGCAAGACATAGGGTCACCAGATATACTGGGTTACCCTACTCAAGGCAAGTGCTCCTGGCTTCTAACAGCAGCAAAACCCACACAGTACAGAAGGGCAGCCCACATCTGTACCATGACTGAGGCTATCAGAGAGCTAATACAAGGGTGAAGCTGACCTCAGTGAGTGGTAATGAACTACTTGAACATCTACTGAGGTTACATAGACCTTACAGCCACCTTACAATGAGACAGCTCCACATAGATGCATGATCACTATGCAGGGCCAGCCCTTGGCTCCCTTTCCCATCGTACAGAGGGACCTGGATCCCAGAGGAGCCATGTTTTAGTGACAACATCAGATCTAGAGCTCTTGGGACAGTGAGGAGGTACCCATACCTCAAATGGAACCTTCTTCAGCTTTTTCTTGTGTTTACTTTGTCCTGTGGGCTGGGAGCAATCCACCTTTGCACATACAAAAAGCAGGGGAGGCACTGCATTCTAATCAACTTCCCAAGAGGAAGTCAAGCCTAATGGCCCAGGAAAGCAACAAGGAAGGAAACGTGAATCCTAGTCCACCCATGTCCCATGCTGAAGTCAAGCCTGTACCTGGAGAAGTCCTCACAGAGGCAGCTCAACGGAGCTCAGAGCAAATCGGAGGAAAAAGCAGAACATCTGGGTAAAGCACAGAAGTGGGAGGTTGGAAGGACCCTGAGGACAGCACAGCCCAATAGGATGAGGACAGGCATCACCCAGGAGCACAGGATAGAAGGCTGATGTCATTCCTCAAAGAGGACTTCTACAGGCCCTCTGAAAGCTGCTGGCTCCTCCTTGGTCTCCAGCATACAGCAGATCCGTGTTTTGTCCCTCCCTGCTCTCATCAGGACTGTCTTGCCATCTATTCCTGTCACTGTAAGTACAGAACCACAGTATTTGAAAGGCAAGCGTATCTGTGTCCTCCCCCTCAGGGTCCCAATATGACACCCTGGGAGGGAGACTGGATTATCTGGTCACAGAGAATTCAACAATTCTCCTGAAAGCACATGCCTCTTATTTAGGACACAGCCTTAATTATTATTCTTTGTATGTCCACCCTCCTAATCATATTGGGAATCTCCCAGGCTGTGCATTTTTAGCAGAGATAGGACTTTTGGGGGAATGGCTAGCTCCCTGAAGGAGTGGTCTGCGGGTGACCCCTGCTCAGGAGAAGCAGCCCTACACATGCCAGAAACCAGGTCCTCCGCCTGGGCTCCTTCCTACAGCCCTGGCTTTCCTGAATTGCTGAGAGGCCTAAAGAAGTTAGACAAGTTACAGAAGAACCCACTTCAGATAAAATATTCATGAATACATCATCTCAGAGATTAGCAAAGACAGATCAGGAACAAAGTCTTTATGACAGTAAGAGAGGCCACCATCTCTAGCATCTCCCACTCCTGCAGAACAAGCCCAAAGGACAGTCAGCCACTCCTACCGGGGTGTGGAATCCAAAACTCAAGTCCAAGGGATCATTAATCGATTCAACAATTAACTCTAAACCTCTTCACTGAATCATATGGTGAATGCATGTGCTTTTAGACCTCCGTGCCTGATCACATGAGCAGCCCTCAGATAGACACTTCCGTTTCAGACAAGAGATCCCAGCCGCACAGACATCAAGACCAGTGCCTACAGGGGAACCCACTTATCAGACGCAGACGCTTGTGTGCTCTGGGCTTCTTTCCCTTAGCCACATGTCCTCTACCGCCTACTGCACATGGGAGGGGAACAGTCCCTCCCACTGGTCTCTACTTCACTCTCATCTCCTTGCACAGTTCTCACACAGCCTCTAATGGATATCCAGAGACTGAGAGCATTTCCCTAGAGGTACTGTGGCCTGCCAAAGACCCACATGCCCAGGGTTTCTCCATGGAGCTGTGACCCCCACCTGCAGAAGCTCTTGTGAGGGTGAAGTCACACATTGCTGGCCTCTTAACACGTCACAATCTGGGCTGCTCGAGGGCTCCATGGGGACATCACCTGATGACTTCCACAGTGAGATTAGCAAGTCCCAAGCTCTTCTTGGACTTGCAAATTAAGGGTTTCCTAACAATGCCATGCAGTAGGCACAGAGAGTCCAAGGACCTTCTGCTCAGCTCTAGAGAACCAGGCCTCACTAGAACAGCCTGCCATCCCCATCCCTGGACCCTACTGTCATCCTAAAAAGACTTGTGTTAAAATTCTCTCCTGTGGATGAAGTCTGTGCACATATACAACACCACATGGAAAGCACCACATGTCCTCCACCCAGAGAACATCACTCTGTCTGCCTGAGGTGTCCCTGCTGCAGCCTCCTTGCTGCTGCCACAGCAACAAGCCTGTTTCTGCCATTTTCTTCTAAACCTCTTGTTGCAGAGGCTTCATATTTCCAAGCTCAGAGTAGTCACCTACTAACTTGTCACCTATTTCTGAGAACCACATGCTATTGGGGGTGGAGGAAGAGGCCTTAGAAGGAGGGCTCATGGTGGTGAGACATGGTCGGCATGTCAGATGAGTGGCTCCTACCCAGTTCTCCACACCTTCTATTTTCCAGATGAGCAGCAAGCACTGATCTATTGACAAGAGGTTATGGTAAAAGACCACAGAGGTCAAAGCTAGTGACCCAATTACTCTGACAGCTACTTCCTGGTTGACTGTCTTGGTCCAGAGCTTACTTAGTGCACGGGAGGCCCTCATAAGAGATGTACCATAAAGCTAACTTACTGAAAGTGGGGCCTTAACAAGTAGATACTTTTCACTCTCCAATTACAAAATGGCATAACTATTCAGTTCACCTTTAGAATTAGCTACAATTCTTGTCTAGCTTAAAGCAAGTACAAAGAAATTTATTCAGAGTGGTCACATGGATTACCACAGAGTGATGCTACATGGAGAGCAGATGCTGGGAAGGGAGGGAGGGAGGCTTTTCCTCTGGCCCAACTAACTGTTCTCCTTAACGAGACTCTGTAGATCACCCAGGAACACAGGGCAGTTTGTGGCCCTTTAATTGCACATTCCCATGGAATTTAAATGGCAAAGGTGATGAGCTGCCTGCCAGCCTGTTGCTAGAAGCTGAATTTACACTCACCCATCAGCAAGCTTTTCAGAACCACTGAAGTCTCCCAGAGGCCCAGAGGCTCTGTCCGCAGCCTCATACCACTGGGAGGTGATAAGAGCCTTTAGGAGGCTGAGTCTGGTGGGAGGCCTTCAAGTTGGTGCATATGCTCTTGAAAGTGAGAGAAGACCCATGCACTTCTTCCTCTCTCATTTCCCAGCCTTGAGGTGAGAAGTTTTGCTCCAAGCATGCCCTGCTGCCTCACCATAGGTCCAAAGATGACTGACCACGGACAGAAAATTATAGAACATGCCTCTCCTAAGCTCATTACCTATGGCTCCTGTGACTGCAATTGGACGCTGACCTAAACATGTCACACATTCCTTGATTAGAAGAGAACTTGAGAAATCAGCTCCAAAGTGGTGTTGAATTCTGTGTCAGAACTATATGAAGGCAATGGAATCCAGGACATCATTCTTCTGGGTACACCTGATGGGTGAGACTACTGAGCCCTCACACAATTGACCAAGCATGCTGAGCCAGGGCTGCAGAGGAAGAAACTGTCCCCATCACAGTCCCCAAGCCCCTAACACGACAGAACTCATGATCAAAACAGGAAGAAGAACATCAAAGCCCAGAAGGATTCTCTAGACAGGCCCTAAACTGCCCTCTCAATTCCCAGGACACAGTGCTGCTACTGCTGCTCTTGGGGTGGGGAGAGGCTCACCTTCTTTTTCTAGCTCCTCCCTGCAAACATAACAGCAGTGAGCCAAGACTTGCTGAGTATTCTGTTTCTAAATCTTTACTGGACTGACAGTGATGTATGCTTACTTCCTGTAGGTGGGTAGGCACGAAGAGCTTACACTCTCAAATCCTAATGGGCTTATGAAAAAGTGTGTTGTAAGAAGGCCTGCTTCTTCAGGCTTATTAGATTAACCCAATCCATCAGTTCCAATGCCACTGGAGTCACAGAAACAGTGCAGTGGTACCTAGGAGGTCCAAGTGTGATGATGGCTGGCAGCTGGGCACAGTAAAAAAATGCAGCAGGTGCTAGAAGCCTGTTCTCAATCCTGGACCCCAGGTGCCCTGACACAGCCATACCTTGTCATGCCTCAGGACAAGCTACCTGCCTCTGGACTACATGCAATGCACAACTGGCCCACTATAACCCACCAGTCACCTCACTGGACCTACTCTGTGTGGCAAAAATGAGCATGAGGTCCTTCCCCTTGGTATCCCACTCTGTCCTCCTTAAGTCAGGTGAGGTACCTGCCCCAGCCGTCAGTGCCCACCTTGGTCATCAACATCAGCACTGCTGTGATTCTGTTCATGTGTACCCTTCTCAGACCAGCTGTGAGCTTCTGGGGGAGGGGAGGTTCCCTCAGATACCAGGATGCTCTCTCCATGTCCTCATACGGGCACCCCACAGAGCAGGTGTCATGTTATAGCTGATAGTGGAAAGAATGGAGGATGGAGAGATGTAGACAGGCCCCATCGATGCTCAGAAAAACCTTGGAAACTACTCCAACTGCACGGTCTGATACTGACAGGATGGACCTACTATAAAGTGACTTCTGGGAGTCTTCCACCCCAACCTCTGCCAAATTGCTTTCCTTTCAAAGCCCTGGAGAAGCCTACTCCATGTTCACTGCAAACGGTGTCTGGCGCAGCGCCTTAACTTAGGCCTCCGCCCTCCCATGCCTTCACATCCTGGCCCTCCTTACATCACCTTAAATGTGCCCCAGAATGGCTGCAGCTAAGCACAGGTGTCCTCAGGGCACCCCACTAAAGGCTGACACACAGGCTGCTCACATGCATAAGACCTGATAATTCTTTATCCTGTGCTCCAGTCTACACTGCCCAGTCTTACTGCCAAACGCTACTTGAAATACCTGTGACAAAATTCTAGCATGCAACCACCCACTGCTCAATGACAATGCTTATCGCAGACACAAGTTGTCTATGATAAGCAACAGTGATGCCACAGTTCTCAGGGACAGGAATCTGCTATGCAGCTCTTGGGGCCTTTCACAGCTATAATGGAGATGTCAGCAAGGGCTGGGGTCTCTCAAGAATGGATGGGGAAGGCTCTGTCTTCTAGCCCACTTGCATGGCTGATGATGGCCTAGGATTCCAGGTGGCTGGGAACACAATTCTTCACCCTGTGGGAGGCTCTAAGGAACAGCTTATCATAAGCCAGTGTGAGGAAGCCTCAACTGGGAAGTGTGTTCTGCTGCAAGAAGTCCTCAAGCCTGGTCCACACCAAGGGAGGGAGCATTCCAGATGCTTCCTGCCCACCTAGACTCAGCTACAATTCTTGAGGGTGGCTCTGGGCAGCACCTGCTCTACAAAGCTGACTGTTTCACGCCACCACCACATGACTAGTGTACAAGTGTGAGTGAGCCCCTCCCTCAAGTCTTCCTAGCAATTCTGTCTAGGTACTAGCCTCATCCTCTCCCTAGAGTGCTTCATCAGCTCCATCCTCACCAGGCAACTCCACCATAAAATGTTCTTCACAGATATGCCGAAGAGACCTAAGCATACAGATTATAACTCAAAGCTACTTGTTCCCACTCCTACCATCTCCCGAGAACTGCCCAGAGAACTGCCCGGCTCTGGAGGGTCTCTATAGCATTGCCTCTAACACCTGAGACAACAGCAGTGACAATGATATCTGGCTTGTGGCCAGGATCTTTCACAGTCACATGGGTCCTTTGAGAACAGGGCCCTGTTGACAATGTTCCCACGGCCCAGGGACTCAGGGAAGTATTCAACAACATGTGTGAACTGTGTGGCTCAGGGATCTCCAAGACCTTCCTGAGCAGTTCCAGGGCAAATGCTAAGTGCAAGGAAGCCCTGACTCGAGCTACCTTCCAACACACTCTCCCTGGGATGGGGGAAATGAAAGGACAATATATAAAACAGAAATATTCTACCTAAAATGTGAGAAAGGATCAAGGGTTGGAGAAGGCATGCACAGCAGTGGGACAGGACATCCTTCATCAACCATCCAAGCACACCTCCTTTTGTGCAGGCATGAAGCTACCTGTCACTCATGTGGAAGAACAGCCTACAACGTGGAGAAGAGTAAAACAAGATGGCTGGCTGGTCTGGTAAGGACAATGACCTGGGACTAAATTAACTGAGCTCCACAGCTGCAGCCCCGGAACACACTGCAGAGTTGCTCTCATATGTGGGGCTTAGTCTGGGGTGAATGCTCTAGGAAGGCTGCATCTATGCTCTACAGAGCACCTCAAAAGCAGCTCTCACAGGCTGAAATCTTTTAGGAGTGGGGACTACATGCCCAATCCATGACTCTCACATCTGGTGCCAGCTGCTAAGATAGACAGCAGAAAACTCTGAGAGGACATATATCTGCATGGCCCATGCTTGTCCCGCCCTAAAATAATTCATTTCATCCATTTCTTGGATGTAGCCTCATCTAGGGCCTAGGGCAAGGTGCTTATCTATAGCCCTTCCATGGCATGTGTTCCAAAAGAATCTTAAGCCACACTGTAAGTTTACGGCCCAGCAAATAAACACCCAGCTGCACAGAGTGACTGCCTAATAGTTAAGTGAAGATGGCTATGTGCTTCCAGAGCCAGAAAAGACAGTTCAATCCCACAGCTACTCAGCCATGGAAAACGGAAACACTCTGATTTTAAGATGGAGAAAAGCTTATGACCAGGGTCCTATCCATGTAAAAATGAGCTCCTGGTACAAATGAGTTGATTTGTGACAAAATTAAATTGCAGGAGAACTAACTCAGTGAAGAGGTCATGAGTATACTCAAAGTCTGAATGCCAACTGAGCACTTCAGGGAAACAGCGCTGGACATGACAGAACTGATCCCTCTTTCGCCTGCTCGAAGTGTGACTGACTCGATACCTGTTTTATTCTGTAATGGGACAGAATTACAAAGAACTCTGAGCTTAATGAGCAGGCCTGGATCCCGAACGGCCTAAGTAATCACAGAAATGAGAGCATTTGCAATTTACAGGATATTAAGTTCTGTTTCCTGTCATCCAACAGAGAGCCAATCGATGCATTTGACTGACAGCTACTTTAGCCAAAACAGCTCCAGGTAAGGCTTTAATTCCCAGCTAATATTACTGAATGGGAATTCTGTAGCTGCCAAGTCCTAAATAGAAAACCTACAAATCAGGAACATGCTCTGTCATGAGAAGCATCCAACAACACAGCCCACAGAACATTACCACAAAGGCCTCCCGATGGCATCATGACACAGGAGGCAGAACAGACAGAAGGGTGATTTTGATATAGCAGGCTTATTAGCTACTTGTCCTATTGCTTCAACGGAACACCTGACAGAAGCAGCCTGAGGGAGGGAGGATTTGCTTTGGCTCACAGTTCATGGGAATAGGCCATCATGCTGGGGAAGTCTCCATGACAGGAGCATGAGGCAGCTAGTCACATGGTATCTGCAGTCAGGAAGCAGCGAGCGATGTTGCTGGGGCTCAGATCCCCTTCTCCTTTCCATTCAGTCTGTCAGCTGAGGTGAGTCTTTCCACTTCAACCTAACCTACATAAACCCTCATAGACTTGAGGCTAACCTAATGCAAATACTTGCTCACAAGTTGGAGGCCATACTCTAGGTAACTCAAGTTGACAGTATAAAACAAAACAGAGGTATCCACAAAACCCACATATCCAGTGCGGGGCACAGAGTGCACCACCAACACTTAAAGCAAAGGGTGACGCTACCATTCAAGGCGGCTCAAAACTCAGGCAGAGATGGTAGACACAAGGGCCCAACAGCACCCTGGCTTGTGGGGAAAAAATGCAGCACCCAGAATAATGCCCTGCAAGTTACTAAACAGAAGACCCCACCCATCCCCTAAAGGCTCAGTTTTGCTCTGCAAATGCTCTGCTTGCACCAACCTCTGTAAGCCCGTGTGCAGGGCTCTGATGCCCAACACTGTCCAAAGCCTGGACACATGCCACCTTATGCTAACATGCTGCCCAGAGCCTTGCCTTCTAGACCCGCCGCAAGCACCAGTGCATTGCTCCCTTTGCCAAGCTCTGACACACCGCCCAACAAAGGCTCTCACAACAGGGAGGACTTGGGTGTTTGTTTGTTTGTTTGTTTGTTTTTTACTGTAAGGAAGAAAACTCACCTGGTGCTTCTCTCCTAACTCTCTGTGGAGATCTCATGCCTCACCCCAGGCCACAGTGTCTGGTGTTGCTGCTGCTGCCACTGCTGTTGCTGCTGAGAGCCAGTAGCAACACCCCACACATAGGCCAGCTTCAGTAGGCCTCACACACAAAATTACAGGAGGCTAGAATAAGCAATGGACACTCAAGGGAGCCAAGGCGGCTGCTTCCGGAAAACTCAATCTCCTGAAGACATGAATTTCATCAAAATTGGTGAAGAGTGGAAAATTTCATATTGTGCTGCATCCGTCTGAGGATTTCTTTAAATCTTTATTGTAAGTAACTCAAAACACAGACAACATGGGAGTCCCGAGTGTGAAGTTTCTGGAAGAGTTGCTAGGATGTACAGTGAAGGTACATGATTACTCGGCCATACTTAGAGTTTAACTCTGCTTAAAATGTAAATTGCCAGTGAGAATGGGGGAGATTGTCAGCAACCAGCTGGAGTGCCATCAAGTGACAGGGAAGTCTTAGAAAGTCCTTTTTCTTGTTCTACACATAATCGAATGACAGGAACACCAGGGCTAGATTTTTTTTTTTTAAAGATTCTGTTTCAACAGAAAGGATACTCTGTAGGGACTCCAGCATAGGAGGAGGCAGGACGGGTCTGTGGCCATGGGGCGGAGGCTCACCTGGTAGGTGTCCCACAGGCGGATGGTGCAGCGCAGGGGCAGCTCCCTCATCAGCAGGTTGTTCATCCAGCGGAAGGCAAACTGCAGGTACCGCACCTCATGCCCATCCAGATGGCGGTGGACTTGCTCTGCATGACACAAGCACAGGCTGTCAGGGGAGCCTTGGGGGGGCAAAGGACTAATGCCAGTAAGAAAGGACTCCACAGTCCAGCCTTCAAGAAGAAAACAAATAAAGGGCTGGAGAGATGGCTCAGTGGTTAAGAGCACTTATTGCTCTTGCAGAGGACCTGGGTTCAATGTCCAACACCCAGATGGCAATTCACAAGCATTTGTAACGCCAGTTTCAGGGGACTCAATACAATCTTCTGACCTACAGGTGCATCAGACACAATAAATGGTGCACAGACACACATGCAGGAAAGTACCTGTGCACATAAAAATGAGTAATTTTAGCCAGGCTTGGTGGCTTTAACACCTTTAACCCCAGCATTCAGGGAGGCACAGGCAAGAAGACCGCCGTGAGTTCAAGGCCAGCCTGGTCTACAAATCAAGTCCAGGGTAGCCAAGGCTACACAGAGAAACCCTGTCTCAAAACATACAAACAAACAAAAAATAATTTTTTTGAAAAGAATAAACTATGGTGGTAATGACAGTGATGATTCAAAGAGGAACAGCTGTGCCAGGCAAATGTGCACATTTGGGGTTCTCCACACCCCAATACTCAGGAACAGAAGAGAGTCCATATAAGGGAGAACAGATTAAGAAGCACATGACTGTAGAAGTAAGTGGCAGGAGGGTGACGGGCTGAGGAAATGAACCACCAAACTCCTAGAGATCCTGTCCTCACCCAGGTACCATCCCACCTGCACCCAGACCCAGCAGACCTGTCCCTGTCCAGACCAGGGCACCTCTAAATGGACTAAGTACGAACTGGGCTTCACAGAGAGCCATGCTCCACCAAACTTGTCCCCAAAGCATAAACCCTGTCTTCTTAGGGTTACTATTGCTGAGATGAAACACCATGACCAAACGAAACTTGGGGAGGGATGGGTTTATTTCACCCACAGTTCCACATAATAGCTCATTATCAAATGTGGTGAGAGCTGGAACTGCAACCTGGAGGCAGGAGCTGATGCAGGGACCCACAGACAAGTGGCGCTTCCTGGCTTGTTCGTTATGACTTCCTTTGCCTGCTTTCTTGAAGAACCCAGGACCACCAGCCCAGGATGACCAACAATGGGCTGCCCCCCAACAATCACTAATTATGAAAATTACTCTACAGCCAGATCTTATGGAGGCATTTTCTCAATTGTGGTTCCCTCCTTTGAGATAATTCTAGCTTATGTTAAGTTGAGCAACTAGCTATGCCTCAGAAATAAGGCATTCCCAACCACTGAAGGAAGAAACCCTGCCTTGTGCCTGTCCTGCATCTTACAGATAACCCACTTTGATGTAAGAATAGACACACTTAACTGGGCTGCGGTGGCTGAGAGGCAGTCAGGCCCACGGGAGGTTATGATAGGCTGGTCCTAGAAAAACACAAGGTCTCAGAAGGCGGGCAGTTCCTGCACTCTCTGCTCACTGCTGTCCTCAGCTGACCAGAACACTCTGGGGCAGGATGATCATAGGATTGAGCCACACTTTGGTGGCACTTTAGAAGCTGGGCCCTTGGTATGGAATAGGAGAAGTGGTACATAGCTACAGAATAGAGCTGATGAAAGCAACTATGTTCCCTCCAGTCTTCACAGAGGCTACAGCAAGGTACGAGGAAAACGGTCCTAAGACTTTGAGGAAAGGGTTCTAGGAAGAGAGGTGATAACCCTGAGACCCCAGAAAAGTACTCCTGACCTAAGGAGCAGGACCTATAGGTTTCTGCATATCTGCCACATGCTGCTTCTGCAGGAAAAGACTTAAGAAGCAGGATTCCAGGCCCAGCAGAAAAAGGCCTAACCCTGTCATGGGGCTGGGCAGTGGGGCCGCCTGCATGGCTGCTCTTCCAGTTGGTTCCACTCACTGCAGATGCTCAGCTTCCAGAGTTGGGAGTTTGTTTGCATTCTGTTTATTAAAGAAGTGTGGCACAGACCTGTGCAACCAGGACTAATCAACTTCCTAATTCTATATAGGTAATTTTTTTTTAAGAAGACACAAACAAATTTGTTTCCAGCCTGAAATTATCTGTAGTTACAAAACTGAACTGACATAAAGATCCAAGGGCCCAAGTGGCTCTTCATCTCAGCAACCTTTGCAGCTCCCACAGGCACATCCTGCTGGGATAGCAGAAGCCTCGGCCACGGCCCAGCCTACTGAAGCAGGACACTGCAGTTGATGTGAAATTCAAATCTGATGAACACTTGCAAACCAGCAGTTCAGAAAATGACTGAATTTACTGAACAAGATTCTTTCTACACAGAAGCATGAGGAATGAGCTTTCATGAATATGCAGGTGGGACCCACATGCCCAAGGGTGGTGGCAGCGCCCCAGAAACTGAAAACCAACAGGCAATGAGGGCAGCCTGCAGGGCAGCCTATGCTGGAATCAGAAGGACTTGCTGCTGCTAGAGAGGGTGTACCAGGCAGGTACGCTCTGGCTCCACCACACCTCCCCCAGCCACAGTGATCCACTGTTATCAGGCTTCAGCTGGTCCTAACTTCTATCTTCACTAGTGCACAGCTCTTCTGCTGTTCCCAGTCACTCCATCATCCCCTCCTCACATGAAATCACTCAGTGCCCGTAAGTGACCACCAGGTAGGTCTTCATGGTTAGACTCAACTCCCCCAAGGGCAGAGATGGTCCCCTTGGAGACCCTCTGTGTTAAAACTGCAGCTGATGCTGGAGCTCTCCACTGAAGACTCAGAGAGAATAGAGAAAAGAAGCCAGAACAGGGACCTACATCCAGAAGCCACAGCCTCCTGTACTATAGTACCAGCAGCCCACCAACAGCAAAGGTAGGAATCTTAGGACCTGAAAAACAAACAGTTCTAACATGCACCCCGGAGGCAGGCAGCACCTTTCTAAGACAAACTGGCCAGAAACAACTCTGAAAAATTCAACACACATTTCTGGACTATCTATCATTAAAATACCCCAGCAAAAGAGGGAAAAGTCAACCCTTTCTTCTCTATTCAAAGCAGGAGCAGGGTCCAGCAAGCTGCAGCCCTCAGGCCTGACTTGGTGAGGGGCAGGTTCTACCAGGGGTGCATGTCAGGCCCCAGGTGAGGTCATCTCCTTCTGGAGAGCACCAGCCCTTGCAGAATGACAACAACACGGACAGCAATAACTACACAAGGGCACAAGTCAACCCTTGCAGAAGAAGGCTTGCGGTGCATAGTCCCCAGAGAGAATACACAAGGGGCCCTCCACACCAGGGCTGCCTTTGAACCAAGCCACTGGAGGGCAAGCTGCTCCTCTCCTCCAAGAGCCAAGCAGACGAGGCTGGAGCCTCTTCAACTGTCCATGTCACCAGGCTTCTAAGCACTTGGCCTTCTTTCTGAGACCTTGAACTCCTGGCAGTTTCCTAAAGGACAAACACTACACTCATTGGATGGTAAGACCACAACAGGAGACCATGAGGACCTCTGTGAGTGCCTGTGGCCAGTGTTCTGCTGGGTGGCCTAAACAGTGTCAGGTGGAATTACTGACTCCTTCAGGTGGAATGTCTACCCTGGAGCTACCTGGACAGTGTCCTTGTTCATAGGGAAGTGGCCATTTTTCACTGACTGTATGCTACTCAGGAAAGAGGTAATGAATGATAAGTGGACCAACCAACAGCTCTCCAGCCAGCTTCTAATGTGCATAATGAGTCTCATCTAGGGCTACCTCCTATTTTGAACACAGTATAAGATAGACAGCTAAACTCTAGGCATGGCTTCCAATTTATATATATCAGAACTGCAAGTTTGTGCGCTGAAATGACTCATTTCTCCTGTTTTATAAGCACCCGTGAGCACATGGTCTCTTGCTGATAAAGGAATCTGGTCAGCAATAATTCCAAAACCAGAGTTTCCATTTCACTAGCAATCAGGGTTCTGGCATAATGAACGTGGGCGGATATAATTACTATCATCTCTCAAGCCAATGCGTCCTGTATGGCAGGGCACTGTGTACTACTGTAAAGTCATCAGGAGGGACAGTAGCCACAGCCTGTGGGGTGCTCTCCTTGGTGCTTTCAATAGTGAGCCTGTGAGCTGAAATCTTGCAGAAAACATCGAGTCTTCTGGACTGAAATGCAAGCAAATTATGCAAACACACTGCACCCTGGAGTTCCTACAACAGGTTAACAGTTTTGACATGAGAGCAGGCAACAAAGGTTTACTTGCACAAAGAGCAGACACAACAGCCCACATATAGATACCCAACAAAGGAATCTTTCAATCCTGGTACTGAGCTGAGGGCAGGCTGAACACTGTCTACTTTGCTGGGCCTGCCTTGAATGGGCTTTGATTAAAGGGAAAGATTCTGATCCTCTCATCAGTTAGGATGACAAAAAAGAACAGAAACAAGAACAACTGACAGTCAGCACAGGGCCTCTGTGACTAAAAAGATGCTTCTCCACTGCAGGAAAAGTCAGGTCCTAAACAGGTGCTGTGGCCAGCACACTTGCCAGCTAGAGGACCTGGGGACCTGCTGTGCCTTGGTGACAGGATGAGGGGCTGAACCAACAACCAGAAAGGAAATACTGGAGACGTCTCAGAAAAGCACACTGAGGACAGCAGCAAACACCCTCCCTGAGAAAATGGCCAGGGAGCTTCCTCTCAGTAATGCCAGTGTAGTGTCCTCCAGCAGAGCGCGCTCAGAAAAGTGATAGACGGGCTGAAGTAGAAGATTCAACACAGATGGCTTACAGCATTTAAGGGCTCTGGAGGCACACAAACCAGAGCTGTGCAAACTAGGTGTGTGAAGGCATGGCTGAGGGGATCGGGGCTGTGAGGACCAGGGCCGTGGCAAGCAGGCAAGCAGCCTACCTTCCATCATCAAACAGGAGTAGAGCTCACTAGCTCAGGGCTCCAACCAAGGAGGGTGACTCTTACTCCCTCTTGGCCTAAGTTGGTAGGAAAGTACAGCAAAGCTCCAGGGATGGAAGGCTGGTTGAAAGGACATCTTGGCCAGCCCTAAAGCCCAGACCAGGCTTAGTTCTGCTCCTGGGGATTATCTGGTTTAGGAAAACCAGAATGCCCAGGCAGTGCCTATGAACACAAGTGGCCTGTACTGCCACATATGAGCTGCAACATTTCACACAAACACGCCACCATCCTCTAAGAATGGTCAGATAACCTCCTTAGGGAAAAAAAAAAAAAGAGAGAGAGATGTTTTCCTCAGAAATTGTAATGGAAATCAATAGGAAGTGAGATTTTATTTAGAAAAATTTAACACCATTTCAGAAATGTGCTGATCAGGCAAAGAGAGAAACCCCAACATCCTCACTGCTACTCCTGAGCAAAGAGCTCCAAATCTCAGCTGATCCCAGGACCATAGAGGCTGGGGCGGGGTTTCTAGCTCCTCGGAGGCATCCCCGGAGCCCCAGAGGCAAGATGAAAGCCCGGAAAGCCATCATTGTACCTGCAGCCTCACACAGAGCTGCTAACTGTTGTGTGATAAGCACTTCACCAGCCCCTGTGCCTGGTACTGACAAGGCAGCCTTGAGAACCTTGCCATGCTGTTCTACTGATGGCCACTAGATAGCTAGTGATCGGGACTGGGCACCTAATACCAGAAGCCTTGCTGGAGCCTGGGAAGGCATGGGAAGCTGGAGAGTGAGTGCCACCATGCACACTATATGCACCCAAGGTGCACCTGCCCACACCTACAATGTGGCCATAGGAGTTCTCAGCAACCAGCTCCGTCGAGCCTCCTGGGAAGCCAGCACTACGATACAGTGGAGAGGGGATGATCTTGATACATCAGGGGCAGGCATGCGGCTCCTAGAACAACAGACTCTACCCCATGTGTCTCTTCATTCGGTGGATCCTCCTGCCCCATGCCCCCCACAATAAAACTGGAGCTGTGAGTGAGTGCTTTCTGGATGTTATAAGCCACTCAAACGAGTTAGCCAGCCATAAGGGCTATGGACATGACTAAATTCTGAGTACTGCAGTGTGGCTGGCATCTGGGAAAGAATGATCATAGTGGCCTCATCCTGTGACTTGTAAACTCTGACTCTAATTCTGGAAGGATAGCATCAGAAGTATGGTGGTCACTAGGCTGGACATTCAGAGAGTGAATATACTTGCCACCATCAAATGCCCCAGTGGGCTGATATCCCCAACAGACCTTAGAGTAGAGGACAAAAGCATTCCTTCAAAACAAGTCCTCCAAGCATCATTTTAACATGGCCACCAAAGCACACAATGGCTGTCTTTTTAAGTACTCAGCAGTGTGTGGGTGAGGGCGGTCAGACCCAGAAGGCACAATGTTTCAAGTCAGGCAAGCATGATGTGGCCAATTCAGCCCCACGAAGGGGCCACAGCATACTCAGTCCTTGGGAAGGAAACAATACCTCCTACTCTTGGGACCCTAATAAGCATGAGCTCAGAATATAATTAAGCCTCCTGGCAGGCTATATAGCATCAGGGTGTATCTGACACCACAGCACACAGTCTTCTCCTCCCTGGAGAGGCATTAAGGTCTATTTTTTGACAGTAACATAATCTAAAATGCAGGTTCTTCTGGAGCTATACAGAGCTGAGGCAACGAGGTATCAGATCACTTTTGCTTCACAGATGTGCTCATAAGCATCTCAATAAGCTCTTCTAAGAAAGGGCTGTCATCACACCAAAAAGCAACAACTAGCTAGGTTCAGTCAGAAAAGGTGGTGCTGAGCCTCCTGGATTCCCAGCACTCAGTAGGTTTGACTGCACTCTCCATGCTGGATCAGAGAAGCCTGCAGAAGAGAAGGGGAGTAGGTGACAGGGTAGCTGGAAGACAGCACACATGAGGGCCTTAGTTCCTGGCTCCTTTCCATTCAACGTGTGTGTGTGTGTGTGTGTGTGTGTGTGTGTGTGTGTGTGTGTGTGTGCGCGCGCGCGCGCACGCATGTGCATGCACAGGTGCATACACACATGCAGAGGTCATTACCAGGTGGCTTCTGAATCACTCTCCACCTTATTTTTGAAACATAAATTTCATAAAACCTAGAGTACAGCAATCCAACTAGGCTGGCTAGCCAGTAAGCCCAGAGATCTTCCTGTTTCTACTTCCACATATCTGGGATTAAAGTCATGTACTGCCACACTTAGTCCTTTTACTTGGGTGAGGGAGACAGGACTCAGGTTTTCATGCTTCTGTGACAGGCACTGTATCAGCTGAGCAATCTGCCCAGGCCTTGTCCTGTCCAACTCTCAAGAAATGGTATCACAAAGATCCAAAAAACGGATTGCAATATTTGGAAGGCAGCTATGCTCACTCTGGACAGAAGCATCTGACGAGCATCTTTTAATTTTGATATCTGTCCAAATCTCCTTTATGCTTCCTGGTTTGGGTGTTTTCCTAAGAAATCAACTTCAAAACTTGACTCCACTGCACAAAGGCTATGTTCCAAAGTGTCTCATTCATTCAAGCTCACTTTTTAATGTGGCACAGACATGGTGCAAGTTCCCTTTGCATAATATGTGTGTTCTACCACTGAATCTTTCCCATCTTTTGGAAGTCAATTGCCTGTATGTGCTGCTTTCTCCAAACACTCTTCCATCCCAGTGATCTTTAGCTCAGTGTCAATAATTGATGGCCTTGATCACCATTCCTGAACTCAGCCAAAGCTGGGCCAGGCATATTGTTCATCTTGCTGGGCGTGTCGAGGTATGCCAGAGGCTCTGTTTTTGCCTGTGAACTGAAAGATCAGCATGCCCTTTTCTGAAGGAATGCAGGCTGGGATCCTAACTGGGATTGAATGTGTGGTTAGTTAGGGGAAAATTGTTATTTAATACCCTGACTTTCCAAGTCTATGGACATGATTGAGTCATTCTGAATCTCTCTAGGCTATGTTTTGTAGCTTTCATGTTCAGGATGACTATATCAAGTTTTCCTGAAATCACATTTTTATACTACCATAACCAGTGATGTTCATTCACTCTCACTTGCTAATGTCTGTAGGTACTTGTATTTGTATGCACACATGTACCCGCATATGTATAGAGGCCAGAGGACAACCTAGAGTGTCCTCCTTAGAAGGTATTCCACACCGACCTGGCTATTTTTGAGGCAGGGTCTCTTACTGGCCCGGAACTCACTAAGTAAGAAGGCTGGCTGGCTAGTAAGGGCCAGGCATCCATCTGCCTCTGCCTCCCCAGCACTGGGATTACAAGCATGAACCACTATGCCTATTCGTTCCATGTGGGTTCTGAACACCAGTCTCAGACCCACCAACTGAGCTGTCTTCCCAGCCTACTCAGTTGCTGATTTCTCGTTGCTATTGTGCAGAAACACCATCTCTGTGTGTTGGCCTGCTGTCCTGAAGCCTCACGAAACTCTCCTCCAGGTTCTAGTTACTTCTTTTGTTGCTTCCACCAGCTTTCAAGAGATGACGGGGTTTCCTTTGTCCTTTTCCAGTCTGGGGGTCATTCATGCACTGTGTGTGCTTCCATTTGCTGGTTTTGCCTCTGTGCACTGGTGGGACTCCCTGTATGCATGCTGAACAGAAGTAGAATGATCAGGCCTGGAGAAAGCATTCAGACTCACACCGTATACATGAGTTCAGCTGCAGGCTTTTGCAGAAGTCCTCTGCCAGAGTTAGGAAGTTCCCTCCACTCCCAGTTTACTGAGGGCTTTCATTAAGAAAGAACACTGGACTTTGTCAAGTGCTTCTCCTGCATAAACTAAGATAATTTTATGGGTCTGTCCCTTTTTTTGATATTTTAACATAATGGACTATATCAGAGACTTTTTCAACAGTTAAATCAACCATGCATTCAAGGATATAGCACATGTCACAATGATATATTATTCTTTTAATACAGTGTTGGCTTTGATTTGCTAAAAGTTTTGTTCAGGATTTTCCCATCTATGTTCATGGAGGATACTGGGTTTGTAGTTCTTTCCTTAAAAGTACCTTTGGTTTGGGACTAGGAGAAACACCAATCTTAAAGAACAAACTGGGAAGCATGTGCCCCCGTACATTTTCCCAGCAGCCTTAGAGAATCAGTTATTCATTGTTGAATGCTTTCCAGTGGAGGTACCTGTGCCTAGAGTCTTCTGTGAAGGATGATTTAAACTCCAACTCAATTGTTTTCATAAAATTTGACATAATCAAAACACACCCTTCTTCTAGGGTTAGCTGTGTAAGTATTTTTTTAAAAAAAAAAATATACCCATTTCATAACATTGTCAAAGGTGTTGTCAAAATGTAAGCAACAGTCGCTACTTTCTTCATGCTTAGGGGCCTACACAATGGTGACTGTCCCAGTCCTCATATTGGCAATCTGTTTTTCTTCCGCACCAGTTGACTATAAACATTGATTTATTGACTTTTTCTAAACAAGCTTTTGTATTCACTCCACCTAAGTTCCTGAAGGCAGGAGTTGAGGTCCCTGACTTGGTAATTTGGGTTTCCTTCAGGAACAGGCGACTAGTACTATGTTTCCCTCTACATACTGCTTTGTCTGTGTTTGATGGATCTTCTACCACTATATTTCTGAATTTTTATGATCATTCACCTCAAAATACTTCCTAATGTCCCTTGTAATGTCCCTGTGATTTTCCTGTGGTCACTGGGTTATTTAAAGGTATATGGATTGACTTAGAAATCATTGGGCATCTCCCGGCTACCTTACAGATTTCTACACTGTGTTCCATTGTCCTCAGAGAACATACTGAACATTCTTTCCTTAAATCCTCTTAAGACTCATTGAGGCATCTACTGTCAGAAATAAGTGTGGCCAAGCATGCATCCTTAGAGCTCTTGTAAGTCAAGCAGGTGCAGTTTACTGGCAGTATTGGCACTGTGTGCCCTCGCTGGTTCTGTGTACCTAATCTTCTGCTTAAGGAGAAGTGATCAAAATCTGTGATTCTAACACAGAACTATCTACTTCTTCGAAGTTTGGATTTCTGTTCAGAATATTTTGATAGGTTCTATCAGTACATGTATTAATACTTGGAGCAGGAGACTGACATTTGCTCTTATAAAATTACCCTTTTATACATGTTTTATGTATTACATATAGAGATTTCTATAGCATATATGTAAGTACACATATAATCTTACTCTGAAAGATTATATTCTTCATTCTGAACTCTGTTTGGCTTTGAGCAGTGACTTCCACTCTTTTAGAATGCGGTGAGATAGTATTGCTGTTAAAACATGTCGTTGTATTTAAGATGGACTTCTTCCATGAAACACATAGGCAAATGCTCTGTTTAGTCCAGTCTGACAGATCTGCCTGTTGACTGGCATGCAAAACCATCAGCGTGTGCGTCTCCTCATGCTGAGCTGGACCCTGGGTGTTACTCCTAGTGCTCTGTTTGTCCTATCATTCTTTGCTCGCTTTGCACAGTCCTTGTCTTCCTGTAGTAAGCATATCACCCCTCCAGTACAGCTCACTGGCCATGCCTCAGCTATCTTGTCACCTGCCATAGTGTTCATAGGCTAGGTGCCTTGTTAGTGCACCTTATTGTGTTTTTTGCACAGCCTCGGGTGCAGTATAAGAACCTGCAGCACCAATATGCTCCTCCCCTTCTGGCATGGTGCTTATGCTTTCTTGGTTCTCCCCCATCTCTCTCCACATAGCTGCAGTCACTGTCACCATTTCTGTTTTACCTTTCCAGTTTCTCCTCTGTGAGTCTCTGGACTTAACCGCTTCATCCATGTTTTCTAAAAGGCCAGAACATTTCTCCCAGGATGCATTTCCTATTCCTTTAGAGCGGACATCAAGCACAGTCCTTCCTTGAGCCCACAGGTGCTACCCTCATTGTCTTCCTCCTTGCTTTCTCATTCTGCACAGCCCCCTGCTGCTGTGCTCATGGAGCTTCTCCAGAGTCTAATCTCCCAGAATCCTTCCTACACAGTGTTTTTCCAGTTGTTTAACTGAAGTTTTGGTCTCCTTGAACTCAATGGGGACCATTCTGACATCTTCCATTTCTATGTGGTGTGCTCTCTATTTTCCCACAGTTGCAATCCTTGTCTCTGTGTCGCTGTCTTACCAGTCCAGCCCCTGTGCCGGCTAGGGTTGAGTTGTGACTGCCATCGGGCTCACTGTATCTCCCTGCATCTGCATCACCCGCTCCTGCACCACCATCATTCCCCACCATGGCAGGCAATGCCCTTGGGAGGTGGTCCTGGGGTTCTGTGCTTATTGGGTACTGAACTTCTGTCCTCGCATTGTTGTTTTTAATTTTTCACCTGGGGACGCCATTCTTTGTGGCTTTGGGCAGAGAGATGCCTGGGCTTGCCCCCTCAGTAGTACTAAGGCAAATACTTCTGAGCTCTGCTCAGTGTTCATAATTGCAACATTCCCAGCTCAGGATTTCAGGAACACAGTTTCCACATAGGGGCTTCTGGCCTTGTCTCTCTGTCCATCCTTGCAGAAACCCATGGGGTATACCTGTCACCTTGTATGCTGCCTTTCCTTTCAGCTTCAGCCCTTCCTCAGACTCTGCTGTCTGACCCAGAGATTACTGGGGTCTTCTTGTGCTCCCTCATTGTACAGAGACATAATCACCACAAACTTAGCTAGAAACACCACAAACTGATGACAGCACATTCTTTGTGGTCCAGTTTGAAATAGGGCTTCACAAAGCTGCGAACAGAGGTGCTGACTCTGCTTCAACCTCACTGAATGCCATGGTTGGTGAAATCTACTTGCTTACAGTGTACGACAGAAGGCCCAAGCTATGCTGGCTGCTCAATGAGGTCATCTGCAGGTCCTAACCATGTGGGCTTCTCCAACCAGCTGCTCACTTCAGGAGCAAAGACCATGCCTAGCACCGCTTTGCAAGGTGGACTCTTAGATGATGTGATGAGAAAGACTCCCACCAGCACTGCCATCAAGACACAGGTGTCACCAAAACTACAGAAGAGCTGATACACAGAGACAGGAATACCACCAGCTTTATGGGGATACCCTAGGGTCTTCCCATCACATGCACTTCATACCTGCTCCCCTCTGTAGCATGGCACAAAAGAGGGGGTTTGACTCACCAGAGTTCAGCTCACGGAAAATCCACAACTTTGAGTGAGATAGGATCAGGACCACACTGCTAAACTGGCAGCTCCAAATGGCAGGCCAAGATCCTAACTAAACTGAGAAAGACACAAAAACTCCTGGCCAAACAAGCACAGACCTGGATACATGACAGGTCAGCTCCTCAGAGTCAGCCCTGACACAGGCTCAGTGAGGCTGAAGCAGTCATGTTCTCCCCTCTGCTGAACCAGCTTAATGCTAGGAGCACAGCAAAACCTGAGCTGCAACCTAGACCCACAATCTCCCTGTACCAATGTCTGCTCACCTTTCAGCCTCCACACACATATCATGGCCCTGCCCCTCCTGACTTCCCTGCATCCCACAGAGCCAAGCGCCTGGAGCATGGAGAAGGGACAAGAGCATATGTAACTACTATGTTGGCCTTGGTAATCAGCATGGCACCTCACTGTAAGACTCTGGGCTCCTTTCCAGCTTCAGATAAGGAATAAGACAGAGAAAAAGATTTCCATGTTGGCAGGAGGGTAAGATGGACAGACAGCAGCTATGAACAGGAAGGATGCTGGGGACATTTCGGAAGCAGGTCTAATGACCTACATTCAGGCCAAGGCTTTTCTTCTTGGGGTCAGGGTGAACCACTGCACATGGAAGTCTCTGCTTACAATGTGAATTAACTGGCCTCAGTGACTGTGGTTGAATCAAAACGGAGAAAAAAGGACCGAGGCTTATGAAGGAGGGCAGACAGGCGGGTGGGATGGAACATCTTCAAAGTACTATGTGATAAAACACCCACACAGAAGCCCCCAGGAATACCTGAACATCATCACTCACCTTCTGCAGTGAAACTGGCAGCCTTGAGGGGCAGACCCTTTTGTGAAGACCCATCATGGCAGCAACACCCAGACCTAGCCATAGGACATAAAGCTCAGGGACACACATGCCAGCCTCCAGGAGTGTAACCTTACATCATAGCTATTCTTGTGCAAGATAAATCTTGATCTTCCTACCCCAAGTTCTGTCTTAGAGGAAGGATAGAAAGACTATGACATCAGGATCAGTGTGCAGGGAATTACAGATGCAAGCTAAAACACGTTTCCTGGAAATGAGGAGGGGCACTTACATGGAAGGTGGGTGTGCTGATGGTCTTTAGGATTCCTTATGCAAATCAAGTGAGGAGCAGCCTGCATTTCTGGTGTGGCACACCGTGGTGACGTCCTTACAGGCTCCCGAAACCAGAGATGGGCATGGGCTCCTGGTTCCCAAGGTAGCCATGTTCACTGCTACCATGTGGCACGCACACACCCACACACATGCCCAGTGGGATCTCACTAAGCACCCGCAGCATCATGCTAGTCCAGGCACAGGCAAAGTGAGGCCAAGGCTTCACCAGGAATCAAGGCCTAGGGCTTTCAGGCTCACCTCCTAGCCTGCCCATAAAGTATACTCAGCTGAGGGGGGCTCTACAAACTCAGCAGTTTTATTTCCCCCAGCACTACGGGAAGGGGTGGGAGCCGTAGGAGAACATTTAGCCCTATTTGGTAGGTGCCTCTGATTCTTCCTCTTTGTAAACTTTTAGGAACTCAGGACTTGCCTGTGGGAGATCAGTGTCCAGTTAGGGTCCCCACCCATTCCTACTATCCTCTTCCACCCCAATACTGCCATTCCCCATGCCCTTGCCCTGACTGTGCCCACAAAGCAAAGCCCCTCATGGAGTCTGGCTTAGCCCTGTTGTCAATAACCTGTAAGGTGGTAAGATGGAGAGACTGGGCAAAGCAGAATGGGGCATGAACCCCATGCAGTAATGAGGATACATGACTATAGACAAAGTCTGGGTGAATGCGTACACAGGGCCACAGGTGCTGAAAGTTGAGTCTACCAGGCGCCCACAGTCTAGGGTACAGAGGGCCCACCACAAGTTCACCTCTGAATGAAGACTGAAGTGAAAAGGTACGGCCTCGAGTGCACAGGCCCAGGAATTCTTATTCATGGGCTTATGCATGGGCTGAGAGGATAAAAGACCTTCAAAATAATCAATTGTCCTTGATCCCTCAGCCCCTGCCAATGCAGCTACTTAACTGGGGTGGGGAGGTAGGAAGGAGCCCAGCCCTTTACCACGACATAGAAAAAAAAAAAAAAAACACATAGATCCTCTCCAGCAGCCATAAACAGGAAGGATACTGGGAACATTTCGGAAGCAGGTCTAATGACCTACATTCAGGCCAAGGCTTTTCTTCTTGAGGTCAGGGCAAACCACTGCACTTGGAAGTCTCTGCTTACGACGTAATTAACTGGCCTCAGCTCAGCAATAAACCCGGAACATCAATCTCAGCATGGGGGCCACAGAGACACCATCATCTGGTCCAGAGCTTTCCAGGCTTCATTTGCTTGCACTTCATGGCCCATGGTGGCCATTGCCAGGTGGTAAACACTCCATACTTGGTGCCCATCATGGTCCTGCCTCCCTGTACCAGAACCTCTTGGAAGAAAGAAATGGGGGCTAATGCAGAATCAATATCAAGGGACAGTAGCCTGTGTCTCTGTAGAGTGCTAGCCCTGCCCTCCTACCTTGCAGTAACTGAAGCAGTTTGGCTTTCCCTCAAGCCATGAAATGGGCTGGGTAGGAGAGTGGAGATGTGCTGGGAGCCTTTCCCTCTAACAGTACTCTTATGCAGCTGTGCTGAGTGTGGCCTAGGGAAAGGGCTCTCAGAACAACTGTTAATACTCTTATGTAGGACAAAACGTCCTCTACAGTCAGAAGCGAAATGCCTGTCAGTATGTGGCCTTAATAAAAAGCAATCCTTCTGCCCTGCAGGGGATTTATGTATAGGCAGATCAGAAGGTCACATGTCCCAGGATCCTTGGGGTAACCCTATTTTCTACAAGCAGAATGATAAACTGACCCTTGGTGTTAATAGAGCCTCCTCAACTTGTTCGGGAAGAACCCTGAAGATGAGCATGTGCTGTGAAGGAAAAGAGTGTCAGGGATCTTCCCTACAAACAGCAAGGAAGTGGAGGGGTGAAGGAAGACTCTAAGACAGGCTACTCTTCCACGGCACCACTTTAGGAGTGGAGAAGGAACCCCTGCTCAGACGTAGCCCATGGCAGCTCAGTATCCAAGTGGCTTCCCTAGTAAGGGGAACAGGGACTATCTCTGGCATGAACTGTATGGCTAGCCATATGGACTGAAGCAACCAGAGACTTGAAACAAAAGCTGGTAGAAGAGCAAGCCAAAAAAAGCATTCCAGTGTGGGACTGGCCCCAAATTCTTGGACTGACAGAGGCCAAAGAGCCCTAGAATCTGCTGGCTTCTGGAACCTCCAAATCAGGCCTTGAGAGCAGACATAGCCCAGAGACACAGCATCAACATAACTGAGAGGCTGCACCCCCTGGTTATCTTAATAGCACTGGGTGGTAAGTGTTATGATTGCCCCCACAAATCAAGCAGACTCTGCCACTCTGCCCAGCTTGGTATCCATTTAGGAGAACCAGGAGACCCAAGGGGCCTTGAGGTAAATGGGTACAAGGGCACACAATCAGGCAACAGGTAATACAGGCCTCAGAGGAATGTAAAGGAACACTGAAGACTGGCTCTTGCCTAGCCCCAGGCACCGTGGTGTGTTCTTGGGGAAGCCCATGGGCTAGGCCTCTGTGGCACACTGCACACGAGGTTTCCTCTGCCCTAGGGAACTTCCCCCAGCTGTGACATGGACCCAGGGGGACTTCATTTACACATGTGCTTTTCAATCAGCTTGTCTGTGTCTCAAATGAAACACTATCACCATTTCCAATTCACAATCAGCCATTCTGAGGCCTAATGAGGCCGCACATCGCTAGGAGACTGCTGTGTGGCAAGAGGCGGTCACCATGAGGACTGCCCGGGCCTGAGTCACACTGCTGATTTATTCTCTGCTCTCTGACTGCTTACCTTGTCAGGGTAATAAAAATATTTTCACTTGGCTGGTAATAAAACTGAATCTAGTTTACTAGCTGTAACTGAATCCTATCTTGAAAGAATAAGTCAATTTTAACCTTACAATGTAGTCACGACAGCTTTCAGAGAAATTTCATTAAAATCACATTTAACTGGAATTAAAAACCCAAGAAAGGGAAAATGTACAAGGAGATAAAACCATTTAACAAGCAGAGGTAGGCCTACTGCTCAGTAATGAGTTCTAGTGTTTTCTTCCTTAAGGGAATGGGGACAATATTGGTAAAAATATTGGCCACAGGCCCCTCCTCAGCTTCCACCAGAAGCCTGCTCTGTAACTGGTTCCTCAGGAGCTGCACCTGTGTGAGTTGCTATCAAGCACCTTATAACTCTCTTGTCCTCACACACAGGACAAATAAGAAGTGATGGGGACACTCCTCACTAAGCTATGATACTAGCAGATGACAGATAGGTGGGCTAGCCTCCAGAGCTGAGGTTGGAACTCCTTATCACTGAATTGAGAAATAAGACTCAAGAGTCCTCAAGGTTGGTTCCCAAGCAAGTCTTTTGTCTCTTTTCTTCTGGAGCCCTCAAACTAGTCTCTGGAGCCCAAACTCCTATTTTAACTCAATGGCTGACATCTTTCCTGACACCCAGCCTTTGAAACTTTGGGATCTAAAGACCTTCTTAGCTTGAAACTGGAAGCCAACTCATTCCTTAGACTTCTGCCAGTTGGTGAAGTGCTTGTCTGCTTATTCTTCATGGTTAGTCTCTCCATCCTGTCTCCATGCCCACTGGTCCCTGATGCTACAGTTACAGGAGGTACTCTATATGACACAGGCTGCCTGTTATTCAGACTGCTGAGCTGCAGGGGGCTCCTGACATGCTCACATCGTGGGCGGACAGTTCCGCAGGTAGCAGGTAAACAAGAGAGTCTGACTTACATACCAGAAACCTACCCAGATCCAAACAAGGGTTCCAACCAACTTTATAAGAGTGTCCCACCCCTTGGGGCACATCAAACACCTTCCACAAAACCATACACATGGCTGTATGAAAAACCTTCAAGTTTCTGAAGAAAGAAATTGAAGAAGATATCAGAAGATGGAAAGATCTTCCATGCTCATGGATTGGTAGCATTAACACAGTAAAACTGGCCATCTTACCAAAAGCAATCTACAGATTAAATGTAATTCCCATAAAAAATACTAAGACAATTCTTTACAGACCTTGAAAGAACAATTCTCAACTTCATGGGAAAAACAAAAATTCAGGATAGCTAAAATAATCCTGTATAATAAAAGATCTTCTGGAGGCATCTCCAACCCTGATCTCAAGCTGTATTATAGAGCAACAGTCATAAAAACTGCATGGTACTGGTATAGAAACAAAATGGTGAATCAATAGAATCGAATCAAAGACCTAGAAATAAGACAATTGATTTTTGACAAAGAAGCCAAAACCATACATGGTAAAAAGACAGCATCTTCAACAAATGATGCTGGTCTAAGTGGATGTCTACATGTAAAAAAAAAAAAGCAAATAGATCCATATTTATCACCCTATGCTGAACTAAAGTCCAAGTGGATCAAGGACCTTAACATAAAACCAGAAACACTAAATCAAATAATTTATTATATTTAAGGTCATATTCTCTCTATTCTCTGAAGTGTCAGAAAATGTGAGCATGTAGCTTAGATTGGGCGTAAGTTATACTTTGCCCCTCTGAACTCATACTTAGAACAGTTCCAGATAAGATGAAGAAAGTCTGATTGTCAGTGAGTGCTGAGTACTGCCTAGGCATGTTACATTCAAACCCGTCAGTGCTCACATAAAAGTCAAAGGCAACTGGGCTGTATTTTGCTTACTGAATCTGGCACCCTGGACCCATAGCAGACAAGTGGGACTAAAAGATTAGGTGGGAGATGAAGTTAGTGTTGTTTTTAATGATGAAAAGAGAAAGCACAATATGAGTAAGAAATCCAAAAAGGCACATTTCTGTAGCTCAGTTTCCTTAAGTGGTCCAGCAACAGCTTTACTGCTCCTGCAGCAGCATCTCTGGCTGACCTTCCTCCATAGTCTTTGTTCAGGCTGGGTCACCACCAAGCTTCCCAGTCCCCAGGACCAGCAGCATTCCTCCAACAACCTGAGGCAAAACCCAGTAGACCCAGGGCTCCAGCGAGAGTGAAAGAGCTCCCAGAGTTCCTGCCCCTTCCCTGCTCCCTGAAGCCACCTCTCACTGTCCCTGTGCCTCCAGAAACAGGCTTCTTGGAGATATGGTACCAGTGCTTCTCTGATGAGCTAACACTTTCACATCCTTTGTGAACAAGTTCTTTGTAGTCTTCTGACTGGACATGACCAGTGTCTCTTGGGCACTGGTCTCTTGGGCACAGTGTCTCTTGAGGCCGTATGAGCTCAAGTGATGTAACACCAAGGAAGCTCATGTATCTCTTATGTCAAAAGACACAGCAGACACTTCATTCACCCAGAAGCACCCATGCCACACTAGACATGACATGAGAACAAGGCCTGGAAGTGGGCAACGGCCTGAGACTCTGCAGAGGTGCTCTGATCACAGCAAGGGCTGGAAGCTTGCTCACATCTGGCAAGTCTATCTTGGCAGCAATCCAGGCCATGTGATTTCAGATATAATGAATGTTAAGAACAACAAAATGTGCAAGGGGTCATTACGACTCCCTGGGAAAATGTAAACCTCACTTTCAAATATACACAAGCATTCTAGATGCAACATGGGCAAAATCACATACTGTATTCTTTGGGTTGAGATCCCACCAGGAGGTGGAGTCTAACAGACACCTATCACCTCAATGGGAAACTACTGGTGGGAGCAGGTGGCTACTACCTATAAAATGGCTTTAATAATCAGATTTGGTGGACAGTGAACACATGTGTTCTCTTCCTTAGACCCCAAACTCCTAAATAAATTTAAATTCTGAGAGGCAGGACAGGAAAGGACAGCATTTATTTCTACTTCTGAAGGAGCTCTGTGACACACAACTACTTGAATATGGACAGAAGCAACTGTAAGACACATGCAGCTTTCAGTCACTTTGGTCCTTGGCCATGAGGCTAATTCTTCCTGAATAAACATGTCAAGCCCTTAACCTTTCCTGACTTCAATATTCCAGATGTTTATATAATGAATTCAAGTTTGGATGGTACTGAAGCTTACATGACTCTCCAATGTCTTTTCAAAGCTGGTGACTGCAGTGTCCATTGGCTGTGCTCAGGACTACCCTCTCACTTTGGAATGTCCCCTGACACCATTGCAACCAAATGGCCTGGGCTGCCCAATAAAAGGGGAAAGGACTTTGTGTTCCAGCATCTTGTTGGACACACTAGGAACTCATGCACACTTTTCAAGCCCTTTCTCCTCCTTCCTCAGGCCCTAACCAAGGACACTTCTGACGTCCGCTACAATCAGCATGAATCACAGAGTAAAGACCAGCAGGACAGAGCCCCCAGGCTGCCACAGGGAAAGCTGTGTGAGGACAAACTCTGCTCTTAGGGGCTGAAGTGCAGCCACTGTGATCCACAAGGCATAGGTCATACTCTAGCTTCTAACAGTGGTGTGCGCTTCAACGCTCCGCCATTTGGAATTTGGTCAACACCTTACTCAGTGCAATTCAAGTATACGGCCATGCACTCAGAATACACAGAGGAGTCACAGCCAACCTTCCTGGAGAGGCAGACAGCACTGAGTCAGGCAGGAATCAACAGAGGCCACTAGAAGAGGAAAAGCCACCGCTGACAGAGAGTCAAATGGAAGGAGGAAGCAGCAGCAGGCACACGTGGGCATGAGAGAGGAGCCACGCGGTGAGGGGAAGCAGGCCTTGAGTATATGCACCACAAAATGGCACTACATGCCAAGCAAACACCAAGGCGTCTACATCCCACTAGGCTGTCTAGGCTGGCCTGAGGGCCTTGGTCCTTGTCACACACAGTCCTGCACATGGTTTCCTCTCAAGTTCTGCAGGCATAAAAGAACACAAGGAGACTGCACAGCAGCATCCCCAGGCCACCAGTGCTCCCAGCAGCACTTCTGGCAGATGGTAAAGATCTTTAAGCCACACTAGCACAGTCAGTAGCTGTCTGATGGGGGTGGCTATGCAGGGCAGGGTTGGATCGGGGTTCCTCTGAATAAATGCTTTCATGTACAACCTTTCCCAAACATCTATTCTGGCGTGTCTGCCACAGGAGGGCTGGAATCACAGTCCAGCTGCAGGTTCCTCCTGCTTCTCCCAACACACAAGCAAGCAGTGTCGCTCACAGCAGACCAAGAAATCAAGTGAATATAAAAAGGGAAAAAGCACTGCATGCTGTTTCGAGTCCATCACGGGTGCCATGCCTCGGCCTTTGTTCAGACAGTGCCCCCAGTCCACCTGGCACTATGGCAGTCTCTCCTAATACCCACCTACCAGATCCGGTGTTCCAAGTGAAACTCACTTCTCCCGAGGTGGGGAAGAAGTATGCAATTAGGAGGGAAGGAGGCCCTTACCAGGAACCACAGCACTTGTGCTGGCTACAAGCACAAAGTCCTAATGGGGAAAGCGAGGGTTAGAAACCAGCTTCCACTGTGAATGTAGCTGCTCTCACACGGAAAAATCACAAATCCTTTTCAAAGCCTGGGAGCCAGTGAGCTGGCTGACCCTTTACATTTCAGAAAGAGAATTTGCCTCTCTGTAAGGAGTGCTGTCTGCTTTGCCTGCAGGCTTCGGAGTGGACAGCCTCTCTCCCCACAGGCTGGATATGGTGCTAAGCTGTGTCCTGCACTGGGTCTAAAGCTCCCAGAGACTATTCTCCTAATTATACCTGGCATCCCATCTGAGTTTATTCACGTTCCATCTTTATTTACAGTTTTCTGGGCCAGTGTGAAACAATTTAGGTTCGCAGAGACTCGAATTTCCATCTTAAAGGATACATTTGCTGAAATGCAGACTCCAGAGTGATAGACACCCTTCAGCAAACTGACAACATTGTCTGCTGTATTTATTAAGACCATTCCCATTCAACAACCATCACTGATGGGGATCTTTTTTCTGTAATAGCTTTAACAGTTTCCGATAGGGTACTGTGACTCATTCCAGCACTCAGGAGCCTGAGGAAGGAGGATCAAGAGATTGCTGATGTCTTAATCTACATAGTGAGAGCTTTCTAAAATGCAAATTTTTCTCCCCTTGGTTGGTTTAATTAAATCCATTGTGACATATTTGCATGGTTTTCTCTGTTAATTCCATTCAGGATCCATTGGCCTCTTGAATCTGAGAGTTGGTGCCACTGTTTCTTCAGATTACTAACCTCTGTCCTCCCTTCCTATGGAGTTCACGTTCATGTCCACCGTTTCTGCATGTCCTGTTCACAACTCTCTGCTTCCCTGGGGTTTTCCTCTAGTCTACCACTGAGTGCACGGTCTGCTTTGCTATTGCATCTGATGTCTTAAGCCTGCTCGCTGAACTCTTCATTTAGTTTTTTTTTTTTTTAAATCACATTTTATTAGTGTGTGTGTGTGTGTGTGTGTGTGTGTGTGTGTGTGTGGTGGGGGGTACTTGACATGGCATGTATGTGGCAGTCAAAGAACACCTAAGTGGACCTAGTTTTCTTCTTCCACTTTGGATTCCAGAGATCATACTCAGGTCACCAAGCTTGCACAACTGGTCATTTTTCAAACTTCTGAAAAACTGGAATAGTCTTCTATTCTCTAAAGGCATATTTATGATTCATTTTCTTTCGTTCACAATAAGAATAGTAGTTTTACTGTGTGTGCTACAGATCAGCAAAGCTCCCCACTTAATGGACCTGGCTCTTTTATCTACTTACTCTCACTGCTGGAGCCTTGTGTATATGGATCATCTCTGACTGTGTTCAGGCCACTTCATTTGAAAACAAAATACAATGAGAATTTATGTTCTCGAAGTTAAAAGATTTTGTTTTCTATGTCGTAAGCCTTGTGGGGAATACTGCGAAGAATCTTCAAAACCACAGGTCCCAACAGTACCAGAAGCTAGGGTGATGTGAGGGCTACATACCCTCCCCACCCTCCAACAAACAAAAACATGGTGTGTCACTCTTCTGGCTCTCAGGAAGCAGACAGCATGTCCCATGACCCCTATTCTGATGGGCCAGAGTTCACCTAACACCCTTCAAGGCTGCCAAAGTAACAATTCCCTGGGACAGCATGTTCTGGAAGTGAGCATGCCAACCAGAGCCTAGTGGCACTGATGCCAGGTGACCTCACTAGGGCCCGACATGAAGAACCAGTAACCCTTGGACCTTTGACAGCATCAATCCCTTCTCTCGAAAGACACTGGTTTTCCTTTCCTTCTTTTCTGTTCCTTTTCATTCCTTTCTCACTTCTCTGGCTTTAGAAAAACCCCATCTGCCTTTGAATTGTCTTCAGTGGGTACTGCTGCAGTGAAAGCCCCTCCCCTCTCCTACTTCCCCGAAGTCCCAACTCCAACTGCTCAAGCTGCCCTCCCACAGGGCTTCCATGGATGTCTCATCAGCCATCTGCCCACTCCAGAGTTGGTCTCTGCTTCTCCCTCAAGTGCCACCTCAAAGGCTGCTTTCCTTCCATGACAGACATGCACCTTCATACTCACAGAGTACCTTCGTTAGAGGTTCAGCAGTACTCGAGAGGTATTGCTCAAAATGGGAAATTGCTTTAAAGCGTCTCTGAAAAATTCTTAACAACTCCTTATGACAAGAAAAAGGTGACAGCACCCACCTTCAACATTCACCCCCCCTTCAGTGTCTCTCTTCATCCCTTCTCATATTCTCTATCTCTCATGTCCTCTGTGCCCACAGCCTCACACGCCCACCACTCTCAGGTTCCCCATCTCTGCTCTGCAATTATCCTTTTTACACCACCCAGCTGAAACAATGCGTAACAACCCCCCCCCCACCGCCATGTTCTGCAGGTCCATGACTACTTCTCTCTCACTAAGGCATCTATGCTTTCTGAAATAAACACAGATCTTCCCTAGAACTGCAGAAATCAGGCAACAGGTTAGGCCTTTTTAAGTAATTTTTTTTTCTACATAGTATATCCTGCCATGGAAAGTTAACAGTGAATCCTACATAGGCGAGACTACTGGAGCTGCAGCTCTGGAGCCTCTCCAAATACCAGTGAGGGCAGGGTGAGGAGGAGGCTCCCAGCCAGGACTGGAGGCCTCAGGATTGGACATTTCCTGCTTGCATCGGCCAGTATCCTTACGATGAAGCAGTTACACACGTTTTCAGAGCTTTTGTCATGAGAACAGAAACAAACAGGTTGCACAGCCTGCCCTGAGACACTGGAGCTCATCCTGTGCTCTGAGGAGCTAGTCCTTGATGGTCTCTGTATAGAAATAAAGAGGCACTTTAGCCAGAGCACAAACATGGCAGCTTTGCAGTGGTCGCTGCTGCTCTTCTGAACAATCACAGTGAAAATCTGCAGTGTGCTGCCTTCTGAACCACAGCAACAGAGAAAATCAATTTAGGCATTTCCCCAACTGCAGCGCTGGAGCAAACCAGCCCTGGCCACAACTTAAGGCTCGTGGAAAATATAAAATAAGCCTTCTAAGGGGCACAGGAGGAAAAGAAGAACCTGCTAGAACTGTGTAACTCATAGCTCCTGCAAATAGTATTTCAAAGAACTAAATGAGGCCGGGGACACTTGTGAAATCGCTAGTAGAAAAAAACTTCAACAGAGCCAAGCAAGAACGCAACATGAGTGCAGAATAAATGCACAGGGTATACTGATGGAAGAAAGAGCAGCACTTCAGAGAGAGGCTGAAAAGCAGCTAAACACACCGGATCCAATAAAGCATCCCTAGAAGTGCGCAAGACTTCATAATATGGAAATGAGGTAATAACCATCAGACACAGAGCCGACTCCCAGACTCAATCAAGAAACGCAGTGCAGTTTGGAGGTTTTTGGCTTTGGTTTATAATGTCACTCAGTCATTTCCCAAGCCAAGTGTCTTCCTATGAAGAGGGCTGTGACAATTTTCTCTTGCCACGGGAGCATCCAGGGGAAGGCTGGGGAGGAGGCTGCACACACAGAAGGTGCACAGCCAAGATTACATCTCAACAGAGTTCTCTGCACCTTTGGCGAAGTGACTTGTCTGACTCACCCGGGACTCCAGGAAGCAGAGAGTGTCTTCCACAGCTCACTGCTGACTGGCTGGTGTCACATATAGACATAGGTCTGGTTCTGCTTGGCGTCACTTTGTTAATGCTCTGCTCATTAATTTAACAAACTATCAAGAGGCTCTGCCTGGAATGGGCAAGCATTATCTCTCAACTTTCATTTAATTAAACTCTGCTATTGCAATATGACATTCAGTGCATCGCAGGGGGAATTATTTTAAGGACGAAGGTAAAAAGTACTTCAAAGGCCTCACTTAAAACATGAAAGCATAATCTAAAATTGCCTGAGCATACACTATAATTTTTCTATAATATTGAAGATGTTCTTTCTGGACTTGGTAATTAATTGGATTCCATGGAGAAATTATTCTATCCTCCTTGATAGCAAATGATACACTCAGGCAAAGGAGGCGAGGCAAAGGACAGCCATCAGCAACCAGCCTGCTGCCCAGATGAGACTGCAGGTGACCCAGCAGGGAGGCTGGCTGCCAGAAGCACGGTTGTCTCCTTCCCCACTGAGTCCTGACTGGCGCACAGAATGGAAGAGCAGAATAGCATCTTCTCCTGTTAATGAGGCACTTGGGTGAGCACTAGCAGACCCAGGTACCACCAGCCAAATGAGAACAAGAATGGTGGTGTCTGGTAGGGCTACGGACCAAGGCCACCACCCTAACCTTTTTCCAGCATTCTCCCTGCCTTGGGGAAGGGCTGCTCTGGACACTGACTTACCATCGATCCGGCTCACAAGTTCTTCCAGCATCTTCACTTTCATTTGAATCCCAGGCTGGGCAAAGGTGTAGTTGTCCTAACGGGGGGAAAAGAGTATACTAAATGTACATAAAATAAAACATGGCGCTGGGGAGACTTTGAGACCTTAAATTCAAAGACCCAGAATCCACATAAAATCCAAAAAGCTGTGGAGGCCACCTGTAATCCCAGCACTTGGAAGTGGGAGACAGGGCATCCCCAGACCAGGCTAGCTAGCTAGCTAGGCTGGCCACAATGATGAGCTCTGAGGTCAACCAAGAGACTGCACCTCCAAAAACAAAGTGAAATGTGATTGAGGATGACAACTGACATCAACTCCAGGCCTACACACACCACTGCACACATACTCACATATGGGTGAACATACATAATGACATCTCACATGTAAGGGCTAACCCCCTCCAATAACCCAGATAATCCAAAGAGGAAAAAAGCACTGAAAAAGTTTACAATACAAAATGATTTTATAAACAAACCAAATACACATTGCTAGGTTGCCTCGTGGGAAACAGGTACAGGGCGGCACTCTGCCTAACACCAACAGCATAGCACCATCCAGACTCACTCCCATCGATGTCAGAGGATACGCACGGTTCTCTGGAATGCTTCATGGAGCATTTCTATCTGCTAATGTTGGTTATTTACATTTAAATTGAACAAACCAGCACCCATGTGTCTGGCTCATTGAGCAGAACCATCTGCTGGAATGACCACCTCGCTGGGCACCTGGACAAGAAGCACCTGACCCACCAGGGAGTCAATGAGAAATGGCAAATGTGCTGACAGTGCAACAATCCAAGTGCTAACAATGCAGTCACTGCATGAGAAGTGAAATGTGCTGTTCTCAGTCATGTGGGTGAGCTAGGATAAGGCTCATGTGGATGGGGGGGCACAGCTTCATGGAGGGAGCTTTAAGTGAGAGGGTCCTGGAATAAAAGCTTAGCTAATATTTAGGAGCCATGTAACATCCGCAAGTAGGTGGTCTCTCTGGGCTTGGATCTCACCATCTATGAGATGAGAACGAGCACCCTCCCTCCATGGACTGTTTGTTCTGAAGCCTCAGAACAGAACAGAAGCCAGCAGTACAGGGAAAGGCTTTCAGATGCAATGTGGGCATGACAAATAGCAGCACTCAAACCAAAGAGAGCTCTCAGGAGAAGAATAGGGCACTAGCAAGAGGGCAGGGAAGAATGCCCATTCCTTCTCAGCCCACAGGGAGCAGGTTCTGTAGCTTCAGAAAATGGTGAGGTACCCAGGAAGCCTGCACCCAAAGACAGCGAGTATCATACAGTCAGCAGGCAACAGAGCAGGGTCAGAAGCATCAGCCCTTAATCCCCTTCAGGACATGACAATAGCACTCATGGTACCTCAGCACCTGATCCTGAAGGAGAACCTTCCAGGAAGACAGAGGAACATTAAAGACATAGGCTAGCTAGCAGAAGTCTTCAATGCCAAGCAGCCACTGACCAACAAAACCTGCAAGCTATCAAAAGAAAGAAAAAAAAAAAGCAGATCATGTGGGGCATCTCTCCCAGACAGAACTGCAGTGAGGCGCTCTAGACTTACAGCTAAGTCCAATGCAAGGGTATGGCCAAGAAGAGCTATGCCTACCAACCTCGCTTAGACCAAGCCAGACCTTCCAGAGACCAAAAGCAGCAGCAAAGAGAGGATCTGGGAACATGGTGGAAACTGCCCAGGAGTTGAAATGACTTCCTACCCAGATTTGGAAAGCCAAATCTCTTGACTGGCTTATGCACTATCATAGAAGTCAGTTCTCAGGCGGGTGCCATGGAACACACTTGTAATCCTAGCACTCAGGGAGGCAGAGACAGAGTCAGATGGATCTCTATAAGTTTGAGACCAGTTTGGTCTACAAATCAAGTCCAGGACAGCCATAGCTATACAGAGAAATCCTGTCTCAGAAGAAAAAAAAAAATACAAGAAGGAGGAGAAGGAAGAGGAGGAGGAGAAGCAGGAGCAGGAAGAATAGGAGGAGGAGGAAAGAAAGAGGAGGAGAAGGAGAAGAGGGATAAGAAGAGGGAGGAGAAGGAGGAAAAGGAAAAGAAGAAAGAGGAGAAGGAAGAGGAGGAAGAAGAGAAGAAGAAGGAAGAGGAAAAGGAAGAGGAGACGGAGAAGAAGAAAAGGGAGAAGGAGAAGAAGTCGTCAGCTCTCAGAAGGAACGGCTATCAGGCTCAGTCTCCTGCTTGGAGCTTCAGGCCCTGAGGAGACACACTCATCCCACAGAGCTAAGCATTCAGCTGGCTTAAAGGGAGCAGAAGTCAGAATCAGGACTAACTGGGTTCTAACATACCTGGGTTCTAACGTAGTACAAGAGAATTTGGTTCTAGCCTTCAGTTCTTCAAAAAGTTATCATCTTTGGACCTAAGCTTGCCTAGGATAACCTGTGGGACTTCATTTCTCCTGAGAGACTAGCAGGAGGTTAATGCTCCCTGTGGGTGCATGTTTGCATGGTGTCACTCACTATCATGGAAGAATTTATGATAAGCCCACCTTAATGGAGGTCAGGGCGGTCCACCTGGGGATGGTCCTATGTCTATGTCTAGGTTGGCTCTATGACTTGAACTCTGCCGAGTCCAGGTTCCATAGAGATCTGGTAGCAGCTATAAAGTCTACATAAAGTGCTCCAAGATGCTGAGGGCTGCAGAGCTGGTGCTGTATGAGATGGCACAGAGAAGGGACAACCTGTTGGATGTCCTGATGACTGCCAGCCTACACTAACAAAGAGAAACAGACCTGTTCCCTCAACAGCCCTACTCAAAGAGCTGACATGGCAATACCACACTTATAAAGTACATGCTAAGCCAATCTGGGGACAAAACATGTAGATGAGAAGCAGTGTGGGAGCAAGGTGGGTGCTGTCGCTGGAGTATAACATAAGGCCTGGCTGGAACACCACTGTGAGGGTATGAGACCTATGCTGCATGAAATGAGGTTCTGAGTATAGCTAGAAGTAGAGAGCACAGCACAGAGGGGCTCCAGGGTCCCTAGAGAGCACAGAATATTCAGTAAAGAGAAAGTGAGGGCAAAGCAATGGGTGGGAAAAGGCCATTCTGAGGGAGCTACAAGCAGATGGTAAGAAAGAGGCACAGCTGCCTGATGACATCAGCCAGGAGAAAGGGCAGCTGCCCACTGTCATGGCTACAAGACTTGAATTTTTAAAAGATTCCTGATTGTGCAGTATAGAAATAACAGAGCGGGCCCAAAAAGCGTGAGGGCTATCAGCTACAAGACAACAGCCATAATAGAGGCAAAATGATGACAGAGCTTCCCACAGAGGATGCAGTCAACCCAAACTGTCCGAACTGCTTCCCACTGACCTGTACTGACTGGGTTTTTGAACTTGAATGCAGGATTTTACATTTATTCCTATTAGCGTGCTCAGTTGATTGGTTCTGGGCTGGTATTCCAGGCAGCTGAACTCATTCTGAATCGTGATTATGTCATCCATCACATTAGCTGTCCCTCCAAGCTTAGAAGCACTGGTTAAAGCGATACCCTCAATGTCTCCATTACAGTCTCTGAGAAGAGGCAGGAAGGACAAGGACAAGGACGGGCCTGTGGCAAGCCTCTCGGAGTGCAGTCAGCACAGAACAGCCGCTAAAAACACATGGCGCCTTGCCTAACTCCTTGTTTTCCCATCTGCTAGCTTAACTTCCTCCTGTGTTTCACCTATAAAAGGGAAACAGCATGACCCCTCACAAGGGCGCTGGGTACAGGGTGAGTAATTGCATCTAATGGAACCTACCATAGAACCCAAGCCAGGTGCATTCCCAACCTCCCCGTCCCCAGCTTGTTTATCACAGGGCAGGGTCTAACACTGAGGAGCCCTACAAGGGACAACAGGGCAGGGCAGCAGCCTCCTTCTGTAAGCCACTGCAGAAACATGCCCCAGGCTTGTTTTCAGACATGGCATAAGCAGAGAGTAGAATGGCATGACCACATTGTAGGCAGGGTCCAGTAAGATAGCGCAGAGGGGTCAGAACAGAACCACCACTGTTAGAAGACAGGCAGCCTAGAGCAGAGACCAAGTAACAGGATGAACAAAGCCAGTTGGAAAAGCCATCCTGCCAACCACGTGGCATTCTGGCAAAGGCAAAACCATGGAGACGAGGTTCTAGGAGAAGGCTAGGTAGATGAACAGGTGGCACATGGATGTCTACTGAGGACTAATGAACAGCACGTGTTGTTAGGCATCTGCCAAATCCATAGTCTACAACACTGGGGGTGAGCTTAATTAAACTCTGAGCTTGAGTTGGTCAGGGTGCATTGATATTGGCCTGCCAGTCATAAGTGTGTTACACTAATAAAGACAAAACAGGGGAAGTGCAGCTGGGGAGTGAGGGAGGCGATTACATGGGAAACTTCCAGTGTTATGTTTTATCTGAAGCTGCTCTAAAACAGCCATTAAAAAAACAGTAGAAAAGAAAGTAAAATAAACAACATTTTATTACTAGATGCCAGGCATGTTGGCACACACCACTTAGGAGGCAGAGGCAGGTCAATCTCTTGAGTTTGAGGCCAGCTTGGTCTATACAGCAAGTCCCAGGACAGCCAAAGCCACACAGTGGTCTGCCTCAAAAAAAAAAAAAAAAAAAAAAGGTTCCATTACTAGGAATCCCAGCCATGAGGCAAGAGACCCACTTCCAAGCTGTCTACAAGAGCAGCACTGTCAACTTTCAATAAAACACACACAGTTGGGCTGGAGAGATGGCTCAGTGGTTAAGAGCACTGTCTGCTCTTCCAAAGGTCATGAGTTCAATTCCCAGCGACCACATGGTGGCTCACAACCATCTATAATATGAACTGATTCCCTCTTCTGGCAGATGTTAATGCAGATAGAACACATATATACATAAAACAAGTAAATCTTTAAAAAAAAAAAGAAAAAGAAAGAAAAACACACACACAGTTCAGGAATGAGGGGACAGAAGAGGCCCTACCCCAACCCAAGGAGATGTGTTTGGTGCCATGAGATAAGAAGGGACTCATGATGGTACCTTCACAAGAAGCATACTACATCATTAACAGAAGACAATCTGCAACACACGAGTCTGCCAAAATAGCACAGTGGCCCCCAAAGGCATATCTAACACTAAGATTCAAGTTTTGTGAAGTCTGACAAAACCAAAGAAGAGTGAGACGCACCTGCTACAGCCAGAAGTTTACCAGCCCTCAGCAACCCAGGGAAGACAGCACCAAGAGGACAGGAAACTGGGACAACACAAAAGACAGTGACATAGACCTCTCCCACATGGTACAGCATGCATTCTCTCTGCTCGCAGTGTGAGCCTAGACATCTAGACCTTCAGGTAACAGCAGCTCTCATCCCTCAGCAGAGAGAAATGATTACAAAAATCTACAAGCAGCTAAAATGTACCAAACAACTGACTGTGGAATGCCCAGTCCCAACTGATACATTTACAATACAACCCGTACACCTAAGGCTCAGAGAACATTGCTGAAGAAAGCATTCAGAGATTGCAAGAACCAGAGGACCAGCAGAGACTTGTACAAGACTGTGTCTTCTAGATATGACAGTGCTGCTACCCCCATGAAATCCTAACATAATGGCTCCCTAAAGAAAACCCAAACAATAACAACATCAGCTGATGTACCGATGTGGATGAGAGAAAGCCCATGTGGCCTCAATCCCTAGATGAAGAGATGCAGACAATTAAAGACTGCTTAGAGAGGGAGAATTAGCCTTCCCCAGAGATGAGCATCCCGACTGCCTAGCCAATCCAGTGGTCATCCCTAAAAACATACACACATAAGCAACATTAAATGGACTCATACTTACACACACACAGATGCACACACCAATAATAAAAAAGAAAGAATAAGACGTAATAAATTTGAAAAAAGTGATGGGGTAACATGTAAGTGGGCTGAGGGAGAGGAGGAAAAAATAATGTAACTCATATATATACATATATATAATTGGCTACAATTATACATACATACATATGGCTGTGAAGAAAGGAAGGAAGAAAAAGAGAGGAGAGAGAGAGGCTGTTTCATTTTTAAAGGTTCCTGGAGCCAGGTTAGAAAAGATGCAGCCAAAACCGAAGAGAAAACACAGGGCCTTGCTATGTCTGCTGCTCTAGCTATTCCTCCTTCCCAAACTCTGTGAAGGAGCTCTCCAAACTAGAAGAATGGAGTAAAAAATTCCTGACAGCCAAACTCTGGGGTAAATAAGACTCTGGCATCCACTGGTGGCCAAACTTTACGTCCTGTCAACCTGGATAAGCAGAACAGTCTACATCCTACCCTGACTGAAATCCTAACGATAAACACAAACAGGAAAAGAGAGCAAGTTGATGTACAGAAAGAATGAATGACAGTCTTTATCAGATATAAAACCCAGCTGTTATCACATATACAGTAAAGAAAGAGATACCAACCAAGATAGACTATGTAACAGTATTGAAACCCTCCAATCAAGCCAAGCAGTGGTGGCACAGGTCTTTAATACGAACACTTGGAAGGCAGAGTCAGGCGGATCTCTGTGAGTTCGAGGCCAGCCTGGTCTACAAAGTGAGTTCCAGGATAGCTGAGGCTACACAGAGAAAGCCCAGCTGGGAAAAAAACAAAAAACGAAACAAAAACAAAAATAAGGAAAACTCCCAATCAGAAATAAATTTAACATACAAACAACAAAAAAAAAACCCACACAATAATGATAAAGTCTAAATTTAAAAACTATACCATGTTCATGAACTCTATATTGTAAACATCAATTTCAAGAAAACAGCCCTAATAGCTTCACAATTGTCCCACTGAAAATATCAGACTTCTTTTGCTCTTAAGAAGATAGCAAACTAACAATAAACTATGCACAAAGAACCAAAAACCTTCGAACAACTTCTTTAAAGAGCAAAACTGAATAAATGCTTCAGTAGTCACAAAAGGAAGAGTAGCATGAATGCCCAGCAGTCCACCGACAGACAAAACCAAGTCCAGAAACAGACACTTAAATAGTTAAATTCAGAAGAGAAGACAAAGCAAAGCAATATAATGCAGGAGAAAATCAAAACTTTTCTCAACAAATGGCACTGTAGTCAGTACCATCCACACAGAAAACAAGCCCCATCACAGCTCATGCAAGAGCTAGGCTGCAGACCTACAAAGAGAAGAATGAGGTCTGGTGGCTGGAGTTGGTTAATTTGACCGGATCTAAATCATCTACAAGATGGTCCTCTGGGCACACCAGTGAGGGATTACCTAAGTGAAGGCTGGCCTCTGACAATGTTGGTAATGGTGTTGATATGGGAGGGTCCATCTTAACTGTTGGGGGAACCTAGGCAGGGGATCCTGAACTATATCAAATATATGCAAGCAAGCAGAGTGTGAATGTGTTCATCTCTCTAATGGGAAATGCAATGAGAGCAGCCATCTCATGCTGCTGTCCAGGACTTCCTCACCGTGATGAACTACTGTACCTTTGAACTATGAACCCAAAAAATCCTCCCTCCTTTATGTTGCTTTTGTCGGAGCATTTTATCACAAAAATAGGAAAAGAAACTATTACTTCTATGGTATCTAAAAGAGAAACATAAGGCATCCTGTCAGTTGGCAAAGGATTTTTAGTCATGATATAGAAAATAATACATATACCCCAAAATGATTATATCAAAACTAAGAGAAGACACTGTCTGAAAAATGAGCTGATATGCCATGATGGGGAGAGTGCTCTCTAGATACATGTCTGGACAAAGGATTACTATCAAGCATAAATGAAGGGAAGGAAGAAGTATAATGTTGAAGAAATATCATTCTAATGTTAGATGGGCAGGATTTACATGCACAGTTGGTAAATGTTTTTATTTCCTTAGAAGAGGGAATGAGATGACAGCCATACCCAAGCTTTATGACTACATGGCTTGGGCTGAACCTAGATCATTTCTATCTCTCTATCCCTAGGCCTGGAAGCATTGAGCCTCTGTACAATCTAATCTTCTGCAAGCCCAGACCTTGAAGGCTCTAGCTTCCAGCCTCGATCTGCTAACCTAGGCTTAGAATGTTTTCAGCCTCTGAAACTTACTGCTGAATAAGTTCACCCTTTCTAGTTATTTCTGAACTCTGGGTGGCTGGTTCAACTCAGTTATTCTGGCTGAAAATTCCTCTCCAAGCTGACTGATTCAAACTGGCTTCTTTCTGCTTCTCACTAAATTGCTGTATTGGAAAAACTGCCTTTCAACTCCAAAATAACTGTACCAAACTGCCTGCATGGAACTCAAACAAACTGCACCAAAAAACTGACTGCACAATTTCTACTGTATTTCTATACTGTACTCTTGTTCACTGTACTGTACTGTCTGTCTGACATTCTCTCTCTCTTTCTCTCTCTATCTCTCTCTCTTTGTGCTGCTCTTAAGTAGCCACTCATAAGAGTTGGAAGTATCCTATCTCTGACTCATTCTGTCAGATCTTTTACTGATTCGTCACTTTGTCTGTCCCTCAATTAGATGTCATTCTTTGGTATTAAAAGTGTGTACTAAGGGTGTGTCTGTATTCCAGTTGGATCACACAGACCTAGGTCTTTTGATGTGATCCCTTGCCAGAATAGACATGTTCCTGGATTAAAATTTCTCTACAAAGTTGGTGAGTACCTCATGTGGTACATCTAGTTATGTGAAGCCCATGTTTGGGAAGAGATTTGGCTTTTTCCTACAGAAGCTAATCATCCTTCTACACTGAGACCCACTCATTCCTGACTCAGGAGAAGTGAGTATCAGTGAAGAATGTCAGTGAGAAGACATGTGCTGAGCATTCTCACAAACCACAGCAGCCAACATGGAGTCACCATCTTCTCCCAGCAGGAGGTCTACTGACTGACACAGTCAGGCAATGGAGAGCTTGGTGACTTAAATGAATGCCTTTTTTTTTTTTTGTTGTCATTTAGGCAAGAATGTGGATTTTTATGTTTTTCAATGCTATTTTATTATGTTTTATTTCATTTTTTAAGTTGCTTACTGTTCATTCTTAATAATCTTTGTAGCCCAGTTTGAAAGGATTTTGTCTAACACACCTCCATTTTATTGACCAAGACTCTGAAATCACATCTCTAACTCTTCAACACACAGAGCAGCCTCAGTGGGTGGCTGAGTCAGGTCCATGTTTCCCATCTGTAAATTGGCATGTGCTCCATTCACTCACTCCCGAGTCAGTAGGGCTTCCTGCAGGCTGTTCTCCTCAATGTCCACAAAGGCCAGGTCAGAGCCTCCTGTCCAAGAACAGTACCCCTGCTCTCCTTCCTTTGAACTGGGGAAGCAGGAGTCAACATCATAGGACTCTGACAGTTTGAAGTCCCAGTTTTCTGAGCTCATTCCTGAGGGTGACCATAGCTCTACTTGAAGGTCACCTCCCATGCCAGGACATGCCAGGACAGGCACCAGCCTTCTCTGGTAGCCTTCTCAAGTTCCAGGATAAAGGAGCCACTTTCTCTCCCATGCCTATTCTGCCAGGCCACCAACCAGTTCTCAGATTGAATAATTCTTCCCCAAGGAAAGGAAATGTAAATGACTAATTATAAAAGGCAACGGTTCTTTTCTCCTCAAAGAAGCTGTCCTGCTAAGTAATGAGTCCAAGAGTAATAGTATGACTTCAGGGTAGGCAAGCACGAAGCTGTAATTCAGGAAGTAATGGCCAGCCGACAAACCCTGGCATGAGTGCTGTTAGGGAAATGAACAGACTGGCAAAAGCACAAGAATAATCCCCTAGGAGCCGGAGAAGGGCGCCGGCAGCCCAGAACTTATAACTACACCCACACCTTGGACTCTGTGACAGCAAGGAGCTAAGATTCTGCGGAGGTCAATCATCAGCCTGTACCCTCAGAGTGCTAACATTCAAACCAGCTTCATCGGGCCTGAAGCCAGCCAGCCACCTGTCTCCATGCAGTCCTTTGTAAAGAACTATCCAGCCAGCAGAATTTGTTCCTATCTATTTCCACAGTCTATACCAAAAGCCATTCCCCAAAGGAAGCTATAGACACCAAGAAACATTAACATATAACCTATATGTCAGAAGCAGAACTGAAACGGAAGGATCACAGGTTCCAGGCTGGCATAGGCTATAAAGAAAGACCCTATTTTAAAACAAAAATAAAAAACTGTACAGCTGAAAGAACCTAGGCCAAGCAAGTCCTATTTTAACGACACCTCTTACTGGCCTATAAGTGTACGTGGGGGCAAAACAACTGTGTTTGCATAGGGGTCAAATTATAGTCTACTGTGCCATCTCACAGGAGACCCAGAAGGCCTCACCTCACATTCCAGATGGTGACAGAGACCCAAGCCACAGAAACTCATGGGCAGTTGAGTTGCAAAATGGGTCATGTGATCAAGAGAACAAGGTACCAGACAGACAGACAGGCAGGGAAGACTATGATTTGTATAGCCCCTTGGCCATTTCTGGGGTGGCCATTGTCACATGGGAGCTACAAGAGAGAGAATTTGTACTCTAGTTGACCCGAGGACTCAAGGTGTCCACTGGCCCAGCCTGAGACTGCAGTACAGATGCTCTTCATTTTAGGAATTCATTGAATTTTTCACTGGCATTTATTAATTATGCACAGCAATGGGTTTTGTTATATTTGTATACACCTCATTACCCTACCTCCAACTCCTGAGACATCCTTCTCCATCCTCCTCCTTCCCAGATGGAATCCTTATACTTTTTTTTTTTTTTTTTTTTTGCTTTTGGTTTTTGAGACAGGGTCTCACTATATAGCCCTGGCTGACCTGGAACTCACTATGTAAACCAGCTGGCCTTGAACTGGCCTTCCCAGTCTACTCTGGCAGTTTCTTTTCTTCATAGCATCAAGCATCTTTTCCTGCTTTCTCCTGCCTCTGCGGGTTCTGTGGCCGTTTCTCTCCTACCTCCATCTCCATTTGTAGCTTGTAGGTCACCACCTACACTTCCTCCGAGAGTCCCTCTTCTCTGTGTTCTATACCTTCCACCTCATGTCTGTATGATGTTAACTTGGTTCCTCTCTCTCTCTCGAAATGTGCTTTATTTATTGACTCTAAGCAACAAAGTCTTATGATTCTAAGGCCAAGGTGAGTGTGGTATCCACCTTATACCTTCACAAATAAAATAAAACAAAAACAAAAATGCAAAAGTCCATCATCTTTCCAGTGTCATCTTTACTCCAGCTATTCTCTCTGCCTGGGTCTGCCCACCCTTTCATCTCCTCAGATCCTCCAGGTCCACTAATCCTCTCCTGTTGTGTATAATGGGTTGCAGAGGCAAATTAATCTCTACCAGTTCGAGGCTGGCCTGGTCTACTGAGCGAGTCCCAGGAGAGCCAAGGCTACACAGACAGACCTTGTCTCTAAAGATGGGAATAACTAACAGTGTTCAAGCTCTGTCAGGAAGAAGCACCACTGTACTATTCTGAGGCAGGATGGAGGGCAGGGAAAGCCTTGTATATGGAGACAGCAGGGCTGTCCTCCAGGAAAGTTCCACACGGCTACTGTAGCTGTGAACTAAACAGGACAATCTCTTCACTTTTAAAGGCAAACTGGCTATGTGAACCTATGAAAACCAGTCATTTTCCTCAAAATGATTAGTTACTCTGTCACTTCAGATAACAGATAACAACATTTGAACTTCCAAGTAAAGAATTTAAATTTTAGAAGATTATCACTCACTACTTTGGGGGAAGAAACAATGCTAAGGAATGTGACTGGTGATGGTCTAATCAACTTGGAGAACTTTCGTGACCCTGAAACATGCAGGCATGGGAAACTGCTCTGAACACCCCTCCACCCAGACCTCCCAGGGCAGGGCCAGCTTTTCTAGGACTTCACACCTTCCAGGGCAAGAAAAACCTAGGCTACAGTGCATGTGCAGACTCTCCTCAAATGCACTGACTGGCTGTTGGCAAGCCAGCACATTTCCTTTCTGGAGGACTGCCCTTGCTGCTAACAAGCCACCAAACCAAATCATACATGTTCTTCACATGGTCACCCAGCATGTCCCAGCAACCGCGGTGGAAGCAGTCTGAAGTCTGCCATCCTCCTGAGCCAGAGTCCATGGCCAATACTCTCTGCTCATGTCCACTGCTATCCTATCTCCTACCTAGCCTGACGGGCTTCAGATCTAGCCCAGAAGTATGTTGGCAGTGCTGGTCACATTCAGCACTGGCCCAGGCATGTTCAATCATACTCTGGAAGAATTAATAGTTACCAAATCAATTACAAAAACTTAGTAGGCACAGATTCTCCAACTGAGGCCACAATGAACCAAGCATAGCTAAGCTATCCAGAGTCCAAAACCAAAATGAAAGACAAATGTGGTTCTAGCCTCTAAAACAGTGGTTCTCGGCCTGTGGGTCACAACTCTTTTAGTAAATCTCTATCAACAAAAATATTTATGTTACAATTTATAACAGTAGCAAAATTATAGTTATGAAGTGGTAACAAAAATATTTTTGTGGTTGGGGTGGGAGCGTCACCACAACATGAGAACTGTATCAAAGGGTCATAGCATTTCTTAGGAAGATTAAGAACCACTGCTCTAGAACATGCCTTGCAAAACAACTCATCCTACGTACTTTAGCAAAGCAGAAGCCACAGCAGCCATGGGAGTACAAATGTGGGCTCGTTCACAGGCTGTGTGACCTGGGACAGTGGCCTTTTTCTCTGAGCATCCGCCTGGTGCACAGGCAGGACATTGGATCTGATACAAGGCACAGTGCCCACATGTAGGTGATAGACCCACCTCTCATTTTCATCCCTGAAGGAACAAAGCCTGTGGCCCTAGTTTGGAACCATGACTCCATGGAAGTCCCTCAGGAAGTGGTGGAGATAGATAACACGCTTTGAAAAGTCAACCTAGCCTTATAGAAAATGCTGGAGACATAGGTAAAGGCTAAATAGGAGAATCTGCAATCAACAAAACCAAGACTGTTTTTTGAGGGCTTCCAATCTAGACCATGGCACAAGAAAATAGATATTCAGGGAGGAGGATTCTAATAGAACAAAGAATAGGGAAGAGGGAAGTTTGACCAAGAGTGGAAAGTGGGCTAGAGATGAGCCACCATTGGTAAAGGACAGATCAGGCAAGCCCTCTGGGAATAACCTGCTGGTCCATTCAAGCCTGTATTTTAAACAAGCTCATAGCCTCACAGGCTAACCTAAAACAAAACTGGCTCTTGCATGGAAGTCATCAGCCTCTTGGGATCGCCTTAGTCACAAGAAATAGTCAAGCTCCCAAATCCCAAATGGTGAAAATGAGAACCTTCAATTTCAGCTCACATGAGGCTCATGTGGAATCAATCCTAGCCATGAGAGGGAAAGACAGAGAGCTACCACTGTGCTATGAACGTGCAGTAAAAAGAGGCTCCAGAGGAGTGTGGTGCCTTCTGCTTGTCAGCCCTGTCAATAAACCACTCAGCCCAACAACAGAGCTCAGGTGAAAAATGAAAGGCCAGCATTGATTCTGTTGTACAGCGATCTTATTTACAAACAGAAGCCAGATAATCTTGTATTTAAATGGCACAAGTCCCATCACTCACAATCAGAGAAGCGACAATGATAATTTATAAACTTTTACATTATGATTCCCCTTCTCTAACAGAGAAAAACCTTAAGTTCTTGAAGAGGGAGTAAAAAATATGAAAACATTAACAAAGGAGGGAAGTGATGAATTGATGCTTGGGCCAAAACACGTCTCTAGTGGGCACATTTGTCTTTATAAGAAACAAAATAAGTCAAGGGCCATCTGGATCAAGAGCAAAGAAGAGGTTTCCGCTCTTCAGTTATACAGAGGATGCTAATTTCTCCCCGTCAGCCTCAGGTATGAAAAGCAATGCAAACTCAGGTCTCCTTGACATGCCACTTAGCTGACCCACTCAGATTAAGCCTCAGGGTCTAAACCATACATTTTCTGAATCTTTATTTGACCTTCAGATCCAGTAGATGAGCAGAGACAGCCACTCAAAGAGATGAGGGCACTGTGACCCAGTTGGATGCCTGATGCCCTGAGGGCTAAGAGTCTACCTCAGCTGGCATGGCACAGATCATGCCTTCTTTGTATGGCTTCTCCAAGTGGCTCCCAGACAGAACCTTGGAAATTTGATTCCTCAAGACAGTTAAATCCCACTCTAACCTTCTCCCTCCTCTGTCAACAAAACTCCTTGTCCTCCTAGGAATTTCCTTTGGTCACCTTTAGTCCTGGAAGTATGTATTTGCCACCTCTAGACAGAGTAATGAAACATCTGGGCCCAAGCCCACAATGTGGTCCTCCAGACATACCTCATGCCTTGCTCCAGGCTCCTTCTCAAGGGTGTAGAACATGATGTCAGGTACAAAGCGGGTGTTTATGAAAGGTATTCTGGGCCAAGACAAACCCAAAACATTCCACAGGGCATTTGAAGGCTGATCAAATGGCTGACTTCAGCCATTGCTAAGTCACTCGGCAGCTGTCCCCATTCCCAATTCATCAGCTATTGAGATCCTCCTAGGCACTGTGCAGGTCTCACACACAAACACTGTTTACATAAAATCAAGCTGCCATTGGGTTTTTCTGTGAACATCCCAGACACTAACTCAAGCTTCCACAAAGAGATCAACAATGTCCCCATCATGGTACCCAGATAACCAGGACTCTAATAGCTGGTGTCTTCACATGGACCAGGCATAGTGGAAGTGGCCCATGCATAGAGAGCCTTGCCACTACATCTGGAAGGGCTATGGGCTACTCATAGGCCTAGAAGATACAGAATAGGGATACTGCCTGGGCCTGATATCCTTTTTTTAAGCGATAGGTGTCTAGTAACTTGCTAAGAACTCAGGGACCAGTGCCCACAGTGGTGCTGAAGGCTAGAGAATATAGGCAGAATTCATGGAGTGACCAGGGCATAGGGATCAGACTCCACACACCTTCCTACTGGAATACTTGGCAGAACACAATGACTGTTCCTATAACCAGGAACATGTATGACCCACTGCATGCCTTGTGACCATGAGGAGCTCCAGACAGAGAAAGGCTACCTGCTTTTTCAGGGAGATAGCTTCAATTCAGAAGCCAGTTAGTGGAGTAGAGTCCAGTGGCCTTCCATCATTTGGGATGCAGCATCTTGTCTACAACCCCCAAGCCTCAGGCTTACCTGAATGCCATCCAGCAGCTTGCTCATGCACCAGTAGGTGTCGGCCTCAATGTTGCGAAGCACCTCTGCAGGCACACTGGAGACATCGACCTCGTCCACATCCTCCTGGTCTGCGCAGAACAAGCATGGAAGATACAAGAAGCAATCAACCATGTGAGATAAACACATGGGGAACGCAGCCATCCACATGCACGCCAGTCTCCCTCCACGGTTTTCATCATGCTGAATAAATGACTCATGAGCCCCACACCTCATCACTTAATGGTTCTCAATTTTAATACCTAATTAGTTGCAGATAATTAATATTCTGAATCCACTCCGATTAATTAGCATAATTAATATATTATAAATTATTACTTCTCAGACATCTCATATTCTAGAAAGAGAAAACCTAACATCTATGGCTAAGCCCTAACAGAAAAGAAAGTTTCTTTATCAGTTTTAAAAACTCTGCTTCTAATACATTTACATATTCATTTGGTAATAATTCCTCTAGAATACGATTTCTGAAGTGGAGCTTCCCAAATTGTTCCGGTTAAAAACTTCTGTGCTACCATCTAATACCCCAGAAGGCAGAGACACAGATGAGCTTCAGAGAAGACAATAGTGTTGGAAATAATTTCCTTCTGAAAGTAGAGAAAACAGATGCCTAATTGAAACGGCTCATCAGATATTTGCGTAAATTCATTTGGACCCTTAGAAGGACTATTACCCAAGAAAATGCTCATAAATAGTTTAAAATTGACCACCCATTTTATCATTTTCTTATTTCCATTTTATTTGTAAACACACGCACATCTTTATAAAGAAAAAGTTCTTTAAGAAGGAAACATTTTAGCCCAGACACACGTAGAAAGTTGGGGCAAAGCCCAGCAATGCTAACAATTATCAAGAGTATATAATTTTCCCATCATCCCCTGCTGACAGGTAGGGTCTTTGTGCTGATCTACAGAGCCTGGAGATGGCAATCGCCTTACTCACTCAGGACCCAGCTCTCTGGCTCTGTGGCCACCAGCTCATACCTCACCCACAGTGACACTGGGTCTGTAGGAAATGGTGCTAGTGCCCCAGTTCTCTCCATGGCACTGCTTAAGTTTGGGGGTTTTGTTTTGTTTTGTTTTGAATCATGACATAATTCATACCACGAAATCTATTCTTTAAAGGAGTAAATGTGGGACATTCACCACATTTACAGAATGCAAACACATGGCAGTCTGTGTAAAGAGCTTGTGACATCACCACCATGAGCTCCGGAGCATGTTCCTTACAGTAAGAACCCCTGTATCCTCAGGAGTCACCCCCTTCCTGCCCTCCTCCCAGTTCCGGGCAGCACCCACCTAACTCCTGTCTGCAGCCACGCCTATTCTGGATGCCTTAGAGGCAGGAGCCCGTTCCCTGAGACCTTGGTGCCTAGCCTCTTTCACTAGTGTGTTTTCAAGATGCCTGTATGCTGGAGAGTGGGCAGAACATCTTTCCTGTATGTGACTGAGCAACCTCTCTAAGCAGGCAAAGAGTGGATTGTCTCAATTATGGGGTGATGGACTGATACTAAATATGGTAACTATCACTACGGCTCAAGCCCTGGACATAGAGCTAAGCAGCATAGACAATGTCCCCCAAGAAGCTAATCTATTAAAGGAAAAGCCATGTTCAAGGGCCTGAACAGCCCATATGGCAGAAAGATGGAACCAGAGCCAGTGACTACTGACCATATGTGAAGGATGCTGTCACTCATGTTATACTGGACCCAATGAATTTACCACCCTACAAGACACAATTAGTCATCAACTTTCCCCCTTCCCGTGGATACAGGTCAGACTGTGGTAGCACAGGCATGGCTGGTACAGCTGTGGTACCTCACCTAAATTGTCAGACAGCCACATTCTCTGGCAATTCTGTCCCCTACTGTCCTATAGAGATGCAAGAATCCTCCCTCCATAGTCTGCCCTCAGAAGCCCACTCCTGAAAAATGTCTGCTCTCGGGACCCTGCTGATCCACGAAGCCAGCACTTGATCTGAATACACCCGTTGATGCAGCTCCTCAGAGATGGTGTGAGAACGGTGCTCTCTCGCTCTCGCTCTCAACCTGGTCCCTCGGGCTCCAGAGGCAGACTTTATCACCTCTCTCAGGTGGCAGATGCAATAGGGGAAACACCTCAACCTGCCTCACATCCAGTTCAGCCCCACTGCTCCCCTTTCCACTCAATGAAATGGGAAGGTCAAGAATGCAGATGTGGGTGTGAATTGCCTCCTCCTGCTTCCTGAGGAAAAAAATGTTTTAGCTGAATTGATTCCCATCCTGTGAGCCTAGGAGCAGGTCTGATTTTGTTTCCAGGCTCAGGGCATTGAATCAACAACCACAGTCAGAAGACATCTTCTGAGATGTTTTCCATTGACATATTCTTCTTCAAGGGCCTTCCAAGCATAGAGACACTTCCTCAGGCATAATAAAAGGTAAACAGTGAGAAGAGCCCTCTCGGACCTCCGGCTCACAGAAGCAGCCTGGGCGTACATGAAATTGGCCCTGCATGGGGCGGGCAGAAGCCTCAATATTTCTTAGTCTGTTTAGCCAGCTTATTATTTTATCCAAGGAAATGTCAGCAACCTATTCTGGGTGTCATTTCTCACAGCAGGTCATTTGTTACTCTTCAATGTAATGAAGTAATGGCATTTAACTCCAAGAAGCCCTCTGCCGATTTGTCTTCTAAACGCCAAAAGAGTCAGGCTTGCCCTCACTGTTGGAGTGAGATAAATACCCTGGCCCCCACAGCAGCCACAGATACTGTAAATAGGCAAGGATGGAAGCCTGGGACACTTTGGAAGATGCAGGCTTTGGGTACAGATTCAGAACCAGTGCAGACTTCCAAGCACACCCACAGAGGTCACCCCCAAAGAGAACATGATGCTGACCATTCTAAGAGAAATGGCCTGGACAGCACCGTAGGCAAGACCAGCTGACATGACTCCCCTTCCGCCTACTGGGAACTGATATGCTGACCTAGTGACTCTGAGAGCCAGTCAGAGGACAAACAGAGGGTGGGGAGAGTCCTCTCAGGCAAGACCATCTACCTCCAAAAGATGAAGTCTCCACAGAGTGTACCTGCCATAGGGAAGGAGTGCAAAAGGTCAAGAGGGAGAGAACTGGAGAGGGACTACCAGGGAAGCCCCATGGGGAGGTTTCAGCTAAGATGCAGATAAGAAAGACAATGTCAATATTAAGGAATCCCAAGCAACCCTAGGGTTCTGAGGGAGAAACGTATTTCAGAAGAAAAAGCTATCAACACAAAGGTGAGGACAGTATAGGAAACCTGACACAGACAGTGGGCCAGCTGTAGGGCAGGGCCTAAGGAAAACTGCACCACCCAGATGTTGGGTCCTTAGGGGTCAGTGACCACTGTTTCCTCCCTGAGTCGTGTACACACTCTTTTCCACAATCCGTCTAGAAGCAGGTGGCTGCAGTGGAAGGTAGGTGATGCACAGTGTACCACTAGACTCAGACAGGGAGGCTGCGCCCAACTTTAGCCCAGGACTGGACCCAGGGACCCGTAAAAGGGCTAAGTACCTCATAGATTCTCCAAGGTGACTTCTGACCTAACAAATTACTAACAGTAATTTTTCACCTGAAATCTGACAGGAGTCTAGTTCCTGCTCTTCCATTTAATTATAAACTAGAATGGAAACAAGCATGTGTGACACTGTTCTGGAGAGTGCAGCACTTGGGGGAAAGCCCTAACCATCCCAAGAGTCTGCATGGATTCCAGGGTAGACAGAAAGCTGCAGCGGAGGAAAGTAGGTGATAAGTGGTGGGTCGTGGGGAGGTGGATAGATAGAAGAAACAATCTGGGCCCTTGAACATGAGGCAAACACAGGTATTAAATAGTTGCTTTGCAATATAAAAACGCTATGTTAGGGAAGCAAAGAATAAAAATTTCTGCCCATCTTTCCACACCTGGAAACAAGAGGATCAGGCCCGCCTCATCACTGACAGCAACCTACACAACATCTGCTAACCGTAGAGTCTTTGTTCTGAGTCTGTGATAGAGCCTGTTTGCATACACTCAACCCACTTAGTGGAAGAGCACAGACCAGGGCCCTACTAGTAGGTGATGTGTTCAGGACAAGGACTAGAAGGGTCAGAGCCTGATGTTAATCCTGAATGCTCCCCTCTACATTTCATCTGCCTCTCTGATATGTCATGTCCTCTGGCCAGGTGTGGAGTGGAGGAGCTCCTGCAATAGCTAACTTAACCCGCTTATACAGCTACAACTTTAGAAAGTAGGACTCAGTGAACAGAAACTGTCAGCAAAACATTCAGCACATGTGCTGTCACTCAGGCAAAGAACTGAACTGAACTGATGCCATGAGGTCCCCCCACGTTAAGGGCTCTTGAACAGGGAGACCTCCCTTCTTTCACAAGCCTCCAATGCCTCAGGATTTGAAATGGCCAAGGCATCTAAGCACTCAAATTTTACCTTGTAATATGAGGCAATGACTGGAGCTACGATCTCTTTCATAACAACTCAGGTAACAGAGGGTGGTGACTGGAAAAGTGGAAAATGGCTCCAATTTATATGTCTTCCCTCCTGTCAAAGGATCAGATGTATAGTATGCCAGGCTGTAGGTAAAGAGCTAGCACCTGGCAAAGAGCAAGCTCCTGGAGGCAGGAAGAAAGGAGGGGCTGTTGTCATGACGACACTAATCACCTATGCTGCACAAACCCTGCAATAAACCTCTTCACATAATTAGGAGCTTAACTGGTAATCAAAAATATTCTGTTCTTTATAAGCAAGCTGGAATTGCTCTATGGATCTAATCTTCACATTTCCCAACTTGGGAGTTTTAAATTTGAAACCCTGACACTTCGGTGATGGAGATTGTACCACTTAATTACGTAGATTTGGGTTCTGTCGTGGAGAAAGGGTCCTGCTTTGGTGAGGGTATCACCACAACTCCTGATTATAAATCCACAAAACTCTGGTTCAGCAGAAACAACTAACAGTATGATCAAATTGGTTTTGCAGTGGGAATGTTTAATTCTAATATAAATAATGTTTAATTCAAGGTTATAGAAGAAACCACAGCCGCAGTTCCCACTCCACTCCACAGCTGAAAATTTCAGCCACCACACAGCACAAACCCGTGGTAGGAGGGAGGGGTGTGAACAATCAAGAAGCACATGATAAGGGTGAGGTGGGTGAGCAAGCGCATATCCAAGACCAACGGCTCAGTGACCTGCAAGAGAGTCTCAGTGATGAGAATCAGCACCCCTTTCCCACAGCAACACACTTCTGTCCCCAGTTTCCCCCAACACACCCTGCAGAGCCCTGATCAACCTCACAGAACACACAAGCAGGAAAGCAAGACTCAGGAAGAGGTTGGCTCTGTGATGACAGATGCTGGTAGGGATGTAAGCACAGAAAGAAAGACACTTCTTGGGCCCATGATGTCATTTTTGTTCTTTCAAAACAAAACAAAACATAACCCTCTTTTAATGCGCCCAGGCTCGTGGCTTCACAACACCACCGTCTGTAGACATTTTTGTGTATAGAAAAACTATTTGCTGAAGTGGTAACTGGTTCTGTCGAAAGCCTGAAGCACTAACAAGAAACTGGGATAGAAAGAAAGAGGGTTAGACAAGAGCAACCTTAATGTTTTAAAAAGAGTGGAGGGGCCCACTGCTCCTTCATTACCCTTTGGACTCAGTCTTTATTGACTGCTCAATGTAGGTATGCCTGAAAACAAATAAACAAATAAATAAATAAATAAATAAATAAATAAATAAGTAATTTTTAAAAGCAGAAAAAAGCAAGTGAGACAGAAACAGAAGAGTGGGAGTGCCTGCCCGGTGTGGGTGCCTGCCCATATTAAGTTCATGGTGGTGGGAAGGAAGGTGGGTGTTGACATGGGTGCAGGTGAGACTCTCAGAGCCTGGACACTAGGCTCTGGGCTGACCCATGTAGATCCTTATCATCAGAGAGACACTGAGAGCTGGGAGCCAGCCCAACTTAAGTTGGGTGTAGAACAGGACAGAGAAAGATGCAGAGATTCTGAGGTGGGCAAAGGCCATGGGGCAATGCCCACTGCAGCACAGATGAGTATGGGCTACTACAGTCAGAAATTGCACAGGGGAATGGATCAAGTCACAATCCCCACTACAAAGAACAGCATGTAGCCTGCAGAGGCCCCACACAAACACTATCTTCTATCTATGCTTCCCTTGCAACTGACCCTCGACACAGTAAGTAAGTAAGTACCTGAAGCTAGCACCTACAGCAATACCCAGCATAGAGCAGATGCTCGTTAAATGCATGACAAGGGAATAAACAGACTTCCTTCAAAGAGTTGTGGTCTAGGAGGAATGACTAATTACAAACATAACGAGAAAAACCATTCCTTGAAGAATGAGACCTAAGCGCCAGTCTAGTTTCTCAGCTACAGAAAATATTCAGGCTTTTACCTAACTAAAGGCGGTGTATCAAAACTCTCATTTGAGCATGCCAATGACAGTACAAACAACTCTACAATAAAAAGGAACTTACTTAAATTGAAAGAAGCAAGCATTCTTCCCAGAATGCCCCCTTAACTCGCCCTCGCCACCTCCTCAAGAAGACTCAGTTCTCTCAAGAGATGGAGAACAATTTTGCTATTTTGAAACCCTCAAAAAGCTATAGCTGTTAAAAAGCTGAGTTTGCCTTTGAAAATTATAAGTGCAGTTTCTCAGGAAAGCAGGGTGCTCATATGCCCCTGGGGATCCTAACTGTTTCGGTGGAGGAGGCTTTCTACCCCAACCCTGCTCTCCCTGCCACGTACCGCAGGACAGTGGAAAATCCATGAACCTCGTGGGTCCTTAAGCCACAAGACGTTGGGCTCAGAGCAGGCCCAGCACTCTGTCACCTCACAGGATGCCTGCCTGAATGCGGTATTAAGAGATCTGGGTCCATCGTTATTCCTTAATGAGAAAAGGTGTCTAGGACTTTCAGCTAAGACCTTTCTGAGGCTGTATTCCAATTAGGAGACACCACAGACACCCACCTCTCAGCAGTGGGAACCTATGGAGAATGAACATTCAGAAAATACAAACTGATCATAAATCAGTCCACTGAACTGATTTACCTCTTTATCTAATCAAGTCAAAAATAACCTACAATGTATGATCAGGTCTTTGTACCAATCAGTAAAACAGCCCTGGTTTAGATTGTAAATAAAACAGCAGAGAGAGTAAAGAAACAAAAGAAGACCAGCCACACAGGCTGCTCATCTGGAATTCTTGGTCAGTCAGCCCCACAGAGAAGGTTTTGCTCACTCCACACCAGGGGGTCTTCCACTGAGACAAAAGTCAGCTCAGTGGGTTGTTTAGAGGCCACAAACAAGAATGTAGCCCAGGCTGTGGGGAAGCTGTGTGGTTCAACCACACACCCTCAGAGGCAGGTCAGCAAGTCAGCCAGAAAAACAGGGCTACCGTAGCATGTAAAAACTCGTAAGTGCTTGTAAGAGGGAAAGTCCAACAAATTTATTACAGGCCAACAGCTCATAACAATAATCTACAAAGAGTTATTTCTCGGTAAGAAATACATGGCAGTAGTCTACCTGAGAATAAAGAAAACACCCTGAAATGGCTATGGGGGAAAGAAGCCAGCTAAAGCCTTGAAGTAAAACCAACTGATCCAGAAGACATACACTGCTCGCCCAAACTGGGATGTTTGTTTCAGTAAAAGTGGTGCCTGCCCAATCCAAGGAACAACAAGAAGCAGATTTTTAGAACCCATAAGGCCAGCTCCAAACATAGTCCTAAGCCCTAACAGGACCAAGAAGGCTTTGGGGGGAGGGGCTAACCACATCCACTGAGGGCTCCTGGAGAGAATCTCAGAGCACAGGCTGGCAGGAGGAGTCAAAGGAATCAAGGCAGCCAGAGCCTGAAGTAGCTGGTCCTACTGCATACACAGTCAGAAGAGTGGACGCTGGTGCTCAGCGCCCTTCCTGCAGTTCAGGATTCCCTGCCTAGAGAATGGTGCCAGCCTCAGGGGGCAGGTCTTCCTACCATAATTAACATAATCGAGACAATCCCTCCCCACACACCCAGGGGCCCATCTCTCAGGTGATTCTAGACTCTGTCAAATTGATAATTAGCAATGACTATCACAAGGACTAGCATGCAAAAGTTGGCAGGGAAGGTCCAAGTTCTTGGTGGAGTAAAATGACCAGGTACTTTTTGAAAAATCAGCTGCAGAAGAAATTTAAGTAACTCAAAATACTACCTACAAGGGGAAATTAGCCACAAATCTACAACCACGGCAGAACCTGCTCCACATTCTTCCGGGGAGCTGACCCCAGTTGCTCAGCCACATCCTTTCTTCTGGAGGTGGACATTAGATCACATATCCTACTATTTTTTTTAAGTTTTATTTATTTTATTTTCTGTATGTGTATGAGTGCTTGCATGTATATATGCTGAATGAGTGCTTCATGCCACAGGGGCCAGAGAGGATGTGGACTCCCTGGAACTAGAGCTATAAATGGCTGTGAGCTGCCATGTGGGTGCTGGCAACTAAAGCCAGGTTCTCTACAGTAACAGCAAGTGCTTTACAATCCTCTGAAACATCTCTCCGGCCCCACATCATACTGTTATGAGGGATGCCCCAGGGCATCTTTTCTGCACCAGGATGTGAAGCACATTGAGAAAGATCACAGCAATTGCCACAACTGCCTCAACAGGGAGCAGCAGGTGGAAGGCTGAGCAGGTGTCAGGAGGCTGAGGCTCCAGACACAGACTAGCTAGGGGCACACACAGATTTACAGGAAGCCATCAGGGAGTGAAAACACTACTCCTCAACCCTGGCACTTTCCCTTCATCCCTTTATACTGGTAGGTGAAATATCAGCATTAATAAGGTAGAATCTGCATTTTTGTCTCTTCTACTGCCAGAGGCTCTCCCTGGCCAGGTCTTAAGCACATCTGCATCTAGCTGGAGAAAGTGTTCTTCTTTCATAGCATACTGGCCCAGCTTAGCATCTCAAAGGGCTCAGGAATATTGTATCAATACACAGATGTGAAGCTGTCTCATTATAGTCCCCTGCAGAGTAGCCCATCACAGTCCACAGTCACAATACTATCTGACAAGCAACCTTCACAATCACCTCCATCACTTAAATGAACACTAATGGTCATGCATGGTGGTGCACACCTAAAATCCCAGTACTTGAGGCTGAGGCAAGAGGATCAAGAGTTTGAAACCATCCTGAGATACACAAAAAATTCTAGTCTGGCCTAGGCTGCATGGCCAGACATTATTTTATTGTACTCAGTGTGAGGCCTCAGCATGTGACCTTGAAAGACCTAATGACACGTCAAAATCTGGTGTCAATTTTCTGGGTAAGCACAAGGCCACTGAGAGAGGAACTATAGAAAATATGGTCTCTATTAACCAAATTACACAGAGAAGTTTTCTACTTCAACATGTTTGTGTTAAAAATCACAAAATCCAAGACTTGAGATATGGGCCTAGGCTAGAAGCCTCAAATCACACAGAAATTAGGGCACATTACTGCGACAGGAGCGTGGCTGCTGAGGCCTCTGTGCTTATTCCAGGTGTGTGTCAACTCTAAGGATGGGTCAATCATGGTCACAGGAAAAATACAGAAACCTGAGGATATAGGCAAATAGACATACCTCATCCTCTAAGCTGCTAGGGTTTTAGTGGGTGGGCCAGGAACCTAGGTGTCATTCCACAGTGAAAACTCACAATGAATCTAGGGCACAAATTTAAGAAGAACTTAGAAACATCCTTGACATTCATATGTCATGTTCCATGACATTTTCAGTGAGTTTTCAAAACCTAGATTGTCATAAATTAGTATAATGAATATCTGTGTTTATTCAAAAGCAGTTTAGAAATTAGGATCAACACTAATGCTATGTAAGACTTAAAAAAAAAAAAGGTGAACTATCAGAATGAAAGCAAGTTATCTAAAACCAAGAGTGAAGGCCCCATTGCCTTGGGTATAGGCAAGTTGAACACCCTGGACTCCAAATTGCAAAGCTAAGGGCTCCAGAATCTGAGACTTGTATCATACCAGCAATCAAAATATTTAACTCCAGAGCACTTGGATCTTTGGGTTTTCAAGTATGGGGTGTTCTACCTGAAACATCTGTGGAAAGACTGCAAACTCTAAGTACTGACATCTAAACCTCTGGCCCAGCATTTCAGATGGTAATACTCAGCATGCACTGGTGTTTTCCAGGAGGGTTATTTGAGAGACAGGAAGCCTGGAAAATGCTTTCATTTCTCATCTTTAAGAAAATGTGTTCTCCTAAAAGTAGACTGGGAATCTTGTTGTTCTGTGTTCTGCTCAGGTGCTGTTGACAAGCTGGACTGCCTGGACCTGTCCACCGTGTGTCAATTTGAGGGTCTTTGAGTCAAGCATCAAAAGGACACAAAGGATAAAGCAGTTTCTAAATTGGGTCCAACACCGTGCCTCACACTAAGGTCTGACAGCAATACACAGCATGTCGACACCAGGATTCAAACAGACTCAGAGGCTTCTCTGTTGGAGGCAGGAAAAGAAACTTCCTCAAATTGGAGGGACAGCTTGGACTTGTGACCCTGCCCAATTCATCATTAGTGGGCATTCCCTCTGTGTGATTCTCCATCCCCCAGGAGCCTGAGCAAAAACAAGCCTGAGTCTTTGGCACAATCCCCCACCACAAGAAATCACAACCACGTTTTGGGCAGAAGTCCACAGGAGCCTAATGATAAAAATGGAGGCAGCTTTCAGAAAATACCCAGAGAGGGAATGCTGAGGTCAAACAAAACAGGTCAGCTCAAAGGGCTAAGGAGCCAGATAGCAACAAAACAAAACAGAGACAACAAGCTAACAGGACCAGTGTCTTCTAGAAACACAGTCCAGACTGACACTCCAAAGAACATTTAAAAACAAACCATGACAAGAAAAAAAATCCTACTATAAGAATGTGCCAACTGCTAGGACAGGGTACGAGACTTTATCCTGTTCTTTGGCTGCTTTGAGCAAAGGACTGTCAGTAAAGCAGCGAGACAGACTACCACTAAACCAGCACCTGCCATTCTCAGCACATGAGGAACACCTTGAGAAAGTACACAACAACTACAGCTCTTGGCTGCTGAAGAACAGCCAAATGTTTCAACAGCTTACACCATATTCGCTGCCAATTAGGGAGCCAAACCTCTTTTCTCTACACATACACATGTGTTCAGAAGCTAGAACATGCTTTTAGTTGCTGGTCATTTGTATCTCCTACTTTGTAACATCAATGCTTATTTCTCAACCAATTTTTGAGTCATGTATTTCCCCCACCAACCTAAGAAGTTATTCGTAATGGCAACTCACACTGGCATGAAAGCCAGGGCAAAGAGAACCAGCAACAAGGCTTCCAGATGTAAATTTTGGGTAAGCCAAAATTAATAAACCACTTCAATAATAAATCAAAAAATCATAATTGGTATTTTAATTTTTTATACATAATAGACCACGTAACACTAGACTGAATATTATATTACCACCACATAATTACACCACAACATGCTATACAGCCCGTCCTCAACACTGTTATTAGACTCATAAAATATGCTTCCAGGATGAGAAAAAATAGCTGTCAAGAACTGCATCTTATTATTCAACTATTAAACTTTCTTAATCATCAATCAGTTTAATTGCTCCTGACATGGGTTATAAATAACAATTTGTGGTTCAATAAAATACCACCAGGGGTAACCCCTTCACTTCCAAAGCCGATCAAAACTTTTTTTGGCTATTCAGGGATGATTTTATCTGGGATTCAGTCACTTCCATTTCACGTGCATTTAGCATTTTGAGACATTTTGTTAATTTATACAAAATCTGTTATGACAAGGCTGTATAAAATACACAGCATTATCTCCCACTAGATCCTAGCAGGCAGACAACCCATTTCATGGGAGCTCTCAGCAGGCTGAATGAAGACATTAGTGGGCAACAGCATTCAGGTCTGGTGACTGTCCACCCTCCAAGTAGGTCAGTGGGATTTGAGTTCCTGCTTGCCAACCATACAGGAGCTACATCAGACATGGGAAACCAAGATTGGTTCTTTCCAAGGACCTTATATTTGAGAAACAGAAGACAAACACAGCAAGCTCTGGAACAAAAGGCAGGGCTCCACTTCTGTCTATGACCTCATGCATCAGCCACAACCTAGCTGTACAAGCCAGCGCTCACCTCCCACTGCCCCTGCCCACCACAGAGCCACTGCACCCCACAGACGGGTCTCACCAGATGCCACTCAGTGCTCTGTGAGAATTACGGAAGTGGGATGAAGTGTGGGCCTGCAAGACCTGTGTGTGATGCCCAATGCAGTCACACACATCAGAGAGAGCCTGGAATAGGAACCACACACCCAGGCAGGCAACTGGAAGCAGAATGGATGAAGGGAGGCTCAGAGAAGGCTGCCGCCGGGGGGGGGGGGGGAAGAGTCTACAATGCTTGAAGAAGGGGGCAGATGCCCACCCTATTTAAAGGGCAGAAGATATAGAGGATTCCAGACCCAGGTGACTTGGGTCTAGAGCACTGGGAAAGCGCTCATCTTCAACCGTACACAGCTGACCACCTCAGCTCCCTGAATGTCTCCATGCTCCCACTGGTAGCCAGGTTCTCAGACAGGCCCATAATGCTCGCCACAAGGAGTCTCACAGAGGCCTCTTTAGAGAGAGTGACGTTTCCACCCTGATAGCCTTCCTTCCAGTCATTAGCTTGATCCCTGGAGTCACTAGCAGCTTCCTCCTTATACCCCAAGCCTCTGTGTATACTACATGCCCTGCCCTCCTTCATTATGACCCTCCTCAACTCCATGCCTGACATTAGTCTGGGACCCTTCCTCAGAGCCCCACCGATCTCTCACGTGCACACTGCCATCTGGTTCTTAGTCATGTCCCCAGTCATCAACATCCTCACAGACTCTTCAGGAACCTAGAACCTAGCACAATGTTCCACCCATAATACGTATATGAAGACATTAGGCAGAAAACAGATTATCATGGTAAATGTGACACTTTCTCAGTTTTTTTTTTGGTTTTTTTTTTTACTCACTTTACAGTTTGCAAATGTTCCCTATCACTCAAGGTCTTTGTGGTGTTCTTAGTGATATGGAGTGCCTAATAAATGGAGACAAGCTCAACAGGGTCTGAAAGTCCTCAGGCTTCAGCCAGAAGGAGGAAGTCAGGTGTGAACAGGAGGTCAGGCTGAGGTAGTGGCTCTGCAGCCAATCAAGGAAGCTGAGGGGCCCACAGAAGGGAGTAAAGGGGACAGGGCACACTAGGTGGCCTGCTTTGGCCACAGGGCATCTGGTCTACAGTGGGGAATCTGTGCCCTCTGGCCTGCATTTCCACTGATAAATACAACAGACAGGACTGGAGCAACAACCAAGAAAAACGTCCAGGGGCTACTGAGCTGCTCACACTACAAGTGTCTACACCTAGTAAAAATGTGTTTTGTTTCATTTTTGTTGGTTTTTCTTTTTTGTTTTTTCTGATTTTGTTTGGTTGGTTGTTTGTTTATTTGTTTGTTTTGGTTTTTCCAGACAGGGATGAAACTATGTTTTAAACATAGCCATTTTTTTTCTGGCAAACAAGCACTTTGATACAATAAATTAAAGAGGCTGGGAATCCTGGTTGCCAAGAACTCACCATACAGACCAAGCTAGCCTGAAATACACTATGTTCACCAGGCTAGCCTCAAACTCAGAGCTCTACCCGACTCTGCCTTCAAAGTCCTGGATTAAAGCATGTGTCACCACCACCAGTGTGAGTTTTTGAAGTAGACATAGACACACAGACACACACACACAGTGATAAGGAGGTAAGCAGAGGCTGAGAGCCGACTGAAAGGGCTCTCAACAACCACACTGAAAGAATCACCAATAAACCAAAGAATGCAGTACTGGATTATAACCCAAATCCTAAAATATTCTGCAATCCTCATTAATAGAAATGACTAGGGATGAGAGCACACATGTGGAAAATAGGCAGAGCTTCAATGCAGAAATCTAGAGAATAGCACCAATTCCTTACTTGAAGGCTGGACAATGACTTCCATCCAAAAGACAGTATGTGAAAGGGGAGCACAAATGTACACTGGAGACAACTGAAAAGCAATTATCCCAAGCCTGGATCAAGATCACCATCAACCGTGCTGAGGCTATGTTGACAGTATGCAGCTTTAATCTGATAGAATAAAATCATGCTTGGTTCTCTATTCCTCCTCCCAGAAGCCCATTACCCCAGTCCACCTATAAGAAAAACATAACACAAACCCAAATTCAGAATGATGTACAAAGGTCTAGCAAACACAGCCAGGTTCACTGTGTGGAGACAGGTCCTGAGGAAGGGGTGAAAAGGAACAAGTGGGAACACCTATGTGGAAGGGTGAAGGTATAAGCAGTATCACAAGATGCTTCTGTGGGGGAAAAAAAATGGATAGTCCTGCTTAGTGCACCCAGCCCAGAGCGCAGAGGCAGAGTATGGTCAAACTAGAAATGGTGTCATTGGTGCTCACTGACATGCTATCAGGGAGACCCAAGGCAGAGATTATGAAGCTGGTCCAAATGTAGAAGAATAAAAGACCGTGGAGACATAGACTCAGGACCTGAGCCCAAGGTATAAGGGACAAGAGAAAGTAAGGGTTGGATACAGCAACCAGAGAAGAGAGGTAGGCTGAATGAAATGGGAGCAAAGGCCTATCTCCTGACATCAGAGTATATGAGCTATGTCTTTAGGAGCTGAACAGGAACCAAGCAATGGAGGGAGGGGAGTTCAGGTGGCAGGTTGAACTATAAAGTAACACTCACAAACACCAGGCCTCACCCATGCACACCATCAGCACCCCTGACCAAACGTGATAAGGAGGAGGCCCTATGTCCAGAAAAACACAAGTGCAGTAAGTGGCTTACTGAAGTTCACAAGCCAGCTATAAAGCACTTGTGGGCATCTACACATATGGCACAGTGAAGCCACTAGCACTCATGAGCAGAAGACAGAGAAGGAAAACCAGAGAGAACAAATGCCAGGCAGTGGAAGGCACGAGGGCAGCAGAATAAGGAGTCAGGGACAACAGCAAGGAAGGGGACCACAGATGAGGCCAGGAGGGCTCAATGGCCTGGAACCAGAAGGGAAAGCTTTCAAAGACGAGTGGACATGCCACAGAGAACAATGGTGACTGTGCAGCAAATGGTCACAAGTGACCTCAGGAAGAACTCGCTCACACAGCACATAAGTCTGTCCTATACAGACGTCCCTGCCTTAGCTATGTGGCTCATCTCCTGCTCAGGAATAATGAATGGCCTCCTCTAGCTGACTCCTATCCTTATCACAACTGCTCCAAGATGTGATTGCAAAGAGGCAAGAGTAGGGAAGTAGAACTGTCTGCCTGTGCCTCTGGCATAGAGTGTGCTCTCATCACATAACCATGACTGGGGACAAAACAAAAGAAAGACATTCCTGCACAATAAAGCTAAGCCTTCTGCTTCAAGCAGCTCAAACTTTGTTGGTTATAAATCAGGTTTATGAATTTTGTACAGATCTGAAGAAAAAAAGCCATCCGTCACTCCTGAGATGCTTGTCCACTTCCTGCCTCACTGTAGCTGGACAGAGGGCAAAAGGACTTGTCCCAAATGACACATTATCACCAAATCAAACTCCAAGCCATGGAAGGCAGTGGCACCCCACCTAGAATGAAAGACAGCCTTGTCAATGCAGACTTCCAATCTGTCCTTCAGCACCACTGGACTGGCCATATATTTTCAATACTTAGTGCCCTAGGCAAAACCGCACAGCCTTCATTACTCTTTGGAAATACATAATACATGAATCATGCAACCAGTTGCAAAGGCCCAACATTAGACCGTGAAGCCCAGCCTCAAAAATGCACTGTTATGGAGACTGTTCTTCCAAAGTGTTCTGCATTTTATTGGCAAACTGGTACATTATTGTTGTAATAATGATTTAAATATAAATACCATCAGAGCTATAATCATAATGCATGTAACTTTATTTCAAGGACTTCCAGCACTCACATCTTAGTCATTAACCTCCCCTGAGCAGCGAAGCTGCTGGAGCTGTCTGTGCTCTGCAGAGGTAAGTCCACAGCAGAGACAAAGGCAAGTAGACAGTTGAAGGCTGGGAAAGCTGCTGGCAGCTTCTCCCCACAGACACACACAGGTGCATGCATACATATAGGTACAGAAGCAGGCTCCCCTGTGCCTCTAGGGGAAATGTCATACCTGTATCTTACAGGGAACACAAGGCAGAAACACTTGTAAAAAGTTTCTATAACGAGGAACCATGCAAAGTCCGTCTGTAAGCTGGAGCAAAGGCAGAGCAGCAGAGGTGGGCTCCACTGAGTCTGCTATTCTGGTTCCCTAGGTTTTACACACCTGAGCACAGGAAATGTACAAGGATCATAAAAGGCTCACCTCTCTCCTTCCCTGTCCTCCCCTCCAGCAACATGGCCTCCTGCTTACCACTCATCTCTTCTCAGGAAGGTATGCAGCAACTACATGAATCTACATGCTGCCATCACCCTTCTCTGTGGGTCGTCAGAACTCCCCATGTCACCATACCCAAACCAGAAATGATGGCCAGCTTTGAGACCAGCAACTAGCTCTAACCTTGTGAGGAAGAGTGGAAAGCCACAAGCCTCCAGCTGGCTGCCTGTAGGAGAGCCCCACACTTCACAGCAGAGACCTGGAAGGAGGGTGGCTAGCACAACAGCTCCCATGTTTCATTCATTAGAAAAGCAACAGGGTCTGGACACACATCTAAGACTAAGCCTAGTCTTCTGAAGCCACACCTCTCAGGACCATCAAGCCTTCCATCCTACCAGAGTGGCACATCTGGGACCTCCTCGGCCTCCTCTTTCCTGCCCTGTTGTTCATTGTCTCCCCATTCCCTCCTCTCTTCTACCCACTGCCCAGTTAATGAACACATCTTCTGGCTCCACCTCAAACTAACCACACATCACCACCTTCCTCAGCAACCTTTTACTCCAAGCCACCATCACTGGCCTTCCACCTGGATTAGCACAATGGTCTCCCTGAGTCTGGCTTACTTCTCCTTGAACCTCTTCTCAGCACATTCCCAAGGTGACCCTTCACAAATGAGGTTACACTGGTCAATGTCCTCCTGCTGCTGCCTTCTCTGTGGCCCTTGCCCAAGCTTGGAGTGCAGCTTCCCCTGCTGAGCTTGCTGCAGCCACAGCTGCCTCTGTTCCTCCTCACCTTTGTGAGGCCAGGGCCTCCCCTAGCACTGTACAGGCTTCTCTATGGTGAAGCACAGGACTTGCTCACACTCCCAGAGCCCACCTGTGGGGAATCACAGACTAGCTCCAGACCAAGCTGACCACAGATCAACCAATACCCAGGATACAGTGGTGAATGTATCTTGCCATGCTGTCCATGGCTATGCCAATATTGGAATGTACTTTGAAGCTGCACCTGTTTGAGGGCCAGTTCCAAAGACAGTGCTCAAAAGTCAGAGCATCAGAGGAGCCACACATCCTACAGGGGTCTAAGGGCAAGGATGCCTCCTTCTGTTGGGATCTGTTCCCTATACTTGCTCTGCTGCCCAGTAGATATGGCTGAATTTACACAGGGCATGTGGCACACCTCTCAGGTAGGTTTCAGAGTGTGCTAACTATACCTGTGTGTGTCAGTGTAGCATGGCCACAAGAGGAAGTTGACACACACAATGGAGAAGCACACAGCCCACAAGTGTCTCGGGCTCTGAACTATGTCATTTCTTTCTTCTTAAGAAGTTGCAACTTATGCCAGGCATGGGTGGCACACACCTATAGTCCCAGCACTCGAGAGGTGGAGGCAGACAGATCACTGTGAGGTCGAGGCCAGTCTGGTCTATAACACGAATCCAGAACAGCCAAGGCTACACAGAGAAACCCTGCCTCAAAAAAGAAAAAAGTTGCAACTTCCTCCTCCTGGGTCAAAAGCCATTGTGCTTTCATAGGCAGTATCCCAAGCTAAGGAACTCCGAAGCCAACACTGCAAAGCACAGGACACCAGCTCCCATGATGCATGATGAGCAGGAAGACAATAGGCTGTTGCCAGGAAGAGGCAGAAATCCTACCAAGCACCATGCTCTGCTGCGGGAGGAGCCCCTGACCCACGGGGAAACCAAAGGGAGTAAGGTCTCACATTCAGAGCTTCCACCACATGCTAAAGTGAGTCTTTTCTGAAGACTACTCAGGAGTTCGTGAAGAACTGTTTCTGTTTGCTAGCAAAGCCTGCTCTGAGGCAGAACTAGCAAGAGGAAAAAAGAGTGAGAGCCACTTCTTGACAGTTTAACAGCCGAAGCGAAAACCTGGACTAGTTGAGCAGCAATGATTTCTTGTTTCTTGTTCACCTAAACTGTTTCATTTGATGGCGTGCAGGTTGTTTTGTACTCAGTTTGTTCTGTCAATCTCTCTTGTTCATCTCTAATGCTCCAGCCCTCTGTCCTTGTGGACCTCCAAAGGCATGTTTCCTAGACAACACAGCACAGCTCAGAACACCTCATTTATGCAAGTGTACAAAGAGCATCCTTCTCTCATTCACAGCTGGCATTAAAAGACACGTTTATCAGGTGAGAGCAGGATTCTAAAAGCCCTGGCAATTTTTCTGCATTTCTCTGGAGAAGAAAGAGCTCAATAAACAGGTCCCCAAATGAGCAACACAATGCAAGGGGACAGCAGACTCTCCCAAAGGACAGCCAAGCTGTAAAGCAGATAGGCACAGAGAGAGCAGGTGACCTTCCCATTTCCTGCACACTACCCCTGCCACGGAAAGGAAGAATCATACCAGTCAGGGCCAGAGCCAGCATTCAAAGAAAACCAGGACATACAACAGACAGACGGACAGATGGATAAGAAATGGTAAAGGGCAGACAATGGCTTTCATAAGCCTTTGAAATGCAGTGCAACTGAAATCACAGCAATAATTTCCGCCATGTCTGCTGTGCATACTCAGGCTTGCACCTCTCTGTCCTATCTGGAGGGACCCGAGTTCCCTCACTGCATAAAATTTGAGGACAATTCAAAACCAATTATAACAGATGGAAAAGCTCAAGTGGAAAAGTTTGTTGTTGCTGTTGCTGTCTTAAATAACAGTATGTTGCCAGTGGTGGTGGTTTAGTACCGGGAAAGCTGAGGCAGGAGAACTACCAAGAATTCAAGACCAGCTTGAACTAAGGAGTAGATTCCAAGTCAGCCTAAGCTACCATATGAATCCCTGTCTCAAAAAAGAAAAAAAGAAAGAAAGAAAGAAAAAGTGCATTTCAAGTTAAAAGGTTCTTAAATGAATCCAATCATTAACAAATATAATTGTTATGTAAAAATAATAAATACATTAAAACATTACCAGTCACCAAACAATACAAATTAAAACTACAATTAAGTAGCATTTTGTATCCGCTAGGATGGCTAAAATAGAAAAAAATGGAAACAAGAGCTGACAAGAATATGGTTACATAAGAGTATCCTGCTACCAATAAAACTGTAAATAGCACAAGGGTTTGGTTAAGCACAGAATTCCCATTTGACCAGCCATTCCACTCCAAGATCTGAAATCACACCAGTGTCAAAATATCATATGAACGTTCCCAGCTGCCAAAGGTGAGAAGATCCCAGTGCCCACCCACTGAGGAATGGCTGAAGACTTCTCTTCACAGAAGAACTCCAGTCACAGAAAGGAATGCTGCACGTGCTGCCCAGGGATGGGTCCAGAAGCATATGATACACGAAAGCAACCAAACAAGAAAGGTCATACAGTGGATAACAAAGCATGTGGAGTAGACAAATCCACACAATAGTGATGAAAGATGAGAGGCTGGCAGAACCTGGGAAGAGGACACGAACGGGGCGAAGTGTCATTTGGGGAGGTAAAGTAGGACAGTGATAATGACAGAAGGCTGATGGGACAGGTCCCTGAAGTCTTTTCAGTTACCGGCCCTGGCGTTCCAACCTGGCCATCTAGCATCACTTTGTCCTTCACAGCTGAATATTCCAAGCTTCAGCTAAAAGACCAGTTCTCTCCTGCCTCGGTTTCTAAATTCTACTCCCACAGACATGGCTGCATTGCAAGGCTGCACCATGTGAAGAAGAAACTACAAGCTGTTTTCTGACCCAGCTAAGAGGTGCCAAGCACACTCCAGCCCAGCCCGCACCTCGAAGCTTCCAACAGAAGATGGGGTTCATTAATTACAGGGAGATGGATACTACAGGGAGGCTGCGAGCAGCAGCCAGACACGGAGCTTGTGGTTTCCTCTGGAGAACATCTCTCCCCTCCTAATTACATTAATTGCAATTAGCTATCTCCTCCTTCACAGTTCCTCCACTCTGACACCTGCACAGGCCTCTGGCTTCCGTTCAGCACCATCTTAGCTGCCAGTGGTCCTCAAGCTCATTTCCAGGAAATCCCAGAAGTGAAGTGTATCCTGGGTGTGTGCACCTTGGCATGCCTTCTCTATATTCACTAGTGACCCAACTCCTAATCTTCAGAGAAAGTGAATATCTCTCATCTTCAGCCTGAAATACAGTTACTGATGACAGACAGACACTTCATTTTTTCTTCATAATTCATTCACCCTGAAGGAAAAGTTTCCTAAGTAATTAAATTGATTTTCCTTCCTATTTGGGATACAGGTCTATTAGGAACAGCAAAGTAATGGAAAGCCTGTTTTTCCATGAGAAACCCTTTGGGAGGCTGGCAATCTGCGTGTTCCAGCAAAAGACGCATCCTGGGATGCAGTGGAGGCAGCCTCAGCGGACGGGGAGCCAAGCGCACATCATCTCTCTTCCTAATTGACATGTGCTGTATACATTACATTCAGGAGGGGTTCACAGGCACTTTCTGGATCTAGAAAGGCTCTTAAATATTAATGCAGTTTGAATCCTTCTTGAATACTGTTCAATTCTTATTACTGAAGCAAAACCTCAGACAGCTGACATCACTGGCATAGCTAAACAGTTGTGAAAGTGTGACCAGAGTAGCCACTTCTAATTACCCACAAGAGACTGAGACTTCCCTGAAGAAACAGATGGCGATGGCTAAGGTTGGGCCTTTGGGAGTGAAGATACTCTCATAAAGCCAAGCTCTTCACCACAGACAGACACACTTTCCCCGTCCATCACTCAGAATAAGAAACGACTCAAAACAAAAACAAGACAAAAAACAAAAGACGCCTCCATTACTGGTGCCTGAAGGTGAGCAGCCCACAAGGTGTCCTGCTAGGTCTCATCAGATATCCCAAACCCAAGGAAAGAATGAAAGAACACTGATATCCTTGCACTCTCAACTGGAAAAAGTTTGGAATCCACCCACAACCATGTTCCTAAACTTCATAGGCATCAACTTCCCCACTGTGATAGGGCACTGACTTTAAAGATTAAAAAGAATATATGTAAAATATGGTGTACAATAGGAAGGTATGTGATGCCCGATAGCTGCAAGACCTCCTTTTTCTCCCTAACATGGCAGGACAGGGGTTTGCACCCAGGATTTATATACGCATTGTCCTTGTTTGCTTTCTGTTGGTATGATAAAACACAAACCAAAAGCAACATGAGGAAGAAAGGGTTTATTTCAGCTTACAGGTTACATACAGTCCATCGTGTATGGAAACCAAGACCTGGAGGCAGGAACTGAAGCAGAGAACATGAAAGAAAACTGTTTATTGGTGTGTGCCCCTAGTTTGGCTCAGCTACCTTTCTTACACAGTCCAGGACCACCTGCCTGGGGATAGCACCACCAGAGTGGGCTAGGCTCTCTTCCGCATCAATCATTAATCAAGAAAATGCCTCACAGACCGATCAGATAGAGGCAATTCCTGAACTGAGGTACCCTCTTCCCGACTATGTCTAGGCTTACGTCAAGTTGACAAAAAATGACCAGAGCAGTCATTTACCACAGTACTTATTTTCAAATTTGAAAACCAGCTGGAAATCTGCACAGCCCATGCATGTTCCAGACCTAAAATGTTAGAAGCCCATTTGGGAAGCCTGCCTCTTCCCCGTAGTCAGGGCCAGTTGCTCTGGAGTGTGAGACTGCCTGAGCGATCATCTCCCTGGAATTCAGGAAAATGAGGCAGGCCCTCTGCCACTCACTGTCCTAGAGACCAAGAACCATGGCCCTCCATATTCATGAGACCCACATTTATGGATTCTAAAATTCACAGTTCAAAAAACTGTGTCTGTACAGAACAGGCACAGCCATTTTCCTGTCATTATTCCCTGATCAATGCAGGAAAACAGTTGTTTACACTGCATTAACATGCACTGTATGATGAGTCATCTAGAGACTGTTTAAAGTATATGGGAGGAGGTGAAGGCTGCATGCAAATACTATGCATGCATATATGGATGTGAGCATCTGCAGACTGCACTGTCCACAGGGGCCCACGAGCCAATCTCCATGGATGAAGAGGGACTGCAATTGCTCAGCAACCAACCTGATGAAACTGAACCATCTCAGAATTGCAAATCCTGATGACAAGTTCCAAATTCACTGTGGACATACCCCACCTGCATAGGGTTCTGCATACACTCAGCTAGCTGCTGAGATGGAATCGTGACTCCAAAGTAGGAAATGCGTCTTTAATGCGGATAAGGTTCTGCTTCTTATATTTCCATCATCTACGCACACAACTTTTAAATATTTTGAGGGTTTATTACTTTGCTGATAATGCCCACCATTTCTCTATAATGCACAAGATTTTCACCTTTAGATTTATGAACAGATGTGATCATTGGGCATTTTCATCTCTGCACCTCCTCCTCTCCTGACAGTAGTTAGCCATCTACGAATGGTATCAAGGTTCATCTGAAACCACCATAAAAGAGGAAAGAATGCTCTTGTGTCATCCAAAGAGGAACACCTGCAGCCTTGTTCTAAAATGCAACATGATACTGCCGGCTGGAGTGAGGATAATGACTGCCCCCAATCATCCATGTGTTAAGAGAAAGGCCACTAATAAGCAGTGGAACCTTTCAGAAGCAAGGCACCATGGGAAGTCCCTAGGTCCCTGGGGGAATGCTTCTGATGAGGTCATGAGACCTCAGCCCGCCATTTACACAGTCATGGATCCTGCCTCACCACAAGCACACAGCAACTAGGCCTGGTAATCTTGATCTTGAGCCTACAAAACTCTAAACCTAAATAGACCTTTTCTTATTGCAAGTTAATGATCCATGTGTCTGGTAACAGTGAAGGAAAGCTGAGGAACACAGAGCACTTCCTGTAGAGTAACTGTTGAGAAGATACCCTCACTACATAGCCTTGAGATGTTTGTCCACCTTCTAAAGACACCATCACCTGAGGCTGCGGAATCAGAATCTGCTCCTACCAGGATCTGTGCCAACCAGAACCGTCAGGAGAGCTTCTGGCAGCCTGTCTACCTCGTCTGATTCGCTTCAGAATGGCAAAGCAACTTCCTCTGCCAACTGTCTCTGCTACTGTGGCTCAAAAATAATTCTTCACTGTGTTCCATGAAGCCTGGGGGAGGAGGACTCAAACACTGCCTCCAGATTTCCTTTACACCCTCCTGGAAGATCATGCAATTGTGGGTCAACAAAATGAGGAACTCAGGCTCAAAGAGCACTGATGCATCTCTTACTTGGCCATCCTCTAATACTTTAGTTTCTTTTAACCATATTTGGGAATATATGACAAATGATGACAATAGACTATCTATGGAGACAGACTAGCAAAATGTTTCTATACATAGAAAAGGGTTAATAAAATTTATACCATTAAGTTCTGATGACACAGCCTTGGTTTCCAGAAATTGCCCAGTCATCAGTGAAACAAGGGTGTTTTGTTCATTTTCAAAACTAAACATTTCTCTTTGTTCTTTTAAGAGCAAAATAAAAGTCATGATGCAAGTGGAAACAATGGCACAATCATATATTCCAAGAACCTGGGAGGATGAGACAGGAAAAGTGTTTAAGCCCAAGGTTTTGAGAAGAGCCTGGGCAACACCAGAAGGCAACATCAAAAGAAAAAAGAAAAGAAAGGGGAGAAGGAGGGAAGAAGAGAAGGAGGGAGGGAGAAAGGGAGGCCAAGAAAATGGTTCAGTTAATAAAGTGCTTGCTATACAAGCATGAAGTTTTGAGTTTCGTTTTCTGTACCCATTAAAAGAACTAGCCATGACACACTGCTCCTATAATCCTGGTGCTGAGGAGACATACACAGAAGGATCCCTGGGAATCCAATGCTGACTTCTGGCCTTGTAGGTACAAACACACATACATATATTCATATCCTCATTCTCTCTCTCTCAATCTCTCTCTCTCTCTCTCTCTCTCAAAAGCTAAAAAGCTCATCACAAATAGTACTTTGAGTGAATTTGCTACTCTTCTTCTAAATAAGAGTAACCACTGAACTTGCCTACAGCCTACGGATACTCTTCCTCCACTTTCCCATGAAGAATACTATAGAGCCCTGGAAAGCCCACATGGAAGATGTCAAAACTCCTAGTACTGTGTGGAGTATCCCAAGAATCATTAGTAAAAGAGGACCCAGAAACCCTGAAAACAATGAAGGCAGTTGTCACTGTTCTTAGCTACTCAAGAAATAAATGATAAAATCCTACTGCTGAAAGGCACCACATACTTCAGTTGCAAGGCATAGAGAAATGCAGCTGTAACTGATCTGGAAGCCTCCTTCCTGCTGGCTAGAGTACAACAGTGGTATAACTGCTACAGGAGTGACCAATTGCTTTCTGATTAGATTTGAGACCCAATACTTAGGAAGAATCAGTCCCTTGTATTGTCAGCATGATCAAAAGCCCATAGCCGGGGGGGGGGGGGGGGGGAGGAGTGTCACAGGATCCAAGGGAAACCTACTATTATTATGCTGCTAAATGGATGTGTTGTCAAACTATTTTCTAAGTAGTTACGTTTCTATCCAATTCACATTTCCCTAACCTTGGCCAAAGAAGCTTCTGTTTGTAATGAGAAGCAGTCAATTAAAAGAGCCATAACTGATCTATGTCACAGAACATCACAGAGAGGGGGAAGAAAAAATACATAAGACTAGGATGATGGAGGAGAGCTGAGAGATGCTGCCTTCTGGACATGACATGGCTATTACAACCACAAATACACAGCAACAGTGCCTGCTTGTACATGAATTCCAACTTTATGTCATGGATGAAAGAAGAATTTCACGAGGTCAATCTACTTTCCATCCTGTTTGGAAGAGAGTCTCCTAAGGGCCTATGCATCTCAGAAGAACTACAGGCAAATGATGTGTTGCTGAAAGGGAAAGTCATATCTTCAGTGGTACAGCCACTGCTATACTATCCTTGTTCAAGTAGATAACGCCCAACCCATGCTCATGCATGTAACCCTGATTAAATGCAGTAGTGTGTGCGCACGCACAAACACATACACACACATGCACACACAGGAAAGCAAGAAACAGAAAGGAAAAAGGGATTGGGTGGTGGATAAGAAAGGATAATTAGAAGGACTTGGATAAAAGAATATTTTATATGTGTGTATAAAGTTGTGAAGGAATAAAACTTTAAAAGAGAATGATTCCACTTTTAAAGAATTCAAAAATGGCCAAGGTCAGGAGAGCAGTTTTCTAAGGGAGAACTATTCATTCACATAAGGAGAGTTTGTTAGTTTGGTTTAGGTTAGTGATTTTACTTCCACTTTGTTGAAACAGAAAATATATGCTTGTGGGGAAAAAACACAGGTAGCAAAAGACGATGGCTGCCACCAAACACTACTTACTAACACCTCCAAAAACAGATCAAAAGGAAAGACAAAAAGCAAGCTTCTATATGCTCATCACAGGATTCAAAAGAACTGCTGGTACCAACAGAAAGCCCAAAAGGCAGCTCCACTCTCAGACTCCCTCCCAGGCCAAGCCACCCGAAAGCTTCACAACCAGTAACACTCTGGAGAGGAGGAAGGGCTCCCTCTGAACTGAGCTTGAAGACACTCCTGATGTAGCATGATCCAAGACCTGGGGAAAGGGTCCTGCGCAAACCCCACAGAGAGCATCAGCAGTCTAGCCTACAGAAGAAAAACCCATACCAGGAATGCTGGGCCTCTCCATATGCAAAGGGAATGCTTTGTGGCCCACTGATGGGGATGAAGCTTGAGTTCTGGGACCCTCAGACATATCAGGAAGCTTAATGCACCTCTGCAGCCTCAGGAAGTTCCAAGAGCTTGTGGTGCCCACATGCTCAAAGAGGAAGGCAGTGCTGTGGCCCCAGGCTTTTAAGAATCCAGGCTACAGAGTAATTAAGCACTTAGCACAGCATCTGACAAAGTGAGCTCGTTAATAACGGCAGTTAAGCCTCCATCCAACTAGCAGAGCACTTACACCTTCAATAATCTCACAAATGGCTGCGTGCATGAGCCAGAAACGAAGCATCATAACACCAGAGTAAGAATTCCATAACAATTCATCAGTGTGCATGCAGACATCTGTCTTCTCGGGTTGTCAGGTAAAATACAAAGTGACAAATCAGAATACAACAAACAGACCTTATAACTCAGTAGAATGCCTATGACCCAACACAAACAACACACAGCACACAAGGGAAGCAGCAGGCAAAGCCACGCCTCAGGAAAAGATGTAGGCGGCTACTGGACAGTCGCTGTGGGCTCCAAGTCAGGCCCAGGAGACAGGCCAGGAAATCTCTGAAGACATGGGTCCAGCTCAAGGCTGGACAGCTTCCTAAGGAGGACCACAGCCTTCATAAGCGTCCTTTCCAGAAATATCCATCAGAGGCTCGCAAAACGCAACCAAGACAAAGGCTAAGTCATTGCAAGGCTGCCCACACTGACCACCCTTGTGCTGCCTTTTAACCCAGGGCCAGAGCTGTCCTGTGGGCACAGTCCCTCATGTGCCAAGTCCAAGAGACTGTCAGTCACGTTTGCTTGCTTGCTTACTTTTCTGCACACACACATGCGCGTGCGCCCACACACACACACACACACACACACACACACACACACACACGCTCGCTCTCTCCTGCCAATCATGTTAGATAACACCAAAGACAAGGGAAAATGGAAGTCCCTCACACAGCTGATGAAACTATGTATTCAATCATCTTTATGGTAAACCGCCCAGTAAATGCTGTCAAGGCTTAAAAATGGCTGCAGGCAATGATTCAGTGGCACCTCTTCCAAGAATGAGTCAGTCATTCTTGATGCCTCTGATACTACAATGAAAAATAATAGAAATGCAACCAAGAATATATTTATTCAAATGCTGCATGTATTACCAGCAGCATAAAAAGAAGCTACACACGTGTTGGTCACCAGAAAACGGCCAGACTGTGCTCTCTCCTCACAAATGAGGGGATCCATTTTCTTTATGAGATACAATTCACACACCACACAATTCAGGCACGTAAAGGTATTCTTAGTCTATGTACTAAATTAAGCAGTCACAATCACCAAAGGAAATCGTGCACTCATTCCCAAGCAATCCCAATATCCATACCCCATGTCTCCACATCTTTTCTGTCTCAGTCATTTCTGTTGCTGTAACCAAATACCTGGCAAGAAGCAACTTAAGGGGTTTACCATGGCTCAGTCTGCAAGTGCAGACCAGGATGGCACAGGAGACATGGCGGCAGTGTGCCGGGTCACACTGTATTAGCAGTTAGAAAGCAGAGGACAGACAAGGGGCTGGGGTGAGACTACAAAATCTCAAGGCCTGCCACGAGTGCCCACCTCCTGGAGGTTCCAGAACCTTCCAGAACAGTGCCAGCAGCGGGGAGCAAGTGTTTAAACCCATGAGCCTATGGGACAGTTCAGACAGTGACTGCCATCTTTTCTATGGTGTGCATGAAGAGCTGGCTCGCAGTGTCTGATTTGTCTTTCCTAGTGATTAATGACAGTGACCATCTCCGTGTGTTTTTATTGGCCATTTGCATACCATCTCTGGAGAAACGTCCACTGAAACACTTTGTCCTTTTTGAAGTAGGCCATCTTACTGAGTTATAAGAGTTTTCTATACGCACCAGATACCAGAGTTTTGGCATAATTCTGATTTGCACACACTCTCCCCATTCTTAGGTTTGTCACTCCGTTCTTGACAGTCTTATTCACAATATAAAAGTTTTCATTTGAGGGTGCCCCTTTTTTTTCCTTTGTCTCTTTTGATTCTGTCATAATATCTGAGAAATCATGATCTAACCCAAGTCATGATGGCTGACTTCTCTCTTCCATCATCTCATAAGCCCTCATCCTCTTTTTTTTTTGAAGGCAAGGTCACACTATATAGCTGTGTCTGGCCTTGATCTCACCTTGAACAAGACCAGGCTGATCTCGAACTCACAGAGATCTGCTTGCCTTTGGCCCCTGACTGCTGGAATTAAAGATGTGTACCACCAGGCCTGGCTTCTCAGGATCCCTTAGACTTAGGTCTGTGATTCACTTGATGTTGTCATCTGAGAGGCAGGGATGAAGCTCTGTTCTTTTGCATGATGATACCCTGCTGTTCCATGACCATTCCTTCTAGCACTCATTTGTAAAATGTTTTTATCGCCAAAGGAATAATTTATTTGGGGTTTTGTCAATATTTTTTTTCTATGCTGAATGACATAATCACTTGGTTTTAGTTTTTAGTCTGTAGATAAAAGAATACACTGATTTTCATATACTGAAGCGCTCTTGCAGCCGTGGAATAAATTCCATGTCTCACAATACAGAATCCTTTACCCACTTTGCTCCAGCGGGCTTGCCAGCATTTGTTAAGGAAGCTCAGTGTGTAGTTTTCTTCCTGCAGGTGCCCCACCATGGGGCAACAGTGGCCTCACATGAGGATTGTAAAAGTGTTCCTCTCTTCTTCAAAAACCTTGTGACACAGTCACATAAATTCTCTATCACACATATGGTCTCAGCATTATGGAACTGTTTAGAGATTACTGATTCAATCTCATATATACATAAGATATAGGTATATATTATATCTATAAGCATGTATGAAGAGAAACAAGGGAAAGAAACTAATTTCCAGGAACTGGTTCATGGGACTGTAGAGAACAGCAAATCAGAAATCTGGTGCATGCAAGGTAGGCCAAAAGGCTTAAAACTAAACCACAGGCTACGCACTTAAGGAATTCCTGCTTCCTTGGGGCACCACTCTTTCAAGTGACCAGAAGGAGAAGACCAGCCTATACACTAGGGGTTATCAGCTCTGCTCAAAGGTAACTGAGTTTAATGTCAACACAGAATCCATGTCTGCAGCAACGCACACTGGTGTATAAGCATCAGCCTGGCTACACAGACTCAGTCAGCACAGCTTGGCTAACAGCGCCTTCTTCAGAATTCCTCCATGCTGGACTGACTTTGCAAGTTCTCAGGAAATCCCCATGGTGCTCTGTATTTCTGAAATTATCAGTGTCAGTCTCCCTCTCTCCCTTCCTGCCTTCCTCAAATCTGCTTAGTTTAGCTTAAGCTGTAGGGACTTCCTCTGTCCTGCTCTACATTTCCTTTATTTCTGCTCTATTCTCGCACACTGCTCCCCCTCCTGTTTGTTCTTCCAGTGTCGGCAGCTGCGCTGTTAACAGCTTGAGACCACTTCTTAGTGCAGTCGGTTCACTCTGGGTCTCTGCTGGAGTGTAGCTTGGCGGCCCCCACAGGTTCTAGCTTATTTCTACCTTCTTCATCTCATAGGGGCTTCTCTGTCCTTTCTGAATTCTAAAATTTCCCATTTTTTCAGATGGGTCACTGACTTCTGTTCTGACGATACTGTCTAGAAGAACATGGCACACCTGATTTGCATGAGGCTCATGTTAGTGTCAGCCCTTGTCTATTACGAAGCAAGTGCCCTATGCTCTGTGCTGCTGGGAGCAGTGACCAGCAGACGACTAAGAAGTGGGTGGTTCTCACTGGCCTTCCATCTTCCACACCCTTACTGTTCCTCTGCTGAGTTTTCTTATGATAACCACTATGTTACCAATTTTTAAACATTTCTTTTCAAATGGTGAATGACTTCGTAAATATTTGAATAGTAAAGATAAAAATAACCCTGCAGTATGCACACACAACATCATGGCTGCCATGTACAACAGTGTACTGACAAGGCCCAAGGAAACTCTAAACCTCCCAGTGACAGCTTTTGGTCCATGTGGCCACACTGTGACCAAAGTTGTTTTCCAATCTATCAGCAGAAGTCTACTGCTCTGGCATTTTGTAAATGTCTGTAAATTTATAGGCACAGGGGTTCTGCAAGACAGGACATGTATGTTGGTCACATTCTGCCCCACTCACACTCTGCTGATACTTCCTCCTGGAGAGTAACTGCCACAGAAGCTGCATGGTACACAGATGCTCCTCACTGTGCCTCTGCAGGTCTGGAACCAAACCGTGGGCGGCGGCAGCACCTCCCCGCTGAGGAGCACTGGGGGGAAGCCGGTGTTGAATTTAGCTGCAGTCTAGGCTCACATAACACGTGGGAAAGAGACATACAGTGGGTAAGACTGAAGCCCAACATGAAAGCACCCACTCCTAAACTGGCACTGAGTGAGAGGCCTGCAGCATCCCTTCATCCTCCCGCTGCCCCTCGAAGCCCTGCTTCTGTGGCAATGCAAACTGGAGGGGCAACCATGTTTGTAACCCAGCTAGTGTTCACTTCTCTGGCAGGGATATGTTTCCTGTGCCAGGGGCACTGGGTACAGCCCAGCAGCACCACATACTTCAACCGTGTTCAGAAACTCCTCTCCAGAAAGCAATGCTAAACGCAGGCTGTACTTCTGAAGTTCTGACTTACACGGGAAACGCAGAAATAAATATTCTTAATGCTCATAGGAAAATGCATTGTTTGTTCCAGTCCCCTGCCATGTTTGCTTTCAAGAGTAATTTATGAGAAGATGACATACAGAATCAAATCAGCCTGAGATTAAACCTCCTGAGCGAAAATCCACTGTGAGGTAGTCTTCACTGTGCAGAACAGTCATCGTCATTCCTCCTGTGCAGCCAACGAACACTCAATTACCCTAAGGTATCAGCCCAAAGTGCCTGGTCAAAATTGTTTCTAAATTGAAATAGCAGAGATGCGTGGGGGGAATGCATCTTTGTTTTGTGCGTGCGCGCGCGCGCGCGCGTGTGTGTGTGTGTGTGTGTGTGTGTGTGTGTGTGTGTGTGTGTTTATCCTATACTCAAAATATTTATTTAAACTAAAATACAACCTCTGCTGGAAATGTGCCAACCAAGGTGATAGAATAATGTTTCTTAATTTTAAGCCAAATTTAACATTCTTGGACAGAATATGATAGTGACTATTTTAAAAGGACGGGATTCACTTAAAAATTATACTATGGGGGGGGCTTAAAAATCCAATCCCAGCAGAAAGAGTTCATGAATTATAGGACGTTATCTCACAGAATACCACATGCAGGAGGCAGGGATGAGCCTCAGGAAGATGTCTCAATACAATAGAGGAAGCATATGCTACTGCCGGTGCGAGAAAAGCACTGGGCACACAGCGTGCTGCCAACCACAGAAATACAGGTGTGAGGAAAAGAATTAGGAGGGAGCGCCAAAACCACTGTCACCCACAAGTGACCGCTGGCAGCCTGCACAACAACCCTCCTCCCACCTGCTAACGTCTCCTGTGTCCCAGGAACCTAGGCAAGTCCTGAGCTAGCTAGGAGAGAAGCCAGAAAAGTGGCCCAAACAGGAAGGCCAGGTGTTCCCACTTCTCCTTTTCCTCTTATCTGTACGTCCCCAAACTGCCCCCCCCCCCTCATTGATTTAAAAGCCCTGGCTCTTAACTGCACAACAGAGAAACATCTTAGGGATTCAATCCAAACGCACCTGCCAAACTCCTACCCTGCACAGTGTGACACACAGGAGATAGTCCTGAGTGCAAGGCAAAGGCTGATGCCCAGGAGGGCTCATTGAAACTGAGTCATGGTGGCCTCCCACCCTCAATGCCCATGAGCTCTTCCCTTGGCTGCAGTGATCCTGATGATGTAGACCCTCTCCTGTCCCTTCCTAAGATCTGCCCTCCTCGGGGCCAGTCCAGACCAGTGATTGTCCACTCCTCTCAAAACTTGTGAGACAGGCAGCCTATGCACATGACTTTCCTTGGAGCCTGCAGGAACGCCAACTGTAAGCAGCTTTGAAAGCTGTCATCCACACCCTCCAACCAAAAACAGCTCAGGACGTTCTCTGTGAGAACAATCATCTCTCTAAAGCTCTCCAACACACTGTTATGGTCACCAGTTCATTCCTCATGGGCCCAGAGTTTTCCTCCACACTGGGCTATTCTTCTGAGTCTTGCAACTTTAAAAAAAAAAAAAAAAGATTATTTATTTAGTGTGTGTGCATAAGTTCATGTGTGTTTGTATCTTTACATATGTATGTGTGTTCATGTGGGGAGGGATGCCTTGCAAAAACATCTCTGTGTCCAGTTCAAGACAGACTTGCAAATCACCCAACATTCCCTACCTCCTCCAATTATTGTTTCTCCTACACAATTAACACCACGGTCATGGCCACTCACCCTGTCTGCTAATAATCAGGAAATGCATTAAGAATCACTTGGGTCTTACAACATAAGTCAGTGGTAAAGCAGTTAAAACAAACTTATTTACCACATTAATCAAATGGCCCATTTAGCCTAACCCATCAATCCTCTAAGCATGGTGGTTGAACTGAGGTCCACAGATAGAGATCTTCCTGCTCCAGGACCATCAGGAGCACTCTTGCTACCTCTCAGATAGGGGCTGAAAGGACAGAGATGCTAGGAGGTAAGCAGTGGCTCTCCCTCATTGGTTAGCATTAACCTATGATATAATCAACTCACTGACTGGACATATTGTCGTCCTTGGGGTGACCTGTCCATGAGTGAACCTCTCCTCTAGGTGACCACAGCTGACTGAGAGCTGAAATGCTCCAGTCTATAACCACACAAAAACAAGCCAGCACCATGTAAGGAGTGGTCTCAAGAGAACAAACGGTGTCAACTTTAAACACAACACTCAAAGTGAAGAGTGACCCTTCCTACGTACATCATTCATTTTCACAAAGGAATCAGAAAGTACACACATCATTGATCAGATGCTTCATAAACTTTGAACTGCTCAGAGCGGGTGACGGCATGTCACAGTTTGCTAATGTAAATGGACAAAAAGGACTCTGATCAAGCAGGCAAGAAGACTCAGTGAAGACAAGTGAGGAGGCTCGTTGCCAAGCCTCACAACCTAAGCTCAGTCCCCAATACCCACATGTGGGTAGGAGAGAAAGGATTTCCACAAGATGCCCTCTGACCTCCACAGGCAACCTAGACAGACAGAGACACACACAGGCGAACACACACATGCGCGCACACATACATACACACACACACACACACAGTAAAGCTTTAAAAAATTTAAAGAGACAGAACTCAGAGTCTAACAGCACAGTCTACCTCTCTCACAGCTAAGCAGTTTGCATATAATTTATCTTCTCATGAAACAATGCTACTGATGTCAATATTAGGAAATGCTGAAAAGTCATCAGAAGTGCGCCTGCTTCACAGCTTACCCATGAAACACTGAACTAGCAATGCCTTATCACATTAACCTAACCCATTTCAACTCGGCACTGAAAGCACTGAACTGGGGGTCATTGGGAGAAACCAAACTCCCAAATAGAGTCATTTATCCCCATATGTTATTTTAAAATGGGATACTGTCAGGTGTGGGCATATCGGCAATAACTGTGGATTTAAAGACTGTTTTTAAAGCTGACCTCAATGATAAGACTGCCCTCTCCACAATTTTGAGAGCTATTCTTGGTTGTCAAATTTGACTGAAATTAACAAAACCCTAAATTCCTGGGCACGCCTGTGAGGATTTTTTCTTAATTAAACCATTTGAAGTGGGAAGACCTACTCCTAATCTGGATCTTTGAGTTGGAAAGATCTACCTTTAATCTGGGCCACACCTTCTGCTGGCAGCCTATATAACGAACGTGAAAGGAAACTTGCTCCCTTTGCCTGCTTGCTCTAATTCTTGCTAGTAACTCCATCCCTTCACCACCCTTCTTCAGGATTCCAGCATATATTGAAGAACAGCTGAGACATCCGACCCCATGAACTGAACAACTACTGGATTCTTGGGCCTTCCACTGTAGACAGCCATAACTGGACTATCTAGACCACAGCCTGTAAATAATTCTAATAAATCCCCTCACTAAAAGACAGACAGATAGAGAGATATTGAGGATTCTATAAGATCTGTTCCTCTGAGAACCTTTACTAACAGCTGTCATTTGTTAGTACTATGACCCTGAGGGGCAATGGTCAGCATTGGCATACATATGCAATGAACAAAGCAAACCTAAGGAGGTTCACACTGGGCATCCAGAGGCAGTGTTGTGGGGTGTGCCTACCTATGTACTCGCAAATGAAGACCACGAAGAATGGAGTGACCAGGTCGTTTATCCCCTGAACGTATCCACTGGCAGGATGTCGGATAGCCCATATAAACAAGATCCTTTCGAAAATCTGAAAGAAAACGGAATTGGCAATAAAGCAAGATATGAACACAGTAAAAATTTAAAATGCACTCACGTTCTTAATTAAAATATATGCCATCAATATTCCTCACTGTCTCCAATACTAAGGCACAAACATGGACAGATATCCATTCTACTTTCTTTGCAAAAGTCTGATGATCTTAACTCTTTATTGGTTCACTTTCACCACAGTATTCTACAAACCCTGGGTTCAGCTCTTTCCCACCTCTAACTCTAGCTTCTCTGCTCCTTGGAGACCAGCAGGTCACAGGGACACAGAGCAGCCCAGGCTCTGTGCTTAGTGATAGATGGCTGAGCAGGAAAGTGGAGGAGGGGAAAAGAGGAAGGGGGGGAAAGAAGGATACAGCATAGGTGCATGCATCCATGTCCTCACAAGGTAAATAGACTTAATTCCCTAGAAAGTTAGCTCGGTCCAAGAAAAAACATTTAGGTACCCAGCTCCCTGAGTCATGAAGTATTAAGTACCTTCCTTCTTCCTCAGAAAGACCTCCACCTGACCTTTCTTCTTCAGCAGCTTTTTCCCACTCACTCTTCTCCATCTTCGCTCTTGAGATTAACCTTATCAAGGTACAACAGACCCACACCACCCCATGCTTCTCACACATAGGTGCGTGCACCCACACTAATGCTTTAAAGACCTTCCCTTGGTCCACAGCATAGTCTCCCCAAACTCTGGTCCTGTCCCAAGGGCCTTTTGTAACCATTCCCCACATTCTGCACCCTCTTCAGAGCCCAACAGGTTACCCACCGCCCTGAGGGCCTCCTATTGCTTCAGGCTGAAGTAAGTGCCACTAGTTGAGACAGCCCAAGCACTGCTGTCTGAACCTTCAGCTCCCTGCCCACCTTCTTCATGGAAGAGCCAGTCACATCCTACCATGTGACTCTGCCTTCCCTCCTTCCCACTGTCATTCACTGGTGGCTCCTGCTTGGAATTGCGGTCTAAAGCCAGCCAAAGCCAGACGGTACTACTCTGCCCAGATATCACATAGGCAAGGGTACAAGAAAGGTGGTGAGCAGGTACTCACATGAATAGTGTTCCAGAACCTCTAATCACATCAAATCTGGAAGAACCTGATGTTTGCACATTCTGGGAAGTCAGGAGCTTTGTACATCATCTCCACCCCAAAGTATGATTGGGCTTGGCACATCAACCCCCAGATTTACAAAGGAGAGGCCTAGAGTCCAGACAAGCAAAGCCTCGGTTCCCAAGACATGAACCTCCCAGTGGCAAACGCAGCCCTGAAGTCTGTCCCCACCCCCATACCAGTATACGCTAGTGAATAACAAGCAACCACCACCTGTAGCACAGCAGGCACCAGCTCAATATTTGCTGAATGAGTGACACGCTCATGCATATAAATTCATATACATTTTTCACCAGTCAACAGTTTCCTAGAGAGAAATGAATATTTAAACAAGTTCAGAGGCACTTGCCTAGCATGTGTGAGGGCCCTGCATACAATCAGTAGCACCACTAAAAAATTAAAATACAATAAAAACAAGTTCAGAGGCTTGAGAGATAGCTCAGTCGCAAAGTGTTACCCTACAAGCACAAGGACCTCAGTTAGAATTCCAAGCCAGGGGCGGCTATAATTCTGATCTCAGGGGCAGAGACAGGAAAATCCCTGCAGCTCACTGTCCAGCATAAGAGCTTCAAGGTTAGTTCAACAGGCTGGCTCAAAAAAAATAAATAAATAAATAAAAGTGCAGGCAATCAAAGAAAGCCAGTGCTGATGTGGGACACATGAACCCACACTAACAAATACACAGTATACATACCCACACGGACACACAAACACATATACAGAGATAGGGAGGGGCACGCACGCACGCATGCATGCATGAACACCTCAAAATCCGAACTTCACCAGAGGCCCTCGATGCATAGGAGGCTGTCACAGCTACCCAGGAGCAGAGCTCCCTCTGCTCACACCCACAGGCAAACAGGATATACTCTATGCCCTGGTGAACACACCTTGAAAGACCTGAGAAGGCTGGAGACAATGGGATGGCCTGGGCTCTTAGACTTCAGTTTCAAGCACAAGCCTCCATCAGTGGGACTCGGGATATAGTGCCAGCACCTTCCTGGGAGGACAAACTAGTAGCACAGAGTGTGTTCTGTGGGCAGATGAGCCCAGCTGGCAATTAGGAGGCCAATGCCCTCCAGCTGCTCTACAGAGAAGCAACAGCGCTCCCCCGGGGAAGCCGCAGAGTAGGTTTCTGCCAGCTGCTGACAACACAGCAAGCCTTGCCATTATTACTGCACCTGAAGAGCGAGCAGGCTACAGCCCTAGAAAACTCCAGAAATATTCCAGTTTCTTATGAGCAAGGGAAAGCTCCCAGTCAGCCCAGCTGTTCACATTTAACTCTATCAGACCTCTCCTGACAACCTGAAATTCCTACCTTATGGCTCTGGTCCCAGAACTACACAGGCATAGGCCCTGGTACAGGCATCCAGAGAACAAGCTAAGACTGACTTCTAGTCAGTGGACAGTGGCTAGAACTGCAAAACAAGTCCTGATCCCAGAGTCACTTAGCATTTATGGAAACTTCCTTATCCTATCATCTGAAAGTGTTCTGGGGGAGCAGGAGGGGATCATGCTTCATGGGGCCACAGCCTACAACTCCATGAAAATCCCTTGGATTTTGAGCAGAAGGTTGGAAACAACGTGGTGCCAGCGAAGGCAGGGTCAGCTCAGCAGAGAGCAGACGGAAGATCTTATCAGGTGCAGGAGGTTTAACTCATGCTGAAATGCTGCGGGGAAGCATGCATAATACCCCAAAGGGCATAAGGCACAGAGGCCCTTGCCCATGGATGTGCCCACTGGAAACAGACTCGTCTGAGGGACCTTGACTATGAACACTCATGACAGCATTAGCCCTTAGGGTTCAGTTTTGCCATTCTTGATATCCTTGTCCATTACAGGGGACTGCATTAAAAGTAAAACAAACTCTGAACTCTTCCCAAAGGCTCTTTTCTGAAATTCAGTAATGAAAATGCTTACTGCCATATGCTACCCCATGTCTGAAGACATCAAGAGGCCAGTCTGGGGATGTGGCTCCGTCGGTTAAGTGCCTGCCATGCAGGCATGAGGCTCTGAGTTCAGAATCCCAGCACCCACCTAAAAGAAGCTGAGCTCTGTGGAACATGACTAGAATTACAGCACTGGGAGGGAAGAGAGAGAGATGGGTGGAGCCCTGTGGCTTGATAGACAGCCAGTCCACCAATCAGCAGGCTCCAGACTCAGTGAAGCACTGTCTCAAAAAATACACTGAAGAAACAGCGGAGAAAGATATGCAAACAGCAACCTCTGGCCTCAATACATAACTACATGGGTGAGCACATATGCATGCATACACATGTATACACACAAATGCATGCACATAGACATGTACACCTACAAGCGCGCACACACACGTAGACACACACAGTCAAAGCACTTATCCCTATTTGGTATGTCTTATCAGACCTCCACCACATGCCTCCTCAGCAGACCAGAACACAGCTGCTCAGCACACGTGGGAGCCAAGGTGTTCTACACGCCAAAAGGAAAACAGAGGGGCAGTGAGATGCTACCTTAATCAGGGTTCCATACCAAACCTGGTGTCAGAAACAGGGAAAAACCTTCCTACTCCTACCACACAGCACCCAAGGTGCTCCTGAGAGGGGACCAGCACACATGCTGGGAAGGCCTGGCTTCACACACTTCAAACGCCCACAGCACAGGAGGCTCAGGAGGAAAACCACTTATAACCCTAGTGATGAGACAAAGCAGAAGTGTACAGCATGCTGGGGGGCTGGAGAGCTGGCTCGGTAGTCCAAGCACTGTTACTCCTGCAGAGGACCCAAGGTGGTTTCCAGCACCCAGGCCAAGCAGACCACAAATGACTCTGACTCCAGCTCAAGGGAGTCTGAAGTCCTCTTCTGGCCTCCATAGAAACCTGCACTCACACAACATAAATTCACACACACACATAAATAAATAATATAATTAAACTTCTAAAAAGCAAAAGTCTATGACAAGCCTAAAGTGTGTCCTAAAAAAGGCAACCATTTACCACTTGAAATACACACTGTGAATCAAGAGCTCTCCAACTGCTCTGCCTCCCTAGCACCACTAACACTCTATATACTGAAAATTTAAAAACTAAAAATAAAAAAATTTAAAAGACACTATAAGAATGTGTGTGAATAAGTTCAACAAGTTATCAAGATAAAAACTTTGTTTAAAATTAAAGACAAGAGGGGCTGGGGAAATGGCTCAGGCAGGTAAATGTACGAGCTGCTCTCGTAGAGGACCTGGGTTTGATTCTCAGCTCACATGGCAGCTCACGGTCATCTGTAATCCCAGTCCTGGATGATCTAACACTGTCTTCTGGCCTCTGTGGGCACCAGGCACACACCTGGTGCATAGACATATATGCGTGCAAAACACCCTTATACATCAAATAAGTAAATAAAATTTTAAAAATACAAGTAAGAAACTCATTAAAATATACAGATAAGAGGGACTGGAGAAATGCTCAGTGGTTAAAAGTACTTGCTGCTCTTCAAGAGGACCCACATGGCTCACAACTGTCTATAACCCTAGTTCCAAAGGATCTGACATCCTCTTTTAGACTTGGCAGGTTCCTGCATGCATGTGGTACAAGCAAATATTCACATACATAAAATAAAAATAAATCTTTAAAAAATAAAGACGAAAACTAAGGAAACACAAAAACAAAGCATTAATTCCCTTCAAACTGATCAACAGATGCAACTCAAATTGGGAGAGTCCATGATACCTAGCAAGCTCACTTTAACATACAAGGAAAGGTAGGAGCAGCCAGGAAACAGACCCAGGAGTGAGCAGCCTGGGCCTGGCCCACAAGACTCAAGACTACAATAATCAAGGCCAAGTCAGGACAAAGACAGACAAATCAAGGGGGCCAAGACCTGCTGAAGGGGCCCCAGCACACTGGAAATCCTAAGAGACAGCAGACACATAGACCAAGGGAACAGAAGACTCAGAAACAAACCCATAGAGCTATACCTACCTGAATTCCCATAAAGGTGCCAAAGCATACACAGAAAGCAAGACAGCCTTTTTCTAAACCACTGGAGAACAATGACTTAGATCCTGTCTTTCTTCACCCAATTAAAAAAAAAAAAAAAATCAATTCAAAATGGATCACAGACTTCAAAAAGACCTCAAACTTTGAACTTCTTGAGGAAAACAGAAAACCAGTGAGTGCTTCAGTAGTCTGGGAAACCACAGCAAGAACTGATAAACAAGACTGTATGAGACAGCAAAACAAACCACTCAGCAGAGTACAGAGACAGCCTGCCAAATGGGAGGAGGTCTCTGCTGTCTAACGGAGTTAGAATCCACACTCTACAAAAACCACAAAAAGCTGAGCCCAAAACCTCATCCCATCAATAAATGGGCAAATGAACTGAACACACAGGCACCTGAAAAGGAAATACATAGGACCAATAAATACATCAACAAATATTAAGCACCCTTAACCATGAAAGAAATAACAAATCCAAACTGTGTTTAAAGTCTATCTCACCCCAGTCAGAATAGCTACCTTTAAAACAACAACTAATACTGGTTAAAAAAAAATAGATAAAGAATATGTATATATAGATAATGAAGTTTTATTCTGCTATAAAGGATGAAATTATGCCACCTATGGGAAAATTAGTAGAACTGGAGTGCATCATGTTAAGTGAAATAAGCTAGAATCAGATGAACACAATGTTTCTCTTGTATGTGGAATATGGTTGGTGTGTGTGTGTGTGTGTGTGCGTGTGTGTGTGTGTGCGTGTGTGTGCCTGTGTGTGCACGTGCATGCGCGCACATGTGTGTCTGAGGAACTGAAGAGACTATTGGGTTGGGGAAATGGAACAAGGAGAAGAAAAGAAGGAAAGAAAAAATAATTGCTGGCAGGTAACACAAGCAAGGTACATTACTTGCGTGTGTAAAATTGTTTTAGTGAAACCCATTAAATTGTATGATAAGCTTTTTTAAAAGAAAGTAAAACTAGGAGTATTAAGGAATAGGGAACAGATAAGTAGGTAATGATGGAGTAAATCCAATTCATGTACCTTTTCTGTTTGTTTGTTTGTTTTTGTTTTTTCAAAACTAGTTTTCTCCATATAGCTTTGGCTGTCCTGGACTCACTTTGTAGATCAGGTTGGCCTTGAACTCACAGAGGTCCATCTGCCTGCCTCTGCCTCCCCCAGTGCTGGGATTAGAGGCATGTGCCACACCTGACTCATTCATTGTACTTTATATATGGACAAAAATACTCTTGTGAAACACACTACCTAGCACACTGGTAGCATCATCAGTCAATGTCCACCATCATAAAGGACAGACATGCTCAGGAGTGTACTGCCCAAGGAGCATTCCACACACGAACACCATCTATCAATGCACACCATCATGACAGGCAGTCCATATAAGCACCACCTGGCAAGGCCGTGACAAAGAACTGGAGAGCCACCATAATCACAGAGGCTACTTGTATCCTATACGAGATTGTGGAACAAGAAGGGACTTCAAAGACACCAGTAACATTCTCTGTCTTGCGCCTGACAATGGGGACCTAAAATTAAAACTCTTAGATTTCTTTAACTTGGGCATATATGTTAAAGGCAGCCTTCTAATCTGACATTTTTGCCATAAAATAGAGAGGAGGCCTGACTGATAGATCAACCCCTACCCAAAAGACACTAAAAAGTTTGATGAATTGATTCAATAGCAAGGAAGATTTCCTGAACTCTTATTAAACTGTGGCCCCAATTGTGAATTAAAAAAATAAATAAATAAAAATGACACCAAGATAGTGGTTTGAATAAGAATGGCCCCACAGTTGGTAAGGATTAGGATATAGGGCTTTGTTGAATGAGATGTGTCATTAGGGATAGGCTGTGAGGGTGCAAAAGCCCAGTCTCGAAGCCCAGTCTCAAGCGTCTCTCTGCTTGCAACTTTGAGACCAGGTGTGAGATCTCTGCTACTGCTCCAGCACCATGCCTGCCTGCCAGCTGTCATGATCCCTGCCACAGTGATCGTGGACTCACCCTATGAAACTGTAAGCATGTCTTCAATTAAATAGTTTCTTCAGTAAGTTGCCTTGGTCATGCTGTCTCCTCATAGCAATAGACCCATAATTAAGACATCAAGTGACAAGGAGTAAAACAGATGTTAGAGACACTTCAGCCCCATCATTTCCAGGCTGTGGAGATGCCCAGTGTCACTGTTCATTGCTCTAAATGCAACATACCCATATGGGGGAAGAAAACCAATTAGGAAAATCAGGGTGTGATGAGAAAGAGGGACAAACAGACCAAGGACAGAGTAACCACCAAGGTGGTTTCTATCAGGCAGTTCAGCACAGCTCATGGTGATGAGAATAATAAACATCAAAAGAGGTTCCTGTCTTTCAGAGCCTACGGGAGGAAGACTGCAGCTCAACCACTGCAAGAGAGGAACAGTGGCTCCTGCCAGGGTCTCAGCGTACCTTCAGCCACCTGTCAAGCAGAGGTGCACCAGCAGGTCTGGAGGCCTGTCAACAGGGCGGGAGAGTAGCACTCTGGAAGCAGAGCACACATGCTGCCAGTCCCCTACCCCAACCACACTTAGGCACATGAGGACCGGGATATGGATCCAGGCAGACTGCTTCCTCCACTTGTAAAACACTAAAGTCTGATGAAAGAGGTTGGTGCTCAGTTGGTACCTGCATCCAGAGAACGCCTCTTCTTTCCCAGTCACAGGTGGCCCCTACATCCACTCACAGCGGCAGATTTCACAGCCTGTGTGGGTCACTCTCCTGAGTCTGTTCATATGTGACAAGATATCACATCCCAGCAGCAACCTAGGGACAGCACCTTACTTCTGAACACGAGGCTGCTCTAAGAAGCACAGGGCACACAACAGGACGCTGTGGAGGAACAGCCACTGGGCAGATGTTGAACTTGCCAACATCTGCACTTAAAAACTGGTCTTCAGCAAACACAGAGGACTGGCCACAACAGCTAAGGGTCACACAGGTCACGTTAAGATGGAATCCATTCAACAAAATGGGCAGGGACTAAAAAGCAAAAGATGGCTAAAAAGTGATTTTTCTTTCAAATAACAATATGAGATTTAAAAAAAAAAAAAAAAGTCTGACTTCAGGAAACACCCCAGGAGCCCCAGCAAGCTGCCATGTGAGATTCAGGACCTATCTTCACTTTCCCAGCTCCCAGCCAGCTAAGTAACTACATGTCACCAAGCTAAGTAACTAGTTGACAAGGAGTACCACACTGCCAACTCCCATGACTTTGAAGGGATACACCTGTTCTTTCCTAGCTGTGTCTTATGATAATTCCCCACTCATGGGATGCAAATGTGAGCAAGTGAACCAAGCAGCTGCTTGGACCCTGAGGTTAAACCAAGCCCACGGTGGCAACCAACTGTCTGACAAACAACTAGCTCCAGAGACAGTAATCAACTTCTACCTCATGGAGCTACCATGCAATAGATTTGCTGTCGCCAGCTTCCAAGGCTCCTGCATACTGGCCAACACAAGACCCACCTTTCAATGCTTTTCCTCAAGGCCCTGCTCCTCATTTCATCCCAATACAGTTACACTCAAGTTATACACAGTCACCATTGGCCAGCCTAGTCTGCCCTCCTCCTCCAGAGGTCTGCCTGTCCTGTAGGCTGCACAGCCTTTGCTCAGCCCTGCAACTGCTAAATATACACACCTCATACCTCTGGAGGAGTCTTGGCTAAGCAAAGCCCACTGCCAAGGAGATGCTCCAAAGTAAGAGGACAAAGGCCTGACCTCAAAGCAATGGCAGTGGCTCTGGACCACAACTGAGACCAGAGGCTGCAAGGCCAGGTCTATGAGTTGTGGGGGAATCCTCCCCCTTCCCCCCAACACACAGACAAACCAAGGTCTCTTTTCCATTTTTAAAGAAAATCTTAAGTAAAGAAGAGGTCCTAATGCATTACCCTTGTTTCCAGACATGGTAAGCACACCACTGAGAAGGGCAATCAAAGCCAAGTGCCTCCGAGCCGCCGCTCCTATGGAAACTCATTTTCCCCTTTTGCGCTCCACAATCTACAAGCACTTTTACTTCACCAATGTCGGAACTTTTTAGCAGCTTTAGTGCACAGGCAAGAGATGCCACGTTTAAAAGCACATTTACTGGGGGAAAATAAAGATGAAAAACAAAGTATTTCAGATAGTAAGTCTACTTTAAAGAGATACCACTTACTTTAGTGACAAAAACATAAAAGTTATAAATAAATTTAATAAAACATACACAAGACCTTTCATAAGATTTGCCTTGGTCTGGTGGCCCAGGTCTGTAATCCCAGCTATTTGGTAGGATGAGGCAAGAAGATCTAAAGTTCAGGGCATGTGCAAGCTACATTCATGAACACCAAGAGCAACTCAGATAGATCTGGTCTCAAAATAACAAATAAAAATAGGGCTGGAGATATAGCTCAGGGGCAGAGTACCCACTGAGCAGATCCAAAGAGTCCAAAGAGTCCAAAGAGTCCATGCAATTCCATTCACAAATCAAACAGACTTAAAAAAAAAACAACTGGCAACCTGATTCTGAAAATGGCATGAATGAGTAAAAAATAAGATGACCCAGTTGACTCTGAAGAGAAAGGAGGAGGTACTAATGTCCCTGTGGATGCCTGTGAATGTGGCACAGATAAAGCACTGAAGGAGTTAAGTCCAAATCCCTGCAATCCCCACTGTGACTGCCTGCCCATAGGTGCTGCTATCAGGTACAAATTAAGCACATGGTGGAATTGAGAAAACACAAGACAGATGTTACAGTAAAAATTCTTAAAGAAAGCACCCCATAATAACCTAAAAGGGCAGCGCACTCAACTCAGCAAAGCTAAGAACATCCCAACAAGTAATTGTCAAAGACTTAGAATCCTAGATGTATAAAGATCACAAACTTTTTTAATGGGTGAAAAAAAGAAAAGGGGTGGGACATACAGTAACAAGCATTTCCCAGATCAGAGACACAGAAGACACCCATCTCTGTATACAGAGAGGCTCTTAAGACCCAGCAGCCAAGGAAGGCGAAGCCTGGAGCATGATGAGAATATCTACCCAACATACAGAGCTCAGGAGCCTGGCCGTGCTCCAAGAACTGCCAAGGGGGGTAGATCCAGGCTTCCGGTGCTGCAGGTAAAGTTTGTCTGCAGACCCCTCCAAGAAGCAAGCTGATGTTATCCTGAGAGCCTTGGAGAAATTTTCACAGCGGTACAACTGCATAAATGGACATGAGAATTCTAGCAACACTGTCCCAACAGTGTGACATCAGGAAGTGCCCAAACACTCACCATGACTACTACACAATAAAAGAAAGCACAAGCTGCAGAGACCGGACCGCACAAAGAACAGCGCATACAGCTCAAGATCCAACAGTGACACACACTTCCTTATTATTGAAGTCGCAACTGAAATTATAACTTAGAGACAGGCAGTTCATGTCTTTTTTTTTGGGGGGGCGGGGTACAGAAATGGAACTAGATAGCAAAACCATAGCGTGCAGAAACAGCTTCAATGCTACCAGCTTCAAACTCACAGAGGCAGCTGGTCAGCACCGGAGGGGTTCTAACTCCTAAATTCAAGGACATACGTTACTACTATAAATACTCGCACACGTATTACATATATTCTTTTGTATGTGTCAATGTTACACACAAGAACAATCAGAGATTCCCATGGCCCTCAGTTACAGTGAGAATCGGTCACACAGAGACAGGCATCGGCAGAGACTCCCCAGCCAGTGTCCCTCTTACCTCCGTCACCTTGGGCTGAAGAATCAGTGCTTCTGGACTCATCCTTGGGATGTCGATATGGATCTGCAGATACAGGAGACACATGTGTTTACCTTATAGGATGAGAGCAGCCCTTCACAACACATGTGCTCTGCCCATGACAGTCCTGCTCTGAGAGGACTGTCACCTCCTTAGGTGGTACCCAGAAGCACACTCCACCTGAGCAAGGCTTACCTGTTCTGAGGTGACAGGCATGCCTGACCCTCCGCAGGGCAGCAGCGCTTCCTGCATGGTTAGGAACAGAGTTGGCCCTCAGCTCCTCAGTAACATGAGCCAGTGCAATCAGTGAACACTGATTTTTTTTCAGCCTGACACTGAGTGTGATCAAGGACACTGACAGTGCCTAGGATTTCAGCTGTGACAGGGCCATCTGTAACACAGGCCACATTCTCCTCTATTTCAGTGTCCATGGGGAATCTAGGACACATTAAAGGAAACATTTGAAAGTTTCTGCTGTTGTCAGCAGATTCCTGCCTAAGCACTGCCTGACAGGAGAGTCTTGACAATGTTTGCAAGCCTAACTGTGGAGACCACTTGTGGGAAGCAAGGCGGGTTCAAGAGGTGAGCCAACAGGAGCACTCTGAGTACAGCTAATGTCACAGGCTGGTTCACATCCCAGGAGCATACCCCACACCAGTAGCATGAGCATCACTCTGGGGCTTCAGGGCAACAGCCTGCACAGACTGAGGGGAGACAGTACATTTAACCCAAAGGGGAACACAACAGTTTAGCTCCACCCTTGCTCATGTGCAAAGAGGCAGCTAGCATTCAGTAAATGGGGTCCACCATTATATTCTGACACTAGTCGGCCTGTCACCAAGAGTAAGCCTCTCAGGTTCAGCCTTTCTACCTACAAAAGGCTTGTTCTCTGTGTCCTTCAAAGGCTTAATAGTGACAGTCAGACTGAGTCCTCAGCACAAGAGAACAAGATAAAATAAGCTTGCAAAGTGAATGCACACAGAAGGAAACTCCATGAACAGCCTTGTTAAGAGACCCACACAGACCAGTGAGGTCAGAGAACTGACCACATGCAGGAACCTATGCATGAGTGAGGGACAAGAGTGCCCAGGTCCACTAGCAGGGCATCCTGGGGAGCCACCCTCCGTGCACTCCTCCCTGAGGTGACAGTCCTGTGGACACATACAATATGTGCTGGGTTCCTGCAAGATGAAAAGCAGGCCTGACATGCCTCTATGCCCAACACCAGCAAGGACAACCTACACAAGAGGCACAGGCAATGTGTTTCTTGTGCAGATAGAATAGTACGTGCATCATACCCCATATCCTGCACCTGGCCTGCCTCATCAATCACAGGCCGGGAAAATAGGGGGAAAGCCACATAGTCAGCAGGACTAGCCTACAGAGAGAAAGCCAAACCGGGCAAATGTTATCTCTAGTTCCAGGTGGCCTGGACATAAACCTTCAGTGAGACAGAAAATACATGATAAGCAAATGCAGGAAGGCACTAGTTCAGGGCACAGGCCAAGAAACAACATGCCTTTCAGAAGAAGGCTAAAGAGTGCCAGGCACAAGCCAAGGAACCACATGCTAGCCATTACCCAAGGCAGACACAAGTCATCACTAACAGATCACAGCATCTATTTTGTAATCTGACTCAAGCTTCATGCTTTACTTCTGAAAAGGAATTCAAACAAGCCAGATGCTGCCACTGGTAGCAAATTGCCATTAACTGCTTTCAAATGTTTATTGTTAGGAACCATAAATCTGCAAGCCTATCAGGTTCCTGATAAAAGAAACATGTCAAAAAAAGAAAGAAAGAAAGATGTCCCCTACAAACCAGCTCCAAGTCCCAGTACTGAGTGATATGTGGAAGAGAGAAAGATATAAACACATACACACTCACCTGGCGATATGTGTCCTGATGAACTTCATCATTCCTAGAGTTGTAATAATGCTCAATGAAAGCAAAGTATTCCTTCTGTTTTCTCTGCAGCGTGGCTGGTCTTCGGTCGACATTGGCAGGAAGGTAACCCTGGAGGAACAAAAGAAACACAGGCATCCATGGTCACTGTGCATCATGAGAGTGAAGAGCCAAGTGCTCACCTCCAGGACGACCCAGGCATGCTGGGGCCTAACACACAGAGAGGACACTGTGAGAAAGCCCCCACAGAACAAAGCACATGGCACGTGCACTTCCCACAAGTGTCGCCAACCAGTTCTAAGTTATCACTCATATCCCAAAGTCATCTGACAGCACCCAGACCCGGAGCTTTCCTGAGGCATAGTATGGAGATGCTAAAACCCTTCTCCATAGGGCTTACATCCATAAGGAACAGCCAGTCTGTCTGGTCTCACACTCAAATCATGTACACAAATACACATATTGCATTTATGAACAAGAAGCTGTCATATGGGCAAATGTGCATCATTCTCCAAAGGCTTGGGTGCTCCAGGCACTATGCAATACATTAAATGGACACATTTCTGGAAAGGAGCGGGTGGCTCCAGTGGCCTTAAGGAGCTTGACATTTTATGTGGTTTCCTTTTCGTTTCCTTGTTCTACATTTTAAATTAATCTTGTATGTAAGCTTTGTTGATTTTAAGCCCAGGCCTACAGCTTCAAAGAGAGCTTTAAGCAGTTGACCACTGTTCCCAGAAAAACAGGAGGCACTTTCCATCGCCCACAGTGATGGTGTTCTCTGCAGCTCATTCCCACCATCTCACCTGACCCTGCTAGTGCTAGTTTCTCGCTAGGGCTGACTGAGTCTATCTGGGACTCTCCAAACAGACTCACTAAGAACTTAGGATTCTGGGCACACTTTCTTCTGAGATGCTTCTGAGATGCAGCCACCTTTGGGACGAGTCTGCCTGCCATGTGTTAGGCCACACAGTTCTGGTAAGCTACTTAGGAATGAACAAAGCTCCATGAGTATTCTTGCAGACTTTGGAGATGTGCTTCTCTGATTCCTCAGGGCTAAATAGCAAGGGGAAGAGGGCTGCATCAGAATGTAGACAGAAGTTTCTAAGGAACTGACAGATCTTTTCCAGTGTGACATCACGTCATACTTCAGTCAGCAGTGACTGGAGCACACTAAATGGGTACCCCATTTCCCTGGCCACAGTGACCTAGAGGCTCAGACATGGAGGGGTGACCCAAAGCCCAGGGCTTTTCTTTGCTGCTTCCGTGAGTTAAGGTGACTAGAGTCTGGGCAGTGGCAGCCATGCCTCGAACACAAGGTACAAGCTGTTCTACAGCCTTGCCAGCATGTGGTTGCCATTCTGGCTTCTTTGTGGCTGTCCACCAGAACACAGTCAGAATCTGCATTTCCCAGGAGGCTGTGGGTGACACAGCAGGGGCAAGACAGACGCAGTCCACTTCCAGTCAGGTCACTGTCTCCTTCCAAGTCTGCAGCTGAAGCCTATGAGAAGCACCCTCACCCCTGCCTGTGGAGGGGCTACTGTGACCTGGTAATGTCGTCCTGGGATGACAATCAGTCCCTCACTTGTAGAAAGCCCCAGCTATTGATATGCAATTGGTCCTTTTAGGAAAACACCCATTATCCAACATGCAGGCTCATATGCTGCACTTTAAAATCACAGCCAGGCATAGTAGACTACACCTTCAAGCCCAGCACTTGGAAGGCAAAGGCAGGTGGATCTCCGGGTTCGAGGCTAATCCGGTCTGCAGAGAGAGTCCCAGGACAGCCAGAATTACATAGTGAGACCCTCCCTCTTAAAACCCAAAATCAAAACCAAATCACAACTATATTCCCACTATGATTAAGTACCATTCAACAACAGGAGACGCCAACTGAACTCATACCTGCTTCTGTAAATGACATCTTGTTAGCGCATTGTGCCTGTTTGCTGAACACTGTGTGACTGCTCCTGCACACACACAGTCATGACGCCCACAGCACGTCATGGTTTACATGTGATTCATGAGCTGACATACTTACTATGGAGCCCTTACAAGAACGCTTGCCAACCCCTACAGAGACATCACCCTGGAGGCAGCACAGCCACGCTGTGTGTTCTGCACATGTTTACATAACCTGCGCCATTTCTAACACACTATTTCTAATTGAGTATTTGGAAACAGACATTGACCAGCAATGTCTGGTTATTTCCTGATATGAATTCCTCCCACATGTGAGCTGTGAGCACCACAGACTCCAATGTTTATTCTCAAGGAGCCCACATGAGGTGACCACTGGAACACCCCAGCAGCCCTGTTCTACACGTGTCAAACACAACTCGCAGGTGAACAAACTGCAAAATGCTCACTTGATCATTTTCAAGGGAAAGGCTCAAACTCATGGCACGGCATTCTGCCGACAGGAAAGCACAATCATCAGACTGCTACACTGGCTTCTCTTCTCTTTTCTGCAGAAAGGAGACTGCCAAGACCCCACTGCACATTCTGCCTCCCACAACAGGTGCCACACCAACAGGACCAGCCAGGATGTCACCTACCTGGTAATCAGAGCCACTTTCGACACATCTGTGGACATCCCAGCAGAATTCGTACTGCTAGGGACAATAGGGACATGGCCTTGCCCCTGAGCTGAAGGCACAGAGTCATGAGGGTAGGCTAGTGACAGGCATTTCTTTATCCAGTTAAACGCTACCCCAGGAACAACCCATCCGGACAGTAGGCTTTGTCCGCACCTCCTTTCTCCTTGGCGCTGTCTCAGTTCCAGTTCGTAGGAACGTAAAGAATAACAACTTCCTAAGACAGATCTTGTTCTTTGTCTGGTAACTGCCCAACCACAAGGTTTCTAAGGAAGGTACAGCCCCCACCAGGCAGGGCACCTCAGTGCTCATTTAGATCTAGCCATTTACAGGTAGTCAACATTGCTGCTTTAAGATGGGGAAACAGACTTGGCAAACCACTGTGGCATACGACACTGACCAGGCTGGCACCTTGGCATCAAGTTTGATAACTGCTGTGCAGATGTCTGTGGCCAGTGGTAACCCTTTAACAATCCCACACCCCTCTACAGTCTCCACACTCCCTCTGCTTTCTCAGGTCCCAGGGGTATTGCTTCTGCTACTGCTCAGGCATCTTTTTTTATCATCCACGCCAACCCATTCTGGGACCAAGAGAACTACGTGATCCACACTGTACTCAATGGGGCACTGAAATAGTAAGAACCAGACTGTGCATCCAAATATCTGCACAACCCTTCCTCAAGTCCTACCTCAAATGTCACCTCTCAGAGAGGCCCACCAGAACCATGTATATAAACAGCACCCTGACCGTCCTCCTATTCTGACCAGCACCCATCAATCGCCTCTGCCAAATTCCCTACCCAATGTCTTTGCACTCGCTTTTAAACTCTATTTTATTTGAGGTATTTAAGCTTCTACCTCCCTTCCACCAACCTTTAACCCTAGGTAAGAGAAAGAAGGTTAGTGGGGAGAAAGGACACAGACCCCTTTGCTTCTCCTGGCTGTTTAGGGTCGATGGGTTCTTTGGGGGCTCAGTCAACAGCAAACACAGCAAGCAGTCTCCTCCAAGCCACCGCATTGAAACACTTCTTTTAGTGTCTCCTCTAAGGAACCATACCATCTCTACTCTCTCCAAACTACCACACCTTCTCTTTCTGGGCTCTTGTATTTATATCCCTCAGAGCCCTAGACCACACCCCTCTCCATGCTGCAGGCCATTACCAGTTGGCAAAGATCATATCCCACAGGAGGCAATTATCAGTTGTGGACAAACTAAAGCCCAAATAAAAATCCCACACTTGGGATTAAAACAAAAACATATTTACATAACATAACTGAGTTTTTAAAGAAACCAAAACTTCCATTACACAATGTACTTTCACCTCTTCCAATCAATCACAATGTAAGTTCTCCCTTTCAACTCACAAATACCCTAAGGCTTAGAATATTGTTCCCCTATAACAGATACTCAGCAAATGCTTGTTGGATGAATGGAAGATGTCAGCACCATGAGACCCTGGTGATACAAAAAGGAGGTGATACAAAACTAGGTTCTTCAGGAGAGACTAAGTTAGCAGTTTCCTGGCTGGGTTTGATTGTGACAGGAGAGAGAATGGAAAACTTGATAGACCCTGAAGGAGTGCAAGAAGTAGGTTCCAGCTGGGCAAAGACCAAAACAAAGCCCGTCATATGAAAGGCTTGGTGCTGCATTCAACAGCCAGTCTGCAATTCAGGACAGTGGGGTCACCGGGGGGGTCAGCAGGGACAGTGTGGGCAGCCACACACAAAAGCTCCCAGCAACCTTTGGTAACAGAATGTGTATTCTCAGGAAGCTTCCATCTCCCTGAATGTTAACTTAATGAAACACAAAATCTAAAAGGCAAGCATGCCATCATAAAAGGCCCACTCATTCTACCATCCCCTTCCTAGAGGAAAGACACATGTGCAAGTGGAGGCCTCTTGATAATTAAGCAAGACTAGAAATTATGCAAATGAAATACATTCAAGTATGCAATGAATTTTAAATGACAGAACTACAGAAGACTTAATTGCTGTATTAGCATGCTATAAAAACACTAATCATAAATGTAAAACAATGCATGCAGATACTTAAATCCAAACTGTCCTGGTGACACAAAAATCAATGTGTTCCCTCCCACTGCGTTCATATGCAAACCGACTGCAACACACTGAAAGAAGATATGTTGATACTGGAGCCTCACTGTCATTTTTAGCCAATATCCTCACTAGCATAAATGTTAAATGTTTAATTAGTTTTTGTTCACTCTTTCTGAAACAGTTACTTAAAAAGAGAGAACCAAAAAATATGATTCTCTCTGGGACTAATTTTGAAAAAGGTCCTATGCTGCTTGCATGTAATTTAAAAGTTAAATATCATCGCTGATGTTTAATGGAGTGCTCTGGCAACCACACTCTTCAGAACAAGGGCCACACAGCCACGTTTCTCCTCTAAAGCAGAGTTTCCTCTCATTAATTAAAACTAACACTTGTCCACAAACACTAGAATTGTGCCAATGACAAACCATGGCACGCTGGAGGAAAGTTACTAGTGGGCCAGACCTTGAACTAGGTTTATAATCTAGTCCCCACTCACCTATTACCACCCAGCCCAGGCCCGGGCTCCAGGTGTGTCAGGTCCAATGAGAACTACCTGCAGCGAAGCCATGCAGTTTTCAGAGACCAGCTTCTCAGCTGGCTCATGAGCATCCTGGTCCTTCCATGCTGCCTTGAACCCTAGAACATTCGGGTTCAACCTGGGTGCACTAGCAAGCCCAGGTATCAGTATTACATAACCTTCTAAGGTGATAGCAAAATGCAAGCAGATGGAAACAGACCACAGATCAGGAGCCCATACTCACTGACCATGCCCTGCTCTTGTCTACAGTCAGGTGCTCCAAGGACACTCTGACTCACAGGACATCAGGTTCAGTGAATATGTGACACCTATGTCCAATCTGGATTGTCTGTTCAGATCTGTGACAGGTCCCAGACAGCTTCCAGGGCAGTCACAAAGGAAACAATGTTAATCAGCGGGATCCAGAGACTGTGTAAGACACAAGTGGGATAAGAGTCTTCTCTCTCAACACCTTTCCCTCAAATATTCTGCACTGACAGACATGCTCCCCAGACCTTTATTACAGAAAAATATGCTGAGATGGCTAATTTTATGTCAACTTGACACAAGCTAGAGTCATCTGAGAGAAAGGAACCTCAGTTGAAAACAAATGCCTCCCTAAGGGGCAGTAAGCAAGTCTGTAGAGCATTTTCTTAATCAGTGAATGATAAGAGATGGCTCAGTCCATTGTGGGTGTGCTCACCCCTGGGTTGACAGTCCTGGGTTCTACAAGAAAGAGAGCTGAGCAAGCCATGGGGAGCAAGCCAGTAAGCAGCACCCCTCCATGGCCTCAGCATCAGCTCCTGTCTCCAGGTGACTGCCCTGTTTAAGTTCCTGTCCTGACTTCTTCAGTGATGGACTACAGATGTGGAAGTATAACCCACATAAACCTATTCCTCCCCAACTTGCTTTCGGTCATAGTGTTTCATCACAGCAAAAGGAACCCTAACTAAGACACATGCTAAGGCTGACAGAGTCTGTGAAGTAGCCATCAAACATGGAACCTATTCTCACACAAGCTCCAGGGTCTAGCTGGTTCCAATTGAGAAAGGACCCCACCAATTCTGACCAACTCCTACCTGGCCACTCTATGTCTGACCAGCATACCAGCTAAGTGGTATCCTCTCCTGTGCAGGTCCTGAACCTCCAAGCAACAGACTTGCAAAGGAACAGCATCACAGACCCAAGTGCTGGACAAAGTCACTCCCTGTGCCTGTGCCTGTGCCTATGCCCTGCAGAAGAGCCAGTTTCTGCCTGCTCTAGCAGCCAGGAACAGGGTCCTGGAGAAATGACTCCTTTTCTGTGCAGTGAACCCTAGGCCTGCACTGTGTAGTGACAAAAGGAAAGACTTTCTCTCTGTATTGTGTAGGACCCAGGAGGGCTGGGACTTAGTCTCAGGCATACCCTGTTCTTTCCCAGCACCAAACACAGTGCCTGAAACACACAGGGCTTAACCAGTCCCCAGCAGATAACTAGATGTGCTCACCAATCATTATCCAGGTTGCTTTCCTTCCAGAAACAGTTGCACATCCCTGACTCAAGTCCTTCAGGATGAGGGCCATGTTACCTGAGGATCAACTGTACAAGGCCTCCTCCTGATCCCTGGCCTTTGCCCCGCCTTCCTACACAGGCCCAAAGAGGAATACTTGCCTAGTCTATGCTACTGACCTGCCCCACCCCCACTACACCCTTTAGCCTTGTGACCTTCCCAACCCCCTCATTCCAGTAACACTGACATTCTTCAGAGATGCTGTGTGAGCAGGAATCTCTGCTAAGAAGCCTTGCCCAGCATCTACACTCGTTTATACTCCTCAGGAACTACCTCCTTGGGGAAGAGCAGATTTTCTCACTAACCTTCTCGCCTGTTAATTTGTGCCTGAGAACTAACCTGCTCCTTCTGACCTCCTTGTGAACTTGCAATGGCCTTGAAGACAAAATATAAAGCCTCCCCCTTACAAAACCGAGCCTAGGAATTGGCTACCCCATATTACCATCCCAATCCCTCCTCTTGGTTGACACTCAAGCCCTGAACATCTCACAGGTACACTGTGCTAAACTGTGCTGAACTTATCCTGCTGAGTGCCTGAGCCCCGGACCTCTTCCCACTAGCACCTGGGTCTCTAGGGCTATCACTGTTTCTGGGCAGGCCCCTATAGGTTTTTCTTTGGTTTATAGTGCCAGCACTCCTAAGTACAGACTCCCAGGTCCACACCAATATGGTGAGGCCACCCAACACTCACCCGACCCCAACCCCTGCTATGCCTCTGATGCTCTTTGCCCACCAACATGGCAGCCACTGCGACTACGCAGCTCAGGGAACTTTAGTTATGACTTGTACAAGCTCAGAAGTGAAGAAAAGAGCAAGAGCAAGCAGCGCTGTTGAGACGCTCCACCCAGAACAGCCCATTCTTGATGAACATAAAACTATTATATAGGAGCTTCCAGGCGTTTACATTATAACTTCCTACAAACCAATCAAGAGTGTGCAACCTCTTTTAGAGGACATTTGGAAACGTGGTTATAAACACTTAAAAAAACCACAAAACAGAGCACAAGTGATCACAGCAGGTCTAGCCTTAATTGCAAGAGATATTTAATCAATAAATATTTGCTGTTCAGAGCTGCATCTGCATTTAGGATTACGAGGTACTGAGCTGAAAATTTATCACGACTCATTAGCACAAAAGTCTTTTAAATACTGAAAGTCAGGCTCAATTTAGAGTAGGTGACTAGAGTTCCCCGTGACTAATCTCCAAAAATAAAACAAAGGGAAAAGAGAAGCAACCTGCCAATAAACTATTCTCACTTCTGATCTTAAGCCAGGGTAAGTAGGTGAAGGAATGAAGACAGCTACCAACAGCCACTGAGCTTTTCCACAGGGCTTTTGGACTGGCAGCTTAGTGCTGGGGCTCAGGGCGCTGGCCCCCACACTCCACCACACAAACAAGCTATTCCCAAAACCTCCTGCCCTGACTCCTTGCCCTCTCCCTTTTCCTGTCCTCTTTCCTCCTCTTCTTCCTTCTCCTCCTCTCCCTCTTCCTCCTCTTCGTTCTGCTCTTCTTCCTCTTCCTCTTCTTCCCCCTTTTCCTTTTGTCCCTCCCCTTCCTCCTCTTCTTGGTCTCCTTCCTCTTCCTTCTTCTGCTCCTCCCCTTGTTCTTATTCAATAGGGGCATTGCCAATACTTCTTTGCCGACACACACTCATGTCCCCTGAGCTGTGTGGTCTTCTGTGCTACAAGCTCCTGGGTCACGAGTGTGCATACAGTGATTCTTTAATGATGGAAGTTGGGGGGAATGAACACAACTGTCACGATCTGTTGCTTCCTCTCACTTTCTGCCAGACTTGCCAAACCAACCTTGAAATTAAGCTAAAACTAGACAATGCCTTCTTGGACACAGCAAAGGCCCGTGTCACTATGCAACCAAGAAAGACAAGAATGAGGCTGTGGCCTGCAAGCCACACTCCCCCAGCCTAGTGCCAGGCCATTGTACTTGAAGGCGGAAAGTGGGTAGGCTGAGCATAGGCATGCAGACTTACTGAGAGAAGTTTCCATGTCATTGGACGAACTGGCTTTGGGATTCCAGACCAGCTCAGCTTCCGTAATTCCTCTGTTGGAAGTTAAAAAACAGAACAGAGAAAAGAAGAGTTACAAAAGGTTTTATAGCATCTTACCATATCCTATCAGTATCCCCAGTAGGGCAGGAGCCCACAAATGAAACCAAAGTAAGCTTAATGATAAATATTTCAGGGAGTGACTGTCCTTGATACATAAATGATACTGAGTCAGCACACTATTAAAGCAAAGCAGAGCACCTCCTGTTTGTGTGTAAGTCTTAGAAAGGACATGTTTGTCAAATGCAGACGGGTATCTCTGGTGCCACCCTGAGAGGTGAGGCCCTCCCTCCCTGAGGAAGTAGCATGCAAGGTAGCAGCTCCCTCTCTCCCCACTGACTCTGTGTCCTCTTGAGCCTATAATGCTAAGCCTCCCTGGGGACAGCTTAGCTGGCTCTCCTCTTTACTACTCTGTCCTACTCACTGCTTCTTAACACCCATCAGAGTAGTCTTCTCAGCACTGGGATGGGAGGTGAGCTTGTCTTTACACATCACTGACAAAAGTGTGCCACAGGGTACACAACTAGCATAAGAGAGCTTCAGGGCAGAAAAACACAAGGCCTGAATGTCTTGACAAACACCACCAAGAGAAAAACAGAGAAGGACTGGCCAGAGAGAGAGGGGCCTACAGCCAAGGCAGTAAGTGCCTCAGAGAGTAAGGAAAGTCACAGCCAGACAGTGGAGAAGAGCAGCAAGCCCTGGTTCTATCTGTCCCTGATCTCCCTGGGTAGCTAGAGAGCTCGTATGGGTATGTAGAAATGTCCACACACTCCAGTTCCAGCAAGACAAAGGCAATTGCTTCCTTTGCTTCAGTTAGAAATCTACTATTAGACTCTCCTAACAGCTCAGAGATTGTGATTAATACAGGGAATAAGAGAAGTGATTACAAAGAAGACTTTGGTAATATAATCAACAAAATGCAAAGTCTTGACATCTAATCTTTTTCCAATTACTAAAGTCTAAGTAAAATAAGTACAGAGTAATTGGCAACAGCACCAGCAATAACCTGCATTCACAGAAACCTCAGAAAACATCAAATCTCCCCCAGCTTCCCAGGACACCGTGGAGAATGGGGACCTAACTTCCAGAAAGCAGTGTTTGCTAACCAGGCTAGCAGGGCCTCTACCTCCTTGCAGCGCCTCTTCTTCCACACAGTGCTGGTTTCTAGCTGTGATTTATGGAAACAGCATAGAGAAAACACACTAATGTTCTCTGACCCCTATCTCTACATTAAAAATACATATATATATATATATACACACACACATTCAAAGTCAAGAATCTTGAATATACAGCATGAGATAAAGTTCTCTTTTTGTCAAGGCTCAGTGTTTAGAAAGAGCTTTGCATACATTGTCTCACTGGCTCCTCAAAGCAGCTTGGATTAATCAGCGCTGTGAGCCATGTCCATGAATGAAAACTGGTCTCAGAGAGGTTAAGTAACTTGGCCTTTAATACCAGGCTCTTTTCACTGTATTAACTCCCATTCTTAAAGACTTTGTAACATAGTCAAATACTACTGACTATATGAATATAGACAAAGATCCCAAAGAATGTCTTAACAGATTCAAACACAGTAGTCTACCTGAAGACAGTACATATCAGAAGACTCACCCCAGAAGTGCAAGGATATGCGTGTTGAATCTGCTGATGGGAAAAAGCCACACTCAGTGATGACAGATGCCCCAAACATAGCTGCCCTCTCTAGCAGAATGTTGCCTACAACTCCTGAGAGCAAAACTAAAATGCTGAAGTGTGACAAGCAGCCTGCCAAGTACACCCCACTCAACTCCAGAGGGGGCCTGTGAGGTGCTGGTACATGGCTGAGCCCCTTCCCTATGGTCAATGTGCAAGGGGACTGGGGTTCCATCTTAGACACGGGGAGAATAGTACAATTGCCCAGGACTCCAAGAAAGTCCTCACTCTTATGGAACACTTGGAAGCCACCATATTTCTTCCTCTGACAGTGCCCCCATTAGACATAAGACTAAGGACCATTACAACCATCAAATGGAGCAGCCTGCAGCCAACTAAAGAGAGGAAGAAGCAAGAAGCAGGAGAAGATGTAGGGCCACACTAAGCAGGTAGGCAGTGCACAAACTGGCCAAAATCAACAGTTTCTCTCTGTGGAACAAAGAAGTGACAACTGTGAAGGGTGTGAGCCTAAGAACTGTGCTGGCCAGCTGCGCAGGGTGGTGCACGCCTTTAATTCCAGCAATTGGGAGGCAGAGGCAGTCAATCTCTGTAAATTCAAGGCCAGCCTGGTCTACAACTTGAATTCTAGGACAACCAGGGCTCCACAGAAAATCTCTGCTTTAAAGAAAAAAAAAAAAAAAAAAAAAAAAAACTATGAAGGCCACATGAGGAAACTAACTCACAGATTTCCCTTGGAAGAGCACAGAAAGAGATAAAGTGCTGGGCATAGGTTTAAAGTATAGTTAGTTCCTCTGGGGTAGGCAGGCAGCCAGAGGTAAAGAAATCACAGCCATAAGCAACACCAAATATGGCCTCTATGCCTAGTACTGGGGAGGGCTCACCTCCCACGCAAAGCAAATGTAACCAAACCAAAGCCATAACAAACCAACCAATCAACAGAAAGGGCCAGAAGGGCTAGGAAGCTAAGTGGGAAATGTTATTTCCAGAGATCAGGCTGGTTCCTTAGAGGACGTGACAACAGAAAACCTGAGTCAAGAAAAGGAGTATTCTAAGCTCAGGTGTAGTGCATACAAGCCTGGCCTAGCGTGGACAACAGGCTGGAAGGCCAAAAGTAGATACAAAGAGACTGAGGAATCTCAGCCTGCAGGGGAGGGCAGCAAGAAAGAAAAGCAAAGACCAGATAGAGAAGTGCTAAATAAAAGCAAGACAAGTCAAACTAGATTGGATAGATAAGTGGGTTTCAGACTGTAAAATTATGTCAACTGTCACCTAAAAGAAAATGTAATTTTAATACAAAGAAAACTAAAATTGCAATGGGCTCTGCTGGATGTATCCTAAAATTTGGCAAGTTCATCTGAAAGAACAAGGCCCTATAAGAGCTATAAAATTCTTAATAAGAATAATGTGGGAAGGGAGAAAGGGGGAAACTACAGTTAAGATGTAATATATGAGAGATGACTATTTTTTTAAGTTTTACAAATAAATAAATAACATGGAGCTAGTGTGTCAATAAAGTGACTGCCAACAAGCCTCAGAGCCTGAATTTCAATCCCAAATACCCATGTACCTATACGGCAGTATGTGCTGGGATCCCAGCATGACAGGCAAGAGTAGTAGTGAGGAGGATCTCTGAGCCTGAGCCTTGCTGGTCAGTTAATCTTTACAAATCCATAAACTCTAGACTCAGTGAAGCACCTTTTCTCAATAAATAAGTGGAAATTTTTGAGGAAAAAACATGACATCAACCTCTGGCCTCTATGCACTTGTGCACACAGACGCACACGGTATACCACACAATAAACAAAATAAAGCTGGGAAGTGGTGGCGCATGCCTATAATTCCAGCACTTGGAAGGTAAAGGAAGGTGGATCACTGTGAGTTTGAGGCCAGCCTGCTCTACAAAGCAAGTTCCAGGACAGCCAAGGCTACATCAAGAAACCCTGAAAAAAACATAAATAAATAGATAAATAGGTAGGTAGATTAGATAGACAGACAGACAGACAGACAAAAATAAAGAATGTAGAGCTGGAAAGATAGTTCAGTGGTTAACACTGACCTTCCAAAGGACCCAAGTTCAATTCCCAGCACCCACATTAAGTAACTCACAACCATTTGGAACTCAAACTCCACAGAATCTGATACCTCTGGCCTCTGTAGACACTAGCACTCACATGCACATATCCACATGTAAACAGACACCTACACATAATTGAAAATAATAAAAATAAGTCTTTGAAAGCACATTCCCCCCCCCAAAAAAAAAAGTAAGGAAGATGGGCATGGTGGCACACACCTTTAACATCAGCACTCAGGAAGCAGAGGCAGGAGGATCTCTATGAGTTCAAGGTCAGCCTGGTCTAGACAGCCAGGGCTACACAGAAAATAAGTAAATAAACAAACAAATGAATGAATGAATGAATAGGAGAGCTTTGCAGTAATGGTTAAAAATCAAAGGCAGAGTTACAGGCATAAAGACAGGAACCTCCTGTGAGAGACAAAGGAAAAGAAACACATGAGGCAGAAATAACGGCTCAAAATCAAACCTGTGCACACATGAGCACTAAAATGTGATAAAGTGACATTGACCCAACATTGCACCTATTTCTAGAAAAGGTTCTGTGCCTTACCACAAAAAAGGGTAGTCTGGCTGCTTCTGTGTGTAAAGGAAAGACTGTGGCACAGAGGGAAGAGTCTTCCGCTACACTTTAATGGAAAATGGCCTTCCAAACCAAAACAAGAACCTCAGAAACAACAAATAAGAAGATTAACAAACTAAATATGCAAGGTAGGAGGTAACTATACAATAAAAGGAACTACATTATTAAAATAGCAAATAGCAGGCTTGACAATTTCCAGTAACATATGAAAAGGTTCATATTCCTCTCACATAAAGAACAGATGCAAAAGTTAAAAGATAACCCGCCCTCAGAAAATGAAAATCCAAAACAAAATGGCAGTGGCTACATAAAAGCAAGGCACAAAATCCTTGATGTGATCAAAGAACTACATGTTAAAATAAGAAATCCTCCAAATCTCTAATAGTTTCCTGTGTGTGTATGTATGTGTGTGTGTATATATATATATGTGTGTGTGTGTGTATATATATATAAACATATATATATATATATACACACATATATATAAACCCATATATATATAAACCCATATGTATATATACACATATATATATAAACCCATATATATATATGGGTAATTTTTACTTGATCAGATTTTTTTAAACCTTTGAACAGCCACTTTAGCTAGGGAAACACATAGTGTTATTTCCAAGACCAAGTAAGGGCTGGGCCCAAGAACTTCATGGCAGAGAGCGCTGTGAGCAACCAACATGTTCACTGGTGAAGATGTGACTCCACACCTAGGAACAGAAATGGCCACAGGAAAGACCGGATGGATCCCTGTTTGTGAGGACACAGAATGAGCCTAACTAAGCAGATGTGACGGAGGTGCAGAGAACAGAGCACAGCACAACTGGTTTGCGAGGGCTGGGACACCAGTAGGCCAGTAGAAGAATTCCATTATACACTCGCCACACAAAGCAGCATATTTTATGTTCTCATGTAAATACTTCATGGTCTTTGACCACATTGCCCCACACTGCCCTCTTTTGACCTCTCCCCCTCTCTGCTGGTCTCTGCTGCTCTTCTTTCAAAATTGCCTTTCTACATTCACACTGACCACTGTGGATCCATCCTAAGTTTCTTTCACCATCCTTCTGTCGATGGGCAAAAACACTGCAAACAGGGCTGCAGTGCACATGGACCTGCAGGTATGTATGCTAAGCTGACTTAAATGCCTTTGCGTATACATGCAGGTATGGCTGGGCAACACGCAAGTTCTAGTTTTAGTTTTTAGAGGAACTTCTGCACTGACCCACAGAGGCTGCATTAATCTACATTCACAGCAACAGTATGTGAGGCAAAACTGCAGCTGTCCAGGCCCAGCCAAGTCCTGTCAGATCTACAACACCTGACAGTGTCTGCCACCACTCCTCTCTTCTGTGGAGACTACCTGGCTAAATGCCTGCAGGGCAGTGTCCTGAGTACCATCCTCCTCTCCGGGAAGCAGAGTTTGCCCAAAGAATGTTCTACAAGGTGCTGTGCTATACGGCACAAGGCCCAATGATGCACCAAACTTCAGGATCTGCATGTCCTGGTCAGCCATTCTAGGAGTGTTAATTTACTTGATTTACTCAGTTCTATGACAATTGATCACCCTCATCACTATGCCAACTCTCACAATGGGGCCATTTCAGGAACCTCCTGTGAAGCTCTGACATCTACCCATCTCTTACTGGGTGCTTCACTGTTCTATTGTTGATTTGGAAGTCTGTTTCTACTAATCCCTGGCTTTCCATCTTGACTGTAGGTCATATGCTGTCTTACAGCATACTGGTTGCCTTGTTCAATGCCTAATGTGCTGCTATCAGTCAATGCTTCTGTAACAACAGCACCAGGTCTGTGCCAGTGGACATGATCTCATCCTCCAGAGGTCTGGAGACACATGCTCCCATGCCAGGCTCTGTACCTGCTTTCTCCAGCTCTCACTTCTTGTGGCTCTGGACTCTGCTTGGGCCAGGGGTGACTTTGTCCAGCTAGGGAATCTCATCCCACTCCTGCAATAAGCCATGCTGGACCAGGGAATTGGGGTACCCTCTTCAGGTACCTGGGGCTATTCTCTTCATATTCGTTTCCTCTTCTCCAGCACTGGGCTCTTGCAGTCTGCCTCAGCCTCCCAAACTCCCACTCTCAATTCCTCAATGCAGCAAGAAGCCAGCAGATTAGTTTGGGCTTCCCTACCTACAGAGGAGCCTAGATACTACTTCAATTGCACCCACAGCAGCTGGAGAGTCACCTGTCCACTGCCTTTCTCTCAGGCAACAGCTGGTACACCTTGATGCCCATCAGGCATGGTATCCATACAGTGCCCAAGTATTCTGTCTGTAACACAGAATCTGGTCATTCTGCACTTACTACCCCAGGGTTGAGCAAAAGTCAGTTTGTTGAGATTTTCAGATGAGATCAGCGATTTCAGGGTGTTTCGGCCATAGATTGTTCCAAGGCAAAACCAGAAGCTGGTGGGGAACAGCGGATACACCATGTCTGAGGAAAGGCAGCTGTGGCCTGGGAAAGGCTTTCCAGGAGAGGCTGGCCATAAGTTGGCCCAGAAGAATTATGCAAACATACAGAAAGGGGGTAGGGAGCAAGAGACAAGCCTTGAAACCCACAGGCCAGTGCACTACCGTGCTGAAATATCTCATGTCACAGAAAATGACATGGCATGGCTCCTTTGGTTTCCAGCACAGTTTTAATCTGTGGGGCTCAGACTGATCGTAATTATAATAAATGCAATGATATAAGCAGCAGAATCTAGCTGCCCAGAATCCTGCTCTATCAGTTCATCCTGAAGTGGTACTAGACTCACTGCTTGGGTAGCTGTGTACCTAACAAAGTCACCCACAGAACCAAGAATGAAGAAAGACATTTACCTCTGTCACACTTCATACCTGTCCTAGGGTTACTATTGCTGTGATGAAACACCATAGCGAAAAGCAAGCTGCAGGGAAAGGGTTTATTTAGCTTACACTTCCATATCACTATTCATCATCAAAGGAAGTCAGGACAAGAACTCAAACAGGGCAGGAACTTAGAGGCAGGAGAGGATGCAGAGGTCATGATGGGGTGCTGTTTACTGGCTTGCTCTGCCTGCTTTCTTAAAGAACCCAGGAACACCAGCACAGGAGTGATGCCACCCATAACAGACTGGCCGCCTCCCACATCAATCATTAATTTTTTTTTAATGCCCTAAAAGGTTGCCTGCAGCATGATCTTATGGAGGCATTTTCTCAATTGAGGGTCCTGTATCTCAAATTCCCCTAGCCTGTGTCAAGCTGACACAAAACTAGCTAGCACATTAACACACTGTATTAGTTACTGCAACAGTCCATGGAAAAAGCAGTTTAAGGGGGGAAGGCTTTATTCTGGCTCAGTTTGAGGGCACAGTCCATCATGGCAGGAAACTCAGGATGGCAGGAGAAAGCCATGACTATTTACATTGAGTCAGGATGCAGAGAGAGATGAATGCTGCTGCTCTGTTCACTTTCCCCCTCTTATTCAGTCTAGGACTCCAGCCTATGGATTGATGCCACCCACTTAGAGTTGGTCTTCTCACTTCAATTATCTAGGTCTAGACACCCCTTCTCGAGAATGTACAGAGGTTTGTTTCACAGGTGATTTTAGATGTTGACAATATTATTCATCAAATACACTATTTTGACATGCTCTCTTTCCTCTACTTGGAAATGTCTAGTTCATCTTTGAACTGCCACTTTCAGCAGATGTCTCCAAAGCCATTCCCTGTCACTTAGATCAGCCCAGCTTGGGCTGTTTCCTCTGTGGTCCTTCAGACTCTGCAGTCCTGGATGGCAGAGCTTCTTCAAGAGTGGGCCCATATATGAGGAGGACACCTACCCCATGCCCTGTGCTAGCAGCCCACAAGAGGCTTCTCTTCTGCAGGAGGACAGACACCCAGCAGGGACACTGCTTTCTGCCACAAACCGTGGTGACTCAGGTGTAAAACTCTAGAAGCATGCCAGCCTATTCTACTTGCTGGTGCCTACCAGGCAGGCGCTCCAGGAAGTTCTCTGCCATTTGCTATTGTTCTAATTGATGTTTCTCTACTTTGAACAGCACCATGAACTTTGTTTTTAATAAACACACCTTAACAGTAGGGAACAAATTCTACTGAATCAGAGCTGCTTTGGGGCTACATGGGAAAACAGGCCCTGCGTCACTTCTGCTGGGTGCCCTGCCTTTCCTCAGCCTGCCATGTTTCTCTTCCATCTCTTCCAAGACCTAGAAACATGGCCCTCTACTGTCAATCCTAAGAGCCTCCTCTCTGTCCGCTCTTCTTCTGTATCAGTGGAGGTGGCATCTAGAAGATGTCCAGATAAGAGCACCACAGGAGTGCCTGGTTATGACTGCTGAAACATCAACTTGTAACACTGGACCCAGCATGGTGTTACCCAAGCTACATACAGGTCTCAGCTGTCAGACCAGGAAGCAGGTACCAGAGAACCTATAACCTGCTGGCCCAAAGCCAGCTTCCCTGCTGCCCCAACCTGTAGGACCTGTTCACAACAGCCAACCTGAACACAGAGTACTACTAAATGTTAGAAGGCTTGGATAAGAGCTGGTCAGGACCTCCGAGATGGAGTGAGGTCCCAGCATGCACAAAGCTTGGGGTATGATCCACCCTGGTACTGAAAAGATAAAGCAAACACCATGATGTCAATAATAAGCAGATATGCCAGCCAATTGAAAATGAAAATAATATGAAGAGGCATTTATCCATGGAAATATACAGAAAGCCAATAAGCACATGAAAAGACACTCAAAAATCACACTGACAGGAGGAGCCACTTCACACGCAATAGCTAAAATTTTAAAATTCAGAAAAACCACAACCCTCACACACTGCTGGTGAGTGCGAAAAATGGCACAATAGAAAACAGTCTGCCAGTCCTCAACACATTAGACACCCCTCAAATCTATCTAAGAGCACTGCAAACAAGTCTTTCAGAAATGTGCATTTGAACACTCTCAGCAGAGCTGCTTACTGGACACAAAGCAGAAACATCCAAGTGTCCATTGGTGTATGAACAGGTACACAGACTGCAGCCTGCACACCACACGGGTCAGCTTTCCACTGTGGCAACCCCTAAGACAACCAGCTCCTAAAAGAAAAGGGTCACAGCTAATGGTTTCAGGCCATGGTTTGTTGGGCCTGCTGCTTTGCACACTGGGACAAGGCAGCAGGTCATGACAGGGCTGTTCACTTCGTAGCTGTGCTTAGAGAGAGAGAAAGGAAAGGCCTGGGGTCCTCACATTCTCTTGGAGGCCCGTTCATAAAAAGGCTCACAATAGGCAAATTCAGACAAGAGTTAGAACAGTGGCTGCCTAGCTGAGGGAAGAAGAGGCAGGACAATGAGGAATGATACTCAGGAACACACAGTCCCTTGGGGAAGTGGTGAAAATGTCCCAAGACTGACTACAGTTATTGTGTAACTCTGCAAATGCACTAAAGACCATTGACCTGCATGCTTTAGGTAGAGGATTCTATGGCATGTGAGCTACCCCTCAAATCACAGCACCTTCTCAGGAGGGTAGATCTGGAAGACAGAAGCTCTGCAATAGGTACAAGGCCAGGCTCTGACAAGCAGCTTTTGTTCCAGACAGAGGAGGACTGGTCCTACAAAGGGAAAGGAGCCATCTGGATCTGGATGAGGCTAGCCACAAGATGGACAAACAATACTGAGTTCCAAGAGGAGCTCAGGGATCACTCCACCCTTCACCAAGTGAGGGGCAGGTGGAGGTGACCCTGAGTGGATCTCTGTGGAGAGGTTCCTCTAACCGGCATGCCAGTTCATCTAAAATGTTTCCACCCCTGGACCAATGGCTTTGTTGCTGGGACTCTGGCATCATCCCCAGTACAAACAAGCACTTAGTGCCTGTCCCAGCACTGTTTACACATTCAGAAAAGAGGTGGGTCTTTCTCAGTTCTTCCCCTCCCCCTCTCCTCCCTCACTCCCCTCTCCTATGTACCCTACACACTTGTAAATATAATGCAAAACCAGAGCTCTTTCCATTTGCTACTGTGACCTCCAGGCCTGACATTTGGCCTGACCTAGAGACCTATAAAGGGGAAACTTTTATTTTGGAGGGGTGTTCTTTATCTTAAAGATCCTAAATGAAAGTTGCTTCTCAAGGGATATCTGACAACAAGATAGTTAAGGAGAAACTCTGGCCTTCCAAAGACCACAGTAAGGAAAAGCAAAGTGAAAGTAATGGGAGCCTTGTGAACCAGCTCCCTCTTCCCAGCCAGCAAGAGCCCTAATCACCTGTTAGCCACTTCACAAGGTCTAATTACACTGGCTTTCCCTTCAATACATTGATCTCACAGCCAATGCTGCGTGGCATTTAATTAAAGGAAAGGCTACTGCTATTTCATGCTAAAAATCTAAATCCTTGCAAACAAATTAGAAGCTTGAGACTCCCATTTGTGTTTTCCAGTATGAGCCATTGAAGACAGATCCTGAGCCTCTTAAGAATCTGAGCATACAATATACAAAACACAAATATTACTATATTTGTATGTGTCTAGGGATAGAGGGAGGGGTGAGGTGGGGAGACCGGAGAGCACTGCACTTAGCCTTGCCCGCTGAGGTGGACCACCTGCTCACAACAGCTCCTCTCGGCTGGTTACTGCTTTGTACTGATGTCACCACACACAATGCTAAAAGGCAGGAATGCAGGCTCCTAAGCATAGCTTCCATCCTATTTGTGCATAGGGTTAGGGCCCCGGCCCATGCACACCTGTTCACTCCAGCTCTCCTGCAGCTGTGCCATCCTAACACCACCATCTACAGAATCTCCTCAGACCAAAGCTCTAGACAGCTCTAGACAACTCAAGTGGGGGCCTCCCTCTAACTGTTGTCCTTCTGCAGCTCAGGAGGCTGGGAAGCACATCCCTGGATGCCAAATGTGACTGAAGGGTCCATCCACTGGAAGGAAATGATGAAGTGGAAAGCCAGAGACAACCTTGTCTTTGATAAGCCCAATTAACTTCAGATAAGTACTCAATGTCATTACAAAGGCAAGGCAACGCACTCCTCCAGTCCCTACAATCAATGTCACCTGTGATGCTCTGAGAGCTAGCTCTGGTGGCAAGGAGACAGCTTGGGCTGCCCGGACCTGGCCAGAGCCACCACCCACTAAGCCCAAAACTCACTGGACAGACTCAGGCTCCAGGCGGCAGCAGTGTATTTTTGTCTAAAACACTGTCCCAGGTTCCTACCCAGAAGCCCACCACTGACCCCAGAAAGTGACACTGTGGGCCCCACAACACTCCGTGTGGAAGCAGGGTCCTTGAGCCTCCTGTGCCCCACTGAACAAGCATTGGCTGACCTGCTTCCAGGCTAATGAATACCCTGGTCACAAGCTTCATGAGGGTGTGGGCTGATGAGACAGGTAAGAAATAGTGGCTTTTCTGAGTTAAGGAGAGAGACACTATGACCACAGCAACTCTTACTTTAAAAAAAAAAAATAATAATTGGGGCTGTCTTACAGGTTCAGAAGTTTATTCCACTATGGTCATGGCAGGAAGCATGGACTCATGCAGGCAGACATAGTACTACAGAAGATGCCAAGAGTTCTACATCCAGAACATCAGAAAGAGAAAGTGACAGAGCCTGATTTGAGTACTGGAAACCTCAAAGCCCACCCCCGTGACACACTTCCTCCCACAAGGCCACACCTAACAGTACCACTCCCTATGACTCTATGGAGGCCATTTTCATTCAAACCACCACAGTGTGCCAAGGAACCCATACTCCAGGAAGGTTACCATTCACACCTGGGATAGGTAACCATGTGACACACCATTCAAAGCTAACAAGGGACACTCGGTGAATAAACATTCCAAGACAAAAGGTAAGCAGAAATAAAGTACTTGGGTCTGTGTACAGGCATTAGGAGGTGCTCTAGTTGGCACAAAGATACGAAAGCTTCCTGATGACCACGGAAAATGGGAAGAAAAAAAACAAATGCTAACCCCTGCCCTGTGTCCTTCTTGTCACTGTATTCTCAGGGCCTTCTATTATCTTAACACAACTTTAATAACTACTGTTCACAATATCTGAAGAGAGCAACAGTGACAGTTTGAACCAGCAGGTTCCTGTTACACAGAACAAAATTATGAAGAGAGCTCCAGTCCAGAGGGCATTAAATAGCAGGAAGCAGGGCGCTGTTCTGGAAGCAACAAGTGACTGTGAAAGTTGCAGTCCTGTTTCAGTGTGATTTCCCTCCTTCCAGGACAGGGAAGGAAGAACTGAGGAGACTAACTGGAAGCCACCAGAAGTCAGCTGAGATGAACTCTGAACAAGGGTGGGCCCATGTGAGCAGAGAACACACAGGCCACCACTGTGAAAGAACGGGACAGGTTGGCTGCCAAGGTAATAAGCATGAGGAGAGTTGGCAAAGGCCAACAGGTTTTTCCCTAAAAGACCAATGACACCTACAATCTAAACAGCAGGTCAAGAGGGCAGCTTCATGCTGAGTGTGGTGGCACTTGCCTTTAATCCTAGAATTTGGGAGGCTGACACTGATGGATTTTTAACCTAGGCTACTACATAGAAAGAATCTATCTCAGGGAAAAAAAAAAAAAAAAAAGGAAAAGAAAAGAAAATGAAGGCAGCTAACCTAAATAAAAAGAGTAGGAAGGAGGATGGAGAGAAGGAAGGCCTGTGGCCACTTACTAATCCAACTGGATAAGCAATGCCCCCAACAGGCTTACATGCTGATAGTGTGGTGACCAGCTGGTGGGCTCTGGGAAGTGTTTGGACACTGTCCTCATCAGCTGATCACTCAAGTGAAACAGGCATCATACGGTGGCATTTCTGAGTGGAGGAAGCAAGTCACTGGGGGGAAGGCGCATACTGAAGAATGAAAACACATGCCTTGCTCCACCTGGCTCCCCACTCTGCTTCCCAGCAGCTGTAGTTTCAGCAGCCTTTGCCACAGGCTTCAACTGCCCTGCTGCTCTCAGAATCAATGCAATAGAGCCTGCCAACCATGAACACTAGTAAGTATTTCCCTGAAGTTGTTTTCTAGAGTATCTTTCCCTGTTGTGGGAAGTCTAACATGCCGACCTCTGCAATGGCATCACTTCTCAGTGATGACATGCCACCCTGAAGGGCAGTTCCCATCCCAACTTTACAGATGAGGAGAGGACTCTACGCTAACTCTCAACCTGGGTCCACCATCTACACTGCACTGACCTCAGATGGATGGAGTCAGAAGAGAGGCAGAGGTCTTCTCCAGAAGGTACTGAAGGGCAAAGCTCAAGAATGGAGAAATGTTCACATAGAATCAAGAGAGGTTTTTAAGGAAAAGTCGCAAAACTCACTTTAGCAAATGTCATGACAAGGTAGGAGAGAATGGAAAATCTGGAAGCACACCTGATCCTGACTTTGCCCTTGGCTTGTGGGGAAGGGGGAAGGCACTTCAACATCCCTGAAGTCCCACACGGTGAGACAGGCACCCTTCAGGAAGCAGCCCATCCAAGCGAAGCTCTGCAACACTGAATATGCAAAATGAGGGGCACAGGGAAGTCCCTGGCGGCTCGCTGGCACTGTCTCTTTCAAATACCCATTTCTGTAACTTGACATCTGGGCAGAAAAAGCATGCACACCAGAGGGCCTGAAACCAGTGGCTGCTCTGTGCTGAGCAGTGGCCTCCTCTGGCCTGGCTCCCCTCCCTCCTTAGCCAATAGCAACAAATTCTGAAACACCTGGATCTACATTTCTGATTCCTCCCCAGCGGGTCTTACCTCGCTGAGGTGAGCTGTGAACTTCTGATCACATCCAGGGCCATGGGAGAAAAGGTCGGCAAACTCTCATTTTGCCTCATAGGCAAAGCAACCAGGTTAGGATGGCCCTCCAAAGCTGAGCTGGCTCAGTACTCAGCCCAAGCTAGGCAGCCTTCACACTGAATGTGGTCTCTGCAAATAGCTGGGGCAACCAGAAGGGACTCTGGGACTAGTACAGGGATGCAGGAAAGGCCTAAGAAATACGCAGCCCAGGTCGGAACCAATGATGTAACAGCAGGTGGCAACACACTGAACCTATCACCAGTCTTCCTCCCTGGGATTACTATCTAATATCCCTCCCACAAAACAGATAGAAACTTCCCTGAGAGATGGTCTTTGCCCAATCCCTCACACATGGCCCACAATAAGTGCCAAGAGGCACATGCTTTAAATTTAAATCCTTTACTCCCAAATAATTCACATAACGAAAATTTAAAGTGTACAGTTCAGCCACCATGTACATGCAGATCTTAAGCAGAGAATCGCAGCTGCTGTGAGTCCAAGCACACGAAGATCTTGGGGTAGCATAGGTGAGCAAGCTGGAGCACATGTCCAATCCGTGTCTGTACTTTCCACTACTGCTTATTGCCCAGCCTCTCTCAACAAGCCTTCCAGGCTGGAAGAAAGACAAGGTGGACAAGTAACCTGGCATAGCCGTTCCTAATAAAGATGTCAGTGGCTATGCCTTAGTCAAAACAGGCTGGTGAAGGCCAAGAGTATATGGGAGCTGCCCCGGAAGGTAAAGGGATCTCAGGCCACAGACCCTGACATGAAAGAGGCAAGCCCACTGCCTCTAACTGCTCAGTCTAGAATTAAAGAGAAATGCTGAATCACAGGAACATGCCCAGAGAAGTGTGTTGGCAGATGTGAGGGGCAGGTTACCAACAATGTTGAGTAGTATAGAAACTGAGGGCACCATCTGCCAACTAAAGACCTGTCCCACTGCCCATGGAAACATGCACTGGCTTAAGCAGGCCCAGGCCACAGGGCACAGTCCATAATAGAAAAGCGAGCTTCCCACTTCAAATCCCCCGACACACCTGAGAGGTCAGGATAAGCAGTGTGAGCAAGTGCTGAGAGGGCAACTCCAAGACCTGCGGATATTTTCCTTAAAAGGCTCAGAATGAGATGCAAGAAGGGTCCACACACGGCCCCTCCCAACAACTCAGTATTAGCAGGACTTAGAAAGCCACACAGCAAAGGCCCAGAAGTTCAGAAACAAAAGGACCAGACACCGTTACAAGGGACTAACACACAGCAGGAGAAATGCCATAAGAACACAAATTGCTCAGCCCTGTAACCCAAAGTGTATGTGAGACTACTTACAGCAACATGTCATAATGCAGTCAAAACTGTAAGCATATTTATGACTATTTGCAACAGAAATAGTACACAATAAAAAAGTAATATAGAGAAACAGCATAAACATCATCTTACAGCTCTAGCTATGACAACCAAAAGCCCTTGTCATGGAGAAAGAAGTGATAAATATCTAGCAAAGAGCCCAACCTGTCTGCAGCACTGGCAGAGAGCCTGCAAAGCAATAGTTAGCAACCCTGGCCCTGGGGAACCCCTCAGCTCCAAGCACCCCAAGGCCTGCTCTGAAGTAGCTGTCTCAATGAGGTATCTCTTAAAATTCACAGGCAACCTGCTGTTAAAACCACTGCAGTTAGTCACAGGCAAGTTTATAAGCCAGGGTAGCTAGAGTCAACCCCAGCTAACTCCACAAGCAGGCCCTCTCCAGAACAGTGTCCCTCGTGGTTCTCAGGGCCCCTGATGGAAAGCTGCTAGCCTGAGCAGCTACCCCTGCAGGGGCTGAGACAGACCCTCATCTCCATGAGGGTACTTCATGAGCCCCTGTGAAGTCCCTCCTCCACACTGTCTGGGGGAGTGAAAATGTCAGAGGCCCTGAATGCAGAGGAAATGTATCAAGCCACTCATAATGAACAGAGCCCTCAATGACAAAGTCATCCTTCAAATAACAAATAAGCTTTCACCCTACTCTGGGACAAGACTGCCACCCAGGTAGAAGGCCTGTCACTGAGGGGTGCCCAGGCAGGTCCCCATTTGGTACTTTCTGTACAGATACCTATACGTTTGCGCTTACATGCACACATGCACATGTGTTCTTTCTCCCTCCCTCCCTTTCTCCCTCTCCCCTCTCTCCCCAAGGTGCTCAGAACTGACCCTTAACATGCTTTTTAGATGTTTGTTTACAAATGTCAACTTGGAATGTCAAAAACGGAATGTTTTCACATCAAATGCTATTTTCTCTCCTGAGAATGGGGTGGGGGGGAGGAGCATGCTTGTTTCCAGTGAACCACAATGCCTGACAGGTCTCAAAACAAGGTGAATGTGTGCACTTGTAATGAGAAACTCCAGAGCCCTAGACATCACCAGAAAACCTGACAAGGATAAACTGAGACCAAGAGAAGTGTGCCCATGGTAGCAAATGGGAGAGAGAAGGCATGAAGAAAAATACAATAGCCATAGGAGGGGGAACAAGACCAAGATGGACCCAGGACCCATGATGAGTCACATACATGGGAACCTGGAGCAGGACGACTATGGGACCAAGCAATTATGGAACAAGACACCCCATCACAAGTCACCCTGCCTTCTGGGTTCCCAACCAACATTTCTTCTTCAAACTTAAAGCCTCAGAACACACCACAAGTCCCTAGGCCATCAGGCCACTCATGTCACTGAGTGAGATTCCTTCTGAATGTTTTTTTTTTTCAGCCCCAGTTTCAATTAGCCAAAGACCGCATGAGTTCCTGACTGTGAGGAAAGAAGGCAGCCTCGAAGGCCAGGCCTAGCCTACTCCATCCACTGTCTCCATTAAGGGAGGCCTGTCTGAGGGGCTCCTGGCAGCACAGTGTTCTGAAAATAGCAGGAGGTGTAGAGTTTTTTTTTAATGCATACTGAAGTACAGGAAGGTGAAATGACATGATGTCTGGGATTTGCTTTGAAATACTCGAGCAAAGAAAAAGGAAAAGAAAAAAAGGGACAGATGAGTTGACCATGGCAGCAACCTGACAGTCACTGAATGTCGGGGACAGGCGTCCTGGCTTCATTACATGTTCTCTTGACCTTTGTGTGTGTTTGAAATTTTCCATAACTCAGATTTATTTTTTAAGGCATAAGAGAAGGTAAAGGCAGCACAGACCTTCTGACAATGACTGATGACACTCTTGTTCTAGAAAACTCTTGCTTCCCAAGAAGCAAAGCCCCTCCCTTCTGATGAGGAGCTGCCTCCCCTCTCATACCAGGCACCCCAAAATCGTCGACATTTCTTAGTGTGGCCATTCAAAACTCTAATGCTCTGGCAAGGAAGCTGTCACCAGCCCAGCGATCAGCTCACATGGGAACGGACGGCTGCTGCTAATGAGGATTCACACTCAGTGTATCTTTCCCACTGAACATCACAGCAGTGATTGACGTTCCCCTCAGCATCTAACAGAACAGTTACCTGTGGCATATGTGTGCTGCTGGGAAACATAACAGGAAAGGAAAGAGCAAGGAGCTCAGCAGCAGACCGTCAGTGGCAAACTCTGCGGATTCTGCCTGGCAACAGCATTGATGGCGACATACTCACTTCTTGTCCCAGATGGATGGATGGATGTCTACGAAACCTCTCATCCTTTACACACAGAATGTTTCCTCCAGAGCCAACACCCCAGCCTTCCCACCGGCCCAATATTGCCAGCTCCCAGCAGAGCTGCTGCAAGAAGAAACTGCAGCAAGACACTAGGTCATCGTGGAGACGCATTGTGCCACTTCCTTCCTGCAAACTGGAGCCCCAACGTGATGGCGGCGACCCACTCTGCAGTCCCCAGCCTGCAACGTCTACATGATCATCATTCTATCACTTTCAAATAAGAGCCTAATATTTTGAGCATAATGATTTTAAGGAGCTCAACAATTTCTTTGCATGCATTATTCATTTGTGACACAAAACTGTTATTTCACTGAGATTACTGTAAATCGCTACATGAAGAGCTGGCTTGCATGAACAATTAAATGATAGATATGATAAACTAGATTTATAAGCTTTATGTTCCTATAACATAAATTCCCTGAATGATTTAACTCAGCAGAGCTAGAAAATTCCTTCCAGATGCCAGGTCCGTGGATCTGCAGCTCCCCCACCAGCATGTCCCAAAAACTTCCTCAAGGCTGAAAGGAAAACATTTAATAAAAGGTTTAATGTCACTATGGTAACCAGAGCAACTTGTTTCAAAAATGAATAATAGCCCTGTTAGGTGCTTCATTAAAATTTTCCCAACCAAATACTGCCCTTAATCTTCTCAATGGAACAAAAGGCTTATTCAGAATACATGTACACGACTGAGACTCAGTCAGACACAAGCCTGCGCCTGAGCGCAGACATCCGTCAGTCAGCAACACAAAGATGGGATCTAATCAGCCGAGATGAGAGAAAGTTGGGTATTTATCCGAAAACAATTGATTAAAAACCTCACTATCCCACTGTTTGGGCCTTTTCTTCACTAATCAGCAAATTAAAGATGGTCCTCCTCTCAGTGGTGTCTCTCTCCTGATATAGGTAACTACAGCCTGAGGCCAGTGCAGGAACCAAACTCCAACCCTAGACACTACTCCCCAACAGCAGGACCCCTGGGCTGCCAGCCAGACACAGCTATCTTCTCCAGAGTTCTAGAGCAGAAACAACAAGAACTTAAGATGCAGCCACAACAAGAGCCCCTGGATAACAGCTGGGCAAGGCTTGCTGTGACTGTGTCTGATCCAACATGCTCCTATCATTTTCCATTCAACAATCAGATTAGGGCCACAAGCTTACAATACTTTTCAGCCCACAGTTCAGCATACAGTTCTGCCCAGCCACTGTTGTAGTTCTCAAAAGAGCTGCAGAGACTTCCTTACTCATGCATGAGTCCAGCTATAGATTCCATAGGGGTCCACATGGAAGAGCCAACTCAGGCCAACCCTGTTTAGGAACTACCTGGCCATCCTTAGCCTATGCACCCCAGCTGAGCTGTTATCCTGGACTGTCTACCCCACCCACCCATCAGCTCTCCTAATTCTCATATCCAACCACCTTTAAAATCTGCCCATCCTACCTCCACCTCAAGCCTGTGAGACATGGTACATGTGTTACATGGTACAGAGGAGGTGTTTATGAAGCCCTGCAGGTGTATACACAAAGCGAAAGGGGCCAGCAGTCACCTCACTACAGCTGTGCATACAAACTTCTCCAAATCAGGGAGCTAAGGGAAGGCATCAGCAAGTGGACGACTGCTCATGGTCTGCAGGCAATAAAGTGTACCCAGTAAGCAGAGCTGTGGGAGGTCCTGTGACAGAGAAATACACAGAGAGGAGAATTCTCAGTGGACCTTCCTCAGAGGACCCAGAATAACAGTCCAGTCCCCACACCCACTACACCCTGCCCTCAAAGCTGCACCACAGTGAGGCCAGCCCACCCAGCCCAAGACTGTCCTCATTTGCAAGTGACAGGCCAAAGAGAGATTGTGGAAGCATGTCTTGCTGAATGCTATATGCATCTGGCCTGAGGTTTCTTGACACCCTCCCAAATGCTTTCTAGCCCCACACAGTACGGAGCTGGCATCTGTTACGTGGTGAATTGAAAGCAGCTGCCCTTACAGATCACGTGAGCATAGAGACTGTTGTTCACTGCTGCCTGTCGGTGTCCGTCCGCAGGTGAATGAGTTTCATAGACGAAACTCACTTTCATTAACAGGAAAGAAACTTGACCTTTGTCATCCCAGAGAGGCAGGAGGTAACACAGCCCTGTTTGCTTGATACCCTCAAAACAGATAATGGATCCAACAGCCTTCCTCTGACAGCATCCCAAAAGTCCCTAGGAGCTAAGCACAGAACAAGGGACTCCTACAGCGGCTTGTTTCACCAAAGGCATCCTGGGGCCACATTGTGCTCCAGTGTGCAGACAACAAAGGCAGCCTTGGGTGGCTTAGTAAGCACAGAGGGTGAGCGGGCGAGCATATAAAGCAGCTTCACAGTGATGCTGTAAAATGCAGGGCTGTGGACACAGCTCAAAGCAGAACGTTTGCCTAATATGTGTAAGGCCCATGTCTTGCAGCCCAACACTTCGGAAAAAGGAGAAGAAAGCCAACAGTGTCCCCATCACTCAACACCCAGAAAGCACCACGAGGCAGCCATAGTGTGCCTACTCACTCTGTACACCAGGCTAGCCTCTACCTGACAGAGTGATGCCTCTACTTTCCATGAGTTAGGAGTAAAGGTGTGTACCACCATGCCCAGCTCCATTCTCACCATTAAAATTTTACACAGTGACACCCAAAACCACAAAAAAACAGCTACAGCACTGCATATACTGAGCGCAGAGCTTTCTGGAGTCAGGGGCTGCTAGTAACCCAAGCAGTCCGGGACATCACCAGCATACGCTGACTGTTCGCAGCATGGCTAACCAAGGGCATTGCCACTATCTAACACACTGCCTGTTCCCAATTCAACCAGCCAGTGGGTAGCACAACTATCTGATATGCCAGCTCCTCAAAACACAACTAAGCAAGGCTGTGGCCTCTGTCTAACACACAGTGGTGGAAACCCTGGCCAGGGCAGAGCGTGTACTAGGAGCCATATCCCCAACTACAAAACTCCCAACCAAACAGAGGGCCTCTAATCTGAAAGAAAGAAGTAAAATCTAACGGTGCATGCCTGTCCCCATCTGCCCATCTCTAGCTAGCTATCAGTCATTTGAGGGATGCATTTCAAAGTGACTTGTATATGTTAATTTATCCCTAACTATGCAATGTACATGCTGTTGGCTAGATATGGATTTTCAGAAGGATGTAAACATTACAACATGAAATACCCAAATATCCAGCACAGCACTCATTTGTTGAGTTTACACACAAACTTACTGAGCCTCGAAGGCCAGCACCCTTTCAGGAAGTGCTGGAGCGTTCGTGCACGGCGTATAGACTGCAAACAGAATCCAGTGAGTATCCTTGTAGATGGCTGTGGAAAGGAGGGATGAGTGCCCTGACAGGTGTGGTTGTGGGGAAGGCATAACCTTACTGATGATGAAGTTTCTCATCATCAGGTATGGGGCTAATAGTGGTCTTGCTAAATTAATGTACACTTTTATACCTAATTTATTGGGTTATTTTATCAAAGATACTGACTTTGGTCAAAGGCTTTTTCAGCATCTACTCAGATAGCCCTACATTAATTTTTCCTTCCTTCTGCTACTGAAATGTATCACATTTGACGTTTTGTGCATGCTGAAGGATCAGTTAGATCCTGAACTGTACTGCTGATCCAGTGTCTTAGAACTCTGTTGAGAATGCACATCAGTGTTCATTGGGAATACTGCCAGTAGTTTTCCAGTCTCATAGTGTTCTTCTCTGGCATTTCATCAGGCTGTATCTTCTAACACAAGTGTAGAATTCTTCCCCTCACTTAAATTTTTAAGAAGAATTTAGGAAGGACTTGATTCTTCCTTAAAACTATGGGGGAAATCACTAGTGTAGCTACCTAGCCTCAGGCTCTTTGCTAGGAGTTTGTGTCTACTGATTGAATCTCTACCTCATTTCTGCTTTGTTTACTTGTGCTACTTCCCATGATCCATGGAAGCTGTATCAACCCCTCCTTTTATTATCTAGTGTCTAACTTTTCACAGTGTTCTCACATCATCCCCTGTATGTGTGGTACAGGCTTTAATGATTCCTCTTAACTTGTAATTTTATTTGCATTCTCCTCCACAACCTGATCTAGCTTAAAATGTGTTAATTTTCTTTCTTTCTCTCTCCCTCTCTCTTTCTCTCTTCCCCCTCCCCTCCAGTATCGCCCTCTCTCCCTTCCTCCCCTTTTCCTTGGAGCCCCCTTTCCCATCTAGCTCATCAAGTTTATCAAGTTGTATAGCTCATCAAGTTGTATCAGGACTGAACATGTCCTTTTCCCCTGTGGCATGTCAAGGCAATCCCACCAGAGGAAAGTAATCTAAAAGCTAGCAAGTGAGTCCATGTCCAATGCAGTCCCCACTTCCCTTACTAGAGTACCCACTTCTTACCATAGGCATTTACCACTACAAATTGACCTCTTAGGACAGCAAGTACTGGTATTTTGTATTTTCATTTTTATCTAACTTCTGTTATGATTTCTTCCTTAACTGTCTGGTCGATGGAGAATGTGTTATTTAATTACCATGTTATTTGTGAATATCCCTCCTATTACTGACTCCCAGTTTTATAACAGGGTGGCCAGAGGAAACAGCTCATTTCACTCCTCTTTAATCTGTTAGATTTGTTGTGCCTCAGCATCTGATCCATTTCTGAGTTCACAGGCTCGCCCTTCTGCTTAGAAGAGTCTATAGCTGAAGCTCCTCATGCAGTTTTTATTCAATCATATTCTTTAGCTACAGAATTACAGGTTGGTAGTGATTTCTGTCTTTCTGTTAAATGGCTCACTTTGTTCATACCTTGTTTTCTTATGTCGACTGTCTGTAAATTCTTGTTCACTATTCACTCAGCTTCCATAAAACAATTACTTTAAATCCTTCATGTAGACCTCCATTTCTTTAGAATATGTGACTACAGCATTCAATGTGCTCCTTTTTTGGTCATGCCATGCTTACTTAATAGTTTCTCTTTGTTTTCCTTGTAATCTTATATTGCTATTTTTACACAGTTTTGCTGACTAGCTTCTGACAAAGCTCTTCCCAGGGTTTCCTACTTGGCCTTCTGTTACTGTGACAAAAGATTAACCAAAAACAACTTGGGACGAAAACAACTTGGCTTACATGTTCCAATCACAGCCCCTATTGAGGAAGTCAGGACAGGAACTCAAGCAGGAACAGGGACAAGAATCTTACAGAAATGCTGCTGGCTCCCACGGCTTGCTCGGCCTCTTTTCTTTTATCACCCAGAACCTGAGTCCTCCTGCATCAATCATTAATCAAGAAACTGTCCCAAAGACTTACTATAGGACAATCTGATGGAGGCAATTCCTAAACTAGGGTTCCTCCTACCAGGTGACTATAGTAGGTGTCAAGTTGACAAAGACTACATAGCATAAGGTGACTCTGATTTGCAACAGAAAACACATTCTATCTACTTTAGCTCCTTCTGCCAGTCAAGTATGAGAGAACTGTCTCAGATGCATGAACGGCACAGGTGCTAAGGTGCTCCTGTTCATTTCCCCTAAAGCAGTGCTTATAAGTGTCCAAAGTCAAGTTCTGTCTCCCAAGCCATCTGTGCATCTGTGCTCATATTCAATCTGCAAGGCCTATGTACTGTACACAGAGAATAGACAGATGACCTCGCAGGGTGCTTGCTTAGGAGAAAGGGACCTGCGGGAAGTACACATGGGCTAGGTGGGGGTGTCTGCAAGTGCTACAGCCTACAAGGCTCAACAACAGGTCTCCTGGTGAAGTCACCGGGCAATTACTACAAACACAGTCCTCTATTGAGTTACAACTACTGGGGAGCCCTGCTCCTTTTCAAACTATTATCTGCCTTCGGTAGCTTTGACAGTGTCTGCCTTCAATCCCCTGCCACAGGATCCCTCGCATGCTCTGGGTTAGAGAGGAAGAAGCAAACACAGCAGCCCGTGGTGGCTAGCCCTTCTCTGCTTCCTCACCTTCACTTCTGGCAGAAATCAAAGGCTGGGGGCCAACTAGATGGCTCCAGAGGCAAAGGAGCCCACAACCTGAGTTCAATTCCTAGAATCGAATGGTGGAAAGAGAAACCTACTCTAACCTGTACACACATAAACACGCACACAGACACACACACACACACACACAAACAAACACACACAAACACACACACACACCATGGAGCACACTCATAAGTATGCATGTGGAAACTAAACAAATGTTTTTTAAAATAAGAAAACAAAATGCAAAAGTTTAAGAGGTGTCTCTTGGGACTAGGCATTGTTGGCTGTGGTGTCAGCATCACAGGTTCTTACCTTCTTCAATGTGCATTCTTAAATTTTCACTCCAAGTGCTGACCTCCCCACTAGACTCCCACACAATCACAAAGATCTCTTCTGAGTGATGAGATTCTACCTTGCAATGTCACATCCATGTGCTATTTACTCTGATATCTCCTCATACCTTCTGGGTCCCTCTGATACTTTATTCAGCCTGGCAGACTGTGTTCATACGCCCTAATTTAGATATAAGCTTGTGACTGCTCTCCTTTGCCAGGGCTGAGCATACTCAGAGGCCAGGGCCAAATGGGAATGATAACCCAGCTCCCCTGCTGGAAGTCCTTGCACCTCGCTCTGCTAATCCACGAAGTGCAACAGGGACCACCAGGCTAGAGGCAGAGATTCTCCACACCTGCACCCCACTCCAACACTCCGCCCCAATCTTTCCACCTGCTGAAGCCCAGATTCTTGGCCTCAGTACCACCTCCCCTCCTTGACAGTCTGGCTAGATCAGCTCTTCCCTCCTTTCAGCACAAGCCCTTCTCGATCACTGATAAGAGTCCCTTCACCTCCACAGCCCCTCAGGCCTTGGCCAGGTAACACAATCAGCATAGGACACAGTGAAAAGACACTGTGCCTGCAGGTGAGGAGCTGCTGACCCACGTTCATCTCTGGTTTCCAACCTTGTACAGCCAACAAGCAGTTGCCTTCACTCAACTTCAGGTTGTCCCAGAACTGCTCTTCCTGAGAGGATACTCCCTACAAACCTTAAGATGAAATCTGCCTGTGGCCATAGTACTAACATTTCCCATGAGCATTGCCAAGTCACACAATCATGCTTTAATACCAGAATATGGGGACCAGAGCCTCACCGCACATATAAATCAGGCTGTAAAACAGACTATCTTCCATTAACCAGACAACTCCAAACTGCATGGAGGCCAGGTTTCCCAACCAGCATAGGCCACGCAGCAACAGGGCCCACTCCCAGGGTGACAAAAATCTCAAATTGCATGTGTGTTTGTTCTCCTCGGACCCCATTTACATATGCAGGCATCCTCCAAGCAACTGAACCACCAGTCTAAACATTCACTCTTCTGGCCCCTGCCCCATCCCTTCCTGCATCACACCTTACAAAATCCACTGGGAACTAAAGGAAGGAAAGAGGCAGTAATGTGCTGGCTTGTCAAAGTCTCCGTCCAAGAAAAAAGCTTTCTAGTTACTTTGGACCTAGAGATTAACAAAATTCTCCCAATCTACTTCAGCAGAGTCACAAGAAAAGCATCTTCCTCAAGACAGTCTTTCCAGAAGGCATTAAAATATTTTACTAAAATTTGGAACACTTTAGGAGAGTATATCTTTTTCCATAAATCATAAAAATTAAGAATACAAGCTTTCTTTATTTTTTTTTTAAAGTCATGTGTGTATGTATGTCTGAGTGTGAGTCTGGGAGTGTTAGTGCAGTGTCCACACAGGCCAGAAGACAGAGTCAGACCTCCTGGACCTGCAGTTAAAGGCCAATGTCAGTCTTCCAATAAAGATGCTGGGAACCAAACTCAGGTCCTCAGCAAGTGCTCTTTACCAGTGAGCCATCACTCCAGCCCCAAGTATACGAGAGCAAAGACAAACAAGGTGACTCCTCTACCAACATACCTTATCCCATCATCTTACAGCTTACCCACCTCTATCTCTGGTCTCCTGCACCACCATGACACACAAGCTGCCCCTCCTTTACACAGGCTGCATCAGACTTTCTGCCCAAACCCAACCTTTCTAGGCCATCACCACCTTCTACAACCAAAAGTTCAGAATTTGACTCAGAAATAAAAATCTGCAGTTTCAACTGACAGCTTTATTTCACCTAGGAAAAAAAAAATAGCACTAACAATAAGAGAAAAAAAAAAAAAAGAAGAAGAAGAAGAAGACCTTCCAATACAGCTAAACACCAAAGAGTGAGTTTCCGTGGAATCAGCTAATTTTCATACTTAAAATATTCCAGCAAGTTAGCCTGTCCTTCACTTCACTGACTTTGCCAGGATGATGGACGGCCCCTTCTCCCTCAAATGGATTGCCAAACAGCATTTTATTGGGGATTTCCTCTAAAAGGCAATTGGAGGTTCCTGCAACACAATTTATAGGTGCATTGTTTCCATTTATTTTAATTTTATTTATAGCCTTCTGCCCAGAGCTGTTGGGCTCGGGCAGCTGTAAATCAGAGACCACAGACAGTGTGCTTTGTTCCTCTGCTGATGCTCAAATATCAGGGAATTGTTTGGAAAGCTCTAATCTGAATACTAATTACTTTTTCAATCAGACCTTGGGTGTGAACTCCCCTTTTAAAAACTACACAAAAACACTGTACAAAACAAAATTTCATTACCTAACATTCATAATGCTGAGCTGAAGGACACTGGGAGTGGTCCTACTTGAAAAGGAGTGCCACCCACTAGAGGGACATGCACTCCAAGGCTGGGGGTTTAATTGCAAGCACAACTCCTGGGTGACCTTGGGGCGAGGTTCAGTTCTCTCAACTATTAAGCAAAGTAGTTTGAGGACAGCCTGGTCTACAAAGTGAGGACCATGACAGCCAGTGCAGTTATACAGAGAAACCCTATCTCAAAACAAACAAACAGTGGTAAGAAGAATTCCTTCTATGGAGTTACTGACCCTCAAATGAGAGCCTAGAGCCAATGTCCAGGTCAGGGTCCGGGAAGTGTCAGGTCAGTGCTGGGAGGTCTGTCAGCTTACATACAGTAGCCATTGGGCTATCTTGCCCATTACCATCTCAGGTCTCATGCTACTATGAATCCAAGTGACCAGCATTGAAAGTCTTGGGCCTGCCCAATCTGTCCCACCTCTTATAGCCCCTTCCATCCCATCTACTCTGATGCCAAACCCAAAAGTATGGACTCTCTACTGACCATGCAGTTCCCAAAATAACAACTTCCAAATCTGGCTCCCACCAGAGCCAGACTCTGACTCCCACCAGAGACTACTCTGTCCTATATCACACACCACTACTTGGTTCTCAGCACTTACTGCTGAGAATCTTTCCTACTTCACCAAAATGAACTTTCTGGAAATTATCACTTAGAGATTACAGCCTTTTAGACAGCCCAGATGGTAGTCTGCACCCCTGTTGCTAAAGACAGACCTCACTATAAAAGGATTATGCATTCTCATCTGTTGATATCAGTCTTGGCTGGGGGCCACTGGGTACTAGAAAGAAAGCGGTGATGACAAACACTGTGTCCTGGCAAGGCTTTGAGAGGCACTGGGAGCCTCCACCAGCTCCTGTTTCTACCCTCTCCGATGAGAGCACAGTCCTAGACAGGCCCTTCAGCCTCAAACTTGAGACCAGAATAAAAAGTTGCCCAGAGCTGCCTACAGCCCTTTGAAGACTACACGGGGCCCTACTCTTCCCAGTTTTAACTACTGCTGCCAAACAAGGATAATGTGGCCTGCCCTCAGGAGACTGTGGCCAATGGGAAACAGCTGGGTGCAAACAGGTAGTAACTAGAGATGAGCAACTCTTGGAGCTAGCAACCAAGGGCCTTCATAAAGAAGCCATCCACCACTCTGGCTAGCCCTGGATGCCTCTCCAGCATCCACACACATTCCTGCCTCTAAGAAACCACCCTTGACACCCTAAATCCATGCCCAACCCTACTTCCTGTTGGCTCTTCCCAGGCCTGCATTCTCACTGGCAGGTGTAGCACCTGCCTCTCCAATTAACTGGAAGCACCTGGGACAAGAGTCTGCCTAATTTTCCTTTGTGCCTCTTGCTCTGCTCACAGAGCCATGGCCTGAGTCGGCCTAATCTGTGGTTTGTTTTGTTGGTTAGCTTTTTTCTACTTCCACTGTCCAAAATTACTGACCTACTCAGTCCTCCTAAAAACTTTTCACAAAACACTGAACCCCAAAGCTCTGCTCTTCACACAAGACGAGAGACCATTTTGGAAAGAGAAACTAGGGGTGACCTCAGAAACTTACTGAGGAGACTGCAAGCAGGGAAGCCTTTGGGAGGCACAGAAACACCACTGTGCCATCTCGATGAATAATGGCTGAATTACCATTCTCTACCTTGGGCAAACAGGCCATTGTAAATGCTTATTTTATGACTCAGTGTTTCATAAATTATGCAGGGAGATTTTCTTAAGTGGCTTTCCTCTGGCCTTCCAGATGCAGTATTAATTTGGCAGCAATGTTAAGTAGACGGATCCACTCCACACCGGTAAGTCTGTTAGGACATTTGTGTCTGCAGCAAAATCAGAACTGACTTCACAGCACACGGAGAACCACAGAGCTACAACAGGCAGTCCTCACATATTCAGGCACCAGGAGGGTGGATTCCACGCAGCATGTTCAAGTTCACTGTGAAGTTGTCTCTATGCACCAGGGATGGTGGCATATGAAGATAAGAAACAGCCTTACACTCAGGAGCTCACAAGCCAACCCACAAGCAATGAGAGTGTGACATGCCAGCATAAGTGACTTGCTGGAATGGAAAAAAGCCAAAGTTAATTAATTAGTTGATTAATTATTAGATGCCATGAGAGGAGGCATGAGCATGACGATGTCAACATCTCAATTATTTTGTTGTTATTGTTGTTGTTGTTGTGATAAAACACTGGGACAGAGCAATTTAAGGGAAGGGAGAGTTTATTTGGCTCCCAGTTTGAGGCTATAGTCCAGCATGGTGGCAGGCCTGGGGCAGAAGCTACACTCAGCTAGTCACGCTGCGCCCACAATCAAGAAGCAGATAGCAATGAATGCTTATGCTCAACTCACTTTCTACACGTACTCAGCTCAGACAGTGGTGCCACCCACATTTAGGGAGAGCAGTCCTACCTCAACTAACCTAAAAATCTGGGAGTAGCTGAAAAAGGGGGGGGGGGGAAATGTGATCAAACTATAGTGTTATCACAGGTATGTCCTCATCTAAATAGGTCCTCATGGTGTGTCTGGAAGAATCTTCCGTGATTCTAAGTCCTGTCACACTGATAGTTACTAACTAGCACAGTAGAAGGGTCACGTGGAAGCACAGACAGAAGCAAGGAGGCTTGGGCCTGGGGATCACTATAGGTCAGACCAGCAAGATGCTAACCCTTGTCCTGTGACCTGGGAGTCTGCTTACAGTGTCAATGTCTCAAGGTCCTTGTCTAAGACAGGGAAGTTGTATCGAGTAGGAAAAGAAAAAAAGAGAAAATGAAAACTCAAATTGGGGGAGGAAGGGAGAGAGGGAAGGAAGAAGGGAGGGAAGAAGGAAGAAAGGTGTGTGTGTGTGTGTGTGTGTGTGTGTGTGTGTGTGAGTGAGCTCTCTTGGCTAGAGAGAAGCTGAGAGATACAGAGCCAACCAGAGTAAGCCAGAGGATAGGTGAAGGCCAGAAGGAAGAGAGGTGTGGCTTCCTGCCCTGGGCTAAGAGGTTGAACTTCAGTTTGAACACCAGCCACAGCCTATCGAAGGCTCCTAAAGCAGGAGCTAAGAAAACAGACTCATGGGGAAGACAGGCAGAAAGAGAAGACTATCCATGGTGGCCAGGACAAAAAACTGTGGACTTATAGGGCTGCCATGACACAAAGAGTAAAATGCAGGAGCCACCGGGGTCTCCATGTACTTAAAGCACAGAGACCATCAACCAAAACAAGAATACAAGCGACACCTCGGAACGTGTTTGTTCCTTCTTCCACTTGCACGCCTTTGTCTTCCTCTAGGCATGTCCCACCTCTCGGCTTAACTCCAACAGATCAACATAAGTTATTAGTCTGAGGAACAGCCCATGATGAACAAATGGAAAACTGGCCACAGACAAGACTTCTGCTGCTACAAGACACAAAGAGCCCCCAAAGCCCCTTGCCTCAGGGCTTCCTATTGCCTTAAGTGGCCAACAGGAAGAGTGGGTAAGGCACAAGAGCTTCTTCTGGGGGGAGCACAAGAGAGTGCGGGACCACGGCTGTAGGGTGTCCTGTTCTTATGTGGTAGAAGCTGTACCCTCCAGTTCACAAACAGGATTAGATGCTTCCAACTTCATTATGGTCGTGTCTTTTCTTCCTCGTAGCCAGGACAACAGAACTCTACAGGAATCCTCCACTGCTCCTCAACAGAGAGCACCAGCCATTCTAAGGACCTCTCTGAGAGAGCAGCCAAGCTGGAGCTCAAGAAAACCCACTCACATGATTGGGGGTGGGGGAGACACACTGACCAAGCCAAAGAATGTGTTCAGGTAGAAGAGACACCCACACCATCTGGGCAGGCCATCGCCTGTAATGACCAGGTGTGCTTGTGGGCAGCCAGGCCTCTATGGCTCAAAGCTATCACTCACCAAGTATCATTTGGTATATACTGAAAATGTGGATCCAAAACTGGACATAGTGGCACCACCTAGAACCCTAGACCCAAGAGGATAAAGTGAGTGAGTCTTAAGTTTGGGCCAATATGGGCTTACCTAACGACTTCAGGAGACCTTGGGCTACACAGTAAGATCCTATCAAAGAGTTGGGGGAAAATAGCTCCATCAGTAAAATGCTTACTTTGCAAGTATAAGGACCTGAGTTTGACTTCCAAAGCCCATGTAAAGGGCAGGGCACTGTGGCACTGACCTGTACTTCCAACACTGGAAAACTGGAGACAGGCAGATCCCTGGTACCTGGGAAGCTTCATATTAATCAGAAACACTGTCTCCTGAGAAATGGACACACACACACACACACACACACACACACACACACTATGTTCCCATGAGCAAAGAAATGAGAATTCATAGTGCCTTCAAGATGGCAAGGTGGATGAAGTAGTCACACTTAAATACAATATTCACTCACGGTGAAATGGCTATACCCTGGAGAGGAAGCAGGCTACAGCCCTCCAGAGACTGTGCTCACCAGCACCCATGCTGCACCACCCTGAGTGACAGCAGCTTGTGCACCAGGAACACTGTAGGACACAGATTATAACCAAGTGGTGCTGCTGAACTGTGAAACTTATAAATAGATTGTGAAGAACATTTTAACATAATTTGCTTTCCAGGCACAAAGAGCCATGTCAATCAACTCTATACCCCAATAGAGGCAAGAGTCTCTGTTGATGACTTTCTGGCAAATGAAAAAAAAAACACAGATTTTACAATGAGCTAATCTGTCTTTAAACTAAAAAAATAAAAATAAATGTAAGCTGGAACTGGATTCATGTTTTCACTTATCCATTCAGCAACTGGATGCTACCCATAAGCCGGGAGCCATCCTGTATGAAGTAGCTGGAAGTTACCCTCCGAAATCAGATGGACACCCAGACCCTCCCAGTCACAGCTGCAAGGCCCCCACAGCTGGCTTACACAGCCTCCTGCCTACGGGAACAGGCCATCACTCTATAATCAGTGGCAAGATCAACATGTGCTAACTCTGAGACAGGGCTGACACAACGGCCCTGACAACAGCCCAACCACCTTTGGTGAGCCAGAAGCCTCAGGCTCTTTCTACAGCCTCTCCAAGAAAGATCAGGAAGAGCCAACCTCCAAGGAAGGCCAACTGTGGAGAGCTGGCAAGGGCAACTGAGATAACTCCACCTCTCACACAGGGCAGCAGCTGCTGGAGCGCCTACATGACATCCACGAAGTGTTAAACTTCTATGCAAGGGAAGCTACAGGAAGGCAGGGACACACCCCTACTAACTTGAAGTAACTCAACTCAGAAATAACTGCACACATTCTGGAGCAGGTTTTAAGCAACTCACAGAGCAGAGCGGCCAGCAAGGTAGAGGAATCAGCCGATGGGGTGACCGCTGGCTGGGCCTTCCTGGAGCTCCATAACGATGGGTGCTTTATTACCACACAGCTTCAGTGCAAGGATGGCATTGATTACCATTTTAATTTTTCAAAAATCAACATGTACAGACCTCACAATCAATGAGAAGATTTACCAGGCCAGCACTCTGTGTTCTAGCAGCATTGATCTCACTTAAGCTTCCCAGCAACTCCACAAGGTGGAGAGGTGCTCATTAACCTCACTGCAGAGAACAGCACCTAGGACAGGCCACGGCTCTTAGAGGGCAGGGACGGACCTGACCAAGCCTTTCTGTCCAGAAAGGGTGCTGAGAGGCAGCAGGAATCAGACCAAGCACTCACACAAATATGTGGTCTGATCTTTAAAGTGGACCAACCTAAGCTACAAGCAAATACTGGGCTTCCTGAAGACACATTCCAGTCACTACTCACCTAAATAGAGGTTGGGACACAGAGGAACATTAGGAAGAGAGACAGGAGCCGGAGTCAGGGTCAGTGAGGCAGATATGGCAACTGGTGTGTCACCCTTCCCTTCAATGTGAATGGTACCCAAAAGAGAGGATTCTTGAGCTGGTCTGTTGGGTTTGGATCCTCTCTGCTGCTCTCTAAGATACAGTGAGCATAATGGCATCCCAGAGCTAAATGTCAAGTGTGTACTGAGGCCCACAGTAGGCAGCCTGAGCATAGGCCTGCTGTAGGGACCCCACACACACACACACCAGGGGCTTGTCATGAAAAGGAACCACAGGGCTCCAAGTGCTCATGGTACACAGGCATTCATCTACTTTCCAGCACAATGAGGATGGGCTCTAGAGGAAATGCCCTCTTACAAGACAATAGATGAGACAGTGTTGCCCAATGGTCAGCCCAAGCCAGGCACTAGAATCTTAGCACCCAAGAGGCAGCATGTGATGGTTCTGTCAACTTGACGGAATCTGGAACTAACTTGATGATGCCTGGGGGAGATTATCTTCATTACAATAATTGATGTAGGAAGTCTTATTACCTTTGGGTGAGACCATCCCCTAGACAGAGAATCCTAGACTGTATAAAATGTAACAACAAGCTGAGTACCAGCTTGAATTCTTCCTTCTGTTTCCTAGTTGGGATGCAATGTGATCAAACTCCTACTGCCTTGACTTCTCCTCCCTGACAGACTATAGCTTGAATTGTGAGCTGAAGTAAATGCTTTCCCCTGAAACTATTCTTTGTCAGGGCATTTTATCACAGCAACAGGAAAAGAAACTAAAATGCAGAAAGGATGTGTGTTCAGGGCCAGCCCGCGCTACACAGAAACCTGCCCTCAAAAATAATAATGGCAATAGTAATAATAACAGTAATTAATTGGAAAAGTAATAACAGACAGAAGACTATGATATGTAAGCAAAAAGACAATGTGGTCACGTCTTAAATATGCATGTCCTTTATAGCAATGAGTTTCTATGTAGTAATTATCCCAAGAAAACAACCAGAGACTAGAAACCAAAGATGCCAGCACCAGGATGCTGAAAGCAGTGTCTGGCAGGGGAAGTTGGGGACAAAACAAATACATAACAATAGGGGGTGTCTCTATAAACTGAAGCAGCTACAAATGACGGCCCTGCGTGGTTATTAAATGTTTGCTTGCAGAAGGACATCTAATCATGCAGAGAGCGCAGGGTTATTATTAATCGTACAAAGAACAGTGACAGCCTCACAGCCTAGATGAACTTCTGCTTGAAAAATATTTTCTCATATTACGTATTTAATATGTATGTGAGGCCCATTCTATTGAAAACCATTCATTGCGATATTTGTAGAGAAAATTCACATAATTCATATCAATGGAGGGACCAGCATTTTTTGCACCCAAAAGCAAAGGGACAGGAACAGTTGGGAACCACAAAGCTATTCAAGGATGGTTGAATAGCTGTAAGGATGGTTGTCCTTGATACCCCAGACTTCAGTAAGAACCAAAGTACACACAGAAACCTTAAAGGAAGTCATGAGTACCACCTATTTTTAAAGCACATAAATATGTAATAACCCAGAAGGTCAGCACAAAGGTGAGAAAGGTATTGCGCCGAATGCCATGTGATTCCAGGGTACCTGCCCTGTAGACAGGCCGCCATGCTCCCTGCCTATTCCATTGAACCTCAGATGCCCCACTGGTATCCCAAACTTTATATGCCCCTAACAAAATGTTCTTCTCTCCCAAAACCTACTCCTGAAATGCCCATCTCCATAGGTAGATGGCCAGCCAACACCCCGCCACAGGCTGACAGTCACTCTCAAAGGCCCTCCTTCAATTCCCCACATCCAACCCATGACAAGTCCTTTCTCTGGGGCTCTCAAAGACTCCTACCGGCCTCCACACTTCCTGATGCCCTCTGCAGCCCACTCCTTACCTCACATTCCCCTTAGCCTCACACTACTCCCCACCCAAGCAATCTTCCTACTTTCATGGAAGGGCCACCAGCACTTTCAGAATCTCTTCCTGATGATGCCTAAAACCTCCCCCTGCCCTCCACCACAGCCAGCCTCATACTGAACCTCCCCACACCCTCATCAACCAGTGGCTCAGTCCTTACAGCACCACAGCTTCCCCATACCACTTCCCCTCACTGCACTGCAACCATGAGAGCCTTCTTAGCAAAGCCTGTTGGCACAGTAAGCTCCTCTCATGTCTGTTTTACCCCAAATAAACACAAGGCTGACTCGCCAGCACTCAAACCAAAGCTTAAATATCACTTCAGGAGGAAGCCCAATCTAATCACCTGAGTAAAAGGATGCTTGAGACACCCAACTCCAGTCCTGTGCCATCCAATGCAGACGCCACAGTGGCTACAGACACCTAAGACACGGCCTCTCTGAGATGCTTCCGACATGTGAAACATGTAGTAGGCTACACAGTCACTTGGAATGGTTCTTTTACCAAATGCACATGAAATTATATTGTGATAGTATTTTCTCTACTGGGTTAATTAATAAAATGTTAAAAACAAATCTCCTAGCTGCTTGGCTCTTCCTAAACATAGTTAGAAGCTTCCACTTGGCACATCTGCAGGAGGCACCATTTTACCCAGGGCCGGACTGCCTCCACTACCATGCTGTCCCAGTGCCATACCCTCCCTGTATGCTGATGGCTTTGTCATCCAGGTAGAGGAGCCTCCTGCCAAGCTCCCCAAGTGCACTAATTATGGATCAGCATCAGGACCTTCAGCAGCCAGGGAACTCAGTGAGCTAAGCTGAGCTCAAGACAGCGAAGTGGCCACAAGAAGAAACCAGTGGCCTGGTCAGTGTTTACAGAGCACTACTCCCAGAGACATCGGCTATCAGCACAAACCTGCAGCAGGTATGAAGGCCAGGATGATACCTGTGCCACTGCCACAGGCAGTCTGCATGCTGAGCAGTGCACCTCAGCCACTCCACTAGTCTTTCCCCTGAAGCACTGGCTCTGGTGCTGCCTTTGGTCCCCCTCTAGAGTGCTGACTCTACCCAAGACTCACAGTGCAGTGGCCCTAGTGCTGACTATGCTTGTCATGTACTGTAGAGTTCAGATTCTGCCCATGATTATGAGGTGGAAAAAAGGCAATTTTCACATGTGCCCAGCATCCCTTTACCAGAGGACTTGAGCCCCATCAGTCCTCCAGGGTCCCATTCCTGCCAAGCCCACCCTAATCAACTCATCTTCTGCTTCAGTTTATCCATAGACAGTGCTGGCCATGCCATCCTAGAGACACTGAAACATGCCTTCTCTGACTCTCCCTATACAGCCCATGAACCCAGGCAAAACTGCTCCCACCTCACTGTGCTGCTCACAGCAAAGCCTTGGCACCATCGAGCCCACAAAAGCCTGACAGTGTTGACATGGCACAGTCCTCAGGGTTTTCTCCTTCAGCTCCTCCTCAGAGGCCTCCTCGTCTCAGTGGAAAGCAATGGACTCCCTCTGCATTCAGGGAAGCCGTGAAATCCTCACAACCACAGTCTGTAACTGAGATGATGGGGAGACCAATCCCCACCAAGAGCAGAGCTTACCTGCCAGGTCTCCAAGGACTTGAAAAGCAGGGCTAACAGGTGTGCCCTGGTCCCAATCCCTCATAGACAGTCTAGACACTTCTCTAGCCACACAGCAGGGAAAGGAGGGGAAGGAGCCAGAGAGAGAAGAGAAGGAGATGGAGAAGGGGACACAGAGAAAATTAAACAAGACAAGTATGAACAGCAGCTAAGAGAAGCACTGGGCAAGAAAACAAGATGAGCAGGACGCAAGGTGCAGAATCACGACTTCTGTGCCACCAAAACATGAGAGATAAAGAGTAACACAAGGACCCCAACTCCAAGTGCCCGGCCTGTCCCAGGGCTGAGTAAGACTGGCTACGGGTGAAAGTGATTTACTTTAATGTGTTTTGTTTGTTTCTTAAAACAGGATTCCACTATTATAGCCCAAGATGACCCAGAACTTATGAACCTTCTGTCTTGAGCTTTAAACGCTAAGATAACAGGCCTATACCCCCACACCCAGGTAAGGAAGGCAGTTTTAAAAACTGTAAACAAGGGAAAGGTCACCACCTGCAGGATAATTCCAAACTGGCCTCCTATGCACAGAGCCCGCCCCAAGATCTATGTCTAGAACTCACAGTGGTGTATGCACTCTGGAGGCTGCACCAATCGCTATGGCCCCGTGCTTTCTCCCTCATCCATCTCCCTAGGCAAGCCTTGGCCACTGAGGCCTCCTGTACTGCCAGCCACACAGCTGGAACTCTGACTGCCTGGTGGCTCCCAGCCTAGCAGCCCCTCCAGGAGAGGCTCCCAGCTAACAAGCACACCTCTCCCTCCTCAGCACCCTGAACCCAGGCAGGAGCTTAAGAAATGTCTCCAAATAAATGAGGGGACAAGTCAATGTGCAAATGGATGAATCAATTAGTGAGGAGTGAATAAATTAATTCAAATGAGAATTGGCTGCAATCTTGTTAAAACTGCCTGCTGACCTTTGAGGAGTCCAGGAAATGTTGTGCAGAAAACCACTGGCAACTGGCACACAGGGAAAGCACGCTCACAAGCTCTGAGGGAGAGAGCAACTGCTGTGCACCCTCAGTTGAGAGCATTGATACAGCCGAGGTAGGAGGGCAGAGAGCAATGAGTCAACAGCAGCTGTCACCCTACCCGGGAACGCCGCAGGGTCGAGCACCACCACAAAGAAAGCAAGTGACCGGCACCAAGCCTCCATTTAACACCAAGCCATCTTGAGGACTCATGCCAGGAAGCATAGAAGATCTCAGACTCTGTATCAGGGGTGTGCCTGACAGGGCATTATAATCCACAGAAAACACAAACAGCGCCAGAAACAACTTGTATCCATACATGCAGACTAACTTAAGAAATGTCCAGTCTATCAGCAAACTGAGAAAGGATCATTTTAAAGCAAATGTACTGACAATCGTCTTTTCAAAGAAAATCAGTGTCATGGGAAACACCATTAAGTAAAAAAAAAAAAAAAACCCACCACCACCAAGGTCATAAAGGAAAGACAGGCTGCAAAGGCACATGCGATCAGACAGGACACAGGGCAGCCTCCAGAGGCCAGAGTAAGCTACAGCAGTCTCTACCTTTCCTGACTGCAGGCTACAAAACTCAAGTAAGGTCATACCCAGAAGCCTAAGGCACATCTAATCCAGTCCTCAAAGTGCAACCTTGGCCCAGTTTGCTACCCATCTGGCTCAGTCTCCCATCTTAAAACAAGGTGTTGCAAGAAGTGATAGAGAAGTGTATATAAAACACTTCATACCACCCCTGGTGTATAATAAGCATTAAAAATACCAGCTATGACTGTTTGTCTTACTAGTATGCTCAGTGTCGGATAAATCTAAAAACCAAAGACAGGTCATTTTAAATCAAGGTTAGTTGTGTGTTATCTGAGATAAACCAACCACTTGGGAGGCTGAGGTTCAAGGGTTTCGAGTTCAAGGCTGACCTAGGAAACAAAGAGAGATGCTGTCTCAGATACAATATAAAAGAAGGGCTGGGGAGGCAACTCAGCAGTGGAGAACCTGCCTGGTTCCATCTTCAGTGCTAACAAAGATGGGGGAAGAGGGGCGCAAGACAAAGAGAAACCAGGCATGAAGGCTGAGGTGGAAGGAATAGCAAAGATAAACACTCCAGAAGATACAGCATATGGGAAAAGAGGACAGAATCTCTCCTAAGTGTACAAAAGCTGCTCAGAACATAACTGCTCTTCTAAGCGACACCAGGGCCTCAAGCCAGTTCTCATGCCCTGCTTCTCAACATAGACACAAAGGCCATGTCACCTTCCCAGGATCCCGTACATGTTCAGATCTAATTCTGGCCCAGGAGGTATCCCCTCCGTGCACTACCCTGACCTGCTCTAGTCCCTGGTCACTGTGGACCTCAACATGGATATCATGATGGGGCTCACCGTGGGTCAAGGTGAAGTTCATTTCAACTCAGGCCAGGATGAAAGCTCATCTGATAATAGTAGCCGCTCAGCACAGACATCTATGCAGCCATCCTGGCACTAGGACACAGCTCAGCCAAGACTCCATCAAATACGTCACTCCCTCACCGCGTTCCCATGACTGGACACACACCTGTATGTGCTTCTTCCTTCCTGGCTCTGCAGCAGCCACCTACAACACACCTGTCTTCCTGTCTGAGGAAACACCCTACATCCCTAATGTCCAGCCTCACGGGAGCCCGCTGCACACTACAAATGAATGAGGTAATTTCCACTCAATAAAAGCATTTTCCTTCTACCCCAAGAAAAAAGGAAGAAGAAAATTTTAAGACGAAAATGAGATTTCTCTCTCAGGAAAAAAAAAAAAAAAGTCAGCAAAAGAAACTTTAAAATCTCCTATGACATAACCACAAATTAAATGCTGCATACACACTGAGAGTCAGAATGGCTTTGCTAAGTAGGTGTTATACTTCACTACTTGCTTTAGGTAATGGAGATGATTTTCAAGCATAGAAGACAGAAGAGTTTTAATGGCTTCTGCGGGAACTACCACACAAAGGAAGTGAGCGTCTTACTAATTCCATAGACATTTATTCAGAAAATAACCATGAACAAATGGGAGAGAGGATGGGGCTCTGCTGCACAGTTAATGGTCTGAGCTGGGAGGGCTTAGAGCGAGGGCACAAGCAATGACAACCAGTGCCCTGCACTAAGTCTGTAGGGGACAGACAACAGGCAGGGCAGCCACATGAGTCACCAGGGGCAGCCCGGACACAAGAAATAGACATGTAATGTGCAAGACATATAACCATACTCCACAAAAAATGACTGGCAAGGAACTAAAGGAAAAGACTACTTTAAAAGCAGGTGCAAGATTGTCTCCAAACAGGCAAGTTGGGATTTGGAGGGGTCAGAGAGCTTCCTAAGGAAGTGAAGTAGCAGTCCCCAAATCTGACAAGCTACCAAGTTCAGGAAAGTCACCCCAAAGTTTGAGCTGCCTGCCCATACTTGCAATTGAAATCTACCTCAGGTCACAGTGAGCCTGCCACAAATTCTTCCCCCCGCCCCCGCAGTCCCTGAGACCCATTTCTAATGGTTCCAGGATCAGACAAAGGCCTGGCAGCTACCAAAATGGCAGCAGGTAGCTAATTCCAAACTGGCCCCTTGAGTCAGCTGGAAACAGTGGGCTGAGGAGACCCCAGGGCTAAGTAGCCAGCATGTATGAGCCCTGGGGCCTGTGTGGTTCAAGTGCCAGCGTCCCATCTGTGGCTTGTGATCCTTATGATTCATGAACAACTCCCAAGTTCTCTCTCTGCCACCAGCCAGCTCCAAACAGCCTCATTATACTTGAGCCTGCTGTGACCATAGGGTGTGCAGAGAAGAAAGGGCTGGTGCCAGGGAGAGAGCAGGCAGGAGGAGGCAGCAGCAGGGGAGAGGAGCTTCCGCCAGACCCAAAAATGGCACAGAGGGAGTTCCAAACAGCTGCAGTTCAGAGACCAACTAATTCACTTGCTGCTGAATTTCAAAGTGTCACCCACATGTTGCTACCTCCAGCCTTCCAGTGCGATTGTCACAAAGGAACAGAAGCCTGATTAACCTCCCCAAGCACAGCTCTGATCATCTCCTCCCCTAACCACAAATACCCCATGGCTCCCAGCTAACCCCACACCAAAGTGCAAGTCTGGAAGACGTTCAGATCTCTGCAACAATCTCCACCAACTCCTTCATTTACTGTCAGAGAAACTAAGGGAAAGCATGGTGTCTATGGTGAGGAGGTCTAAGGCTGCAGAGGCAGATCTGGAGAAAATGTCAGCACCTCCTCTTCACCTCTAGTGGTCTCTTCACAGCACACCAGCTCCCTCAGAACCAAATGCTTGGCCCACAGCCAGCTGAGCATTCACTCTGAGCATTGCCCATGGCTTTTGTCACAGAACACTCATGCAGGCTGGCCAAACTGGGACCACTCTCTCAGGCTCAAGGGCTGTTCTACCAGTGGGATGACCCTAAGATGAGGAATGACTGGCACCATGCACACCACGCTTGCACACAGCTCTGAACCACTGGGCTACTTCCTCCCTCACCCCCTTTTCCTGAGGTATCTACCTGTCCTGCTCCCTTTTCCAAAACATTTTCTATAGGGATGGCCTTGCCCTATTTTTTAGCCACTGCCATCAATCTCATAAGATAAGAAACTCACCCATGAACACCAGCCACAGGTAACACATTCAAGTGTGCACGTGACCTCCCAGGCCATGTCAGACCTGGGCAAGCAGCTACTTATGTGTGAAGAGTGATGAGAGCAGGGTGAGCCTGTGCCCTCTTCTGGGCATGCCTAACAACAGCAGTCCCCACCCGCTGTCCAGCCAGTTCCTCCCCTCCAACCAGCTAGTCTTGCAGCACAATTCCATACACCAAAGCCTTTTCACAGAAGCCTCAGTTATCATGCTAGCATGATAGCAAGACAAGCTCACTTGCACATCCAGTCGCCTCTATGCCTAGGGCATAACTGCTACGGGGCACGTCCAGGGAACCTGGGAAGAATCTTGCTCTCACACTGAGTGTGTAAGGTCACTCTTAACCGTGCCAGGTGTACGGGTGTTTTGCCTGCATGTGAGCAATGCCTGAGGAAGCCAAAAGAGGGTGTTTGGACCTGGAGTTACAGATAGTGGTGAGCCACCATGTGGGTGCTGGGATTCAAACATGGGTCCTCTAGAAAACCAGCAAGTGTTCTTAACTTTTGAGCCATCTCTCCAGCCCCCAACTATGGCTTTTTAACAGCTAAAAACTGGAATTACTAGATGGTTTTACAATGGACTTGGGAATACCAGGCAGTGTACACTGGCCATGAACAACACAAAACAAGTGAACAGCTACATTCCAAACTTACCCAGAATGCTTAGTTTTCCGCTAACCCCCAAGTGTTATGCAAGAGGTGGCCTAATAGAGCAGAGTAGTAGGGACTCTGTATCAGAGAGGTGTGGCTTCAGTCTCTATTTCTACATAAGAACCTGATCTTAAGATGCAAGGTACAGCAACTACCTCGGAGGGCTGCAGGTGCCAACCAGACAGGAGGTTGTAGTGGTTAGTTCCTGGCACTGCCCGGATGTGGAACCACATAGGAGACACATCTCGGGGTGTGCCTGTGAGGGTGGTTCCAGAGAAGATTAACTGAACCAGGGCAGCACCATCCCATGGGGAGGAGTCCCAGACTGAATGCAAAGGGAAGAAAGGAGAAGCCAATTTAAGCACCTGCTTTGGTCTCTGCATCCTCATAGATGCACAGTGACCAGCCACCTCACCTTCCTGCCACCATTTGCCCTGCCATAATGGATTGAGCTCTCAGACTGTGAGCCACAAGAAACCCTTCCTTTCTGCTGTAAGTTGCTTTCCTAGGTATCTGTTGCAGCCGGAGGAACAGTAACTAATGCAGATGGAGGGTATCAGGCTGAGCACCAAGAAGTTCCAGGGAGACATCATCTACCAACCACAGAGGAAAGACCAGGTGGACTGTTAGCCTAGCTGTCGTTAGTATAAATGAGTGGCACCCCATATCCCTACAGCACCCAAAGGAGAAAGAAAAGAGTAGACAAACCACTTACAAGTAGGTAACTGGATCCTTGACAAAAGAGCTCTGCGATCATGGAGAGCATCTGAAGAGCTCCTCCCCTCAGCCCCCACCCCTACCTTACCCCCAGACACAGGAAAGGCCCTCACTTCACATAACAGTAAAAATGAGAAGTCCTCAGTTGTATAACTGTTACAGAACCCTCAGATGAGGGACCAGCTGCAAATCTTCTGCAGGCAGGCCACTGGAGGAGGTGGCCACTAGGGGTGGGATACTTAGCTATCTGCCCTAAGATGGCCTGTTGCTTTAGTGGTACATCGACTGATTGGCTCTTGTGGCGTTTTGACACTGGTGAGCAGATGGAAGGCTGACTGAACATGCACGCTGGGTGCCTCCCGTCCCCGGGGTTCCTGGAATCAGACATTTATTTCTAAGTAAAGAATGAGTACATAACACCAACATGCTGCCATTTGTATCTTTAAAAGAGTAGGAGGGCGAGAAGTGTGCTTAGCCACACCTCCTCCTGAGAAAAAAAACAAGACACAAGGTAGCTGCTGGATGGCAGAGGGAGAGCAGTGACTGTGTGGGCCCTTTGGGAACATTTCAATTTTCTTTGTATTGCAATGCAGCTTTTCAATTAAAATAATTAGTGAATCAAAAGTAAAAGGAAACATCCCCCAGTCCCCAGACTCTGTGGCAGACCTTGACTATTTTTAGCGGTCCCCTCCTCCCTTCCCCTCCAGAACTGTTCTGTTATCAGAATAAGTCACGATTGTGAAGACCACTAAACATGTGAAGGTCTTGATTAAGCATATAAATAAAATTTTGTTCAGACAGATATGCAATTTTAGTAACAATTTTAAATAAAGATCATTTTCAAGACGTTGTGCAGCCATTTAAAATGATGGTGAAGGGGGCTGGAAAGATGGCTCGGCAGTTAAGAGCACCGGCTGCTCTTTAGAGGACCTGGGTGAACTTTCCCAGCACACACATGCTAACACAACCACTGTAACTCCAGTTTCTGAGGATCTGGCACCGTCTTCCGGTCTCCTTCACACAGTGTACATGAACTCACACAAGTACACCTATACACACACACAAATTAAAGTTCTATGGAGAAAGTGGCAAGGTGATAAGGCTTGTGTCATAACATTAACCAAGAGAATTTTTTTAAAAAGGAAAATAGTAAATCCCACAGCCCCTGTGAAAAAGCATAACAGGGGAATGCATAAAAAGAGAGAGGAGTGGATGCCTTAGGGCTCCTCATCCAACCTTCAGGAGCCTGCAGGCAGGAAGCATCGTCCCATTCTCCAGGTAACAGAACTGAAGCTCTAAGGAGGTTCTAAGAAGCAGAAGCATGCCCAGGACACCCTGCTGATATGAGGCATCGTGCAGCCAAGACCTGTGCCCACACTGAGTACCCACACCAGCCTGTCCCCCAAGACGCTAAGAGCCCAATACTAGAAGTTGTGACTTCATACTTTTCTATAATACATTTATTCCGACTTCCAGAACCTGAAACAAATATGTGAGTAAGATCATAGGTTAAAGGAGAACTTAGTTGTTGTAGATTGAAGCGTGTCCTTCAAAATGCACACAGTCTGAGTGCAGCACACATCCCTGAAGGGAAGGCTGGGGACAGGCGAGGTCATGAAAGTGGGCCTCTACTGTGCCAGTGACGGCACCTCCAAGCGTAACTCACTTGCACCAGCTATCACTAACTGGTTTCCCTCCCTTCTCTGTCCTGGTCTCAGCTCTCTCACCCCTCCCCACTCTCTCTCCTTTCAATTTCTATCTCCTTTCCCTTCTCTGGCTCTCCTACACCTTCTTCATTTCTCTTCTCTCCCCCTTTCTGCCTCTCTATCCTTCTGCCCCTTCTTTCATTGTCTTATCTCTTTATCCCCTCTCCCTCCCTATCTCTTGCTCTCATCCCTCCTCCCCCTCTCTAACTCCAGCTCTTTCTACTCTCCTTCTCTCTTTGTTTTTTATTTTTTGGGTTTTTGGTTGTGTTTTGTTTTTTGAGACAGGGGACAGGGTTTCTCTGTGTAATCTTGGCTGTCCTGGACTCAATTTGTAGACCAGGCTGGCCTCAAACTCACCCAGTGAGAACTCCGCCTGCCTCTGCATCCCAGAGTGCTAGGATTAGAGGCATATGCACCATGCACCCGGGTCTCTCTCCTTCTCTAACTGCAGCTTTCTCCCTCCAATCTCCCTCTCTCTATCACTACCTCTAACCTCTCATTTCTCTCCTCCCCTTCCCTTTCTCTAACTCTAACTCTCTTCTCTCTCTCTCTCCTCCCTCTCTCTAACTGTACCACTTTCTTCACTCCCTCCTTGCTCCCTTTCTATATCTTGCTCTATTTTTCTTTCCTTTCGAACATGCACAAAAGCAAAGCCATGTGGGGACAGTGTATAAGTGAGATCTTCAAACAAGAGGACAAGCCTCACCAGAAAATCCCTCAACTCCCCCATCTTGAAAAGCAATGTGGGTCTTATGAAGTGCCCAGTACAGTGTCCTGTGACAGCAGCCCAGCATACTTTGTACACTCACTACCTGTTCTGAATTCCTCCTCTGAAGAAACTGTTATTGTGCTGTCCAGCATTGGGCACTGCACATGATTCCCTTTAAGACCATTTCAACATAGTCTAAGACTTCACCAGAAAGCCTGTCCTGGACATCACACCCACAGAACAGAATCAGCAGATACTCCCAACCTTCTTACATATGACACAGGCATACAGATACATACAGACAAACACTCACTATCAGCACTGTCACCATCAGCACTGCCACCATCAGCACTGCCATCAGGAGCACTGCCACCAGCAGTACTGCTACCACAGCACTATCAACATCCATCACTAGTCACCATCATCACTGTCTCCATTATCACTGTCACTGCCAGCACTGCCTCCATCCATCTCTCTCTCCATTGTCATTGTCACCATCAGCACTATCACCACCATCACTGTCAACAGCAGCTATACAATCATCTTCTCACTATCAATACCATCAACACTTGATCATCACACCCTCACCAGTATCATCATCACCAACATCACTCCTGATAGCTGGGAGTGTCCATGACTTAGCTCAAAAGTCTGCTTTCCTTTACTATTCAGGGGCAGGAGATGGCAGAGCAGGGACAGGCAGCACTCTTTTATGTCGCTATGAATCTGGAGAAAAACACTGGATGAGAGCCTTCAAAGTCAGGTAAGAAAGAGCATCAATACAAAGTGGAGATTAGATAAACACAGAGATAATGAATATCTGGTTTACACAAACAGACTATGACCTAGAGTACTGGACTGACTCAGGAAAAGAGGACAGCCCCCTTCTCCTGCTCAGGGCCAATAAGCAAGAGGAACAAGAGACTCTGAGCAAAAACACTGAAAACAAAGTTTTGATAGAGAAACCAATAAGCTGGTGAAGCAGACACAGCACTGTAAGCCACATCATCACCTATCACAGGGCAAGAAGGTAGCAGATCTCTAGAAAATCTGAAAACGAATCACTCTGCCAGAAAAGTCTACGTGGCCACTCTCCAATTCACCCTGCACCTAGTGGGAGATGAGCCTTGAGAAGAGTCACAAGGCCACCTCACAGGAGATGGCCTGTCCTGAAACTCAGTGGGAACTCCTACCCTCTAAGAAAGTGGACCCAGAGAAACACAGAGCCATGGGACACCCTGTAATCATGCTCAAGCCAAGAGAGCACTGGTAACAAGCACACACCCAGCACAGGGGTAAGCACAAGTGTGAACGGGGCCAATGCAGGGCCCTGGGAAAGCTGTGTGCCACTCTGCAAACTGAGGGAAAAAAGAACAGGGAAGAACCGTAAATGACTCCCTTCCTAAGGGCTGAATAACTCCTAAGGGAAGGCTGACCCCTGCTGTCCGAGGCAGAAATCAGCACATGGGCAACCTCAGGATCTCCACTGAGGCACTGCATGCCCACCAATCTGGTAACAGGCTTGGACAGCTTGTGGGGAGGAGTATATGCTGGGGGGTGAGGGGAGCACCTCAGGAGTATAACCTAGGGGCGGGAAGCACCCGGTCACTGCAAACTTCAACCAAAAGCATGCAGGTGATTAAAGAAAAACCTGGAGTAGGCACATGGCATAGCAGGGAAGCCCTAGGTTTGCTCTCCAATAGCATAGAGAAATTAAATAAAAAATAAATAAACAACAATCTAACCAACAGCCAAATCCCAGATGAGGCAGTCACAGTGCAGAAACACAAAAAGTCAAGGCAACAGGACTCCTCCAATTCTGCAACAAAAGACCTCAGTGTAAATGAATTGGGTGGATACCACAGAATTCAAAGAAAGGAGCTTAAGAATGTTGGCAAAATCAAAGAGGACTTGAATTCCTGAATGAATTCAAAGACAATACAAACAGCTGAATGAAATAAAGATGTCAATACAGCAATTGAAGGATGAATTCAATAAATACTGAAAAAAAAAAAAAACAAACTGAAGTAAGTCAAAACTAACTCAGTGGAGACCTCACCAATGAAACAGATCAAGTGGAAGACAGACTTCAGGGTGTAGAGAGAAGCTGGATCAAGAAAACAGAAATAATTTCCTACAGTCCATCTGGTCACAATGGACTACAAAGCAAAAATCAACAGCAAGAGAAACTGCAAAATTTCCATGTTGATTGACGCACACTTAACAATCTTAAAATTGAGAGAAATTTTTAAATTCCTAAAATTTAAAGATATAAAAAACACAACATGCAAAAATCTATGGGAAGCAGTGCAAGTGTTCTAAGAGGGAAGTTTATAGCTTTTTTTTTTAATTACTCAAGTAAATAACTTAATGGTACTATTAAAAACTTAAAAAGATAAGGGCCTGGAGAGATGGGTCAGTGGTTATGAGCACTGCTCTTCCGGAGTACCTGGGTTTGATTCCCAGCACCTACATGGCAGCTCACAAGTGTTTGTAACCCTAGTCCCAAAAAATCTGATGCCCTCTTCTGGCCTCCGTGGGCACCAGGCATGAACATGATATTTACCTCTATACAGACATGCATAGAGGTAAAAGATTCAGACATATAAAATAAAATAAAATAAAAATAAATCTAAGAACTTAGGAAAGCAAAAACAAGTCAAACCCAAACACAGTAGACAGAAGGAAATAATAAACATGAGGGCAAACATCAGTGAAACAGAAACAAAAAGTACCAGCAACATCAAAAGTTGGCTTTTTGAAAAGATAAGCAAGATTGGTAAACCATTAGATAAACAAACGAAGAGAGTAAGAAGGCACAAATTAATAAAATTAGAGATGACAATGGAGACATTAAACTAGGTCATCAGGGCATGCTTCGAAAACCTTTATTACAATAAGTTGAAAAATGTGATATAAACATGTCTGACCTATAAAACCTCACCCACCAGATATAAACAGCTTAAATGAATCTATAATAAGCAGTGAAAACAAAGCAGGGGTAAAAAGTCTTGAACCTAAATATAAGGCCCAGATTCTGGTGGGTTTACCACTGAACTCTACCAGACCTTTCAAAAAAAAAAAAAAAAATGCCTCTATGAAGCCAGTGTCACCCTGATACCAAAACCAGAAAAAGACACACATGCAAATAAAAATTTACAGACCAGTTTCATGAATGAATTATAGAATCAAAATTTCTCCTCTTGTGGCTTACACATATTAAAACATAAAAAGTAAGATTTTCAAAAATACAAAATAAAATAATACAAAATAAAATTTGCAGCTACTAAGCTGCAAATAATAAATGGGTAACTTCCTAAAGGCATGTTGCCTACCAAAGTTAAACTGAGATAAGATAAAGAATACTGACAAAGATAAAACACTGGCAAATACAATTTCATCAATGCATCTAAAAGATCATTCACCATGATCAAGTTGGCCTCATCCCAGGGATGTAAAGACAGGTCAACATACACAAATCAATACATGTAAAACATCACATAAATAGACTCAAGGACAGAAATCACATAATCATCTCAATTGATGCAGAAACTAAGCCTTTAACAACATTCATCATCCCTCCCTGATACAAGCCCTGAAGAAACCAAAAATAGAAATACGCCTCAACATAATAAAAGCTATACACGGCAACCCTATCACCAACAAACAGCCAAAACCCTATCACCAACAAACAGCCAAAACCCTATCACCAACAAACAGTCAAAGCTGCAGCTGTTAATCAATAAAACTTAACAGTTTATTGATTAATTAAAAAAAAGCTACAGCTGTAAAGAAATAATTAAGATCAGGGCAGAAATTAATGAAATGAAAATTTTTAAAGAAATCAGTGAGATAAAGAGTTGGTTCTTTGAAGAAATAAGCAAGCTAGACAAACCCATAACCAAACTAACCATAAGAAAGAGAAGACCCAATTAATAAAATTAGAGATGAAAATGAAAACATTATAATAGATATCAACAAAAAGTCAGAAAAACCATAAGAAAATACCTTCAAAATGTATTCCAAGATAAAGAGATGGCTCACAAGTTAAGGTACCTGAAGCCACACCTGACGACCTGAGCTCCATCCCCAGAACCCAAGCTGAAGAAGGGAAGAAAGAAGAAAACCAACTAATACAAGTTTGTCCTCTGACCTCTTATAGTACACAGGCACACAGGCACACAGGCACACACACACACACACACACACACACACACACACGTTAAAGAAACAATGTTTAAAATATAAAATAGAATACTGAACTAGGAAAGTCTAAAATAAATGGACGATTTTCTAAAGGCATGTTACCTACCAAAGTTAAACTGAGATAAGATAAAAGATGTAGCCATATCTGTAACAAGCAACAAGAATGATGCAGCAATTAAAAATCTTCCAAACAAAGAATGTAAGTCCAGACCCTGATGGATTCACTGGAGAATCCTATCAAGCCTTTAAAGAAGAAATAACAGTATTTTTTCCCAAATTATTTCATAAAATATAAAAGAATGCCTCCAAATTCAAATATTACCCTGTTATCAAAACCAGATGAAGGGCACTTACACACACAAAGAAAATTACAGACAATCTCCCAAAAGTATCAATAGAAAATACTTACAGATTCAAGAACACATCAAAAAGAGCATTGTCCTAGTTGGGGTTAGTATTGCTGTGGTGAAACAGCATGACCAAACCCAAGCTGGGGAGAAAAGGGTTTCTTTTGCTTCTGCTTCCACATCCACAGCTCATCACTGAAGGAAGTCAGGACAGAAACTCAAACAGGGCAGAGAGAGGAGCTGATGTAGACGCCATGAACAGGTGCTGCTTACTGGCTTGTACCACATGGCTTGCTCGACCCTACTTTCTTATAAAACCAGAACCAGCAGCCCAAAGATGGCACCACCCACAATGCACTACCCTCTCTCCCACACGCTACACCCTGCCATCCCATCAATCACAAGTTAAGATAATGCTGTAAAGGCTTGCCTACAGTCCAATCTTATGAAGGCATTTTCTCAGTTGGGGTTCCCTCCTCTCAGAACCTATGTGAAGTAGACATAAAATTAGCCAGCACAAGCATTCATCCTGATCAGTTTGACTTTATTTCAGCAACACAAAATGGTTCAACACACACAAACCAATAAATGTAAAACATCACATAAATAGATTCAAGGACAGAAAACATGTCATCATTTCAATAGATGCAGAAAACACCTTTGACAAAGTCCCATCTTCTCATAAGTACCCTGAAGAGACTAGGAATGGAGGGAACATATCTCAGCATAAGAAAGACTATTTATGACACCCTACAGCCAACATCAAGAAAAACTGAGAAAACTCACTAAATTTCCATGAAGATCAGGAGCAAGACAGGGTGACCACTCTCTACTCTCAATCAGTGTACCACTTAAAGTCTCACTAAAGCACAGTAGGACAAGAGAAATAAAATAGCTCAAAGAGGGGAATCAAATTATCATTATCTGCAGACCACATGACTTGATATGTAAGGGTCCATACAGACTCCATCAGGGAACTCTTAGAACTAATAAATACTTCCAGAAAATCAGAGAACACGATCAACTTACAAAGATCGGTAGCCTTCCGATATGCCAGAAATGAGCATATTGTAAATAAGATTAAAGAAGCTCATTCACAACACCTTAAGAACACTAAAATATATTTGAATAAACTTAACCAAAGAACTGAAAGACCTCTACCAATAAAGATGCAATCCACATGAAAATTGCAAATTCTGTATAAGAAACAGAAAAGATAATGCTAACATTCATACAGAAGTGAAAGACCACAGAATGCCAAAGCAATCCTGGACAAGAAAAGCAATGCCGAAGATCTCAGCATACCTCACTCAGGGTGCACTACAGAGGCATGCTAACAAAACTGCAAGGCTGTCACAAAAGGACATGTGAAAGTCAATGAATACATGAGAACATCCAGAAACAAACCCACAGAGCCATTTGATTTTTCACTAAAATGCCAAAAATGTATGCTGGAGAAATGACAGCCTCTTCAACTTAGGAAAACCAAGTATTTACATGCAAAAAAATGAAGCCAGCTTCTTTTGGTCTGTGAACTGTCATATGGTTATCCTGTATATATATATATATATATATATATATATATGGTTAATATCTGCTTTTAAGTGAGTACATACCATGGGTCTGGTTGCCTCACTCAGGATGATATTTTGTAGTTCCATTCATTTGCCAACAAATTTCATAATTTCCTTGTTTTTAATAGCTGAGTACTAATTCACTGTGTACATGTACAAAAATTATTTCCAATTTTTGGCTATGACAAATAAAACTGCTATGAACATAGCCGAGCAAATATCTTTGTTTATGGTAGGGAATCTTTTGGGTATATGCCCAAGAGTGGTATAGCTGGGTCTTGAGGTAAAGCTATTCCCAATTTTTCTGAGAAAGGGCCAGATTGATTTCCAAAGTGGTTATACAAGTTTGCACTCTCACCATCAATGAAGGGGTTTTCCCCTTTCTCTACATCCTCACCAGCAGCACTTGAGTTTTTGATCCTACCTATCCTTTAAGATGGAATCGCAGAGTTGTTTTGATTTGCATGTTCCTGGTGACTAAGGATGCTGAACATTTCTTTACATGCTCCTCGGCCATTAGAGATTCCTCTGTTGTAAATTCTGTTTAGCTCTATACCCCATTTTTAGTTGGATTATTGGTTTGTTGGTGTTTAACTTCTTGATTTCTTTATATATTTTGGATATTAGCCCTCTGTCAGATGTAGGATGATGAATATCTTTTCCCAGGCTGTAGGCTGTCGTTTTGTTCTGCTGACAGTGTCCTTTGCCTTACAGAAGCTTTTCAGTTTCTTGAGGTCCCACTTAGTAATTGTGGATCTTAGAGCCTGAGCTGTTGGTGTTCTGTTTGGGAAGTTGTCTCCTGCGCCAATGAGTTCAAGGCTGAGGTCTCAAGGGAGGATGCTAAAATCTCACTCAGACAGGGAAATAGAATGGACAGAGCAAGTGGATGAAGAGAGGGAACAAGGTAGGAAGGGGAGTGGAGAGTAAAGTGAAGGTAGGGATCAAATGTGGGGATAGTGGGGGCAAAAGGCCACAGGGTTGGGAAAGAAGAGAAACCCCAAGGGCAGGGGCATCTCTGAGACAAGCTGGAGACCTACAACAGGGTAGGCTCCTGGAGGATATGGGAGTAACTCTAGCTAAGACTCCTAGTAGTAGGGGTCATAGAGCCTGAAGAGGCCTCCTTCTAGCCAGACAGTACTCCTAGTAGAGGGAGGAAACACCAACCCATCCACAAAGACTTCAAATCAAAATTTACCCTGCCTACAAGATGTGCAGGGATTGAAGGTAGACTAGAGATTGAGGGAATGTCTAACCAATGTCTGGCCCAATCTGAGACCCACTCCATGAGAAAGAGCCAACCCCTAACCCTATTAACAATACTCTGCTTTGCTTGCAGATGGGACCCAAGCATAGCTGTCCTCTGAGAGGCTCCACTAGCAGCAGATTGAAAGAGATGCTGAGACTCACAGCCAAACATTAGGGTAGCTTTGTGGGAGAGTCGGGAGATGAATAAAAATCCCTGGAGGGGACACGAACGCCATAAGAAGATCAAAAGAGGCAACCAACCTGGGCCCAGGGGGCTTACAGAAACTGAAGCACCAGCCAAGGACCATACATGGACTGGACCTAGGCCCCCTACATATATGTAGCCAATGGCAGCTCAGGCTTCATGTGGGTTCCCTAGTAAGAGGAGCAGGACTCTTTTGCCTGCTTTTCAATTACTTCCCCCTGACGGGACTGCCTTGCTGCCCAGCCTCAGTGGAAAAGGATGCTCTTGGTCCTGATGTGACTTGATGTCTTGGGACAGGATGACTGGGGGGACTCCCCTTTTGGGAGTGACCATGAAGGGAAAAGGAAACCCTCCTTTTGGGAGGGCTAGGAAAGGGGGAATAGGGAGAAGAGTGAAGAAGGGTGAGACCAGTAGGAGAGGAGTGAAGGGGCTACCATCAGGATGTAAAGTGAATTAAGAACAAAACAAAACAAACAAACCAAAAAAAAAAAAAAAAGAAAGAAAGAAAAAACCAGGATGAACAAGCCAGAAATTTGAACTCCTCTGTGCCCTCTGTTCTAGTGCCTGCCTGCAGTTTCCTGCCCTGACTTCCTTAGATGATGGACCACAAACTGTAAGACGAAATAAATCCCTTCCTTCTCCCCCCCCCCAAAAAAAAGAATGAAGCCAAAATGGATTGAAGACCTTAATGTAAGACCTGAAATTCAGAATTTGGAAACTGTTAACGAAGACGTGGGGAAGCAGACAAAGTCAAGGACTTACTGAACAGGACTTTAACAACTCAAAGAATAGGGCTTGACCAGTCAGAGTGCAAGAGATTGTAAAGCTTGCTCTGCAAATACAGTAACTGAGTGAAATCTTTGCCAGCTGAGTGAATGCCAGAGAAATAGTATCTATAATATATAAAACCTCAACAGATTAGATACCAAAATGCCAAGCAATGGACTCAAAAAAGGGGCTAATGAAACAGTCCTCAAAAAGATAAATTACTGGCCAAAAAACATGGAAAACAAAGTTCAAAAGCCTTGGCAATCAGGGAAAACAAAGTAAACAACAGTGACATTCTTTCTCTCCTCAATCAGAATGCCTGCTATTAAGACCAAAAAAGCTGGTGACCATGAAGGGAAAAGGAAACCCATAGGTGCCCCTGGAATGTAAACAAATTCAATCGCTGTAGAAATCAGTATGAATATTCCTCAAAGAAAACTGAAGCTAGAACCACAGTGTGACCTGATAATCACTCTAGGGTGAGTACCTAGGACTCGAAGCCAGCACACCTCAGAGACTGCACACCTGTACTTACTATGGCAATGCTCATGACAGCCAGCTACCAAATCTGTGCAGGAGTCTATCTACAGGCAAGTGGACCAGACAATGGGTCACACAGACAGACAGGCACACAGACAGTCACACAGACAGATACACACACAGAGAGAGACAGAGACAGAGACAGAGAAAGCATGTGTGTCACACATACATGGAGTCTTACTTAGCCATAAGGAAGAATGAGGTTATGTCATTTGCAGGAAAACAGGTACAACTGCGTGTCATATTAAGTAAAACACATCGACTCAGAAGGAAGAAAATGTTGTGTATCTGCTTTCATTTGTGGCTCCTAGATTTCGCACAGATACATAAATCATACTTACATATACATATGGCATTGTGACAGTAGCTGTGAGACTGTCTTGGAAAAGAAATGAAATGGGGGGAAAGGAGGGGAGTAGTACTTGTGTGAAAACGTCTTTATGAAACCATCACTGTGTACGATGAATCTATGTCAACAGAATCCATTAAACAATTAAAATCTGCCTTTCTGATTCAAGGCTACAGACCACAAGATAATGATCGCCACCTTGTGGCCATGAGTGAGAGGACAAGCGACTCAGAGCTGAAATCCTTGGCATGGCTGAACCTCTGAACTAGAGCCAATAATTCCCAGTCTCCAGACACCTCCCAGAGAAAAACACAGTGGCATATACGGAAAGGCCCTGGGTCTGGCTTTCTGTTACCTTCAGAAAACCCTCTCGCCTATGTCAACTGGTGAGCTGGGAACACTGGTAACCGCTAAGAACACTAGAATGTGGTAACCCAGTAAAGTCACCAGCACCTCCTCAGACTGTTCTATGCACATAGCTCGTGAGGTCACTAGAATATAAGGACACATAGCTCACAGCCGCAGCCCACAGGAGGGTCAGGCTGTAGAGTGGACAGACAGATGCAAACTGTTAGAGGCAGACAAAATAATAGGTGCATATGCAATATTGCAGAGAATAAGGAACAAGAGATTCCTGTGGTTCTTATACTCTCCCATTCTTCTATCCTTAAGTAGAGGAAATTTTCACAGTAATTTTGCTGATCCCACAGTCTCAAAAATTGCATAATTATTTAATATCTTAATCTTCAAAGGAGCCAATGAGAAAAAAAAAAAAGGCAAACATGTAATGGAGCAACTTCGGAGGCTGTCTACCTGTTGAAAACTCTACAGGAGCCTCTGCAATTGTTTAATATTTGCTCTGGAGATTACATCCCAAAGCTCATCATTCCCAGAAACAAGCTATCTAAAAGAGCCTTGAACAATATCCTACTGCACTGAAGATACACCGGCTGTCGTTATTAATGAAACACTTACCTTGCACAAGGCCATATTCAGTTTGATTGTTTTAAACTTAGTGACATCGCATGTTTTCAAATGTCACATTCAGCCATGAAAATGTCATTAAAAAGAAAAATAAAGACTGTGGTACTACAGTGTGAGTCAGGAACCAGAATGCTTACCTACAGCTCAGACTTCCGGAGCCCCAGAGTCCACTGCAGAAGAAGTAAACATTGTGGGGGAGGGGGAATGCGGAGGGTACCTCTCGGCATTTGAATGCTGGGTAGGAAATGATTGGGTGTTAAAGAGAGGGTAAGAAAAAGGGTGAACTGCCTCAGACACAACAGGTGCATGTGCACAATGGCTATTTGGGTTTGCTGCATTTACGGTCTTTCCAATGTTTCCAGCTTCTAGTTGCATTCTCCTTAATGCTGTGACAGAGTCGCTATGGTGAGACACGTAGAGAAATATGTCTCACACAGGCAAATGAGGCTAGAGAGTAAAGACAGGACAGCAGAGGCAGGCAGGAGCCTAGGTGAGTGAGCCCTGCTCCTGCCTACAGGTTATGTTATTTTATCATGGTTGAGCTGACTTTCATCTGTCCATAACAACTATTTACCAGCAACTGAGTGCTGCTTGGGCCTCTGATGCATGAAGGTGCAGGTGGAAAAAAGTCATGTCAAGACATGAGGATTTATTTCCTATATGTAAGTAGCTCAAAGCAGCTCTTTCCTAATGAGATCCAGTGCAAGAATTAGCTGGAACTTGCTTTGTCCCTCTCACACTATTACCATGCTGAACACAGAGTCCTCTCTCTCTCTCTCTCTCTCTCTCTCTCTCTATCTCTCTCTCACACACACACACACACACAAACACACACTCACTCACACACACACACACCCTTCTCTAAAACCCAACACAACCCAACTTAGGGCATCTTGCTATGATGTGGCCCTGGCTACTAGAGGGGAACACTGGACAGTGGCTGGAAAGCTGCCTGTGACCTGGGAATAGCCCTTCCAAGCCATCCCAGAACATCCAAGGCAAACCTCTTCTAGACCAGATATACCAAGCACTCCAACAAGACCCGCAGGAGAGGAAACGATTTCTTCTGGCCTCCAAAGAACACTAAGAATGTTGCTATCTACACTAACCAAAACCAAGAGAGACCTGAAGACTGGGAACACTGCCCAAAGCCAACCTCATCTTACCCTGCCTTGCTCTACTCCCTGAAGGGCTGCCTCAGATACAGCTTCCTGAGCAGTAATCCTGTGACAAGGAATGGGCAGGGGGTGCTGTGGAGTTGGACAGAGACCTACAGATCCTGAGAAGCCACAGCACTGGCTTGCAGTTCCCAGCTGCATCAAAAGGCCATGGTTTGCTCCCTCTAGCAAAATGACCCTTCTAGAAAAGTACTGTCTCTGGACCACCAGTTGTTCCCACGTCCTTGCTGCCTCTGAGCTCCAAGCTCTGATGGTGTGGCCCTTTCCTCCCAGTCTGCTCAACTTCATGTGCAGCCAACCCGGTACCACCTATGGGGCTCACAAGATAGTATTTTAAACTGACTACCCCACCAGATCCAATGGCAAAACTCTTGGCTTGGGTTCCTCTTCCCACTCACCATCTTCCCTTTCCTTCCCCTACATACCTTGCCAACTGCCTAAGAAATCTATCTAGTCCAAGGCCACTTGCCCCCTCTTACTGGAAGCCCTCAGGGTGCTTCCTTCCAAGCTTTACCCCACAGGATTCCAAGCCTCCTGGAGTGTCACCCTGTGCTCAAGCAAATGATGCATGCCTCCTCCTGCATCTCTGAGCACTGTGGTCCAAGCGCCTCCCTGCTCTACTCACCTCTCTCCCCCGACCTCCCTGAGCCTCAGCACCTTTGGTCCACCCCATCAAGCAGGTGAGGCTCTCCCACCACAGCATCTTTGCACCCTGCCTCCTCTTCCTGGAATGCCGTCCATATTCAGCTCTCTCCACACCTGGGGTTGAAGCAGTGTTGCGGGATAACTAAGGTGCTGCTGGTGAATACACGGTCATCACACATGAGCATGTTTCTACTGAGCCCTGTGTGGAGAGAGGCTGTGGGTATGTGTCTGTCTGTCTTTCCCAGACTAGAATGCCAGATCTTCAAGGGCAAGGCTTATGCTGCTCTCGATCCCTATTTTCCCCTATGACTGAAAGCATAAGTTATGTCCTGTACTCACAAGAACTCTGCAAAGTCGGCTGGATTTCCCTTTCAACCCTGAGGTAAGACACTCAGTGAGCTGGTCACACAGAAAGTAAGGGCGCAGCCAGCATCCATGCTGGGAGTGGACCCTAAGAGTGCTTTCACCACAGGCCCTGCAACGTGGCCCTCAGGTCAGGGGTGCTCAGCGGCATTTGTTCATGGCCGTGCTTCCAGGAAACAGGACTCCATTTACGCCTTTCTCCCCCTCTATCCAGGCACTTTCTCCATCTTCAAACCCAGCATAGATATACCTAGGTACCCAGGACCAAGGCTATGTGCCTGGCTCACTCCTCAGAGGAAAGGGGAACCTTCTGTTCTGCTGGCTGACATCTCTCTCATGCCCCTTGCTGAGCTTTGCAGAGCCTGCCCACAGAGGCCCCACTGCTATGTGCAGTCACTCAGCAGCCCTCGGGAAACAGCACAGTTTGCATATTTCCAATGGTACTCCTGATCAGTGTGCACACGTGATGAACATGAATGCCTCCAAGTGTCATTTTCTCAGGCTTCAAAGCAGGCAGTCTTTGTGTGAGTAAATATTGAGTTGACGCTAAGAGGGGAGTGAGCTGTTAAGTTCTATTTGCTACTTTCATCCCTGAGCTCATAACAGAGCATAAGCTAAACAAAGAGCAGTGGACGCTGGCACAGACCTTCGGCAGGTAGAGCCTTTTCTGCTGGTCCTTCGCACATCAGCGATTTGCTTCTCCAACTTCGACAAATATTTACCACTTTGGTTTTTTATGTAATGGAAGGATAATGTATTCCACTGTCCTCAGAGCTACCTTAAAGGCCTTAGGAAAACAGGCAATTTACTGACTATGTTTCTCTTGCCACTAAATACAAATCTGGTAATTGTTTATCTTTGAAAGCAAATGACTTTAACTTTTTGGCTTCAAATAGTCTAACAGAATTCTTAAAGAAAAAAGAGTAAGAAAACCATAATCACAGCAACCTGACAAAGAGCCTGAGTTTTACATCTAAACTTTCACCCACACATGCTCACACTTACCCACAAGCCCTAAAAGCCTTACTGCAAGTACAATCTAACTTCTAACGCTGCCGTGATGGCGAGACCCACAAGAAGACTCTAGCTACTGCCTAGAGCTGATCCAGACCAGGACTGCCATCAGGCACATCCATTTCCATCAGCTATCTCCTGGTCACCTGCCTATGGCACAAACCAGTGGACATAACCAGGAAAATGTCTGGAAGCAATCCAATACATGACAGATTACAAAGTGGCTATACTGTGATAATCAGCATTACAGCAATTACACAGAACAAGAGTAAGGCAGTCCATGCTACAGCCAGCACTCTAGTGGTCTACACATTGTCTCCTTCCAGCTCCAGGCACACCTTGTAGATGAGCAAGGACACTAATAACCAGGCTCACAAGTTAGCAAGCCTGCTCAAGGTCTCCACCCAGGCAGCCAACTCCAGAGCCTCCTCACAAGCATGATGGGATCCACTTCCTCCCTACACATTCGTCGGGCTTGCTGCAAAATCTGAGCAGCTAACTGACAGCCCCTGTTCAGCAAAACATGGGTGCATGGTGTGCTGAACAAGGAGAAACATGATTCCAACTTCACCAAGGAGATTCTGCTCCTTTCCTATGAGAAACCCTGCTTTCCTATTTTGGTGAAAGGAACTTCCACCCATCTAGCTCTATGCCAAGCCTAAAAACACCACCTTGTCTGTAGTGCCCTCCCACCCCAGGTGAGAACTGCTCTATGGACACCCTCATCTGTACAAGGTCCTGAGCTGGAACAACAGAAAATTGGGGACAGCCTCCATCCCCATCAGTAGAGGGCTTGTAAAATAAACTGTGGGATACCCACTGAGCGGCATGTGGCTATCCAGGAGCTACTCTGTAAATACATACAATTCAAAAAGTGAGTTGTGGACCAGCATGTGCCTCTGGGTGGATGAAGAAAAAGTACTGCATAAATGCACAGACTCCAAGGCACCGCTCTACAGACTGCTGCTTAGGTTCTGAGAGAAGAGGAAAGGGTAAGAAGAACCTGCATCCCAACATGATGCTCCTGCCGACCCAGTGATGCTCACCTGGACCCAATCAGAAACAGAGGAACACTGACAAGCAACTGCCTGCACACCTTGAATGTGCTGAGATGAAAGCACAAGGAAGGGGAAGCTAGTATTCCAGGCTCACAGAGGTATTAGAGCAGAGAGGACTGTGGGGAGGGTGGGGATGGTGGGCAAGGAAGCAGGAGATTTAATGGCCACTCTTGGGCACAGCTGGTAAGTGTGAACGCACACTGCGCACCCTCACGACACAGGAAACAGCACTGTGTCAAGGCTACACTCTTTACACTGAATAAACTACCTTCGTGCTCTCAGGAAGTACACGGCAAAGCTCTCGGGAGCACATGGAAAGTTGTCTCCTACTGACTCTGGTTCTGGGAGCACAAACACAGGCACAGACAGAGAATGGGAAAAATGCAAACAACTGGTAAAACTAGGTGACATGTGCTTAGAAGTTGATTACTATCCTTGAGACTTTTCCTAAGCATAAAATTACAAATGTTTCTAGCAATGTTCACAGACCACCTCTGACAGGAGGCTCCTGAAACAGGGGAAAGCAGAGGCCTGTTTTCACTCTTCATCCTCTTGTGCTTTGTAATATTATAAAATATGCATGTGCTACTGACTTTTTAAAAAACAAGTTCAAGCAAGGCATGATAGTACATGCCTTTAATCCCAGCTCTCAGGAGAGGCAGGCAGATCTCTGTGAGTTCAAGGTCAGCCTAATTTATATAATGAGTTCTAGGATAGCTAGGGCTATGTAGGGAGACCCTGCCTCAACAACAAGGACAAAAAAATTTATTAAGCTAAGAGAAAAATTCCATTGTGGAGATTTCAAGACCTAAGGCTGTCCTGATCCAGCCTTGAACACAAGACTTGGCCATCCTCCCTACAGCTTCCCAAACTCATAGATCAGCTTCCTGCAGCCCATCCACAGGCCCCATGCGCCACCTCCTGGCCAACATGGGCATTACACTTCCCAGTTATCAGCCCTAAAGGTGCTACTCTGGCACTGCCTACATCTTTCATGTTCAAAGAATTTCTTTCTCTACTATGAGTGATCCCATGGTCTAGAACACCTCCTGGCCCTCAGAAAATTCAAGCACCTAGTAAACACCTGAGTTCATTCAGCAAATACAAGCTGTGAAAATGAAAGAATAATCAAATGGCAATTCTACCACAGGGACTTGAAAGCAAGTGTCTTGGTGACTGGCCAGTGTCCACACAAGTACTTCAGGTGACCAGGCAGCTCAAGAGAATTCACTTTGACAACCATCCTCTCTTCCTAGTGCCTACCTGGACCTTACCTGTCATCCTCATACCATCCCTATCCCCATGTCTGCACAGTACAAAGTCAGTAGCTCAGGATGGTAGTCACCCCACCTCAGTCCTCAGAAGTCACTGTCAACTCACAGCCTATGAAGAACAAGGACAGCCACGTGCCCAGAATCTAGACCAGAGTACCACAGTAGGAAAAGTATACTGTAGCATTAAGAAAGAAAATAAAAAGTATATACTAGGAAACTGTATTGGGGATACATTAGTAAACCAGTCTAAAGAAATTACGCAGCCCAACTAACAGCATCTTAGGGACTCAACGTCAGGAAAACACAACACAAAGTGTGTGTGCAACCTGTAATGACATGTGTGGTCTTGTAAGAAACAGAGAGCCCACCCTCAGGGACTCACCAAGGTCTGTGTTGGGGCCAGCAAGTAGCTGGTTGAACTTGTCCAGCCGAGAGGCCTCTCTCTTACTCAGGGCTGAGCCACCAAGGGCATGTGAGTCAGATGTCCCACTCAGTGAAACAGTGGCTGAGTAGGGGAGAGACTGGGACCGCTGCAGAGGGACGACATCGCTGGTGCTTTCTAGAAAGGGCATAAGAACAGAGGGCAAGGTTAGCAGGTTAGCGGAAGCCTCTGACCTCCTGGCCACATGCTCACCACGGCACTCACTGTCTGGTCAGTTTTCCCTTCCTCCCATCATCCAGTTTACTGTTTAACAGTAAAGGGGATACATCTGCATATGATCACATCATGACAACCAGCAAAGTCCAGACCACTCCTCTCTGGGTATGAGATATCCAGAGGCCTGGAAGGTGGATCAGGCCTGTGGAGGAACAGGTTTGCATGGGTCACCCAAGTATACTTGTGGCAGGCAAGCCACTGTTCTACACCATGAAAGAAAAGAATGATGTTCCAAAGCACTGAGGACAGCAGTACGTGACCAGGAGGCTCCAAGAGGACCTGGCCATGTCCAGAGATCATCTGACTCAGTGCCTCCACTTCTCCCCCGCTCCCGAAACCTGGAGTTCTAGCATGAAGGAACAAAGGAAGCCAAGCAGGCAAGGAGCCTTCACGGACAAGAGGAGGGGAGACGCCAGCAGAGTGCAAACCTCCCCTCTCTCTCTGTATCTCCTTAGCTGCTGCCTACCAAAACCCTGCTGGTTCAGGGAGTCCGAGAAGGGAGGTGAGGTAGCACAATCCATTCAGGAACCTGGCTAGGAACAGCCCAGAGAGAGCCAAAGATCCCCAGGTCACTCAACACAGAGCCACAGGGACCAAGGAAATGAGGCTGTGGGCCCTGTCACCGCCAGGTCCAACTCCCACCTCAACTTTCAGTGTACAGTCAAAAATGAGCCACAGAAAAGACCTATATCCAACATGCTGGTGTCTACCTCAGACACTGCAGACCAGCAGGGGCAAGAACCCCACCTGTGCCTGTATCCACACTGTTCTACTCCCTAGTCACTGTAGGCAGCCTTTCAGACAACCTACGAGCAAGATCAGAAGGTTCTGGGCAGAATCTGGCCCAAGGGTTAGCCTAAGGACCTCTGTTCTACCCCTACCTGCAGGCAGCATCCAGAGTAAAACACCCCCCACACAAAAAAAAAAAACCAGCAAGAACAGGCACTGGCGGTCAAGAGCAGAGTGGCATGGGGAGAGTCTGTGCACGTGTGCGTGATGCACATGCATAAACTCGCATGTAGAATCTAGAGCTCAAGAGCGGGTGTCCTCCTCAATCCCTCTCTAGCTTATTTTGGGGGGGCAGGTCCTTTCACTGGGTGTGAAGCCCACTGACTGAGCTAAAAGTGACTGGCCAGCAAGCCCCAGGATCATCTATTATTTATGTATTCTAACATCCAAAGCTGTGGTACTTTGACCAGGAATGGCCCCCACGGGCTCATATATTTGAATGCCTGGTCATTATGGAGCTACTTGACAGGGAGTACGAGGCATGGCCTTACTGAAGTAGGTGTGGCCTTGTTGTAGGAAGTGTGTCACTGGGGGTGTGTCACTGGGGCTTTGAGATTTCAAATGCTCAAAGCAGCCCCAGTGTCTCTCTTCATGCTGCCTGTGGATCCAGCTGTAGAACTCTCAGCTACAAGTCTGCCTGCATCCACTATGCTTCCCGCCATGATGATAATGGACTAAACCGCTGAATGTAAGCAACCCCCCAGTTAAATGCTTTCTTTTGTAAGAGTTGCTGTGGTCATGGGATCTCTTCATAGCAAGAAAACATTAAATAAGACAGAGGCCATAAGAAAACATGCCATGGAGGCAGAATCACACACAGCTATCTGGGAGGCACAGGAGAGAGTGATTAGAACCTGGGGTGAGGATCCAATGACCCTCACATTCCTTCTCAATATGAGAAAATATCAACAGTTAACAGGTCTGATCGTGGGGGTCTCTTGCAAACAGTCACAGCTGTTATGTTCAGAGGATGGCATTCTACAACAATGACCAATAGGGGCTAAGCCCTGGACAGAGAAAGCATACCACCTCTTCTCCACACACTCCTGAAGCTCCCAGACCAATGTAACCCATTCTGGCAGGCAGAAGTCCACTGGCCTTACCAGTGGGAGAGTGGGGATACTCAGTCTCTGCCAGAGTCACTGCAGAAATTTGAGCAACATCCCTGCCACATCCACCATGTTCAGTGCCACAAACACACCCTGCTCCAGCTCTAACATACACTGTCCAACACACTGCCACATGCCTCCTGGGGCCAGGATCTTTGGATGAGAAGTGCTGGTCTCTGGTAGCCAGCACTAACATCAGGGACTCTGGAGGCACAGACCCTGGGTTTAACAACCCCACCCCAGGCCCACCTCTCCTGAGCAGCTCGAGGTCTTCTTAGTGCACATCTGTGAAAAAAAGAACAAAACAAGTCCCTCCTAGAAGGCTGAGTTTAAAGAATTTATCATTCAAGGGGCTGGCCACAGAGTGAACAACCACAGCTATTATTATCAAGTGCTCAAACAAATCTCTCCCAGAAAGCCAACACAGGATGCTCAGCGCAAGATCTGCAGGACCCAGTGATGAGATCACGGCCATTTCTCCAGCAATATGACTTCCTCACTTGTACGGGAGAGGCTGCCACAATGTGACGCCACCAAGCTCTATCACCTGCCTGGATCTGAGTTTCCCTCTGGTCAGGGCACCATTTTCAGCTCCTCCTTCTGGGGTGCTGAGGGCCATCAGCAGTGATAACAGTGCCCTAGATGTACCAGCTATTCCTGGGGACTGAGGAAGTTTTGTCAATGGCTCTCCTAGCACAGCGGTGAGCAAAAGTATCCAGGGTCCCTGACAACCCTTGGACGCCACCACTAGAGGGCACCCTACCCAGACTGAGCAGACAGGAGGTGGAAGGCAGCACTCTCCATCAGAACTTTGAAAGAACTCAAAAGCAGCTGCAATTCCCCGGTAAACTCAATTTTTGCACTGCAGTTTCCCAGTAAACTCAATTTTCTAAATTTGTTACAAACCAAATAAAGCCAGCTTCTCACCTGAAAAAAACTGTAACATTTTAGCACAACCCAGTTTTGAAAACCAGGCTAGGTACAAAGTGCCTTTCTGAATCTAGCAGGGTGGCCTTAGGCTACTGTGTATCTGTTTTCTCATCCATAAATGAGAGAAAAGTACCCTTACCTGGGAGAGGCATGCTTGGGCACTCCAGGATCCTTTCTGAAGGAGCCTGGCATCCCCCATCTCCTATGCTTTCCCATGGTCCTCTTCTTGGGCCCCTATACAAGTCACAAGCCTTGTCATTTCCTATGTAGGAAAGATGCCCTCAATTCCAGAAAGTAAAGAACATCTGGACACCATGGACAACGAGGCTATTTCAGGGCCTGGGAGTACCACATCCACATGAAAGATGGTCTTATAGGCTCCCATAGACCAGAACCTGCTGCAAACAAGCTCTCCTTATCTGTCCCTTTGTCCCTACCTGAAGAACGAGGAGTGTGGCTCTCACTGACAGACTTCACCAGGCGGAGGTCACCACTTGGAACTACAGGAGGCTCTGCTGTGGGCTGAGGTTCTGGTTCTGGCATCTCCTTCTGTGAGGGCTGGCTCTGCCTCTGGCTGTGGTTGCGTAGGACACGATGTGCTGTCTCCATGACCACCTCAGAGTTCAGGCTCTCTGTGGCCATTGCCAGGAGCTCATCGTCATCTTCGCCAGCATCCCAAGCATCACTGGTATTGCTCTCAAACTCCTGGAAGGTGCTGACCCTCTTGGCCTTCACTGGGGTGGTGGGTACCTTGGGCGAGGTCTTGAGCAAGCTACAAAAGCAAATGTCTTTATTGTGTACACTCAGCCAAAAGAGAACCCCAAGTGAGAGGACACATCATCTAGATGAGAGTGCCAAGAAAAGCACAATGTGGTGGCATCAAAATAGGACTCAGCACTGCACAGGCTACGTGACGGGGAGGGGGCGTCTCAGGCAAGAGCCACCAAGCACCATAGAACTAGAGAGGTGCCAAGGCTAGAAAGCACATTCTACACTCCACTCTCTCCATCTCAGCCAAGTCCGACAGCTGCAGCTGAGGTGTGCAGGGCAGGAGGAGCCTCCAGAGAACAGGGCATTTGCATGCACACACAGAGACGGAACAATCTGAAGGAGAGCCCCCAACCTTGACTATGCATACCATCAGCCCTGGCATAGTCAGGAACTATGACAGGCAGGTGCAGCCCTGGAGGGCCACACCAGCAAGAGCTAAGAACAGGACAGAGAGAGAGTGCAGGACAGAGGAAGGATTCAGATAAGCTATAAGGACAGTCTGGAGTCACACTGTCCTCACGCCAGGAGTGCTGAGTACTGAGTGCCCTCTGCCCTCTGCCCTCTGCCCTCTGCCCTCTGCCCTCTGCCCTCTGCCCTCTGCCCTCTGCCCTCTGCCCTCTGATTTGCAGTCCCCACATCCAACTGCCAGCTACAGAGTGAACTAGGCACAGACAGCAGTGTCTCACAGAGCAAGGGATTAAGCCATCTGCTGACAGAACATGTCCCTTCCCTCAGAGAGTCCAATAAGCTGGCAGAAGCAGGACACTGACAGCCACTTACGTGCCATGTAACAGTGGATCAAAAGGTGGATGCTGGGCTCCATACACATGTTGGATGCTACGAAAACAGGGAAACAAAAAAATTAGATCTTTCCCCCCCAGCTCTGCTGAGAGCCCAACTGGATCAAGAAAAGTGTGACTTCCTTAGTCACATGCCCAGGAGAAGCCACACTCTATCAGCAGCTAGCATATCTTGCCACCCAGGCCTAAGGCCCAGTCTAGTGAGAATGGCACCACAAAGGCCCACACCCCTACAACAGGACAGATACCCAGGCCTGTCCTGAAAGCAGGAAGCATGGCTCTCCAGGAGCCACCCAGACACCCAGACCACTGGGAACATCAGGGTGCCTGAGCCACTACTCACAAACGTGTTTCACAAGCAGAACTTGACCTCACAAGTTAACTTCACTGGGAATTTGTACCAGGTGCTGTTCTGATTATCCAAATATACAAAAAAAAAAAAAAAAAAAAAAAGGAAAGATTTAAGGTTTAGAAAAAAATAAATGCTGTCACTTTTCCAACAAAACCAGCCAGGCTCAGTCAGCACTTTCGGACCTCAGCTTCTCCAAGTCAGGCACATCCCAGAACAGAGGTGAGGTGAGGCCTGGATACTCGTAACCGCACAGCATGAGAAGCCACGAGAATGAAGCCCCCTCTGAAGACTGGTACATTAGAAGATTAAGAGACTCCATGCTGGCTTTGGAGAGCTAGGGGCCCAAGCTGACCACCTCCTTTCACTTCCAGGTACAGGAAACAAACAAATCCCTATTCATCAGAGCTACTGTCATCAGTCTAACTGGTACAGTAACACTCTGAGGTTCTGACACAAGACCCTGCTGGAGGAAGAAGTGTGCAAGGAGAAACATGAAGACCAATTCAGGCAAACACATGAATTTTTTTTATTGTTTTTAATGAAATCCTGGTACCATAGATGGCTCAGCTGGTAAAGGGGCCTTCTGCCAAGCCTGAATCCTGAGTTCAATCCCTGGGTTCAGTCAACTTCATGATGAAAGGAGAGAACTGATTCCCAAAGTTGTTCCCTGATCTCCATCCAAGCACTCTGAAACATGCATATGTGCACACACACACAAACACATAAATAAATGTGTTTTTGAAGTGTTTTGAAGTATTTTTTGAAGTGAGTTAAAAGATGTTGTTTTTAATTTTTTTCTATACACTATGCTTTGATTGCATTCTTCCCCTTTCCCAGCAACTCCCCACCTCTATCACAAAAAAGAAAAAACAAAACAAACAACAACAACAAAAAACAGTAAGACAAAAAATTGCAAACAAAATAAAAAGTGCACAGAACAATAGAGTCCATTTTGTGTTGGCCAACTACTCCTGAGCATGGGGCCTACCCTGAAGTGTGGTTAATATACCCAGCCAGTGTCCATTACAGAAAACAGACTGTCTTTTCCTAGCAGGTATCAGTTGCAAATAGTTTCCTGGTTAAGGGTGGGACTTTGTGTGTTCACTTCCCCTTCTCAGTGCTGGGACTGTGTCTGGTTTGAAGTTGTGCAGGTCTTATGCATGCTGTCACAGTCTTGGTGAACTCATACATGGGTCATCCTGTGTGTCTGGAAGATGCTGCTTCTGTGGAGTCCCCCACCACCTCTTCTAACTCTCACATTCTTTCTGCTGCCTCTTCTGCATAGATCCCTGAGCCTTGAAGGGAGGGGCTTGAGGAAAACATCCCATCCAGGGCTGGCTGCTCCGAAAAGTCTCTCACTCTCTGCCCATGGTCCAGTGCTGATTTTGTGTTAATTCCCATCTACTGCAAGAAAAAGCTTAGAAGACATTCTAGAATTAAATCTTGGAGTGGGAGAGATGCATCATCAGTTAAGAGGACATACAGCTCTTGCAGAGGACACGAGCTCATTTCTAAGTAACCACATCAGACAACTTAAAGCTACCTATAACTCCATCTCCAAAGAATCAGATGCCCTCTTCTAGCCTCCATGCACACATCCCTACACAGACATGCACATAAACATAATTAAAAGTAAAAAAAAAAAGGGGGGGTCACTAAGACAACTCAGTGAGTAAAACTGCTTACCCCTAATCCTGACAAACTGAGTTTGTTCAATCCCCAAGACCCACATAGTGGAAGGAGAAAACAACTCCTACAAGTTGACCTCTGACCTCTGCCTGCATGCTATGGCACTTACACACATAAAAAAATAAATATAATAAGATTTTTTTAAAATCATGATAAAATAAATCTCCTTACAAAAATAAACCCTACCTTCCTGACTCTGCAATGGGCTGTGACGTATTCCCTGTCACGTATTCCCTGTGTTATTACTTCCTCCTTCAGTTTACTTAAATCATTTATTTACCTTCAGGTGTGTTACTCGATGTGTAAAGAGACTAGAAGCAGCATGTGTAAATTTAAAAGCTCACTATGAGGTGGAAAGTGCTCGGACTTCCCCATACATACCTCTGCAACTCCTTGTAAATCTTAATTATTTCAACATTAAGCGTTTTAAACACCACAGGAATAGAATGAGCTCTGGTTACCTCATCTCTGGCCTGTGCCACCTCCCTGGACAGTATCACTTCTAATTTCACACTGTGCTGCCATATGGCTACAACATAATGAGTTTACCCAAGGTTGACTGTGAAACACAGAACTGATTTTAAATTGTTTGTGGTTACAAGGATAGCAATAACCCCTCTGGAGAGGAATGCCTACACACCACTTGATAACCTCCTGAGGACAAATTCTTGCAATGGGAATGCCCTGGGCATAAGGCACACACTTAAGGAGGTTTGGCCATGCTGCCAAAGGACAGTCAAGCAGTTCCCTTTCCCCCAGCAAGGGCTGGCGGATGGCCAGCTACCACTACATAGACAGAAGGAAAGCGATCTTTGTGCTGGCTCTGTGCCTCAGATATTGTTCATGGTGCCTCTTCTTTTTATAAACTATCCATGTCCTGTGTCCATCTGCTAACAAGGGCTCACCTTCTTACTGATTTGCAGAGTGAGAATTCCTGTGTCATTCACGCAGTATGGCCACCAAAACAGTAGTCCCACCAAACATGTCAATGTCCAGAGCCTATAGGTTTATTACCCCTTCCAGTACAGCTACCACTTTGTCATTAAACAGTTCAGCAGGAAACTTTTAAAAAAGCAATTGGCCCACCACCACTGTTTGCATAACCTCTCCTCACTGGCCTAAGGACATCTTCAAGACAAACTAAAATACAGCGGAGTTTTGTCTTCAGTTCATTTGAATGCCTATAGTACAGTATCTTAATTATATAAAATGTTAGCTTTTATAACTTAAAAATTTTAGTAGAATTTAACAAACACTTTTTGGATAGTAACTACATGACCAGATAGCAGGAAGGCAAAAATAGGTACAATATCATCTCGCTCAAGGTGTTAAGATACTCAAGGTGTGCCAATGAAAGCCAACAACAGCCTAGTGTAATAACGCCCTGTGATCACGTGTGCTACAGGAACACAGCATGGCTCATTAAATTCAGTCTTGGTTTTCCTTTGAAAAACTGTTACACCTATTCCTAAGAAAAGAGGGGCAGACAGAAAATTCCAGACAGATGGGGCTGAGGAGATTTCTCAGTGGTTAAAGTGCTTGTCATGCAAGCAAGCAAAAGGATAGGAATTTGGATCCCAGGACCTATGTAAATACCAGACCAGTAAGTGAGTATGGGCTGCTCATCTGTAATTCAACCTCAGGAGGTAGAGACAGAGGAAACCTGGAACAGGGTGGCTAGCAGGACCAATGATACCACACCACCCAGTTCTGGGGTGAGCAATGGAAAAGCGGAGGGCAGTGGAGGAAGACTCACATTTTAAATGGGTAAATACAGTTACGTGGATTTGAAATGGGTGAGCACATTTGCACGGGCTATGAAATGGGAGAACTAACATTCTTGCTGAACCTTGACTACAACACCAGAGCTTCCACCTGACTGGATTTTCTCTCTTCAACCCCAGACAATCCTCTATGAGAAAACCCAAACTAGTCACAAGAATTGCCATGAGTATTTACCCATCTCAACTGACCCATGACAACTGACAGCTTGGAGCACGCAGCCACTGACCATAGTACTACGAGAAAGTGAAGAGCCTTATTTCATCCCCAACCTTCAAGTCCGCCCAGTGACTCCCAGAACATCCTGGGGTAAGAGCCAGGCTCCCATTCCCCCGTGGACTACTGAATTTCTGTCTACAGAACCCAGGAGACACAGATGTGTGCTCTACGTCAAGGGAGACAAAAAAAGCATATAATTACTCAGATTGTACAACCTGGAGTGTCCTTTCCACAAACCTTATGGAGGTGTCTAACACTGGCGTAGAGTTCTCAGGATGAAGAGTCAAAAGGCCCAGGTGCCAATTCCAGCACCAACACTTACTGGCTGGTAAAGCTTGAGGAAAGTCAACTCTCTGATCTTTACGTTCCTCATACTAGGAGCTGAAATGAGAATCTGCACGGGGTGTGGCTTGGATGCTGGTACAGTGTGCTTGCCTGTGTGAAAGCCTGGCTTCCAAACAGAAACAAAGTACACACTGTGGCCCAGACAGCCACAGTGGTAGCCCTGTGTATACAGACCATGACCCCCATAGGGCGCCTGTCACCACAGCCAATCTACCTTGACTCCAATATCCACATGCTTCTTGTTCCCCAATATATTCATATTCAAAACAGTAGGCAGCTTGGCCTGCAGGGCAGTATTTGCATGTCATTTTCATAAAAGTCTCTGCAGCGTTATCAAAGACTTCAGGCCTTCCCCTCCCGGCAGCACGGGAAACTCATTAATTCTTCATAGGCAAACCACTTGTATTTATTGAGTAGAAAATGTTCCAACAAAGTTCAAGCTCAGACTTAAAGGAGCCTTGTTTTTATCTTATTAAAACTGCATTTATTTGGGCTACCATTGCTAAAAAAGAAAAACAACCATCAGTGAAGCCACTGAAAAGCAGTGGCAAGTGACATATATACTTCCTTCAGACAAGGAAACCTTTCTGTAAAGAGCATTCATGGCTGGGGGTGTGCTGAAGAGGTATGTGTGTAGGTTGGTCTCTGACCCCTCTCCCAAAAAAGTACAGAAATGTTCTTGAATACATCTTTTAAAACTCCTCAGCCACCCAGGACCTCAGGGACTTTTTGTGACAAGCAAGGACATGTGACATAAAACCACATCCTGACATAGAGACAAAAAAATAAAAACTTGTGCAAGTACTTGAGGAAAGAGGCTCAGCAAAGTTTGTGATACTAAAAAGAAAACTAAAAAGTCTTAGCAGAGCTGGGAATCAGAGCTAGGGCCTCCTGTATGCTATGTCAACACTCTACCACTGAGCCACACCCCCAGCACACACACAACCAAGATGCTGAGTGTGATAAAGCACCGACCAGCATGCAGAAAGCACTCTCTCTCTCTCGTAGATGCTCATTATCAACTGAGGAATGAATACAAAGGAAGCAAAGTATGTGAGTGTATACACATAACAGGTAGCAGACACATAGACCAGGTACTAACCGTGATGGGCAAAAATGAGATCAACTAATTGATCAACAGAAAACTGAAAGCAAGTTAAATATACTCATGTGTATTTAATGTATAACACGTCACTACTCAGTGTTCATACAAAACCTTGTCAAATTGCTACCATGTGTGTCTTAGTTACTTTTCTGTGGCCGTGACAAACACCATGACCAAAAGCAACTTGGGAATAAAAGGGTGTATTTCATCTCCTACTTGCAGGTAATAGTCCACCACTGAGCAAGGACAGGGCAGGAAACCAATCAGGGCTGGAACCTGGAGGCAGGAGCTGATGCAGAGGCCGTGGAGGAGCACTGCTTACTGGCTGGCTCTGCCTTCTTACTGCACCCCAGTCCTCCAGCCAAGAGATGGCTCCACCCACAGTAAGTTGTGCCTTCCACATCAATCATCAATCAAGAAAATGCATCACAGGCCTGCCCAAAGGTCAATTTGGTGAAAAGTTTTTCTCAATTGAGTTTCCCTGTTTGAAAATGACTCTGACTTGTGTCAATCTGAAATAAAACCAGCTCAGAGATTAGGAGCACTGGCTGCTCTTCCAGAACTCCTGAGTTCAATTTCCAGAAACCACGGGGTGGCTCCCAACCATCTATAATGAGATCTGGCACCCTCTTCTGGCATGCAGCTGTACCTGCAGACAGAACACTGTATACACAATAAATAAATAAAGCTTAAAAAACAAAACAAAACAAAAAAGTAGCCAGAAAAGCATGCATGAGAATGAAGGCATAGCTCAGAACAGTGATAACCAGGAAGCAGGGAGAAGGAACTGGTGCAAGGAGAGAACTCGGCAACCTCCACTGTGTGACGCTTCTTCCTGGGCTGGAGGAGACACGCATGTGCTCTAGGTGGAGCGGTCAGTTGCTTTCTATCTCTAGTCTTCTAATGAAGGCTCTATCTAGGGCAGCGGTTCTCAACCTTCCCAATGCTGTAGTGACACCCAACCAGAAAACAATTTTTGTTGCTACTTCGTAACTGTAACTTTGCTACTGTTATGAGTCGTAATGTAAAAATCTGTGTTTTCTGATGGTCTTAGGTGACCCCTATGAAAGGGTCATTTAAGCCCCCCAGCAGGGTCATGACCCCCAGGTAGAGAACCACTGCTCTAGGGTCACAGGAGACAGACTCTCTTAAGGTACTGCCTCACTGAGGCAGAAGGGTCAAAGCACAGCAGTTGTCAGGGATGCAGGTCATACAGATCTGATGAACACAAAGCCCCACAACACAGCACAGCAAGCAGCCAAGCAGTAGAAAGGGCCCAAAGTCTACCACCTGATGAATGACAGTGCCTTGTCCACACGAATATTAAATCATAAAACGAATAAAACCAGGTATGTGCTGCATACCTGTAATCCCAGCACTCAGGAGGGAAAGGTAACAGATCTGAGTTCAAGGTTATCCTGTGCTACATAGCCACACCCTGTCTCAGGCAAGGAAGGAGGAAATCACAAGTGGAATCCAACATATGATGACTCAGCACAATTTCCAAACTTCACAATGCTGTGAAAGTAATATATACTCAGCAGAAAACACACAGAGTATCTGAACTCTGACCTTTCCCAGGCTCGCAATATGTGGTACAAACCTTTTCTCGGTACTAGGTGACATCAGTGAGCCACAGCTCCCCACAGCAAGAGCAGAAATGGTGACGCTGCACACAGCACTACACTAGGCAAGGAGGCCTAGCACGCTGCAGTGCCATGAGCACTTCCAGCTAACAGGGCACCGGGATGTAACTGTAAACTGAAGAACACGTCAAGTGTCTCGTCCGGTAGCATAAACAAGCCTTAAAAATATGCAAAGCAAACCAGGCCGTGGTGGCAGAACTCAGGAGGCATGAGCAGGCAGATCTCTGAGTGTGACGACAACCTGGTCTACAGAGTGAGTTCCAGGACAGCCAGGGTGGTTATACAGAGAAACCCTGTCTAGAAAAAAGAAAAAAAAAAAAAAAAATATATATATATATATATATATATATGATATGTGCTTAACAAAAAGGTTAAACAGGACTCAAGAGGCTGAGGTAGAAGGGTGGCAGGTCAAAACCAGTCTGGGAGACACAGCAAGGCCCTGCTTGAACACACAAAAAGCCACCAAGACATGCTGTATGATTACAGTGGATGAAATGCCTAGAGGCTCACCCACAGAGACAGGGTGGATTACTAGTTTCCAGGGAAAGGGGTGGAAAGTAAGGAATAATGAGATATGGTTTCTCTTTCTGGCAATGAAAGCATTCTAAAATTAATTGTGGTCGTAATTAAATAATTCTGAATATGCATTTTAAAATCCTGAATGTCTGGCTGGGAAGATGGGTCCCTGAGTAAGACACAGGTAGACCTGAGTTTGAATCCTGAAACCGCCAAGGTAGAAGAAGATCAGATTCCCAAACGCTGTCCTCTATTCTTCACAGACATGTTGTGGCATTACCTACATGTACACACACACGCACACACTTGTTTAAATTGTGAACATTTTAAATATGGTGAATTGTATGGTATGCAAATGATCTCACTATCCAGAAGGAAGGAGTTATGATGCTGTTACTACAGGCCAAAAATAAGTAAATATATAATTCAGAGTAATTCATATGAAAAGAATAGAAACTTCACATCACCTCAAAGCAGAAAAAGGAAACTTTAAAAGGACTCTGGTTACCAGAGTGTACAGAAAGGGGCCATTCGTTATGCTCCATTGTCCACCCTGCACACAGCTTCATGATCCCAGAACAGGGCAGTGAGGGAGGGCTCCCCACAAAAGAGCAAGCAAAATACATCACTGAGGCCACAAGCAGCAGCCCTGATAAACAGCACAGGCTCTCACTCACATCAAGCAGGGCAATCTCGACAGAGGACAGTAGACAACAGGGTGAGCCAGGGAAAGGCAGCGGAGAGATGCCCAAGGAACAACGCCCTGGAACATATGCCTCACAGCCGCTAGGAGAGCCCCAAGGAGGCTACAAAAAGTTTACCTTTTCAGCACAAGGGAACCCCATTAAAATAACAGCCCCCCCCAAAAAAAAGTAAAAAAAAAAAAAAAGCCAGAGAGTAGTGGTTCACATCTTTATGCCCAGAACTCAGGATGCAGAGGCAAACGGATCTCTTGAGTTCAAGGCCAGCCTGGACTGTAGCATGAGTTCCAGGACAGCCAGGACTACATAGAGAAACCCTGTCTTGAAACCCCCAACCAAAAAAAAAAAAAAAAAAAAAAACATCTCAAGAAGGAGAAATGAAAGGGCAAGACTGGGTAGGAAGTGATACTGTAGCCCAAGAATCAGAGGTTCCTCTAGAGAGCTGGGATGGGACAGGACAGGCTGGAGACACTTGAGGAAATGCCCAAAAGGGAAACAAAACCAAAAAGAAAAAAGAAAAAAAAAAAAAAGAGCCCTTAGGTATGTATTCCCATAGGGCTTTGGCCAGAGCAGTCTTTATCATCAGGAATGCTTAAAGAGAAAAGCGTCAAGTTCCCCAGCTTGATCTTTGCTTGAGGAACACCATTAAATACTGTCTCTTCTGCATGGCACTCATCAAATACGACATCTCAGCAGCAGCCAATGCTAGCACCAAAGAGGGCAAGGAACAAGTGACACCCCTACTACAGTGCTGTTTTCACAAGGGGGACAATTCATAAGGACACAGCACAAAGTCAAGGAGAAATGATCAGAACTAGTCACAAGGACCACAGGTTCCAACAAGAAGGCAGCTCCTCTGACTGGTAAAGGCAGCTGTCCCTGACACTAAGGTCCACAGTGACACCAAAGGACTGGCCCCTCCCCAGAATCTGGTCTTTGCCCTGCCTCCCTACTTGCACATGATATGTCCACAGCCAGCATCCACAGTTAGCCAGTGGGTGCTTGTCTTCATCCAGATGACAGGGATCAACATCATCTATCTGGCCTTGAAGTAGAAATGTTCAAAGAAAGATGCTTTTTTCACACCAGCACAGCAACACATGTAAGGGAACAAGGAGACAGCAGTTTCTGGAACTCTGTCACTAAGGTCTGGCTAGTGCACAGCTGGGGTCGGCCAGGCACAGTGTACATGTAAGCAGCAGTTCTCAACCTATGGGGCCAGGCCCCTTTGGGGTCACATATTATATATCCTGTATATCAGATATTTACATTATAATTCACAAGAGTAGCAAAATTACAGTTATGAGGTAGAAATAAAACAATTTTCTGGTTGGGGAGGTCACCACAACATGAGGACTTGTATTAAAGGGCAGCAGCATTAGGGAGGTTGAGGACCAATGATGTAGAGAAAGACAGCAGATCAGGGCATGCTAGGTAAGTCTTGTGCACGCACCTATTCTCAGAGGGTGAATCCTAGAATGAGCAAGTACATCCTGGAGGGGCTGTGCAACAGAACCAATGCTTCATGTGAAGTAGAGAAGGGCTCTAAGTTGAAGAACTGTCAGGGTCCAGCCAGCTCACAGAGGAGCAGCAGCTTGGGCCAGGGCTCAGCTTCCTCACTGCAGCCCATGCAGACAGAGTAAACAGCACAGGTAAGGAGCTCCCTGCACAGCGACACTCGGCCTACACCATCTCTCCCGTCACAACAGAATCCTCAGCCGTGAGCTCAGGGCATGAGAGAACCCACAGCTGTGCCCTGTTGCGATTTGCAGAGCTGGGAGGGGAAAGGGTCGTCGGCAGGACTTCCACATCCCAAGAAAAGAGGAAACAGTATTTCAGAAAGGGAGAAGAGAAAGGCTGGTGTAGTCACAACAGCAGCCCCTAGCATGAGCCACAGGGATGAGAACAGTGGCCCCACTCCCTTGGAGCCTGTGACACCTCGCTCTCTTCTCTGCAAGGTGAACACCAGCATGAGCCTGGAAGAAGCTCACCTAACTTGGCAACCCAAGAGGCATGGCCAAATGCAGCCTGGCAGCTCCGGGGCTCAGTGCTCTGGGGGCTCTGAGGATCACAGCACACTCTGAAGGCTCTGAGAGGCTGGTGGGGATCCAAGCTACTCCTGGAACAACCAGTTCCAGTCGGTTTCAGCTTTCTTAGAGATGCACAGCTAGACAACGAGGCAGTGGATATGACGAGGCAGTGAACAGAGGCTCCTCTAGTTCAAACCCAGACTCTGCCTACAAGTCACACAGCTCCGAGCAAGTGACTTGGCTTGTATTCAGCATGCCTCATCTGTAAAGCGGAAACCACGGTCCCCTCCCCCACCAGCCACCATGAGGACTGCAGCAAGACAAGCACTCAGTAAACAATCCCACAGCCCTGTCACCAGCTCTGGGACTTCACCTCCACAGCACAGGCGCAGCATGGACATCTGCTCCAGGAATGAGTTTGGGGGATGTATCCCTAGATTCCACACTAGAAGAAGAATATGGTCAGCTCCTGAGGCCAAGAGACACTCCCCACATCCCACTTCTGAATGAAGTCCTTACAGGCCCCTTAATGGCAGAAAGCTTGGTCCCTGTCACAGAATGGCCTGCAGGGTTCCACATGGCAGGTACTGGAAGTGACAGATCACTAGGGGGTGGGGGTGACTGCGGGAAGAGGAAGGTCATTCTTCTACCCAGGACCATGGCATTCCATCTCGGCCCTCATCCTGCTGGATGGTGGAAATCTAGGGATGAGAGCACTGTCTTCAGTTCTCGACACTGAGAGTCCACTTGCTGCCCTCATGTTTTATGAACTACATAAAAAGTAACTACAAGTCAAAACATTGAGGCTTTCATTGCCGGGATTGGCAGAGAGAGGTGCCAGAGCCTCACATCTACCAAGCCAGGCAAATGCTCTACCTGTGAGCTACACCAAGCACACAGGATTTTTTCCTTAGCTTTGTCTTCATTTAAAGTTAATTCCAGTATCAATTTGCTATATTAAAAATGCAAGAGAAAATATGACTCACGTTTATTTTCAAATGTTGCTGATGGAATGACATTTGACATGGCAACATGAAGTCCTCACTGAGGGGAGGAAAAGAACTGCATGCACTGCAAAACCACCTGCTAGTGCCTCCATACCCCCCAGACACAGGGGGACCCTCACAGCGAGAGAAACCTGCTCCCCTGAACTCGGTCCTATGGGGATGCAAACTCCAGCACTTCCAGGATGCTGAGAAACAGTAGTGTGGGCACCACCCAGGTAAACACCGTTTCAAAGCCACAAGTCCGAAGACAGACCTCTAAGAACACAGGGCAACAAGGACAAGAGAGGCAGGCCTGTTTAATGCCAGGGCCAGATGAACAGGACACATGACAGAAAAGGCCCTGCTTATTTCCAGCACCTGGGAATACCTTTGAAAGCTGCTAACCTATACAAAATATAAACGCCCAACTCACAGTCAAGAGCAAGACTCTGCTGAGTGAGGTGCCAGGGCCACCTGCAATTCCTCCCCACCAAATATCCTCAGCACAGTCCATACAGAGAACAGAAGTCAGAAGGTGGCCCTGGACTCAGCAGACTATGTGGGCCACCTGCAGTCTATGCTGCAAGCTCGGAGGGAGAATCATTTCCTGCTCATTCTAGCTATGGGCAGAATCCAGATTCTTGCCATTAGAAGACCAGCATTCCCATTCTCAGTAGAATACTGCTCCAAGCTTCTCAAGGCATCACCACATTCCTTGGTGTCTGGCCCCAACCTCTCTGTGCAAAGCCAACAGCTGTGGACCAAGTTCCAATCATGCCAGTTCTCTCCAACCATTTTTAAGACATGGTTACACTGGACCCACCACATAAGCCAGGACTAACCTGAGACAAAGCCAAATGATTGACTATGCTGACTTCCCTCTGTCATATAATGTGGTTTATTCACAGGTTCTAGGGATGGGGACACAAACCTTTGGGACCATGATTATGCTTAGCCCTGAGACCTATGCCCCAGTCCACATGCTGGTCATCAGCCCACCCCTGACATCCAGGCCATCAGTGAATGTGAAAGTTCCATTTTTCAGAGCCTTGACTGTGTCCACTCCTCTCCAACAGCCTCTGTCCTTGTCCTTGCTTCCTGCCTGCTTCCTCCCAGCATGCCTGCTTCCCTTTGCTCACTCTGCAGGGCTGAGAAGTAGTGTTGTTGTCCACCACGCCCTGGGTAAAGACCTTCAATATGCTCAAGACCCTGTAGTCATGTCCAGATCTTCTCCATAGCCTCAAAGGCCCCAAAGCCTTTGCAGCCCAGTGTGCTTCACCTGCTCTCATCCCTCCCCAGGCCACAGGTGTCCCCTGAAGCCCACCCTGCATCTTTAAAAGAAACCTGGCTCCTTCGCCACTTCCAGGTCACAGCTTAGACACAGTGTCCCTAGAAAGGATGTGGTCATTTCCCCTTGTAGGATCCTGGTATTCTGCCAACATGCCCAGATTATGACCTTCACAGAACTTGAGTCGGTACACATATTCACATATGCACTGACCCTTACCCTACTGGCCTCCACAGGCCACGTCTACTTGTGTAGCATTCTGTCTCTGGCATGTCAAAGGTGCTTGTACATGTTTGAATGGCTCCATTATCTCCAGTTCCTCCCCTTTTAGTTGACACTGAATTGGACCTATTGAGCAGTCTCATTTGCTTACACTCCTCATGCCTCCAACAGTAGGGGCTGAAAGCTTTCCAGGCCACAGACTTGAGGCTACACCTCTACCCCAGTCTTACCCCAAGATCACAGGACCTCACCATAGTTGAGCTTGGCCTTTCTTGCCAACATTGCACTTCCAAATACCATTCCTCGCCTACCCTGGTGGAATGCATGCCCTCCTGTCAGCAGGACTCAGAGTCAAGCAGAGCTATGTTAAAATATTAAGCACCAGCTCCACACTGAAAGGCTGCCTGTGTGTGCAAACCCGATGAGTGGGAGTTTGTCTTGGCATTTAAAGTTAAGTGTGGCAGGAATTCCAATTGTGATGATGGCAGAAAGCAACAGCTCTTCAGGAGTCAACTGAGTCAATGGCTCCAGAAAGAACAGGCCCACAAGAGGCAGGGGGACCCAGGCCTTCTGATTCTTATCGCCCACCTACTTACTGCCTTTCCCACTTGAATAACTGCCACTCCTGTCCCTAACATGAAAGTCTCCCCAGAGCCCTCTATGTGGTCTCCCTGCTTCTGCCCTTCCCCCCTCTGTCTGAGTCTCTCTTTTTAAAGCAAGACATCACCACATTCCGTGGGGTCTGGCCCCATCCCTGTTACACAGCAGCCCTGTTACACAGAGAACTTCCCCTGCCGTACAGCTCCTCAAGCCCTACTGTAGTCCCCTACACCCATTCAGAATGAAAGATCAACACCTCACATCTTGCTCTGACCACATAATCCTGCCCACTGCCTCAGCCAAAGCCACTCTGGCTCTTTGCTCCTGTCCCTTCAGACCAGCCCTGTCTGAGGAGCAGGGCCTCTGGTACTTGCTCATTCCTCTGCCTGGAGGCCTCTTCCTCCAGCTACCCAATAGTGCTTTCCCTCACCACCTACACATCTTTACTCAGAAGACGCTTTCTCAGTGAGAGATGCCCGGCCACTATAACACCACGGGACCCTCCAGCTACATTTGGTTCCAAGCTACCCACCCTCCTTCTCTGCAGGACTTTGATGACAGTTCCCACCTTCCAACAGTCAGCTCTCCGTGGACAGAGCTCAGATCTTAGACCATTTTATTCCTGGCAAACAGTGTGAGTTAAATAAAAATTAACTGGATGTATAACTTATCAAGGTCTCAGGAACCTCAATTAAGAAAATGCCTCCACAGTGATCAATGGGGAGTATGCAGCCCATTGTGGGTAGTACCATCCTGAGCTTGTGGTCCTGGGTTCTATAAGAAAACAGGCTCAACGAGCCATGGGGGAAGGGGGGCAAGCAAGCACCCTTCCATGGCTTCTACATCAGCTTTTTGCCTCCAGGTCTCTGTCCTGTGTGAGTTCCTGTCCTGACTTCCTTTGATAATGAACAGTGATATGGAAGTGTAAGCCAAATAAACTCTTCCGGCCCAACTTGCCTTTTGGTCATGGTATTTTGTTGCAGCAATAGAAACCCTCACTAAGACATAAGTCAGACAGATCTTCTTTTGGCTGCTGCCACAGCCACCTGATCTAATGTAGCCCCCTCCCATTACAAATACAGAAATCAATGGCTCCAGGAATGGCACAAATTGGAGAGTATCACAGAAAGAGATAGCTAAAATCCACTCAGCCCCCTAGCCTCCTGGTAGAAGGTATAGTCTTTCTATATATTAGCTCATCCAGAAAGGAAATTTAAAAAAAGACTCCATTACATACACATCCAAAGACCACAAAGCGTACATAACAGAGGGGTCTTAAGGCCATCTCTCATACAACTCTCTTAGCCAAGTCTTTTTCTCACTCCAGGCTAATGTGGGAGACAGCTGGGATCAACCACCATTTCTCAGTCCTTAACAATGAAGATGAAAGTGGGGTACTTCCTAAACAGGCAGAGCTTGTAGCCTACTGAAGAAGCCAGTGCATGAAAGGGTTCCTGAATCCAAACTGCAGATGAACCAATGAGGAATTAAGGAAGCAGGTTGCAGATTAAATGTGAAAAGTAAAAAGGTAAGCTAAGCCAAAAGGAGAGGAGCATTCAACCAGCTAAACAGCATGTGAAAATGGCTTTCCATAAGTACATCACTGGATGTGGAAGACCCTAGAAGCTCTTGCCCATCAGACCTGCAAAGGGCACAGTTTAAAAAAGAAGAATGAGTATGAGATGAGGCTAAAAAGCTGAGCAGTGGTCAGGTTATAAAGGTGTGAAATAGCACAAAGAAACACTTGTTTATAACACACATTTCTAGAGAAACTGCCAAGGGGCTTTAAACCCAACCTGCCTTGGTAAGTGCTGTCTAGAGGACAAAGCCATGTTTTGCCAATGACAAACCCCTGGTAGACCAAATAGTGGTGGAGAACCAAGAACAGCATATGGTGAACACTGAGTCCTTGATGGAACTCCACCCATCATCTTCAGTATCAAGGAATTGACAAGGGTTCTGCTACACAAAATTCCCTTCATTGTCTGGAACTCTGAGGTAAGATTCTGTGGTCCCCTCCTAGGGCTGTTCTCAAAAGTACCTGATGTGCAACACAGAAACAAAGCCAAGAGGGAAGAAGTCTGTCTTTGGTAATGTGGGATCACACCAAAAAGACCGGAACTCTGTTAGTTCCCTGCAACAAACAACCATAAAGGGTAGTAGCCTAAATAGGTAGGGCATGAAATCAAGTTGCCAACAGGCTGTGCAGTCTATGAGGGCTGTTTCCTACCAGTCTAGCCTCTGGTAGTTGCCAGCAATTCCCGGCATTGACTTGTAATCACATCATTCCAATCTCTGCTTCCATCTTTGCAAGGTCATCATCCCTACTTCCATCTCTCTCTGTATCTAAAGTTCCACATTCTTATGGGAACCAGAGACTGAATCAGGGCCTCCCCAATACAGTATGACCTCATCTTAGCTCAATGACACCTGCAAACCCTGCTTCCAAGAAAGATCACAGTCACAATTCCATATATACAGGTATTAGGGATGACACTGTTTAACCCAGTACAAAGACAAACTACCACACCGGGTGTAGTGACCCACTTTTATACTCAGGAGACCAAGGCAGGAGGATCAGAGGCCAGCCTGAATTATAAAAGAAACGGTATCTCAAAACAAACAAACAAACACTACCAAGAAACAGCCTTTGATGGAAAGGTCCGTTGACTTCTATAACTCCACACAGCAGCTCCGTCATTTTTATATCTCATTATTTTTATATTACAGTTCATACTTGAGGGGAACCAGGCCTAAAGATGTAAAAGCAACAAGAGAAGTTACACTGGCATGTGGTTCTTTTTATCTAGGCACTAGGCTCTACATGTTTGTCTCTGTCACAGTAGGATCTCAACTCACTATTAGTCAAGTATCTTCCATTTGTCTTAAACTATGACATTGGTTTCTATAAAAGTTCCTAACTGCTCAATCATCCCCAGTCCTGGTACAGTAAAAATACAGTGTCTGGGCACCTCCGAGGACTTCCTCCATCTTGAAAATCATGCTAGCCCAGCAGTCAGTAAACTCTGCTAACCTCCAAGCACTCTGAAAAGCACATTTTGTGCCTGAGTGCAGTAGATGGCGAAGTTTACAATTTTAACATTCACATAGTGGCGTCTCTTTTGAAGCACGGGAACACAGACCATTTTCTGTGATCATGAGTGGTTCCATTCAAGTTGCTTCGATGTCAAAATCTTAAGGGCTGGAGAGTTGGCTAATGTCAGAATCTTAAATCTCAGTATCTCAGACTTTGGTTTGGGAACAGAATAAACTACATTTGAAATCTTGAGATGGGCTTGTCTGAAACATGGTCTAGTCAGTGACTGACTTGATCTTAAGCATTTTCTGTGCACTGTCACTTCATTCCCTAAGGCCTAGAGAGGCGTCAGGTCATAACCAACCACAGAAGGACTTTGGAGCGTTATAGCTTCCAGACTGTACCCAGGTATTTTTTATTAGTATCTTTTGTTTCCTGTTGCTGTCAGAGAGTGGAGTCTAGAGGCCAAAAGGTGGGAACATAGAAATTCACAAGGTGCTTCTCAGCTCAAACCAAAAGCATCAGCCCACAAAAGAGATGAGAAGGAAACTCAAGTGCTCAAACCACAACACACCCTGCCAAGACCGACCTCCCCTGCAGGCCCTGCCTCTCCCCGGCCAGTTTCCTGACTCCACCAAACTCTTCAAGGAATGACCCCGGTCAGTTTCTTTCAGCTTCCCCAGGGAGCCAAGGAGTTTCGCAGAAGAAAACCTGACAGGCTCCGGAGGCACTGGGGGCAGCCCCTCGTTCTCCTCGCTCCTAGGTGCGCCCACTGTCACCTCCCAGACCCCACATTCCCACTGCTGACCCCCATCCCCCGCCCCTCACATCGACCAGCAGTCTCCTCGGAGCCCAGATTCCCCTCGCCAGACCCATACTCCACCCACAGTCCAACAGGACCACTCGGCCACCTGACCTCTGACCCCTGACCCCGACCCGGCCCTTCCCGTCACACCCACCTGCCCGGGACCTTGCTGTTGCTGCGCTTCCAGAACTGCTTCCTGGCCCCGTCGCTGGCCATGGTCCCTCCTCATCCCTCAGATCCGCAACCCTGACACCAGAGCGTGTCCAGCCCACCTCCAGCGGCCCTCTCCTGGGCCCCAGTAGCCCCTCGGCGATAACCAAGGCTCCGGAGCGCAGACCGGAGAGGCGCTTCCGCCTCCGTCCGGAAGTTGTGACTTGGCGATTCCGGAAGTCCCGCCTTCGTCTCAGGCTACGCTTGACGCCATGAAAAAGCGACGCTGAGAAATGCGCGTGGCAGTTGTGCCATAGGGTGCTCGAGTGGTGCTGTGCGGTCAGTCGGAGCAGCGCGGTCCTAGGCCACTGGACGTCGGCCTCCGACCCCATGAACGGGCTGCCCGCCAAGAACTCCGAAGCCGCAAGCGTCTGGGGTCGGAATCTGTTTCCTTGCTTGCTTGCAAGTGCCGAGAACTAGAAGGAGCAAAGCACGAGTCCGGACCCAGGTGCGGGCGGGTGAGAAGGTTGAAAGCCTCTCCCGCTGTAATGGGGTCCTGGCCTCATCGCAGGGTATTGACATGGGATCCGTAAACACCACAAGGTGAAGTGAAGGAAGCAACTACCAGTTGAGCGTATCTGAGGCGATGAGGCAGATCCTCCTGGGCTTCTGCTGAAGAATGAATAAGCACAGAGGCATGAAGCATTCATCTTGCCGGCGCTCGCGCGCTTCAAACCGAGTCCGAAGTAAAGTGTGCTTTAATTGTGATATACATGTAAGATCCAAAAGCTTAACACAGGAATATTAATTTTACAATTTCATATTGAGTGGTACTTTATATATAGATTGGGTTCTGCAGGCTGTATTGTTAAATTTGCTTTACTATTTCTTTGCCGTGTAACCTAGCTACTTGAAATTATTTTTGTGGTTGGCGTTACATTTCTATGGTCTTAGACTCAAGGCTGTGGGCTGAGAGGCTGACATATCAGGCTGGAGCTTTATTGTGACATTGGTAGTGCCAACTGCCTGTTGTCTTTTAACGTCACTTGCCCACACACCCCTAAGTCCCCTGTAAGGATGGTATTCAAGGCCTTGTGTGTGCTAGGCAAGCACTCCACTACTGAGAAATATATTCACCACTTACATTTCTTAAACTTTTTCTCCTTTTGATATGGTCTCCCTGTTTAACCCAGGCCCTGACTGTATTCTCAGAGACCGAGACTAATAGACATATTGACCAGTGGTGTTGACTTAGCACTTGGTGGATGCAAGAAATCACACCAAAGTACTTGTATGCATTAGCCCAGTTGTATGCCAGACTTGTCCCCAGTACTCAAAGCAGGGTGAATGGCTCAGCACTCTATATCTCAACTTTGTACGCATTCTATAAGAGTAAAGCCTTCTGTGACTCCTTGCTAAATGCAGCGTGTACCAGACAACGCTTTTACTTTGCAAAATTGAGTGGCACCTGTTCCTCTTTTTCATTTCCCGCACAATGATGGCCTCAGGACCTGAAGCAGTGCATGGTAAATGTTTGCTATCTGGCTGACAACTGCAGGGCTCTCCAGGAACCCTTTTTGACAAAAGAAGAAACTTCAGGAAACATCAGACACTGTCAACAGATGCTGTGTGATCCCTTCAGACACAACCTATAGAGCATAGCTTCAGGTTCTCCCTGAAATGCCGTTTCGAATAGACTGGAATTTGAGAGATCTTGCCAAATTAAACTAATAACCATTTCCTAGCATTGCCCAGAGAGCTCCCTGAAAGAAAACTTTAGTGGTACATAGCTATAGCCCCAGCTTCTTAAGAGACTGAGGCAGGAGAATGGAAATCAAAGGTTGGGCGTACTCACTTTAGTAGCACACATATTAAAATTGGAATAATACAGAGATTACCATGGCTCTTGCAGAAGGATGACACACAAACTGGTGGGTGTGTGTTTGTGTTTGCGCGTGTGCGCCCCATGCACACCTGTGTGTAGGCAAAAGCCAGTAGTCAGCTGTAGAAGTTTTCCACCATTACTGGCCAACTTATCTTTTGAGACTTTGTCTCACCCTACCTGGCCCTCATCAATTGCCTAAACTGTTCCAGGGGTCTCCCTTTGTCTGCCCACTGAGCATTAAGGTTCTGGAGCACACCAGGATTTTTATGTGGATGCTAAGAATCCAAACTCCGGTCCCTTACCCTCTGACGCGGATGCTTTAGGCTCTGAGCCATCTCACCATCCCAGTGTTTCATGTTTTTTAAAATAAATAAAACCTGAACATGGTGGCACAGGTGTATAATCTCAGCCATCAGAGGCTGCAGATAACAGATCCTCAAGTTTAAGGTCAGCTTGGGCTGTATATATTGAAGGCTGGGGACATAGTGGGACAGTGCTTACCTAGCATGTATAATGCCTGTTCTGTTCCCAGTACTTGGGGGAAAGTCTTAGAATCCCTCTCAGTGGAATTCAAGAAGGCCAGGGGGGCCAGGCATGGTGCCACACACCTTTAATCCCAGCACTTGGGAGGCAATGGCAGGAGGAGCTCAGTGAGTTCAAAGACAGCCTGATCTATATAGACCCTGACTCAAAAAAAAAAAAAAAAGGCTCCAGGGATCTCTTCCTGACCTCAGCCAGTGACACCTCCCCAGAGATAGGGTCCTAGTAGCCTTAGGGATCCCCTTCAGGCAACACCAAAGACTGGATTCTCTCCAGCTTAGTCTGGTTTATCCAAAGATGGAAAAGGCAAAGAGCAGGCAGGACTAGGAGGAACAGTGGGGGCAGAAAGGAAGAAAAAGCTGTATAAGACCACAGGGGGCAACAGCAGATGCTAGTGACAGGTTAGATGTGACAGTGGTACCATAAATTTAGTCGTCCACAGTTGCCTTAGGGTTCTCTACATGCTGTCTTGGGGCAAGAGATGAAGCTAAGATTAAACCTGTGTACAGCATAGGCTTATGTGTGGCTTGTATTGAATCTCAGCCAGATACTATATTAGAGAACACACATCATAGGAGAGACAGGTTGCTGGAGAAGCGGGGGCAAAACAAAACCCTGGGACAGCACTGTCATGACTGACAGTCACAAAGACAAAGCTAAGGTGGGGAATCTTTAGAAATGCTCTGGAAAGGGTATAAGTGAGATTCAAAAGGATAATATAAGATGGTGGATTTTACAATTACAGCAATGTGAAGTTGGGATTGGGACCTGTGCAAGAATCAGGATAGATGCCCAAAGTCCTAAGGTGAGAAATCTTTTGAGTGAAACTGTTTGGGGAGGACAGAGCCTGGCAGTTACTCAGGCTGGTCTCCTGATGCTCCCACTCCACCTCTGTGGTATCTAGCTAAGACTGGAGGTGAAAACAGTTGCTGAGCAGCAAGAGAAAGAGGCTTACATTCACTAAGGCCTAGTCACTTAAATCAAAAGCAACAATGTACCATTTGACAAGGAAAAGAATGAGGTGAATGCCAAGATTGATAAAAATGTAGATTTGTAAACAAAGACAGGCTTTTGTGGCCTGCAGGAAGGGGTTCAAGTGCATTCAATACCTGGCCATTTAGAAATTTCTACTAAACATATTCTGTTACTCAGCAGTTACCCTCAGGGTGTGTACCCTGGAGCAGACTACACAGCTAAGCAAAGAAAAGGATGTTGATCTCATCTTCTCTCCTTATGGAGGTGGTGAGGAGGAGAAAAGCAATCAAACTGTCATCTGCAGGAGAATTGACAAATCCGTTTCCCCGTAGAATACTCTGTGGTAATAGAAATAAATTACTTTTACATACATTAATCTCAACATTAATTTCACACTGTTGAGAGAAAAGTCTGTAGTAGATGCATATGGCACAAAGCCATTTAGTAGTGTTGTGTTTTATTAATACCATTTTTTAAAAGCATGAACATGCTAAAAGCCAAATTCAGGAGTGTTTGCCTCTGGGTGTTGGAACAATAATGAGAAAATTCATAGGTTTCCTTGTGCTGTTATGCTTGGTATCTTAGGGCAAACTATATTCCAGTGTCTGTTGCAAATTATGATTTTTCCACATCTACAGTCTTTGTACATTAGCACGTATTTGAGCTCCCGCCTTGCTATACACTGAGCTGCTTTGAACGTAGAATTAAGGAAATTCAAACAATGAAGCTGGGAATGGGCAGGGTTCACTGAGGGGCTTCAGGGAGGGGAAGGATGGTCACACCAGGACTCTTGTGACCATTGCTTGAGGTTGAGTAGTTGAGATAAGACATAACGCATGGAACATCACTGTGTAAGTAAAGAGAACAACCTGAACTGGTTGGTAACACAAATTTCTTGGTGAAGCTGCGGTTATGATGCAGGCTGGTTTCTGCAGGAGGCAGGTGGGGAGACAGATATTGGCATCAGGTGGCTGATTGGGGAGGAAAGGTGGCTTATGGTGTGCTACATAGAGGCACCAGAAGAGGCCCCCAGACCTTAGCACACTGATGCCATGATGGTACCCTAAAACTCAGCATGTAGACAGCCCCACCTGCAAAAAAAAGAAAAAAGAAAAAAACAACAAACAAAAAACACCCAATCCATCAGAGTCCATAGCACTGGAAAAGTCTATGAGTACTGATCTTGCTTTCTTGCTTCTGTAGTTCTGCTTCTAGCTAACTATTCTTGCTAACTGAAGTATGTCAACCCAGGACATGGTTTTTGTGCTTGTGAGAGATCCCAGACACCCAGTGTAGTTGCCAGCTAGCTAATAAAGACTTTTCTGTTGGCTTAAACCCATGTCTGAGTAGTCTTCTCTGATGGAATCTCCACAACAGCAACAAACAAATACAAGGGTTAGTCCACATTGAGAGTAGTCAGTAGAGCATATAGATGGGCTTCAGAAGTGGCTTGTCTCAAGAAGGAGCCGTGTCATCTGGGGAAGAAGTGTCCTTCAGTTGAGGACAGCTCACAAGGAGGGTTTTATCCGTAAGCCGTCAGTACTCAGCATTCTTAGCATTGGGGGTCCTAAAACAGACTCTGCATGGCATCTATGACAACCTCTCTTGACCTTCAAACAGACTCACCCAACTGGGAAGAGTGTTTCCAAGATTCTAGTTGATCCGCTTCAGTGAGGAGCAGATCCTCATTGCCACCACTATCATTACCCTGGGAGAGTGCTCCCACCCTACCCCTGAGTCAGTGTGTCCCTAATGCAGGTACCTCGTCTGGTGGAGTGACCCAGATTTCCATCCTGAGTTTTTAGTAGTTCTGTGCTTGTCCCATGGCCATCAGAGCTGGGCAGGACAGTGCTCTCTTCCTCGGTGTCACAGAAGAGCTAGGTTTGCCCTTTTCCCTGCCCTCACCATCGGTTAGCATCCCTGACATCTCATGGCAATACAGTCATTCCCTCCTTTACCTCCTTCTCTCTTGACTAGGAGCCTGATGTGAGCAGGAGGCATCCGTAACTGAAAGCTTATGAGACTTCCTGGCTCCCTTCAGGAAGGGAGTGTACTGTGTCCTCTGCGGCTCAAGACTATCAGAATAGTGAAAACACACAAACCTCACTGTTGTCTACCCTAGTTTGCTTTCTGTTGCTTTGATAAACTTAATGACCAAAAAGCAATTTGGGAAGGAAAGGATTGATTTGGCTTATATATCCCAACCAATCAGTCCATGATTGAGGGAAACCAAGGCAGGAATTGAAGCAGAGACCATGGAGGAACAATGCTTACTGTTTTGCTTTTCATTGCTCATCAGCCTATGGATTGTTTTTCGTTTGTTTCTGTTTGGTTTTGGTTTTTACAGCCTAAGACCACCAACCCTGTGGTGGCACTTAGCACCCTAACTAGGGGCTTTGGCCCCACATCTTTAATCATTAATCAAGAAAAGGCTCCACAGACATCTATATGCCAGTCTGATGAAGACAATTCCTCTATGGAGAGTCCCTCTTCCCAGATATGTCTAAGTTGTTGCTGTGTTGGAAAAAAAAAAAAAAAAAAAAAAACCTTACTGTGACAATAAGGGAGGCCACTTCTCCCTCCTCTCCTGGCTCCCACTGCCAAGTTTACTATTCAGAGGAACCAGGACATCATTTACCTGCCTGCTTGAGGTAAGATCCCCCCCAACCCCCGCCAGGCTAAATGGGTATTGTGGTATACTGTAGAACCAATGGCTGTCCTCACTGTTGTTACCTCTTGTTACCGTGCTTTGCTCCAGTGCATGGCTATTCTCAGATACACTGAAGTCCTCAGAGTCCGTGCCAATGAATTAATCACGTCATACCTCACCACAAAAGTGCAAGTGATACGGAGACAGTTAGTCTCCAATTGGGTATATTTCCACCTAAAAAGGTTGACTACATTACTGGCTACCAGCAGGCAATAGCAATCTAAGCTACACTGGTAAAGGACAGCAGCAGCCCTCACAACTAAAAGAAGAGAAAGGAGCGGCTGCTGAGCTGGGACATGCTGGAAGAGCCCAGCCTTTGAATCAATCACAGGTGAGTTAACAGAGGGACACAAGTCATGGCCACTCCACAGCAGCTTCCATTGGCTTGTGCCATTCCTGACTGGCACACCCATCCTCCTTTGCCTCTTACCCACTCTTTTCTGTAACCCCTATGTGCTGTTATTCTGACCATGTTCTCAACTGAAAATATCAGAACACCTGACCAACTGTTTGGCCCGGTGATAAAACAAGTCTCCTCATCCTTGGAAATAGACGGCATCTTTTGGCTGAGTTGCTGTGCAGTGAGTGATGGAGGGTGCTGTGTGCACACCAGATCCCTCCTTGTAGACTGAAGCACTTGTTTTCTGAGCTGTGAGCAACAGGCATACCTCACCTCAGTACAGCCCACACTCAAGAACTGGACAGAATGGAGAGACAGAAGCCCAGCCCTCTGCCCCAGTCCCAGGTCTCCTTCCTTATGGACCAGCTGAACCCACTGGTCTGACTGATGTAGCTCAGCCTCTCCTTGCCCACCTCAGCCTCTCACCTGCTGCCTGGATCCATCTCCAGCAAGCCTCCCACAAGAGCACCTCTCACCTTTCTCTGAGACAAGGCATATGCCCTGGAGTCCAGATTGACTAGTTTGCACTCCTCAGCTTTATCATGTACCCACACCAGTGCCAAGAATGTCACCAGTCCTCTCTGTGCCTGGAAAGATGAGCTCTCTTTTGGGCATTCGTTCATCTGCCTCTCCGTTCTACAATTCTACAGCTGCCCATTAAGAAGGATGTTATGGTTTGGCAGTGAAATAGAAAGGGGCGCACAGTTCTGCTGTACCTAGGTTATGTTTTATCCCCTTCTGACTCACTGGCTAGAACTGAGGGATGGCTTTCCTCAGGAATGAATTTAATATTATTATTAATTTTTATTTTCCTTTTTTCAAGTCAAAGTTTCTCTGGGGGGGGGGGAGGGAAACAGCCCTGGCTATCCTGGAACTCATTCTGAAGACCAAACTGGCCTGTAACTCAAATGCTGGGACCATATATTACTTACATTTGTTGCTGTGATAAAACACTATGACCAAAAGCACTAAGAAATAGAGTTTATTTTGGTTTATGGTTGTAGTGGGATAGAATCTATAATGGTGAAGGAGGCATAGCAGCAGGAAGCTGAGAGATCACATCTCAGCCAAACACAGAAAGCAGAGATGGTGGGCCAGAAGAGAGACAAAGCTACAAACCCACAAAGATCACAAGCCACAGTGACATGTTTCCTCCAGCAAGCTTGTGCCTCCTAAAGGTTCCATGACCTTTTTAAACAGCACCTCCAACTGATAAGTGTTCAAATACATGAGCCCATGGGGGACATTTCACATTCAGACAGATATATCAGCCACTGGGTCACAGGCAACCTATCAGCAGCCACGCTCCCAAAGAAAAATGACTTTCCAGCTCAACAACCATCCATTGTCAGTAGCTTCTCAGCTAGAGTCCAGCCTTCTGAGCCCTTCTCCCACGCATGCTCTAACGTTGACTGGCTAGACCTTGTGTGGGTAGCCATGACTGCTGTGAGTCTGTGAGTGTAACAGCCACATCTTGTCTGTTTCACATCACTCCTTCCCATTCACAAGCTCTGACATTCTTTCTTCCTTCTCTCCCATGATGTTCCAAGAGCCTTGGGGACAATAGATTAACACAGATGTCTCCTTTAAGGCTGAGTACTCAATAGGCACTTATTCTCAGCACTTTAAATAGTTCTGTGTCTCTGAATTGACTGCTGCATACTGCAAAGAGAGGCTTCTCTGAACAAGTTGATAAACATAAATATTTAGAAGGCATTTTGATAACATGTCCATTTAGCAAAACAACAGTAGTAAGTTTTTGCCTAGGGTCTGTGACCTGAGCCATGGACTTTTGACCAGGTTTACAGTACAAGATTTTAAGAGTGGCTGATTAACCCATAAAAGTCATGGCACTTTTGACTAGTGGGCACAACTTTCCTAGCAGATCTTGTATTATAGCATTCAGGGTCCACCTGTGGCAAAGCCTGGGATGTTCAGGACAGTTCTTACTTACCTCTGGCTGTTGTGTTCTCTATACATTCTGCCCAAGAATTTCAGGCAAGATGGAAAGCTCTGGTTTACCCACAGTCCCTCAGTGACCTACTCACCTGCATTTGCTCTGTAGGAACTGGCAAACTTCTGTGGCAGCTGCCCATTAAGAAGGATGTTATGGTTTGGCAGTGAAATGTCCCCCGCAGGCTTGTGTGTGCAAATTCTTAGTTTCCAGCTGGTGGTGGCTTTAGGAAAATGTGAAACCTTTAGGAACTGGGACCTCAGTAAAGGAAGCATATTATTGGGGGTATAGTGTGTGGATTTATCCTGGCCCAAGCGCTCTCTGCTTCCTAGCTGCCTATACAATGCACTCAGGCTAGGACCACTCTTATGTATGCTCTCAAACCATGAATTGAGATAAACCCTTACTCCCTTAAATTGGGCATTCTGTTCACTCCAACAACAAAGCCAGAAAGCATGTGGGGAAGACTGGACAGTGTGTTAAATGTTTGTCAAAATACAACTGAATTGGAAATATATATATATATATGTACCATGTCCGAAGAGGAGTTAATATATACAAACCTTGAAAGTGAGAAAGTCAAAAACTCCCAACAGGAAATAGCCATGACTTTTATAATTAAGTATGAATTTTAAGACCAGCTAAATGAATCAAGACATTCAAAAAAAAATGTGCAAATTCTAAACAAATAAAAGCCAGGTGCATGGCACAAACCTGCAATGTCAGCACCCAAGAAACAGAAACAGGAGGATCTGGAGTTTAAGGCCTGCCTGGGCTACACAGTGATACCATTCCTCAAAAAGAAAATAAGACTTAAAAATACATGAAATAGCATTCATCTCCAGATTGACAAAGATGAAAAAGAATGGTGTATAGCTAGGTGTGGTGACACAACAGCCCAACTACCCAAGAGGCTGAGGCACAAGGATTGCAGTTTCAAGGCCAGCCTGGAAAGCCTAGCAAGACCCTGTCTCAGAATTTTAAAGTTTAAACAATGAAAGTACTGTGACTATAACTCTGGATAGAGTGGTTGCCTAACAGGCCTAAGAGCCTAGACTCAAACTCTCCCCCCTCCTAGTTATAGAATAGGTGTGGTTGCACATGCCTTTAATCAGCAATCGGATTTCTGTGAGTTCAAGGCCAGCCTGCTCTACAAAGACAGTTCCAGGACAGCCAGGGCTACATAGTAAGATCCTTTCTCCAAACAAATAATCCTCAGTAAAACACACACACACACCAGAATGCAACATTTGCAGAGTCTACACATACTTTCCCATAGGCTTTAATCATCTCTGGATTACATCCAATTATAATACAAATCTCTAAGATAGTTGTCATGCTGTACTACTTAGGGAAAAAAAACAAAAATCAGACGTGGAACCCACAGGTATAGAGAAACAACTGGTATCTAAGCTGGAGCCAGGCAGGGCAGGTGTCCACTTGGGCACCATTCCTGGCCTAGGACTGGATTCAGCTCTACAAGGCAAACTCTTACTGGCTCCGAACTAGAATGCCAGCAGCTCTGCTGGGTACTGGCAGCTGTTACTACGATAAGGAGGGAAGCCAGTTTGTAGCTTTCATTAGCACAGGAAGGAGGTCAGAGGCAAAAGCACAACCCCCAAGTGGACCTGCTGTATCCAAAGCCTGACTTACTCTTTTTTTTTTTCATTACTTAACCAGTAACTTCCTGTAATTGTTTAAATCCGTGTATGTTTTGTTCATCTGGAACCATCTTAACTCATACAATGGACTTCTAGAATCTTCTGTCTACATGCGAAACTTCATCTAACAAAAGTTGGAAATGTGTCCTTCCAATTAACAGTAAGCATGTCCATTCTAGATGCTGAGCCCTGTGTGGAGGGCATCGACCAGCAGAGGGCAGAAGCCTAGCCTGTTATGGCAGGCAAAAGAGTAGTCTCAGGCAGGAGCTCTAGTGAGCTCCTTCACTAGAGGCTGCTGTTGGCATATAGCCTGCCTCTAGGTTGCTTGGCGACCTGTGACGTCATCACCTGCTGCCAATGCCAGGGGGCGCAGATAAAGATTCCCATCTCTTCTCCTCTCTGCCTGTCCCTCTGATTCTGTCTGTCTCCCTCCCCACTATATTCTCCCCCACTGTCTGTCTGTCTGTCTGTCCGTCTCGCCTTTCCCATAATAAACTTCCTTGTACCACACCTGTTGTGCGGCGTATAATTTTTAATTCTAACAGCCTCCATGTTGTCTGTTACGCTCTTTGCTCATTCTGCATCTAGCAAGTCCTCAAACAGGCTGGCTGGGTCTGAAACCACTTTCTCACTCTAGCCTCACTGCTCTGGCTATGCAGATAGCCCAGCAAGTGACAACCTTCCCCACACTGTCCCTGGCTACCTGTGCGGCAGCAGTAAGCTGCATGTTGAGAACAGCTCATCAAATAAACTAGAGAGAATTTGGACCCTTGCCCCAGAAGGCTAGAGGGCCTAAAGACCAGGACGCTTTTGGTCCTTCCTTATCCTACCACCTAGCTTACAGTTGGGGACCAGAGTCAAGGTTTCAGGTTTTTCTGGGGTCAAGTGTGCTTTGAGATGAATGGAGCTTAGCTTCAGCTTTAGTCTTTTCCTGGTGCAGACTTGGTAGTGAGAGGGAGTGAGAAAGTGGCCTGGTTTCACCTTTCCTGCCCATAAAATGGGATTATGGCTTCTGCCCTGCCCAACCCACAGACCTGTCAAGATCTAGGGGTGAGGGGGAAGCTGGAGGGAGGACAAGAACACAGAAAGCTAAGTCACAGCCTCCTCTTATTTAAAGCCCCAGCTGAGCAACTGAATGGACCCTTAACCCCAGGCTAACCCTGTAGAGTCTCATCTCAGGGCTCATTCCTAAGAGCTGTCAGAGCTGGAATGTGACCTTCACGGCCCAGGCAGAAGGCAGATGCCAGGGAGGGCATGGCAGACAGAGCAGGAGCCAGGCTTGAGAGCAGGCCCTGCCCACTTCCTTATTTCTCTATTCCACTCCTGTCAGTCACTGGTGCCAGATGCTGCTATTGCCTGTCCCAACCACGACTGGTTTTCCAACAGCAAAGTATCCTGCCCATGGCACAGCAGGGACCATGAAAGACAAGAAAGACAATCCTGACTCCCACTAGCTTCACCCAGGAATCTCTCCCCACAGTGACTTTCCATTCTCCTCTGGAGGGGTGTGGCCTATCACACAATGGTTAGCTCAAGAACCATCAGTGACTCCAAGTGTCTATGAAAAAACTGCTGTGAGGCCCAGCCCTCTGAGGCCCCTGAAGCCCTGCAGCCCTAGGGTGTCCAACCCCAGTTTCCAGGACTTGCTTCTCGGGTTTGTGCTTTCTGCCCCAGGCCTCCCCATGCTGAGTGCCAGTTGACTTGATGGTATCTTTCTAGAACATCTGTGAGGTCCCAGAGCTGGCTCTTAGGTGGCCCAAGCTTCATGGGGCTGGCATATCTTAGCCAGCTTCTCTCTGAGCCTAAACACACCCATCTGTAAAAGAGGGAACCATCTCTTTCTTGCATACCTCATAAGCAAAAAACAAAGAAGCAATAACTGGGGATTGCCCGGGTGAGATGTGATCTCCTGCCAACTCCTGGGGCTGGGATTTCATTAGCACAAGGCAGCGCAGGAAACACCTCTTCCGAGGATTCTGAGAAATGGTGGGAGTGAAAGCTCCAGTATACAACAGTTCCTCCTCAAGTTTGTGAGAGCAGAGGGCACCATGCCAGGCTCAGTCCCTCTTCCTACTACAAGGTGCAAAGCTGAGTGGTCACTCAGGATTCCTGCTCTGGCTGTCAGCGGCTCCTGTTGTCCTGGTGTACAGACTGTTGGCCCCCATGGAATGGTGGCAGCCTGGCAAAGGGCTCTCTCTCTCTCCCTTTTATTTAACTTGTCATTGATTCTTTCTGGATTTCACATCATGCACCCCAAACCCACTCATCTCCCCATCCCTTCTCATCCACCCTCCACCCTTGCAGTGTCCGCCACAAAAGAAAGTAAAAAATAGAAATGAAAAAAAAAAAGAACCCAAAACAAACAAGTCTAGTTGTGGAAGCTGTCGTGTGTCCCACAGTATACCCTTTTGTCCACGCATCTTTATTTGCAAATGTTCATTGCCATGAGTCACTGGTCTGGTTCGAGGCCTCTGGCTTCTGCTACACCATCCCAAGACTCCTCTCAGATATCCAAGTGTTGCCCTGTGTCATGGAGATCCTGCAGCTTTTTCTAATGTCTCCCTATGGCTATAGTCACAGTGACGCACTGTCATGCTTGCTTCGGGCTATTTCCTTTTCTAAAGAGGAAGAGGGTGGATTCCTTTCTGTGCAAGCTTAGGCAAGAGACAAAGCAAGCTCTGTGCTCCTAAAACTTGCCTTTCCACACAGACTTGTTGCTTCCAGCATTGTCACATAATGTACCCAACAAAGAGGACTTGGCCAAGTGACTGGGGCAGGCATGAGATCAGAAAGTCACAGATGGTGGGGACTTACATTGCTCCATCCTGAACTGTCCCCTTGCAAATGGGCAAGCTAGGGTGTAGAGAGCAGCGAATCATTCAAGGAAGACATGAACTAGCCATGCATTCCTAGCCAAGGTTTTGTCTGGATCCCCTCTACTCTGTGTGCGTGAGTGAGTGCGTGTGCATTTACATGTATGTGCCTATGTGGCAGAGAGTGCATGGAGAAGACACAGTCACTCGCTCTCTTTCCACCTTACTTTCTCAGACAGAGTCCTTTTTGCTGAACCTGAGCAAACACCAGTCATCCTCCTGTCTCCACCTCCCCAGCGCTGCAATTACATGCCACCTGACCCACTCTTTTTAAGTGGGTTTTGGAGATTGAATTCAAATCCTTGTGTTTTGTGGCCAGCACTTTACGGACTGAGCCATCTCCCCAGAGCCACTCTTTGTTTTTACTTCAAACAATTGGTTAATTATTAATCTGTTCACTTATTTTCACAGTGGTGGAAATGAAGTCCAGGGCTTCATCTTAGTTTCACGGTGTTGGAGATGAAGCCCAGGGCTTTCTGGTTGCTTTAATGCTGAGCCACACCCCATCACTGCCTCTCCACTCTGGCCAGAGTGAGCACCTTCCAAGGAAGGCAGGACCAAAGAGAAAGGATCAAGGGCAGGATGCAGAAGAGAGGGTGGTGCCACAGGAGGAGGAAGTATGTGAAGGTACAGATGGGCCGGGGATTGGGGGGCTCTCTGAGGCCTCCTTCTCAGCCCTGGGACAATTTCTGGGGCTATGAGTGGCAGCAGGTCAGAACAGCATTCCTAACACAGATTGATCTACATTCTGACACCGGGGAACAGTTACCCACAGGGAGCCCAGCAGCCTGGGCTTTGATCACTGACAGCCAAGCTTCTGTTTGAATGTGGGAGCACAGCCCAGACCCCACGGTCAGCACATAAGACCCAGAGAGAACCCCTGGATTCCTGGATTCCCTTTTCTGCTTTCAAGGGAAAGAGAGCCAAGCAAGAGAAAGAAAAGGTCAACATCATCTGCCTGGACCACAGAGGTCCCTTGACTTCTGGCCTGGGACCTCTTGCACCATCTGCCTACCTGTGACAGAGGCCACTTTTGGGAGTAGACAGCAGCACAGGCTAGCTACAGTGGCAGCCCTGTGGCCAACTCTGGGTCAAATCCCACTCGGACACTGACCCCCTCAGCTGCCTTTTGAGATGAGAGCTATAAACAAGTGCACTGTGTCCCTGCCCTTGCGTAGGTCAGTGTGAAGCCCCGACTATGTTACACTGTCCAGTGTGAGGACCAGCAGGGGATATCAAGTCACTGAGAATTGTGTGAAGTATCCAGCCCCAAGCCTATGGAAGCAGCATTGGATGGGTGGGGGGGATGTGCTTCCCAACCCTGAATGCTCTCATGAGCAGGTGGCACAATTTGATGCGTCCCCAGGGCAAGGGACCTCACACTTCTTACCCACCACTGGAGGAAGGGTGGATGGAATTTTCCACATCCCAGAATGTCGGAGGCTGTGGCCCATTTGTAAGCCCTGATGAGCTAATTAGAGCTGCTGTTCTATTTCTGCTTGGTACCTAAATGAGGTCACCAGCCTGGTGTGCCTGCGAGGAGCCTGATGAGGAGACTAGGGGTGGCTGGGATGGACAGCAGGCAGGCTCCATCTTTGAGAAAAGCTGTGGGACCTGGAATCAGAATGGCTGGAGTGATCGGAGAAAAGTTTCCTCAGTATTGGATGTAGGACTTGAAGTGATGAAGCCAGGAAATGTCCCAGCAAGATAAGAGAAGTAGTGTTTCTACAGCCCAAATTGTCCTCACGTGGCTCTCTCTGGTGTCTGTATTTTTTGTTTGGGGGGAGAGGGCACAGGGTATAGAGTTTCTCTGTATAGTCCTGGCTGTCCTGGAACCCCCTGTGGACTAGGCTGGCCTTGAACTCAGAGATCTACCTGCCTCTGCCTCCTAAGTGCTGGGATTAAAGGTGTGTGCTACCATCATGTTTTAGAAACTCGCCCTTCATGCTCCCAAAATGACTAGCCTCTTGGTCCTTGGTATGCTCCTCCTCTCAGCATCATCAAGTCCATCCTCCCCCAGGAACACACACACGTTCACAGCTGCCTTGTCAGTCTGGCAGTCAAGGCTCAGGAAATCATGATTTCATGACCCCCCCCCCAAATGTCTCCACTGTGCCCCAGGCTCTGGGCTCTCACTTTAATGGGTTCATTTAGTGAGCTCTACACTCTATCAAGCCCTGTATATGGGCTACCCTGGGCAGATGCATGGCATCCCACATGGTGCGTTTTAGTGTCTATGTTTACCGAGCATGGAAGCGAGGTATCAAGGCAGCATTTCTTCGGGGCTGTGTTTGGCAATGTCTGCAGGTGGTTGATGCTTATCATGCTGGCTGCCACTGCTGGCATCCAGTGAGCGGAAGCATCCCACAGTGCTGGAGACAGCCCTGTCACAAGAAAGGTGGTATTTGCCTGAGAGACCAGGCACTCAGCTACTGGCAGGCAGAGCCTGGGTTTGAATTCTAGCCTTCGCCCACTTGGATCTGTGGTATGACTCTCATTTTACATTCAGAAAAGCCGAGGCTTCAAGGGAGGAGGGCAGACTCTCATCACTAACACAAACAGAGCTGGGTCCCCAAAGCCACCCCACCCTCTCCAAATCCTTGAGGCTCCCAAATCCCTACCATCCTCCTTGCTGTCCCCCTAAGATGCCCTCTCCCCCCAGATGTCCTTACAAGTAATGGGTGGCGAGGCAACTAGTCACCCACAGAGCTGCTTTGGAGAGGCAAGCCTGGAGCAGCACCTGGAAAGATTTTGGCACAGTAGGTACACATCAGGACTGTCCTGTAAACAGAGGCATGGAGCTCCCTGGGCAGATCTACTGTGCTGTATTGAATTCTAATCTTTGCCCACTTGGGTCTGGGATGTGACTCCTGAGAAGCAGACACACAACCCCATAGGCTCCTTGGAACACTTTTCTCACACAGTGACAGGTGTGACACCCAGTGACAGGTGTGACACAGTGACACCCAGACATGAAGCTAGGCAGGGGTGGGACCCAGACCCTTACTGCCCACAGCCTGTCAATCACTGTACACATCAGTTCTGCTCTGGACCACCCTGATCCAAATCCATCTGTGTTTATCACCACTGCCCTGACTGGTCAAGGACACCCCAACTTCCCATAGCTGAAACAGAAACTTACTTATGATTTTGTTTGTTTGATTTTTGTTTTCAGTGCTGGGAATCAAACCCAAGGAAGACAGAAAGGTAGCTACTGGAATTGGAGAAGAGGATAAATAAATAACCCCATCAATTAAAAACCAAGTGAGAGGTGAGGTGTGTAAGCAACACAGATCAGATCCGTTTCCTCATAGATAAGCTAAGCCAAACCCATGGTGAGACAATTTACACCTGCTGGGATGTTTTAATGCAAAAGCAACTCTCACCTTACAGGAGATAAATTATTCCAAAGCTAAATTTGAGTGACCGTGACCCAGGAACACAGATTTAGGTTACCCCATCTTCCAACATGAAATAGTTAGATGAAGTTTTATAGTTTTTATAGTCACAGAATGAAGAAAGTCATAAATCAAGGTGATTTTCAAATATGTTGGTGGGGACACCAGAGAGATGGTTGCAGCAAAGCAGAGACATGTCAGCTATAGGCCTCTGATGTTGTCTGACAGTCTTTGCTTTTGGGGTTAGTGGAAGCTAGTGTGAAGCCAAGCCAACACATTCCAAGAGGTCTTTTATCTGTCAGCCTTAGAACATTAGGTCTAACCCAGAGGTAAGCAAGGAATGGCTACTTAGGAGGCTGAAGATAATCCAAGATAATTGCAATTAGGCCCTGGACCTGTAACATTCCAAGCTGTCCACAGTCACCGACGTCCTGATCAGTTAATCAGTCTTGCAGAAGGTTAGGCCAAAGACACAGCTTCTTTAGGTGAACGTTTGTTTGTTTGTTTACAGATGGCTACAGCCAACAGCCAACAGGAAACCATAAGCAACAGTGCAGACATGCTGGAAGCCTGTGCCCTTCTGGGGTTTTCAGGCAGTGAGGCTGCATGGGGAGACAGACTGATGATTCCTCAAACAGTTAAGCAAAGAGAGTCAGAAGACAGGACAATCCTACTCCATGTGTCTATCTATCCATGAGACTAAGACTCCCCCACACACACACACACAAAAACTCACCACTGAATGTCCGGAGCCATGCTATTCATACAGCCAAAGAGTGCAAACAACTAACTGAAGGCCCATCAGTCCACGAATGAGCAAATAAATGCAGCACAGCCATGACAATACTACTTAGCCATAAGGGCAGTGAGGTGGAGACAGACAGAAAACGTGGATGGACCTTGAGAGCATTATACTCCATGCTGAAGCCAAGTTCCCTGTGCAGGGGCATGGAGACATGGGCCTTTGAGGAAGACGTTGTGACAGTTGTAGGTTGGAGTGCCCTGTGAATGGATGCATGGCCCTGAGAGCTGGAGGGAGCTGGTTTGTCAGATGGAACATCCTTCACTGGACGCTAGACCTGCCAGCATTTTTATTTTGGACCATGCAGGGTCTGGACTATGAGAATGATGAATTCCTGTTGCTCATAAAACATTCGGTCTCAGCCAGGCACGGTGGCACAGGCCTATAGTGCCAGCGCTCAGGAGGCTGAGGCAGGGGGGTTGCTGCAAGTTTGAGGCTAGCCTGGGCTGAAGAATGGGTTTTAGGTCAGTCCGGGTTACAACGTGAGACCGTGAGTGAGTGAATGACATTATTCAGCCTTCAGTTTTGTGGTGTCAGGCGTGCACTGAGACACTTTCAGGGGTTCTCACCCTTTCTAATGCCTCGACCCTTTAACACAGTTCCTCATGTTGTGCTGACCTTCAACCATAGAATTATTGTCGTTGCTACCTAATAACTGTAATTTTGCTACTGTTATGAATCGTAATGTAAATGTCTGTGTTTTCCTATGGCCTTAGGCAACCCCTGTGAAACGGTCTTTCAAGCCCAAAGGGGTCATGACCTACAGGCTGAGAACCGCTCCACCAAGTGGAAGAAGTCAGAGAGGCCGCTTCGTGGGACTGGAAGTGTAACTCCTCGGCAAAGCGTTTGTCTAGTATGTGCACAGCTCATTCTGCTCCCAGCAGGGAGTTGGGGGAGGGATAGTGTGTGATTCTACTTTAGGAAAAGTCTAGAACAGGCGAAGCCAGACAGAAACGAGGTTAGTGGTTCTCAGAGCAGGCAGGAGGGCAGAGTGTGGAGTGGAGGCTCATGGGTACAGGAGTTCTTTATGGGAAAAGGAGCTTTTCCCTTCTGTGGTGAAAGTATTGATAACTGTGAGCCTTGACTGAGTGAACTACCAGGGACATGAGCCATAGTTCCTTGAACCGGCAACTGAGACAGAAGCAGTCTTCCGAATGGGGAATCTTCTGTTTGTCCCTCTGCCCCCCCACATTCAACGTCTGGCCTCCCCCACCCCCTCCCACCACCTGCACCAGACTGCAGCTCCCCTGAGGGGCTTGTGTCTCCAGGGTGAGCTGGGTACCCTGGGTTTGGAGGGTGCCATAAGAGGTCTTCCCTACTGGCTCCCAGGGACGGGAGGATCCCACTAAAGCCTGCTCAGTCCATTCTCGTGCAGCATATCTTCCAAACGATTCCAGCAGCACCGCTTCCGTATCCTTCCTGGCTGAGCATTTACACACAACGCTAGCATGTGTTCGTCCATCTCTCCCACTGGGCCTTTTCAGTCTAACTTAACTCTGCGGTGCTAACCTAGCAGCCACAGACTGCTGGGGCCCCTGGATGCCCAGCCTGTGTCAGGAGTTACCATGCCACAAAACTCTCTTCAACCAAATCCATTGCTATTTTAGAGCTACTCATAAAAGCGTGGTTCTCTGTCTTCTCTTGAAAATTCTGCCAAGCTAGCCACAAGGGTCCTTGTCCCTAACTGGCCACAAATGATTGGAGCTTCACAGCCCTGTCACCTTTTGACAGGCAGATCTCTGCAAGGAAGAGTATGGTCTTCTCCTCAGAGGCTGCAATGGCCGGCCTACATAGAATTGAGTGCTAAGGGCTGATGGAAGATGTCAGAAGTGACAGCCCTGGGAGAAGGACAGGATGGGGAAGTGGTTTGGGGTGGGGTTGGGAGGTAGTTACTAGGCCAGCATAACAGTTGAGTAGGTGAAAGCACCAAGCCTGATGACCTGGGTTTGATCCCTATGATCCCCATTATAGACGAGAACTGATGCCTACAACTTGTCCTCTGGCCTACACGTGTGTGTGTGTGTGTGTGTGTGTGTGTGTGTGTGTGCGTGTGTGTTGGCAAGCATTGCTACAGCTTCAGTTTCCCTGTTCATAGATGATATGGTGTGAGCGGAATGAGGCTTTCTGATCTCGCATGGTCAGCATTATTGTCAAGACGCAGCCCCTCCACACTGTGAATTCAGGTTTCCTCCCTCTCTGCCCGTCCCTCCCATTTCTGGCAGACTGTTGAGGGTGGTAGAGTTTGCCCCTCATCTTCCCAGCCAACCATCCTTCTCTGCCAGCGCTGCCCAGCAGGACTTTTAGCGTGGCTTCTCTCGGGGGAACAATAACTTCTTTGCCATCCATGAGCACTGAATTCAACAGTGTTCAGTTCCTACTGATCTTTTTCTTTTTCAACTTTTTAAATTCCTTTGGTCTTGATCTTGGGTAGGATCTGATACTTTATTCCCTGTGCTACAAAGCTTGTTGCCTGTGGTGGCTTGTGTTATCTCTCTGAAATGGCCTTCTCCAGAGGGTGTTACTTCCAAGACCCTGGCTTTGTCTGAAGGTGTTTTTCTCCTGGAATCTTCTCTTGAACACAGAAAGACAAGTGAAACAGTCACAGACTGAAGAAGGCCTTCCTGCTCCTCCAAGCACCAAAGAAGGTATAACAATGGCCTCTGGGTCCTCCCACCTCTTCCTCCAGATCAGAGTTGCCAAGGGTTCCAGACCACTCAAGCAACTACCAATATGCAAAGGCCACTCAGCTGAGTCCTGGCGGATCACAGGTGTCACTTACTGGGCCCTTTTGGTGGTGACTTTCACCCAATTCCTAAAGTTGAATATTGTTGCAGCTTCTACTCTCTAGAAGGAGTCAAGGCTACATTGTATCACTTAACTGAAGTTGGGAGAGGTGGTCAAGGCTACATTGTATCACTTAACTGAAGTTGGGAGATGCTGGCACACATTGTTCCCTCCTGGATTGTTCCCAGTCTGCACCTTTGTCAGTCTGCTCCTCCTGACATGGCCAAGAGCTGTGGATCCACAGAGCTGTCCGTCTTTCCTCCAGCTGCAGGAATACACAGGGAGGGGGACTCTCTGTAGCCCTGGCTGTTCTAGAACCTCTCTCTCTGTAGACCAGGCTAGCCTCCCACTCACAGAGACCCGCATGCTTCTGCCTCCCTAGGGCTGGAATTAAAGGTATGCACGAACACCACCTGGCTCAGGTTCACTCCCTAAGCCAGGATCAGGTTCACTCCCTAAGCCAGTAGCCTTTTTCTCAAGAGAGACTACCACAGAGCAAACCTCCTTCCTTGTGGGCTGACATCCTGGACAACTCTCAGGACACTCCCTGTCTGGAAAGGAATGTAGTCAGTGGCCCACAGGCTGACCAGGCAGTGGAGGCCAGGCTCTGAATCTTGCAGCTGTGTTCCTTCCCAGTTCTCTTTCTTGCTTCTTTTCTCACAAAGCTGTTGCCTTGCCTTGGAGGCACAGTGCCCTGGGGACTGTACGAGTTTCAGCGAAGCAGAGTATCCAGCTCCTCTTTCTGCTCGGTATTGGCTACCCCTGAAGGTCTGGGGAACTTGCAGGCTCAAAGCAAACCAGAGTCTGGTCTCTGAGAACCCCTGTGCTGGGCAAGATGCTCCCCCAGCTCTCCAGAGGAATGGGTGTCCTGATCTCTGTCTCTAATTCAGGATTTTCTAGCCAGATCGACACCAAAGCCTTTCCAGCCTCTGTCACACAAAGGGCCACCTGTTCTTCAGTCCAAGCCTCGATGTCTTCAATGGGTGAGGACCCTTCTGCCCTACCTGCCCTCCTGAAGGTGGACTGGCTGTCCCAGTAGGGTGTCCAAGAAGCAGCATGTCCACTGACAGCATTGAGATAAGCTTATGCCACTTTCCAGCTTCTCTGAGGTGTTAAGGGCAGGAGAGCCTGATGTACCCTCCCATCTAATTGCTTCCCAGTGTCACAGGAGCAGGTCAGTTTGGTTCCTGGAGTGTCGGTTTGCCCTCCACAAAATGAAATAGACAATGGGTGTTTCCAGTCATTGCCTGGGCCATGAGGGCAGGTCAGAGTTGTGCATTTTGTGAACCATGAGCCTAACTCTCAAACACTGGGCCTCTGAGCTCAGGACATTTCTTCTAGGCAGTCAGCTTTGACAGGTAGTGCTTGGAAGGCTCTTCCTCGAGGGTGGAGGGCAGAGGGCAGCATTCCTGGCAGTCTGTGGGTTACAGCCTGCCAGATCCCCTGGCCCCACCCAGCAGTGTTCCAGTTTCTGATGTCAATTAGTCCCGCTGACTTCATCAGGGAGGAAGCTTGGGACGATAAGCAGGCAGGCAGCGCGGAGCGTAAACAAGAGCATGGGCTCCTGGAGATAGAGGAGCTCAGAGCACACAAAGGACTAACTTGGAAGGTGCTGCAGGTGGATGAAGACCTCTCCGGTGGGTGACTCAGTGGCTGAGACACTCATGATTAGTGGCAATTTGTGAGACTAGACAGGACCTCAGGAGCCAGCCAGGCCATCTATGAGAGAACCTGGACCCAAGGAGGGAAGGTGCTGGGCCACAGCTGGTCAGATGCCCAGATTTACATGACCCAGAGCATCAGGTCAAGAGCTGCATGCTTCAACTTGACATATGACAGGGCAGGACAGTGCTAGCTCATGAGGGCTCCGGGCTGCTGAAGCTGAGCCTATGCCCTGGGATTCCTGGTCAGCTTGGGCCCTTCTAAACCTGGGGCCATCTGTGCACATGGCAGGCCAGCAACAGGCTGGGGCAGCATTGGCTGTAGGGAGCCAGGCACAAGTCGAAGTTCTATGACAGACAGGGGCCAAAGCAGCATGAAGAGGTGGCCGTGGATAAGGCTGGTGGATAGGGACATCCAAAATAGACATGTAAGAAGGTGTTTGGATCAGGACCCAGGAAGGGAAGGGTATGATAGTCAGGGAAGTGGTGATCCGGGTACCTTGAGAAGCCATCATGGGAGCTGGGTGTGTTATCTCGGTGTAAAGGCCCACATCCCAGGACTGATCCAGGCTGCATGGGTGTTTCCAAGGCCCTGTCAGCTGCTCTGCCATCTGCTTTCACACTCAACAAGTGATGAGCCCCAGGGGACTCACAGGCAGCAAGGACCTGGCAGCTGCTCTGGACAGAGAAGCCTCCTTTCCTTCCGCCCGCAGTGCTGTGCTCATTATGCTCCACATCCTGGAGGGCCTAAGCCCTTCCATACCGCTCGCCTCAGCTGCACAAAGTGTGTCCTCACAAGACACAGCCCTCACTAGGCTGCCTCCCCTCGGCAGAGGCTTCCCAGTCAATCCTGAAACCGCAGCAACCCAGGCCGGCATGCTAATACACTAGTGGGCCAGGGTCACCACAGAGCAACTAGCTGCTTCAGCACCTGACACTGCTTCCTGACTCTGGTTCACAGAGGCAGGAAGCCCAAGGGTCTCCCGAGGCCTGCAGGTGGCCATTCCTCTGATGCTTCTCAGAGCTCGTGTTCTATGTGCACAGCCCTGGCATCTGTGTTCAAATCTCCCCTGCACCAGCTGAACTGGGTTAAGCCTACCCTCAGGGTCTTATTTCTTTGCAGGCACCTGTTCATTTGTGTGCACAAGTGCACACATGTGGGATGAGTTGTGTTTGGAGGCCAAGTGACCACAGGCTAAGCTATCGCACCAGCCCCTTAAAGGCCTCACTTAATCCCCTCTGTCTCCAAATAAGTCACTGTCTATGGACACTCAAACTTGGAGCTTCAGCATTTCAATGGCAGGGTACCCTTCAGCCCACAGCAGCCACGGGGGGACCCTGATCCTCACTAATTGGCTGTAAGAATGCACAGGGAATCCTCCTCGGGTTCTCGAGTATTCTGTGGTCTGTGTGGCCGTGTCTTCCTGGATGGAGCGCCTCCAGGGCTAGGGTGGGGTCAGGTCCTCTTAGGGACTCTGTCTGGCTACAGAATTATGTGGTCAGTGTGGACACATAAAACACCTCACGATTTTTCAGGTGTGGTGGCTCATACCTTTAATCCCAGCACTTGGCAGGTGGATCTTTAAGTTCGAGATCAGCCTGGTTTATAGAATGAGTTCCAGGACAGCTGAAAACAAGTAATAGTAATAATAATAATAACAATAATAAATCATGCATGATTAAATGTGAAGGGGCAGGAAGGCCAGAAGAGGCTCAACAGAGAGGCCATGGTTTTAGAGTCCCTAGTCCCTGCTGCCCTTGCCTGACACAATCCCTCACACCCACCTAGGTTTCTGAAGAAGTTTCATGTCCACCTTCTCCAAGCCTCATCACAGCATTGGTGGAAGGAAAGAGCTGGAGCAGCCCTTGCTTAGACCAACCACTGAGCTAGATCAGGTCCAGCTTGCTCGAGGGTGGGGCTAAGATTCTGCCTGAGCCTAACCAATACTACAGAGCTGTCTGGGAGCCTAGAACTGGGCTGGGCTTCCAGGAAGCAAGTGATTCATGGCTGTTCCTGCCCTGCAGCTGGACACCGGGCCCTGACAGGAACAGACTTGTACCTTAGCCGTCTGGTACCAGGCACAGCAGCCAGGCAAAGGTAGACTTGGGCCAGCCCTGCCTCAGTCTGCAGCAGCAGGAAAGCTGAGGGGGAGGGCAGAGCAGCGGGCTCCAACCGTCTGGAAGACTGACCCTGCTGTGAGGCTTATCTCTGTCACATCAGAGACCTGAACTCTTGGACCAGTTAGCATTTCTGAGCAAACTCTTCATAGGCCAGATGTGAACTGCTGCCATCATGGAACCAATATTTGAGGAACAACACTATGTGCAGGGGCCATTTTAGGCACTGGAGACCCAGTAAGGGACAAGCCCATACGCCCATGGAAGTTTCACAGAGAGGGGTGGACACGCTTTGAGGGCAGTGCTGAATACTGCCTTGCTGTGCCTTGGGACCCTTTAACTGGAGGAGGCCCAAGAAGACCTCCCTGAGGCAGCCATGTTGCGCTTGTCCCATCTTAAGCAGCATCCGGAACAGCAACTCCGGTTCCTCGGGCCTGTTAGGGAGGGAACAGTCAGGTGACCGACACAAGAACTCCATCCCCTGTCTCTCTGGCGGTTGTAGACCCACAGCCATCCACAGAACCAGCTTTCACTTCCCGGAAAAGCAGCCCTTATTCTCCTTTCCCTCCCAGCCTTCCTTGGCCTGCCGGGGCCAACCTGCAGGACTCTCGCCAGCCGCCAGGAGACCAAGACCTAAAAAGACACGGATGCCCAAGGTCACGTCGCTCGTGGGCGCACACCGGCAGTTCTAAGGCTACCCAACGCCAGCACACGACCGCCTGGGGAGCATTTCTGCGCCGCTGGAACTCCGCCTGTCATTGCAGCCCTCCCCCGCCCGCCGCGCGTGCGGACCCAGCAGCGCCCAGGGACAGCGAGAGCCACACCGGGCCGCTCCGACCTCACTCCTCACGCCCAGGCCCCTCAGTCGCCTCCTCTGACCCCTCCCGGTCCTTCCTAGGCCCTTTCTGCTCCCCAACCTAGGCTCCCTCTATCCTCTGCTCCTTCTCTGTCCCCAAGCCCAGCCTCCCCTATCCTCACCCTGCTCGCTTCCTCCCGGGTCCCCGCCGTCCTCCCTGCGTCCCGGGTGACGCAGCGCCGCCTCCCGTTCCCGCCTCCCCGCGACACCTCCGGGAAGACTGCAGGGGCCGCTAACGGTCCCGCGCCCCCCGGCGTCCGCGCGCCCCGCGCCCGGCAGGACGAGGCCGCGCCGGCTACGATGGGCGCAATGGGGGAGGCGGAGCCGCTGCAGTCGGTGCTGTGGGTAAAGCAGCAACGTTGTGCCGTCAGCCTGGAGCCCGCTCGGGCTCTGCTACGCTGGTGGCGGAGCCCAGAGACCGGGCCTTGCGTGCCCGGTGCCGGTGAGTGTGGTCATCCGGGGCTGGTGGGGCGGTGCTCCATCCATCCCGGGCCTGCGCAGCCAGAGCACTCCGGGCAGGCTGGGGTGGGCCGAACCCCGGAGAGAGAAATCCCGAGCACGGGAAGAGGAGGCCTGGGTATCTGAGGCTCGGGGGATCCGAGGCACACGGCCCGGGTGTCGGGTAGTCAGAGTTCTCCGCTACTTCTGGCGGGGAACCGTCCCGCCGCTGAGGCATGACAAAGCCTCAGGAGGTGCTGGATGGGGATGGGGGAAGGGCAAGCGTCCGCAGCCCCCAGCACTGCCGCGGGACCGCAAGGAGGTCTGGCGCTGGTGCTGCCTTTGGGATGCGCTGACACGCCTAGACAGGACAGGTTTCTGGTCACCCCCTTCCTCCAATACAGTGAATCCAAGTCCAGGCACAGGGGAGAAGCCCAGAGGCGTCCTGGCAGGGACTTCCTTTGATTAGGGAGTTGAGCAAGGGGCTCTGACTTTGTGTTGAGGTGTGCACCCTGCTCAGAGGCTCTCAAGGTTGAAAGAGGAGTAGCTTAGGTGAACACAGGAAAGATACAACCCACCTTCCGGGACACTGGAGCCACTCTCCCAGGGCTTTGTTGCAGGTCTGTCTGGTGGCCTAGGGATTGGCAGAGATTTACAAAGGTGTCATTCAGTCCTCCTTAAAAGGAGGATTACAGAAGATTGTGTGTGGAGACCAGGAGTTGGGGCACCCAGGGCTGGCCTTGTGGGTGTATTCATTTTCATTCATCCCTTGCTTTTTGTTGTTGTTGTTGTTGTTGTTTTGAGACTGTTTCTCTTTGTGGCTCAGGTCCTCCTCAAACTTTGGCTGCAGAAGTATGTGTGCCACCAAGCCCAACTTTATTTTTCCTCTCCCTCTTTCTTTGTTGGAGATAACAGAATACAGGGCCTGGGGCTTGCTAAACACAGGCTCTACCATCAAACAAGCATCCGTGCAAAGTTTCCCTTGAGTGCCTGCTGGGGATGGGCCCTGGGATCCCAGCCTAGGCTCAACACCTGTCAAGTGTCTGATGCAATGGGGGCTTTTCCATTTAGCAAGACACAGGGGAATAACCGTGTCTGGTGAACTTGGATCCTGAGAAGAGCCTCTGAGGGTAGGCATCTGAGGCTGAGCCACAAAGGGGTGGCCAATGGCCAGTACACGATAGGCTGAGCAGGCCTCACATGGAGGCATTTGCCCGGAGAAACCTGCAGACTGAGCGTTGATGTACATGAGTTGGGTGAAGACTGATAAAGACAGGAAGAACCTCAAGACATGGGTGTATCAGGGTCACGGTTGAAGGGAACCACTGGAAAATAAAATCTTAGGACTCCTGTGGCCTGGCAGGCTGAAGCAGCCACTGGTCTTTATTGTGGCTGTAAAGAGAACCCCTGGAATGTGGTGTCCAGCTTCATTTAAGACCCAGTGAGCTCTTCAGGGAGGCTAGAGAGAGGAGTGACCAAGCCAAGCAGAAGAGAGGCAGTTGACCCTGTCTAGGTGGAGACAGTGGAGGTAGTAGGCAAGGCTGGGTGTAGTGGGATTGATTGTCATTTTAAGAAAGCTCTCCACCTCCATTTGAATAAAAAACAACAACAAAAAACAAAAAAAAAAAAAACAACAAAAAAAACAAGTTGGCAAACTGTGGTTTGGGAGGGGAAGGGAGGACCAAGATGACTCCCTCCACCAACACCCCCACACTCCCGCCATGTTTTCAGCCCCCAAAGAATTAGGCCTACTTTAGACTAAGGTGAGATTGAAGTCTGTGGAGTCAGGAGAGCAGGCTAGGAGCAGTTGATGGCGCATTTATTTAATTCAGCGGGAGCAGCATGGATTTTCCTATTACAACTCATTGAGAGTGGGAGTAGTGGAAGTCAGGACTCCCCCAGTGGACAATCGGAGTTTGGGTTGTCACCCATGCATTCACTCATTCAACCCAGAATGGCTTTCTGGTGTCCTGTGGGTAGTCGAGGCTGTAAGCACCCTGACATTGTGCTGTGAGGCTCTGAAGACTGAGTGAAGATAGGTAGGGCTAAGATGGCCTCAGACTTGTGACCAACCTGGTTTCTGGCCTTGGGATCAAAGCAGTATTGTCTTCAGAGTGGCTTCCTGTGGCTCAGTGCCTGGGACTTGATTACCCTGAGGTCTCCCTATGTGTTCCTGGCACCACCTCTCAGGGCCACGTCTCTCTTGTTCTTTGACTTTACCACTGTTCTGCCTAGGCCTGAGTTGATTGAATTCCAGGTAAGCCTCCAGGGCCTGGAGTCTAGGCTTAGGATAAGAATGCTGTTTGCATGGGGTGTTCAGGATGTGTGTACACTGCAGGCCTCTGCTTTGTTCTACACACCAGACGGGTACCCTACTGACCCAGCTAGGACTTGGGGCCAAGCAAACCCAGTTCTACAAGACAGCACTGTCTCTTTTGGGCAGGGAGGCCACGAAGACGTGGATAAGACCTGCCCCGCCTGCTTCATAGGATGTGGTGTGGGACATCATTCATTGCTGGTTGTCAGTGTTGGCACAGTTGATGAGCTGCCATTATGGTCTCCGGTGCCCACATTCTAGGTCTGGTTTGCTGGCAGTGTCTGCTTTTAGCCTGCGTGTTTTTGCTGGCAGGTGGCTTCCACAGCTGGCCGGCTCTTCGAGTATTGCATCACCCCTGTGAAGTGTGCAGCCACTTTTGCACAGTCTCATCCACAGCCACTTGGGTAGCAGCCCAACAGACCCGTCCTCTCTAGGATTGGCTGTGAGGGACCAGTTGGTAGGCTGGCTCAGGAAAGTTCCCCTTCCCTGGTGCTCTCCACCTCCATGTGACTTAAAAAACAGTTGTAAGATTTGTGGCTTAGGAGGGGGAGGGGGAACCAAGTTGGCTTTCCCAATCCCCACCTACTACCCCCCTCCCTCGCCATGTTTTCAACCCCCAAATTATTAGACCTACTTTAGAATAAGCTGCCTGTGAAGTCAGGAAGGCAGACTAGGAACGAGCAGTTCATGCCACATTGAATTCAGTTGGCCAGTGGCACTTCCAACCTGCCACTCCCCAGGTGTGTCTGGACACACCTGAATTGCCTGGCTTGGGAACCCTGGGCAGAAGATTGTGCAAAAACAGATTGTAGAACACGTGAGAGGCTGTCAGTCCTGGAACTCCAGGACAGCCCTCAGGGACACTGGGCAACCACCTGGGTATTTCATCTTCTCCTTCATTTTTTCCTGCTGTAGACATAGGAACTGGAATATATGAGTTGCTTGTTCCCTAGGTGCCTGGTGCACAGCAGGAGCAGGCTCTAAACCTGGGCACACGCTCTCTGCCAAGTGCCCGGCAACAGAGATAAGGACTCAGTCTTGGGAGTCAGAGCTTGGTGCAGGAGGAAGCTGATGAGCCAGCCAGTGTACTCTAGGCCACTGCCTGAGAGGAAGTGGGTCAGACTAAAAAACAGGAAATGGGGGGGGCTTCTCTAAGTGGGTCAGTAGTTGAACTTGAGACAGTCTGGAATGATGTCTGGGCTTCTCCCTCTGGCTGCAGTAAGGCACACCATCCATTCTGCATTTGTTCTTTCAGAGAGTATGGGCTGTGTGTCTGAGTGCGCTCAGGGCTCAAGGATGGCACTGGGGCTGCTGCCTAGGCCCCACCTTTGTGGTAGAACCTCCTTTGTCTTCTACCAGCCCCAACTTGGATGCCCCAAAGCTGGCAGTGAGCTCATGGCAAGTCACTTCTATCTTTGCCTACATCCTCATTTCTCCCTGCCATGGCCAAGAAAAAGTGACCTTACATAAATCATGGGGTTGAGGGTATAGCTGAGCTGTAGAGTTGCTTGCAGACACCAGGCCATAGGATGGGTCACCCTTGGAAAAAAAAAAAAAAAAAAAAAGCTGATTTAATAAAATCCTGAAAGCAGAAGCTGGAGAGATGACCCAGTGGGGGGTAAGAGCATGTTTTGCTCTTGCAGAGGACCTGCATTTGACTCTGAGCACCCACATCAGGCAGCTTACAACCACCTAAAGCTATAGCACTAACAGGATCCAATGCTTCTAGCTCCAGTGGGTACCTGTACTCACCTGCACATAGTCTCACACACATAGACATCATTTTAAACTAAAAGTAAAATTTTTTAAAAAATCTAGAAAGCAGACAAAATTACTTTAGGATCATATATCCAAAGCCCTTAATGCTTGCTGTTTCTGTGTATGCAAATATGCACTGAAGGAAAAACAAAAAACAAAACAAAACAACAACAACAAAAAACTAGGGAAATAACCATAGGCTATTTTCCATGTTTTAGCTTGCTGCTGGGAAACATGGCTTGTCAAAGAGCAGCTTCACAGAGATCTGAGTCTCCTGCAATAAAATCCTCCTATTTTAAGGGCACAGTTCGATGTATTTTGATAACTCTGCACCTGTGTAAGCATTGCCAAGATAGGGCACAGGAGCCACAGCCCAGAACTTTCCCCCTGCAGTTGTGGGGAAGCCCTGCCCAGCTGTCAGGGACGGGCACCACTCTGCAGGTAGTTCACAGAAACACAGCACACAGCCAAAACTCCCGGCAGCCCCATCTCCACTGCTTTTAAACATCATGTATCTGTGATCAATTCTTTTGGGCTTAAATAGTATTCGTGTGGTGTGTGTGTGTGTGTGTGTGTGTGTGTGTGTGTGCGCACAGCAAATATGATAGCAAAGCTTAAAAAGTTAAAAACTTCTAAGCATCTATGAAAATTAAAGCCAGGTCTCATGGCACATATCTGTAATCCCAGAATTTGGGAGGTATGGGGTATCACCACCAGGGCCAGCTTGGACTATACAGCGAGTTCCTGACAAAACAAAACAAAATTGGTAGGAAAGCAGAACCAAGCATGGAAACACACACCTATGATTTGAGAGCTACAGGCAGGAGGACATGAGTTCTATCCTGGGTTACATGGTAAGACCTTGTCTCCAAAACATTGAAAGACATAGACGTCTCATCAGAGCAATGGCAGGGAATGGAAGAACAGATGATAGACAGCTAGGTGATCAGTAGATAAATTATTGATAGATAAGTGGTAGATAATTGATAGATATCAATAAAAAGATGATTGATAGATAACCAACTAATTATTGATAAACAGGAAGTGATAGATTATTGTTAAGTAGGTAAATGATAAACAAATAGAAGATAGATGACTGACACATAGTTGCCATTCACAGAAACAGATCCTGGGGTGGAGGCTAAGCACCTCAGTGGATGCCACAGAGATGCTGTCCTCAGCCTTAGGAACCCACGGGAGTGGGGGTGAGGCACAATGGAAGGAACACAGCAGAAAGTGCTCTGCTGTTTTTGGAAAGCTTCTAATTTTTTTTCTTTCTTGGTGCTGAAGGTGAAACCTAGGGCCTCACAGGTGCTGAGTATCTGCTTTGCTAATGAACTACACCTCACTCCATACCCTAAATTCCATTTTTGATCATGCATACTAAGGAAATGAAACATCAGTTTTTAGGTCACTTCTTTTTTTAATTAATTTAATTTTAATGTGCATTTAGTGTTTGGCATACATACATATCTGTGTGAGGGAGTTGGATCCACTGGAATTTGAGTTACAGATCAGATGGTTGTGAGCTGCCATGTAAGTGCTGGAAACTGAACCAGGGACCTCTGGAAAAACAGAGCTGAGCCATCTTTCCAGTAGGGCCCTTCTTACTTTTGAAGATACAATGTGTTTGCCGAGACCTTGCCAATGTTTTTTTTACTTTACATTCCCCTGCCTGTCCACATTCTTGTTGGTCCTCCCCTTTCTCTCTGATAACTTATCAACACAGATCCCTTTGTTCTAATGCTTCTCATTGGCAGCTGTCCCCTGTCCAGATCTGTCCCTGAGGTGTTAACTTGAGGCCCGCATATTGGTCCTTTTCTCCCATTTTCAGTCCATGTGTGGCTTCGAAGGACACGACAGGCCACACTCTTAAGTGGCTGGGCCTGACACTGTTTCTCCGTGGACCCCCATACATGTTGATCATGGAGCCAACTCCAGTACTGCTGGTACAGGCCCTATGGCGTGGAAGCACCTGGTGTGTGTTTTGACAGCTTGACCACCCATCTGGGGACTTGAGGAAGGATGTCAGAGCTCTGACACTCTTGCTGGCTTAACCTTTTACAGGGACTCCAGGCATTGTGTGGCCTCCATGGCCTCTGCTTTCTCTTAAGAGTTGGTTCTCACTGCCGAACTGGAGACAGTCAACATGTCACACATCACGGGGGACCATGAGCTGGCCACTGCTGTAAGTGGGATCACTTGCGAGTCAGCTTTCTCTGTCTCATTCCTCCTCTCTGTTCTCACTGAACCCAGTTGTGTTCCTTTGGCTACAGACTGGTTCAGACAACTGCTATCCACAAGCTCACTGTCCCCCTGCCTCTGACCTTGGTCTTGGATCCTCTGTGGTCACTATTTCCTCTCCCTGGGAATGTCTGTTATGGATGAACCCCAGGCATCCGGATGGGAAACTTGAAAAAAAAAAAACAAAAAACACCCAGTTCAGCCCGCCGGCTTGATGGTAGTGTGAGTGTCTGACATCCCTCTGTGCAAACACAGCTTCCCACGTTCTGCGTGTTCTGCACCTTCTTCTATGATTCAACCCTGACCTTAGCTCACCTCCCGCTAACACATTCTCCCCAGCAAAGCTGAGCCATTATCAATACCCTGACCCCTCCCCTGATCCCATTTTCCCATATCAGCCTAAGTCTCACTCCTATCCTTCAGGATTCAAAATGTGTTTTGCCCTTCAGCGGACTTTTCCTCTGCTGGGTATTTCTTTTTGCAATGCCTCTTGTACCGTGTTCCTCTTATCTCCCTCCTTCTCTGGGCCAGAGTCCGCCACTACCTCCTCCCTCTTCAAAGATTCCCTCATCCGCTGAGTAGATGATTATGGGACAGTGTGTGACAGACAGCTCATTATCCTCGCTCAGCTGTGGGGTCGACTTCAGGCCCTCTGTCAGGAGGACTCTGGCTCAGGACCCCCAGCACCCTCCCACCAGGATCGGAAGTTTCAGTGGTGTGACCCTGGTGGAATTACAGAGGCCACCTCACTGGATGATATCCACCCGTCTTTCCTTCCCTCTGAAGGAATATGGGTTAGAAGCCAGCCAGGCATGCGGAGGCTGAGGAGTGTGTGTAAAAACCCCTGCAGTGCCCTGACATGAAGGGCATTGGTGTAAAGTGCTGCCTGCCAGGTGTCAGCCTAACAGGGCAGCACAGCGTTGTGGTTGGGATATCAGACTCTAGAGAGCTTCTCTAACCTAGCTAGCTGCCGAATAATTGACACAGTAGAACTATAACAGCTTTAAAGCACAGTAACTGAGAAGATATCAACCCTCTAAGCTATTTTGCTATTTTCCTGCTGCACACCCTCCAGTTACTTGTAATCATTGTTCTTGCCTGGGCTGCTTCTGTTCCATCAGGCCAGCACTCATGGCCATATGCTCATGCTCCTTAATACCCACCCCATGTCGACTTCCTTCTCCCCTGCTTCCTCTCCTTCTGCTATATCTTATGCTTCCTCTCTATTCTTCTGCCCTCACGGTCCCTCTCTGACCCCAAGCCTGGGAACCTAAGCTCCACCTACTTCTCTTTAACCCAGTTACAGGCTTCTAGCTATTTTATTAACCAATTAAACTTTAAATTAGGTTGAGCAAAGGCCGGATGATGTACTTTTCTCAACTGCAACTAGATCTCAGGGGCCAGTGTTTAGAAAACATAGCACCAGACCAGCCTCCAACAGCGCAGTCTTCATTCCTGTCCCTCTATGAGGTCTGAAGCAACGGAAACGGTCAACTTACATAGCCAATGTGACTCGCACATTTCCCGTGAATAGCAGGAAATAAATGGCAATCATCTCAACTTACAGCAGAAATAGTCTCCCTCCAGATCAGTCCAGGGGCTGTGGGAGGCTTTGGATTGCAGGCTTCACAGCTTCCCAGGCAGAGGCTGGAAGGCAGCATCGAGGCAGCAGCCTCTGCTGGTGTTTCAGTGACTCGTAAGAGATGACAGGTCTTGGCGATCCTTGAATAGTCATAAAGGTGTAATCATTCTGACCGGGTTTCATGCTTTTGGTAATCTAAAACAGGTCAGCAGGTAGGTGAGGCGGTCCCTGTCTGTAATCCCAGCTCCCTGAGACTTTAAAGCTCGAAAGTGCCAGGCCATGTGGGCCAGCTGTGAGAACCTGTTTCAAATAAAAATAAAGGGAGTCCCTTAACACAAGCATTGTCTAAAAAGGACAAACAGAGGTTTCTTTGGCTCTGTGGGCCGCATAGTTTCTCAGCCCTGCTTTTTGAGCATATAAGCCGCCACAAACACCACGTCAACAAAGGGTCATGGCTGTGTGCCAGTAAAGCCTTATTTACAAAGGCAGCCAGCAGCCTGAATTGGGGCTGTGTTTGTAAGCTGCCAGCCCTTCCTGCTCTAAGTAATTTTTAGCAAAGAGAGACGAACATTGCATGCTGTCTTGTAAAAGCAGTGAATCCAGGTGGTCAAAAACAATTTAACTTAAAAAGCAAAAACAAAAACAAAAACAAAAAAACCTGTGACTGGAAAAATTGCTGCTTCTATTTAGGGAACATGCTCATATGGGGTTTTTTTCTCCCAGATGTGACAGGTATCTGCAAGAAAGAAACCCACAGGGTCAGGGTAGGCTGTATAGCAGTGAAGCCTCAGGCCCCCTGTGGCTTGGATTTACACCTCTTGGGACCAGTTCTCTCCACAGATACCTGAATCAACTGAAGTTCCCAATCAAGGCGTAAAGGCGCACAGAGCAGGAACGTGTGCCAGGGTGTACTACGGGGCACTAAGCAATGTCACCCCTCCCTCTTCAGAAGGTCCTAGTGACAAACCAAAGTCTATGCTACCAGAATTCACCCCGGAGAACCAATGAATTTAGTGGGCTTACTTAGCGTAGGTGGGAGGTCCACCCCCAAACCCTGAAAGTAGCCTGGAAAGTCTATACCAAGCACAGATGAGGGCTCCTTCCCCCTCGCCTTCCCCTTCTTCAGCCAATACACTCCAGCCCCTCCTCAGAACTAACCCATCTCACTCCACCAGTTGCAATTAGGACAAAGTTGTTTACAGATGGCTGGAATCTCCAGTGACCCTCCCTGCACCTTCCTCCCCTGAGGAAATCTCAACAGTCCACAGACCTTCATGGATGGGCCCTTGCCAGCGGGCACAGCCGGTCTCAGGATGGTGTCTGTTTTGCTCACAGGACAGTGCTTTACGACACAGGGGCTCCTGAGCAGGTAGACAGTTGAGGTATATTTTGGGGTCTCCCGGTTAGGTAAATGGTTTTGAGAGACTAGAAGTTAGACAGACTCCCTGTTGGGCAGATGGGTAGGGAGAGGGACCATGGCTAGGTAAGAAAAGGCGGTGAATTTCCGAGATAGCCAGCTTCTTTCCTCACCCTTATGACTTGAGACCAAAGCCTGGCAGCTCAAAACAAAACAAAACGCCTCGTAGGCTTTTGTTTTCCACCAGAAGGTCACTGCTTTCCGACTGGCTTAACAAGTTCAAGCCCTGCTTAGGACACGTCACATGATAGTTCCAAGCCAATCAACCAGCCAAGCTTTCTTCAAACCGAACAACCCTCAAGTAGAGGAGGAAAACTCTGCAGTGGCTTTGAAAGCCCCAGGCCTCCAGAAGAGACTGGATTTTCACTTTCCTCCTTACAGAGGGTGTTTTTCTCTGTGTGTGACTGCTGTGTGTGTGTGTTTGTGTGTGTGTTTCTTCATCCTCAATAAACGCTGTTCTTCAGCTGTTGTTTCTGTCCACAGTGTCTGAGATGTCTCTGCTGCTGCCGGTTTTGCTTCAGATCCCTCCTCTGCCCCCATCTTTTAATTCTTTAAGTGGCAGAAAAAACGAACCTGACCAAGACCCCTAGACTGTATCAGTTTGGGTTCATGTTTTGAGGGCTCCTAGGAAGGCAGTGTCCTGCTGCTTTTAGAGGAGTGTCCTTGAAGGCAGCGTTGAGCTCCACAACGCTGCTTTCCAGACCAGTATTCTGTCTGCTGCTGAGGTGGTCAGTACAGTCGGAATTCATTTATTTCCCCCATCAGTTGTATCTGTTTCCACCTTCCATGCTCTGCAGCTGTTTTTGCTGCAAGCACAGAGCCTTGCCACATCTCATCTTCATACAGTGGGTCGGTCCTCCATCTCTGGAGACTCTCCTTGGCTTGAAGTCTATCTGGTATTAGCATGGCCACCCCTGCTTTCTGTCACTGATCGGTTATCACCGGGTTTCCGGCCTCACTCCTAGAATGCTTACATCTTGAAGTCTGTAGTGAGTTCCTCAGCACGGCGGGCTCGATTGGAAAAGCAGGATAAGCCTTTTCGGTGGGGCATGGCGGTTCTTGTTCAAGGCTCTGTTCTGAGAGGCCAGCCCTGCCCTGGCTTGTGGCTGCAGAGAGCTGGCTTGTGTTGACGCTCTTGTCTGTACACATTGGCATTTCCAACTGTAGTTTCTTCTTTCCAGATCAGAGCTCTGTGGTGAAAAAGGAAACCCACAGGTCCCTCTCCAACCTTCAAAGCCCAGGCAGCTACTTTGTCCTTCTGCCTCTCTGGCCCTTCTTATGTGGGTTTCATATTTGACATCTAAGAAGGAAGAGCAAAGAAAGGCACATCCAGTCCATTCTGAGAGTCAAAGTAGTCCATATTTTCAGAATAGATTGTTCCTACTGACCTATTTTCTAGTCACTGTCTCTCCTCATTGCTCCATATTCTGAGCACAGCTTTCAGCTTTTAGCTTTAAGCTTCAGACACAAAGCTTTTCGGCTCCGTATTTGGCTCTCTCCTGAGCGCTTCCCTCTGGGCACCCACTCAAAGGCTCCAGGCACGCCTCAGCAGGTGTGGAGCCCACAGCCACCTCGGAGCTTCCATTCGGTGACTCCTAAGTCTGGTTTGCTTTGTTGTCCACGCCCTTTGATGATGCAACAGGCAGAATGTGCATCAGGATGGAAGAGCCCAACGGGAAGGGAACAGACAGCTCGGCTGCTCTCAAAAGAGAACCATTACCCAGAGAATCATGACCTGCTTGGTATTGCTGCACTCCCCAGGGCCCATGTGAAGAGTTTTAATGAAGGCCAGGTGTTCACACAGGCAAATGCTGTGGAGTGGCCTGATGCCAGGGAAATGTGTCTGACCCCTGTTTAATTACAGGGCAATGAGACATGTTCCCCATCCAGCTCTCTTGGGCGCCCTTGTTGCTCAGGTTCCTGTACAAACTGGGTGCATACAGACCAAGGTGCCTGGAGCTACTTCATACCTATTTTCCATGGGGACTGTAGCCTCAGCTTTTGCATGACCTATGAACTTTGCTGGTGGGCACTGGGGGTGCTGCTCTCTTGTCCCAACCCCACTTTACCCTGTCACATCAGACCTCAAGATTTTGGAGAGCCACGTGCAGCATTTGTGACCTTGATGATAAACTTCTCGTCTGATTCTTGCTTCCAGTTCCTCAGGCTGAGATCACAAGTGTCTGTCACTGTGCCCAGTTTGCTGTCTTGATCTTTATCCACTGGGTTTCCCAGGTGGCCATTGGAGGCCTGACTGACTGGCATATTCCCATCCTCTTGACCCTTGTCCTATATTTGTGGGCTTACATGTGTGTGCACCTGGGTCCCTGGTGAACCTTGCTGTCCCTGAGGCACGTGGGAAACAGATGGGCATCCAGGAGCCTCTGACATCACAGCTGAGTGACGACAGATGCTGGTTTCCTGTCTGTGCTATGGTCACAACTCATGCACACCAACAGCGCAGAACCAGCAAGCACTAGAAGCCAGTGTCCGTGTCATTCACGAGGCCGTGTGATGACTGCAAATACTGCAGCGGGCTGTAAAGAAGGTGCTGGCACACTCAGCCTGGTGACAGGAAGCGGCAGGCCAGCCTCACCTGCTGAGGGTGGCTGATTTTTCTGGAATGTGATGGCCTGGCATTGCAGGGTGGGCTGCACACTCACCCCTGGTGTGAACAGAAGGGCAGGAGAGTTTGCCCGGTGTCAGCAAAAGTGTTCAGAGGCTTAACCAAACTCACTTACAAATGTTCAGTCCAAGTTTGAGGAGGCTTATGGAACAGAAACAGTGTTGAATTTATGACATTTGGACCAGTATTGTTTTTAACGTGGATTTTGTTGTGGTCTGGTTTTTGTTTTTTCCAGAACAAGGGTTTCTCTGCGTAGCTTTGGCTGCCCTGAGACTCACTCTGTAGACCAGGCTGGCCTTGAACTCAGATCCAGCTGCCTCTGCCTCCCAAGTGCTGGGATGGAAGGCATGTGTCACCACTGACCGGCTAGAATGGATTGTTTCCTTGTCAGAAGACCAAGGCATGAGCCGCAACGTAGAGCGGTGCATTCCCTGTCTGGAAGTGAGTAAGGGCCCAGCTGGTGTCACAGGCAGTGGAGGAACCCAGCAAGAGAGAGGCAGAACAGCTCTGTGATGGGGGCCGACAGTTCTAACATCTCTGAATATGTGAAAACTGTTCAAAATAGAGTTGTATGGTGCACCAGAGCCAGCGAAAGGACCCGCCACGATGTGTTGTCTAGAAGGGCACCCTCATCGCCAAAAGCCTACATCTTTCCCAAGCAGAGACCAAATCTTCCACCATTTGCTCTCCTTTCCAACTGGAGTTTCTGTTTCAGTGTTTCTGAAAACAAAGTCCCTGTGCGTGTGTACATGGAGGTACAGGTGTGTGTGTGTGTGTGTGTGTGTGTGTGCAATAAATATGTGTGTGTGCGTATGTTCCTGTGAGCCTGTGAAGGTGCATGTGCATGCAAAAGCCAGAGGGTGACACCAAGCATCTTCCTCATTCACTCTCCACCTTTTTTTTTCCATTAAAGGTTTTTATATTTATTTTATGTGCATGAGTGTTTTGACCGCACATATGTGTGTACACCGTGTGTTCCTGGGGCCCACAGATGGATTTCCTGGGACTAGAGTTACAGACAGTTGTGAGCTGCTAAGCGGGCGCTGGAAACTGAACCCAGGTCCTCTACAACTGCCGAGCCATCTCTCCAGACCCCTATTTATTTATTTATTTATTTATTTATTTATTTATTTACTGTCTCACCCCCAAGCCCTGGGGTTACAAATACGTGCCACAATAACCGGCTTTTAAAGTAGGTACTGGGGATCGAACTTGAGTCCTTGTGCTTACAACAGCAAGCCCTTTATCTACTGAGCCACTTCCCAGACCCCTGGAAGACCCCCGCTTGTGATTTGTCTTGCAGTTCATGTCACCGTGGTGGGATGATGAGAAGCCAGAATGGTGGGGCACTCACGAGGCAAGGATGTCTGGAAGGGGCCCCTGGGAGGTGCCTCCGGAGCTCACTTGGGCCATGTGGAGGTAGTGGAGGTAGGAGAGGGCCAGTGGCGTTCTTAACCTCTGGATACTGAAAGAAAAAGGTGTTTGGTAGATCTCCCAAAAGGTCGCACCAGAAGCTGAAACTTGCTCTGGCTTAAAGGAGATACAGTGACTTTTAAAGTGCTTGTGTCCTCATGTCACCTGCAAGGAGGTGACCCTTGGGGGTGGGCCTCATTGCTCTGACTGGGCCCTCTTGTCAAGCATGTAGAATGATTTGAAAACCATTGCTCATAAGGGGTCCAAGGCTGGATTGGCCAGGCCTTGGTGTGACAGGCTGATGGGGACACATCCAGAATTCCAAATGGAGTAGGTAAGGACGCTTGTGAGCGTTTGCCTCATCCGGGCAGCGCTTGGACACTGGGCTTAGGGTGAAATGGCCCTGTAGCCCATTTTCGTGTTTTCAGGACTGCTGCGCCACAAACAGGGCCTCTTCTCAGAATGGTGGGGGCGCCCAGAGTGACACTCTGTGTCCCCAGGTCAGGTGGGTGACTGGTACAGTGAGTAGCAGGCTAGGCTGGGCATTGTAGTACCTGGGAGGTAGGAACTGCTTAATGGGGGGCTGGGGTTTGATGTTTGAGTAGTGGACCACAGGACCTGTCATCCCTTCGGTGTCTTGGTCACTCACTGCTCCTGCTCTAAGGCTGGCCCTTAGTTTGACTGTGGGGTACTGGAGAGGAGGTTAATATCCCTCATAGTTATCCAGGACATTTGTCTCAGAGTCCTAGCCTGCCATCTTTATTATGGGAAGGGGACCCATCTAATGATTATCAGTCACTGTTTTTTTGGGATCAGGAACAAGACCTGCAAAGACCCTGGAGTAACACCCACCACTCCGGCAGAAGCTGCCTGGCAAGCTCTGAGTATAGACCAGGGGGGCATGAGTATTGGCAGCTGTGGGCACATCCCAGCTGCTGCCAGATCACAGGACACAGCAAGACAGGACACCATCCTTGGACCAGATGAGCTGGTCCCTGCCGTGGCTTTCTCATGCCTTTTCCTTCATAGCAAAAGATCCCTGGCGGGCAACCCATTCCCAGTGTCACCGTCACACAGGCACGGAGCCAGCCTGGTCTGGAAAAACTGCACTCCTCATCTCTAGTCTCTGTGGGCCTTCTAACCTTGCCGGCAGTGCATGCAAACACGCACCAGAGAAATGTTAGCGTTCTTTTCTGCGGGGACATAAAGGAGCCAGATTCCCCGCCTCTCGGTCAGTGATTTGCCAATGTTCTCAGTTGCTGTGGTTGATGTCATCAAGTGTCCCCGTGGCCATCCTGGTGCATGGACATCTGTCCATATGGTCTAGACTGCATAGCAGAACACATGTTGGAGGGGCACCCTGCCCCAAGAGGACCAGCTGCTGTCTCCTCCAGGGCCCCTGTGCCCCCTCTTCACTCACTTGTCCCCACTGACCTCCGTGGCTGACAGTGTCAGCTTCCTGTGACATGACACTGGTGCAGAGGTGGCCTTGTCTGCTCTGCAGGGATGCAGGCCTGCCTGTAGGGAGCACATCCCCACCGACAGCTCCGTTTTCTGATAGGAAGCCACCCATTTTGGAACTGTCCTTCTGTGTTTACAGAGCCTCGCCCCTTACTTCCCTCTAGCTCTGCCCAACCCCTAGCAGAGTGATGCTAGTTCCTAAAGCTGACATTCTCATCCCTGTGTCCCTCTCTTCCTGCATCCCCGACTCCTTGTCCCTCACTGCTTCTTGGCCTGCTCTCTTCTCACTGTAGCTCTCTCAGAACCTCCCCAGCCATTAGCCCGACCACAAGACCTCCTCAGCCCCTCCCTGCTGGGCCTGCATCCCTCCTGACGGCTCATGTGACTCACTCTGGTTCTTTATTTTCTGCCTCCCGGTCCACCCCTGAGTTATGCTCATGGGTTATCTGGGCGATGCTGTTTTTAGAGCTTTGTTCCTACCGAGGGACAGTGCCAGTGTCACATGAGCTATGCTGTGGCTTGTGAGCCGCAGCAGCCATGGACTGTATGTGGGCCACGTGGCTTGATGGTGTCCCTGCTGCAGCACAGCCTTTGGGGTCTGGCCAGCAGAGCATGTGACGTGTTAGGACACTGCTCTCTTCTTCCTGGGGCTGAGACTCCCTTTGAATGTGTAAGATGAAGTGTTATTCATGAGTATTCCTTCAAGTGAGTCGTCCAGTGGTCACTGCTGCATTTTAGTTATTTTGTGATATAATGGGTGACCTTTGCCTCTCTCGTCCCTCTGAATAGTGGAAGCTTATCTTACTCCGCTCTTGTGCTTAGCAGCTGTGACTTCTATCTCCTGTTTCTCATGGACAGTCACAGTTGTGAAGTTAGAGGCACTGAGAGACACCTGGAGTCTTCTCTCAGGAATGCTTACACTCAAAGCACAGGTTGCGTTACCAAAGGGTCCCTGCCTCATGACTGTTCTGTCCCCACGACTGGGCACCTGTTGTAAGCCTGGCAGGTCATCTGTAACGACACAGAGAAGTGCCCCTGTCGCCTCCTGGTGTTGCAGGAAGTAGACAGAGGTCAGGTGGATCCAGGGTCACAAGCGGTGACTCTGGTGAGGGGGCTCCTTGAGGCCCGAATACCCCCAGAAATGGGGAAGGCGGGTAAGCTTCGGAAGTAGGCAGGGGCTGTGTTGGAGAACTGGCTGCTGGTTGGCGTGGCTGCTTGCTGCGGAGGTGTCCAGATGTGTGCTACAGGGGCTGTCCTGGGCAACACTCACCTGTGCAGAAATGGTGAGAAGCTGTGTGTGTGTGTGTGTGTGTGTGTGTGTGTGTGTGTGTGTGTGCAGGGGCGGTGGTGGAGTGTAGGAGGCTGTTATCAGGGAGGGGAGAAGCAGAAGGAGCTAAAAACTAAATTTTGGAGACACAATAGTGAAAAAATGGGAATCCCAGGAGGGAGCTATCTGAGGAGAGCTGAGGGTGGCCCCAGACCCAGGGTGAGCACAGAAGGCTCTACACAGCACTGGGCTTGATCCTTCTCAGTTCAGCCTTTCCCCAGTGTGTGTGTGTGTGTGTGTGTGTGTGTGTGTGTGTGTGTGTGTGCGTGCGTGCGTGCGCGCACGCCTCTGGAGACATGACTACAATCCTTCCGTGGCTCAGATTGCACCTCCCCAGGTGCTGATGACCCAATTTCCCTGGCAACAGCTTGAAAAGGAACACAAAAGGATCATGGGTGTTACCCAGCGTGGTTTGCTAATTCAGCTGTTGGCAGGGATGCAGGATTTTAGCTAGACTGCAGGGTTTGGAGCCAAGCTAGGAAGCCAGCAGGTAGCAACGCCCTTCTGTGCAAAAATACACCATGATTCATAAAGAAGCATTGGGAGTCCAGCCTGTGTTCAAAGAGGACATTACTGTCTATAATCTTCTCTGCCCTCCTGACCACAATGCTTCAGCCCACAGCTTCTTTCAGGCCTGTCATTTACCACGGCTCTGTGCCCGTGTAACAACTTCCTTTCGAACCAAGCCAAGTAATTGCAGCATGCTTCATGCAAGTATGGGTCAGCTCTGCCTCTCTCTGGGCTACCGGGTTAGAGAGCTATTTTGCCACCAGGCATGATGGAGCACGCTCATAATCCAGCTCTCAGGAGGCTGAGGCAGGAGGATTGAGAGCCCATGGCTAACCTTGGATACATAGTGAGACCTTACTTATCTCAAAGCAACAGAACCAAACCGATTGCCTGGAGCCGTCATCCTCTAGGCCAGTGGTTTGCAACCTTCCCTCGTCCCTTTAATACAGTTCCTCATGTTGTGGTGAGCTCCCCCCGACCATAAAATTTTTTTTGTTGCTATTTTGTAGCTGTAATTTTGCTACTGTTATGAACTGTAATGCAGATATTACATTAATGTAAACGTAATGATTTTATTTGTTGGGAGGGGGTGCGTGCCATGGCATGCTCGTGGAAGTCAGAGGGCAACTTGTAGAAGCAGTTATTCTCCTCCCACCCTGAAGATCCTGGGGACCCGACGCAGGTCATCAAGCTTGGCCACAGGCACTTTTACCTTGCCGAGCCATCTTGCCAGTCACAGCCTTCCTTTTGGTTCGAGCTGCCGTGTGTCTCCACAGCTCCAGAGCTGGGGGCCTCTGTCTGTGTAACTCTGATGGGTCCTTGAACCTAAGCGTGTTGTCGTTGTAGATACCTTCTCGGTGCCAGTGTCCGAGATCATCGCTGTGGAGGAAGCGGATGTCCATGAGAAGCAGTCCTCCAGTGGCCGATGGCAGAAAATGGAAAATCCGTTCGCGTTCACAGGTGAGGGCGCTTCAGTGTTTGCCAGGGCCCCCCCTTTAGCTCCGTGCACACTGCAGAGAAGGGCACTTACCAGGCCAGTGATTGGCTCCTCTTCATAGACTCTCTCTGATAGCACCTACACAACACCTACTTTTTGGAGTGGGGAAACGTCTCAGAGTGTTAAAGTGCTCGCCATAAGTGCTCGCCATGTGTCGCTAAAATTCTCCCTTCTCCCAGCATCCCAAGGGCAAACCCAGGTGGCTTAGCACCAAAGTTCATCCAGGGGAACCAATGCATTTATGGGCTTCCTTTACAGAGCCTAGGTGAGGAGCGTGGATGTCCCTTTCCCAACAGGCTGTGCCTGGAAGATCTCACCCAGCAGGAACAGAGCGGGCAGCTTTAGCCTCCCTGGCCTGTTTTCATTTTGGCCCCGCCCCCTGACCTCGTGCAACCCCGCCAGCCTGTGGATTAGAGCGCAGCTGGACTGTCTTACCTCTACAAAGGGGGTGTAAACCATCAGCCAGGCCCGCTGGGGGTGTGATCTTTTGCAAGAAAGCACAGCTGAACTCCCCAGGATGAGAGGTGGAGACCTGGAGGTCTCGCTCCCAACAGCCTCAGACCCTGCTAACCAGTGTCGGTTTCTGTACAGTCCACTGTGTGAAGCGAGCACGGCCACACCGCTGGAAGTGCGCCCAGGTGACCTTCTGGAGCCCGGACGAGCAACTGTGTCACCTGTGGCTGCAGACCCTCCGTGAGCTGCTGGACAGCCTGAGTACGTGGGCGAGCTTTCGGATTTGTTGCCAGGCAGCACAGCTGTGGTGGCACGCGAGACTCAGTGACCTGACCCAGGTGGACGTGACGGATCCCTTTGATTTGTTTTTGTGTTTCCTACTTAGAGGGTCACAGAGGAGTAGTAGCAGTGTGTAGATCCGCAGCCGCGGTGCGGGCTCAGCCGCTGCTTAGGAGCAGTGAGACTGGAGCAAACGCCTTAGGCCCCTCATCAATGTTCAGGGAGAAGCAGGCTTGTGACTTCCTTTCTGTGACATCCCTGTCAGGTTTTGCCTGGGAGGTCACCGTTACTTAACATGAATCACTCAGAAGTGCTTCTTTTCCTGTCCTTTGGAAAAGGTCACCCATGATGAAGATTGGTTTTCTGTCCTTCCTTCCTTCCTTCCTTCCTTCCTTCCTTCCTTCCTTCCTTCCTTCCTTCCTTCCTTCCTTTTTCTTTCTTTCTTTCCTTCCTCCTTCCCTCCCTCCCTCCCTCCCTCCCTCCCTCCCTCCCTCCCTCTCTCTCTCTCTCTCTCTCCCTTCCTCCCTCCCTCCCTCCCTCCCTCCCTCCCACCCTCCCTCCATCCCTCCCTTCCTTCCTTCCTTCCTTTCTTCCTTTCTTTTCTCCCTTTCTGTTTTTGTTTTGAGACCGGGTTTCTCTGGCTGTCCTGAAACTCACTATGTAGACCAGGCTGGACTGGCAGAGATCTGCCTGCCTTTGCCTCCCTGAGTGCTGAAATTAAAGCCACTATGCCTGGCTAAAACTGGTTTTCTTTAGCAGTTTGAGGAACTTTAGTGGTAAAACTGTTTAGGCCTGGGAATTCTTAGTAGGAAGGCATTTATTTGTCTGTGTGTGTACATCCATGTGTAGAGGCTAGAAGCTGACTTCAAATCAGGGGTTTTCCTCTGTCACTCTCCATCCTGTTTTTTAAGACAGGGTCTCTCACTGAACTTGGTGCTCAATGATTTGACTAGACTGGCTGGCCAGCCAGCCTTCCCAACTCTGGGACTTCACTTGGCTTTTCACTGTTTTGGGGTTTTTGTTTGTTTGTTGATTTTGGTTTTTGGCTTGTTTGGTTTTTTGAGACGGGGTGTCTCTGTGTAGTCCTGGCACTTGCCTTTTACACCAGGTTTGGGATGGCCTCAGATTCACAGTGATCTGCCTGCCTCTGTCTCCCCACATCTGTGCCACCAGGCCCAACTTGGCTTTTGGGTTTTTTGGTTTTTGTTTTGTTTTATGTTTTGAGACAGTGTCTCTCTGCTTAGCCCTGGCTAGCCTGGAACTCAGCGTAAATTGTAGGCCAGGCTGGCCTGGAACTCACAGAGAGCCTCCTGTCTGCCTCCCGAGCGCTGGCATTAAAGACATGTGTCACCATTGCCCAGCATTCACCTCACTTGTCTGTGGGTACAGAGAATCAGAACTCAGGTCCTTGTGTGTAGACAGAAAATACTTTACTAGGCGGTCTCCTTGGCTCCGTACCTGGATTTTCTGATACAACTATAAATGGTAAAATATGAAACAGACCTATTTTAAGTTTCTTCATTTTGTACTTGTTTGCTTTTACTTGCTTGTTTTGAGAGTAAGTCTAATATACCCCAGGCTGGCCCTGGAGTTTTCTGTATAGCCAAGGCTGACCTTGAACTCCTGATCTTCCTACCTCTACCTCCCAAGTGTTGAAATGACAGGTGTGTACCAGCACACCTGGCAGACTCTGAAGCCTGCATGCCCCCTGAAACTCCCTCAGGGTTGGGCCTGTCTGCCTTTCTCTTTCTTTCTTCCCTCCCTTTTCCTCTTCTTTCTCTTTCCCCTCCCCACATCCCTCAATCTTTTATCTTTTTTTTTTTGTAAGACCCACTTCGTGTTCCACAAGCCTTCTCTCATGAGCTCCACCCCCAATACACTTTATTTCAGCTTTCTCTAGTTAGAGGAGCATCCTCCCAGTTGGTTTTGTCTTTTTTCGAGACTACAGCTGAGTGTGAATGGAGTCACGTAGATGAGCTATTTTGTATACATCCTGGATGTATACAAGGTACATTCAGGGCGCATATCCTTGTTGCTTTTGGCATCTGTCCACTAGGTGGTGCCCTATCTATGGGTCTGTACCCGACAGTTAGACTCACCCACTTTCTGGGTATGCACCCCACCCTCTGGCTGTGTGCCCCATGGCTGGCCGCTCACCCACCCTCTGGGTATGTGCCCTGTGTCTAGAGGTTAGTCAGTCACTCACTCCATGGGTATGTGCTCCATAGTTAGCTGTTAGCCTCTTACCCACCGCCATTGGCATGGGGCAGCCCTTCATAGCACAGTGATAAACACCCATGTCTAAGTTTGGGTGTAGATGGATGTCCATCTTGGGTTTCTTTGGGCATCTTCATGTTATTGTGAGTTGATGGACCTAAGTGGCTATGTACTTAAATCAGCCAAAATAGATGTATGGGAGGGAGTTTCACAGGAAAGCAGGAAACCCAGGCACTGGCTGGGCCTGAGGGAAGGATCTCTTCCCATTGTCCATCCAGTCATTCTGTCTGTGTGTGTGTCTGTGTTCCTCTCCTCAGGCTCCCGTCTGTATTCCCACCTCATTCTTGTTCCCAAAAGCCTGTCCTTCCCATGGGCAGAAGGAGCTACAGCCATCTGTGCTCACGCCTCGTGAGACCTGGGCAGGACAGGGACCTTCCTGATGCCCCACACGTGTGCAAAGCCCACCCTCATCTCAACAGATGGTCGCTTTGCTCCTTTGGCGACCACGAATTCTTTGTCAAAGCTTGCCTGCTCTTCACCAGCAGCGCACTAACCCGGTTTGAACTCACTGTGCCCCGTTGTGATTGACGGGATGTGGGTGTTGTCTTGCAGTTTCAAGACCAAAGCATTTGCTGGTATTTATCAACCCTTTCGGAGGGAAAGGCCAGGGCAAGCACATCTATGAAAAAAAAGTGGCACCTCTGTTCGCCTTGGCTTCCATCACCACCGAAATCATCAGTAAGTGTTTTGGGCACCGGGGCAAATGTGCAGGGCCACCTTGAGAGGGACTCCCATTGCCACCGCTGCAGGAGGCTTTATCCTAGCAATCAACCTTCCTAACCCTTTAATACAGTTCCTCTCTGGTGACCCCCAGCCATAAAAGTATTTTCATTGCTACGTCATAACTGTAATTTTGTTACTGTTATGGGTCACAAGGTAAATATCTGATGTGTGACACCCAACACCCATGGGGGTCCTGACAAACAGGTTGAGCACCGCTGTGCCAGACGGTCATTTTAAACTCAATGGCAGTTTTTATACACTCAGTTGGAAGAATGCAAAAGAGATAATGTACTTAATGTGCTTTGCCTATAAAGTACTCGTGGGAACACAGAGGAAATAAAAAAAAAGAACAGAGTTCTCAGGCAGGAAGTCCTTGCAGGAAAAGATACAAGTAGAGGTCAGCTCAGAATGTCACATCATAGGTCATTTTACAAAGCACGACTTAACGCCATGTCATAGCACTTTGTCATCAGTGCGGTACCGGTTTCAGAGGGGGACACAGACATGGTCCCCTGCTCCTGCAGGCCTTCAGGGGCTTGGTGCAGCTGGGCATGGCTGGAACCCCAGCATGGAGCAGGCTGAAGCAGGAGGACTAGATATTGGAGGCCAGCTCAGTTACATTGTAAAACTTTACCAAAAAAAGGGGGGGGTACTTAGCAGTACAAGTCAAAAGTCTCAAAATGAAGAGGTTATCCCAATATGCCATACTTCCCAGATCTGAGCACAGTCGGGTATTCACCAAGACTGGGGCATTCAGCTATCCTTGGCATGCTTCGTGATAACAGGAAACTGGCAACAACGCAGATGTCGCCAATAGGAGATGTGAACCTGAAATCATGGTGGCTCCAAAGGAACAGCTCTATTAAAGGAGCAGTTCAGATTGCAATGTGGGAAACCATAGACACAGAATCGTGTGAGCAGTAAATTTCACTATCAGTTTTGCTTTTTCACATTAGTCACAAGGACTGTGGGCTAGCCTTATCTCCTTACATTTTGGTGTATTCTAAAAAAAAAAATTAAAGCAACTTGTATATTAAGGAATAAGTATAACAGAAGCTGCACTTAACTGCTCTTAAAGAACTTATTTATTGAGGCTGGAGAGATGGCTCGGTGGTTAAGAGCACTAGCTGCTCTTGCAGAGGACCAGGATTCAATTCCCAGCACCCACCTGGCGGCTCACAACCACCTGTAACACTCACCTCTTCTGTGGGCACTGCATGCACCTGGTGCTCATACACACATGCAGGCGGACACTCACGCGCACAGGTTAAAAACGAAGTTACCTGTTGACCAGTGCCGAGAATGTCAGGTCTCGACTGGTAGAATGGATCCTGAGATGCTTGTTTCCCACGGAGGCCGCCTTAGTCTTACTCTTTTGTAAGAGGGAGGGGGTGAGTCTGGGGTGGGGGGACTGCCTGCGGGAAATCTTCCTGTGACTTCCTGGGGCCCCTTATAAAATAGCATCATTTGGCAGTTAGCTCACACACGGGTGCCGAGCTGTGACGCTAAACTGTCCCATGCGCTGTTTTCCCCAGTTACTGAGCATGCCAATCAAGCCAAGGAGACTTTATACGAGATCAACACAGACAGCTATGATGGGTGAGTTACGCTCGCTTTTCCTGCGCTCCCAGTGAACGCTAACCAAGACCTACTCTGTGGGAGCTCTTGAGTTATCCTGGACTGTGAGCACGCCCTTGGCCTTCCCTTCATGTTACAGAATAGAACGCATCCCTGTGCACGCTTCTCCATGCCACCTGCAATCATCCCCAGTGCTGGACAGCATGCTGTAAATTCTGTCCTGCCCAGTCCACCGTCTCCCCTTAGCTTTCCTTACCCACTTATTTTACCTGGCTTTCACTTGGTCCCCGTCTCCCCTTAGCTTTCCTTACCCACTTATTTTACCTGGCTTTCACTTGGTCCCCTCTGCCCCTGCTTCCTGAGTTCCCAAGATTGTGCCCAGGGCAGGGGGTTGACAACAGAGGCCGAGCTCCCCTCTTTTCTGAGGTCCACTTTGGGGTACAGCAAGACCATTCAGTTGGATCAAGAGAAGGGAAGGGTACCACACGTCACCCCCGTCTCGGAGGCCCTCCCAGCGGCAGGAACACTACCATACTGGATTGGCATTCCTGCCTGGCAAGCCTCAATCTCAATACAAAGTGTCTTCTAATCTTTAATATGTATTTTTGCAGTGCTAAAGATTAAACCCAAGGGGTTTGTGTGCTAGGCAAGTGCTCTGCCCTAAGCTACCCCAGCCCAGGCTCTAGTTGTGTGTTTTTTTTTAAACAATTTATATTATGTGTATGTGTGTATGATGGTTTGCCTGCATACGTGTAAATGTATGCACTATATATGAGCCTGGTGTCCATGGAGGGCAGAAGACAGATCAGATTCCCAGGAATTGGAGTTATAGACAGTTGTGAGCTGCCATGTGGGTGCTAGGAACTGAACCCAGGTCCTCTGGAGGAGCAGTGTGTGCTCTTGATCACTGAACCATCTCTCCAGCACCCCAAAACCATAGGTTTTTGATGATGGTTGATCAGGCCCACACACACACACACACATGTACCCTCTGTTTAGAAACCGCCAAAATGCCACATCCCTAGCAGAGAAGCTGGGTGTGTGAAAACTCCTATTGTTTGGAAAAGCAGAGTAGGCAGGCTGGTCTGACCTCATGGCACAGGGAGGGGTTCAGGAGCCCAGTTTTCAGATGTCTGACAGGCCGGTCTTCTGAGCTGCCTCCAGCACCTGAGGTCCCCCGGCTGCTGTGAGTAGAGGGCTGACAGACTAACAGACCTATGCTCCTCCTGCAGCATCGTGTGTGTCGGCGGGGACGGCACGTTCAGCGAGGTGCTGCACGGGGTAATCGGGAGGACTCAGCAAAGCGCCGGCATTGACCCCAACCACCCCAGAGCTGTGCTGGTGCCCAGTACCCTCCGGATTGGCATCATCCCTGCAGGTATGGCACACAGACGGCTTTCTCCTCGCTGTTGGAGTTAGGAGGAGGTCTGCACGCACAACCACAGGACGTGTCCAGTCATGTGGTCACACACACAATTAGTGACACTTCCCTAGGATTAGGGCTTCAAGTCGAGGGTTAATCATTACGGGTTCATACTTCATTTAAACTGTGATTCTGCCATCAGGAGGCAGAAGCAAGTTGGAGATCATCTTCAGTTACATGGTGAGTTCTGCTGAGCCTACATTAGAATCTGGTTTGTTTTTCTTTTCTTTTTTTTAAGTGGTTTTTCAGGGGCCCAGAGAGATGGCTCAGCAGTTGAGAACATTGACTGCTCTCCCAGGGGACCTGGGTTCAATTCCCAGCACCTACATGGCAGCTTATAACTGTAACTCCAGGATCCAACACCCTCACGCAGACATACATGCAGGCAAAATGTCAATGCACATGAGATAAAAATAAATAAACTACTAAAAGGTGATTTTTATAATTTCTCAGAACTACACTGTTATCTGAGATAATGTATGACTAGCAGAAGGAACAAGACTGTGTGTCTGGGAAGATGCTTATTCCGGTACCCTGGGAGCCCAGCAGCAAACAGGACAGTCCCTGCTCTTAGGGAACTCACAGTTGGGGACCAAAGGAGCTGCTATCCTGGAGTCAGGGAGGGAAATTTTTCTGTATCTGAGGGAGGAACTTCATTTGCAGGCTTAGTGAGCGTGCTTGCCAGAGACCCAATCCTCTGTGATGAATGCAGGCTGGCTGAGAGACCCTGAGGGAAGACAATTCAGTTTCCTAGCCTAAGAGGTAGAGCCCTTACTGTTAGCACGGTCCCTTACAAGTCATCCGTTGGCCATCAGAGTGACCTGTGGGACCACAGAAGAGCCCCCTATTCTATGCAACTTGCCACATGAACACTGTGTGATGCTTTAATGGCATAAGCTTTTCTAAACTTTAGTGAGCAGTTCCTATTATTCATAGAGCCTCAGGGAACTCACCTCTGCTAAGCAGGTGCCAGGCCCAAAGCTTAGTCTTTCCTGTGGCACCAGGACAGTGAGCTCCAGTTGGCTGCTGGCCTGTGGGTTAGGTAGGCAGAGAACTCCCGTTGTCCTGTGCGTAGGGAATGCCAAGTTACTGTGAGCACAGATCACTCTTCTGAACCTGACCTTCAATGCTAAGGTCATGCTTGGCTGTGCCAGCAGGGTGGCAAACAAAAGCCTTCGGAGTGGCATCCAGCCTCTTCACAGAGGAACAAGTGGACACATGAACCACCCACCCTCAGATGAAATTTGAAAAGATGGCTTTGTGTGACCTCCACCGGATCCAGCTGGCTCAAAAGTCTGACATTTCTATAACTTCAGTAAAGCATAAAATGAGTTTCTCCGGGAGAATGCTGGTGCTGACTCAGCTCTGACTTCCACCCAGCCAGGTGACAATTCCCTTGCTAAGCAGCACACAGGCAGAAGATTCTGGCTTGAGGCCACGATGGGGACTGCAGGGCAATGCAATAGGGTTGGGAGGCGTATGCCACCGAATATTCGCCCCTGTGTACCGAGCAAAAAGAACTGGGAAGGTACTCCAGCAAAGCTGGGCTCATCTCCAGCTCTACTTCCAGTTAACTTCTCTGTTACTGCGGTAAAACATTCCGGCCAAAAAGCAGCTTAGGGAGGGCAGGGTTTATTTTAGTTTACACCCCCAGGTCACAATCCATCATTAAGGAAAGTCACGGCAGGCACTCAAGCAGGAACTGAAGCAGAAACCACCTCGGAACGCTGAGAACTGGCTTGCTCGTTGGCTCATGCTCACTAGCTGTCTTACACAGGCCAGGTTCCTCTGCCTAGGGATAGTACCGCCCACAGTGGGCTGGGTCCTCCCGATTCAATCAAGGTAGCCTCTCACAGACATGGCCACAGGTCAGTCCGGTTGAGACGGTCCATCAACTGAGGTTCCCTCTTTTTTGGGGAGGCTCTAGGTTGTGACAGGTTGACAATAAAAACGAAGACGCCTTCACAGCTGACTTCGTTTGCAGTGTGCTTTCTCGTGATGGTGCTCAGTGCAGGACTCCCTTTGTTCTTAAGGCCTCGACTGGCTGTAAGGAACTACAGCCAGTTATAGAGAAGTGGCCAGGGGCCACATACCTTCCAGAGCCTTACAAGGGAGGGGAGTGACTGGCCGTGTTACGGACATCTCTTAGAAGCTCCAAGAGGGTTCAGGGTGGTCTCTGTGTCCGGGTATGCTGCAGGCCACTTTATGGAGCTATGCAACATTTTTATAAGGCCTTTTATTTTATTGGTTTTTTTTTTTTTTTTTTCCACAATAGAGTTTCTTTTGTAGCCTTGGCTGTCCTAGAACTAGCTCTATAGACCAGGCTGGCCTCAAACTCAACAGATATCTGAGTGCTTCTGCCTTCTGAGTGCTGGGATTAAAAGTGTGTACCACCACCGCCTTGGCCAGCCATCAGGCCATTTTTCGTATTTTGAACATTCGCCGTGTGGGTGAATTCCTTTCATTCTCCAGCTGTCCCAGGGCTACAGAAGGACAGGATCAGCGTGCCACTCAGCAGACTGGAAATCAGTTATAGTTTTGGACAGTTACATTCACGCTAAGGGCTTTCCTGTCCTCTTTGCAGGGTCCACAGATTGCGTGTGTTATGCAACAGTGGGCACAAACGATGCAGAGACGTCGGCTCTGCACATCATCGTTGGTGAGTCCTGTCTTCTCTTTCTAAGACTGATCAACTGATTGATGTAACATGTGTGAGGGTTTTGCCTGGGTGCACACCTATGTACCATATGTCCGCAGGGTGCCTCCATGTGGGTGCTGGGAATTGAACCTAGGTCCTTCCCACCAACAGCAATTGCTCTTAACTACTGAGGCAACTCTCCAGAGACAGGGTCTCTCTGTATAGCCCTGGCTGTCCTGGACTCAGTTTGTAGACGAGGCTGGCCTCAAACTCACAGAGATCCACCTGCCTCTGCCTTCCGACTGCTGGGGACAAACGCATGCGCCACCATGTCTGGTAACTTTTTTTTTCCTTTTAACTTTTAATTGATTCTTTGTGAATTTCACATTGTGTACCCCAATCCCACTCATGTCCCTTCATATCTGCCCCCTGCCCTTGTAATGTCACCAGAAAACCAAAACAACACCCCCCCCCAAATCTCCCTGTGAAAGCTGCAGTGTGTGAGACCCACAGTATGCCCCTTTGCCTAAACAGCTTCACTTGCAAATGTCCATTGCAGTGTGTCATTGGTCTGGTTCGAGGCCTCTGGCTTCTGTTATGCTATCAATACTGGATCCTCACCCAGACTCCCCTCAGATACCCTGTTGTTGCCCTGTGTCATGGAGATCCTGCAGCTTTGAGTCTGCAGGCCAAGTCCTGCGGGTGCCTCACGCACAGACGGTAGGCCCCAGCTAGTTTCACTGTGGCCCTGCTTTCTCATGTTCTAGCCAGCTACCAGGAGTAATCCCCACTGTGAAGCGCCTGCAAGGCCCCAGGGGGAGTTACTCATTGGAGTGACAGACACACCCAGCCAATGTTGCAGTTCCCAGGGAGAAACCCCATGGGAGGAAGAGCTGTGGGGTTTCCTCGATTTTATTGTCGTGGGGTTTTGTTATGTTTTGTTTTGGAGATAGGGTCTCATTTAGCCTCAGCTGGCCTAGAACTTTCTATGTAAGACCAAGCTGGCTTGATCTCACAGGAATCTGCGTGCTAAGTATAATTTTTATTTATTTATTTATTTATTTATTTATTTATTTATTTTTAAGATAAGCCTTTCCTATACAGCCTAGGCTGGCCTCGAACTCACAGTGTGCTTGCCTCGGCCTCCTGGGTGCTGGGACTGCAGTGGGAAGAGCCTCCATACGTGGTGGATTTTGTGTTTTGAGTGCTGCGTTCCTGTTTTCAACCTCAAGCCTACTTCTCTTTCAATTAACATGGATGACCACCCCCCACCTCCACTCCCCCACCCCCACCCCACCCCAGTACACTTCGTTCTGTCCATTCAGAACAGTGCTCAAACCTTTGCTTGGAAATCTGAGCCACATTCTTGTCACTGGAGAGCTCATTTCTGAGGTTCCAACATAAACCCTGGGCCAGAGGTCCAGGAAGGTCGTCCTTTCTGACAGAGGGAGAAGCTTTGGGAGGGACACAGATGAAGCAATGAGAGAGGGAGGGGACCCCCACTTAACCAGCCAGATCAGCTGAATGGACCCTGGTGCGTGAGGTGGCGTTGACAGATGTCTCAGCCAGATAACTTGTCACTCAGACTGCTGCGCCGAGCGTGTTCCGGTCCTCATGTTCGCGGCAGGCAGACATCCCTGGTATCTTCAGAGTGCTGTCTGGGACAGGGCAGAGGAGGTCTGGGTGAAGACGGGGGTCCCTTACAGCTCTCCTCCCCCACAGGGGACTCGCTGGCCATGGACGTGTCCTCCGTGCACCACAACAGCACGCTGCTGACGTACTCGGTGTCTCTGCTGGGCTACGGTTTCTACGGAGACTTAATCAAGGACAGCGAAAAGAAACGGTGGATGGGCCTCGTCAGATACGATTTCTCAGGTACGCTGTGTTCACAGACATGGAGCTCATCCGAAAAGCTGGCCAACGCAGAGACGGGCAGGGCTCTGGGGCCTGGCTTTCCAGAATGTGAACGTGACCTTGAATCTGGCTAGTGCAACCCAGATCCTGTTCCCCCTGAGAGTCACAGCGTGTGTCCGAACCACACTGGGGGAGGCCTGGTGGATTGTCACATGTCACGTAAGTGGTACTAACCCAAGAGGTCAAGGTAGATGGTTTTCATAGGAAAAAAAAAAAAAAAAAGATCGTTTCTCCGATCAGCCTGAGTGTAGCAGTTGAAGTGGGAGGACCCTTCCCTGTGAAGAGGTTCAGCCCTGGGTATCTGTCTTTCAGGCTCAGGTCCACTTCCTCCCTATCCACAAATGCACCGTTTCCCAGAGCTTCTACAGTAGCGTCCATCATCCATTTCAGCTACGTCCTCAAGCACTTGTAACTGTGAGCATGCGTAACTAACTGACCAGGACAGTAGAGTTCTGAGGTCCGCATCTGCCTCAGTGCAACTCCAGCAGGGGAGGGGAGGGGAGGGCTAGACAGACGTTCCCCCATCCTCCCTTCCCCTCCTATATGCAGCAGGGACTCAGCCCCCATTTCACGGTTGAGACAATAGGAAGTATGCTTGAATGGCTTGCCCAGGTCTGTTGTCACTCTTCCTGCAGGTCAGTGGCCTGCAGAGGTGGGCATCAGTGTCCCTGGGAGGCTCGCCAGAACCCAGACCTCGGGGCCTTCCTAAGTGCAGCTGGTATGGGACGGACCTGCAAACAGTGTGTCTGTCCACCGGCACCCTAGGGAATCAGATAGAGCCCTCAGTGACAGCTGTGTGCCCTCTTACCTACTCACGAAGCCGGGAGGAACAAGAAAGGCAGATCAGCTTCAGGCTACTCAAAGCTATCACCTGCTGGTTTCAAGTTGTGCCTGGGTCCTCCTCCCTCCCCCGTCAGTTTAAACTGCAGAGGAGGAGGAGCTTAGAAAAAAATGCAAAACGTAGTGTGTGGCATTCTGGTGGTCCAGATGAATCCTTCTCCTGTGTTTACTGTCCCCCCCTTGTCTGAGCCTCTTCTCTATACTCTGCCATCGGCAAAACCGTACAAAGTTTAATGGCTCCAAGCACCAAAGCCCACCCCTTTCCTCATGAGAGGAAAGAAGGCAACCCTGACACACTTAGACACTGTGGGGTAGCAGGGGTACAACAAACACCCAGCGCTTCCCGAAGAGAAGGGCTCTGGGGTGCTGGGCAGACTGTGACCTTTTCCATATTGAGGTCCTGTGCCTGCCTCTCCCCCTCCCCTTCCTGCCCCTCATCTGTTGAGCCACCTGGCAGGCCAGAGGAGCCCCTGCTGGCCACAGCCTCTGGCCACTGCCTTCCTTTCAGTCCCAGGCCCCTCAGATCCTATCTGAGAAGCCCCCTTCTTCCAGGCCCCTCCCCTCAGACAGCTCTCCTGGTCTTTGTCCCCACGGTATTACAGCCAACTCAAGGGTGTTAGCACAGTGAGTGGGAAGCGGCCACTGTGACGGGCAGCTGAGGGTTTCACGAAGGAGAGCGGAGTGTGAAGCGAGGCATTCTATCCTGGACTCTCGGACATTCCAGGGCCGACAGGCTGGATGGCTGCAGCCAGCGGTGGGAACCTGGGGGTTGGAACAAGCCTGTGCTTGGGGTTGCTGCTCGTGATGAGACAACTCTCCCCAGTATCCTACCGGGGCTCAGTGGTGCACACCTCACACAACTGCTGGGCTGCTCACTGTGGGTCAGCTCCCCCATGGCGCTGGACACTGAACATCTCGGGAGGCCCCCAGGGAGTGAGTGGAAAGAGAAGGCGGCACCAACATGCAGGCGGAGGCAACAGAAGCCCCATGATCCATAGCCGTTCTCCACAAAGCTGTCCCCAGCATGCTTCCCACACCCAGCAGCCGACATAGAGGACTAGCATCTGGATGGGTACCCAGGGTAGACTGGGAGAGTGGGATCTGTGGCTCCTGGTACTGTAGCAATACCATGCAAGGGCCCTCTTGCCCCCCTGCGGACCGGTCAGCTCCTGGTCTTCTTTTTTCTTTTTAATTATTTTATTATTTTGTGTTTCTGAGCACTACATACACGCCCATTGCCTACAAGGGGTAGAAAAGGGCGTCAGATCCCCTGGAACTGAAATTACACATAGTGGTGAAATTACACTATGGGGGTGCTGGGAATCAAACCAGGGTCCTATGGAAGGACAGCCAGTGCTCTTTAACCGCCACTCTCTAGACCCCTGTCCTCTTGATGACGGTGGAAGTGGGGAGTGGTGGCAGTGACGGTCACGGTGTGTGTAAAAGGGCACTCGGAACCAGGTAGTGACAAATGGGTGTTCATTCTCGGCTGCTCTTTTCCCAGGGTTGAAGACCTTCCTCTCCCATCAGTACTATGAAGGGACAGTGTCCTTCCTCCCAGCACAGCACACGGTGGGATCTCCCAGGGACAAGAAACCCTGCCGGGCCGGGTAAGCAGGTGCATTTCTGCATGGGTTTCCATTGTAAATGACTTGATATACACAGGGCTGTTTGGGAGCCTGTTCCTGTTAGGGCAGTGGATGCAGGGGACTTTTTCCAAACACACAGGGGAGGCTCTGAGTTGCATGGGTTTGTGTAGAGCTTCCCAGTTCACAGATGCTTCCAGAAGACGCGCCTCCACGTCTCCATCCTGGTGATGTGCACAGCAGCTGTGTCCTCCCCGTGGTGCGGATGAAGAGGGTGGGTCCAGCCGCACCCGCACCCAAATGAGAAATATGCACTGAGTCAGCGGCTCAGCTCTGAGTTACTAACTGACGGGAGCATAGGCTCATCACATTTGTTACCTGAGATCCGGGGCACTCTCACCACAAATCCAAATCCGTTTGATGGGTTTTGCACGTTTACCATTGATGCATCCTGAGCTAGGTAACCAAGCCTGTCCTAGAGATGTTTGCAAGCCCTGGAGAAGGGAGCTGCTGGTTAGTAGGTGTGAATTTGGGTGTAATCTTGAGAGTTCAAAAGCAGTATGCTAAAGAATGAAGCTTTTGAAACAAGAGCCTTTTATTGCCCAAAAGGAGTTGAAATGCTTTTCTGTGTGTCCAGACCAGGGGCTTGGTTGTTTAATGCACTTGGATGCGTGCACTAGAGGCAAGGTGACCACGCTGTCTTTCAGGTGCTTCGTGTGCAGGCAGAGCAAGCAGCAGCTGGAGGAAGAGCAGAAGAAAGCCCTCTACGGCCTGGAGAACGCTGGTAATCGCTGCGAGCGTGGTCTTGTGTGTGCCTCTCCAGTGCGCGACCTCTCCTGGCCATCTACTTCCTCGCCCTCTTTTCCTGCTTGTCTTGTGTCAGCTCTCGCTCTAGCTCCAGGCAGCACTGAGACAGCGCAGCTCAGGAGTTACTAGGGAGCCGAGACATTTGTGGAAAGGCCTTCGATCACTGTCAGAGCGAGAGCGAAGGCTGCCATTCCAGCTAATGTAAAATATGGGTCGGCAAATGCCCTGTTTGGGCTTCCCTGAATGAGTGCCTTCTGCCATATTCACCACAAGGTCTTTGTTACATCCCTACTCTGCCAGAACGACAGCTACAGAGTGTGACTCAGTGGGCGTGTCGCCTGCCTATAGCGTTGTCTACGGACTCTGAGATTGGAGTTTTGTGTAGTCATCTCGAGCAAACTATTGTTCTTTTATTATTATTTTATTATTATTATTATTGTTGTTCTTTTAGACTATTCAAGTCTGTGGCAACCGTTCTCAGTCTATAAGCCATATAAAGAGAGATGGTGGGCCAGATTGACCCCGGCAGGGGTCTTCTTGTCCTTCTTAAACTGCTGTCCAAAAGTGCTCTTGTCAGGGCCGGGGTGGGTGGGGGCAGGGAAATGACCTGGTCCCCATAAAACCTGCTGGGGTACCGAGGTGGGTGGCTGGGTGGTTCCACGGTACGTAGTCAGGCCAGAATGAAAGCCAAGAACACACAGGAGGGACAGCAGCTACAACCCCTCACGGCCCAGGCAGCCGCCTCTGCACCCACATTGACCACAGCGCCCGCCCCTGTCTTCCGCAGAGGAAGTGGAAGAGTGGCAAGTGGTATGTGGGAAGTTCCTGGCTATCAATGCCACCAATATGTCCTGTGCTTGTCCCCGGAGCCCCAGGGGCCTGTCCCCGGCTGCCCATCTGGGAGATGGATCCTCCGATCTCATCCTCATCCGGAAGTGCTCCAGGTTCAACTTCCTGAGATTCCTCGTCCGGCACACCAACCAGGATGACCAGGTGAGGTGGTGCACTCCTGCCCCAAGGTCATTTACATTTTGGGCAGGTCCTGCCGTACAGGGAAATTGTAGGATCTGTTGCTAACTCCAAGGAAAGATCTTTGGATGTGTATTTCACAAGCCTTAAGCTCCTTGTCAGTCCCTTCATGTAAATTTTTCACTTAAAAATGTAAATCCAGGGGCTGGAAAGATGGCTCAGCAGTTAAGGGCACTGGTTGTCCTTGCTGAGGACCGGGATTCAATTCCCAACACTCACTGATGGCTATTAATTGTGTATTACTTCAGTTCTAGGAGAGCCAATGACCTTTTCTGGGCCTCTATGGGCACCAGACATGCGAGTGGTGCACATACATACATTCATACATGCAGGCAAAATACACACACAGGCAAAATACACACACACAAATTTAAAAATAAGTAAGTTTCAAAAATAGAGAATTCTACAAATCCCTACTAATGAGCCACAGGATTCTTTAGAGTATTTATATCCGTGGAGGAATAAAAAAATTTCCGTGAGTGTGGGGGGAGGGGGGGATCGGTTATCTGTACGTGGTGAGCACAATTGCTTGTGGAGACCAGAAGTGTTGAATTCCCCTGGAGGTGGTTGTGAGCAGCCTGATGTAGGTGCTGGGAACCAAACTTGGGTCTTTTGCAAAACCAATACAAGCTCTTAACCCCTGAGGCTAGGTCTCTCTATCCTCAGACCTGAGATTGCAAAGGTATTGGCAGTTGTCTGAAGCTCCCGAGAGGGCAGTGCACATCTTGGCTCTAAGCTGTCCGATGGGGAGGACTGGGTGGCTTGGAGACACTGCTCTGGGCGTCTTTACAGGACCACGAGTCCTGGCTGGCTGAACCAGCAGAGCTGGAGCATTTATCTCACTGACTGACTGTCGCCCCCACCACGTTTGCCTCGGCAGTTCGACTTCACTTTTGTTGAAGTTTATCGAGTCAAGAAATTTCAGTTTGTATCAAAGCACGTGGAAGATGAGGACGGTGACCTGAAGGAACCCGGGAAGCAGGGATTCGGGCAGATCTGCAACGACAGCCCCAGGTGCAGTTGCTTGGCCTCCAGAAGCTCCTGGAACTGTGACGGAGAGATCCTGCACAGCCCCACCATCGAGGTCAGGTGAGTGGGCAGGACCCCAGCCACCTGGCCAGAGGAGTGCTGTCCCCTCACATACATCAACTGGGATTTGTGGCAGGAAACACAAGTCTTTATTCAGGTGTGGAAGCTGTGTGGCCTGAAGTTTGCACGGAGCAGGCGCTGACTTTGTGGTGCTGTGCGTTGTAGACGCATCCTGTGGGGTTTTAAGGCTTCCCTGCTCTATTCTCTCTCTCTCTGCCATACTTGGCATTCTGCCCTTGATCTCTTGTCTGTCATAGTCACACGGCCCCTCTCTCTAGTTAAAAGAATAACAAAAAGCGACTGGCTTCCTGGGTGCTCCCTAAGTCCTGGGTCCCCCCCCTCCCCAAGTCACCCACAAAGTATCTGGCCTCTGTGGCAAGGGATAGGTACTCATGGTGGGAATAAGCAGCACCAGGGGGCCGTCTGAGGAACTGGGAAGGGTGTCCTGATTCTGTCAGGCAAAGAAGGGGCAGGAGCCTCAGAGGGGCCTGGAGAGGCCACACCACATAGCCTCAGGGGACTCGAAAGCCTAGGGTGGCCCATAAGGACATGTGCAAGAGCCTAGGGCCGGGTGGCTGGCTCTGCCTGACTTTCCCCATTCAGTCCCGTCGGTCCCCAAGGGGAGCGCAGAGTCACCCTCAGCTAAAGCTTTCGGTGTTCTTGGTGAACCTCAGAGCACGAGTCACCCCTGAAATTTGTTAACTAGAGCCCGAGCACCCAGCATCCAAGCTATGAGTAGACTAGAGGAAGGCCCTCGTGCCTGCTCTCCATGGTGGGGGCAGCATTTGTTCCCCAGCCTGTGGTAGAGAGCCCAAGAGAACAGAGCAAGGAAAAGCCTTTCCCCATATAAAGAATAAAGCAAGCTGTCTTTGGAAAACGGACCATTAGTAGTTATGCATACTCGGAGACTGGGGGAGAACTGCACGATTCTGGGTCAGCTGTGACTGTCGGCACACACGTGGGGTTTAAATGCAGCTGTTTGTCCCTGCAGGGTCCACTGCCAGCTGGTACGCCTCTTTGCTCGGGGAATTGAAGAAGAGTCCTAAGCAAGAACCCCAAAGTTGAGGCGCCATCTACCTTGAGCTTGGGGAGTATGAAAATAACTTAAGAAAACTTTGACAGAGCAATTATGTTGACATATCCATTTGAACTTAGAGATTTATTTTTGATAGGTAAATCTTGGTTTTAGAAAAGACAGCTTCATCAGCAGGTCCGTGTCCATACCTGGCACCCTTGGTTCTACGTGCATCGGAGTCGCTTTTCATAGAACTTGTTCTCAGCAAATGGCTCTTGCTGGTTTGGGAGCACCGGCGACATTTTAGCCATGCCAACCATGCAAATTTCAAGACGGCCCTTTAGTGGCCATACTGCAATAATTTTAGGGACATTATAATACAAATACTTCCCAGGAATCAGGTCACAGCATCTGGACACACGGGGGGCAACCCGGTCACTCTGACCCCTTTGTGAGACTTTCTCTAGAGTTGTGACCAGGTTTGGGGAAGTCAGATGGCTTTCTTTGCTGTCACTTTACCCCCACCTCCATTTATGATCATGACGTTGCTATATGGCCCTTGCTGACCGCCACACCCGTAACCTCTGTAAAGCTGCGCCTGCAGAGCAGGGCCGTGTCACTGCAAGAAGATACCCAGGGTGACGTCTCATCCTCAGGACTCCCCGCATCTGCTGCCATCACAGCCACGTCCTGGAAGACAATCCAGCAAAGTACCCACTGGAAGTTTTGTTCTGTCAGCCCCGGCAGCCTGCGCACTCTGGCCCAAAGGAGGCTCTATCTGAAATCAAAGCACTTGGCACAACTGGGCTTTATGGGGGTTGGGGTGGGGTGGACAGAGGGCAGCTGGCATGCACAAAGGGTGCTTTGTGAATTCCATACCACCCTCAACCTGAGTGTCACCAGTGGGATGACGGCTGATCCCAGGTTGCCGCCTCCCCCACTCCCCCCAGGTACTTTGGTGCAAGCCCTGTGTCCATTCCCAGAGTCCACATCCATTTTTCCCTCACCATGTGTTCTGGTCCATGTACTTCTTACCAGCTTTCTCCTTGTCTATCAGAAGGGTATAATCCATGTCTTGGCTATTTGCTTTGTCTCCACAAGGGGACTGCTAGCTGCTCTGGTCAAAGCCCCCTGAGCTCATGATCAGTTTCCTCTGAAGGCATTCCTGACCCAGGGGTTTCTCAGTGTGGCCTGTGCTGTGTCTCCAGAGTTACGCATCTGAAGCATGTGTGTAAAAGAGTTTTTTATATGAAATTCAAGAATATGCAGCTTAACCTTGTCTTGCAAAGGGGGAAGGGCCATGACTGTTACAAGAGTGGGTTTTAGGTTCTGCATTGGGGAAAGCATGCATCACACGCAGGCCCCATTGGTCACTCCAGAGTTCTGCAGGCTGCACCTGTGTCTAGGAGCTCTTGCATTGACTTACGTTTTGAAGCATATGTGAAATTTCTCTGTTTCTCAGTCCCATCCAGACAAAAGGAGCAGCTGCAAAGGAGGCTGTGCTTAGGGACCACGTTAAAGGGAATTGTGTGGTGGTGCTATTTAATGATTGACAGTCCAGTGAAAAGCTGGATAGAAAGAGTAAAGGCACTCGGCAATTTCTATCCAGGTCTGTTCTCGGATGGGCAGAAGCCAAAGGTGTCAGACTAGCAGCTCTTTGAGGAGGTAGGCAGCCTTGGAGCGGCACCAGGGCAGTCACTTGGCTGGCCGCCTCACTGCCCACTCACCCCTGGCATTCCATAGGGGCCCAAGGCCCGAGGCAGCTGTGGGTGCCCCTGGATCTCAGGAACTGCACTCTCCCCTCCAAGGACTCAGGTCTGCATTGGCCTTGCTACATGATGCCCACGCCCTGGTCCGCCCCTACCACTCACTGCCAGTTCTAGCGGAGGGGCCCAGATAGAGGATGCTTTGACGGTGCTCGGTAGTGCAAGCCACGCTCAGAATCTCCAACCTAGGCGCTATCATGGAGCACCATGAGTGTCAGACACGTATGACCCTGACACTCGTACACAGGATAATAAGGTGTCCCTGACATTCCCACACAATAGACTGTGGTCTCCATGATGCTTTTTAGATGCAATACCCCAACCCCAGCCCTTAGATATCTTAGGGGGGGAAAACAGGAGTAAAGGTTAGGCAAAGGCAACTTAGGATCCTATAGGGGTTCTGGTCCATGTTTTAACTCCCTCTGTGGCCCACTGGTGCACAATTAGGCAGCAGTCATATGCAGTAACTTATTCTTCTTTATCGAAACTAATCAGTGGGAATGGGGAGCAGCTGGTTTCCTAAGAGCTGCTCCAGTCCTCAGCACAGTCTCCTGGAACCAGGAGCACTGACAAGGACAGCCAAATATGCCTCCTGATCCTGCTGGCTTCAAGGTTAGGAAGTGGCATATTTGATCTGATATGTTTGAGAAGACAAAAAAATAAAAAATAAAAAATAAAGTGACTTTGGGCAGAATGTGGCGTGTCCCCCTCTTTTATAATTTCTTGTTATTTTCAAAGCAGTTTTATGTTTTTAAAGATAAGAACACAGTTTAATGAGTCTGTGCTAAGAAACCGAATGATACCCCAGAATACTCATTGTGCTCTCCCTGATGAATCTACCCCTCCCCCACCCTCCTTGTGGGTTGCTCTGCAGCCATTTTAACATCTGAGAAGTCCCTTCCTGGGTAACCTGGGATGTGGCTCCCATAGCATTATTATTTAGCTAGCAGGTTCTGCAGTTTGCCTGAAGGAAATGCGCCAGGTGTTGCTTCGTGACTCAATTCTTTTACTGATACAGCTGTGCTTTCGAGGTGCAGCTGCGCCAGGTACAGCACGAGCACCCTGTGTCCATACAGCTAGCCACACTAGCACACGTGGCCCTCAGACACTCCACTTGGCCTAAGGGAACCAGGTGAGGGCCACAAACAGGACTGGGTGTGGTGGCACTGTGTGGCTGAGAGGTCATGCTACAGGCACAGGAAGGACAGCTGTAGAGAGGCAGAGACGGTGAGTGGAGTGATTAGGCTGGCCCAGTGCCATGTGCTCCCAGGAGAGCTGCGAGTGTCTATTTGCCAAGATCCTAGGGGCTTTGACTGGGCTGTGTCCCAGCACCAATACCAATGTGTGGTGTGGCTGAATGAAGGGTGGGTGGGTGGGTGGAGAGAGGAAGAAGTAAGATGGGCGAATAGATAACGTTTATGTGTCTGGAAGTATGGATAGGTAAATGGCTGGATGTGAGGATGGGTCAGTAGATAGATGATGTATGGGTGAACACACAGAACATGCAAATGTCCAACCTCCCTATGGCCACGCTCCTGGGTACCCACTGGTCATAGCCCCCTTCCAAAGAGATTTTGGCAGCTTACTGGGGGCTCATTTGGGGTAGGGGTGGTGTGAGGCACCATCAATGTGCCTATCCAGGTTTGACTCTCAGGTTTTCTCGTATCCCTCTGTGTGCAAGATCGGCATCTGAATCAATGAGGTCACAGCGTTGCTGGTTGCTGAAGACCATTCTGCTCAGGACTCCAGGCTGGCAGAAATCAAGGCTCAGTGGGGCCAATGCCTACGCTGCAACCCTAAGGCACTGCCTGGCCCAGCCTTCCCTTGCACACCCAGGGCCAGCCCCTTCTCCTCTGGCCTGTCCTTTAGGACCAAGGGACAACCTCCTGTTCCCAGCCTCCTTCACACCAGGGGCGCCCTAGAGCAATCACCACCCACTCCCACTCAATACCCAAGCCTTCATTCTCCCAGGTAGTTTTTGTGCTGACTGCTAACTGCCCTGGTGGCCATGAGGACGACTCTGGTGCTGTGAAGGTCTGGGGGCCACCCAGATGCTCTACCAACCAACAAACATCTACACACTCTCCTAAGAACAGAGGCCCCCAGACTTAGCACAGAGCATTTTAGGTTTATTAAATAAAAATTATAATTTATACAAGACTTTGTATCTAAACAAGGTTGTCTTTTAAAAAAAAAGTGACAGAGATTTTTCTTTTTCCTATCAGTTCTTTATAGAATATGATCCTTTTGTAGAACAAAAGTTACACCAGTAACAATTATGTACAGATCCAAAACAGACTCAAGCTTCAGACATACAAAAATTGAACATTCTAGGTCAGTGATTAGTCAGCAATTAAACACCTGCCCAGATCACACAATCCAGTACAGACTCCAGTGTCTCTGTAAGTATGTCTAGATCCTGTCTAGCCCTGTCCCCCTGGGCTCCACTCAAAGACCCGCTGGTGGCCAGCTGTGGAACTTGGGGCCACCACTTACTCCCCGCTCCCTAACCAACTACCCTAGCCCATGGTCAGTCTTCATCTCTCTTTCCTAGAGAAAGAGACTCAAACTAAACCGACTGTTCCACTCGCCCGTTCAGCTCAAGGCCTCCGTGTGGCACGCCGGTGGCAGCACTTGCCAACCAGGGCACTGCCAGGGTCTATAAAGCATTAACCACCATGAAGCCATCCCCAGAGACAGGTCAGAGGCCATGCTGCCTCCCATCTGGCATGTTGGGGTGCCAGCAGGTCCTCCCTTATCTCCCCTCATGCTCTGAAGAGCATGAGCATATTACAGGGGCCAAACCCTGGGTGGAGGGTCCTAACTCCATGTTCAGACTCCTCCTCCAGCCATGGGCCTGGAGCAGTGTGGCCTTTGCTGCACATCTGGGGTGGTGTGTGTGCTTGTGTGTGGCCTGAAGCCCCTGGGAATGAGGTGTCATGAGCCCAAGCCACCAGGCCTCACACCCACAACCAGCAAATGAGGATTGGAGCAAAGGTAAAAATTACATTTGAAAAATGATACAAAAATAAGAAAGACAGCTTGCTCTCTGTAAAAAATATAATCTTCTGTTTCTTCAAAAAAGCAATCTCAGTGACATTTGAAGGACTCAGGACAAGCTGAAGGAACCAGAGTGTGGTTCACCTGGGAAATGCACAGGTGGGGTGGTGGTCGCCCCCTTCAGAGGCCCGGGCCTATAAGATCGCCCTCCCTTGAAGTCTCCACCTTTGCTGGGGCAGGCAGCATGGATAGGGTGGGGTCTGCCTGGCCCTTGCTGGACTCGAAGGAAGAGGGAATACTGTTAGTTAGATGTTAGAGGTACAGGGCAACTCGGGTCCTCCAACCTCTAGGCTCTGCCCACAGCCATCTCCTGTGGCACAGGGCCCTCCCATATCTCCCTGACAGACCCTCAGGCCAGTTCCCCTAACCCATCCCATTACCCAGAGTGGCTGCAGCCTGGAGGCCAAGTGCCAGCCAGACGACCACCGCGTCTCTCACTTAAGAGCAGCCAGAGTGGAGAATGCCTCCTAAACCTTCCCGAAGAGCGAAGTATTTAAAAGGTGTGCTTTTGCCAACACGCCATTCTGGACCCTAGCCGGCCACCAATTACTGGCCTGGCCTCTTGGTTGGAGGGTCAAGCCAAGATGGGCCAGATGCGTGATAGCTCAGGCCAAGACACCGAAAATGGAGGGGGAGGAACCCATAACCCCAAGCCTTGAGGGGCCCTACCCACAGCCTCGCAGTGCCCACAGTTAGGTCCAGCGTGGGAGGAGGGTCTGAGGGCCGAGTGAGCTGACTGGCCGTTTCTTCCTTGGAGAGGGGCCTCCCCGCCATTTCTCTCTGTCTTACCATCCTGGCAGGAAGGGGCTACAACCACTCCCAGCTATGACTTTGGTGGAAAAAAGCCTCTAGCCTCTGAAGAGCCTCATAAGATCAAGGGGCCTCTCAGGATGGGATGGCAAGTGCTCCGTCTGTACCCAGGCTGGGATGGAGAGTGAGGAGCTGTGCTTAGCGGGGGCCTGAGGACGAGTGTCCTGTGTGCCACCCTTCAAACAGGTTGAGAGGATCCTCTGCCCACCTGTGTCCACAGGTGTCCACGAAGGTGCTTCACGCACTCAGCACGGGCCAGCCCGGCACCATTTCCATGTGAGTTGCAGCCCTTTGGGTCTGCAGAACCCAGGGCCAATGTAACCAGCCACACAGTCCGGGAGAATTATTGCCAAAGATCGTGAGGACAGCCCCATCAGTTCCTCTAGCCAATGGTTGGAAAGGATTCCAGCAACATCTCGGAGTCAATACTAGCTGTCGCCGCCAGAGGCTGCTGCAGACGTGATTTTCAAGTACTGGCCGAAAATGGTCTCAAAGGCTTCGTCTCTGTGTACCATGGCACCGAACACCAGGGGCTGGCAGGGAGGAAATGGAGAGTGGGGGAATGAGTGCTTCATAGCCAGGCTTGGGCTAGAAGAGCCCCTGTTAGGAGACCAGGGCAGCATCCAGGCAAATCAAATATTCCTCTCACCCAGAAGGCTTCATCCAGCCTGAGAATCCAGCCTGAGGACGCTGCATGCAGGATCCATTCTCCCTTGGCCTCACCAAACTGTCTGTCCTATATCTCTATGAAGCCCACCCAAGCTAAGCTTTCTGGACCTTGATTCCATGCAGCAGGCTCTTGGGCTGACAGAGAAGGGAATCTCCCCCCAAGTTGAAACCATGTCCCAGGGAGGCTCACTCAGGTCCCCTGGTAGCAGCCAGAAGTAGGGGTGGGAGGAGGGGCATCATCTGCCAGGCACTTACTTTCTGCGTTGATGGTGTTGAGACGGCAATTCCCATGCCCGAGCCAGGGAGGACGGACAAGACTTTGTACTGAAAGGAAAACAGCACAGCCATTACCACCAGCTTCTCCCAAGGACAGGAGTGAAGCCAGTTCCCGGCGTGCCCAGGGATCTCTTGAGGGTCCTGTCTAGTACTAGGACTGTTCCTGACTAGGCTGCCAGCCTGGACCGGGGCTACTCAGCTGGGGAGGCTGGTCCGTCCCATGCTCAACAGATCCTTCCTCTCTCTGTTCCAGAGAACACTTCCCGCCCTCCAGACACGGCACACTCCACACGCCAACCCTCTAGGAAACTACTAGACCTCACTACATACATACAAATGCTTGTGTGCTTGTTTATAAGGGCCCGTGGCAGGAGACCAACGTTTCTTGGGGGGGAGGGGTGTCAGATAGAGGTGGAAAGTTCATGACAGAACTTCTCAGACTCTCCTTTCAAGACACAGGAAGGGCTGGCATGTGGCTCAGCTGGTAAAATCCTTGCTTAACAGGAATGAAGGCCTGAGTTTGATCCTCAGCAACACAAACAAACAAACAAACAAACAAACACCCACCCCAACAACAAAAAACCCATGTTCAAGGTTAGCCTGGACCACACGAGAGCGGAGGTCAGGCATACGTCATGATGCCCTTTTCTGCATGTAGGATGGTTGCCAGGCCAGGTGCTGACTCCCAGGGACACGGGAGAAGTGAGGCTGCACTTGGAATCTCGGGAGGAAGCTGACAGGGCTCCCCACAGAGCCTTCCCTCGGGTGGGCTGAAACAGCGGTGGCGGCAGCACCAGGATAAGCCTTTAGCCAACATCTCCCCCCAACCCTGGACTCATAGCCGAAAACCTGTCTGTGGCCCCAGACTGTGAGCGTGGCAGGAGCGGTGAGCACCCACCTTCTGGATGTCTGTGATGTCTACCAGCTTGATCACTTTGTTCCTCTTTGATGACCCAGACTTGGAGCTTTCGAAGCACAGGTAACTAGACAGGGGAGGAAATGCAGAGGCACGAGAGATAGCAGCTGGGCCAGACGGGCCCCTGCTAAGTAGGGTCCTCCCCGACTGCCTCCATAATCCCCGTGGGATGGTCAGTGACCCGTCGCACACAGAACCTGGAGAGGACTGAACACCCTGCTCTGTGGGACACCTAGGGCTTTCTCTCCCAGACGTCTGCTGGCAGGAGCTGCAGGAAGGCAACCTGAGGCCCTGCCAGGCTCCTCTGGGCTGACTTCTTTGGCAGGGAAAACAAGTAGGGACTTGGGGCTATGGTAAAAGGCCCCTTGAGGACTACCATATACCCTACCCCCTGTTGTAACTCTCAAATACCATGGTGGTGCTGGGGCATAGCAAAGACAAGGTGCTATGTAGTCCCACAGAGGGGAAAGCCCAAAGCTACTTTTAGCTTAGCCTCAGACAGCCAGGAGTCATGGACAGGACCCTCAAACGTCCCTATAAAGTCTACTTCCTGAGAGATTCTACCATCTGAATAGGCTCGACCTCCACTTGAGAGATTCCATCAGCCAAAGTGAGGGTGGGGCTGCCCCAGGAATGACGTCATGAAGGCCAGGCAGCTGGGCAGAATGAGGCTGGGCTGTGGCATTGCAAAGCCTGCTTGATGGACATGGGCATGTGTCTGGGACCTGGAGAGGACCCTCTTTCACTCCCCCGCCCCCAACAGTCATGCTTGGGCCTGTGGCATCACTTACTTCTCTGTCACATACAGAACTCCATTCCTGATGTAGTCCGTGGGCATCTTCCGGTCTCGGTTTATGAGGCAGCAACGCCAACCATTCTCACACACTGATGGAGAAAATGGACCTGGAATTTTCTTCCTCTAGAAATACCCTAGCCTTGACCTATATTGGTGCCTGTCGGCACAGACTTGTTAAAGATGTAACTACATCCACAAGGGACCATCAGAAAAGGTTGATGGGGTCACAGTGCTCACTCAGCACAGGCCAGCCCTGGGTTCCATGCCCAGAATTGGGAATGCACAAGAGTCCACAGTTGGGGTGGGTGAGGCCTGTCAGGAGTGAGGTCACCTATTGTGTGGGAGGATGGCTTTCCTCTCCCAGCAACCAAGTCAAGCTGCAGTCCTCATTGACTTAGGCTGCTTTCCACACAGGCCTGCAGCGCAGAAGGAGACTCTAGAGAAAGCCCTAGACTCTGGATCTCAGGTATTTACTGAACACTCTTCCAGAACGTTGACTGGACACCCAAGTCTTGAGGTACCTGTAACAGGTTGTACACTCAAGCCAAAGTGCCAGGACAGGGCTAGGAAGCAGGCTCTAGGCTTCAGGCTTATACCTTGATACAATGATATGGGAATCCCCAGCAGGGGTAGGGCTGAGCCCCACTCCCTGGAGATTTCTGCCTTCAGAAGGTCCACCTGAATCTCTGATGAGTAGTCCATACCTCCTCATGATTCCTAGGACAGCCCAAGACTTCACTCCTACGTCACCTCTCCTGAGAAGTAAGTTTGGGCCTTTTCCTCACAAGTTCCTTCAGCCTGTCATGAAGGCGGGGGCCATGCCTCCTGCGTGGGCTTAGACCCTGCCCCAGTTTTCCACTTCCTTCATGACTGGCTGGGTCACAGACTCACGACATGCTTACCTGCCAGTGGGCGCTCGTTTTCAGTCAAGTTAAAGATCTCGTGGAAATTTCCCTTCTTGGTGCTGTGAAAGCGACCGGCGTCTTCATCCTTACTCAGACCGGCTGGAGCGCTGGAGACGTAGCTCCGTGATGAGGCTGTCTGCAGCTGACAACAGCATACAGTCCCGGTGAGGGTCTGGGGGGAGACAGCTGGACCCACAGCTGATGTGGGGACACACTGGCCTCCCTGCCTGAGTCAGCTGTAAACTGACTGATGGGCTCTATTCCTATCCAGAAGATGCGGGTGTACAGCTCCCCCAGGAAGCCCCCCTTCTAGTGTTGGCCCTGCACCGGATGAATTCCACGTGCAACCTGGGCTAGATGAGGGGTGTTTTCCTCGAGAGATGCCCACAGTCTTCTCCAGCCCACAGTGCTGGGACTAAGCCTGGGCTCCAGCACATAAAATGCAAGGACACAGCTGCCTCACATGGGTTCTGCACTGAGGCAATTACAATCGACACTGCAGAAGTCAGCTGGCCACACAACGCCAGAACATCAGTCACAACACAGCAATGTCATAGCATCAGCTCACAGGAGGCCCAAGGGGGCTTCCACACGGACACAGTACCTTGTCATGCCCTGACAGCTGGCCAGAAAGGAGACAATAGGCACACGTGTGACCGTCACGAAGGAGAAAAGGGGGTACAGGTGATGCGAGGTTGTAAGCACAGAGACCTGAATGTAGCTCTGTACAGACATGGGGCCTGTGGGACACCAGGGATGGGGGATGGGTGGCCTCCACCAGGATGAACCAGCCATGTTGTAGTGAATGCTACATGGTCTTGAGCCCTGGCCAAGCCACTCCAGGGTTAAGATGGGCCCTTGAGTTGTCCCAACAGGCCAAGCTCTGTCCTGGGCGACCTCTACTTGTTGGAAAAGAGTCAGCAGCGCTCATTCCAGGCCTGGGCTGCTCTGGCCAATGGCTGATCTCAGGTTCCCAACAATTTTTGCTGTCCTGGATGCCAGAGTGTGACCCCCCCCCCAACCCAGCTCAGTGCTTCACTCTCACAAGCAGCAGTGGGGGATCCCTGGTGCGCCCCCTCCTAGAGAGCACTCACATGGAGAAGCTAATGTAATTTCTTATGCATCCCTAGGAGCCCTGCTGGGCCTGAGCACCTCACCCACCTCAGCCCCTGAGGAAGACACACTGGCCCACTCCTCCCAGGGCTGGCTGGCCCTGACATGTGAAGTGAGTGGTGACAGGGGAAAACCTCAGGGTGCTTTCCGCCACCTGTCTCAAAGGCTGCTAAGATCTGGAAAACACCAGGCTCCGAGTGAGCGTATGTAGAACCAGAGGTTAGGGTCCATCGGCTTAAGGGTTCTGCTAGCACCCTCCTCAGGGTGTTGGGGGCTGGGGGGCTCACTCTGCGAGACACGGTGGCACCAGCACGCTCCTTGAGCTGGGGGTCGGTGGGGAGGCTCCTCCAGATGATATAGGGTGTGTCGTACTTGGCTCGGAGTCTAGGGCAGCGTTTGAAGATGAAGTCGATTAAGAAAAACTTGATGCCAGCGTAGAGGCCTGAGGGGAAAGCAGAGATATATCCAGGTTGACAAAGGGCAGGTACCCCTGCCCAGCCCCACTCCTTGTACGACATTTCTGCTAACCGTTTCCCAGGACGGTGGCACTTTTTCCTTACCGACAGCAAGCCCCACCAGGCGGTAGGGGAAGAAGCAAGAAGCCAGGAAGGCAGCCCACAGGGCAACATACAGCTTCTGTGTGATCTCAGGTTGCACCCACATGAACAAGCTGTGAGGAAGATGGAGGTCAGGAGGGGTGGTGCACACCACCCTCGCTGTGGGGACAGCCACTTACTTCTTGATCTTTTCCAGAATGTCAGCCATCTTGCCAAAGAGATTCTGCGTGAAGGAGAAACCGCAGTGACCACAAGCCCCAGTGCCTGTCGGTCACATAGACGTACCCAGAAGGCACCAGGGGAAATACACAGCCATGACCACTTGAGCCCTATGGTCCTGCCCCACCACTGCCAAGGTCTGAGGTTGTTGTGGTTCTAAAGCTAAGGCCACCAGAAGTAATGAAGTGGGCAGGTGAGGTTAAGCCCTGACTTCTGGAGATGCTCAGCCCTGAATTCTAGGGGTGCTCAGCCCTTGTGGTGGAGGGCTCTGTCTACATAAGGCTATAGATTCATCAGGAAGCCACGCCCCCCCCATGCCACCTCACCATCGTGAGAATGATCGACTAGAAGAGGCACGGAACTGAAGGACATGTGACCTTTGGATTAGGGTTCCCCCCTCCCAGGGTGACCAGCAAGCTGGGAGATGGCACCTGTGCTTTCTGGGCGACGTCCAGCACCAGCTGGAACTTCTCAGACACGGTCAAATCTTCCTTTGCGGGTTCCTTCAGTCAAAGGAGAGAGAGAATTTTCCACTGAAATTTAACAGTTCAGAACAATTACTGACAAAACAGCATGAAGGCTCCCAGCCCCGGGGAATGTGTGGGTCACTGCTGTCTCCATACAGCCAGAGGACTGGGTGCAAAGACATCTGCTGGGCTAAGGGTGGGATCTCCCCTTATGCTTGCTGCCCTGCTCCAGTGCAGAGGGTAGGCAGGCGGTGGGGCCCCATGGGGGAGCAGACACAATGGCGGACAAAGGCCCTGACTCACTCTCCCAGCTCACTGCAATGGTATGTCCTGTCAGTGCTTCCCCCACTCAGTTCTTGACAGGCAGGGTGACTGAGGCCCAGGCCTGCAGCAGTTCACATGACTCTCTGCTGTTTCAGTAAGAATCTCCCTAGGGCTCCCAGTCTCAGGGCTGGGTGAGACACTGGCTTGGCTTCCTGGAAACTGTCCCATCCCTAGGTACTCCACAGACTATCAGGTGTGCCCACAGGCATTGTGGCCTCCCTCTGTCCCACAGACGCAAGAGTCTGCCCCTAGACTCTAGAGTAGTGGTTCTAAGCCATCGAGACCCCTTGGGAGTCAAATGGCCCTTTCACAGGGGTCTCATATCAGATATCCTGCATATCAGGTATTTATATTATAACTCATAACATTAGCAAAATTAGAGTTGTGTAATAGCAGTGCAATAATTTTATGGTTGGGGGAGGGGTCACCACAACAAGAGGAACTGTATTAAAGGGTCACAGAGTTAGGAAGCTTAAGAACCACTGCTCTAGAGAACTCTAGAGTCTAGAGCAAACTTCTGTCAATAATCTTAGATTTGAGGGTCCATGCAGCCTCTGTCATAGCTACTCTCCTGTAGTTTAAAAGGACCCATAGCCATGTCAACAAGTAGGTGAAACTGAGTATTAATAAAATATAAGCCAGGCAGGGGCCGGACAGAGGTTCTGGTGTCCAGGACTGAGACATGTCTGTTCATCTGGCATCCTGTTTACCTCCCCACCCAGAAAGCTCTATTGGGGGCTACAGCAGCTCCCTGATTGCCCTTATAACAATCCCAGGTAGAAAGGGTCAACCAGGACAGATGGACAGGGCAATCTGCTTCTAGGTAGCAAAGCTTGATCCAGTTGAGTGTCTGAGTTGGGTAGCCTCCTGGAGCTCAGGGCTGGCATGGCTGGCCGCTCTAAAGAGCCCCTGCCAGGGCAATGCTCATCTGGACTCCCTGTGATGTGGCCCCAGCTTAGAAGCCCTGGCTGATTTAGGCAGAGAGACAGTTTGCCCCAGGACTCACCACAGCTTCTGATACTTCTGGCACAATGCTCCACTGTATCCGCCAGCCCCTGAAAAACAGAAGCCGCTACAGCCGTGAAAACAATGTCATCTGGCGGGGGACAACATCCAAGCCATCAGCTGGGTCACCAGCTAGAGTAGGGGTCACCTGTTCCTTCAGGGACGGCCACGTAGAAGAGACTCCTGAAGCTGGAACAGTTGCCCCTAACACCTTACTGGTTACCCGCGCTGGTTTCTCCTCTCCTGGAGAACACGCAACAGCAGCCATTGCGGGTAGGAAGAAGCCCAACGTTGTGACTGGCTTAAGTAGCCACAGTGCCTGTTTGATCTCATCATGCCCCCTGACTGGTGTGTTAATGCAGTTTTATTGACATCAGCAATGCCTCTTAGTGGACTGATGGTGATTAGGTGCTGTGAACTAATGGGGACTTATGACTTTCAAAGGCATTTCAGTGTTTCCAGTAAAAATCGTATTCAAATGAATTCCCGAGGCAGGCCCAGAAGGGGGTGGATTAGGCTGGTATGTGTGCTTGCAATCTTTTGAGGGACCGAGAGGAAATCTGGAGTCCGGCTCTCCCACAAGCCAAGGCAAAAAACTAAGGTTCACTCCTGGGAGAAGCCAGAGGTAAAGCTCACCCCAGGAGTGCAGGCAAGGGTTCACCCCAGATGTGGCTTCCCCGAAAAGGGATGCTGGGTAAGGGCACAGAGTAATGGAGGAAGGGCCTCAGCCTTGGTGGAGTAGAGTGCCTGCCATGCAAGTGTGTTCCTGCTGCAAACACTGTGAATTTCAACCTCGGCTGTTCAACACTTCCTTTTTTGTTTGTTTGGCTGTTTTTTCAAGACGGGATTTCTCTGTGAAACAGCCCTGGCTGGCCTTGAATTCAGGTGTGTGCCACCACGCCCAACTTTCAGCGCTTCCTTTTTACAACCAAAAGTCACCAGGGCACCCATGGGGGTGCAGAGCCCTACAGTTTCACCCATCCACCCCAGGATGGGGGAGAACTCCCTGACAAACACACAACACCTCAGAGAGAGGGATGGGGTTGTACTGAAGCTCAGCCACCCACCGCCTGCTCCCTACAGTCTCCAGAGCCTCTCAGAGGACATGGGTAGCAGGCCACACGGTGTAGCCCTGTGTAATAGAGCCAAACAAGAGCCCAGCTCACCTACCTGGCGATGAGGTAATTGAGGGACAACCTCAAAATTGCTAGGAACAGGAACATGGGGATGGCCCAGCCATGCCATACAGCATTCATGTACACCTGAGCGTGAGAAGGTGAAGGACATGGTTAGGGATGTGTCAGGAGGTGAGGGACATGGTTAGGCAGGCCAAACAGAGCACGCTGGTACAAGTGGTGTCCTGCTTGCTTCCTCCCAGCAACAAGGCAACCCTTAATGAGGGAGACCAGTGCTGGCTCTACAGACATGCAGGGAACAAGGGCATGTGGGATGGGGCAGTCAGGAAGGCTGCTTCCAGTTTAAGAGAGAGGTCCACTCGGGCAGCGGGTGGACAGGGAGACTGCCCTGTGTGAGTATGGATCAGAAAAGGAGGGTGGGGGCCTCATGACGAGGTCTTCCCTGTCCCCAGTGTGACCCCCTCCCCCCATACCTGGGTTCTTCCACCTGATAAGGAGGCCTATCCCTGCTAAGGTAGCAGGTGAGCTGCGGCGGAGGCCTGTGTGGAGCCGGAGGCCCTGAGTGACACTCAGAGGAGGAAGGCCAGAAGGTGGGCCTGAACAAGAGTTTGTCTCTTAGGGAGACAGCACGTGCCCCTCGGTGTAGAACCCTCTCTCACAGTCTCAGCTATGTGCCAAGGGCCCGTCTGCCTGGGAGATATCAAGTCCCCGAGAAGGTACCAGTGTGCCTGACCAGGATTCAGGTTGTCTTAGGACCCTCCTAGGATAGGACTAACTGGGCAATACCTACAAATGGGCCTCCTCAGAAGGAGGCCACTATCTGTGAATACTCTGGAAGGTGCACAGGCCTGTGGCTTCCTTCTGGCCTGAAGGACCTGGCAGGTGGATGGATCGCCTGCGGCCTGCTGACATCATTCATTTGTCTGGAGCCTCCCTAACCCCACCTCTGGGTCCATGTGGCCATGCCTCAGGATACAACCAAACAGTGAGCCAAGAGGTTTATCCTAAGGACACTGCTATGAGGTACACGCCATGTCCTCAGGGGCCTGTGATCTAGTACTGGAACCACTGCACACACCCATATTGCTGATGGAGAGACTGAGGCCGAGCACATTCAGAGCCCAAGAAAGAGTTGCCTGGGGGGCTGCCCTCTGGGGATCTCATAGGGAAGACTTGTCCGGGCATCTTGCTGGCCCTACCCAGCCTGTGAGAACACTCACGGTGAAGGCGATGGCAGAGGTGTAGATGGAGTACCAGTCAGATAAGGCAGACAGGTTCTTCACGAAGTTAGTGACAGGCTTGGCACCACGCTCTGGGGACAGAACAGACTGCAATGGTTAGCACAGCGCTGGCCTGCCCCTTAGCACACAAGCGGGATCATGTGCCCTCCACCACCCCAGCCAGAAGCAGAACCAGCTCAATAATGCAAGACGCAACCCACTGAAGGGCCTTGCTGCCAGTGTCCCTCCTAACCACTGACCATGGTCCCCATAGGGAGATGATACCTGCCCCTAGCAGAGGCCCACAAGTAGCAGGAGATAAGGAAAAGAAAGAGACGGTGAGGATAGATGTATTCTGTGGGACCTGAGGAATATCAGAGAAGTGAGCCACAGTTCACCGTAAATCAGCAGTTCTCAACCTGTGGGTCAGAACCCCCCGGAGTCAAAAGGGGTCACCTAAGACTATCGGAAAACACAGAGATTTACTCCACAGACTATCAGGTGTGCCCGCAAGCATCGTGGCCTCCCTCTGCCGTATAGGCCCAACGGTCCCTCTAGACTCTAGAGCAGCGGTTCTCAGCCTGTGCATCGTGACCCCTTTGGGTCACATTATCAGATATTCTGCAGATCAGGTATTTATGCTATGAGTCATAGCAGCAGCAAAATTACGGTTATGAAGGTGCAACAGAAATAAGTTTATGGCTGGGGGTCACTACGGCATGAGAAACTGTAATGAAGGGTCGCAGTAGGAGGAAGGTTGAGGACTGCTGTCCTAAATACGGAGTCCACCAAAGCAGGCTCGGTTCTCCACTGGCCCTGGACTGTGCTACGTGTGAGGCACTCTTCCACCACAAGTTTTTGTCCCAGGGAAGACAGGAGAGGACTTTTTTGGAGGGTTCTATTCAGCTCAGGAGCACAGAGGCTCCCCCCAGGCCCCACGACAAGCCCTCAGTACTTACTCAATCTTCTCATGTTTTCAGTTAACCTGAGAGAGGGAGAGAGGGAAGGCTCAGAGTGACATCACCAAGCAGCAAGGGGGGGGGGGCGTCTAAGTGCCTGGGAGACCCTCAGGTGCCTGGGGACACATGCACAGTGACACACAGACCTCAACGCTGGGGCCCTTGCTGCTGATCCCTAGGTTCTGAAGTTGGGGTGACTCCCACAGTAGACCGGCCCTCCCATCTGTCACACGACTCCACTTTCCCACAAGCCCCTCCGAGGAGGTGCTCCAAGGACATGGGCACAGGGGGTTTCTAGAGCTTGTTAGCGCAGGGCCCTGGTCCTAGCCCACGGCTTCCAGGGCTTGCTGAGGCTCCCCTACCTGCGGGCGCTGAGGGGCTCCTCCGTCTCTACCGTGTTCTCCTCTGGCTGGAAGCGGAAGTCCTCCACGTACTCCCCAAACCTCTCATAGAACCACTTCTGTACTCGGGAGGACAGCCCCTGGCTGCGGCGGTCTGTGGGAAGGAGACCAGAGAGGGGCGCTGCAGGGGCCGCACAACCCCTTCTGAGGTTGGACCGGGGATGTAGGGCCAGGTACGGAGCCTTACAGAAAATACTGATCTGGGTGGGGATCCAAGAAACGTTTAGGGGAGAGAAGCTTGTACTATAGAGCAAGATGTGAAGAGACCTAGCCAGAGGGGTCTTTGAAGGGCTCAGGTCCCTGAGGACACTACGTGCAAACCAACAAATGCAGGTCAGAGCCACCCCAGCCGCAGAGACCCTAAAAAGCATGATGTCTCCACCCTCACGCTGGACCCCAGCAATCTCCAGGCATCAGTTTTCCGGCAGCCTTGGGCTTATGTCCAGGCCATGTCGGACCACGGTGGCAGTCTGTACCACCCTCCCTGTGGACCTCTGGTTTGTCTGGGAAGCGGCTGAGTGGGTTCGCCCCGCCAGCGAACCTGAGGCCCAGCCACTGGGTGCACTAGGGTACACGGCCCCAGAGACCAAGCTGCTGGCCCCGGTGAGCTCACGGTTATTGTCTGTATGTCACTCGCTGTCGTTATGGGCAGCTGAGACCACAGATGGCAATCCAAGTGGGAGAACTCCAGGGAGAAAGCTGCTGGGCAGGCAGTGTTCTGAGACCCGACCATAACGAAAACAAGATGTGGATCTGCCTGCAGGGGGCGCTGCCATACCATAATTTAAAAGACTGGGACCGGCAGGCACTTGATGCCCTGGGCGCCATAAACACCAAATTGATATCATGTGTCGATTTAAACTTAAAGAAAATACACCAGGTGTGTTGTGGACCCAGGGCGAGTGGATAACAATCAACACAAGCACAAGAGCACTGGACAGAAGATGAAGGACACAGGCCAATGGGAAGTGGGTGGGCTGAGATAGGAGCCTCCTGGAGCTACCCAGACAGTCTGCAGGCTGATCTGGCTCTATTACCGTCCACCAAGGTTTTCAAGCGGATCCAGGGCAGGCAAGGACGATTGTCTGGGAGCTAAAGGTGGTCTAAAGGCCAGGCAAAAGACTGGCCAGCCCGTGCTTCCACTGGATATTCATGGACGACAGACTCACAGAATTTCACTTACCGAGAAATAATCTTCCTTCTCTTTTTACTTTTTTCTTCAGCCATTTAAATATATTCTAAAAACTATTTTAAAATGTAAACCCAGCTGGGCACGGTGTGGAGTATCTACAATCCCAGCCAGCACTGGGGAGGAGGTTGGGGGCGGGGGGCCGACGCAGGAGATTCAGCCTGGGCTACATAGAGAGACCTTGTCTTATGAAACCAAAAATGTAAGACAAGACAAAACAAAAACAAAAGCCAAAAAACAAAACGAAACCAAACCAGACAGGGCTTGTGGGTTGTGGACCCCAGGTCTGGGAAACATGACAATCTGCCTGAAGGAGGCCATCTCTACCTAGTCCTGAAGTCCATCTGCTCAGCGAGCGCCTGCAGCTCCTGCCTGACTTTCATAACCAGAGTCGGGGATGCGTTATGCTACACTCCTAGCTTCTAGCAAGGGAAAGGCCCGAAGTGCTTCATCCTCAAAGGTGTGAACCTGAGGTCCAGGGATGAGCTGAGGCAGGCACACACCTGATGGCTGGATTTCTTCTTTTATCTAGGATGTGGCAGGGCCAGGGTGTGGCCCCTCCTCTATCATGTCCTCCCTGTCTTGGAGGGTGACCAGGGGCCAAAGTATGGAGAAGGCACACAGCCCCCACACAGCCTGCCGCACCGAGGCAATCAAGATTAGGTTTGGGTGTGCTGGAGAGATGGCTCAATGGTTAAGAGCACCAGCTGATCTTCCAGAGGACTCAGGTTCAATTCCCAGCACCCACATGGCAGCTCACAATCGTGTGTAACTCCAGTTGCAAGAGCTTCCACACCTTCTCCTAGCCTTCGTGGGTACCGTACACTCAAATGGTACACGCATACATGAAGACAAAACATGCATATACGTAAAATAAAAATAAATCTTTTAAAAAAAATAAAAATAATTAGGCCTGATGTTGACAAAGGGACAAGGGGTCCCCCGCCCTATGAAGGACCAAGGAGTAGGGAGGACCCCCACACTTCTCAACCCTCACTATCACCAAGCCCCAAGAGTCTCAAAGTCTCCTGTGTTGTTCTTGGCTTGATAACCAAGATTCACAAGCTAAGGGCTCTCCATCTAAGCCTGGGAACTGGCCAGGGATCCTCCATATGGCTCAGGAAGGCCACCTCCCGAGGGAGGCAGCCGCACTGGGGCTGGATGCCAGTGGGTGCAGTGAGGCTGGCCCTGGGAGACCTTAGGAGAAACCTCCTAGCCTGGGCCTCTTCCTGATGCAGGCAGCCTGATGCCAGTGACCTAAGCCATGGTTTATGCCAGGCTTACTGGCACGGGGAGGGAGAGCTTTGTGAATCGTCGGCATGTGGGCGGGGCACTCACTGTCTGTGAGGGTGCAGCCAGGGTGCAGGAGAACTGAACGGAGAATGGAGTTCCCTTCCCTTACAAAGGTAAAGTATGTGGCAAGATGGACGTGGGCACCAAGGAGGAAGCAAGGGGATGAGAAACGGCTTGTGCCCATGGTCTTTCTCGCCACGGCCTGCCACAATTCACTCAGCACCCGCATGGGATGACCAGTCACAGGGAGCATGTCACCAGGTCAATGTGGTATAACCCACTGTGCTTTTAGGTGCCTCTCAGGAGGTGTGGCCAAACTAGACACCACATTCGTGCGAGGAAATGAGATCATGTGGAGTGACTTGAGCCACAGTGAGAGACACTAACCCAGTTTTGATGGCAAGAGATTCCCATGGGAGGGGTCTGGCTGGGGAGAGAACCCGCCCTTCCCTCGGGGCCTACCTGTGCCCGTGCCATTGCTGGCCTGGCTCTGTCCCTTTGGCGGCTGCTGAGGCTGTGCTGGCTGCTCCTCCGACCTTAATCAGGACAAAAACGCAAAGTTCATGATTGCAAATGCCCAAAGAACGGAACTGAGCTTCAGGGACAGGTGGGATCTGGCAGCTCCGGAAGCCCTGAAGGCTGGAGCGCTGGTGAGGACAGAGCCCAGCAAACACGAAGCGGCTTTCTTCATGAGTGCACAGTTTAGTTTTCAATAGGTAAGTAGTGTCTCATAAGCAAGAGGTTCACCTTTCCTATTAATTTTAACACAGTTGCTTATCTCATCGTAAAGGGAAAAAAAATAGCTCACTAATGAGAATACCACACACTTCTTTACACAACACCACATGAGGCCAAAGCTGGAGGATACCCCGACATCCCTGTGCAGGGTTCCAGCTAGGCCATGCCAGCCACCTCCCTGGCTTCCTGCCCCCCAGCTCATGATCATCAGTCTTTACCGGGCCTAACGGATCCCTTGTCTCTGTCTACCGGTCTGACTCTTACTGTTACCCAGTCTCGAGCGCACACCCTGAGGGGCCTATACCCCAGCAAGAGCCTGGGTCGCACCCCTTGGGTGGCATCTCTATCGTGTGGCATCTCTATCTATGCCCTCCTCTGGAATGTCGGGACACCAGCCAACCCGCCCTGCCCTGGCTTTGGCCACAGTAGCTGTGGCCTGGAGCCAATAGTTCCTAGGCTCTATACTGCAGCTACCTGAAGCTTCAGGGTCCGGTGTGAGCACACTTATGTATCTGTATGTGAAATACACACGTTGTACTGGCTGGTTTTGTGTCAGCTTGGCACAGGCTAGAGTCATCAGGGAGGAAAGAGCCTCAGTTGAGGAAATGTCTCCATGAGGTCCAGCTGCAAGGCATTTTCTCAATTAGTGGTCAATTGGGGACGGCCCAGCCCATTGAGGGTGGTGCCAGCCCTGGGCTGGTGCTCCTGGGTTCTATAAGAAAGATGTCTGAGCAAGCCATGGGGAGCAAGCCAGTAAGCAGCACCCCGCCATGGCCTCTGCATCAACTCCTGCCTCCAGGTTCCTGCCCTGATTGAGTTCCTGTCCTGACTTCCTTTATTGATGAACAGCAATATAGACGTATAAGCCGAACAAACCCTTTCCTCCCCACCTTGCTTTTTTGGTCATAGTGTTTTGTTGCAGCAACAGAAACACGAAGACACGTGTGTTATGTGGTATATGGATGTGTGCACTGCCTGTGTTTGAAATGCCCCTACAAAGCTCTTCTCTCTCCCCTCCCAGTTCACTAACATCAGAAATGAGGAAGTCTCCCCCTGGAAATGTCCCTCCCTTCAACCTCTCCATTTTCAGGCTTCCAGAAGGCTCCTAAACACTTCCTCGACAAAAAGTGAGGGAGGAGCCCCTTGCTTCTCCTAGGTTCATTTTCTATTTCCTGGGTCACAACCTGGATGTTCCTTTCCTTTCCATGTACTAGTTAAACCCTCTAAGTCTTCAGAATCGACTCAGTAAGCTCACCCACCAAGAGAGGAGGGGTAGATCTTTAGGGTGGGACTGGGACTGGGGTACAGATCCTGAGTAGGCAAGAGAGGCTGAGGCTGCTGGGACAGGGTTAGTGTGTGGCTGAGTGCTCCTGCTCCTTCTAGGACCACCACGGGGAACCTAGCCCTCATGGGAAGCTGGGCAGATTGTATGGAAGAGGGTACCCTACACACAAGGGAATGCTCATTTAACTTCTGAGTCTCTAAGATCATAGTTCAACCCAGGGGAACACCAGCCTTGCGGCCAGGGCTAAAAGGCAAGGTAGGTTTCCTCCTCCCATGGTGGACCCTACCCTGGAAGACTCTAAACAGGTTACAGTGGCGGGGGCTGATGGGGCCAGGGTAGCCTGACTGCCAGGTGACATGAAGTTGTCGCCGGGAATGTCAGGATGGGGAATATGCAGCTTCATTTCCAAGACCTGTGCTTCTCAGAGCTGCTACTGTAGACTAAGACCCAGCAGGAAGTGGACATGACCACAGAGGGGCCTGTCACTCAAGCCTGAACTGTGAGATCTGCCACCAGCATGGCTCATCCTTGAATGGCAAAATCCCAACAAGGAAGACACTCGGTCCACATGGACAAGCACGGTCATGCTGGGGTATTCTAGAGGCAGCAGTGTGTGTCCCTAACTGCTCATAGTCATTCTCTCTGGCCTACCAGGGGCACTGACTTGCCTCCTGCCAGAAGCAGCAGAAGCAGAAGCCACACTCCTGAGGGTGATCAGAGGAATGGATGAGTACTGGATCTGCAGGCGCCCAGGGGACTAAGTGCTTAGAGCAACTATCCAAGGAAAAACTGTCGACCAGAAACAACCCTGCAGAAGCTGGGGTGGCAAATGTCATCCAGAGGAAAAGTGCGTGGGAAAGAGGGTGTGATCTTGGTGGGTAACTATACAGAGGATGTGCTGACGGGAGGTGCCTAGGACCCTGCCTTGAAGCTGAAGAAGCAGCCAAGCCTCTGTATAGGTCACAGGGCCTGAGCAGGGCTGCGGTATACTCCTGGAAAGGGCAACAAGTACAGGCAAATATAAGGCAGGGCAGGGGAGTCAGTGTCCTCCAAAGGTCCCAAGAGGCCCAGCCAACTCTCTGGGGCTAAATTTACAGGGTCAGGACAGGGCCTACAGGTCAGGGAGCATCTTCTAGTCAAGACAGGAGGGTATGTGGTGGTCTGGTGTCTTTAGACCTTCTTGGGTCACAGCTTTCTACACAGGCCTGGCTGGTGACAGGATCACCCATGCTAGGCTCCCCACCTCCCAGAAAGACACCTTTCCACAGCATGGCTCGGCCAGCGGTATGACTCACCTTGCACCCCTTGAGAGACTAAGAGCAAGACTTCTCAGGTGGCCCAGTTTTCACCACTCTTGGCCCATGGTCCCACCAGGGATCCGGGTGAGGGTCCATGAAACCCTGCCCACTGAGGAGAGGGTGGACACTGTGGTTCAACTGTGGCTTGTCTTTCACAGGCTGATGAAGCTCAATTCTTGGTATGATGGAACAGGGGTTGGGGGACCTTTAAGGGCCTGGGCCTGGTAGGAGGTTCTCCGGTCCTGAGAGCAGCCTTGGGAAGGGATTAATGCAGTTCTCTGGGACCCTAAATTAGCTCTCACCGGAGGGTCATTAAATGCGTTTGACCCTGCCTGGCCCCTGGCAGGATGTAATCTCTCTCCTACACACTCTCCCACCATGAGGCCATATACCATGAGTCCCCACCAGGGCCGAATCAATGCCAGCTGAGTTCTTCAGACTCCAGAACTGTGAGCTAAATAAACGTTTTATAAATACCAGCTTCAGGGATATCGTTACAGCAGTAAGAAGAGACGGATGTGGGCGTCACCTGGCCTTTAGCACCTCCTGCATTTTCTGCTCCAGTTCAATCCGGCGCTGCCGTTCCCGATCTAGCTCCTGCCGCAGCATCTCTGAGTTGGTCTCTTCTCGAAGCTTGCGGAGCTCCTCCTCTGTGGAGAGAAGATCCAGGTGATCAGAAGTTATGCCCACTGACCCCTCTGACAACACTACCCAACTTGAGAACAGCAGATAGGCTCCTGACAGGTAAGGGCATGTGACGTTCTCGAGTTTGCTGAGTGCTCAGTTGGCAGGTGCATTCTGGTTCCTGTCTGCTGTCTGAGAGGATGCTGGTGCTGGGATTCAGACCTGGGGCAAGGGGCTGAGGTATCTATTTAATATACCAAAGCAGACCTGTCCTCCAGGTTCTCCCAGCATCCCTCAGTCCCTACCTGTTACAGGACAGGGCTGGCATACCCCATCCTCTACCCTGAACTTTCCAGCTCAGGGGCAGACATTTCTGCTCTCGCTCTGTCTGTCTCCCCGCCCCGCCCCCTGTGGGTGTGCTTTCTCTCTATCCCAGCTTTTCTGAATCTCCATCTGCAGTGACTCCCCTGACCTCCTCCTATGATATCAGTGAACCCACAGGAGAGCTGCCCCCGGCAAACCTGCCTTTATGTACACTTAATTTGGCTTGAATTGTCACATTTTGTCGGCGGAGAAAACCTACCAGTTGGCAGCTCTCCTAACCCCGCCCGCTGGGGTATACACTGGGGGAGATGGGGTTCCTCTTACACAGTCCAGATAAAACTAGGGCGAAGTATGGGTGATGGCTTTTATCGAGCTCAGTAACGGTGCAAGAGAGAACTGCAAATGCCGTTTAGCCATGTCATCACCACAGGAGACGCTGGGGCACACACTGCCAATTGATTGAGTCAACAGGACGGTGACAGAAAGGCTAAAGGCTCCAGGGGGTGCCAGCAGCAGAATGGTGGTGAGCCAGCGCTCAATCCTCCACAATGCAGAGGACCTTGGGGGTACTAAGAGAAGGGGAAGGGGGTGCAGTATCCCTGGAAAGACCCTCATGAAGGCCAGATCACAGTCGAGCCCTGGATGGAACTAAAAAGCCAGGCAGCAGATAGCTGGCGGAGGGGCAGACAGCCTGACAGCTTGGAGGGTAGAGGAAGGCAGGAGTTGAGGAAGGTAGTGGCCTCAAACTGCAGATGTCAAAGCATACGTCAAAGTCACTGTGGAAATGAATGAGAGAACTCTTTCATGTCACAGCCCCACAACATGGGATTTGTCCCCCTCTACTTTTTCCATACCGGCATGAGAAGAGGGGTCCTAGTTAGCATCCCTTTATCTCTCTTCTATCACACTTAGGGTCACTCAGCTTAATGCAGCCAGGATTCTGGTGGTGAATTGAATGGTCACTGCCTTCAACACACTAAGTTTTTGTGCTCAGTTCCCCCACGGTCCCCACAGACAGCTAAGGCTGAGCCATGAGGGAATCTTGAGTGACAACCTTCAGCCCTGCCCTGGCCAGTCTTGAATCCCAGCAGGAAGGTAGGAACAGTTCTTTAGGAGGAGAGGGCTCAGGCAGAGAGGAACAGGGTGGCAGATGGAGTGGGGTCAGAAAATAAGTGAATTTTCTAGGCTACCTGAGAGCCTTGGTGGGCTCTCTCACTGTAGATAGGTGTGAGCAAGTGAGGATGGGAGTGGGAACACCTGTCACAGTCACACCTGAGACCCTAAAGCTCAGGCCCCAGCAAGGCCATGGGGCGGGGGGCAGGGGAGGTGAGGGTTCAGCCCAGGTAGTCAGCTCGAGCCATAAGGCTTGCTTGTAGTTGCTGCCCAGGAACCAGGCCTGGCTGGTAACTAGCACGGTGGTGGGCTTCAGTCTGGGAGAGCCCCACTGACAAGGTCTCTCACGGCGCTGCCAGGCTCACATTCCACCTCACACTGAGCTATCCCTCTGAGACACAGCTCTGCCCACTCACAACGGCCATGACCAACACAGCTCCACAGGGAACCTCCTCAGGGTCCTGCCACCTAGGTTACAGGTTGTCACTTCACCTCACAGAGCCACAGCCTGTCCTGGGCTCCCAGCACCTAGAGCTATCGGTGAGGAAAGTTCACGGCAAGGGAGACCTCAACAAGGGTCAGTACAGCTCAAGCCTCAGGCCACATCCAGCCCCCAGCCATTTCCAGAGCCACAGAAAACACAGGATGAACTCCTAGGAGAATGCCATGAACTCTCTCAATGCTGGTAAGGGGACAACGAAGATGTGGTGTTCTTGTCAGCACAGATGACAAGAATGTCCCGTGTGGAGTCTGGTCTTCCTGGGGTGATGTGGCAGTCACTTCTAAAGACTATCCTGTGGAGGAAGGGTTGGCACCCACACCCACCCCTATCTCGTCTCCACAGGCTCAGGCAGGTACAACACCATGATAATCCCAGGGCCAAGGTCAGGGCATGTTTGTGTGTGCTGAGCGTGACTTCCTGGATGGCAGTAGCCCAGGGACCTGGCTGAAGGTGATTGAAGGACTGTCTCTACAGAAGTCCCCTGCAGTTGTGGCCTGGGTTGGCTGGTGGTTCAGTTATTGGGTCAGCAGTGGTTTCGGCCACATAGAGCACCCCAGTCCTGGGGTTGGTGAGATGAGCCTTACTTAGCAAGGAAATCTCTGCAGGAAAAGATAAGCTTGCCCTGTGCTGTTATATGGTCCCGAGACAAAGGAACTAAACAGCGTTATTCTCTGCAGGCTCTGAGCAGGGCCATGTGGCTAGATTCCTAGGGAGAGGCAGCTGCTCCATGCTGATGGGCAAGGTGAGGTCCACGGAAGCCTGGAACCTTTCTGGATTACATGGGAACATACAATCTCAGAGTGACCCGGAGGCTCTCTTTCCTGTCTTAGTCTCCTCACCCAACATTGGGACACAGTCACACCTGAGACCCTAAAGCTCAGGCCAAGGTTAATAGAGCAGCTGAGGACACAGGCCTCGTTCTAGGAGAACAGGGCAAAACAGCCAGGCATACCATCTAGGCAGAATATAGCAACGGTAGACCAGGACAGTGACAGAAAACTAACTGAGCACGTGGACTGGCTGAGGTGGGAATCAGTGGGCTCAGTATTTTGAGTGGGGGAGATTTTCTGTGTCTCCATTTTCTGGATTCCACAGAATTGTTCAGGGGTCCTTTAGCGCCCTTCATCTCTGAGGGCCATAACATGACTGGGTCACATTGGACAGGCTATCCCCTTAAAGGAGTCAGAGTACGCCAGGCCAATGCTGCAGGGAAGTACCACCCAGATCTTATTACCTATGGTTCTCTGCAGAGGTCAGCCCCAGGGAGGAGACTGATGACTCAGGCCACCTCCAAGCCTGCTGACCTTAACCCACAGGGCAAAGATACAGTACAGGATGGAATCAGGAGCAGAGTCCCAAGGTGTGCTTGCTAGGTACCCTCTGCATTCTGTGTCTGTCACGTATGTAGGGGGGTGTTTACACACTTCCCCTTGACTTTGACCGTGCAGGATGATGACTTAGGGAAGGGAGGCTGTGATGCTCCTCAGGGTTCTGGGTGAGGGTTGCCAGAGACCATATAGGTCCTTGGAGAAGGACGCAGCAAGCATTGCCTCCCTAAGAGCATGTCTCACATCCCACGTCTATCTCCACATCTATCTGCAGGCTTCTCTGACTCCACTCCATCCCAGAAAGTTCCAGAGAGAGGAGGACTCCACCAGTACCATCTCCTCTAGCCTCAGGGCCCAGTCCAGCTCACGATGTCAAGGATGTCAAGGATATAGTAAAAGGATGATAGGCGGGGCATCTCAGTGAGACTTAGCTAGCAATATAAGCAGGTGCTTTGGGTACAGGGACACACATTCTAGACTGGCCAAGCCCCTAGAAGAGAACAGTGATGGTGGGTGAGGGAATGAGGTGAATGCCACAAGGGACAAGGCTCTGAGCACTCGAATACTGCACTGACAGGGCCCCAGACATCAAGCAAACTGACCCTGGTCTTGTACTGGGATTCCTGGGGACACTGCCCTAGAGGAATCAGGCTGCTCACAGGCTTGTCCATAATAATTGTTGGCACATGCTACCTGTTAGGAAGTCCAAGCAGAGGTAGCAGAGGGCCCTGGGTTTGGGGGGGGAGGGGTCTCTCAGCCCATGAGCCCTAGGCCCCACAGGGCAGCCCACCCATCCCATTGCTAATCCTGGCTGTGAGGTAAGGCTGTCTCAATCCCCCAGTGCTGCCTGGTGCGGCTTCACTGGTAGACACTCACTAAGGTTCTCTGCTTTAGTCTCCATCAAAGTTCCAGGGACACTAACTGGGGAGAATATGCTGCCCAGAGCAGACACCTAGGTGGGATCTGGAGAGCAGCCTCAAGCATATGAATAGGTCCATTGGGTAAGCCTAGATGCTAGCCTGGAACCCCTACTAGGCAGAGCATTGTCTATAATGCTCAGGGAGACTGCTGCCTCAGGCCTTTCCCTGAGAGGGTCCTTGGATGGATGAAAGCCAAGAAAGCCTCTTAACAACATGGAGACTATGATCACCTGAGTTGAATGGACCAGGAGACTACCTCCACAGGACCCAACTCTCAGCCACCTGGCTCCTCCTGCAGCCTGGGATAGGTATAGCAGAAGATCTGTTGGGGCTCACTGAATGAGCAGGTGAAGAGACCTGACGGCCTCCACTAAGATGGACCAATGAGCTTTCTCCCAAAGGTATGCATTTACCTGGCTCAGCCACGTATTCAGGGCAGTTAATGAGGTGTGCACTTAAGGCAAATGCGCATGGCCAGCTCAAGAACCGGGTGTGGAAGTATTTTTTTCAAAAGGGGCTGGGAATGTTGGAGAGACAGCTCAGCAGTAAGAGTGCTTTCCACTCCTGCACAGGACCTAGGTTCTCTTCCCAGCATCCACATTAGACAGCTCACAACTACCTAACTCCAGTTCCAGGGGATTCGGATGCCCTCTGGCCTCTGTGGGCACCTACACTCATGTGGTGTACATAAACTCACACAGGCATATATATACTGTCTCAGTTAGGATTTCTACTGCTTTCTGAAACACTATGACCAAAAGCAACTTGGGGAGGAAGGAGTTTATTTGGCTTGCACTTCCACATCATAGTCCATCCCTGAAGGAAGTCAGGGCAGGAACTCAAACAGGATAGGAACCTGGAGGCAGAAGCTGATGCAGAGGCCATGGAGGGAGGCTGCTTGCTCCCCATGGCTTGCTCACCCTGCTTTCTTATAGAACACCAGCCCAGGATGGCACCACCCCCATCAATCACTAATTAAGAAAATGCCCTACAGCTGGATATTATGGAGGCATTTTTCTTAATTGAGATTCCATCCTCCCAGATGACTGTAGCTTGCATCAAGTTGACATAAAACCACCCAGTGGATGTACATATTAAAACAACACATGAACCTTTTTTAAAAATTAAAAAGAAAAGTACCAGATGTATAAGCAGACTCAGCCTGGAGCGTCTATTTTCCCTCTCTGCTTCTATAAAGACAGCACCTCTACCACAGGATAAACAGAGCTGGGAAACCTTACATCATTGGCATTACAGGGGGGAGATTGAGGGAAGAGGGCTGAGGCTGGGGGTTGGAGACTTTCCTGCCTGATCGCCTGATCACCTGATCCCCCACCACCCCCACCAGTCCTTGGCCTCTTGGATCCCAGCCCATGTGAAGATCAAAGCAATTCTTCTCTATCTTTACACTGCACGCCACTCAGGAACAGGAAATTGGGCTTTCCTTAATTGGCCTCCCTTGAACGTCTGTGTCTTCCTGGTGTCACTACATCATGAAAGCTCATCGCCATGTTCCACTCATGGCAGATGATTAGCCAACAGCACCCAGTAGCACTGCTGAGACAGACATGGGCACAGAGATCCCTTCCCAAGGTGAGCAGGATACACGGAACATTCTTGCCAGCACGGAATGGAATGTGCGCAGCCCCTTAGAGGGGCTCAGAGCCTCTTAGCGTATGTCCTCCTGACAAACACCGCTAGCCGGCCTCCCCCGGGACCCCAAGGGCAGGAAACTCAGCCCTGCAACGGTACAACTGCTTCTTCGACACTGTGCCTCTGCAGCCCAGCTCTCTACCTCACCTGCCCTCCCCAGCCATTAGGGGCTCAGCTGCAGGGGCAGATCTACTGCAGCCCTTGCCAATTTAGTGTCTGTTCCCAGCAGAGCCGCAGAGGCTCTACACCTTTTCCTGGTGGCGCAGAGAGCTAAGAATGTAAAAACCAGCGGGATTTCTGAGCCTTTCTTTTCATGAACTCTTTCTTCCTCAGCTAATGGCTCCCTGCAAGGCCCTCTCTCCGCAACTGAAATGATGAGGCCTGGTGTCTGGGTAATGTGGGCCAGCTTCCACCCCACGGTGACACATTTAGGTCAGATGCAGCGTGGTGCCCGGTCGGTTGTCATTCTACAGAACAAAAGCAACACAAACCCAGTCATCAGTTTCTCATGCTCCTCCCCTAGAGGAGGAGAAGGAGGGGTAAGGCTCACTGCCTGCCAAGCAGAAAGCGCTGAGCTGGCCACCGGGAAGGTCACTCCCGCCCAGCCTTCCCATGGCATGGAGTCTCTTAGGACCGTGAGGGCCATGGCAGACAGCCTCCATCCTCAGTGTCTCTGCCTTGAGTTCTGACTGTGGCCTGTTGGCAGTTAGAGCTTTCTCTCCCAGAACTCTGAATCTCTTGTAATAGAAGCCTGCCACTGCCATGACTCTGGGGATTCCTCAGCCTCACAGAGGCTGATGAGGCTGTATCCACACATGACAGACATATGCGGATATGGGACCCCTGGTCCCTCAGTCAGGGGGCAAAATTCTCCCATGGGGTGGGAGGTGGGATGAGGAGCCCTTCAAATATTTAAGTATTTGCTTTCTGTGGCTGCTAATATCACATTCTTACTTAGTACAATAGTCACTGTCTTACAGTTTTAAAGGTCAAGAGATCAAATAGGTGTTCTAGGCTAGAACAGAGGTGTCAACGGAGGTTCATCTGGAGGCTGGCTGGAAGACTGGGCATATCCCATCCTTTCCAGCTTCCAGAGGAACATGCTCTGCTTGGCTGGTGACTTCCAAAGAGCAATGACATCATGCTGACCTACTTTCATCATTGCCAACTCCATCTGACCCACCAGCCAGCCCCCTCCATGTGATTGCCCCGTTCCCATAGATAATCTTGGATCTTCTAATCTCTGGCTTAGGCACAAATTCCAAGGAATGGTCACTCACACAAGTTCCAGGGGTTAGGAGTTGAATACTCTTGGAAAAACTGAGATTCTACCTACCATGTTCTCCTCTGAGAATTATTTCAGATAGGGCAAAGGAACCCCCAATAGACAGAGGCTCACAGAGGACTTTCCAGCCTCACAGCATTCTGAACACCGAAAAACAAGAAGCCCTCTTCTGATGGGCATACTGGCCTTTATGGGTGCAGGGACTCCCCAATCTAGAGGGGTCCTCCCTCTCACCTCACTCTCCAATTATGTCCCCAAACAAAGAAGCAGGACTCCTCAAGACCCCACCGGGGCAGCCCAGACAATGAATGCTTACATAGACTTTCTTAAAGCCCAGTAGTTTTGAAAAAGGAACCAACGAACGGGACATTGCCAGAGGCAATAGGTGTGCCATCCTATAATATGTTCACACAATCCTGAGCAGAGGGCAGAGAGACAGAGGTGCACACAAGCTCAGGGCCCAGGCTGTAGCTGACTGTCCTATCTCCCTATTTACACATGATGTTCTCACAGGCTCAGTCAAGAGACGAAGCCATACAGAGCCTGGGTCTAAGTCACAAGTGAGGATTCAGGCAGAGCCATAGCCTAGCATATTAGACCAGAGTCAATACTGCAGAGCTGTGAGACCACTTATCACATGCCACCAATGGTGTGGCACAGCTCCTAGCTCAGGGTCTAGCTTTTCTTACGTGGCCCACTGCTGGCTATTACTATTACTCCAGGCAGGTACTCTCACTCCCCTGGCATTCTGCAGGCTACCTGGCCATGCCTGCTGTCTAACCAGGTCAGCTTACTGCCTGGAGTTGGTTCCCAAAATTTCTGAGTCCCAAGGGTATACCTCAAAAAAAAAAAAAAAAAAAAAAAAAAAAAAAAGAGTTCAATGTCACAATTTAGAAGCTCCCATTCTAGGCTTCTGCTCACACAACACCCATGCAGGCAGACCAGCAAAGCAATTACCAGGAAGACAAGCAAGATGACTCAGGTGCACAGCACCAGAGGGAACCAGGACAGTCCCTGAGGGAGAAGGTCCATCCCCCATCCCCACCCACATTAAGAGTTGTTGAGGCAGCAAAATGAATGTGGAGGAGAGAGAAGACCAGGCGGCTCTTTCTGTATTTAAGTAATCTACATATGTCTAAAAAGGCCAGGTCACCTGTGATAGCAACCTTCAGGGACCCTAAGAAGGAAGAGACATTCTGATCCCCATGCTCAACCCCGTTTGGAGACTGCCAGGCATCTCCAAAGCAAAGGGGCAAAGTGAACTCAAGAGAGGAAGCCCCTGAAGCCAGGGGGACCTGGTAGAACAAAGAACATGCCTAACAGAAGCTATGGGAGCCTGGCACAGCCGGACCGCCTGTCCACCCACCTGGTCCAGCCTTCAGCCTCTTCAGGGTCTGGAAGGTGAACGGCAGGTGATTCATGGACCCTCAACCTCAAGAAACCCATTCATCCCCTCTCAAAACATGCTGACTCAAGGGGACATAGAGGAGATACTCAATTCAGCCCATGGTCATGGCCTGCCCAGGCTGCGCAGACTCCATGGCTCCCAGCCCACAGGGAAGGAAAACAACTTCAAAGCTATTTTTAAATTTGCAAAAGCAGATCTCTTAAGCAGGAATCCCTTTGGCACAAGATGCAACAGGCCCAGCCAGAGGTAAAAAAAAAAAAAAAAAAAAAAAATCAAATGATAAACTTTAAATAAAATTTCTTCCCACCCAGCTGAAGCACACACACATACACACACACACACACACACACACACACACACACACACACACACAAGAGCCACCCAGTGGGGAAAAGAAAGCTGTCCCAGGCCAGGCTGGCCTGCACACACCGGCACCTGATCAGATTTCTCCCAGCCCAATTTACCCTTCTTGTTATCCTTAAGGACTTTCCTAAAAGACAATGCCTGGCCATCCCCAACACTCCTGACCCCAGGGCATCCTTTCACCTTCATTCCCAGAGAAGGGGTTGGCTGTGTGAAGTTCTCCTCGCCTCTGGCCACTCTACTGGGAGGGTGCCTCGCTCGCTGTGTCCACCACAGCCTGTGTGTTCTCCTAGTGCTTCCTTGTCACCATGTCAGTCACTGCTCTGCACAGAAGCGGCATTTACTGCATAATGAACTGTCAACACCAAGCTGAATGTTCCTTCAATCAGGCAGTGAGTATCGTGCAGCCAAGTCCTGGACGCTTCACATTCTAACATGACAGGCTGCTGCTTGGGCTGGGCCTGTTACTGAGTTTAGGAAGTCAGTTATAGGGCTGGGGTGGTGCCCTGAGATATCTTTTCTCTATGTGCAAACAAACAAACAAACAAATAGAGAAAAAAAGGAAAGGAAGACAGAAAAAAAAAAAGAAAGAAAAAGAAATAGGATTCTAGGCAGAACCACTGCCCAGAATGGCTGGCTTTACAGACCTATCGCAGCCCTTCAGTACACGATGGGGAGATGGGATGGCATGCCAGCTCTGATGTGCTGGACTTGGAGGTCCTGGCTACCCCTGGGTTGAGAGATGTGAATATTCAGAAGTCTCTGCCTTAAGGTCTGGAAGGAGAAGGACAAGGGCTGGAGATATGACTTAGAGGCTAAAAGCACAGGCTGCTCTTCCAGAAAACCCAGGCTCAAGTCCCAGAAAACATATAGTGGCTCACAGCTGTCTGTACCTCCAGTTTCAGGGATCCAGTGCCCTCTTCTGGTGTCCATGGGCACCAGGCATGCACGCGGTACAGGTACACAACAGTACACAAATACACACACACACACACACACACACACACACACACACACATATATATATATATTTTTTTTTTTTTAGGTGTTTGCTTCTTCTGGACACATCCTTCCAACCACGCACCAGCCGCCAAACTTTCTCAAAGCATCAGGCTCATTGCTAGGACCCAATTTCTGTCTGATTCCTGGGCAGGAGGGCAGGCAAGGTGAGGTGAGCCCCACAGGCTCATACTGGGTACACATGCTAGGAAGCAAAGTAAGGTTAAACTGGGCCTGGGCCTAAACACCAGATATGAAACAAAGGAAGATACAGCTAGAGAATGGCTTTGAGAGGTGCCTAGTAAGACCCCAAAGGATGTAAGGAAAGGCACGCCTGGCTGTGGGGTAGCACCTCCGACCACCTATCTGCTCATCCCATTATCTAGGTGCTCACCACTGCTTGACAGTGCCAGCCATCTGCTTGTCATCCATCCATCCACCCAGATGTGTACTGAACACCCTGCAGCTGCCAGACTCTGGGACCAGACAGATGAGGCAGCAGCTGCCTTCTCTCCCTCCCATGAAATCCAGCTGGTGGATGCCAATATGGACGGGCAACAACTGTGCTGTCCCTGCCGGGCTATACAACACACCCCACAAGCCAATGGACAGTGTCTCTGCCATATGAGGCTTTCCACACGGAGCAACAGACAATGGAAGGCTGCTGGCCCAAGCGACTTCTCTCCCCACTGCAGACACAGGACCTCGCTCATGCCACTCAGAAGCAGGGATGGATTACCCACTCACGGCCCTGGGAGCTATACTGTGACCGTGAGGCAGGATATGAGTCCACAGAGAGGTCACAGAGACAGACAATGGCTGTGGATTGGAACACTCCCCTGAAAATCAATTGTCATTGCCCAAAGCACCCTGCCAGACCTGCGACATGGAGCTGTCAGCATGACACAGCAGATGAGCACGTACAGCCGATGACATCACTGTATCACCCCAATACTGCAGGCCCTGGCCCTGGGGCAAACCAGGGCATTTAGAGTGTTTTTTTCCTCTGAAGTATGAGTGACAGGCAGGCTAGGGGTTTGGTAAGCAGGCTCAGCCTCTGTGCTCAGAGAACTTCTATCCTGGGCAATGAGAAGTCTTAGGGCCAAATATCTTACCTGCAATGAAGACTTCAAGAGTGTATTTTACTGGGCAACAGAAATTATCTAGAAAAAGCAAAGGTTTGGGGCTCCTCTCCTACCTTGGTACTGGGTACAGATCCTAGGGCTTCCCACAAGATGGAAAAGCTAAGTCATGCCCATTCCCCCTGACATACAAATATGAAACTATGGGCCTAATGGGTCAGATCTTTAATTTTCTTAGGGACCAATTTTATCTTTTTCCTGAAAAAAAAAACTATAGGGCTTACGTCTAGCTCATCCCTGTCTTCTGCCCGTATCTTATGTCTGACCACCTCCTCCCACTGGCTTCACTCTACTCCACGCTAGGGACAGAAGCAGGCCCACTGAGGTGCTGTCCCTGGGGCTTATTTTGAGCTCCACACCACTTAACTTAGAGGAGGAGGCAGTTAGGAAGTCAGGCCTCCCAGCAAGACATCTGCAGGCCCAGGCTTTGAGGCACACTGTCAACCACACACCTCTAAACTGGTCTCAGGACTGTCCCAAACTCTTGAGAATGCTAGAGGAACTCTGGTGGCAGCAGAAGCGACAGCTGGGAGGTATCAGCTCAGAGGAAGGGACCTCACTCCATCCAAAGCTCTGCAGCCCAGCCCAGCAACCAGGAGGCCCCTAAAAGGCCTGCAGCACTTTTCCCTCTCCCAAATCCAATGCCATGCCAAGCTGCTTTGGGGGAGAGGCTTGTGTATACTCTTTATGGCGCTGGTGAATCTTGCTTCTCGGAGCCTGCACGAAGCAAGTAATCAATAAATGCACACTCAGATATAGAAAGCCTTGGAGGGGAATTGCATTTGTGTCCAACAAGCGATAATGCAGTGAAACGCATCTCGGACTTCCTGGAAATGGACACCAGTCATTCGTTTAAGGTCTTTAACAAGCTTTGGCCCCTGCCTTTGGCTGGAGCTACGGCACATTTCAACTGTACCTTCTTTATCCCATGTCATTTTCTCCTGGGAACATCTGTACCCTTCAATATTTAATCACTGAGGGAACCTATTGTGTACTTCGGGCTATTTCCCTCTTCTGTGAAGAATGGCACCTGTTGTCAGAGAGAGTTGAATAGAATTTGAACACTAACCACATAGCTGCTTATGGGTGGAGCCAAGGTCCTAAACAGCTCATTCTGAGTTGCTAGTGAAAGGAGGAAGTACAGCTTGAAGCCTGGGTCTCAAGGCCGGCCTGAAGCAACCCCGACCCTACACATGGTGTTTCCCCTGAAAGAAGGAACAGGCCAGCATGTGCTGTATAGGCTTAGTGAAAATGGGAACATATTTCTGTGTCTCAAGACTCAATAACACTGTATTGCCCTGGAAACTGTGATGGATGCCATATTGGGAGGAGGCACGGGCTCCTCTGTGCAAACTCCACCTCAGCCAGGCTTTTCTGCTATTTCTTCCAGTCACTCAGCACCCACTACACCCAAGACATCAAGCCTCGGGTATAAAAATAGGTCCCACCCCATCCTCAAAGTGCAGATGGCCTGGAAAGAGCTGCCTGAAGCCAGCACCCAATGCAGAAGGCTGGGGATGGGATAACCAGTCACCAATGGGCAACCAGGAGATTAAGCCACACCCAGCCTGGGGACACTGACAGAAAGCAGATCAGGGACTGTATCTCTGGTACCATCCCAGAGTGACTGCTAGAGGAGAACACAAGTGTGCATAAAGTATGAGTGTGCTAACATTTATCTATGCGCAGGGCTGTTACCAAACACAAAAATCAGTAGAAGTGATCAGTGAACTGGAAGAAAACTGGAACTCCAGAGAAGATGAGAAGGAGACCAAAGTTCTCTGACTGTAACTTGATAATGCAGCCAGATAAATCACCCTGTGTTATCTTTTTAAAATCTGCTTTTGGGATGGGGTCTCACTGTGCTTCCCAGGCTGGTGTTGAATTCCAGGGCTCAGGTGACTTCCTGGCTCAATCTCCCTGGTGCTGGGACCATAGGCTTATGCTACTACAAATAGTTTTTCTTGATTGGGTGTTCCCCCCCTCCCAGTACTGTGGAAGGGACCCAGGCCCTCCCTTGAGCATGCTTGGCAGGCCTTCTGCCACTAAGCTACGCCCCCAGTGCAATAATTTTAGATGGTTTCGAAAATTTAATTTGACAAGGAACTGTTGGCATTGTGCAGAAATAGATGAGGCAATATCTCATAACTCCTGACCGGCACTGAGGGCACACCACCATGCCTGTGACATTCAGGGCAAAAAAAACCCCACATGACTGGAGTCTTTGTAAAGCAACAGAAGGCATCTAAACCCAGCCAATCTATGTGCAACCTACCTGCATACCTCAAAAAACACCTGCTTCAGGAAACAAGCTGAGAAGAGGAGCCTAAAGAAGCAATGCATGATGAGAGCTTTCTTTTGCTATAAAGGACATTAATAAGACAATAGTGAAGCTGCAATAAGGTACAGCGACATAATGGCACAGCGACATCATTTCCTGGTTTTGATAGCTGCACACTGCACACTGTGGCTAGATAAGAGAATAGCCTTGCTTTTAGGAAGCATGGCAGAGTATGCAGAACTTAGAAGCATTGTTTCTTAAACAGACAACCAGGCAGCTCAGGAAAAAAAAAAAATATATATATATATATATATATAAATAGATAAACAGATGGATGAATGGATGGATGGGTAGGTGGATGAAAGATGGATGTGTGGGTGAGTGGGCAAGAGATGGATGTGGGTGGATACATGTGTGAGTGGGCGAGAGACAGACAGATGCGTAGGGGGGAGGACTAGTGGGTAAGTAGGAGATGGATAGATGTGTAGATAGATGGATGGAAAGGTGGATGGGAGATGGATGGATGTGCGGGTGGATAGATGGGTAGACAGACGAAAAAGATGGATATGTAGGTGGGAGATGGATGGATGTGTGGGTGGACGGCTAAACAGATAAGAGGCGGGTGGACACGTGGGTGGCAGATAATAAATGGGTGAATGCACGCATGTATATGTAAATGTATAGACAGCTGGATGGTGGGAAAGGAAGGCTTGGCAGATAAAAACTACAGACAAACAAGTGTGGCAAGAATGCTACCCTTTGAGGAATAGCTTCATGAAAATCACACAGAAATTCTTTGTGCTATTTTTGTAACTTTCTTCCAAGTCTGAAATAAAGTCAAAATAAGTTTCTGCAAAACAGAGGCAATCTCCGTAAACACCCTGAGTGGAAACAAGTAAGGGTGGCCTTGCACTCCTTGACAGCAGGGCCGTGAAGAGAGGGCGGAACCTTGCACGTGGCATTCTGATGAAGAAATGGATACTTCCATAGTAAGATATCCTCTTGGGGCAAAAGTGGCAGAACTGGACACACACCAGGCTTGGTGGTCCCAAGGCTGACGGTGGCCCTGGCACTTTGTTCTTTTGAGACAGGGTCTCATTATGTAGCTGTAGCTGGCCTCTAACTGACAGCCATCTGCCTCTGCTTCCTAAGAGCTGTATGCACTGCCTCGTTGGGGTGTTTGTGGACTTATGGGTTTTTTGTTTTGTTTTGTCAGGGTTTCTCTCTGTATCCCAGGCTGGCCTCAGAGATGCTCCTGCCTCTGCTTCTGGAGTGTTGGGATTATAGGTGTATGCCGCTGTGCCCAGCTAGTCCTGACACCTGCATGTATTATTGTGAGATAAAACAACTGAGTAAGTCTGGTGCTGCCTCTCTAGGAACCAAACAGTCAGTATGAGCTGAAGACACAATAAAGACCCAGTGAGGTCCAGAAGACATCCAGGAGTCTTGGATGTATGTTCCTAGAGAGTCACCTATCTGAACTCACACTGCCCAAGCCCTGGACTCTGTAGTGGTAGCTACAGCTACCATCCTGCAATCCTCAGTTGCTCTCTAAAGATCACTTTCCATTGGGGGGAAAAAAAAAACAAAAACAAAAAACAGGGCTGCCTTGAGATGGTTAATTTCAGCATTGGGACAAGAAGTGTTTGTGAGGGTGTTAGACTATCCTGTCCCACTCTGAACAGGCTCAGAAGTCAAGGGATAAGGCATCCGCAGACCAGAGGCAGAACTATGAGCACATACTCAGGTCATAACTCCATGACCATGCCTTGTTACTGGGGCTCCTGACAGTGGAGCAGGCACCCTCTCTGGTCTGAGGTGAAATATTCTAGTCATATTTAAAACTTTGTCACAAAGGGAGGAAGTCTATATCCCTGCCTTTCCCATGAGAACCACACCTCAAGGCAATCGTAGAGCAAAGAGAAATTTGATATGTTGGTTAATCAATAGAGCAAGAACTACAGACATACAAAAATGACCAGTCAGTTGAGATGACAGCCCTTTATGACATTAGGGACAGCATGCCCCAGGGCGATGCACAGCAATACCATCAGAGGTCTTCCCCTAACACCGACATCTGCCACTATGGATGAGGGATGGCAGACATGGACAGACCACAGTGCCCTATCCATAGAATCAAGTGGGGAGTTCCAGCCACTAAGGGTGAAGGCAGTAATAGAGAGAGAAGGCACCAAAAGACTGAGGAGAAGCACCAGCCGTTCCCACCCACGGGCCCTGCTGAGTATCGATTCAGAGTTGTCAAAAACCTATCAGGGAAATCCAGTCGGTCTCTGATGCAATCAGAGAAAAGCTGTCTGTTGTTCTACTTGCCATCTTGGTCTCTCAGCTTTTGTCATTAAAACATATTGCGATATCTACTAAAATATTTACAGATGAAGCGATAGAGCGCTGGCTGAGCTTCGCCCGACACGCCCAGGGAGGAAGGAATGAAAGCCAGCCTGGCCTAGAATCCGCTCCTACAGAAGCAGGTGTGAGTCAACAGAGATGCTCTCACGCTGTCAGGGTAAACACCACCCCTTAAGAGTCACCAAAGAGGGCAGTGGTGGCTCATACCTTTGATGCCGGCCAGCAGGAGCCATGAGGGCAAGGCCAGCAGACAACTGCTCCCACTGTCTCAATACGTAACAGAACAAATAGCTTCAGAGTCCTCTGAGGAACTCGGAAAATTCCGAGTTAGGTATGCTTGATTCACTAAAATCAACCTAATTGTCAGGGAAGAGGTCGCTCCTCTCCGAGACTACAACTGCTCCCTCACCCCACCTGCACAGCACAGGCCGGGGCTGGGTTTTGTTAAGCAACAGGCAACAGGCACACGTTCAGATAGATGGAAAGTGTCACATGGAGATATCAAGGTCCAAAGTCCACATCTATCTTGGTCCAAGCCTTTCCCTGAACACGCCTATGGTCACACGTGCCTGCCCCCATCTACACCTGCCCTCACGCACACCTGCCCATCTCCATTCTACAGTATCCCCAGACTGGCCCTGACGCTGTGGTAGTCCCCCCCTCCCCACCCCATAAGTACTTTTTTGTACTCACGAAGAAAGTGCTTTTCCAGTAAGGCGATTTCCAGATGACCCTTGATCTCATTCAGCCGATCAAACTCTGTCCTGTTGAAGTCCTGGACGCCTGCCGCCATGATGAGGGTCCCTGGACCAGCCTGGAAGGAAACCGCCAAGAGTTCAGAGGGCCACACAGAAGCAGCCTTGACTGATCCTAGCTGGTTTTAGGAGGCCCCAGAGCTTTGGGATGTCAGCCGAGACTCCTGGTGCTTTAGTGCAACCGATCACAAGAAAAAATATGGTATAGTTGGTATAATGGCCATAGGGCCCCCAGGAGCATCTTCCCGAACACATGAGACAAGGAAACATGGGCTCCACAACTGTTTGTGCTGGCATACCCTTCTACCTCAGGATGTTAGACAGCTCCTCGGACCTGACAGGAGGTCTTAAAAAATAACACACAAAAGCTGGGCATGGTGGTGTATGCCTTTAATCCCAGCATGTCAGGGGCAGAGGCAAAGGCAGAGGCAAAGGCAGAGGCAGGTAGATCTCTGTGAGTTTGAGGCCAGCCTGGTCTACAAATCAATTTCCTGGGCAGCCAGGATGAGAAACCCTGTCTCGAAGAAAACAAAAACAAAATGAAACACCAAATAACAACAACAACAACAAAAGTGGAAATAACACAAAAATCAAAACCCCATGTGAGGACTGGGAAGACTGCTCAGTGGTTAGGGTACTTGTCACACAAATATGAAGACCAGAGCTTGAATCCCCAGAGCCTTCATAAATGCCAGGTGGGCGTGGTACTTCCCATACTTGTAATTCCAGCCTTAGAAGGCAGAGACAGGGAATCACCAGCGCAGACTGGCTAGCAAGACTCACTATCACTGAGCTCTGGGTTTGATTGAGAGATCCTGCTTCAGTGAATAAAGCAGAGGAGCAATAAAGGATGATTCCCGACATCAACCTCATGCCTCCTCATGCACACTTATGCACATGGACTCACACACATACCCCTACACATGCAAACATGCATGTGCACGCCACCCATACCCATTTAACAATGGAAAAGGAAGGATCAAAACACTAAATAAAGTGTTAAACTTGGTTTCTGTTGTTTGGTTTTTGAGACAGCCTCATAACACAGTCCAGACAGGCCTCAAATTTATGATCCTCCTGAGTGCTGGGAATACAGTGAGTATTTCCACACCCAGCTGGCATTAGCCCTCTTGATGATAGCAACATTGACTGTGGTGCTGCAGAGGGAAGAAAGCATGACATGGTCCTGGCCAGGGTATGATCCAATCAGAGCAGTTACCCTCCAATGGAAGGCAAAGGGCATCTATCCTACACTGTGTAGATCAGAGGGAAAAATAGCTTGTAAGTGAGGCCTGTGAGGAACCGAGATGAGCATACTCCAGACCATGTCCTTCTCGTTGGCTTCCCAGAGAGCAAATTCCCCCACTGTCCTGTCCAAGGACTGGCTCTTGTCACAGTACCCACTGCCCCTGCCATAGGCATTAGACACAGCCACAAGTCCTGCTGACCACTGGGAAAAGAAAGCAGCCCCACCCAGCACCGCACAGCCTCCCGGCCGCAGTGGGAACTCACATGGTCATCCCTACAGTTGCACTCTGCTACTGACATGGCAAAAAAAAAAGGTACACAACTACCCTGCAAGCAACAGAGGAAACCTATGCACCTTGCCTGGGCACCCAAACCTCTCCTAAGCAACAGGACATGTGTGTAGACAGGTCAGCTGGGGTAGCACTGTGGATACGTGTGCCCTTCAGGGGCCACAGCCTGGGATGAAGGGGCTGGCAGGGACCAGAGGCTCTGCACAAAACCCACCAGTCCATGGATACACTGCCTGGACACCTGACCTGCACTTCCGGCGGCTCTGTTTACCAGTTTACCAGTTTATGGGGACATGGACCAGGTCCCCTGGTACAGTGGCACGTGGAAGCTTCGGGTGGCTGAGGCCACACGAACTTCTACTGTATGATCCACCCAAGGGGGTGGACTCCCCAGGTCAACGCTGACAGATGAAATCCAGCTAAGAGGCTCCTGCTCTAGAAGAAGCAGGAGCTCATGGGTATCCCGGCACCACCAAGCCCCTGCCCAGGATAAGAAAACTCTCCAAGAGGACATGCGTCCCAACCTGCGTCCTAGGTCACATGGCAATGGATCCCAAGGAAGCTCACAATCAGGTGGGGAGCCAGGTGACCCCTCCTCCCAGCCCAGAAACACCAGGCAGACATCGTCCACAGGTGGCTCGGACCCGGCCAGCCCCCAACTGAACGTACTAAGCCGGAAGAAAGCCACTGAGAGTCTTTGCTGTGGCCTGTGTGCAGGACTCCATATATACAGGCTAGTGAAGCTGCAGCCAAACCCCAACATGGCTGCCTGTCTCCAGCCCCATCGTGTCAACTAGCCCCTGACACGTTAAAGGCAGGAGGGTAATCAGATGCCTGACGTGGCTGTCTGTGAAGGGACAACAGAACTCACACAATCTCAAAAGCAAACTTCAGGACACCCGTGACCTGCTCATCTCTAACGCAGCTCTGGGCCATATGACCAATGGTCCCTGGCTAGCACCTAATTCCTAACTTTGCCCCCTTCCGACCTCTCATTGCTTCACTGCCTCCTGCTCCCTCAGAGTCTCTGCTCAGGCTGCTTCTGGCATGTGCACCCCGATTTCTTTGTCTCCACATCCTCTCCTCTGGCCCTCTTGTCTATGCACCTTCTAAAAGTTCGACTCATTCTCCCAGTAGTTGTACCTAGCCTCCCAGCACCAGCACACTAAGGCAAGGGCTATCTTAAAAGGGAGGTCATCAATGTTGAATTGAAATGGGATCCAGCCGCCCAGCAGCTCTGCTGTCCTATTCCCACTTCATCTCCAAGAAATGCCCCACACTGGCTGCAGCCTGCTCTAGCCTACAAGGAGAATGTGTTAAATATTTCACCAGCTCTGCTCATGGCACCAGCAGGCTTATAGCAGGAGTACTATGTTGGGCTTAGCAGGCCTGTCTGCTGCCCCATTTGTCAAGGGACCCTACAGCAGGAGTCCTAGGTGAGCCAGGCCAAAGGAGTGGGCACAGTCCATGCAGGACAACTAAGGCCCTGCTCAGGAGATGCCCAGCTATTAGGTTATGGGTTACATAGCAGAGAAGAACAGGAAGCAAGAACTACCCTGGGCAGTACCATGCTAAGGAAGGTCAGTGCTGCCAGCCCACCTATTCTCCTCCACTCAAGATCTGCCTTCCCTACAACCAATTCCTCCCTGGATCTCCTCAAGGGATGATGGAGGGAAGAGGGACCCTGGGATTCCCTAAGAAGTCAGGGGGCTTGACCTATATCACCTGGGAGATCTGGTCTGGAGCAAGGACATTAACCCTAGGAAAAGACAGTGGAGGGTTGTAAGCCCTGGCGAGCTTCTGGAGCGAGTGTGACCTTCATCTGCCAGAGCCGTCACTTGGCTCCAAATAGCCCTGGCATAACCATGCCCGAGGGGGTTGTAGAAGAAAATGAGGGGCTGTCAGTTGTTAGTGGGAACAAAGCTAGGGTGTGTACCCATGTCCCCCCATCCTAAATCCCTGCTTTGACCATTAGGGGATGTCTCAGAGCAGAGTCCCAAGACAAACTGCTCTGGACACAAATCCGTTCCCATGGGGATACCCCAAGGCCCCAAATCAAATCATAGGCCTATGAGTAGAAGGGAAGATGACATAGGAGCTGAAATGGAAGAATGGAGGCAGGGTGGGGGTGGAGGGGGAGTCCCTGGGTACTGGTCAGTATATGAAAGGAGGGAGAAGAGTCTAAGAATTCAGCAGTTAACATACAGCTTTGGAACCTTGTGCCTAGCCCAGCATGCTCCCACACGGTGGCCTGTGGCATGACCTTGGTGTAATCACCACCCAGGGCCTCAGTCTTCTTATCTAGATGCTGGCACTAGAAAGGAGCCTCATGTGCCAGGCACAGCACAGACACTCTGGCGCTCTTTGTGTCCTGGTTGTATGTGCTAGCCCTCTAGCGGCAGGGCCATGCTTCCGATCCCTGTTTGGGGTCACGATGGGACCACGGGATCATGGGATCCCGGATCCCACCAGTTTTCAGGGCAGCCCAGGAGACCAGAGTCAATGATGCCTCTCTTCTCAGCATGTCAGGTCAGGAAGGGTGAATCCCAAGTGAGGAGGCTAAGAAGGAGGCTTGGAGAAGAACCAGTATGTTCCAGCCCATAAGCCAACCTTCCTGGAAGGGAGCAGGGTAGCCACATAACAGGCAGGCAGCCGGTGCAGAGGCTGATAGTGAGGGGGAGGGGGCAGAGACAGAAAGGTCAACCTGATGCACTTAGCGGCCTCCTGCCAAAAGCGGCCAGTTCATCCTGGGATGGCCGGCTACAGTGAATGCTCGCTCATTTACATCCCTGGATGGTTAGACACTGGCCTCAGGGTTTCTACCCAACATGTGTATTCTAGTGGCCTCAGTGCAGAAGAGGCCACAGTTCAGGGGAGTCTCCTGACCCCAGCAGCAGTGAAGGTAAGGCCTAAGGGATCTGGAAAGTGACCAAGGTCTCCAACTCTGGAGTGACAAGGCCCCAGGGTGCTGTGCTGAAGTTCTGGTGTGATTCCCCCTGCAGGCTTCATGGTTCCCTAGGTGGCCCTTTCTCAGACTCAGGGGCAGAGTAACTGTGACCTGGGAGCCAGAGGCCTGGACATGGACGAGGCTGGGACAAAACCACTGTAAATTTACATAATGAAGTGCGTGTAAAGATGACCAGCTCTCTCATGATAAAAGCCAGGCAAGCCGAGTTGTCATTTTGGCTTGAATTGGCCGACACAGGGGTTGGAGGGAACCCAAGGTGGAGGTGAGGGAACACGGGCCTTTCAGCCAGTTGTGAGGATGAACTGCAATGTCTGGAGTGGAACAGTTCTTGGCAGCCATGGGAAGTGCCAGCACTCTCTCATATGAGTGGGAAGTGGCCTGTGTGGGCACGTGACTCAAAGACCAAGCAATACCATGAGCTGGAGGGCGCCAGGGTACCTCAGCAGGGAGGTCACTAGAGGCAGAAACGTGCATCTACGATGGGGGCCTGCTGAGCGAGGCAGCTCAGTAGCCCTCAGAGAGCTCCACAGCGCCCTGGTGAATGGGACATCTGTGCCACCCAGACCGAGAGAATCCACAGACCCTCGGCACGGGGAGCAGATGATGGCCCCATCACCTGGGAAAAACAGTGCAGCAGGCCTTCAGAAGCACAGGGCTTCCACGTGACCGAGTGACTCCAGATGCAAACAGATGTTTGAGAGAAACTATGTTCACAGGTGTTCTGTTGTTTGTCAGAGCCCCAAAGTGGAAGCAAATCTAATGGCTGCTGGTGCGTGCATGGATAAACAAATGTGGTCCATCTAACCTACAGGGTTGTTTTATTTACTTATTTTAGGGGTTTTGTTGATTTGTTGTGTTTTTGAGACTGAGTCTTGTTCTGTGGCCATACTTGCTATAACCTGGGCTAGCCTTGTGGTTATCTTGCTTTTTAGCCTCCCGAGTGCTGGAATTAGACACATGCCAACACTCCGGAAAATCAGGCGCACAGATGCACTTGGGACTGAATGCAGAGTCTTCCATATGTTAGGCAACCACTCCATTGCTGAGCTTTACTCCTAGCCTAAACCACAGGACATTATTAAGCTACAAAAAAGGGAAAAAAATGCTAGATACCAGAGGCCACATGCTGCCATTTTACAGGAAAATGTACAGAATAGGCAATGTTGGGCCACTGAAACAGCTAGATAAAGGCACTTGCAGCCAAGCTTGATTGCCTCAGTGTGAATCCTAGGACCCATATTGTGGAAGGAGAGACTCAGCACCATCAAGTTGCACTTTGACCTCTAAACACATGCCCTGATGAGCACAAGATCATAAGAGACAGAGAGATAAACAGATGAATAAATAAATGTACATAGGCTATCCTTGAACTCACAGAGATCTGTCTGCCTCTGCCTCCCATGTACTAGGATTAAAGGCATGCACTACCATACCTGAAAAAAAAAAACAATCCTAAAGAACACGCAATGCCACAGAGAGAGCAAACCAGCAATGTGCAGGCCTGAGGCTGGGGAATCACCAGCCTAAAGCAGGCACAGTCCCTCTTAGGCTGCCCAATATAAAGCCTACACTGAGAACCACTGACTCAAACTCACGCAATGGCCCCATGACATGATGAGGGTGCTGCTATTTGCCTGGCAACAAACCAGCCAACGACCAAAGGTTTCATGCTGGCGTCTGGGCTCCCAATATCTCCAGGAGGCTGCACAAAGCAAAGGGCCACCGCACCCCCAAGGTGGAACATGGGTATTGGAGAATACCTACCACCGTGCACCCTGACCTGGGTGCCCTGGATAGCGACCCCAGAGCAGGGTCTACATGAGGCAAGACAAAGGTTCTGCAACGGATCTGGCCTGGGGGAGCCTCTGAGTCGAAAGTTTGTGGGTGCTAATACCTACCTGTATGCTAACGATGGGCTGACGAGTATCAACACACTTAAGCCTCAAACCTAACCAGGACAGAGGGGTGGGTGAAGGGCAAACAGCATCACCTGGTCTGCTCTCTAGCCAGTAACCTGGCACTCTGCACAGTGCCCCAACCTAGAACCTGTTTTTGTTTCTTCAGGACTGAACTCATGACAGGGATTTCCCATAAGTCCTGGCCTCCAGGTCCACCTGGAGCAGTTTTCCCACAGGATCCCCTAATGCCAGAAGGTACAAGAGCCTAGGTCCCAGCTCTGACCTTGCTGAGACCTCTGCAGAATCTATTCTCAGCTGCAGCCTGGGATGCCACACCTACCTTCCAAATCAACATGTCCCCGGGACCTTCCTGCCACACAGAGAGTTTCCTATACACCAGAGATGGCCCGTCCAACTTGTACCATGCCCTGGCATGTCCCTTCTTAATCTTCTGTGACTCTCAGGAGCCCTCATTCTTTAAACTATACCTCAAAGCTAGTCACCCTAAAACAACCCACCTTCAGCATGGACCCTCCCTTGCAAGGGCTCCTAGTATCCCCTAAATCCACCATGACACCCTGGTGACTACAACAGATACCAGGGGCAGACATTCTCCCTGTGACGTCAAGACAAGCAAGGTAGTAGGATATGCCGATTTTAAGGTCACAAGCTTACCTGCCCTCTCCACTCACCAGGTGTCCCAGCTCTGGCCCAATGTTACCCAGAGCAGTCACAAGAACATGTGTCACTCCCTACCTAGGCCCTACCATCAACCCATACCCAAGCTCATTTCTGCAATGAGGGTCCCCAACCCTGTGTGTGGCCACGGGCTGAGGCCACAGCCTCAGAATCCTCCGCCAGCCCAAGCCTAGCTATGTCACCAGCAGGAGGACCAGGGCTGGCCAGACATCACAGGGTGGCAGGACACATGGGGTAAGGGTACCCATGGTCTGCGGAACGGGAGACTCTTTCTAACTGTATCTCGCTAGACCCTGCAGCCGCTAAGTGGCCAAGTGAGGCTGTGACTTGGGGCGGCTATCCCCAGAGACCCATACACCACCCTCTCCTCTCCACACTGCCTCATGTTACCTCAGACGTGCACACCCTCAGGTAGATGAATCCAGGTTCAGTCCAACTCTGCCACACAATTCTGGCTAGACACACAGATGGGCAGACAGAGCGACACCCAGGAGGACAGCCATTTTTCAGCCTCTGAGTGGGTTCTTTTGGCCATTGAACCCAGAATCTTACAGGTACACATATGTGTATGCATGTGTGTATATTTATGCATGCATGTGAGTGTGTATGTTTATATGTGCATGTATGTGTACATGTGTAACTTTGTGTGTATATGTAGATGCATGTACAAATGTGTGTGTGTGTGTGTGTGTGTGTGTGTGTGTGTGATTGTTTGTGTGTGTGTAGGGCAATTCTTGTCCCTGAGATGCTCAATCCAAAGACTCTCATCTCACCCAGACCCACGCCTTGTACACCTCTATACCAGCACTAGGCAAGACACAGTTTTTCTGTCAAATTAAGTCTCTACTGCTCTGTACTGTCACCTGCAAAACAGTACACACAACGCTAGAAGCACGACCCACCCTTAGGCCAAAACCTAAAGGACTAGCCATCACCTTTGAACCCTAGGAACAGCACCAGCCAAACACACCAGGAGGCTGGGTAGGAAGGCACACGGCCCCACCCACCTGGCCAGGCGGCATAGGGCACACAGCCAGGCTGTTAGGAGGCAGCACTGGTAAATTATTAATCTTGCCAGGAGCAGTACACAGTCACCATCCTATTATGAAGCATTAATAATACAGCAGCTAGGAGAAGGCCAGTGATCATGGCCACATCTGGAAAGATCCCCAGGCTCAGGGGCTGAGAGGGAAAACCAGTGGCCATCAAGTCCACTCAAGGATGCCGGGGTGCTTCGGAGGGGGTCTGAGCAGATACCCACACCACGGCCAGCCGGGGACTGAAGAGGCCTATCCAGAGGAAAGGCTGCAAGGTCCTTCACTTGCCCAACTCTATAATGCACTCCCCTGCCTGACACACCCATGAAACACAAGCTCTGGGAGGCAGGGGCCCTTGGTTTGTTCACAACAAAGCCTCACCCTGGCTAGGGTTCTCCAGTGATACCTGATGCCTGGACAAAGAGCTCCTTGCCATTGGCCACCGAGTGGACTAATGAGGGCTCAGCCAGTGGCTGGGTCAGTGACATACAACCTGGCATGGACATATAAGCTGGATGCCAGTAGCTTCTAGGCCAGCCTCATCCTGCCCCATCGCCACACCAATGCTGGGTTGGGTGGGGCGGTGTCAGGCCAGGCTACAGCGCTGTGTTTATATGAGACAATTCCCAATGTCTCACATAACACCCAGAAAAACCAACAAACAAGACAAAGGAAATGCAGCCTCTAAGGCAAAGTTTGGTATTGACGTCCCGCTTAGACAAGGCCCTGTCCTGGTGCGCTCTGTGGACAAGGAACAGGGAACTGGGCCTTTGAGCTTGTCTAAACAGCAGGCATGTTCATGCTCAGTTTGGCCACCTATGAATGACCCCACACATGTACCCCTGGCCCCTCCCCAAAACCCCGCTGTCCATATTGAGGGGTGGAAAAGACTCTCGGGGACTGGCATACTCACAGGGTCCCTGAGCTCCTCACTGTCCCGGGGCGAGGGCCGTGGCGTCTTCAGAGGGATCTCGTCTCCACACTCGGTGTCCGAGGCATTTGGGGACTCGGCTAAGTCAAGGAAGTCCTCTCTCTTGTGGCCTCTGAACCTGATCCTGTCCAGCCTCCTGAGCATGTTCAGCACGGCGCTCCTTGGCCTCACCTGGACATGACGAGACGGTTCCCTGCGAGAGAATGAGACGTGTCACTGGCTGCCCACCGCCTGGTGCCCCTGCCACGTTTGGTTCCGGCTCTGTGTTGAGGCTGAGAGTAAGCACCTAGCTCTACGATGCATGGCCAGATCTGACCAGACCAGCCATCTCCCAACCACAGACAACCTGGCCAGCTGCCGAGGTTCCTCCTGTACAAAGTCCTAATATAAGGAAGCCCTAGGGAGGCTCTCCTGGCCACACAGATGGTCTAGCCTGGGTCACCATGGTATGACGGACTTAAGGGTAGGGGGATAACCTGAGCTGGGGAAAAAAAAAAAAAAAAGGTTGACCGCTCTCTAAAATACTAAAAGACTGGAGACTGGGTTACGTACTGCCTGGGGACAGCACCAAGGCTGGGCCTGAGCATCAGCTCTGCAGACTCCCTGCAGGCCCAATGCAATCTGTGGGAAATCAGGCAGGGACTGACTCCATCATACTTTCACCTGCTCAGCTTTCCCCTTCACTTTTGAATACTGGCTTGGCCTGGGAGGCTCAGCTGTTATAACAAAGCCCTCCCAGAGTGGACTCAGAAGTTGGGCAAAGGCCTCATACCCTGTCACATTACACGCTGTGTGCTACATGCAAAGCTCACATAAATTAACAGATAATGTGTACTAAATGATGGACACCTCCTGGAGGCCTGTTCTCCACCCCTCCATCCTAACTGGACCAGGAGAGCCATGGAAACCTTCAAAATCCCCAGGAGGCAGGGGGAAAGGGCTGCTTTTCCCCAGTGTCCAGCTGGCCTTGTTCCCAGGCTTAGAGCAGGGCTGGCTGGTTAGGCAGGGAAGGCCCCAGCTCCAACCATACAGTCCAGATCTAGGGATACAGGTCAGGACCCACAGGCCGCCCTTCCCCCAGATCCTGCCCTGACAGCTTTAAGAGCCCTGGAGCCCCAGGGTGCAGTACACAGATATGCCTGGGCTCCAGCCTGTTCTGCCGCTCACAGCCTTTCCGAGCTGAGACTTCTGTCTCTGAAGCAGAAATGATCTGACTAGGCCAAAGTATTCTGGGAATTCAAGATGACACATGATGAGGGCCTGACCCCAGGCCTGGGCCTAGGCCCAGTCAACCACAGGATTGTTTTCATGCAGGCATAGCCAGGGGAGTGAACTGTGTGGACTCTTTGCAGCAAGATGGGAAGAGCTTCCTGTTCAGGGCAGCAGCACGGAAGCCCTCAGCGGACAGATAAATCACAGTCTGGACATAGTCTTGCAACAGGCAAGCCTGCCTGCCCCAAGGCTCCTGCTCTCCTTGACATCAAGGCCCAGGGCAAGATTCACCAGTGGTGGAAGCGGTAAGACTCGGTCAGGATGTATCAGAAGCTGCTCTGGGGGTCAGGAGGGAACAGCTCAGCTTTTAGAATTCTTGCCTGGCATGGATGGAACCTTTGTTTCAATCCCCAGCACTGTGGTGATACATGTCTGTAACACTAGGGAGATGAAGTAGAAGGGTCAGCAGCTCAAAGTCAACCTCTGCTATATAGCAAGTCCGAGGCCAGCCTGGACTACGTGAGAGCCCATCAGGAAAGAAAGGAAAACAAATCAAAAGCAGGCCAGGGTGGGGGAATTGAAGAAAAGTAGGAAGGGAAGAAAAAGAAACTGCTGTGCTCTCACTGTAGAACAGTGGCGGCATTCAGCACGTCAGAAGGACCAAAGTGCAAACCGACCCCCCAAGGGAATTGGAGCCTCACCTACACCCCACCGTAGGCAGCATGGTGGGTGGGGTGGGCAGTCACTCAGGGTGGGAGCACACATCAGTCACGTGAAAACGTGTCATAAATAGGAACTATGAATTCAGGGGTAACACAGGGATATTAAATTAAAAAACACGCAGCAAACCACCTGAAAGGAGATAACGGTGTACATGGAGAGACTGAGAGTAAGGGGCTGGAGAGATGGCTTAGCAGAGTCAAGAGCATCAGCTCCTCTTCTAGGGGAGCCAGTCCCCAGAACACACACTGTGGCTCACAACTATCTTGAACTCCAGTTTCAGGGGTCGGGTGCCCTCCTCTGACCTCTGCAGGCACCAGGCATGCATGTGGTGCACATCATACATGCAGGCAAAACACTCACAATATACAGAATATAAAATAAATAGATCTAAAATAAAACTTTTAAAGGGACTGAAAAATAAAATTCACAAAGCAAAAAAAAAGTATACAAACTATTGGACAAATGTAAAAACAAAACAAAACAAAAATAAAGCTCACACTTGTTTAAAAGTAAAAGCGTGGAGGATGAAACAGGAAACGCTGTACGCAATGTGAGCGAGCGTTACACATTTTCCAGGACTGCATATATAAACAGGGGTGCGGCGGGGGTGAGGAGACCACTTCCTAGCTCAAAATCTGGCGGCGTGTCACCAAACAGCAAAACAGCGCACATTTACACGGCAGGTGCTTCAGGGTCCTGGCACACAGATCTGCAGAGCCAGCGGTCCACCTTGTGGGACCTGATCCCATCATCAAACACAAGCGGGAGAGGGCACACCTGTGTGTTACCCTCACCCACTACCAGCCATGCACAGGGTGGGGACAATGTCATGTCTACTGTGGCCTCACACGGGACACCAGTTGCAATACACCATAGTCCTGTGGTCCCACTGTGCAGCTCCACCAGGGTGCTGGCTTAGAGTGGCTTCCAGTCTCTCTCCAAATGCACCACGGCGCCTTCCAATGGCTTTGTTCTAGCAATTTATTTACTGTGGTAACATATACACACCATAGACCGTATTAAGTAAGGTTCTTTTAAGGGTGTCATTTGGTGACATTAACTAGATTCCTCCACTCCCCTCACTGAACACCAGCCCCCTTTCCTTCTTCATCCCACTTCTGGGGACTTTAGCACCAATGGCTCAGAAAACTAAGATCAGGGGCTAGGGAGAGGACCCAGTGGAAAGCATGGGGATCTGAGTTCAAATCCCTACTCGGTCACATGCACACCTATAACCCTGATGCTGTGGGGGTGGAGTATGACAGAGGAAGACACCTGATGTCCTCCTCTGGCTTTTGCACGTGCATGGGCAGACATATGAGCATGTGTGTGTGCACAAGTAAGTAAAAAGAAAGAGGGAAGGGGCTGGAGAATGGCTTGGCGGTTAATAGCACTGGCAGCTCTTTCAGAAGACCCAGGTTCAGTTCCCAGCACCCACATGGCAGCCCACAACTGTCTGTAACTCCAGTTACAGGAGATCTGACACCCTCACACAGACATACGTGTAGGCAAAACAAACAAACAAACAAAACCCCAACACACATAAAAATAAATAAATTCTTTTAAAAAAAAAGAAAGAAAGAGGGTGGGGAGAAGAAAGGAAGACAAAGCGAAGCAGGTAGATGAAGGTTGGCTGCTGCTAGACACTGCAAAGAAGGGAGTCGGGGTTGGGGGAGGGGACTACCAAGATGCTGAGGTCAAGGGCACCTGGATGCAGGGGTTCATGCACCCGGGTGGGCACCAGCTATCAGCAGGCTGAGGAAAATAAGAAGCATACTTTTACATGGAGCTCTTGGCTCCCTCAAGAGGGTTCCCCTGTCTGAGATTCTGCAGTTCCCTGGAACTAGGGCCAACTTCTCCATTAAGCTTCAGCAAGTAAATGAGGAGAAGGAACAAAGGTGGCCCGGCATCCAGCCTGCACCACCCGAATGGAAGGCATGGCAGGCTGGCTACCACAGGAGCTCAAGCTCCTAGCCACCTCCTCATTGTGCACACACAAACACACACACACACACACACACACACACACACACACACACTGCCAGAACTCTCTGCAGCTGCCTTTTCCCTTTCCCCTTGTCCTGTGAAGTTCTGTGCAGTGGCGCTTCCTGAGATGGGACAGTTCCTTTGCTGGTTCTCTTGGTGCTACTAGGTCCTCAGGTGGCCTTTCCATGCCTCCTCAGACTTCTCCCTGAGCTACATCAGACTCTGCCCTTGACCGACTGACCTGAAAGGGAGTGTGTTTTTCTCTCAAGATCAAGACAGCTCCGTATGAACCGGTGCTACCTGGAACTCTGCAGTAAGTCACAGATTCCCTCAAGGCAGTGACATACAACCAGAGTGCAATCCACCATGCCATCAGCTGTGCCCTTGGTCGGACCATCGCTGTGCTTGTCTGGAAGGAGGCGTGCTTCAATATACCCCCAGCTACAACTATTCAGGGACATGTCTCAAGGACACGGTGGCTGCCAGCCTCAGAGCTGGCATGACACAAAGCCTCCATGCGGAGGATACCTGCTGCCCAGATTTTGATGATCCAGGATCTGCAGGCCCTGGCAGAGCAGGGCGGCGGGTGCTCTCTTTTCTCTAGGCTCCTCCAGCTCAGGTGGCACCCTCGCAGTCTCCCAGCCCCTCTCTGCAAGCGAGTCCTGGAATGCCACGGCACACTGTGCTGGAAAGCACTGAATGGCTTCCAGGCACACAAAGGAGGCAGTGTCTGAGAACCCAGGACTTGGGAACCACAAAGGGCTTTATTTCCCTTTCCAAGTCCAAGACTAAGAAAATAAAAGCAGCTGCCAGCCTCAACGCTTGGCCTGACAGCAACACTGGCTCACCTTCCTCCAGCCGAAACTCCTTTCTGAATTCGGAGTCTGACTTTGGATACGCTGGTCTGTAACCCGCGGCCCACAGCCGAGGCGCTGCTCTACTCTTCAGCCCTCCTTATCTGGGAGCTCTCCCACAGATCCCTAGATAAAGCACATCCTCTTTCCCATTGGACGCCAACCCTTGCTCCTGCTTAACAATCCCAGGGGCCCCCAGCTGCTGAGCAAGACTGAGCCACCTGGCCCTCGGCCAAATCTCTGTCTTCTTGGGAAGGTGGCCCTTAAGCCTCGAGAACATGAACGGGGCTAGACTTCCCATGGCCGGTCGGTGATGTAAGACGCTGTGCTCTGAGCATAACAGCCGTTACCATCTTCAGCAGAGTAACAAACTTGCAAGAGACCCTTTACCGACCTTCCCTCACAGAAGAGGGTGGGGAGGGTCACTACAGCCTCCCCTCAGATTCAAGCAACTCCCTCCTACACACGCCTCTAAGTATAAATAATTCTGCCCGAGCTGCGTGTGATCCCGTGGTCTCGGGAGATGACAGCATATACAGACTAAGGGAACATAACTGAAAGGGAGACTACCTGTGCAGCTGTGGAGAAACTGTCATCTATACTGGGTTCTGTTCCCAGCGCTCACGAGGCAGCTTACAGCCGCCTGCAACCCCAGTCCTGGAGGATCCGACACTCTCTCCTGGTTTTTAGAGGCAAGGCATGAACAAGGTGCAGACATACGTGCGAGTAAACACTCATCCATGTAAAATAAAAGAAAGAGAGGATGTGGCCAAGGCTAAGCACATAATGCTTTTGCTTGTGTTCAAGCTTCCAGCTCAGAGTGTCTGGGGGGGATGTGCCTGCTTGGAGGCCACCCACATTTTTGTAGGCAGTAACCCCTCTCCCATCCTCTCCAAGTAAGCCCAATAAACTACAATGCCACCAAATTGGACTTTGGTGGAATTGCTATTTTGGTTTGTCAGTGGTGGCCAATGTGGGGTGAGCAGATATTTGTCTATGCCTCTCGCCAAGAAAATATCATACAGCAACTGAAAGGGAGGTGGATGGAGCCACAGTGGGGTCAAGGAGCAGCAGGTGAGACAGGTTCTAATCCACATCCCAACCCTACCTACGCCTAGCTGACTGCCCCTGCAGTGACAGACACAAGTATCCCAACACACACACAAAGCCACCAACCAGCCCATCCCCCTAGACCAATATGCATCCCTGAGACCACAGGACCCCTCTGGTATTACCCAAGATCTTATCCATATACTCCCATCTGCCCCTGGCCACTGTCATTCCAGCACCAGGTTTGGCATGTTGGCTCAGACCTGATAGCCTTCAGGTCTGACCAAGCTCAAGGTGCGTGTGGGAGCCACCTCCTGGACCTTAGTTCCACAACATGGTCTGGTAACCTGGGCAACTGATGGGAGCCCAAGTGCACCTGACCTGGGGACTCTGAATCTTAAGCTGGCCTTATCGGGGGAGGTATGTCACTGCAGGCAGGTTTCAAGATTTCAAAAGCTCACAACATATGGGCATGGTAAGGCATGCCTTTTGTTCCAGCACTTGGGATCTCTGTGACTTCGAGGCTATCCTGGTTTACATAGTGAGTTCCAGGACAGACAGAGCTACATTGTGAGACCCTGGCTCAAACAAAACAAAACAATGAATAAATAAAAATAAACCAACCAAACAAAAAATCCACACCATTCCTGGTTAGCTCTCTCTGCCTGGGACCAAGGATGTAAGTGCTCAGCTACTGCTTCAATGTCATCCCACCTGCCTGCTGCCACGTCCCTCCCATGACTGTCATGGACTACGTAACCTGGGCCACTATGCAGCCTGCAGCCTTGGCTTTGTGATTTCAGTCACGTGACTTGATACCTTCTCCATGCCCTGAGTTCCTCTGCTAGGAGTTATAGCCGAGTACCTAACTCACATGCCTGTGGAGGATGAGCCAAAATGCCACCAGAAGGACCCAGCACCATGTCTGGCCAACAGTAGTGACAAAGACAAAAAGACAAAGATCTGCTTTCCCAAATGAGCTACCTGTGACTCTGTCCCTCCGCAGCTGTCCAGGGTTAAGACGGAGGTGAGTTCCTAGAGCCAACCAGGTCTGGCCACCTGGACTGTATACAAACCCCGCCCACATAAAGACCACGCCCAGGTGACGTGGCCTCTGTCCAGATTCACTGCACAGACCCCTAGATAGAGTATTCTCACCTCCCCCAGGCTTCCACAGTCCCTGCAACCCAAGTCCTGACTCTAAAGAGAGGACCTTCCTCTGACCTGCAGAGAACATAACCCTCATCGGCAACTTCAGCAAAACAGCACGGTTGGATGTGATGTCACTAGCCAGCAAAGGCACTCCAGCACACCTATCCTCAAGCCTGGAGGCCAGCCTCTCACCTGTTCAGCCCTTCCTTAACTGACAGGAGACAGAACAAGCTCCCCAACCATCCGTCTCCTCCACAACACACACAAGATCTCCCTTATTCCTGGTCACCACACCGTGGGTTGCTACTGCTGATCCAACTGACAGATGGGGAGACTGAGGCTTGGGAAGGCCGGCAGGGTAAGAGGTACTACAGCAGCAACAGAAGTGGTTCCAGAGCTCCAAGCCCAGACATCCTTCCCAGTTTATGGACCAGAGGTCCCTCTGCCTTTGAGACTGAGTGGGAACCTAGCAGGATATCCACACATGGGTTGACAAAGCTTGAAGGAAAACCTGTTTTTCAGCAGGTAATTGAGCAAAAACCTCTGTTACATAAGTGACTACGCTCAGCAACAGGAAACCCACGCAAGAATTCCTCACTAGCGAAGCATTCCTTCCCCAGCTCCAGCATCCTCCAAGCAACCAGGACCTGGGAGGATGGAACCAGTGAGACATCTACAAGAAGACACCTTCTGTAGTTCCTGGATACAACCTGTCTCCCTGCCATGGCCCCCGCCCACATTCCAGAAAGCAGAAGGTGGCAGCGCCTTTCATCGGAAAGCTTCATCGGAAAGCAAGCAGCTCTCTGTAGGATCAGGGCTCCACAGATGGTGTTGTGGGAAGCCCAGTGGCCAGGTGGGATGGGGGCCTCCTAGCCCCTGTTCAACTATCTGTCACAGTGCCAACAGGCACGGTTATGTGCCAGTGTTTATAAAACCAGGCAGAAACAGGTAGCGACACACACCTTCTGTCTCAGACCAATGAGTCTGAAGAGAAACAACTCCCACAAGGGTCCTGGGAGTTACTAACCCACTAAATGGTTAGGGAGGCCAGCGAGAACCTCAGCCTCACGACCGGCATGAGGGCTCCATTTTCGGAGGCCCAAGAAACATGCCCTGAAGGAAAGGAGCAGGCCAGGTGTGATCTACATAAATCCAGGCCACACTGAGACGGAAGCATCTACCCAGTAAGGGCTCACGAACTGCCACTCACACTCTCACCCCACCTGTGCTGTGTGCTGGACTGCCACTTGAGGCAAGAGAGCCTGCGAGAACATCATCGGCCGTGGATGCACAGAGGAGAGGCAGCTGTGAACAGCCACAGGCCTGGTGGTGGCAGGGACTGTCCCTTATTCTCCCAACGGAGGACACAGTAAAGAAGATGTCATGGTATCCAGACTAGCGCAAGACGGGACAGCCACTTGAGGGTTCCATCAGAGGCCGGTCTACCCAGGATTGACCAGCACCTTCTCAGAAATCCAGCTGGCTCCTCTACTCACGGTGGCAAGCATACGCTGGGCACCTGCTAAGCAAGGAGAACACCGGATCAAGTGCCGCTACCTAGAGACTCCACTACCTAGATGTTCCCGAACCCATACACAGGCGCTTCCATGTCCCCAGGGCACACTAACTGGAAAACTGGATCCAATGGCTTGTGGGTCTGTCCAACCTCCCAGCATGCAACTCGCAAAGTATTATGTAGAGGATTTGAAACACTCCCTCCTGCAGGGAGGAGGGAGGTTCATGAGACCCAAAGCTGATGAAACTTATTTACACAGCTCAAAAAGTTAAAGGACTCACATGGCCCATAAAAGCAATTTTCTGAGGAGTGGAGACTTTCCAACTGACCAAGCTGCCTGCCCTGTGCAGGGAACTCCCAGCATGGAAGCTTTTTTTTCTGAGTCATCACCACGCTGGGGTGGGCTTTTTGAGGATGCAGACGCCTCTGAGTCACCCCTGGTCCTGTATGTAACCCCAATAAATTCATTGGTTCACTATGCTAGACTTGCATGGGATCATTTCTTTGGTGTACTCTCCATGGCCTATCTGGGATGGATAGAAGTTTGTTTGTGACTTCTCATATACAACTGGACACAAAGACTAGCGCCAGCTGAGTGAGGAGCCAGGTGGGACTTCAGAAAAGGTCCAGTTTCGGATCCCCTAACTGAACCTGACCCCAGCCTTAAACAGCTTCTTAAACAGGTGACGTGCCAGTGAGCCACCAAACCAAGTTCTTTCCCTCCAATTGCTTCTGGTTTTCTTAGCTTGGCTCAGCTGTAGCCAGAGGCCACGCCAGCTGGAGACTCCCACACAGATCAAGCCCTGAATATGTACAGGCCGGGCACTGGCAGCACAGCTACAAGTACTATCAAACATTTTATGCCTAAAACAACTCAGCAAGGAGATGGTTCCTGCCTGGCTGGCAGCCCTGGATCCCTCGGCATCCCTCACTTGGAACCACCGCTTTAAAACTCAAGTCTCAGCTGGATGGTGGCGACTCATGCCTTTAATCCCAGCCCTGGGAGGCAGAGGCAGGTGAATCTCTAAGTTTGAGGCCAGCAGCATGGTCTACAGAATGAGTTCCAAAGCAGCCAGGGTTATACAGAGAAATCCTGTCTCAAAACAACAACAACAAAACTCCTCAAATCCCATGAATAGGGTAAAAACTGAAAAGCAAGTTGCAAAGCCCTAAAGCCCTCCAGGTACACCTGACGCCTCCAGACCAGGCAAATGGAAAGCTGCAGTGCTGCAGTCTGTGCTGGCCTTAAGGCAGAGTCTTCTAGTGGCCCGAGGGGCAAGGCGGTAGGAAGGCAGTGTTCCAGGGATTGCTGCAGTCCGAGTAGACCGCAGGGGAAGCTCCCAGGCAGCCAGTAGAGACAAATGAAGTGTGTGAGAGTGCCACTGCTCAGGAACACCAAAGACAACTGCCTACTAGGTGTTCTGGGAAACACTTACTATGCGCCAGGCTTGCTGTTGCTTTTGTTGTTGTTGCCCTTCTTTGAGACAAGATCTTGTGCTGAAGCCAAGGCTCACTTGCAATTTACTATGCCCTCAGGTTAGCTTCACACTAGCAGCAATCCTCCTGCGGCATCCTCCAGAGTACCAGTATTGAAGGCATGAGCTTTAGGCACACTTGATTTTTGGTGCTGGGGTGTGGTGGGGAATACTGCTGGAGCTGTGAATGCTGGTCTCGGTAGGGAAGAGAGGGTTTCCAGCCTGAGGGATAGACAGTGACAGCCCAGGAAGGACACACCATTGAGGTAAAGAGCCAGCTGGTGGATATGCAGTGTCCTCTGACCAAAGCGAAGCAGAGAGGAAATGGCAAAGGCAACCTTATTTAGGGTCATCCCATTCCAAGCACAGCATGTGATCTGTGACATACAGAGGGGAGAAGACAGGGGTCAAGATTCAGAAAACAGAACACAGGTGGTGGACATGGAACCCAGCAGACAACTCAGGGTTCATCGGGAGGCTCCGCCAGATTGCATGGGGCAGCAGAGGTGGCAGGAACTGGCCATAGGTAACCACCCCAACCGTTGAGGACAAGCAACAGGCCAGCCTCAGTGGAGCCACTGAGGTCCTGGTTCCTCAACTCTGTCTTCAGGCATGACACCCCTGGACCTTTCTGTGGTGATTAGAGTGCCTTCCTTCTTTAAGAGATGAAGAAACAGGAATCAGGGAGGGGAAACGCAGCCATCACCAGGTGGAAGATGGAATCCGGTCTCGCTGCTGTAGTCCTCCTCTGGGGCCCTGGTGAGATGCGAGCCCAGGTGTGAGGCACGGTGAGTGGCAGAGCTGAAGAGCCCGTTTTCAGGCAGTTGCACTGGCCTGGCTTCAAAAACCAGCAGAAGTATTGTTGTTGTTGGTGGTGGTGGTGGTGTGTGTGTGTGTGTGTCCACAGTCACAACCACGGAGGGCCATTAAGAGCAGCAAGAAGATGGTTCGTCTAGAACGGAACCCAGTGTGACCCAGTGTCAATCTCTGAGCCCACATACAACTGAACAGACCCAGCAGCAGGGGCTGAGCTGCCTGCAAACTTCTGCTCAGAGCAGAGCACCCACAGAAGTGCACCTGGCCCTCCTCCGGCCGTCCTGTCACAGGCAACCCCATGGAGACCTACAGGGATGCTGGTGCCTCTCTTCACTGGCTTTCTCCTCACAGTTTTCGTAAGTGAGCCTGTGGCTGTGTGTGCTGACATGTAGTGGGGCTGTCGTGGACATTCTTCAATACGCTCACAAATATTTTCAAAGTCCTCAGACTTTAATTTCTGGTACAAGAGGTAGCCACAAACACAATCCACATAAACACTGCCCGGAATGTCCTCAGCCCCTGAAGGCTGTAAAGGAACCAAGGCGGAGGCGGGGACCAAACAGGAAGGAGTGGGAGGTGGGAGGGGTGGAAGGGAGATTCAGAAACCAGACACTAGGCAACCACTGGACAGCCCCCGTGTGACCTCTGACCTGCCATCTAGGTCTTGGAGGATGGAAGCAGGTGCCACAAGGAGCTATATCCAGGCATAATATGGGAGAGGTGCCAGGTCAGGAGGGTCTCACTTTCCAGTAGAAAGACAGAGGGGACCAAGGATACCACTCCTGTCACAGGGCCATCTAGAGCACCCATCTCCAGAGATAGCCCTGACCCATCTGTAAGTTACTTAGGATATCAGGACCTCTAGCCTGCCTCACGATCCTAGCAGAGGACCCCAAATCCAGAGTCAAGGCTGGTGGGCGGCTCCTTGTATAAACTTCACAGCAAATGTACCATCAAGAAGGACACAGCTCAGGATGGCTCAGCCAGTGGCCCCTGTCCACAACACCCACTGACAGGCAGAGCCTGGGAGAAGCTGGCACCAAGGGGTGAGGCATGGGAAAGGTGGGTGGGTGTTAGCCTGGAGGCCAGCAGGTGGCTTGGGCAAAAAACAGATGATGCCAGGATGGAAACTAAGGGGGTGGAGAAAGTGTCAGGGCCAGTGGCTCCTCCCTGCCCTGACCGGAGGTCACTGTGTGTAAGGGCTGCTGGGAAGGCAAGACATAGCTGGGACAGCTTGGGGTCCTCAGTGACCCAACTTCATCCTCATGTATCTACCTGATAGAAGCCACCACCTCACCTATTACAAAGACAGGACACAGAGAGCTTCAGAGAGATGGGACAGTGCCCTGTTCCTGGCTGGTGCTCCAGGCCTCCCCACCACAGGCTCATGACCCTGTGGACCTCATGCCAGCACTCTCAAGCCTTCACCCTCCTAATCGCAGCATGTCTTTGCCCCTCCCCAACACCAATGGAGACCCAGAAGAGCAGGTGATCCCTCCTTCTGGCTATTGTCAATGCCATACCGCCTGCACACAACAGTAGACTGACATGACACAGACAGCCCTAGGCAAGCCCTGTCTCCAAACACACTCTTCCCAGAACCCCTGCTGCCTCTTCCTGACTCTCCACAGAAGGCCTGCCCTCCAGGAAGTCCTCCCTGACTTCCACGGTCCACAGGAACCTCTTATCCCCAGTGCACAGCCATCCTGAGGTATGTGCACACCTTTGTGGGTCCACACACCAGTATGGGTGGTTGGTTACCTGTGCCATACCCCTGATACCTGCACACCCTCGTGCGCTCATTTAGCCATGTGGGCTGCTTGAATACACCTGCTCCCCGGTACTGTGCTTCCTTCCACACCCTTCTCTGCTGCCTGTATGATGCATCTACTCAACGTCTCACATCTAGTATCCTCCCTTTCGGTGAAGACCCAATGCTCTCCATCATTACCTGCCCACTGTGAGGGGCAGCCACTCACCAGCCCCCGGTAGGGGTGACACTGTAAGTGAGGGGGGTAAACCTAGCCTTTTTTAAAAGGGGCATGCAATACAGGGGGTGGGAAGTATGCACGTCCCAAGAGACAGAATGGACATAGACCAGGATGAGGCAGAAGAAAGCCACAAGAAGGAAGGTGAAGGGACCAGAGACCCTGACCTGATACCCCGTACAGCTTCATTTCCACACTGACAGGGACTCAGGGCGGGCCCCAGATAGGCTCAAAATGTAGCCACCAGAAGAAAGTGACAGCTCTGGGCAGCAACTTCAGGAACTGTTAATATGCCAGTGGGAACATATTATGGAGGGCACAGTTGTGGCCAACCTCAAGTAACCTGACATGAAATGGTCAATTTCCAAAGCAGTTTGAGAAGAATATTTTGTGACTAAAGGGCAAGACACGTCCATAGAAACCTTCCGCCCATTGCCTGTTACAGGGCACTTCGGCCCATAAATCTCCTGCCTCCATTTCCCTATATCCCAATGAAATTAGAAAACAGAAATTTGTAAAGAACAATGGATTTATTATATCAGAGTTATTTAAAAAGAAGGAAAAAGAGGCCTAAACCCCCATATGTGTTACCTTACAATTTATAGACAGTTTTGAGGTGAAGGCCAGAACGTATGTAGACTTGGGCAGAGATAGGTTAATGACCCTGTCTTGTGGGAAACATGCCTGCACTCCAGGCTGTCAAGTGTTGCTGTTCTTCCACAAAGCGTTGTTGATTCAAGTCCAAACCAAAGGAAAGAGGGCATTAAAGATTCCCCAATTTAAAAAAGAAATGTGGGGTTTATGGGATGTAACGTCCCCACCTGCCCTGAGCCTGGCAGAGTTCCTTGTCCCTTGGCCTTTCCTTTGGTGAGTGTGGAGTGGAAGACTTTTTGTGGAGGTCGTCTTGAGCTCCCATTCCTGAGTGCCTGTCACACACAGAATCCAAACACGAGCAAAGGTGAAGGACAGCCATAGGTGACAGTCTCTCCTCTCCTGTTGGCTTTGGTGACATAAGCATCCAGCTTCCCAGGCACGGTCCAGGCTACAGAGAGAAAGGTTGCTGGTGGCCAGACACAGCTGGGAGGCTCCCACAGCTAGCCCTGGCCCACAATGGGGAGTCTCTGCCCAGCAAGGCCTATCAGCACCCACCTGTGCCTTTCTCCAGCCAAAGGACAGTATGACCCAGATGGATGGGGCTATTTCACCACAAGGGACTGATGGGCGGAATGTTCCCACCCTCCCCAAAGCACAGAATCTTGTTACAAAGAACAAAGTTCATTGGCTAAATTTGGGTTGCCAGGTAATCCTGTACTAGGTGCTATTAATTCTTTAACAGCATGAATATCCAGAAGGACAAGCCAACAGCCAGCTCCGCATCAGTATCCCAAAGTTCTCAGCTCTCAGTGCAACCAGGTCCATGCCCACAAGGCTCCACAGGAGAAATACCTGCCCTGTTCCCCTATGGGCACAGATCTCCACGGGTCTGCTGCTTGTACATTCTAGATTCTCTTATGGTCTTGGATCACGCTGACCTGATCTCACACCATCTCAGTGTATGCCAAGTCCACATCCCTGACCTTTCTGTTCCCCATTCCCAGCGTTTTCCATGCACACCTGGCCCGTTCACTCCTCCCTCAGTCCCAGTCTGAAATCAGCCTGAGAGCGGGCAAGGGCATTGCCTCAAGTTCTCCTGAGTCCACACAGCTGTGGACTTGACTTTCAGCTCCTGTTTCCATATCAGATGTCCCTGCTCTCCAGGAGCTCAGAGATACACCAAGGCTATCTGACCAGAAGGTCTCATATCCTACTGTGGCTGCTTTTGCAATATTTTCCTGCCAGGAACTGACCCCACACACATACTTCAACCCACACTCAGAGCTTCCATGAGCCAAAGACCAGCTGCTGGCAAATCCTAAGTCATATGGTGTTTCAGAGATCCAAAGGGAAGGATGAAAAGGCAGCCCATAGATCCAGGCCAGGAGCACCTGGGTCTTGTCCTGAACCTTCTACAATTAGAACGCAGTGACAAAAACCACAATGTAAGCTGACATGTCCCTCCACCACCGTTCCCGTCCCCCTCCCCGCTCTACTTTCCCTTCACCCATCCCCGTTGTCCCTCCCTCCAACAACCTTATCCCCTGACTCTACTTATCACAGCAGTAGAACCCCAAACATCTCAAGGGTCATCCAAGTGTCGCTGGAAAAAGGCCACCACAGCCAAAACTCTAGTAAAGTAAACTAAAAATAGATAAATGTACCTGACCAGAAGAGGCCAATCTCTGCTTTGAAAGGTGACAAACAACAGCCGGAGCAGAACAAAACTTCCGTGTGTCAGGTAAAGCTGTCACAAACATACTTAAAAAAAAAAAAAAAAAAAAGTGCACTTGTTTTGAACACCCAAGAACACCCAAACTCACCACATTGCCTCACAACCACAGGCCTCGGGGCTACGGCCGGTCTCTCTCTGGGAAAACCCAAGCTCTGAAGCATGGAAATCCAGCTGATACACTGCTTTGCCTCCTGGCATGCCTCCTTCCACAATCACGCCGCAGCTCCAAGGCCACACCTGGCGCCTGGCGGAGGCCTGCTCTCCTCATCGGACAGCTCCAGCACAGCCCTCCAGGCCAAGGACCCAGGGGAGGGCAGGTCTCAAGAGAGCAGGCGTGAAGACCTGGCTGGGCCGGATGAACAGGTTGACAAGAAGTGTGGAGAAGGGAGGCTGGTCTTCCACCAGACGGACAGCAGCTGAGTCAACCGTGAAACAACGAAACCTTACAAAGGAGAGGTGGTGGGGCACTATGAGGGAAAGGTACCGGGATTACAAGAGAACACGCTCTGCGGGACCTCACCTCCTAATTCCAAAGCTTAAAAGAAAGATCCTGCCCGCCAGTTAGTTGAAATGAAAGATCAAAATGCTCGGCTGGGCACACACACCCTGAAGCCAGAGAGGTACCCGCCTCCACCCACAGAGGGGAGGAGGGGTACAAAGCTACGTCAGGCTTCACAGGGTCCTATGTCACTGGTCCTCCTTCAGGCTGGGCCAGGTGACAGCTGTCATTGGTCCATGTGCACACCTGCAGAAACTGATGTCTGACTCAGAAATGCCACCTGACCAGCTAACTCTGCTCCCTGGGCTTCCAGAACACAGCTCAAGTCCCTCCTCACAGAAGCCATGAAGCTGGGCCTGGCTACCATGTCCTCATCATCAGTCCAGGCAAAGAAGCTTTAGTTCAGTGGACTCTGACTCCACTTACGGTGCCAATCTGAGACCATGACAATGAGTCCAGCAGCTGTCCATGAACTTCATGAAAAAAAAAAAAAATCTACCACACCGTGCAAGCTACCAGAGCTATCATCAAGGCAGCAACACGATGGACCCTCTGTATATCCCACAAGCCAGCTCCTGTCCACCCCTGCCAAACCCTGGATGAGCAGTGAGGTGGATGAGGTAGTGAACCAGTGATGGACTTAAGGCCAGGAACCTGAAGAACCCAGAACGCACTAGCCATGGGTCCCTAATGAGTCATGTGTCTGTCAACCTTTTACATCACAGACAGGGTAGTCACATGCCATGTGGCACAGGTTTTGTGAGTCTCTACATGTTTCTGTCCTGGCCTCCTGATAGGACACAGCCATTCCCTCACTGCTGGGAAGAGGGCTCTGGGGTCAGGAAGAGGGGTCCCCCATGACTGGAAAAGGCTGACCCCCCTCAAGGGCTGAGCTGCCTCAGTCAGAAGCCCCCTTTTCCTTTCAGAATCCATAATTCTCTTCTCTTGTGACCCTAGTGTCCCAAAGGGCCACTGGCCCAGAATATCAGGCATTGCCTACCTTTCCCAGGTATACATCCAGCCATGGATGGTGAGAAAAGGTTTTGAATAAACTATTCTAGGAAAGACATAACAAACACCTGCTCCCCCCCCCAACTCCCAATACAGCTCCAATGACAAACCAAAGTTCCATTTCATCAATGTCCAACTTGATGAACCAATGAGTTTACTGGACTCACAGAGTATGGGTGACCCCCAAATAACACTCAGCATGGATAGTGACTTCCCGAAACTTCATTGCTGGAAATCTCCCTGCAGTTAACCTTCTGTCCTCGATATACTGTAGTCCCTTCCCAGACCACAAGGCTACATGCAAGTAGGGCAAAATCATACACAGAGCTGGCTCGGGAGCATAGAAGACGGTGGCTTGAATCTCACACCAGGGTCCTCCTTACTCGCTTCTATAACGAAGAGACAATCAGCCCTGTCTCACGGGTCTCTTGAAAGTGGTCCTAGCTGCTGTCTGAAATGAGGGCTGTTACATTCAGAGAATAGTGTTCTACAAGAGGGGGGTCATACAGGTGTGCATGTTGGGAGGGGTGTTCCCATCTCATGTAGCATGAGAGAGAGAAAGAAGGAGAGTCACAAGACAGAAAGTCAGAGTGGGAAGAGAGAGTTGCTTTGGAAAGCAGCTAAGTCCAAAACCTGCTCTGCTGGATGATACCCCCCCCACACACACACACACAACACACACAAACACTCAAGTCACTTCTGGACTACTGTGGGCGCACAGAACAGAGAGAGGTTCTCCCATGAGCCTGTGTCACTCCAACACAGGGAAAGCGCTGTTTTCTAGGCCTGCTGCTGGGGTATAGACTGTTGCATCCCTCACTTCTCTGCTCCATGGCTATGTGACCTGTAGCACACAGAAGGCACAGGAAAAACGGAGCTGACAGCTATAGCAACACCAAAAGGTCCTAGTTGCTGGTGTGGATGCACCTCAGCAGAAGGCTACAGGATGGCAAAAGTAGGGAGCCTGAGAGCCTGTCTACTCCCTCCCAGCCTGGCTCCCTTATATGCCTCTGTATTTTGGGGAGTCTCAACTTTCCCTTAAGATGAAAAAGTTCCCAGGGGACGCTGCCTCACCAGGAGAGCCACAGCCTCCTGTCTCGCCACGGCTGACTGCCCTGTCTCTAACACTGCTTTGCCTCCTGAGACACCCACCCTACCTAGAACTGCCTTCAAGGTCCCTCCTGACCCAGAGGTACCTCTTCCTCTGCCTGGAGCCCCAGAAGACCTGGGAGCCTCCCTCTGACCCCTCACCTGCCCCCTTATGGCTCAAGCCATCCCACCATGCCTACACATGCCTGGTTCCTCAACCTGCATGCTTCAACACCTGTCCTGGCCTAAGGGTTCTTCTCTTCACCAACCCAGGCAGCCCTGCCTGATAAGACCATCTTTGCCTCCCTCCAGCAGGAGGGACCAGGGAGTGGGGACAGCCAGGTGGCAGGCACCACACTCTTCAGACAAGCTGTGGTAGGTACCGTGCATATGGAGGCCAGAGTTTGACTCTAGGTATCTTCGCTGATTGCTCTCTGCCCCTTATGTTTAGGTAGGGTCTCTCAACTGGGCCCAGAGCTCACTATTTGGCTAATCTAGTCATCCAGCTTGCTTGAGGTCCTGTCTTTGGCTCCTGCACACTGAAATTACAGGTGGACTCCATTCCTTCTTTGTGGGTGTTGGAGTTTGAACTCTGTCTTAACATTTGTTTGATAAGTACCTTACCCACTGGGACCCAAATCTATTTCCTTTCTTTTTCTTTCTTTCTTCTTTCCTTCCTTCCTTCTTCCTTCCTTCCTTCCTTCCTTCCTTCCTTTCTTCCTTCCTTCCTTCCTTCCTTTCCTTTCCTTCTTTTTTTTCCTTTGGTTTTTCAAGACAGGGTTTCTTTATGTTACAGCCTTGGCTGTCCTAGAACTCATTTTGTAGACCAGGATGGCCTAAGACTCACAGATATCCTCCTGCCCTTACCTCCAGAGTGCTGGGACTAAAAGTGTGTGCCACCGTGCCTGGTACAAATCTCTTTCTTAAAGACCTGACCCACCACTCTAGGCAACATATTCTCCTCCACCTGCCTCCTCAGGTACTCCTCAGAGGGCAGGGAGGGAGTCACCACCTGCCTTCACATGGGCACAGACCCACAGGTATGAGGCAACTGAAAAACTGCAGAAAGAGCCACACAACCTCTGTCACTCTCAATGCCCTGTGGAGGCTGGAGACTGCCTGCAGTGGGGAGCATTCCAGGCAAGCAGATGTTCTCACCCAAGGTCTGGAGATAAACAACACACTGGTGAGGGCCTAGTGAGAAACCTGGGTTCCCTAAAGTCAAAGTTCATAACACTACAGTCAGATCTCCTTTCCGCTGCTGGTGAAGAGAAAACACCAACAAACGGAACAGAGATAGCATGCCTCTGGTTACTTAAGCAACTGCGTTATTCTCCGGCATTTGGGAGCACGGTAGATAAAAATCAATTCCTTTCATGTCGTTAGTCAAACGCGTTCCTTTTTGAAAACACATGCAGAGGTAGCTCTAATTTAGGTTACGTTGGTGAACCAAAATAATGGCCGAGCGGGGTTTCTATCTTCTAATTATACAGAATTTAGGACAAAATATCCTCGTAAGTGATTCTGAGATACTTAATAAATAGGTCATAACGAGTTCATTTTGCTGCTAAAATCATTCACACCCAACCCAGCAGAACTAACTTCAGTATCAGGAAGAAGTGTCATCACGGCAGGAAGCCGGGCAGCCCTTCCTTCGCGCTGGTGCATCCTGGAAGTGAAAACCAGTTACAGGGCTAGCTCCCATTCATGTGGACGACTGGACCCTAATTTCCTTGTGGGGGGAGGACTGCCTTGACAAGCGTAGGGAGCTGGGGGCCCACCCCACCACTGGCGCGCTCGCTCACCAGCCCCACCCCACTCCACCCCCACCACCCAGGCCTATGCAGTCAACCGATCCTTCAATTAATAAGCAAGGCTCCGACACAGCCGTGAGCACTCTCAGTGTAGCGACACCCTGCGCTATTTTCAATCCTACCATTAAATACTCAATTATTAAAGAAAAAAAAACCAAAAAACCACCCTCGCCTCGCCTACCTTAAAGGAACAAATACTTATTTGTCAATTAAGTTGGCGGTTGGGGAGGGGGTTGACAGGGGAAGCTGGCTCCCTCCCCTGGCAACAGGATCCTGCAGAGACTGAACCATACCTGTTGCAGAGCCAAGACAAGCCCTGGTGGCCTGCCGAGCCAGGCCCTGGGGACAGGATTTGTACTGAGGCAATTGGCACCAATGGGTTCTCCTCAGATATTACAGTGTCCTCAATGTCTGCCCCAGGCCCTCAGCCAACTGCTGGGAACAGAGGGGAGGAGGCACCCACCTTTGTGGAACCTACTGCAATGGGAAGAAGGGGACTAGACAGCCCTCAGGTTTAGAGCTAGCCCTGGATAGCCCATCAATATCACCTGACACCTCTGACTATGCCTAGCTCATTGTGAGGGGTGGGAATGGTCTTTCCATGGGACGCAACTCACAACGGTCCACGGGAAGTTCTGGCGAATCTAGGTTTAAATCGGTCAAGCCTTTCTACCCCATGTCAGTGGTGGCTTCTAGAACTGGTGCCTGAGTATCTCCCAGAATCCCTCCTCTCTTCCAAAGCGAGCTCTATGACAGCCTTGGGTCTACACCAGCCTCTGGATCAGTCGCTCAGGCCAGCAGTGGGGACAGTAACTGGCCTCTGGCCTCGGGGAAGGCACCTGACCTCTCTGAACCAATCCTGCAGCACTGAACGCGTTAGATGGTGGGGCCTCCTACCGACAGGCACATCGTACCACATGCTGCAAAGAGTTGGGAGGGTCCTAGGAAGGAGTCGGGGGTTATGTGAGAGTCTGACTACCACGCAGACACTATCTGCTAGGAGGATCCCCAGGGAAGGGGATGGGAAAGAAGAGGTTTGGGCAGACCCAAGGGGGCCTTCCGGGGTGCACATGGTGGGGGGAATCACCCAGAAGCATGAGGAGAGGGCTCATCGAAAGACTTGAGGGTTACCCCCAAAATAAGAGTGAAGACAGCACTGATCTTTGGAAATACATAAACCGGAGCGGGTGGCAGGATGACGAGCATGGGCCCTGCCGAAAGGCAAGGTGGGACCTCTCTGATGCCCACTTCCTCATCTGCAGTGTGGAGGCCATATGGCTCCCTCTGGGGTTATGTAGGAGGGGGAGGTGTCAACTTCCTCCATGGACCCTCTGGCCCACCCACTCACTCTCTTCCTTGGGCAGCCTCAGGTATCCCTCCCTGGGCCCAATCAACCCAGTCCCCACCTGCCATCTGCCCTCCGGCCACCTGGGTCAGAGATTCCGCTACCCAAGCTCCCCAATATCCAGAGTTCTCCCACAGCATGCAAGACTCTCTTCCTCTAAGGAAGTTCCATGGCTTTGGCAGCTCGAGAAACCAGCATACATGAAGAAGGACCCTCGCTCTGGAAAGGGTCCGCTCTAGAGCACTGTAGCAGGCATCCTGCTCCACCTAGCAGCTGCCCTGGATGGCTACGTACGACCAGACTGCAGACCCAGACTTCACTCAGTCTAACAGCTGATACTGCTTGGGTGGGCACTTTCCACTCGACGTCTCAGGGCCTACAAGCACTCTATGCTCACTGGCCTCACTCTGGAGGAGAAATGAGAGACACTCAGAGAGGCCCGGCCACTTGCTCCAGGCCCCACCATTATGGCTTTGACATCAGTCAGTCAGGGAAAAGGGTCGCCACCCAGACTCACCCAATCCAATATATTCTCCACACCTTGTGAGACCACCAAGGACTAGCCCAAGAGGCAGGGATGTAGGGCTAGGGGAAGTGTCACTGTGGTACCTCGGGATGGAATAAGGGAGAGGTTGAGGGCTGGAGCACCTGGAGCAGGCCTAGGCAGTAGGCCAAAGGAATGACAGGCAACTAGCAGCTTGGAGGACCCCAACCCCCAGGCCATCTGAAGATGGAGCTGCAAGGGATCAGCTGGGGCTCTTAAAAGCCCAGAAAGCCAGGGCCCAGCTCCCCTTTTCCTGCCTATAAGCAGCCCACCCTGCCTCCCCACATACATTGATATAAACAGAGCACCCACCCATAGCTGTCTTGGGAGCCAGCCTGACCCTCATCCACACAGCATTGCTGGTCTGGGGGGGGGGTGGTGGAAGGCCTGCCTTTCCCTCTGGGAGCTGGCCTGTGGCCTCCCCAACCCTGATATTTAACAGCTACAAGAGGGACTGACACCTGTTGGCACTCACTGTCCTATATAGGTTAAGAACTAGTAGCACCTGAATCACGGGGCCTGCCCCTCCCAGGGAAGCCCCAGGGCTGTCCACTCTGCATGCCACAAATCTTGATGTCCACTCGGAAAGCAATGCCCAGATAGCCCGGACTGAGCCCAACCTGGCCCAACCTCCCTAACCCCAGTGGACTAGATACAAGCCACATCAGTCCCTTCTCTGCCGTTGTTCCTGACCAGGCCCTTGTCCCTTTGCCATGTGCCTCCAATCCTAGTGAGAGGAGTGGGGCTCCCAGCAGGGCAGGGGTGGGGGTGGGGGTAGGAGGCCATGTAGGCCATCCTCCTGGGCCTCCACCCTGGCGCTGTGGGCGGCTGACTCATGCTTCATTTCCTCTCTACAAAGACAACTCTACGTGTGGTAAAGTCGCACGTGGGCCCCTCCCACTGCTGGGCAGTGGCCCTGAAGACCAACAGCCGACACTAACAGATGTCATTCCTCTGATTTCTACCTCCAGCACCTGTGAGTCCCTCCCTTCCACTTTTCCCTCTCCCTCTCCACACCACCCCCCTTGTTCTCACTGTATTTAAACCTTCTGACGGAAATGCTTTCTGAAGTGATTCACACACCCCTGCACTCTTCAGCAAGCTGTTGAACAAAATGTCACCTTCCTTCTTGATTCAGGATCTACATATGCCTGTTTCACATTCTTCGAGGCCCCACCACCTCTGACCCCATCCCATTTCTTTTCCCAGCCCCGCCTCATCCCTAGCCACTTCTCTGGCACTGCCTTGGGAAATGACATATGACCACCACCCCCCCAACACACACACACCTTCTATTAAACCCTTGACCATTCCCTATGGGTAAAAATGGGTGAGGAAGGAGAAAGCTCTAGAAACCAGCCCTGAAGTTAGCACGGGACCCAAACAGGCATATTCTGAGGCTCTCTAGGGCACAGACAACATAGCTTTCTCCTATGCTGAGGGGTGTCATACTGGACAGCTGGGCTTCCAGCCAGCTTTCCAACCCTGCCCACACACACTCAAACCTCAGGTTCTACTTCTCAGACTTGTGAAATGACTCATATACCTCCCTCTATGCCTAGCAGTGTCTAGGCACCAAAAAAAAAAAAAAAAAAAAAAAAAAAAAAAAAAAAAAAAAGGAAGAAGGAGAAGAAAGAAGAAAAGAAAGAAAGAAAACCATCATCTCCTCAGGCTCAGGGTCCCCTCCTCAAGTCTCTGGCTCATCAAAACACAGAAGGGTCCTGTACTTGACTGAAAACTTCTCTGGGACGATATTAGCCCGTCCTGTTTCACGTCTATGGAAAATAAGAGAATGGGTTCAGAACAAGCCAGGAAACCACACTAGCATCTGGCCTTTGCAGCCTCTCCTTGGGCAGCTAGCTGGAGGAGGACTCTCCTCCTGAAGACAGAATGGATTTTGTGACACTCAAGTTCTGTAGTTGTCTTTTTTTATTTTTAGTCTATACTGATTATTAAACCACAGAGCCTCATATATACTCTGTGACTGCCATTACCACTGGGCTACAATCATGGCTCTTTAAATTTTGTTTTGAGACAGGGTCTCCCTATGTAGCCCAGGCTGACTATGAACTCACAGTCCTCCTGCCTCATGTCCAGTTGTCTGTCCTTTTTTAAACAAACAAACAAACAAACAAAGACAAAAGCAAAACTTAGGGTTTTTACTTTTTAGATGTACTTATTTTTAGATGTATGAATGTACATGCTTGCCTGGTACCCACTGAGGTCAAAAGAAGGCATCAGATCCACTGGAACTGGAGTTACAGACAGTTGTAAGTTGCCATGTGGGTGCTGGGAACTGAACCCTGGTCCTGTGAACGGCAAGTGCTCTTTACCACTGAAGCATCTCACCACTCTGAGCTTTAGAGTCTCAGATGCCAAATGGCCCCCTCAGTGGGCCATCTGGAATATGCCTTCCTGACATCATGGGTTCCAACCCAAGTGTCCTCTGAACTACAGGCCTGGGTTTCAGGATAGGACAACTAGGTGCCTGTGAAGGATGACAGGCCTTCACTGACACAGGTGTGCTTCTCAGGAAACAGGCCCCCAGACGGCAGTGGTGACATTCAACACTGTCCAGTGTCCAGCATGGAGCAGGTCCTTAATACACATCTACAGAGACAAGGCTGGGTGTGCAGATGAGCCAGGGCTTCTTAAACTATAACCAGAAGCTCTCCTCCTATATCAGTTCTCAACAGTGGAAGGAAAAAAAAAATGCTTCTAAGATCTTAGCAAAAACAAACCTATAGGGAAAACAGATCAACATTTATAGACAGTAGTGTATACATCCCTCCCTATGGGTGCAGCTCACACCTCACACCCCATTCCCTCCACACCGCCATGCCCATCAGGTATTGGGGTGGCACCTATCCCAGGGCACACAGGGCTCAGCCTATGTCACCCAGGAAATAGACTCTCAACCACTCAACAGTTCTCACTGAGCCCGGCCCAGAGGCCTCGGAGTATCCTGTCTCACTTCAGCTCAAGGGGAAAGCAACATGAAATGGAGGTATTTGTGCAGGCGTCTCCTGAGCCTGCTCTAGTGGTTGCACTCTTCTGAAATATCCTTGTCCCTCCGCACTGCTCTCGGGCCCTTATCAGGATGGGTAGCACTGTCTACCCATCCATTCAGCCTGCACCCAGCACACCTCCAGGTACACAATTCCTGTCTCAGGAAGCTCTGTGGCTGCAGACCCCCTACCCTGCCACAGGCACCAGCTGCTGATGACCTGGACAGCCGGGACAGGGCAGTGGCTACCCACTATTAAGAAATGGAACCAAGCCAAGCCTGAGTCAACAGAAAGGGAATGCTCACTTTATTCCCCGCCACCGCCACCATGGGCGGCGACGGCAAATGTGTGGCGCTTCCCAGAACTGCAAGTAGGTGTATCTTCTGTGCTCGGAGAACCATTCAAAGACTCCTCCTTGCTGAAGTGGCAAGTTCAGAGGGCTGAGAGGAGACAGACCCAGCCAGGATCAAAGTCAAAGATCCCTGAGCTCCAAAGCAGCCAGCAGCAACAGCCTGTCTCTACCCTGCCAGACTACGAGGATTCCTTCAAAAGATGGGCCCCACTCTCAAGTTTCAAACGGATGTCCCAGTCTGTGCCCATCCCACAGCCAGGCTGTTAAGCACAGCAGGGAAGCGCCCCCCCCCCATCCACAGCTTCCTCTTGTTTCTCTCTCCAGTCACAGAAGCATCTCTGGGGAGGGAGTTCCACTCCCTACCCTCTTCAGGCTCAAAGTGCATACCCACTGCACGGGCTGGTAAGATTCCCGGTTGGCAAACTCTCCCCGAGAGCTGCAAGATAACAATTCCGACTCCACTTTGTGAGTACTGATGTTAAGGGATTAAGCGCATGAGTAGCTAGTGAAGAAAGAGCCTAGCTCCATGATGCTGAGATGGAATGGTGCTCCATTCCATCTCTACAAGGAGAAGAGACCAGAACCATCCACGGAGTGACTAGACTGAAGCTGGTCATCCAGGAGCATACCTCCCTTGTTGTAGACGCAGATGGCCATGCACGGACGGGTTCATGGACAGATTCAAGTTCCCAGGGGTCAGAGTTCACACATGCCCCTCCTGTTCCTCCATCTGAGGGGGGTCTAGAATCAACCAAACCCAGTAGCAAACAGCAACCTCTAGATCTGGCTTTTTGATACTGGTCTCCAGAAAAGGAACCTGGGATCCCTATAGAATGGGCAGACTCTAGGGCTGAACCTGGCGCATTCTATGAGCCAAACAGCAGTGAAGGGCTCAGGCTCTCGTGGGGTTGTGGTGTCCACAGGACCCAGAGATAATAGCAAAAGAACAGAGCAAGGAAATAAGTCGAGCGGAATCACACAGTGTAAAATACAAATCAACACAAATAGAAATCAATGATTAATAAGTGGCTGCATGAAGAAGTGACAATTCCCCTATCCACACAGAATCCAAAATAATTCAGGTACTCAGCCCTTCAGGGAGTAGCACAGAACCCCTTTTCCTTCTGTCTGTTGTAGGATGCACCGTGAATTCCTTCTAAAGAGCATAGCAGGGAGGGCCTTGACAGAGTGAGCCCTTAACAACTATACCTGGGCCTGAGTCATACTGAAAGACAGAACCCAGACATCAAGAATGCTGCGGCCCTCCCCAAATCCATCACCCAGACTCATCATGACAAAAACATCTAAATTTCTTTCTTTTTTTCCCCCCATGACAGGGTTTCTCTATGTAGCCTTGGCTGTCCTGGACTTGCTTTGTAGACTAGGCTGGCCTCATCAAACTCACATCAAACCCCCCTACCTCTGCCTCCCTGAGTGCTGGGATTAAAGGAGTGCACCACCAGACCCAGCTAACTCATCTAAATTTCAAGAGAGGATTCCCAAGTAATACACAGACTCCCAACTTGGGGCCCTGAAGCCCACCAAACTCTTCAGGAAGTCAATCAAAGTCCGAGACAGGGTCAAAGCCAAAAGGAGCCTAAGGGGATGTGACAAGAGGACATATGTGGGACCTCATGGGGTCCTGGGACAAAAAACAAGGACATGAGGCAAAAAAAAAATGAAGACAACCTGTCAAGCAAAGGACTTCATCAATAACCATGTGTGGGGCTGGCAAGATTGCCACCTAATCTGATGACCTGAGTTCCATCCATCCCTAGGGACAGAGACCCACACAGTAGAAGGAGAGGACAGACTCCCAAAAGTTGTCCTCTGGCCTCTGCATGTGTGCTACGGTATCTTGTACCCACAAATACAAACATAACTAAACATAGTCTAAAACTTTCTAAATGAATGGATACCAGTGTACAAATAATAACAACCGAACCACACCAGCCTCAATTGTTAGAGATAAAACAGAGTGTTGGCCCAGGGGGCGGAGTGGAGAGGGAGGCAAGACCAGCATCACACAATTGCCACCATCACACATCCACAGTGAACGAGGGAGCTGACACAAAAGCCACCCACAGCGTGAGTACAGGTGCATTAGGCGTCCGGAAGAGGCGAATCCACAGCTAAACTGGCAAGGTGGCCTCAGCTGGGAGAGAGGCAGTGGAGTGCCGGCTGTCCTGTCCTCGCCTCTAGATTACAGCGAACGGGTTAGAAAGCAGTAAATTATATCCGTAAAGGGTGTATAGTGTGGTATGTGAATTACACTTCAACAAAGATGCTTAAAAAGAACAAATTCTCTCCCCGGAGCAGCTGTCAGAGCACTTGGCCCCTTCGAACCACACAGCCTTGCTCAACTATGGATGGATCCTAAACTAGGATCCCGGTGGTAATAACTGCCAAACGACCCAGAGAAGACAGAGCACGATGCCCACTCGGTGCCACTACACCTCACCATAGGCTGTGCGACACAGGGACATGGTGATGAATGGGTGTGAAGAGACCATGGCTTTGGAAAATGCCTACCCTCTCCATGGGAGGAGTGACAAACAGGAAAGGAGGCCAAGTGCATCATGGGGAAACCCCCAAACTTCTCTATACTAGAGGTACCCTTCCTGTGGGATGGAGCCTACCACAGAACCGACCTTCCGTAGTCACAAACATAAACCACAAGAACTTCCCCAGAAGAATGTCACCCAGGCCCTGTGAGAGATACTGCCGTGCCTTGAAATACCACAGGGCCCTTTTGATTCAGCTTTACAGGAGGATTAGCACGGGGTCCTAGAGCTGCTGTGGCCACAAGCCACCACCCAAGTTCAAATCCTAGTTCTGCTACCGAACTAACCAGCCCTTGAACAAGCTGTGCCCCTCTCTCTGTGCCTCGGTTTCCTCCCCTGGTGACTAGCAAAAGCACATGTGGTGAGATGATTCCTGGGAGGCACGCGGCACAGCCTGTGGCATGTAGAATGACTTCTCTTACTACTACTATTTTTTTTTTTTTTTTAGATAGGCCAATTCTTTCTGTCTTCCTGTATAATCACAGGGGACTTTAATCACAGGCTTAAGCATAATCACAACCTTGGTTATAACTCAAACACCAAACAGTCTTAACAATGGCCTGTCGATGTCAAATGTTATGAGTGGTGACTTACAGCCGAAAGTCCCCTCCCAGGCCTTCTGTACCGGCCACACGCAGACACCCCAGGAGAAAAGAACAAAGTTTTCCACAATCAGGAAAACCCCCGTCTGCCACAGCCGTGATTTTGCTTTATAAGGCGTTTCTCCACCAGCCACAGGCTCTGACCTGGTACAACGGCCCTGGACCCACCTACCTGGGCTGGGCTAGGCCTCCTCCCTGGAGCTGGCCCACACCTGGCTGAGGACTTTCACCCCTTTCTAGGTCTGCACAGAATGAAGAAAAGCAGGAAGCCACATGTGCAAAGCCAAGGAGAAAGCAGCCCCAAAGCCACTATGAGTGGCACAAAAAAGCCCCCGGGCAGCTCACAGAGCTCACATACCAAACCTTCCAGAGCCCGTAGTTATGGTCAAACTGCCCTGGGGTGGCGGCCTCCCTGGAAATGGCCACCTGAGGCCAGGGAAAAAGGATCCGCCTCCCAGCAAGTCAGTCTGCATTCACCTTTGACTCACTTTGCAAGGCTCCCATCTTATCTCCCTAGATTCACGATTACTGTCTCTCCACTCTTGACACACAGCAGAGCGGTCAGCAGCTGTCCCAGCAGCCACTTACACCAGAGGGCCACAGACGCGCCTCTCGCTGCTAACAGGGCCAGCGGCAACTTCTAAGTCTACCTTGCAGGGAAGAATGCAGAAGCTCGGACAAGGTAGCCCAAAAACAGGTGTTTGCCGCCACCGACCCGATGTGTCCCTATCCTGACATACGGAGAAAACCAAACACCACAGTAGAGAGGACAGGGGGTGCTCGGGAGGAGAACCTGCCCAGCTTCCCAAGAGAAAATGGCCCCAAACATCCTCACCCCATAATGAGCACACACACACCCCAATCCTGTAAAAGGCTCAGTAGATCGGGCTTCTAGAGAGAAACCCTACCAGAGCCTGGGGAACTGGATAGGGCTTCCATGTGTCCCCAGAGAAGGAAGGGGCCAAGCAGCACATTAGTCATAAGGATCCCACAGCAGAGCACTAAGCCTTTGATTCTCCAGACATGAATTCTGTGCAGATTTGGCACGGCCGGAGCTGGTGTTTCTAAACAGCTGTAATGGTCTCCTTACAGAGAGCTATGCTGGGGCCATGCCAGCCCTGTCAAGAGTATGTCAGGGCCTCCAATGACACTTTTCCATTGTGTGGAGCACTATCTATAGTGAGGCAGAAATGTTGATTCAGGAAACAGGTCTCATTCTCCTCTTTCTAGGTGGTGAAGGTGAAGCTCAGCAAGAATGAGGACAGCGGAGGCCATCGCCGCTGGCATTGGCCACTGCGCTATCTGCTGGCGCCACTCCGGGTAAGTCAGGATAACAGATAACAGAGGGTACAGGGGGAGGTTTGGAGAGAGACTACTGGTCCCTCCTTAGGGAGAGCCCCTCTGCAAAACTCCTCTGCCTGCCCAGGTAGGACACACAGGATAAATAGGTGCCCAGGCTGTGTAGAAACAGACCTCAACTCTGAGACTGTCCCAGGCAGTTTATAGGAACTAAGTCCAAGCATGTACACAGACAGACATCTCTGGGACCAATGGGGACAGCCATGCTCCCTACTATCGGCCCAGGTTAGCCAAGGAAAAACAAGCAGAGCAGGGAGATAATGGTCCACAAAGAATGTGATTCTGGGCATCCAACATTCCAGACATCAGTCCCTGGCCCAGATGCCCTCTGAGCTCAGCAGTCATTATCACAGCAAAGGCTGGGGCTGCATCCAGAAGCAGCTTGGGGAGGAGGGAGGAGCAGGCATACTGACTGAGACCCCCAGTTGGGGTATCCCAGAGAGGATATGTGGGTTGTAGTTTCATCCTAGAATGGGATAATAAATAAAACACCCTCACTGGGCCAGGCTGTGAGTGCCCAGATGGGCCTGGGAACAGTTTGGGCAGTGGCAGAATGGGAGAAGATTCTTCAGGTCTCTGCAGGTTCACTAAGGCCATCCGAGAGGCAAAGGACAGCACAGCCTAGTCTGACTCTTGACCCAGGGTGTGTCTGGCCAGCATGGAACACATACCATGTCATCACTCCTCTTATCTTCTCCTTATCTTCCTCATCAGTCACTCGCTGATGAGGAAACTGAGGCAGGAGATGCTTGCTGCCTTGCCCAATGTCAAAGAACAGGAACTTGAGAAAAGCTAACTTCCAACTGCCCTCTATTTGAAACCTTACAGAGCCTGGACCATGACCCTCCTCCTGAGCTTGGTCTTATAGCAAGCCCCTCTGCCTGGCTGGGCTTCAGTGAGATTGAGGAAGACTCAGAACTTGAATTTTGTCCCTAATTTACACAAAGCAAGGCAGGAAGGGAACCCACTCTGAAAAAGATCTCCCCCAAACTGAATCTCTCCTACCTAGTGTACCAGCTTCTGTCTCTGGCCCTGTGAGCCTGCTCCTCACTCTGGCCACAGGTAGGGTCAGGGGAACCAACACTCAAATTGGCCTCTCCACCCTTCAGAGGTGCTGACCCTGCTGTAGACAGGTAAGGTCTTAGGCTGGGACTGCCACACAGCACCCCACCTCAATGGTTGTATAAACACATAGGCCTAAACTCCAGCCCAGGTGCCAACTGTCCCCAGGATCCCACAGGCTACTGTCCAAATGAAAGAAACTGACACACAGAAAGCAGGGTGTAAAAAGAGACACAAGCGTCCACAACTTTTCCCCGGGTCATCTCTTGGACCACAGCAGCCTGGAGAGATCCACCTCCTTTGCAACCACCACCACCACCAAACACACAACCCCCAAGAGTGGGTCAGTAGGACGACATTTGCTGCGCCCTCATCCTGTCCCCCTCCGCGAGCGGCCTAGGCATCGTAACCCATCTAATGACAGCCCCACATCCTAGTTTTGGCCCTGCGTCGGGTCGACGTTGGCCTCTCGCCCACCAGGACCCTGACCCGCACAGTGCCGGAGGTACACTCTAGGGGCGGCCGTGACGCGCGCCCCGGGGGCGTGTGTGCGGGGCACGCCCGCGCTGGTCCCCGAAGGGAGGGTCGCCGCAGTGGGCCACCGATTAAAGCGCACGGGGTCGCAGCCCCACGGCCGGGACAGAGCGTGGCGAGCGTCTCCAGGTCCGTGTGGGAGTCCGCGCGCGTGCCGCTTACCCTGTGGGGAGATCGGGGCCAACTCTCATCCACCCGCTGCTGCGGCGACCCCCTGGCCGGCCACCCGGCCCCGCTGCACCTGCCGCTCTCCCGGGAGCCCAGCGGCGCCGGGGAGCGGGGACTACGCGGCCCCGCGGGTGCCGGCCACGAGCGCGGAGGCGGCGCCGCGTCGCGCGCTCACGTCCTGCTGCGCGGAGTCTGCGCGCCCCCGGCCGGGCCTGCGCAGCCGCCGCCCCGCCCCTCCCCTCGCCTCCCCGCCCTCCCTGCTCGGCTCGCGCGCACGCGCGCGCGCGCCCGATCACGCGGCGCCGCCTTTGTTTGGGTGGCCCACGTGGGTCCTCGCCGCGCGTATCCACGCGCACGCGCGGCCTCCTGCCAGTCGCAGCCACGGACTCAACCGCGCACAAGCACGCACGCCACTGTCGCCTCGCTCGGGTGTGCTGGAGTTGCTGCCAGTGGTGACCCGCACTTGGAGTAGAAATACTTCGCCAGACTGGACTCAGAGCACAGCTCCACACCGGGAAAAGGATATGATACCTGCTCCGGGAGGGGCAGTGGGCAACTCCTCTCTTAGTCCCCACTTAGTACCTACCCGAGAATGGTTCCACACACCTTTAAATGTCACCTTAGAGATAGGAAGCCTGCTGCAGGCCGGCCACTACCCTCAGGAACTGAGATGCTCCGGTAGACCCCTTCCCCTTTGGATTTGCCTTTCAGAAACAAGGGTTGCCAGGCTCCCAGGAAGATAACTGATGAACCAGGTAAAGACAGCATCCTCCAGAAGCCCAGGCCCTAACATGGTTGGAGAACCAACCATCAGCACCCTGTGAGGTCCGACCTAGGAGTCCAGCTGCAGGGTGGGTGGCGACCTTAGCAAGCTCAGCGTCGGAGGGTGGAGCCAGAGCGTTAGGCTTGGGCCCGCCTGATGCTTTGCCTGCCTCACCTCCAACCCTCTCAGTCCAGAAATGGCCCCCACCATTTGTCTCAAGCACCCCAGCTCAAGGACTCCTGGAGCTCCCTGGAATGCCTACCTTCCAGACAGGCCTTTGTATCAGGGTCAGGGGCGGGCACTCAGATGGGCGCCAGTGGGTGAGCTCTCTCTGAAGAATGAGAAGCAATGGTCTCATGTGTGTGGGGTGTATTCCACGGCTCTTGGCTGGCAGTGTGAAGCGCCCTGCTAAGCTGCCCGCAGGGCTTGGTCTTGGCAAGATGAGAGCTACTTTGGGCAGGAACCTCCTCTGAGTCACCTTTGTGCGGCATCCCGGGCAACACCATGCCAATCCTGCTGGTTCCTCCTACCTCTTGGCTTTTCCTGCTTCCTCTTTGTCCTCGAGCAAAACGGGGCCCTGATTTCCCCCAAAACACAAGTTCTGCTTTCCTGCCTCCAAGCCATTGCCTAGGCCATATCCTCCCGGTGGGGGAGAGGGAGGGGTCACCACTCTAACCCTGCCCAGCCTTCCAGGCTAACTCTAAAGTTTCAGCCCTGCAAAGCCTGCCTTTCCCAGCTGAGTCAGAAAATGGTTCTAGCTTCGCATGCAGCCAGAGTTCTCGGGAGTCATTCCCGATCCCTCTCCGAGGAACTCAGCCGGGGAAGCTTCTACAAGGAAAGGCTCAGTGCGTTTGTGTAGGTGTCCGTCGCTGCTAGAGTTGAAATGTGTCCCCAACGTCGCTGAATTGCAAGCTTAATCCCCGGTGTACCAGTGTGATTGTTTTGGAGGTGTCCGCCCTGAGAATGGTTTTATGATTGGTGCTGGTTTTATATGAGTGGGCTCTGGATGGAAGGTGTGGCAGTTTGAATGAGAATAGACGCCTAGGTTGGTGGCACTGTTTGGGGAGGATTAGGAGGTGTGGCTTTGCTGGAGGAGGTGTGTCCCTGGGTTTGAGGTCTCAAAAGCCCACGCCATTCCCAGCTGACTTTCTCTTTGCCTCATGATTGTGTCTCAAGGGGTAAGCTCCCAGCCACTTCTCCAGCACTATTCGTGCCTGCTGCCTACCGTGACTGTCACGGACTAACCCATATGAGCCCCAAATTAAACATTTGTCTGTGAGTTGCCTTAGTCATGATGTCTCATCAAGGCAATAGAAAAGTAATTAAGGCAGAAAAAGGTAAGTCCCTGACACATGCTCCTTCACAGCTCTCATGAGGATGACATGGCAGGCAGATCCTTATTATCACACAGGATATCCTGAAGCTGGCCAGTGCAGCTGCAGAAATGCCCTGTGCAGGGTGTTACAGGAAGCCCTGCCCCTCCATTCCACTTGCTCTCTCTGACTTCCTGTTCCTCTGTAGACAGGTCCCTCCCTCAGCCCCTGACCCCAGGGGAGAATCCTCCTTAGTCTTATCCCTGTAGCATATCTCAAGTTTTCTGGCTCAGCCCTCGCGCACTGGTGGCAGTGGGGAGAGGAGGGGAGCCTAGGCGCTGCTGGGCCTTCTGAGCCACCTGAGATCATAGCATCGCTCCATCTGGAAGGGAGCCAACAGATACTGCAATAGCCCCCCGCCCTTGCATAACACGGGGGGGGGGGTGTGCCCAGGAAACATTCTTTGCATGAGTGGCCAGGATGAGGAGATAGTCAGGAGCCCAGCAATGGAGCCAGACCTCTAGGGCCTTCCCAGGGTCTCTAATCACTCTCCTTCTGTCTACAAACATCCACTGGGTGCCCACTCCCAGACATTGCCTGGTGGGGAACAAAACTGGTCAATAAGGTACATTCTAGAAGACATACTTGGACAGACACTGCCCCCAGGAGAGCTTGAGGCTACCATGACCCCCATCATGAGGAGCCACTCAGAGTTTCCTCACACCCATGGCTCCTCACTGCCTGCCAACAGTTATCATGGTCTGGGCTGTGTTTCATAACTCTGGATATTGAAGTCCTAATCCGCTAGACCTCAGAACACAACTGCATCCGAAGACAAGGTCTTTACAGAAGCAGTAAGGCCAGAGGGGTCCTATGGGCCAGCTCCAGTCTAATTTGCATGGTTCTTCTTTTGGGGACAGGCTGTTCGAAACAGGGCTTCTCTGTATAGCCCTGGCTATCCTGGGACTCATTCTGTAGACCAGGCTGGCCTCAAACTTCAGAGATCCACCTGCCTCTGCCTCCCCAGTGCTGGGATCAAAGGTGTGAGTCACCACTGCCCAGCTATCTGTCTGGTTCTTATAAAAAGACAATCAGGAGACAGAGACAAGTGGATCTCTGAGAGTTTGAGGCCAGCCTGGTCTGCAGAGTGAGTTCCAGACAGGAGGGGCTACACAAAGAGACCCTGTCTCAAAAAGCCAAAAGGAAGAAAGAAAGAAAGAAAGAAAGAAAGAAGAAAGAAAGAGAGAGAGGAAGAAAATCTCACTCATGTTTTCTGGGTGGTGGGGGGCACATTCCTTTAATCTCAGCACTTGGGAGGCAGAGGCAGAAGGATCTGTCAGAGTTTGAGGCCAGCCAGACCCTCAGAACAGTAGTTCTCAACCTTCCTAATGCTGTAACCCTTTATTACAGTTCCTCATGTTCCCCAACCATAAGATTATTTTGTCACTACTTCATAACCTTAACTTGGCTAGTGTTACAAATCATAATATAAACATCTATATGCTGGATCTCTGATGTGTGATGGCAAAGGGGTCACGACCCACAGGTCGAGAACCTTCCCAGAACCTTCATTTCCACGTTCAGTAAGGTGCAGTAATGAACTGCCCTTTGTAAGGCAACTGGGGATCTCGGTATCCGTTCCATTCCCAACGAGTAGGTAAGCAGCAGCAGCCTGTGGGGGAGATCAGGGCTTCCAAGACAGCGTAGGGGACCAGGGAGCCTGGGCAGCCAGTGCTGCAGTCTTGATGGTGCCAAGCAACGAATGGGCGTCTTCGCACAGTGCCTATTCCTCTCCTCATAGGCACTCGGTGAGCAGGGGCCCAGTAAATGGACAGATGTCATCTAGAAACCTAATTTACATATTTTCTTATAAAATAAAAAAGGTCCTCAGATGTGAACGGTCTCACCAACGTAACAGCTTGTTTTTCAGGAAATAGCCCCAACCCAGCTGTGTTAGGTACACTCCTGTTCTAGGTTGTTCCCATGACAGCGTGACAAGAGGCTATCGGGACTCTTGGATGGAAGAAACATGGATGTGACACGTGGAGGGTTCTGCTCTGGGCTCTCCACTATGCACCCCCACTCTGGCTGCGACCCTTGGAGACTCCGCCCCTGGAATAGAGGCTCTTCCGTACAGCCTTGCCAGGCCTCACGGGGGTAGCAGAAAACAGTCCCCGAGCCGCCAGCCTGGGGTTGGAGCTGGCGAGTAGCGAGCCAGTGCAGAGGGGCGAGGTGAGAGAGCCGGCCCAAGTAAACTGCAAGTTCCCCTCAGTCAAGTTCTGAAACAGTTAGGTAGGATGCTGGCTTCCGTGCTGACGGGTGCGCCACCTTGTGGCGGTGGGTGGTAGCACAGGAAGCGAAGTCACACTCCGGCATGGCCCGTTGGGGTCTTATTACACCTTACCCTTCTCCCTATCCGGCACGCTGCCAAGCTCCGGCACACTTGCGGCCATAGGGCGGGGTCTTTCTTTTTTTGTACCTCTGTCTGTGTCCACTTGGGGACAGACTGCTGTCCCTGAGCTTGTCTAGGCTGAGTTTCACCCGCTAGGTGACCTTGACAAGTCCGTGAAAGCTTTCAGAGCCTTAGTTTCTTTACTTCGAAGGACGGTGGTTGTCGCCTTACTTTTTTCCTACCCTTTTAGCTCCCCACATAGCCAGGCATAGAGGCTCATGACCAGCAGATCTGGCCCATGAAGATCTGGTGATGAAAACCCATGTATTACCCATGTACCACATACTTACCGGGGCCAGGGGACTGGCGAGAAGGCCTTCTGGTAAGCCTTGGGGTTATCGGGAGAGGAAGTTTATAACCTAGAAAGGCATCTGAGGAGGGTAGACCACGGAGGGGTGACAATCTTCAGGATCTTTGGGGTCTCAGGGGTGGCATGGGGGAGTAAACACTGGGCTCGGGGAGCTGAGGAATAAGCTCATGAGCAGTAGAGATGAGAATCCTAACACAGTCCAGGGGAGGTGAGGGGCTGGGGCCAGCCAGTCAATGCAAGGGAGAGAGGGATGGAGTCGGGGAGCCCGTAGGGCTCGTGGAGGAAGTGAAGGGCTGGGGCCAGTGAACCAGAGCAAGGGGCTTGGGGAACTGCAGCAGCGAGCTTCGGGAGAAGTGAGAGGTTGTGCAGAGAATGCCGGAGGAGGTTTGGGCATGGAAAGGATGAAAAAGTAAGATGCCAGTGGCCTCTTGAGAGCCGGGTGCTAGGAGCAGCTTTCATGAACCCTGTACCCAGCTGAGGAGGGAACTTCCTGATCTGTGGTTCTTGGTGGCTTCGGGAGCAAGATCTGACAATACGGACAGTCTGGGCATAGAGGAGCCCAGGCATGGTTTCTTTTCTGAGGATTCGTTCTTGCTCAATTCTCCAGAAGAGTCTACTTGAAGAAGAACAGGAACCACAGAGGCAAAGGAATGGGGCCATCCAGAGGTAAGGAAGAGGGAGGAGGTGGCAGACAAGACAGATCTCCAGGATAAGAGCCTTTTGAGTGTGGGAGAATGACAAAGGAAAGAATGAAAACAAAACAAAACAAACAAACAAACAAAAAAAAAAAAACAGCGAATGGGGAGTGGAGATCAGAGGTGGGGTTGTGTTTGACTATACACGTGACAGGCAGCCATGGCCAGCAAAGTCTTCATGGTCCCTGTGATCCCTGAGAACAGAGGAAGCGTCCCATGTAGAAATGAACTGTACTCAGGATGATGGTAGTCAGACTCCATGTAAAGAGTCTAAGGCTTTAGGAGAAGCCTTAGGCTCTGTAGAGCAACACCACACTGAACAGAGCTTTCCAGAATCACAGAAGCGTTCCACAGCTACTCTGTCCTATAAGATACACCCAGTAACCACATGCGGCCATGAGCAACCGAAATGTAGCTAGTTCCAGGGAAGGGAACTTGCAATTGTTGGGTTGGTTTTTTGTTTTTTTTTGTTTTTTGGCTTCACAGATTCCAGTGCAAACAGCCTGTGTGGGTAGTAGAGGCACACAGCAAGCTGACTGCCAGCCTAGACGTGGAACAGAGCGGAAACACAGGCCATCCCGCAGTGGAAACTGGAGCCAGGGAAACCATGAAAATGACGAGGCTGTGAAAGGACAGCATGATTCAGAGCTCGAAAACAAATGAGCCAACGAGAGGGAAACTGCACATTGGGAGAATGGGGAAATCATTTGAAATAAAAAGGAAAATAATTTTAGATGAATAAAATAAAAAGAGAACTAAAGGGACACAAAAAAATAAAAAAAAACATTACATTGTCCTTTGAGATAAACAAAGCAAAAAAATAAACAAACCCAGAACTTTTTAAAAAAGAGATTTATTTTATTTTTAAGTTAATGTATATTTGGGGGGGGGGAGTGTGCACATGAGTGCAGTGCCTGAGGAAACCAGAAGAGGGCATCAGATCCCCTGGAGCTGGAGTCCCAGGCACCTGTGAGCCGCTGAGGTAGGTGCTGGGAACCAAACTCAGGTCTTCTGCAAGAGGAGCAAGTGCTCTTAACGGCTGGACCATCCCTCCAGCAGTTCTTTTTCATATTTTATGGGTATGAGCGGTTTTGCCTGCTTCTATGTACGGTCACCATGTGTGTGCATTGCCCACGCTGGTCAGAAGAGGGCATCTGATCTCCTGAAACTGGAGTTTCGCAGGGCTGTGAGCCGCCATGTGGACACTGGGAAACGAACCCAGGTCGTCAGGGAGAGCAGCAGGTGCTCTTAGCTGCTGAGTCATCTCTCCAGCCCCTCGTACTTGTTCCTAGCCCCTAAGATGATCTCAGCAGTTGGCTAGACAACTCGCCTGGGGTTTCAGAACCAGCCTGCGACTGTAGAGCCTAGCATCGGTGTGCTTCAGGAGGCTGGCGGAGCACGCCTGTACTCGCACCCCTGTGCCATCGAATCAGGAGTCACCAGGGTGCCCAAAGGCCACTGCAAGTCACTTTGCCAGACACATGGAGAGTGGAATTGAAGGTAGTTTTTAATGGCGTTTTGTAATTTGTCTTGGAAAGCTCTTCTATTTAATTTGTGAGGTTTTGTTTTTCCCCTGAGAAACTGCTTATAATGGGCTGTCTGGTGCTTAGGTCACTCTGTCACTCTGGATGAGTGGCGTGGGCACTCATCACTGAGGCTCAGCGGGAACAAGTAACTGCTGTGCAGGAGGGACAGTGGCATTTCTTGCTCCTGGTGAGGCCCATTGCTGTATGACTTGCAGGGGAGCCATTAAGGACAGGAACTGATCAATAAATGTGCACAGGCTCCTTTCCTATGAATTGGTTGAGACTTGATTCTGATGTGTAACAATTGGGATTGCTAGGTCTGACCATTAAAATGTGAGCTTGGAAGGCATGAAATAGATCCCTGCGCATTTATAATAGCTATTTTGTGTGTCGCGATGGCAGCATTTTAAGTCAAATGTTTTACATTTCCAAGTGGTGGGGAGTCTTGCCACTATCCTGTGTAATTTAGAGTCCAGTTGTGTTTTTTTTTTCTCTCTCCATAGCTGGACTGCACTTGTTTTCAAAGTAGTAAGCTACTGTGTGTATTATGCTTTGCATAAATCCTTATGCTAGCAGTTCCTAGCTGACAGTGCAAACACTAATTGGGGGTTCTATTTATAGGGAGTGCATAATAAAGTATGAAGTTCTTCAGACAGCTTACTTGCTGCAGCGTTTCCTTGTGCTGTGCTTGATCTCACACCGAGCTTGTTTTGTCTCCAAGGAGAAACTGGTGTTGGTCAAACCAAGCAGCTCCACGCAGAAGAATGAAACTGGGTCCTGAGTTCTTACCTCTCACCCTGCACAAAACGCAACTCTGAATGGGTCACAGACCTCAACTTTAGACAGTACCCTGCCCCCGAGAGAGGAGATAGCAGAGAATATGCTTGAATTCATTGGCACAACAAAAGGATTTTCTGAACAGAACCCCAGTAGTGCAGGCATAGAGGCCAACGATGAATAAACAACACTTCATAAAACTGAAAGAATTCTGCATAGAAAAGGATACAGAATGAAAGCAAACAAATGAACAACAACAACAACAAAAACATTATCAGCTAGATGTCTGACAGAGGTCAGTATGTAGAATATATGAAAAGATAAAAATCTCAAACAAGAAAACCAGCAAAAATGTTTAAATGAGCATAGAATTAAACAGAGTTCTCGTGGGGCAGTGCTGGCGTATGCCTTTAATCCCAGCACTCAGAAGGCAGAGGCAGATGGATCTTTGTGAGTTCAAGGCCAGCCTGGTCTACAGAGTGAGTTCCGGGCCAGCCAGAGCTACATGGAAAAACCTTGTCTCAAAGAAGAAGGAGGAGGAGTTAAACAAAGTTCTCAAAAGACGAGGTGTGAATTACTAAGAAACACTTTTTAAAATGTTGAGCATCCTCAGCCATCAGGGAAATCCATACAAAGCTGCTCTGAAGTTTCGTTTTATCCAAGTTAGAAATAACGAGGTTAAGGAAAATGCTGGCAAATACTAAGGTGTCTGTGGGGAAAGGGGCACGACAGTGCTAGCGCTGATGCAGGGAAAAGGGACACTTATTAACCGGTGGTGATGCAGTCACCATGGAAACAAGTGTGGAGGTCCCCCAGAAAGCTAACAACAGACCTGCCATACGGCTCACCTACCCTCTCTCTGGCATGTACCCAAGGACTCCACATCCTTCTTCAGAGATACTATGTTCATTGCCTCTCTACTCACAATAGCCAGGAGATGGGAACAGCCTATAGATCTATCATGATAAATGCATATTGAAAATGTGCTATCTTTATACAATGGAATATTATACAGCCATGAAGAAGAAAATAAATTATGTAATTTGCAGATAAACGAGTGGAGTCAGAAACAATCGTCCTGAATGAGGTAACTCAGACCCAGAAAGACAAGCGCCCCATGTTTTCTCTCATCTACGGCTGTTAGCTTGGAATCTTCAGCTGTTATGCGTGTGTTTCACTTGGAGTATCAATAGAGGCCAGGAACTTTCTAAGGAGCCATGGAGAGCGATGTGTAATAGAGGGGCAATAGAATGCACTAATGTAAAGGGTTAAAGGAGAATAATGGAACCAGAAATGTTATACTGGGTTGAGAAGAATGGGGAGGAATAAATGACATCAAAAACCTTTCAAAAATACATACAGAAACCTACTACTGTATATGTTTCCTAAAACACACACACATACACACACACACACACACACACACACACACACACACACACACACTAAGGATTATGTATATACATATATAGAGAATGAAATTGGGCTACTTCTTCATTTTTAAAGATTTGTTTTTATTATTTTACAAGATTTATTTTATTGTACGTGTGTATCTGTGTGTTTGCCATATATGTGTGGATGCCTGTGGAGGGCAGAAGAGGGAGAACATTGGATTGCCTTGTAGCTAGAGTTACTCTGTTCAGCTCCCGCCTGAGGCCTCCAGAAACTGCTGCTGAAAGCGGAGCTGGGAATCTCGGAGCTGCCCAGAGGGAGACAAGGCCTGGAGTTGTGTGTGCTGCAGGGGTTCTCTGGAAGACAGCTGGGACCTGCAAGGGACTGCCAGGCGCACCCTCCCTTCCAGATCACTATGCCATCCAGCAAGGAAAGCCATTCTGTTGCCTCCCATGGGATGCCTTCCCGAGGCCTTCCTGAGCCTCAGGGCCCAAGGTCCCCCTTGGGCTCCCAGCCTTGGAACTTTCCAGTGCTTTATGGTAAATTAAGAAAGACCAAAAGGGACTGAAGAGATGGTTCAGCAGCGGGACCTCTGACTGCTCCTCCAGAGGACCCCGGTTCAACTCCTAGCACCCACATCAGGGTTCACAGCTGCCTGTAACTCCAGTCCCAGGAGACTGAATGCCCTCTTCTTGATTTCATGTGCACCAGGTACACACAGGCACACCTGCAGGCAAACACACCCATACACATAAAATTAATTTTACAAACGAAGGGAATTATAGATGCAGCAGCTCACACTGACTCCAACTGAAATCATCTATCTGTCTGTCTGTCTGTCTATATTTGTTTACTTATTTTTGTATCAGGGTCTCACTACGTTGAGACCATTTCCAGCTCTGATCGTCCTGGAACTCAATATGTAGTTCAAGGCTGGCCTTGAACTCACAGAGATCCACCTGCCTCTGCCTCCTGAGTGATAAGATTAGGGCCACTACACTTGGCCTATTTTATTTTATTTCATTTTATGTGTGTGTTTGAGTGTAGGTATCTGCAACACGTGTGCAGGTGTCTGTAGGGGCCAGAAGAGGGCATTGGATCCCCTGAAACTGGAATTACAGATGGTCGTGTGCTACTCTGTGGGGCTGGGATCCAAACCCAGAGCTCTGTAAGAGCCCGAACACCCTTAACTGCCACGGCATCGCTCCAGCTCATTTTCTTTGAATTCACGTTAGACCACGCTTGGTCGAGATCTCACTGGGATCGCTCTCTCTTTCAGGAAAGATTCATTTACTTCTGCTGGATACAAAGGGGGTGCTTTTAATCTTAGTTTACTTTCTTGAGTCAGGGTTTTCCCGTCTCTGATCAGAGTTTAACTTCAGTACTGTGAGAGCAGAGAGCTGGCCTATGATTACGCTTTCCCAGGGGGAAATTACTCTCCTTTTGAAGGTTCTTTAACCAGAGTTTGGAAGCAGATGCCCACATTCTCAGAGTGGTTTGAGAACCACCGGCTCCCTAAGAGGTGATCCCCACCCCCTAGAAACTTACAGTTTGACACAGGGGTCTTATGTCCTCTCCCCAGCCGCCCAATCCTTGCCATTCTGCTTTGCCAAAGGAATTGTTTGCCCCTTATCTCTGGCTCCAGCTGTTTCTCTGGCTGTGACTTTCTAGAAGGCAGGCTTTTGACTGACAATGCTACCTGCATGGACATTTGCCTATGTCAGGGGAAGAAGCATTGGGGATGCTCCTTACCTCCCTGTCAAAAATCGGTCAACTCAAGGCTCATGCTGGGCAGGGCGTTGAGATGTTTCCGGCTGCTGAGGCAGCTCTCACGTTGCTTGGAGCAGATTTTAAAAATTACATTGCTTTCTTTGTTTATGGGTGTGTGCGTGCCTACAAGGATGCACGTGTGGAAGCCAGAGGCCGACTTGCTGGAGTCCGTTCTCCCCTTTACCGTGTGTGTCCTGGGAGTTCAGCTCAGATCCTCAGGCTGGGGCCGTCGTGACCTGCTGAGCCATCTTGCCAGCCCTGGAGCAGGCATTTAAAGCGAACTCAGGATGTGAGCTTGTGTGGGTGGCCTACGCAATGGGGCTGGTCTGCGCTGCTTCTTCCTCTGTTCTAGGCTTTGAACTGCATGTGTGCCCTTGCCGGTCACCCTGTAGACACTCCTGAGGATGCCCAGGACCAAGGTACAGTTGGGTACAGCTGTCCTTTTGAAGGAGGGTTCTTTAACTACAGTTTAGCAGACGCCCACATTCCCAGAGTGGTTCGGGAACCACCATCTCCTTAAGAGGTGACTGCCCCCACCCTCCAGAAGCTTACAGTTTGACATAGGGGTCTTGTGTTCTTTCCCCAGTACAGAAAGGACAGTAGGCAACTCATGCTAGAAGGGGAAGGGAAGCCAATAGATTCCTTCTCCTTTTTAGTGGAGAAGAGCCTGTCCTTGGAAGAAATGCCTGTGACACAACCAGTTGCAATGACATCCGCCCTTGGGGACAGGCCTGCTTCTCCTGAGCACTCTAGCTCCCCCACATAGTTCCTCCTGTATCTCAGTCACATGCTCTCCCTGCTCATTTGTCCCAGCTTCTCAGAAATGCCCCCCACCCAAGAGTTAGTTGCCTGGAAGCTCTGAGTTCCAGGTTGAACCATCGCAACAAAGAAGTCCACACAAGCTGTGGTGCTCGGGACTCCTTGCCTCCATCTTGTTCCCATGGCCTCTCACAGCTAACTGACCAGATTACCCTGAGAAGCCCTGTTCAAACGGCATGCTTCCAGAAGATTCCGATGGTCTGTGAGAGCCCCCATCCCAGGGACAGACCTGTCTGTAGTCAGTGACCCCTCTTTCTCTTCACCAGGTCCTCACACTGCTCTAGGGAGCACATGCAGCTTTCTCCTCTGTGCCTCTAGGTGGTGTCCACGCCTTGGTGTCTCAAACCTGAGCTGAAATAGAGCCAAGAGTCCCTCCCGCAGGGGGAGCATGGGTTGCCCGACAGCTGACTGTGAGATAGGAGAGTACCCTGTTCTGCAGCTAGAGCAAGGGTCCAGAAGAATCTTTACAGGTAGAGGAGGGAGGCAGAAGCCAACTTCAGAAAGATAAAATGTAAGACTCAACTGGCCACAGCTGGTTTGGAAAATGGAAGAAGGAGCCAGGAGCCAAGGAGTGCAAGTGGCTTCAGAAAGCTGAACAAAAAAAGGTGTTCATTCTCAGGCTCCAGAAAGGGACGTGGCACTCCTAACACCCGAATGCATTCTGCATTGGCTGAGACCCACTGCAGACGGTCCAACCCCAGGACCATAAAATAATCCAGGACCGTCGTGCTAAACCCCAGAAGTGTGAGGCTTTGTTACACAGGATACAAAAGATGGTGATGGAGGTCACAGAGAGAAGAGAGACTTGCGTGAACTCACCATGAGAACTGTTTTAAAAATCATGTTAATTTATGTGTGTGTGTGTGCGTGTGCGTGCTTGTTTGTCTGTCTGTGGGCCACACGCATGCAAGTGCCCGAGGAGGCCAGAAAAGGGTGTTAGATCTCCTAGCACTAGAGCTACAGATGATTGTGAGCTGTCCAGTGTGGGTGCTGGGAACTAAACTCGGGTCCTCTTCGACATGTGCTTTTTGCTGCTGAGCTGTCTCTTTAACCTTACAGCCAGGACTTTTGATTGCTACCAGCGTCTTCCCAGAGGACAGGAACATAGGCCCAGCACACATGTTCACTGCTGGTTCTAGGAGGCCAGAACCAGTGGGTTCCATGGACAGAGAGACCAGGGGGCCCTCAACCACACAAAAACAAACAAACAAACAAACAAACAAAAAGCCAATCAACCAACTGCAACAGAAGTCACAGAAATCAGAATTTGAAGGAACCAATCGCTCTGCCAATACCTTCCTGGGTCCCCCTCTCCCTCACAAGGCATGTGATAGCTTGCTATGGTTGTCAACTTGGCTACGCCGTTCTGGCTCTGCGAGCACTCAGAACACATACCTCCTGGCCCCCAAAGGCTGGCTGGGGGCTCTAGCCTATTTGTAGTGTCCTAATCCATCTTCTTCGCTTTTGATCAGGGCAGGGTCTGAGCTCCCCTTCCAAGCTGCGGATCTCAGCATGCTCAGTGGCATTCCACCTCAGCCTGACTCATTGTTTGTGCCCTGTGGGACCGTGGCCTCTGCCAGCAGTGCTGGTGAGGGCCCAGGGATCTCCCACTGCCCATATTTCAGTGCCCTCTGCAGACTCCGTGAGGATGAGTCTTCATGGGTAGAGGGCCTCCCCAGCTTTCTGGGGTGGGGTGGGGGTATCTGCAACATGGAGCCGCTAAGCACCGGTGGCTCTTTGGAGCTGGTATTTCTTGCTGGAAAGCCATGCATGGCCCAAACCCAAACCCCACAGTTTTTTGTTTTTTTTTTTTAATCCGGGGCTTTCTTTTTCAAGGAGCTCTGTTCGTGCTGACAGCCAGGCAGCCCATTGAATCTGATCACATGCTCTGTCCCAGCATCTCGGAGAGGTTGGCTGTCCCCTGTACTTGGCAAACGTCCTTTCCCTGTGACCGAAGCCAGGAGGCCTGTGCTCTGTCTCTAACACATCCCTGGAGGGCAGCTGGACTCTCTCACTAAGAGCTGTGAACACAGCAGTGCAGAGATGGGGGAGGACATTCCGTCGTATCAGAGGCACAAACAGCCAGAAGTGTTCAGTCACTGTTCGCTGGAGGTGACCTCTCACAAGCGTTTGTCCTCCTCCACCATGCCTTGGCCTCCTGTGTCCCAGGAAGGGGACTAAGAGAGGCAGCAGCAACAGGAGTGGTTTCCAACTTCGGGGTCAGAGCACTATGGCTCTTTTCATGTATTTTTATTTGTACCTAGCATGAAGGCCTCTCTCAGGCTAGGCAAGTGAACCACTGCTGAGCCAGACACCTCAGTCCTCTCTTAGCTTTTGTTGTTTGTGAGACAGGGTCTCACTCTGGCCCAAGTTGGCATTCAGCTCTTGATCTTCCTGTCTCAGCCTCTCAAGTAGTTAGGATCACAGACCTGTGCCACCAGGTGCGTGAGCTTTTGTGAGCGCACGTGTGTTTGTGTTTGTGTGTGGTGGCAGTGCCTGAGTAGTCTAGAGGAGGGCATGGAGTTCCATGGAGCTGGAGTTACAGACAGGTGTGAGCTGTGCACGGGATCTGGATGCTGGGTACTGAACCTGGCTCTTCTCGGAAGAGCAGTTCTTAACTGCTGAGCTCTCTCTGTGGCTCTCATGTTATTTTATCATTTAATGATATAACTCCATCAGTGGAGGGCTTGCCTAGCATGCAAGAAACCCTGGTTTATGCCTCTAGTATAAACCAAGTGTGGTGGCGAATGGGTGCAATCCCGGATGCTTTCAAAACAGGAGGATCAGAAGTTCAAGGTCATCCTCAGCTTCAGAGTGAGTGTGCAGCCAGACTCGGCTACGTGAGACCTTAACACACACACACACACACACACAAATTCATTCAGATTTGAGTGTCAGCTTTACCTTCCCCATACTTTCCTTTCCTCTGTAGAATCACTGTGAAAACTATTCTTGCCCACATCACCTATATTTCAGAAATTCTACAAGTTGAGCCAAAGGAATCAAGAAAGGATCCCCACAGCTGGGCATGCACCCAGCCATGTCTTTCTTCCAGAACGAAGTAGGGTGTCAGAACACCCAGGTAGGAGACCCTGGGGGCTGCTCCACCTTCTGCATTCCTGGGTAGGGTGCTTGATTCTCTCAAACCAGCTTCCTGGCTGAATTGTCACCGGACACCTTCAGGGCTTCTGCAGAGACAACGCTTCCTGATTGAAATGCCAGTGTGTGCTAGTCATGGGGGTACAGGGAGGGTAGGAAAAGCTATAGCATCTTATTCAGCTACTTGTCCCCATCCCAGACGTGAGGTATTCTTGATGTCCCTTTCACGTCCCCACTTTTACTCCACAAGCAAGGCCCACCGAGTCCTCCTCAAATACAGCCCCAATATGACTATTTTTATGTTCTCCATGGTTTCCCAAGTCCAGCCACAAGTTTCAAGAACAGCTGACGGGGTGAGGCAGGAAGAAGCCAAGCAGAGGCAACTGACTCCCCTCAGATCCCACCAGCCTGCTTTGGGCCAGCTTCAGCATCCCTCCCTGTGTTCATCAGGGACAACGGAAAGTCCCCAAGGAAAGTCCCCTGTGAGCCATTGATGATAGAGTCATAGCAATAAAGTCAAAAGTGGGAAAATGAAGAACACATTCGAAGATTTTTATGTGCAGTTTTGCGCAGAGAAAGGCACCTTGTTCTTTTTGCCCCTTTTGCTCAAAAGTAAGAGAGAGTCAGTTGTGGTGTAATCCAGCGCTTCAAAGCCTGAGGCAGGAGGATTGTGAATTCGAAGCTAGCACGGAAGGAAGAAAAGAAGAAAGGAAGAATAGAAAGGAAGGGAGGGAAGAAGAAAGGAAGGAGAACAGGAGAAGGAAGTAAGGAAGGGGAGAGAAAAAGGGGGAGCAAGGAAGCAAAAAGAAAGGGGAAGAAGATTACTTCAAAAATCAACATGAATTATTAATAATTAGAAACACTTATTAATTAATAATGATAATAATTATTTTTAATAAGTAGAGTCAATTCCCCAGTCCACTGATAACTGGCTTATTGGACTGGGAAACACCCACGCCACAGAAACTAAGCCTTCAGGGAAGGACATTAGGACTGAGGGACAGAGCCTTGGCACTGGCAAGCACTGAGAGACTACCAGGAAGCTTCTGGAAGAGACAGACCCAGACAGGAGGTGGACTGGCAGGTCTGAGGGTAAAGGGGGATTAGAGTGTGGAAGATTAGACTTGACTTGAGGTTTCCCGGGGTGATGAAAATATTGTGGAACTGATGGTGAAAGCCGCTCAGGTTGGTGAATATGCTCTCTGACCCAATCATAAACTTCAGAAAAGGTGAAGTTACAGCCACATCAATGGGCCTGTGCTTTCTTTTCAAATCATGAAGATTTTACTTAGAAAGCTTCTTGTTGTACAGAAAGTAAAAATGTTAGAATCGCAGTGTCACTGGTAGCTGGAGACGGTCACCTCACAATCACCACTACCATGCTACAGCAAGCCTTACACAAACCTGTCTTCACACAAACAGGAGGTATGCAAGGAAGGAATATCGCCGAGCTAGACAGTGCTACTTCTCCGTGAAAACCTCGTGAGTTCTATTTGCTGGGGCCCAGGAAATAATAACGGCAGGAACACTAGTGGCAGGAACACAGGCGCCGTTGGTCCTGTGACACAGGCAGGGTGGATGGGCTCTGGTTGCTCTGTAGTTCCCAGTCCGTCCCAGTCGGCTCTGCTCCTTGTGGTTCCCCTCTGGTGTAGCACCTGGCCCTTCTGGGTATTGTGGCACATGATTTGGTCCTTCACTTTCCTTCCCTAGTCTAGAGACCAGCTCTGACGCTGTAAGGGGCTCAGGAATCCCCTGAATATGGAACTGCACATTCAGGTGCAGGTCTGTGCCCCTTGGCGTGCACAGGAGCCTCAGGAGTGTGGCTCTCGGTGACACAGCCTGGAGCCCAGAGGCTGTTGTCCTTGCCATCTCTGTGCACCTGGGTAGGTGGGTGCTTGTAAGGGAACAGGACTCCTTAGGATGTTCCGAGGTGTAGAGACATAGCTCAGCCACTAGAGGTCAGTGCAGCCTGGAGATGTGTCCCATGCAGGGTGTACTACCTGGGAGTATTTGGGACTTGAGGAGGCAAACTGCAGAAGGTGGCTGCTATAGCGGTGTAGCGGGGTGACCACATTGCCGTCCCTCCCCATTCAGAGGGACTACAAGGAGGTTCTGAAGATGAAATTAGATGCCCTGTATTCATGCCATTTATACTCAGGAGGATTGTGAATTTGAAGCTAGCATGGAAGAAAAGAAAGGAAGAATAGGAAGAAAGGGAGGGAGGAAGAAAAGAAGGGAAGGAAGAAAGGAGAAGGAGGAGGGTAGGAGGGTGAGGGAACAAGGAAGCAAAAGGAAAGAGGAAGTAGATTACTGCAAACAGTTAACATGAATTAGTGTTAACAATTAGTAACACTTATTAGTACCTATTAATGACGATTAACTTTTTACAGTCAGCATGGAGACTGTGTCTCTGCCTAGATGCCCAGCTGTGATATGCTGGATCCTTCCAGATCTTTTTCTGGAGTCCAGGCTTCCCTCTATAAGTTACACAGGTGGAACAGGGGTTGGCATCTCAGGGAACACAGGAGGGAGCCCGATTCAGGAGGGGCCTTTGCAGGGTCAACCACACCCTGTTCAGTGTTAGGGATGGTTCCGGCACCTCACTAGCAGGAAAATATTTTTCCTTTTTTGTCGTTAAGTTGCCCTGATGTCTCCGAGAAGCCAGGCTTGAAGACATGGGCGATTATGATCTAAATCCCTTTGTGCTCTTGCCTCTATTAGCATCCTAATTAAAAGGGCTTGGTTTTTGTTGCATGTTTTAACTTTTAACATTTTCCATGAATCAAACCCCACCAAACGCAAGGGTGCCGGGGCCGGGTGGGTGGATGGCCCCAACTCTACTCTCCAGAGGTCTTTCTGTCTGAATTTTAAAAGCAGAGAAGCAGGTCATCCTGCATTGGCAGGATGGTTTCTTGGGGGCTGTTTGCTGTTCAAAGGCCGGCTCAGGAATGAGCTGTGTAAGAATCTGAATCCAGAATTGACGTGGGTCTTGATTCAAGCCCCCGGCAAAGAGCACTCTAAACACACACTCGTCTCTAGAAATTCTTCATTTTTTCATCGTTTCTATTTTTAGAGTTCACGTAAAATACCTTAAAGGGCTTGCAGAACAGAAACACCAGTTGCAACCCGCTGTACCCCTGGGAGTGGTGGGCGAGATCCCACACACATTAAATCCTCATGAACAGGGTGGCCTCCTGTGGTCCTCTCAAGGGGTCAGTGCAAGAATGAGCTCAGCTGCTCTTCTCTTCAGCCTCTTGTGACCCCCATGGGAGGTGGCCCTGAGAGTCAAGGATGGGCGGGCGCCTGGGCCCCATAGACCATGGGCTCGTGATGAAAAGGAGAACCCCGCTGAGAGATACCTTGTAGAAGAAAGGCATTTGAGCAGGATGGTGGCCAGCTAGAAACCCAGGCTATGGGACATGCTTCAGGCCGTGCTGGGGGAGGCCACCTCCCACCCAATCCCACGTCCCTCTGCAAAGCTCCAGGTACAGGCTCACCTTTCAGCAAGTGCCCGGTGGACTGCACCACTGCCTAGCACAGACTAGTGGGAAATGGGGTGGAAGCTGAAAGCCACAGCCCCTGCCTCTCCTTGGCCGTGGACACATGATAAAACATGTAGTCTAGCATGGAAACATGCTCTTGCCCCAGGGCCCCAATTAATGACGTTGGTTTTAACAAGGAGTCTATTTGTTTGTTTGTTTGTGGTGTTGGGGCTAAAAGCCAGGGCTTGGAGCACCCTAGGCAAATACCCTACTTCTACCACTAAGCCACACCCATTTCTGCCCCTTGGATGGTACTGGGCCACCCTGAAACCCCATCACAAGCTGCAGCCTGTCTTTTTATCCTTTCCCTTTAAAACTGTGGGCCTGGGCGTGCTCAGGGAAAGAGTGGGCAGCACGGAGGGTTCACAGCACCACGAAGCGAACTCTGCCAGGACCTACCTGCGGATCCAGAAAGGGACACCCTCAGGCCCCCACCCAGTGGACTGGGGCTTGCTCCTGATCTGACTACGAACAGAAAACTCTTGTCTATTGGCTTCTGCTGACAGCCTGTCTGGCCTGGTCGCCGCTGGGATCAGGAAATGATAACTTGCAGCTTGCAGGTGTCTGATTCCAGGAAAGCGTCCACACCCAACCTCCCCGATGCATTTGAATCCCGTTTATTTAAACCCAGCCCACCCTATTTAAAGGCCTATTGCAACACTCACTGCGTGTGTGTGTGGGGGGGGGGAGGTTTGTTTCTCCAGCTTTCTTCCTCCCACACTGGGAAGCTCTCCTTCCCGAGGCTCCAGAACCTTCTACTTCCCACAAGTGGACTCCCAAGAGCTTCCCTACGATCCTCACACATGGTTACAGAGTAAGGCTCCCAAGATCCACAAGGGTTCAAAACAACTGTTTTTTCAGATCAGTATAACTTCTTCAGTTGTTTCCAGTGAGAAGAAAAGATCATTTTCAGCACATCTGTGATATACACATGCTATAGGTGCCGGAGATCCCTTAATTGTTTTGGAAACTGCCCTGTCCTCTGTTGTCATCATCCTGCTGGGCCCTGACTGCCCAGAAAGCCCATCTCTAACAGTGACAAAGCAGCACTCCGAGCCCTGCTCCTCCTTCAACTGATCCCAGAAGAAATCTTTCAAAGGCAAGAGGCCTGCCCCAGTGCGTCCAAGCATGAGTCGGGCAGCAACGGGCTTGGGCCCCATTCAAAGGGGTGGGGGAAATGTTGCAAAGCTCCGCCTCTCCCCTCCCAAGTCCCGAGGCACCGCCTCCAAGGTGCGCTGCTTGCTGATCGAAAGCCACGCCCCACCCTTCCACGTAGGGGATGAGTGAATGTGTTAGCGCCACAGGCTCTCTAGCACTTTCTCCTTGTCCCCCCCCCCCCCCCAAGGCTCTCGTGGAGCCTAACCCTTCAGTGTTTGCTTGTCCCCTGATGAGCATTAACTAGTGCCGCCTCCACCAACGTTCAGGCCCAGAGCTCGCTCTGGTGAACAAGGTCCCTCCCACTGTCACCTCCAAACCAGAGGATTTTTCTTTCCATTTAAAAGTTGCACGTTAAACAAAACGGGACCCGAATCCTGCTAGCTATCCATTAGATTTCAAAATCTAAAAAAACTTTTTGCACTGGAGTCAAGCATTTTAGTCACTGTGCGTCCAACAGTCCCCAGTCCCCTGCCGCAGCCACGACTCTACCAAAGTTTTCTGGCACCTCAGTGTCCTGCAACCCTGGGTCTAACCCTCCCGATGCCAGGGACGGGATCAGCCCTACCAGGTGCCGTTCAAAGCCTGGAACCGCACCCGGCCCCGGGAGGAACTGTGCCAGCGACTCAGTGGCAGCGGAGGCCCAGGACCCTGGGGCGGTGGTTGAGTGCTAGGCTCCCAGGGCCCCGCCCCCCGCGGAGGCTGGGTGGGGAGGCCGCAGGGGAGGGGTCGGACCCCAGCCCCCCCCCGCCCGGGCCGCGCCCCCACGTCTCCATGGAGATCATCCGGGCGCGCACCTCTCCGCTGGCTCTCCCTCACCCCTCCCCTCCCCTCCCCACCGCCCAGGACTGAACAATGAGAGACTGGGAGGGGGCGGGGCGGGGCCGGGGGCGGGGAGAGCGCGGGCGGCGGGGGCCCTGGCAAAGCACACCGCCCTGCCAGCAATCGGCAGCGGAGGGTCCGCGGGTTGTGCGGCGCTCGCAGCCCCCGCCCCGCCCCGGGCCCGCCCAGCTTCCCACGCCCGCCCAGCGGAGTCGGTGCTGGGGCCACCTGGAGCCGCCTGGAGCCAGCGTCGCCGCAGGTTGATGCGCGGCGCCCTCCCGGGAGGCGCGGAGGAGCCATCTTGAAACCAACTTGGCCAAAACTTTTCGCAAAGTGCTCTCGAGGTGGAAGCTGAGCGGGAGGCCGGGCGCGCGGCCCCCGGTGTCCTCGCCAGGGCCCCCGGGGAGGCAGAGCGCGGGCCGCCCCGAGGGCCCGGCGCCGGGCGCGCGGGAGCCGCCCCCCGGCCGCGCCGGGTGGATGCGGAGGTGCGCCGGGTGCATGGATTGTGCTCCGGCGCCCGGCTCGGGCCGCGGCTCCGGGCCATGGCGCCGTCACCGCCGCGCGTGCTGCCCGCGCTGGTGTTGCTGGCCGCCGCCACCCTGCCAGCTCTGGGGCTGGGAGCAGCCACCCGGGAGCCGCGGGGGCCCAGCGGGGCCCGTGCCTCCGCCTTCGGACAGGGCTGGATCCACCGGTTGGACGCCGCGCGCACGCCTCGGGAGCTGTTGGACGTGAGCCGCGAGGGGCCGGCGGCGGGTCAGCGGCTCGGGCTAGGCGCGGGGACCCGGGGCTGTGCGCGCTTGACCGGAAGGCTGCTGCCGCTGCAGGTCCGGCTAGTCGCCCGCGACGCCCCGACGGCCCCGAGCCTGGTGCTGAGGGCGCGCGCCTATGGTGCCCGCTGTGGGGTCCGGCTGCTGCGCCGTTCGGGCCGCGGTGCGGAGCTGCGCTCTTGGGCCGTCCGCTCCGTGCCGGGGCTCAGGGACGCGCTCTGTTTTCCGGGACCGGACGGCGGCGCAGCCTCGCTGTCTTCGGTGCTCGAGGCCATCACCACCTTCCCCCCCTGCGGCTGCCCGCCGGTCTCCGGGACCCGCTGCAGGCGCGGACCCATTTGCCCGCCGGGGCCGGGAGGCTCACCCGGGCTGCGCCTGGTGTGCGCCCTGGGACGCGCGGCCGGCGCCTTTTCGCTAGAGCTGGTCACAGAGGCGACCTCCGGGACGCCCTCGGAGTCGCCCTCGGTGTCGCCAACGTCGCCCAGCCTGCCCCAGCCTCGGGCGGGGGCGGTGCGACGGGCTAGGCGGGGTGCGGGCGGCAGCACGAGCCCGCAGTTCCCGCTGCCCAGCTACCAGGTGTCAGTGCCCGAGAACGAGCCTGCGGGCACGGCGGTCATCGAGCTGCGCGCGCACGACCCAGACGAGGGAGAAGCCGGACGCCTCACTTACCAGATGGAGGCGCTGTTTGATGAACGCTCCAATGGCTACTTCCTCATCGACGCAGCCACGGGGGCAGTGACCACGGCCCGCGCCCTGGACCGCGAGACCAAGGACACTCACGTCCTCAAAGTGAGTGCGGTGGACCACGGCTCCCCGAGGCGCTCGGCCGCCACCTACCTCACCGTGACTGTCAGCGACACCAACGACCACAGCCCTGTCTTTGAGCAGTCTGAGTACCGAGAGCGCATCCGAGAGAACCTGGAGGTGGGCTACGAGGTGCTGACCATCCGTGCCACCGACGGGGACGCCCCGTCCAACGCCAACATGCGCTACCGTCTGCTGGAGGGCGCAGGCGGCGTCTTTGAGATCGACGCTCGGTCGGGCGTCGTGCGCACGCGGGCTGTGGTGGACCGGGAGGAGGCGGCTGAGTACCAGCTGCTGGTGGAGGCCAACGACCAGGGTCGCAATCCAGGCCCGCTCAGTGCCTCCGCCACCGTCCACATCGTGGTGGAAGACGAGAATGACAACTACCCCCAGTTCAGTGAGAAGCGCTACGTGGTTCAGGTCCCGGAAGATGTGGCTGTCAACACGGCTGTGCTTCGGGTGCAGGCCACTGACCGGGACCAGGGGCAGAATGCAGCCATCCATTACAGCATCGTCAGCGGCAACCTGAAGGGCCAGTTCTACCTGCACTCGCTGAGCGGGAGCCTGGACGTCATCAACCCGCTGGACTTCGAGGCTATCCGGGAGTACACCCTGCGCATCAAGGCACAGGACGGGGGCCGGCCCCCTCTCATCAATTCCTCAGGGCTGGTCTCCGTGCAGGTGTTGGACGTGAATGACAACGCGCCCATCTTCGTGAGCAGCCCCTTCCAGGCCGCGGTGCTGGAGAACGTGCCCCTGGGCCACTCGGTGCTGCACATCCAGGCGGTGGACGCGGATGCCGGGGAGAATGCCAGGCTGCAATACCGCCTGGTGGGCACGGCCTCCGCCGCCTCGGGGGGCAGCAGTGACCCGGAGAACCCCGCCTCCGCGCCAGACTTCCCCTTCCAGATCCACAACAGCTCCGGTTGGATCACCGTGTGCGCCGAGTTGGACCGGGAGGAGATAGAACACTATAGCTTCGGGGTGGAGGCGGTGGACCACGGCTCGCCTCCCATGAGCTCCTCCGCCAGTGTGTCCATCACCGTGCTGGATGTGAACGACAACGACCCGATGTTCACGCAGCCCGTGTACGAGCTGCGTCTGAACGAGGACGCCGCCGTGGGCAGCAGCGTGCTCACCCTTAGGGCCCGGGACCGTGATGCCAACAGCGTGATCACCTACCAGCTGACCGGCGGCAACACCCGCAACCGCTTCGCGCTCAGCAGCCAGAGTGGTGGCGGCCTCATCACCTTGGCCCTGCCCCTGGACTACAAGCAGGAGCGGCAGTACGTGCTGGCGGTGACTGCGTCCGATGGCACTCGTTCGCACACTGCCCAGGTCTTCATCAACGTCACGGATGCCAACACCCACAGGCCCGTCTTCCAGAGCTCCCACTACACCGTCAGCGTGAGCGAAGACCGGCCCGTGGGCACCTCCATTGCCACCATCAGTGCCACAGATGAGGATACGGGTGAGAACGCCCGTATCACCTACGTGCTAGAGGATCCGGTGCCCCAGTTCCGCATTGACCCGGACACGGGAACCATCTACACCATGACGGAGCTTGACTACGAGGACCAGGCTGCCTACACGCTGGCCATCACAGCTCAGGACAATGGCATTCCTCAGAAGTCAGACACCACCTCCCTGGAGATCCTTATCCTCGATGCCAACGACAATGTGCCCAGGTTCCTTCGGGATTTCTACCAGGGTTCTGTTTTCGAGGATGCGCCCCCATCTACCAGCGTCCTCCAGGTCTCTGCTACAGACCGGGACTCGGGCCCTAATGGCCGCCTCCAGTACACATTCCAGGGGGGGGACGATGGAGATGGAGATTTCTACATCGAGCCCACGTCTGGGGTGATCCGTACCCAGCGCCGGCTGGACAGAGAGAATGTGGCCGTGTACAACCTTTGGGCTCTAGCTATCGATCGGGGCAACCCGAACCCGCTTAGTGCTTCGGTGGAGATTCAGGTGACCGTCCTGGACATTAACGACAACCCGCCAGTGTTCGAGAAGGATGAGCTGGAGCTGTTTGTGGAGGAGAACAGCCCCGTGGGGTCAGTGGTGGCAAGAATAAGGGCCAACGACCCCGACGAAGGCCCCAACGCCCAGATCATGTATCAGATCGTGGAGGGCAATGTGCCCGAGGTCTTCCAGCTGGACCTACTGAGTGGGGACCTCCGTGCCCTGGTGGAGCTGGATTTTGAGGTCCGGAGGGACTACGTGTTGGTGGTGCAGGCCACATCTGCTCCCCTGGTAAGCCGGGCCACGGTGCACGTTCGTCTCCTGGACCAGAACGACAACCCACCGGAGCTGCCTGACTTCCAGATCCTCTTCAACAACTATGTCACCAATAAATCCAACAGCTTCCCCAGTGGTGTGATCGGCCGCATCCCAGCCCATGACCCTGACCTGTCTGACAGCCTCAACTACACCTTCCTGCAGGGCAATGAGCTGAGCTTGCTGCTGCTGGATCCCGCCACGGGAGAGCTGCAGCTCAGTCGGGACCTGGATAACAACCGGCCGCTGGAGGCGCTCATGGAGGTGTCTGTGTCGGGTGAGTGGCCTATGGGCAGAAGCTGCTCCCTTGGGACTCCTGGAGAGCCACAGGGACCCGCCAGTGGCCACCTGGGCATGCCCAGACACAGTTGGGCAGGGCCTGGGCGACCATCCTGGCATCTGCAGCTATGATTGGTTGCATGCTGGGGGTGTGCTCCCCACCTAGGCCCGTGGAGGAGGAGGAGGCCCCCCACTGCTTCTTCCTTCAGCAGTTTTGCAGGCAGCAGGCCTGGGCTGCTTCAAGCTCAAGTACAGGGCTTTTCTCTGCTTCTCCCAAATCATGCTGTTAAAACCTGGCTTCGGGGTTATCCAGAGTTGTCTGGTTTGTCCGGTGATGCTCTTTGGTAAGCCGGCTGCCTGCATGGCTGTCTGGAAGGATCAAAGGTCACTCCCTGCTCCATGTGCCAATTAGTTCCCGGGTGGGACCGTTGGAAATTGCTGGATGGTCCCTGAGTCACCCTGTAATATGGCTGGTTTTCCCTTGGCCTAGCTTTTCTGTCTCCTTTAGGTAATAACAATCGGCTCATGTGTGCTGCCTCTGGGTGGCTGTTTGAAAAGCACGGCCCTGTTTGATCTTGACTCCTGTCTCTGGACTCGGGCTTATAATTTGGGAGTTTGTTCATAGGTTGTTCAACTTAGTGTGAGAACCAGCAGCCTGCTTCAGGGCGGGTGGGGAGGGGCAGGAGGATGGGCAGAAGGGAGAGGAAGTGCCAGCCCTACCATCACAGGCTTGGCAGGAAACCCGCTGTGGAACAGGGCCTGTGTACTGGGAGACCCAGAGGAGAGAGGGTTGAGCCGGGGCTAAGGGACCATGAAAGGGCCCTAGCGGCTGCTTGGAGTTCAGCTGGTTCAGGCAACTGGCCAATATACCAGGGAGGAGGGCTTAGCTTTGTGGCCTCCTGAGTCCATGTTTCATGTGGGCAGTAAGCTATGGGACACGGTAGGACTGAAGTCAGTTTTCCGTTTGTCTGATCGCACCGTTGGCCGAGATTCTTATGTCCTAGGGGCTGGGGGTGACCAGCTTCTCTTCCAGTGGTCTCTTAATATCCTGTAGGACTTCAGGGCTTGGTTTTGAAGCAGTGTGGCGACCCAGCATGGCTTTGGTCACCATCTGTCTGCTGAGGGGGAAGTGTAGAGAGCACCCTGGAACACACCGGTAGGTTATTAACCAGGGTTGTGGCTGCTCCCGGCAGATTTCTGTTTCCTATGCTTCTGTGTCTCCTAGATAAAAGAGTAGAAAGTTTGGCAGAACGGTTGGGGAGTGTTTAAGGGGGAGCAGGTCCATTCTGGGAACAGAGGCATTTGTGTGTCTGCAATGTCCATCGCCCACTCCCTTCCCCCCGCCCCCCATGGGTGCACAGTCTGACCACAACCGTTAGCGGCAGGTTCAGGGCTCCTGCTGCTTGGTAATCGTCATTGATTCTTGTCTGAGGTTGTGCTCTCCCGTGAACGTGGGGCCTCGTGTGCCTCCACATCACGTGAGATGGACGATGGAAGATTCCCTCCCGCTCTGGCTCCCAGCAGCTCTCTGAAGTCTCACTTTCTCACTGTCCCCCTGGCAACAGGAGGTTTACACACAAAGAGGCTCAGAGGTGTGAAGCAACAACCAGTGGGGCAGCCCCTGTTCCCCAGTCAGGGTGAAACCTTGCCCCCACCTGAGGGAAAGGGTTTGAGGGATGAGCTGCTAAACTGACTTTATTCCACTGCCATTTGGGTGCTCTTTTGGGATGTGCGCTGCCATGCTGGGGCCCTTCCTTAGACCGTTTGACGGTTTCCTTCTTCCAAGAAGAGACTCGCCGTGACCTCGAGGCCTGCAGGTCTCGACAGCAGGCGGGTGAAAAGAGCAGACCAGGCCTCGGTTCCCCTGGAGGCGACTCTTACATTTTATTAAGGAACAGTGTGGGAAAGCTGTTGATTCAGACTCACTCAGCACTGCGCCGAGTAATTGGCTTCACAGTATTTACGGCCGTGCCCTAAAGCCTTTGAAGCGCTATTACCGCCCTGGAGTGCTAGATGTGAGGCCTGGCAGTGATTGGGTCTTGTGGGAGCCCTTCCTGGAAGGGCTGTGAGCCAGCAGCCAGGAGAGGAGCCTGATGGAGTGGGGAGGTGCACCTGGGGCGGGACCCCCAGCAGATGTGCAGGATGGGATGTGGGGGTGGGGGTGGAGCGTGGTCATTTTGACTATAAAAAGATTGTTGGCTGCTGCTCTGTGCTCCTCAAAGACTTTTTTTTTTTTTTTTTTTTTTTTTTTTTTAGTATTGAGTCTGCGCGTGATCATTCAAATAGCTGCTGCCATTTTTTTGCATGCTGGTCTTTCTAGGTGCTCATTTTCTCTCTGTGGTGTGTTTGGGTGCCATTTTCTATTCTGTGACTTTTTCTTATGGATATGGGGAAAGCTGTATTGGCCTTTCTCTAATAACAGGGAGAGAAACATGCCCCTCGAGTGCTGAGGGCTTTCCCCTTCTTTGGTGTTTTCGTTAGTCAGTCAGTGTGTGAATGCAGACGGTTGTAGTGTGCCATGGTGCACAGGCTGGGGTCAGAGGCCAACTCCAGGTAGGTGGTTTTCCCCTTCCACCATGTGGATCCCAGGAACTGACCTCCAGTCGTCAGGGGTGCTTGGGGGCAAGCATCTTTACCTGCGATCCCTTTCATAGGCCCCCAACGCTGACTTTGTAAAAACACGTGGAACATGTGGGTGCCTGTAGGTTCAGGGCCTCAACCTGGCCTCGGAGAACATGGCTTTTGGCAGGCAGGCACAGTTCCTGCCACTGCTATTAAATGTGTGTCACAGACCTGTGGATGTGGGAAAAGTATCATTTGTGGGGTAAAATGGATTGGCTGATGAGTCATTCGGACGTGTCAGAAGGCATCAGAGCTCAGTGAAATAATGGCGTTGGGTAACCTCGCCGGTTGCCCGAATGGGGAGAGCATGGTGCAGAGCCGTCTAGGCTTGATCAGCGTTAGAGCGTATTTACCCAGTTAAACACAGGATATGGCAGTGACTTTTCAATAGAAGATTACAGACAAGGAAATGAGCAGATGGGTGGACCAGGCACGGTCTGGATGCGCCGGGTTGTTTCCCCTGAAACCCAACAGTTAGCAAGGAAACAGAGCAGCTTAAACCACCCCGTCGTCAGAGCTGGACTCACCCAATGAGTGACACAAACCACCCGGAAAAATAAGGCACTTTGGGCAACCAGCTAACTGTTTGAAGGCTCTGATGACTCGAAATGTTCAGTATTTATTTATTTATTTAGAGTTTTGGGGGACAGTTTCTCTTTGCAATAGCTCTGGCTGTCCTGGATCTCTTGTAGACCAGGCTGGCCTCCAACTCTCAGAGATCCATCTGCTTCTGCCTCCCAAGTGCTGGGATTAAAGGCGTGTGCCACTATACCTGGCGTTTGATTTTTGCTTACTTGTTTATTCGTTTATTCTTTGTTTATTTTGAGACTGGGTCTCTCTATGTAGCCCTGGCTGCCCTGGAACCCTCCATGTAGACCAGGCTGGCCAGGAACTTAGAAATCTGCCTGCCTATGCCTCCCGAGTGCTGGGATTATAGGCATATATCACCATGCCCGGCTGATGTTTATTATTGAATACCTACTGTATGCAAAATCTTGATGAGTCGGTGTAGTACTAGCCTCAGCCCTTCTGGAGATGGATGGAGATAGATAGACAGGCACAGAGCTAAGTTCAAGGAGGGGTCACAGGGATAGGGGAAGAGAGGGACTGTCCAGTGTGGCCTGAACAGCAGGGGAGACCTGGAGTGACAGGCGTCCTTGTATCGATAGAGGGCTGAGCATAAAGCCCATTAGCTTTGTCAAGGGCATTTGGAGCAGTGGCTGTGCCATGTCCCACCTGCTGCTGCTGATGTGAAGGGAAATAGAGGAAACTCAGGAGGTTGGTCTTGGCCCCTTGAGGGTGTGGCTGTGGAGTATGGATTGGCAGGGAGTGCCAGGCCAGGACATCAGGTGCCAGAAGACAAGGGCATCAATGGTAGTTGGCGAGCTCTATGTTAGGAACTTTCCCCGGGCCTGTCAGGGCACATTCAGTTCTCGAGCTGCTGATTCAGGATGCAGGCACTATTGTCATCATCCCATCCCAGAATAAGCAAAGGCAAGGCACACAGGGCACTTATCCTGTGGCAGGAGTAGGGCACGGTATGCAAGTTGTGGATGATCAGTATAGGGCCCAGGCTTCACTTTGGGAACCACAGCTCCAGTGGACTGGCAGCTGGAAAGGGCTGTGTGAGCTGGAGCAGGAAGGGACACACAGAGAAGAATGGAGGGGGTGACCAATGACACATGGGACCAGGGGCTGAGGTTAGTGGTATGACAGAAGTGAGCGCAGCATGGGGGGCTCCTCTGATGAGGAAGTGGCACCCACCATTGCTGGGAGTAAGGTATAGAAAGGGCTAAGGCTTGGCTGGTGGGTGGGGGCAGGGTCAAGATGAGGTCAAGAAAGGATGACAGTATGCACAAACTGTCACGCAGATGTTGACCTGGTATGGGCCCTGCCACCTTCAGGGGAGTTGGGGTGCCTATCACTGCTCTGTCTCTGTGGGTCACTGCATGAAAAGGAGGGGCCTGGAACATTACATTGCCCCCCCACTCCCCACCCCCACCAAGCCTTAGCCCAACCACCAGCCACAGGGTGTCTGGATACATCTGGATACCTACCTCAGCTCCAGTTACGGTGGCAGGCAGGTAGAACTCAGCAGAGTAACCTGCAGGCCCTCGACACCAGTCAGGGAGGGCCACTCATGACAGGCCTCAAGTGGCCCGTGCTCCTGGTGACACCAGAGCTCACCCAGGATCCGCTGTCACCACCAGAAAGTCCACTTGGGTTTGGGCTGACAGAGGGCTATTGGAAACCTGTTGGGGAAGTGGATGGGTGGAAGATGGGGCCCCCTGGCAGCAATGTGTGTGCCTGGGGCGTGGAGTGTGGCCCTATGCCATGGGCCTCTGTCCCTGCCAGCACTGGGACTGAAACAGAGGTAGATCTTATCTTGTGAGGCAGAGCATGTGGAAAATACTCATAAGTTTGGCATGACTCTTTCAGCTCGTAGCCTTGGGGGAAATAGTTTACTAAGTTTTTTTTTTTTTTTTTCCTTCTTCTTCTTGTCCTATAACCTGAACAAGGGCTTGTATAAATGCCCTGAATTGAATTCCTGGTGTAGTGTAGGGGAGAGAGTACAGTGAAAGGCTTTGGCTTCCTGCTGCCTCCCAACATGGTGGCCTGTGCTTGGAAAGGTAAGAAGGGGCCACCTGAGGAGACAAGGAGGGCTGGGTCCTTCATTGCTAGGGTCTGAGAGGCCAGCACTCAGCCGACCTCCGTGGATTGTTTCTGGAATGAGTTAGCCATGCATCTGAAGGGGTTCGAGGGTAGAGCTCCTGCTAGGTCAGGCATCTGCAGCTCCATACAGGGGACTGAAGGCAAGGATACCCCGAAGACATCTTCAGTCCCGTTTTTGTGTGCCTAGGGACATGGCCAGGAAGGACAGGAAACTGTGGTTGAATTCTCAAACACAGGCTTCTGGTAAGAACTTGGGGACACCTTAGTGATCCATTTACCTTTTGGGACGTGGCATCCCAAAGGTGCAAAAGCCCATATCAGCCCCTTGTCACTGTAGCTGCCATAGGATCTGATCTCTTGACCTGGAGAAAGACCAGGGGTCCACTCTTCCTTCAGCTATTGCAACACAATTTTAACTCCTTCCAGGAGCAATGGGGGCACCCCGCAGGACACAGACAGGATGATTTGGGGGCTTGAATGTGTCCCCAGGACCCCCAGGATCCTTATATGAGGGAGAGGAGTCATGCTGGCTCTTAAATCCTTGGACTGATCCGCTAACATCAGGTATCAAATGTGTGGCATGGCACACGTCCCAGAGCTGTTGGAACAGGTGCCTTTGGGAGCTTTGTGCCTGCATCTTCCTAGGATGCTGCACATGAAAATGAACTTTGCATGAACAGGTGAGCCCTTCGTGTCTGTGGCCTTCCCATCAGAGTGACAGCTCCCTGTTTTCCAGACATGGAGACAGCCTTGTGCCCTAATGGTCGCTGTATAGATACAAATGTCAGACGGGAGATAAGTATGGCTCTCCCAGGCCGTACCAGCAAAGGAAGGTAGCTGTGGATCCCGGCATGAGGACTAGTGGTCGCTGAGGTCTTAGGTAAGGGCATCTCCCTGGCTTTCTTAGACTCCCCTCCCCCACCCCGTTCATCTCCATCCAGGGTTGCACCAGACTGCTTTACCTCCAGCCTGGATTCTGGAGATGGAGGGTGCTGCTTTATGGAGGGAGACAGGTAGCATTTGTCATCTCCACCCAGCCGTGGGCACAGGAAGCAGCTGGCCAGGGGGAGGTGGATGGAGAACATCAGCTTAGGAGGTGGATCAAAGATTGCTGTGTGGCCTCTCTTTTGGGCCTTCAGGCGCGCTTTGCCCCCTGGTCATAAGGCACTTGGAGGGTAGGGCCTACCTTCCTACAGTGGCTAGACCGAGTTCCTCAGTTTCCTCAGCCGAGCAGTAATGTGGTGAGGGTTGCTAGAGGTGCTGCCTAAGAAATGATGGTACCGGTGACTGTGGGTGTCATACTGGTTAGACTGTATGGGAGGGATTAAATACCCCCTTCCTCTGGTGGGCTGGTGAGCAGTCTGTGCGGCCTGCTCACCCTTGCTGCTCTGCTCTCTGGTCCTTGTGTTGGTGTGCTCTTCTTTCTGCTTCCAGCATGCCAGGGCATCAGGGATGTCCATCCATTTATAAGAGGCCTCTCTGGCAGCCAGCAGAGACCCCAGGCAGCTAGAATGTCCCGTGAGCAGGGGTAGTGACCACAGGACTAGGAAAAATCTTCTCGGTTGCCACAGGAGGGTTGGTTCTGGGACAGAGCTGAGGGGCTAACACTAGAGAAGGGGGTCCCAGAGAGCTGACTCTGGGCCTCTGTGGGCTCTCGTATGAGGCACAGTCATAGGAAGCTGTGGGCTTCCGGGTGGAGGTGCACCAGGTTCAGGGGTGCAAATTTCTTGTGAGGGGCAGCGTTTAGGCCAGTGTAGTTCCTTTTGAGGTTTGACGAAGCATGCGCAAGAAGCTCTCGCTGAGCCGTCAACTGTGAGGGGGAGGTATTTACTTGGGGGTGCATGTGCATGCCATGTCATGTACAGGTCGGTCAGAGGATAACTCGTGGGAGCCAGCACTCTCCTACCGTGTGGATTCCAGGGATTAAACTCAGCTGAGACCATCAGGTTCAGTGGCAAGTGCCTTTACCTGCTGATCCACAACCCTCCTCATTTTCCTCCCCCTTCCCTAAATCTCCCTCTCTCTTCCTCCCTTCATTCCTTCTTTCCTTGCTTTGTCTAGGCTTGTCCAGAACCGACATGTAGTCCAGGCTGACCTCAAACTCCAGGCCACCCGTCCTCCTGCCTCAGCTGCCCAAATGCCCGATTGGAGGTGTGAACTATTATACCCAGCTTTTTGTTTTGTTTTGTCTTTGTCTTTCCTCCGCCAGTTCTGTGTCTTTGTTTAAAAACAGTTTCAGGATGTGGTTCATATCTAATCTAAATGAGGCTTGGTTAAGGTAAACTAACAGCAGCTAATTCAAATAAACCCATAAACGGTGTTAGTGTTAGGAGATAAGAGTGCTCTTGCAGAGCAGTGAGCCAGCGGCAGGCCGGCAGGCCGCAGTTCACAGTTCCTCCGACTGCTACAGCAGTCACACTCTGGGAACTCCTGTGGGATGCCCTGTGTGTGGGGTCAGAAGTGAGAGGCTGCAGGCTCCTTGAGAAAATATCTCCTGTTAGTCAGCCTTCTGGAGATGACCTCCTAGCTGTACTCTTCTCTCTGGCCCCTGCTGATGCCTTTCGGGCCTCATAGAATATGAGTGACAAGTCCCCCTTTCCCCTCTTGCCTTTCTCTAGGGTTAGAATTGGCCAAACAGGAGTCCTGCAGGTGGCCGGCTGTGGCTTGGAAGACTGTCTTCATAGCTGTGTATATATTACAAGTATGGAGACCGTATCTCATTTGAAAACTGTTAAAAGGGCTGGAGAGATGGCTCAGTGGTTAGGCGCACCTCCTGCTCTTCCAGAGGAGCCCAGTTCAATTCCTGGCACCCTCATTAGGGAGTTCACAGTGCCTGTAACTCCAGCTCCAGGGGATCCCATGGCTCAGGCCTCCAAGGACAGCTGCCCTCAAGGACACTCCAAGGACACCCACCTCCCTGAGAGACATGCATGTGTCTGATTAAAAACAATAATAAACCTTAAAAACCACTATGAAACACTTGCAGATTGTTAAGTGGTAAGGGTAGGATGTAGAGTGTGTAGACAATGCCAGTTCAACAAGAAAGCAACTTGAACATTGTAATAGACGTTTCTCTAAGGGGTACTGATTGTCAAAGACTGCCCTGGGTAGCCCTTTGCTGTTGTGAGCTCTCTCCCACCTTACAACCAAGTCTGCATTCCAGACCCCTGGGAATGCATTTTTGACTGCCGTTTAAAACGTTTAGCAGTTTGGCTCGGTGTTCCTGGTACATGAAAACCAAGGGGGCTTCTTGGAATACAGAGGCACCTGTAAGTTTGGTGCCTGAGTCCTCCTTCCTCAAGCCTCAGGCCAGTTAATGCCACCTGATGCCCAGGGACCTGCTCCTTTCTCCTCCCCTGATTAGAGTGAGTGTCACACAGCATGAGTTCCCTATTGATGGCACACCCCCACAGACTTCCCACTCCCTAAATAACTCAGGAAATGATGGTGCTCTGGGTTCTGAGGGAATATTGTGCTTCCTGGTATCCTGTGGGGATGGGGGGGATGATAATAGTGGTCATGTGATAGAGCGCATAGAAGTGGTACAGAAGCATTTAGGACAATAGTGTGACCTCCCTCTGTGTCCTGAAGCCAAGCAACAGGGCAGGAGTCAGCTCTCTCTCCTAAGCATGGAAAATTCTAACGTGTAAGTGAAAGTCCCTCAAATCTTCAAAGAAGAGAGAGTGGAAAATATGAAGGTTTATTGTTCTGAGAAATTTCCTGTCTCTCTGGCATGTGGTCCTGAGGTCAGGGGTGCATGTGTGTGTACAGGGCAGGAAGTCCAGCGGGGTGAGTTATGGTGTGCCTGATGAGTTCTCCAGTGTGAACACATGTGCAGGTGAGACCAGGCCAGGCCGGGCAGGGGCTGATTCTGCCTTCTGGAAGCAACCTTATGCTAAAGGGAAAATGACCAGTGTTGGATGGAGCTGTGTGCGACAGCAAGCCCAAGTGACCTCTTAGACAGGAAGCTGGTGGCTTTAGGGTTGACATAGCCATCCGGGTCCCCGGTTTGGTCTGGGAGATCTTTGTGTTTGTAGCAGGAGTTCTTTTTCCCTTCCTGTTTTGTCTTTTTCTATAGCTCATGGACCTGGTCTCTTTAGAGCCAGAAGTACATAGAACAGTGTGAAAAATCACATTAAATTTTTCACAGCCAGGCTTGTATCTGGCAGAGCTTTTCCTGTTCTCTGCAGTTAGGGAACTGAGGCACCAGGGCTCGGAGGGGTGTCTTTGTTCCTCTGTGCAGTGATCTCTAGGTGGGAACTGCCTTGGCTATCTACTGGGCCACTCCAGGATCTATGGTTGGCGTGCTGGGACGAGGGAGCTGAAGCCTGGCATACCCAGGAAGTAGGAGTTGGGCTGTGTGTTTTTGCAGAGGCCGGTTGTTTGGGTAAGCACAGTCTGGGGGCACTGACATTGATGCCAGCAGTTACTAAAGGGGTGACTGCATTCACTGTCTGAACCTCTGCCTTCTTCTTGGTCTTCTTGATTGTCGTCTTCTTCTTCTGTCTCTCTGTCTTTCTCTCCCTCTCTCTCAAGACTTACTTGTTGCTATTTGTATGTATAGGTGTATGCTTACATGTTTGTATGTTTGTATGTATGCTTACATGTTTGTATGTACACCGTGTGTTCACAGGTGCCCACAGAATCCAAAAGAGGGCATCAGAGCCCTTAGATTTAGTTTTAGGTGCCTGATGTGGGCGCTGGGAATGAAACCAGGGTCCTCTGGAAGAGCACCAAGTAGTCTTAACTGCTGAGCTGTCTCTCTGGTCCCTTAAATCTCTAATTTCTGAGGCATTCAATTTACCTTTAATTTTTTTTTAATGAAGATTTATTTGTTATTGTATGTGTGAATGTTTTGCCTGTATGTATGTCTGTGTGCCATGGGAGGTCAGAAGAAGGCATCAGATCTCCTGGAACTGGAGCTACAGATGGTTATGGCCCATGAGATGGGTGCTGGGAACCAAACCCTGGTCCTCTGAAAGAGCAGTAAGTGCTCTTACCCGCTGAGCGTCTCTCTGGCCCTGCCTCTCTGTTTTCAGCTGTGGCTCATTTCACGGAGCCATCAAAGGGGGCAGTGTGGTGGTGTTCGGTATGGTCCTGTGTTGTGCGGTCTCAGTTCTAATTGAATTTCTGCTGTGGAGGCCTGGCCCAGCCTACGCACTGTGTTGTCCTACTGTAGACCCCCGAATTCGGTGCGTCTACGTCATCGGGGCCTCACCTGTCTCTGGGACACATGCTAAGTTGCAGGGTGGAATTCCGGACCAACATAATACCGCCATTGCCTTGTGTGTGTTGTGTGGGCATCCTGCTGCATCGCCTCTTCCACCCACCCAAACCTTTCCAGCTTTCCAAGGACATGTCATTTCTGGGACTCCTGGTGGCATCCCCTCCCTGGAGTTGGATACTCATGCCTCCTGGCTGCTCACTGTGTCTGTGCTCTCAGGAGGCACAGGGATCAGGCCAGAGCAGGTGAGCGTGTGCTTCGGGGAGCCTGTGGCTGAATGCTGGACAGAGGAAAACCCCATTCTGCTGTGTCTCCCACAAACAGAGGAAAACCCCATTCTGCTGTGTCTCCCACACTTCGCTGTTCTTGGAGGACTAATTTTATCAACTAGATGAATCGGTCAGGGTCCAGTGGTGTGTAACAAGCCACTGCAGGTGCTTATCTCAAGATGTCAGGCACTCAGTGTAGGGTACTGGGACTAGAGGAACAAAAGGAGCCTCTCTCTCACTGCAGGGCCTACTCAGGACCCTCCTCACCCCTAGGCAGCTGCCCCACAGGAGGCCTGTGGACTCTCTCCTTAGACAGGACCCAGAAATCTGTTCCAGTCACTGAACTATAGCCACAGCCACAGCAGAATGGCCTCCCTCTTTCTGAGGGGTAGCAGCGTCCACACGGGGCCCTCTTGTCTACAGCCTGGCAGCTTGCAGACTTTTAGATCCCTGCTCTACAGAGCCGCACAAGGCAGGCCTAGCACCCAGGCCCAGCCGGCACCTGTAAAAAGCACTAACTTTTCTGCAACTAACACAGTCCGTTAGGAAGGAAGAGTTTCTTACCACCCAGGAATGACAGTTACGAGCACAGGTACATACTCATATGGGTGTGTGTATGTGTGTGTGTGTGTTTAAAGCCACCTTGTGTAAACTGTTTTATGACTCGCTCTTTTCACTACAAGTCTACCGTGAGATTTCAGTGACTAAGTCTCTGTTGTTCCCTTTCAAACGGTGGAATGGCATCTCTCTGGGCCTGTTTCTAACTGTGGCTAGGATCCATGTTCTCTGTAACTTCTGGGGTTTCTGACTTTCCCTTCAGGTAACTTCCTAGGAGTGGACCAGAGTTGGGGGGGCATATTGATGGTTTTCCCTCCTTGATTACTTTTCCCTTCCTTCCCCCTCCTTACATTCCCTCTCTCTTTGAGACAGGGTCTCATGTAGCCAAGACTGCTGTCAAATTCACTATGTAACTGAGGATGACTTTGAATTTCTGATCCTCCTGCCTCTGCTTATGTAGTGCTGGGATTATAGGCATGTGCCATCATGCCTAGTTTGTGCAGTGCTGGGAACTGAACCCAGGGCCCTGTGACTGATAGGCAAATTATCTGTCAATGAAGCCATATACCCAGCCCTCCATTCCTGCCTTTTTAACCCACTGACTGAGCAGTGGAAGGTAGCTGGTGTTGGGAACCTTTAGAGTAGGCTGCCTGAACAGCCTGTCAAGCCCGTCACAAGCACTGGCCAAACCATACTGGCTGCTATGAACCTAGCAATTACATAGATAATGTCTGCCTTGTGGAGGAGGTCCCGGTAGCATGTGCAAGGCCTGACTGTACCTTGAGTCCTCTCTCTCCTCAGGGACTGTATGTAGATGGAGCCCTGTCCCATTGCATTCTCTGCTGGGCTTCCAGCTTGGGGTGGCCTGCACCCCTCAGCTACCATCCTGGTCCCAGGGCTCAGCCTTTCCAGACCTATTGTCACCAGGAACCACAGACGGCCAAGTTTCTTGTGTTCTGTCTAAAGACGCAAAGGAGTTTGTGCTTGAGATGCACCTGTTTCTTATCTCAATGACGTACCCACTGCCATATGATTTGGGATTATCTGCCAGTATAAACTCTGGGACAAGCAGTGTGTGGTCCCAGTAGCCCAGTCCCCTCCTGTGGGTCAGCTGAAGGGCAGGACCAGGCAGGCAGAGAGCGTCTGGGTAGAGGATCAACTGGCAAATGAAATGGTTCTCTGTCTATCTTATGTGCCAGGAATGTGTCCTTGGACCCGTATTCTTAGCATCAGCAGAGCTATGGTTAAGTCTAGAAGGGGCTACCAAAGCTTAGGACAGAGCTTAGGAGGGTGGGCTTAGGACAGAGCCAGCACCCTGAGCTAGATGCCAGGAGGCTCAGAGTAGGTCTGGGGTGTCCACCCCCGAGTCTGAGGGCAGGATTGATAGGGTACAGGCAACACCTCCCGGACGAGGGAAGCCTCAGGGCTTTCTTGCTGTAACTTGTGTGGGAATGACTCAGTAAGGTGGGTGAGGTGGGAAGTTCATTCAGAAGCACCTCTTGCTGCAATGCCGAGGTATGAGCTGAGGCCTGGAATTCAGTTGACCCAGAACAGAGCTACTCCTCCAGAGGTTTGCCTGGCCTTTGCAAACCTAGGGAAGACGGACCATGAAGTCAGCCTGGCCTAAGGAGGATCCGGGAACACCATCGTTTCTATCTTCTAGCAGGCGCTGGGTGATGACACGCAGATACTGCTATGGTATCATTAAGCCATGTCCTTTTATCTCTCTGCCTCCCACCTCCATTGATGTAGATCAGACTGACTGGCAGCCAGAGAGGCACAGGCTTGGCTTCCCCAGGGAGCGGACCTTGGGCCTCACTCACTACTTATATGATGGTGGCAGGCAGGCTGTGATGGAGGCGGGTCTCACTAAGGAAGCTGAGAAGCCCGGACCTCAGGAGCCCTCTGTGCCCTTATCCTGAGCGTTTGGGCGACTCTCACCAGATACCTACCTACACCTCCATCACTCTAGCTCTTGGGTCCGAGGGTGGGCACTGCAGAGATTCACTCTGCAAACCCACTGGGTAGAGAGAGACCCATGGTCAAGGTTGTGGGTGATCGCAGCCTTGACATTTTCCCATAGGGGCCCGGAGCACAGTGAGAGAGGAAACAAGGAAAGGTGCCATGGCAAATTACAAGTTATTAACAGTAGGTCACAGTTTACACAGTCATTGTAATGCCAAGCGTGCACTAATGAGCTCTCGCTTTTTGGGGGGAAGCTCTTTGTGCGGGTGAGGTTTGGATGCCCACGTGGCATGGATACGTTGGGTCTGGCTCCCTCAGTAGGGCAGATGATAGTAATTACAACCGCCCATGGGCAGTATCGAGTTGATCTTTCCCTGAAGATTCTGTGGCGGAGGATATTGTTCATAGTCTTTCGCTGTAGTTTGAGGCATGCTGGCTCACTCTAGTTTGCTGTACATGACGTCTGTTTCATTGTTCACCTTGGTGTGGACAAGGACCTATAAGACTCAGGGCTCTGGGTGGGGGATGGATTTGAATCTTGAGAGTCTGCTATATGAGGGAGAGCTGTTATTCCCCTCCAGGGCCTCACTCTCATATTCCCTGTCCCTCTTGCAGTGCTGAGTCCCAGCTTATTCCCAGGCTTGTTGGTTTGAGTGGTGTGATCTGGATGGGCAGTTTTGGAGGTGCACAGACCTCAGCCCTCAGTTTAGAGGTAGCTCAAGGGCGTCCCTCAGCACCACCCCCTTTGAAGTTTATTTCTCTTTATGTATATAAGTGTTTGCCTCATTTGTGTATTGTACCACATGTGTGCAATGCCCACAGAGGACAGGAGAAAGGCTGGACTGGGGGCTTGTGGCTTAGAGGACCCTAGACCCTGAATGAGTTGAATGGAGTTAGCAGAACACAAGGAGAAAGTCAGGAGTGACTCTTAAAGTACTTGTAGCCCTGACAGAGGACAGTCCTGTTTGTGCTGGGCTGAACAGTGAGCAGAGAGACCAGTACTTTTTTGAGAATTGCTCTCGAAGATGGCACATGTGTTGAACTTGATGCCTTACCCTGGAACCACCATACCTAGGAGGTACCTCCACCCCCTGGCTGTCCTTGACCCTCCTCCCTACCTGCTCTCAGCACCTTTCCCTATAAGGACATCATACCTGAGGCCCTCTAAGGAGCCCTGTGTAGGCTCTTTAGCCTTTAAGGGGGCACTGTGTAGTCAGTCCTGCTGCTTACCCCGGTCTTCTTATAGCCTGGCTTCCTACAGTTCTCCATGCTGTAGGTGCCAAGGCCAAGTTCAAGGTGCAAGGAAGATAGCAATAGTGTTATCTGTATGAGAGGAGAGGTTTGCTCACATCATGGTATTTGGTAGAGCTAGGATGCTGTGATTAACCCAATGGTTCCAGTTGGGATTTAAGAGCTTCGGGGGTGAGTGAGTGGCACGTGGCAGATGTCCTAGGCTTCCGGGAAGCTGGCTAGATGCTCTGTGCTTGGTGGACTGCAGGGTTGCAAGTTCACTGGCCGCCTCTTGTCCTGTGACCTTCAGGAGTCTCCAGCTGGGCTTTCCCTAGACCTCATTGCTCTCTCCTACTGACCTGAACGTACAGACATGCAGAAGGTGGAGAAACCCAGCACTTCCTGTTTGTCATTGTTTTTTGGAGTTTTATTATAACTCTGGAAGCGGCTATTTAAAATAAAAAATAGTTTTGGTCCGCTCTGTTCATAATGATAAGCTTGCTCATGTTAGCAAACTCCCACCAGCACTGGAAAGCAGAAAGCTGAAAATTCTTCAATCAGGCTTCAGGCCCAGAGACAGCCCTTGTGGCTGTTGCTCTGTTTTAAGCATCAACTGCCCTGACTTCATAGGATGCATACCTGCTCACATGATGAAGAAGGTCCCTCTGGCTTCTGGTCCTGGGGTGGATAGTGACCAGGGGCTCATATAGTGTTGGCAACTCCCCTGTTGCTCTGGAACTCAGCCTCTTCCAGGCCCTGGCAGCAACAGGAGTTGCCATGGTGATGGGCCTTCTCTGAGCCCATGGGAGGCTCCTCAGAGGCCCTCACACTGAAGAGCTGGTCCTTTGTCTAGGAATAGTGGGGCCCTGAAGGGCTGTTTGTGTATCAAGCTCACTTTAATTACCTCCAAGGAGTAGTCCCCTGGGAGGGGGGAGAAGGGGTGTTCTTCTCTTCAGGAATAAGCTTGGTGGGTGTTTTGGAATGCTTAGAGCCCTGGCCTTCAACAAATAGTGACCTCATACCAGAAAGACTTTAGTGTTTGTAATAGACTCCAGGGGCTACCTGCAGGTCCTTAGCCACTGGGCCCAGAGGACAGAGCCAGCCTTCTGTGCCTGTCATCTCCTGTCCCTACCTGCCGTGGAAAGGGACATGTCCTCCCACTTTAGGCTCTCTCTTCCCAGGCCTTTACCATGGCCATCAGAGCACCAGCTGCTCGATGGGAAGGTGGTTTTGCCCTGGGAGGTGTGAGCATGTGCAACTTGCCTGCCTGAGTGAGTACTGGGCTAAAGGGAAAAGCGTCGTTGGTCCCTTACCAAATGAGTCATGGTGTGTTTAGTAAACGACCTACTTGACTGTAGGTCACTGGCCCAAGCCCTGTCTTGTGGGACATGGAGCACCTTCCTGGTCAGGACTCTCTTCCCAGGGCCCTGAGGACAGTTCCCCACGTGCTCCCAGGACCTCTCCCTCCTCCTCTCCCACGCCTCTGATACTACAGCAGGTGTCTCCTTCAGCACTATTGATGCCAGCTTGTTCTCTGGGGCAAGTGTCGTGGGGCACTGTAGAACGCTGAGCAGTGTTACTACCTTTGACCTACGTGTGGTAGAAGCCAGTGGTAGCACCTGCTGTTTAGCCATGATAAAATATCACTGAAAAGGCCCACTCACTTCCCACCTCCACATTGAGATGATACGACAGAACTGAGCTGACACTCCACAACAGAGCCCGCTCTCATGCTTGGCATAGCTCCTGGCACCTCCAGGGGGTCCCCCGAGACCACTGAAGGTCTGGTACAGATAGCCAGTGGTTTGGTTTGGGGCTGGGATAGCCCACAGCGGTTGGTACCACCAGACGGTTTTATGACTTATAGGTCGTGGCAGGTGGAGCTTGGTGCAGCGCTGACTGGCTGAGTGCTTTGAAATGTTTGCTACATCTTCATCCACAGAAGAATGTGTCAAGTGTCACCTTGCAGGTACCACGGGACACACAGGATCATTGGAGCCCCCACTCTAGGTCTTCACTCCTACCCCTGTGGCCAGCGTGGGTCCCCATCTGGAACTTGACCAGGGAGGACAGTGGGGTATCTTTGTCTATCCAGGCCGTCCCCCATACCTCGGCTTTGGGATATTGTTGCACAAGGCATGCAGTAGGATGGAAGGAGGCCATTTGTATCGCATACAACAGGACAGGCAACTGCTGAAGAGGGTCTGCTCCAGCCAGAACTGTAGGAACTCTAGACCTGGCAGAGAGCACCCCTCCTGTTCTTGAGCTTCCCAAGGATGCAGAGGTCACCATTCGTGTTAGTCTCTGGCTGGGATGGAGGAAACAGCTAGATGGCACACAGCTGGCGTCCTGTTCTTCCACTTTCTATTGATTTTCTCCATTCCCATCTCCAGACAGGAATGCCGGCGTATCCAAAGACCTGTTCCACCCGCAGGGATGGGGCAGTGTTTCTGTAGGGATGCTGCTGCTTAGAAGCCGTTGGACAGACTCGTTTCTAAACACACGCTTCTAAATTCACTCAAACTGAGAGCATCCTGCCCCTAGGCTGGACCTGGTCATCGACATGCCCACACCAGCCCGCCACTTTATAGGCCTCATGAATGCCAGAACAACTGTGGTGACGACTATGGCCTCTCCTTGCGGCTGCTGGATCCCATGTGTGATTTTAAGTGAAGTGTGGAAGGATGTCAGGGCATATCCCAGCAACCTATGAGAGGGCCTGGCAGTAGCCAGAACCCACTGCTACTTAAGAATCGGGTGGAGCTCTGGCAGGTGGGCCTTCACTTGCCTTCCCAGAGGAGGCATTTTACACACTGACAGGGAGGGTAGTGACTGTGGCCTTCTGGGCAGTGTGGTGGCCTCCAGGCTCCATGAACTTCAGCAGACAATGAAGGAAGCTTGCCTGTGGCTCTTTCCCAGTGTCCTCTGCAGCTTCCTCTGAGCTCTTAGTTAATGGCTTATCCTACCTTTGTTATTGTGAGTTTGGGAAAAATGCTTCCAATACCCAGTTGGTCTATTGGTACATGCTAGCAGGTAGCCCTGATCCTGCAGGCTGTTTTCTGCCAGACAGTTATCCCTCCCTGGAGACCTGCAGTGCCCCATTTCTCTTGTCTCAGCTGCTGGGCTCCTCGGGGGAACAGAGCCCCGAACCAGTTTCAGACATTAATGTGGAGTGTTCCAGAAGCATCCTCCTTCAGATGTGGACTTAGCAGTGCATGGGTGGGGGGGTATGACAAATCCCCGGGGGTGCCAGGAAAAGGCACCAAAGGAGAGACCTGGGGCTTGGTAGTTGGGACACTGGGTGGTAATGTGTTATGCTTCCACCTGGGGCCTGGTGCAGGGATGAGGTTGAAGGAATGGGTCTACAAAAGGGAGGGCACAAAAGCAGCGAGGCGGTCTCAGTGCTGCTGGTCAGGGGCCAGGTCAGTGCCATGCTCGGAGGCATCAGAGCCACCCAGACAGAACCCAGCAGTCAACACTGATGCTTTCTCAGGGAGGGCGAGGATGGGTAGTCTAGTGGTTTATATTTAGAAAGCCACAAAGATCTTGTTAATTCAAAAAGCCACCTTATAGGCACCCAGACAAACACACATGCACAGTAGAAAAAACAGCGTGTCTGCGCACGCAGACATGTCACCCAGTCTGATCATGGAAGTTTGAACAGCAAACCAACTCTGACGAGTTGTCCCCTGACCTACGCACATGCGCGTGTATGTGCATGCTACACACACACACACCTTTTAACAAGTGTGGCATGGACTTTTTACCTTAGCGCCCTAACACAGCCAGGCTGTGTTTCACAGCCCCGTTTTCCCATCACACCGGTCCGAGTCCGTCCTCAGCCGATGCCCCCCTACTGTATACTTCTCTCCACGTAGGGTTTGCTGTGGTGTGGGCCCATGTGTAATCTTGGAGGCTATTCTGAATGACAAATTCCCAGACGGGAAATGATAGGAGAGGTTTTGCACACTTCGGGGGTGAGGTAACACAGGTGGAGTGGCCTTGGGAAGATGCAAGCGGTGTGCTCAGATGGTTTGTTTGGAGCCTGGAAGCCTCCAGATCTCTGTCACCGGGGAGGAGAGACATCCTTGTCTTTTCCAGCCCTGCGGGGTAGGCGTCCTCTCTGTCTAATTTGCATGTCTCTCTTGAGGGACAGTAAATGGCTTTTATTGGCTCTCACCCTCTGAAGCTGCTATGAATTGCCTGTCTGTCTTTTCAGCCAGACACTTATCTTTTATTAGTTTACACTTTTCTTTGTTAGGCCTTGCTATGTAACTCACTGCGGTTGTGTATGCGCGTCCACAGTGTTTTCCTTTAAGGAGACTGCAGTACCTTTGCCATTTAGATCTAATATGGGAAGTTCGTCTTTCTCATCTCTACCTCTCTGTGTCAGCCACTGAAATAACTCGAATGACTTCTTCTTTGCTGTTGTTGACACATTTAAATTTTCACTTATTGTTATAAGATCACATCATAAAGATAATTTTTTAACTGTCATAGGGAACATATAGGACCAAATATAATAATGCGATGCTTCAAGAAGGCAATTTTGTGTTCCTTTTCCTCAAAAGCTAAAAGTGTAAGGTTCGTCTGTTTTCAATTTTTTTTTTCCTTTTTATATGTTCTTCTCTCATACAATAGATCCAGACCACAGGTTTCCCCTCCCTCTACTCCTCTGTTCCCTACCCAGCCTGCCTACTCCCTCAGATCCACTTCCTCCTCTTCAGAAAAGAACATTCCTCCCAGGGATATCAACAGAGCATGGTATAACCAAGTGCAGTAAGACTAGGCACCAACCCTCATATCAGGGTACCTGGACAAGGCACCCCAGTAGTGTTGGGCCCAGATCTTAAGGTCTCTGAAGACCACCAGGAACCGCAAGAGCAAAGAGCTTTATTCGGGCTTAAGCTCAGTCTCTCCATCGTCACCATCACAGTGGATCAGAGAGGAGAGCCCCAAGCAGCTACATGGCAGGGGTTTTATTTGGGGCTTGACCAAGAACCCAGAATTCCCAGCCTAGCAGTTACACGACTGGATGATATTCAGCAATGGCAAGCTTGTTACAGAGTGATCCGCTAACTAACATTACTAACATTGAGTGAGCTATCTGTAGACCTCCGGAATGTTAGGTCAGTGGGCTGCCCAGCACAGATGCCCCACCCTGAAATAAGTTACCTTCCTGTTCTTGTGGTTGCCTCCAGGGTATTCCTTTGGTAGGGAATTTTACCTATTCCCTTAAAAACCCTTAAAAATAAGGGTTTTCTTATTCCTGGAATTGGTGAGCTATGGACTAGTTCCTGGGACTAGTGACTGTTTTTTTGGGGAGGAGGGGGTTCAGCCTTGTCCTTTCAGTAGAAGAAAAAGCATTCCAAGGACAGGCAAAAGAATCAGACACCCCAACTCCCACTGTTGGGAGTCACACACACACACACACACACACACACACACACACACACACACAAAACCCAAGCTAAACAACCACAACATATATACAGAGGACCTAGCGCAGACCCACGCAGGCTCTGTGATTGCTGCTTCAGTCTATTTTGAGCCCCCTATGAGCCCTGCTTAGTTGATGCTGTGGACTGTGCCTCCCGGTGTCATCTTTATTTGTGAATTTCCGTTTCTACAACAGGGATGATAGTGCTATTCTTATAGGGGCCGCTTGAGGATGAAGTGCTTTTGACCACACTGGACACTAACTTCTTTTTCAATTTACTTATTTTTATGTGTATGAGTGTTTTTGCTGCATGTATGTATGTACCATATGTGCCTGGTACCCAAAGAGGTCAAAAGGGAGAGTTGGAGACTATGGAACTGGAGTTACAGATGGTTTTGAACCATTGCGTGGGTGCTGGGATCTGAACCTGGGTCTTCTGCAAAAGCAGCCGATGCTCTTAACCACTGAGCCATCTCTCTAGCTTCTCTTATTTTTTTTCCCAAGCATCAGATTTAGCCTCTGGCCAGCGATTTCTTGTGAGTTCTCATGGTTCCTTGTGCTGGTGTTAATTTGATTGTTTCCTTCAGAACTCAGTAGCCTAGAATGGTCTTGGGGACAAGCCCATGAGGGGTGGAAAGTAGAGGAGCCTTGGACTAATCTCCCACCTATACTGACCTTGCTTGGGAGGCAGAAGCAGGAAATTGGGAGATGGCTCAATTGTTAGGAGCTCTTAGAGGTCTTGCTTCCCAGCATGGGAGTCCTGCAGGCTCATACCGGCCTGTAACTCCAGCTCCAGGGGACCTCACAACTCTCCACAGGCACCTGCACTCAGGTGCGTGTAACTCCCCACATCCATACTTAAAAAACAGCATAACAGATCTAAGTAAAGAGAAAACAGAAGCCCACTCAGCGGTGGCGCCCATTCTGCCATTCCAGGGAAAGCTGGAAGCGAGGCAAACCTCCTGGCTGGTTCTCGTAGTCCTCTAGCCGCACAGACAGTGAAAGCGTCTTGTAACTTGACACCCCTAACAGGCAGGTTGGATTCCTGAATGCCGTCTGTTCCCAGGGAGGCCAGCTCTAAGCCTGCCAGTTCTTAGATCCAGTTTCCCTCTCTTGGTATCCCTATGCTGAGACTTCTCCACTCAAGGCTACCAGATGAGACAGCCCCTCCCTACTGCTGAGTGACAGGCGCTGGATCTGAAGGGACAGAACTGAGGGCAGATGAGAAAGTGAGTCTTTGAGATGCTACCACTGACTAGCCCCAGGCGCGGACTCACTCTCCCTCATCTGTAGCCGTTTGTTCCCAACGAGGCAGAGATCCCTTATCTAAAGTGTTTCTGATTTCAGAATTGTCCCGCATTGGGAATATTTGCACACTCTTTTGCTGGCTGAACGTCTCTGATCTCAGCATCGGAAATACCAACTGCTTCTGAAACTTTGGGAGTAACGATACTGCACTCAAATGCTCGGGTTTTGAAACATTCTGGACTTGGGATGTTTGGATTAGGAATGTCCAACCTATCCTGCCTTTTTGGGAACATGCATTCTTTTAAGAAAAATGACTTGTTTGTGACTTAAATTTAGTGGCGGCGAAAAAGTCAGAGAGGCCGGGGATCCTGAAGTTGTGTCTGGGTCTGCCACTCACCTGGGACCCTAGGGTAATAATGGGGTAGTGGGAACTATTCCACAAGTGTTTGAAAAACATCAGATTTTCTGCTTGAATGTTCCGCTTTGTTTGTTTTTTTTTGAGTAGTTGATAAGAATGTAATTGTCTTCCTCCACTCCTTCAGGATAAAGGAGTCGGGATTTGCCCTAATCACCCAGACACCCTCTCTTCAAGTCTGGGAAGCTTAGGACTAGGAATGGGCCAGGACATCTAAAATTCTTCCCGAGGAGTTGCTGTTGGGGAAGATGTCATCACTGATTTCTCCTACAAGATGCCCAAATGGCAGAAGAAGTGATGTGATTGAAACTAATATTAAAACCATTATTACAACTATTTAAGCTAATATTAAAAGTAATATTTGGAGCTGGAGAGATGGCTTAGCAGATAAGAATAGTGGCTGCTCCTCCACAGGACCCAGGTTCTATTCCAAGAACGCACACGGTAGCACAGACATACATGAAGGCAAAATGCTCATACATTTAATTACATACAAAAACCCGTACAGCTAATAAAATACATTAAAAAAAAAAAAGCTAACCTCAGACTAACATTTGTCTGGTGTGATGGCACACACCTTTAATTCCAGCACTCAAGAGGCAGGTATATCTCTTACGAGTTTAGGGCCAGCCTTGTCTACATGGTGAGGCCTAGGCCAGCCATTTTGCTCAGCAGGTAAAGGCGCTAACCACCAAGCCTGACAGCCTGAATTTGATCCCTGGCATCCACATGGTGGAAGGAGAGAACTGGTTCCCACAAGTTGTGTTCTGACCTCTACATATATGCAATGGTGTGTGCACCACACACACACACACACACACACACACACACACAACTAAATAAATAAATGTAATGGAAACCAACATAGTTCCAACATTGAAGGATCTTAAACATCATGGCTGTAGCTACATGTCATGCAAACAAACTGGCCACCCCCCAGTGCCTGCTGGTCAGCACGGTTTAGTACTCTTGGGGAAGGTCCACCTATAGAATATGAAGTTGTGTATGCAGTAGGTACATTTTAGTACACGGCCAGCCACTGACTGCCAGGCTGCTGCATGGGCAGGGTGACTTTCACTGTGAGCTGCAGCCGAAGAGAGACCAGCTCGCTGCTAGAAAGTACACTTGCAGAAAAATGGCCTCTGACAGAGGCCTGCTGACTCATTGTTTTAACTTCTCTAGAAGATCAAAAAACACAGGTGTGGGCCAGCGCCGGCCTCTGTTCTTTTGTGACAAGTTATGGGTGTCATTTACGCCCCCTTTGGAAGCTCCTGGAGCCCCTGTCATTTTGCCACTGGCCTTTGTGCTGGCTCCCATTCAGAACTCGGGTCATCTGAATAAGCACAGAGGCACTGTCATTGTCCCCCTTGGTTACCCATCAACCATTTATCGCCTGCACCAGGCTGCCTGTTTCTATGGTTACCGCCACTGCTGTCAGTGGAATCTGGAGCTTGGGGGCAGGGGGCCGTCAGCAGCTACATGTGAAAGGTCATCTCCAGCAGGCGGTGGAGCAGCACCAGGCTTTGCTGGGTCCCTGGCCTGTGAGTCCAGCTCTGCAGAGATCACTGTGGTTGGGAAGGCCCTGTGTGGGCTGCTAGGAGAGATCTCTATGCCTTGACTACCAGTTGAGGAGTTGGAGGAGATGGGTGTTCAGGGCAGAGGAAGGCCTTTGGGGTGACCATCATCTTCTCTGTGGTTGGTAGGTGTTGGAGAAGAGGAAGTAGAGTTGGGAGGAATGGGTTTTTGTTTTGTTGTTGTTGTTTGTTTGTTTTTTGCTTTGTTTTGTTTGTTTTTAGAAGGGATGTTGATTTGTTTTTTGCTTTGTTTTGTTTGTTTTTAGAAGGGATGTTGATACATTATATCACATGTAACATATATGTATATTACATACATGTACATATATAGTATATAACATATGCCATATATATGGTATATAGCAGTCATCACCAAACACTTGGCTCAGGATGAGGTCTATGGAGGTTTAGGCTGTCTCCTTCCTGCTTCGTGTGTTTCTTCGTATTATAACCAAGTGACCGTCCCCGGGACCAAGGCCTCCCGTAGGTCTTTCAGTCTCTTGAGGATGCACGTGTAGATAGATGTCCGCCTGCTGCTCTGTGGGTACATCATGTTTAGATTTGGATCAAATCACTGAATTGTCTTCTGAAACCGCTTTGCTAACTGACATTCTTGTTGCTGCCAGCTAAGCGCATCCATGCGTACCCTCTCCAGTTTGCTCTTACCTCGTCTGACGGAGAACAGCCTCTCCATCACTTGCCTCTGCTTGCCTCAGGTGGGGCTGCCTTTCAGGCCTATTTCCTCTGAGGTCGGCCAGCTCCAACCGCTTTGCTTTTCCTTGGCGGTTTGGGTTTGGGGGTTCTCACCTTCTCCAGCACCCCCGTGTTGTTCCTTAAGGTCTCTTGGCACCATGCCCGTCTCCTTCCCGTATTAACTTAGAGAACTGATGAAAAGTGACACTCCGGGTTCTGTAAGTTCTCTGTGAAGCCTCCACCCCCACCCCTTCCTAAAGTGCCACTTTTATCACAGACTGCATTCCACAGGCACCGAGGAAGACATCTCACCGAGGTGTTCGTTTCCAGCTCACAGTGCCGGGGCGCCTTTGCTGCTGTTCACATTCCAGCAGGTTTGGGGGGCGTTGGAGCACATTGCTCGCCGTACCCTTCTATGTCCTGCGGCTGCTTTCCAATAAGCACGTGGAAAGGTCTCTTGGATTCAGAAAGTCCCCCGGGGAAGTCTGGGAGAATAGCATTGGATTTAGGAATTACCGTGGGTAGCCGGTGGAAGAGTGAGTGAGTGCCTAGCCCAACACAGGCCCAGAACCTCAATAAGACTTTAGTTGGAAAAAAGATCTTTGCAGATATGTTAAAGCTGAGGATCTGGTGGAGAGGACATCCCAGAGGAGGGTGGACCCTAAGTCCAGTGGCCTCTTAAAGTAGTAGTTCTCAACCTTCCTAAGGCTGCGACCCTTTAATATAGTTCCTCACGTTGTGGTGACCCCAACCATAACATTATTTTTGTTGCTACTTCATAACTGTAGTTTTGCTACTCTCATGGATCATAATGCAAATATCTGTATTTCCTGATGGTCTTAGGTGACCCCTGTAGAAAAGGGGTCACAAACCACAGTTTAAGAGCTGCTGTCTTTTTTGTTTGTTTGTTTGTTTGTTTGTTTGTTTGTTTGTTTTTCAAGTCAGGGTTTCTCTGTATAGCTCTGGCTGTCCTAGAACTCGCTCTGTAAACCAGGCTGGCCTTAAACTCATAGTGATTTGCCTGCCTCTGCCTCCTATGTGCCGGGATCAAAGGTGTGCGATGTACCGCCGCTCCTGCTGCCGCCGCCACCCTTTGAGAGCTGCTGCCTTAAAGAAAGAGATAGGTGGGGACAGAGCTCAGCAGTGCCAAACCTGCCCAAAGTACCTGCCGGAGGTCCCGTGTGTATCCCTGTGCCAGGAAGGGGTCAGAAACAGGGAAGAGAGGGTATGTGAAGATGGGCTAAGATTAGGGTGATGTACCCACAATGCCCAGGACTGTTGACTCCCACCAGAGGGAAAGAAGCTTGGGTGGACTCTCCCTTAGAGGCTCTGAAAGAAACCGTTCATGCCCACAGTTTGAACTCAGACTTTTCGGCCTCCGCAACTGTTAACCCGACTTACTGTTCCAATCTACAAGTCTCTGGTAATTTGTCACAGTGGCTGTAAGAAACTACTACCTCTGGGAACAAATGACCCTTTCCCCAAATACCTTTCCTGTTTCGGGACATTGTATGTAGCCCCCCCCCCCCCCCCCCGCTTCTCTTTCCCTCTCTTTCTAAATGAGGTCCTACTAGGTAGCACTGTCTAGCCTAGAACCTGCTATGTAGATCAGGTTGGCTTCAAACTCAAGAGATTTGCCTGCCTCTGCCTCCTAAATGCTAGCTTAAAGGTGTGGACTGCATACCGAGATTGTATTTTTTTTTTTTTTTTTTTTAAGATTTTGTTTTTGTTTTGAGTCAGGGTTTCTCTGTGTAGCCCTAGCTGTCCTGGAACTTTCTCTGTAGACCATGCTGGCCTTGAATGCAGAGATCCACCTGTCTCTGCCTCCTGAGCACTGGGATTAAAGGCATGAGTGCGTCACTACTGCCTGGCTAGGATTATTTTTATTGTTCTTATTTTATGTGAGGTTTGTCTGTATGTATGTCCACCGTATGTATGCAGTTCCTGAGCAGGCCAGGAGAGGGCATCAGATTCCCTGGAACTGGGGTTATGGATGCTTATGAGCCATCAGGTTGGTGCTGGGAACTGAACCCCAGTTCTCTGGAAGAACAGCCCAAGCTCTTTTACTGCAGAGCTGTCTCTCTAGCCCTTTGTCTTATTGTTGTCTTTTGTGTACTTGTTTTCCTTCTGGCCATATTTCTAGGAATTTTATGCCTTTCACTGCTGTTATAAAAGAGATTCTTGGCTGCTCATAATCCCTGTGATTGCGAGGCAGAGCAGGTGGATCTCTGTAAGTCTGAGGCCAGCCTGGTCTACATAGCCAGTTTCAGGATAGCCAGAGCAACAGAGAGAGACCCTGTTTCAAAAAAATAGAATAAAATAAAATGACATGAAATAACAATAACATAAAATAACAATAAAAGGGACTTTTTTTTTCCTGTTTTTTTGTTTTGTTTTCCAATCACATTTTCCAGTATCTGTTGGGTGTTAGGAAGCACTGGTGTTTTGACTGGTGGTTTTGTTCTCAGCCTTCACATCAAGCTCTTACTAATTAAAATAATTCATTGATTGATTTATTCATGGCAGCTGCCAAATTGACTCTAAATGATACATGTGTTATTCCTTTCCTTCATGCCATCTCTTTCTTTCTTTTTTTTTTTTTCTGATTTTGTGATCAAAGTTTTATTTTTACTTGTTAGGTAATGTGCAGCCCATACTCACTTGTTTATAGGCAAGGGGTAGGATTTTCTGCCATAAAGTCCAAGAGTCCAGACTTGCTTCCCCCCTCCTCTGCCCCCTCCCCTTCTACTTTCTCTGAGATAGGGTCTTACCATGTAGCTAAGGTTTGCTTAGAACTCAGGACCCTTCTGCCATAGCCTTCCTAGTGCTGGGATCATAGGCATGTGCTGTTATTACATAGGCTTAGAGTTAACTCCTGTGCACAGACACTGTTGACAACAGTTGTCAGTAATGAGTAAGATCATTTCTGATACCTCATGAAAAATTAAGCTGTTTCCTCAGTCCATATTTCTTTAGCCAGACTTTTTACTGAATCCCAGGCTCACTGTGCTTGCATTAGAAATTGCAGCCAATGCACTAAGACAAGAAAAAATTAAATGTAAATTTTGGAAAAAGGAATGGACACTACTCTTTTTTTTTTTTTTTCCTTCCAGAGACAGGGTTTCTTCATGTAGCTCTGGCTGTCCTAGAACTTGCTCTGTAGACCAGGCTAGTCTTGAATTCAGGAGGTCCACCTGCTTCTGCCTCCCAAGTGCTGAAGTTAAAGGCATGTGCCACTACGTCCAGCTAGATTAGGCGCTACTCTTATTCACAGATGATAAAGTGTTTTTCCAGGGGTTGGGGCTGTGCTGAGCTGAGCTTTTCCAGATTCTTGTCTTATTCCAGAAAAAAATAAAAATAAAAATAAGGGCACATAGAGAGTACAAATTTTTGAGAGCACCAGGAAGCCCAGAACGAGTGAGGTCCTGAGTGAATATGTGTTGTTGACATGGGCAAAATCCTTTGAAGGATCTCATAGCCTCAGACCCACGGGAAAATGGCAACATTTTCCTTCCATCCCAGAGGTTGAGGCTCATAGGCACGGCAAAGCCTTGCTCTGGTCCATATGTGGACCTTGTCCATGTGGGCAGAATGTGCCCACCATAGCTTTATCTTCCCCCTTCTAGGTGTTTATGGCCTGCAGCTCCTGAGCTTCTAGGGGGCTGGGGTTTCTCCATCAGAGCCCCGTCCACCTGATGCCATTTTCTCTGTGTATGGTTGTCTGTCTTCACTCTCAAGCCTAGTCAGGTCAACTCCCTGGAGCCATGCAAGGACTTGACAGAGGATACATTATAAGGAAAGCAGAGGTATGGATTGGAAATTCACTATCAAGATTAACAGCAGGCTGTATGATTGAGGGCATTCTGAGGTTTGCTGGGTTGTTGCCTGGGGCTTCTTCTTATGGGGGGTTTGGTTACTAGGAACATAGTTTGGGTGGTTGTAGGAGTACTTTTTATCTATTTTACTGGAATTCTTGTACCTCTACCTCCCTTAAACCCTCCACCATTAGGTAGGAGAGAAAGGTTAGAGGGAAAGGGGCAGCATATGTCTCTTTAGACTACTTCCTGCTTTTAAGGGAAGTAGTTCCTTAGGGCAAGTCCAATCTTTGTAGTCACGATATCCATCAGTCCAGTAAACCAGCAAAGGAGAAAATAGCAAATGCAGCAGCAGGACAAACCAGAAGGGGTGGGCAGCAGCAGGGAGCACAGCAGCCACCTCAGGCCCTCCAGAGCCCCCCAGAATTAAACTGTCTGCAGCTGGCACAGATCACGCCCCTGCCAGAGCGCGAGACAATCACAGTTAATAGTTGTGGACAAAGTAAAGCAGCCCCATATCCCACATCTGGGATTAAAACAAAAACATGTTTACTTATTAACATAACTGAGTTTTTAAAGGAACCAAAACTTGCATTATGGATGGTTATCTGGTGATTAACAAAGTAGCTTATGTTCCTATCCATAATGCATCTGGGTTTAAACATAGGCACAGCTGGTTATGCATAGCCTTAAGATGGTAAATACGAGTTCACTTTGAGGACATAGTTCGCCTGGTTGTGCCTCAGCCCAAACCTGTTTGGGCCAGATCAGCCTTCCAAATCTCATTCCAGAGGTAAGCTGAGTAAGATAGAATAGAATCCAAATTGGATGGTCATTAAGGAGAGAAGAACTTACTCCATTGTTCAGAGTGGAGTGTGTTGTGCCTGCACAGGGGATGCAGGTGAGGGTCCCTGGCTGCCAAGTGCATTATTACAAGAGCCATGCGTGAATTACCTGAACCAAGCGGAGTCCATGATTCCCTATGCTTGTCTGCCTCGGCTATGTACAAAGGCAATCCAAAAGAATATGCAAATATCCAATGCAAATAATAGGTGTCTTGAGCAGGATCATAGGATACTTAGAAATGCTTTCTTCACTGAGTTGCTTTTGGTCAGTGTTTATCATAGCAACAGAAAGCAAACCAGCACCCTGTTGTTCTTAGCAACGGCCAACAGTTCTGGCATGATCTCTGGTCAGGATGCTTTTTGCTGGGTGGCCCTCAATGGGTGCTCCTCTGTGGGTGACCATCATCACCAAAGTTCCTCTGTCTGATGCTTCACCTTCCTCACAAACCATATTTGCAGGTCTGTGGCAGATGTAACCATCACCGGTCGTGGCGTCCACAGAAATGTGGTCTGACATCTAGAAATTTCTAACCTGCTTTTGAATCGAGGCTTCCTACCTGCATGTTTTGAGGACCGGAACGTAGTAGGTTTGCTGAATTGCTCCAATGGAGAGTCACAGCCTTAATGTTTCCTCTAGCTCTCTAGGCTTATCTGCTGCTGCTGCAGTTGGGAGGAGTTGCTGAGAGCATCAGGACCCCAGCACAGTGCAGGCCCACGAAACCCGGAGGCTCATTTTTTGACAGGCAAAGATTAAGGCTGCTGAGGTCCAAAGAGCAGAAGCCACAGCACTGGTCTCGCGTCGTCTCGGAATGCTGTGTCACTGCTAGCAGATGCCATAGCCTCTCTCTTCGGTACTCACCAAGGGGCACAAAGCACCAGGAGAGACGCTGTCTCTTCTGCCTCGGGTTGCTATGGCAGCGAGCATGGCACGGCTGCTCTGCCTAACGCTCTCATGACTTGGCTGCCAGCTGAAATGTCCTGAGCTGTGATTAGTAACTAATTATCCTTCCGCCTGGGAGACCCCACCGTAGATGGGCCTGCCTCAGGCGCGCTCCGTGCTGAAGGAGATCTAGGTCTTTCCCGCAGCGTCCCCACGGTGTTATTGAAAGTATGAAAGAACTCCATCCCAGAGTATTCTAGAGTGGCCCCCAATGCTAAGCCCCCCTCCCGTCAGCCTGTGGTCTCCTTGAAACGTCAGTGGCAGGCTCAGGAGCCATGCTGTGCTCGCCACCACCTCTTCTTCCTCAGATCTGAGGCTAGCTAGAAAAGAGATGAGTCCTCCAGAGGAAGAGGGTGAGATTGGCACCTCCACGGTCCCTTCTAGCCACGGTAGGTTGAACCCTGACTGCACCTGCAGTGAAGTCTCGGGTGGTAGTTACTTTTGGAGTTTCATATACCCGAATACTCATGCCAGGAGACAACTCCTGATCCCTGTGACTAGTTTGTCATGTTGTCCCTGAGCAGGTGCCAATGGCCCTCAGGCTGTTTGTTTATCTTGAAGAAGCCTCAGCACTTCCCACAGTGTGCACAGGAAGAGAACGAGGGTGGTGCTGAATGACCCTGCCCGGTAGAAAAAGAGATTTTGTTTAGACCCAGGGTTCTCCCTCTATGAGTTGTGACCCCTTTGACAAACATCTGTCTCCAAAAACATTTACATTGCGATTCATAACAGTAGTAAAATTACAGTTATGAGGTAGCAACTAAAATAATTTTATGGTTTGGGGGTTCACCACAACATGAGGAGACTGTATTAAAGGGTCCCAAGCATTAGGAAGGTAGAGAACCACCAGCTTTAGACTCTGGTGGTCAGTTTTGGTCAACCTGAGACCAACTGGGGTCACCTGGGAAGAGGAAACCTCAGCTGAAGAGTTACCCACATTGAATTTTCCTGTGGGCGTGTTGGTGAGGCATTTTCTTAATTGCTAGTTGATGCGGGAGGTGCCCGGCCCACCAAGGGTGGGGCCACCCCTACACAGGTGGTCCTGGGTTCCATAAGAGAGCAGGCTGAGCAAGCCTTGTGGCGGGAGGGGCAAGCCAGTAAGCAGCACTCCTCCGAGGTCTCTGCTTCAGTTCTTGCCTCCAGGTTCCTGCTTGGGTTCCTGTCCTGACTTCCTTTGTTGATGAATGGTGCCTGCACAACAGCAGTGTAAGCCAAATGACGCCTTTTCTCTTCCAAGTTGTTTTTGGTCCGTGTTTTTTTTTTTAATTATTATTATTTTTAATAACTTGTTTATTTTGATTTTATGTACATTGGTGTTTTGACTGCATGCGTGTCTGTGTGAGGGTGTCAATCCCCTTGGTCAGTGTTTTATAACAGCAGCAAAAGCAAACTTAAGACAGACCTTCTCAATCTTGGATATTGAACCCACGGCCTTGTGCATGCCGGGCAAACACTGTGCCCCCAGCCCTAGACTTTGTTTTCCACCTAGAAAAATGTTGAATGTCTCCTGTCCTTCTCATCAGCTTTTAAGTCCTTTGTCCTAGTACCAGGCACCCCTTTCTAATCTGGATAAAGATGTGCTCCGGTGGGAACAGCACGGGCTCCTGGTTTAAAACAAAGGGGCCAAGTTCCTAAGGAAAATAGTGGCTAATTTTTGTCCATGGCTGGAAGTTCCTGAGAAGGAAATGTAAGCAGGGCTGGTGCTGCTGAGTTAACACCATGTAGGTTTACTTCTCGCTTCTTTGTGTAAATAACACCCAGGTGCAGCTAAAACCAAGGACAGCTGACAGGTTTCAGAGACTCATTTCCTAATGAGACAGAGTTGGTAGGTTAACATGGGGAGCTGCCTCATCTTCCTGGGATGGCTAGGAGGGGGCCCTGACATGTCTGGAGCTCAGGGTGGGGGTGGGGTGGCATCCCCAGTCATAGCATCCTCACCGTCCCCTCACTTCTACCTCTAAGGTGCCCAGCCTGCTGTCCTGACAGCTGGGCCCTGTGCCTGTTTCCACTCAGTGTTGTCCACCCATTGCAGGGCATCTGTCAGGGAAGAGGAAGCCCAGAGAGCCTCTTTACCTGTGAATATTAAAAATAGAGGGAATTTCATTTTTTTTTACAGCTTACATATATGTACTAAAATACATATTATTGGGGGGGGGGACTAGGTATTTTTAGCATTCTGGTGTAGCATACAAAATGACAGATACTTACTGTGTGTGTTGGTTGGTTCACACCTACTGTGTGTGTGTTGGTTGGTCCTCCTTCCCTGCCCACTGCCCCCTTCAAGCACTTTTACCTCCAACAGTCCACTTTCCATTCTTACACAGCTAATATGCTGCCCTCCATCCCTCCCCGCTCCTGGAAGCTTCTTTTCCCCTCTCACGGTTTCCTTTTTGTTTTATGGCCCGTGTCTTTACTCAGTTTCACATAAACACATTCACAAATTACAAGCTAGGATCCCCATATGAAAGAGAGTGTTTAATATGATTTCCAGAGCCAGCCATTTTCCCGAAATTCTCCCAGCTTCTCTCTTGTTTCTGGCTGAGTAAGTTTTTGTCCTGTATATTGTCCCTATTTTCATTATCCATTCATCTGTTGATGGGCATCTGGGCTGCTTCCATTTCTTTCTGTAGTGGTTTTTAAATGGGGGTGATTTTTGTTGCCAAGAGATACTTGACGGTGGCTAGAGACTCTCTTGCTATCACTGTGGGAAGCGGGTACTCCTGGCACGTCATGTGTCTCGGGAGGCATGGGACACAGCTCAATGTCCTGGGATGCACAGGACAGATACCGGCGTGATGGGATTAGCCAATCTGGGATATCCCTGGTGCTGAGGCTGGGAAGCTGCCTAGGTAGCTGCTGGACAAATATGTGTCCTGAGTGCAGCTTTGGGGAGTGTGAGTGTGTGTCCTTATTGCTGCGCTGGTGAACTTACGGGGGCATAAAAATTCTTTGTGTGCAAGAGGCAGTCAGCATGGTAAGTGGAGCACAGGACCCAGAGTTCTGGCATGTCATTAACCAACCAAATGACAATGGACAAGTTGCGCGACCTCCTGACCCTCTTGGGCCTAGTCTGTGACCAAAGGGAATTGAAGCCTGGAGGGTCAGGAGGCAGTTCCCAGAGCAGGTGGCTCGCTGCCCCAGAGGCAGCAGTGACACCAGAAGGCTTTTCTGTACCTGACGATGGCCAGTGCAGTGGCTACTGGGGGCCAGTTTGTAGGGCCGTAAAAAGTACAATAATTTGGACAGCAATTGCCCAGCTTGTGCCCTGAAGTACACGGGTGACTGTCTTTGTGCATACTTGCGTGTGCGTGTAACCCACACCCCTCTAGTGACCCTAAGCAATCCCTCTGTGCTCCACGGCAGACCTAGATGATTGACAGGACCCAGTGAGTCAAGGCCTGTGCTGGTTAGCTTTTTGCCAACTTGACACAAACCAGAGTCGTGGGGGAGCGGGGAGAACCTCAACTGAGGACAGCAGATTGGCTCTTAGGTAAGCCTGTGGGGCATTTTCACGATCCAGGATTGATGTGGGAGGGCCCAGCCCACTACAGGCATTGCAACCCTAAGCAGGTGTCCCAGGTTGTAGAAAATGCAAGCTGAGTAAGACTTGGAGAGCAAGCCAGGAGGCAGCCTTCTCCACAGCCTCTGGTACTGGGGATGTGTAAGCTAAATAGACCTTTCCTCCTCCAAGCTGCTTTTGGTGGTGGTCTTTACACGGCAACAGAAAGAAAACTAGAAAGTATACCTCTGCCTAGACAGGAAGGCCTTGAACCCCACTCCGAGGGGACATGGGGGACTCTTGGCAGGGTCTTTACACAGGGGCACTTCCTTGATCTGCAGTCTTGTGTGTGGGCACCGTGGCCAGAGTGTGGAGGCTCGGACTCTGGGACAGGGCCAGTTTGCATGTGAGCTGGACAGCACTTTTGGCCATGGGGGTTCACAGTTCTTGCAGTGTGGGGGTCACAGAAAAGAAAGAAGTGGATTTCTTAGAGTCAAGGCTGCCCCAGTGTGGGCCCTGTCTCATCTTTGTGTTGAGAACAGTCATGGGCCCCCTGTACTCCTTGGGGATCTAAGCGATTGAGAAGGGGTACCTGCACATATGTAGGTGCTCAGGCCTTCTCTGGCTTACTAGCAAATGCTTGGCAGTGCTAAGGGAGACTCCCTTCGCCTGGAACAGAGGGTGGGAAAGCCTCGCTTGAGTTAATTGGTAAACATACCGTGGTCAACAGGCACAGCACCCCTCCTGCCACTGAGCCGGGAAGAAATGGTCTCGATGTAATTACCAGCCAGCTTATTTGGCTGTGAAGATTGGAGGAACCAGGGACGGCAGCCATATGTTGGCTTAAGAATACGGAGCAATGAAAATGCTCTTACACAGTCCTGGGTTGGTGACAACTGAAACTGAGTATTCGCTTTGGCAGAATGAAGGTGCTGACACTGGCCATCTCATCAGTGTTTATAACCAGCAACGAAGTACCCAGCCTGGCAGTGGGTGTGGGTGCTGTGGCCCCAGCTAACTTACCCCTTCTTGCTCCTTGGCCCTGAGTGATGTTTGCTAAAGGGAGCGGCTCACCAATGTTCTAAAGAAAATGGTTTCTGCAAGGCTTGCAGTGCGAAGCTGGGATGGGATGTTTGTTCTGGGACCCATGGCCAGTCGCACGTGGCATCGACTTCTCAGGCCTGGGCAGAATCCCTGACTCAGGTGTGAATGATCCAAGCCACCTTCCATGAGCCGTCTCCAGCTCAGGCATGCACACAGGCCTCTGAACTTTCCAGGTGCACATTTCATCGGCACCGGGGGGCTGGGGGTGGGCAGGGTACCCAGGGACTCCCAGGCAGAACGCATGGGCTGCTAAGTAGGACTGTCATTCCAGTTGTCCCCAAGTCCCTGAGAGGCTGAGTTGGGGGGAGGGCATAGGTTTGCTGTGCATCTCTCGGTTCTGCCCGGAAGACATCGCTTGTGTTGTTATTAGTTTTTGGTATCACAGCGTGGACTCCCAGTCCCCATCAGGAGTTGACCACACATTGAACATGATTTCCATGTTCACGCAGCTGCTGCCCATCCCCTGGTGGACTTGCATGCAGCTTGAAGGGAAACCGAGAGCAGCCATCTTTCATTCCTCCCCCATGCACCCTGGTATCCTCTCCACCACCCCATCATCCTTGCTAGCCTCCCCCACCTCCCACTAGCACCCAACTCCTCTCTTGCATTGCTCTCCCCCACGGCTCTTCCTACCAGGTCACTGTGTGGCTTATCTGCCCCTAGCAGGCTGAGGCCATCTTGAGGGCACCACTGTTAGGTTTCCTCTTGGCACCCTGACGCCTCACCTGGCACACACAGTGCTGCAGATATTTGTTGAATTAATGAGTGATGACATTTTTAATTAGGGTTCCTTTGAGTTTAGGTTGCAGATTAGAATCTCGAGAGACTTTATGCCAGGTAATTTTTAATTGTGAATGAGTGTACCCGGAGCCAGCTGCAGTAATTACGGAGCAAACGTACCCACCATTTTCAAGATCCTCGGGGAGTTCGGAGAGGGAAATCCAATTTGTTTCTGCTAAATCTTCCCTTATCCTCTTAGTAAGAGGATATTGGGTATTAATCTCTTCCATCTGTTCAAACTCAGGCTGGAGGCGCTGCTGGAGGGGGTTGCAAGCTGAGGTGGTGTGAGTGGGTGCAAGTCTCCGTGTGAAGGCTAGAGGCCATGTGCACAAGGGACTCAGCAAAGGAGTACACAGTTGGAGGGAACCCCCTCCTCCTCCAGAGCCAGATGGTACAGAAAGACAGGAGAGACCTGTCAGACTTCCTGGAGTTGAAGCAGGCAGGTAAGGGTGAGGGACACGGGCTTTTAAGAGACCTCTGCAGACCCTTTCTGGAATGCATGTGACTGCAGATAGTGTTAGAGCCCTGTAGCAAGTTAAGAGTTGGTTCCGGAGTGCCACCCAAGCCTGTAAATGTCATTCGTAGTCGTGGCAAGACGAAACAAGCAAAAGTGCTGCCCAGAAGTTGGCTCTTGGAAGCAGCAGATGCCCCGCCCCCTTTCCCTCCCCCACCCCCATCCCATCCTGCATGCTCCTCACCTCAAGAGCATCCCTGAGCAGCCCATAGCTGGGATAGCAGAGGGGCCCTAGGGCAGTGCCTCGTGGACCAGCCCACGTGGGTGAATGTGAAAGAGAAGCCTTGCCGGCCTCTGTCTTTGAGCGGCTTGCGCTCTCCGTAGCTACAGAGAGGCACTCAGTGAGGGTAAGCCGTAGATGGGGAGGCGCCGGCTGCCAGACTCTGCCTTCGCCTTCGTTGCTGTGCTCCCTCGGCTCCTCAAGTCCTGCTAATGAGCTGGGTGAAGCTGCTGAGTGGTGTGGGCACTCTGCCCACCCCAGCCGCCAGCCCACACGGGGGGGGGGGGTGATCCAAGCCCATGCTTGGATCTTCGCGCTGGCTGACCTCAAAATAGGCCCATCTCATTAGTTTCATGAGGAAGGAGTCTGGTGGCAACAAAGACCAAGGAGAGGACCCAGAAACCGCTGTGACAGAGAGCTTGTCTAGAGGCAGGGGATAGTTTGAGGTGGGAAAAGGCTTTTGTTCCCGCTTTTGAATACAGGCAACTAATTCCACCATCTGGAGGAGGGGAGAGAGGCCTGGAAGACGTACATTAAAATACTCACCCATAGAAAGCCGGTCATGCCTCCCTAAAGACATAGTATGTTAGAACTCACACTTTCCTGTTCGCTTGAAGAGCCCCTTTCACAGGGGTGGGGGTGGGGCACCAACCTCTCATTTCTTCCACCGGCTGGGCTGCAGTTAACAATCTGGAAAAAAAAGAAAAAGAAAAAAAACTACTTGTGTATCACTCTTCGAATGCCATGCTAAATGAGCTTTTTGAAATTCAGGCCTGGAATTTTGTTAACAAATATTTAACTAGGGAGGAAAGAAAGAAAGAAAGAAAAAAAAACAACCCAAAACACCCAAACCTGCAGTAGCAGGTTGTGAGTCAGACTCTAGTCCAGCCTTTGATCTGTTCCCCCAGAAGAGAAACCCCTCCTTCACCTGACTGAAAAGAACTGGGAGTCATGGAGGTGACCTGCATGCCCTTGGTGATAGAGGAGGCCATGTGGATAGTTGATCCCCAGCATCTGATGGAGTGATGTGAGTGCCAATTCTGTTACCTCTCTTAGCCATGGTAACTTGGGTGCTGCAGTGGATGAATAGACTGAGGGCCCTCAGGTGTGTCCTGGGCTGAGGGCTCTGACTTGGTGGGTGTGACTGGCCTGTAGGGGTGGGAGTTAGGGCCTAAAACAGCCTCGAAGGAGTATTTGCATTTTAGACAGTAAAACTATTCTGGAAGTCACTTGAAGGGTCCCTGAGTGGCTAAGAGCTTGAGGCCCTGTCCCCATTAGATGCTGCGGAAGCTCTGTCCCTGTAAGATGATGGGGCCTGCCATGGGCTGGGCAGAGCCCTAGGGAATGCTCCTGTCCTCTTTAGGTCTTATGGGAGGAGAGGGAGTGGTCTGGCTGCTGGACTATGTGCAAGCTGTGGTTCCTGATGCCCTGCCCTCACCTTTGAAGCTGGTTCCTAGCAACTTCCTCTTGTCTTTTTCTTTGGTCTTCCAGCACGAGGGGTATGGACAGTGCCCTCGTAGGTGGATCTAGGAACCAGGATGCTCTGTGTTGATGTAACTGCTGGTTGTTACTGACCTGGCTGTGGTGCCTGGTGCTGTGGGTGCTGGTCGCCTAAGATAGGCACATGGTTGGTACAGCAAAGCCTCTATTCCCTGTGCTTGTTGCAATTGTATGCTAATGATTACTTTCTCTCTAGGAAATGTTAGAGTCTGGAGACTGACAGGCCTCATTGCACACAACAAGCACATTCTGGACAGCTGTGTTCCCTAAGTTGAATCCCCGAGCCTCTGTGTGTCCCAGGAGCCTCATCCTCGGTGTAGCATCAGCTGCTTGAGCCTGTACTGTTGACCAAATGCAGTTGCAGAAACATGGCGGTCCTCACAGAAGGGCAGAAAAGCCAAGGCTCTAGGTTTGACTGATGAGGAAATAGACACAGGCAGGTTTTGTTGGCTTGCCGGGGATCCTGGAGGAAGTAGGCCATGCAGTGAGATTGTGAGCTTAAATTCTTTTAGTTAATAAGGCTAAAAACCCAAAGAAGAGTCCGTGACTCCCTTGTCACTTCCTTGTGTCTGCTGTCTCATTCCTTTGCTGTTTGTGGTAGGCAGAACATGTTTTGAGGGACTGGCTGCTTCAATCCGAGAGATACTGAGAGAAACAGCATAAAAAGAAGAAAGGTTTATTTTGACTCATGGTTTCAGAGGCTTCCGCTCAGAATCATCTGGATCTGTTGTCCTGAGCCTGAGGTGAGACAGAAATACGGCAGTAGGAGCGTGCAGCTGAGGCAGGAGACTACTTACCTTATGGTGACCAGGAAGCAGAGAGATAGGGAGAGGAAGCTGGGTCATGATACATATTCTTCAAGAACACACCAGAATGACCTACTTCCTCCAGTCAGGTCCCATCTTCTGTGGCTCCTCCCACCCCCGTGGCTCCTCCCACCTGGTCACCCGCTGGGCACCAAGCCTTCAGCACATGAACCATGGACTTCAGAACTCCCTGTCTTGATGGCTGTGTCAGGGGTGCAGCGCCAGTGCTGCTGCCTCGGGGGGAGGGGGGCACCTGAACTTGGCCATACCAGGATATGTGGGATTTTTTGTTTGTTATTTTTTGAGACCAGGTCTCTTTGCATAGCTGTGGCTGTCCTGGAACTCGATCTGTAGACCACGCTGGCCTCAAATTCACAAAGATCCTCCTGCCTCTGCCCTCACATATTGGGATTAAAGGTGTGTACCACCACCGACTGACAGGGTATCCGCTGGTTTTGATGTTGGGAAGAGCAGATTTTGGATGAGAGTGTAGGAGGCAGAGTTGGGGGTTAACAAAGCTATCTTAATACAGACTTTGAGGAGGGAAGGATCAGAGAAAGAGCAGTACTTGGAAAGGGCATGGATTTGGGCTCAGAGAGAGAGCCAGTTTACTAAAAGATACTTTTAGCACAGAGAGATACCCTCAGGCCAAGAGTAAGACTTACCCAGGTGTGGATACGGACTCCTCAGGAGTTGCAATTAAGTGTCGTAGTCATCTGTGCCATTTGGGTGGCCCTCATGTTACAATTCAAAGGTTGCTATCCCTTTGAACTTTTCCCATCTCTTCTTGATAAGTGGGACTATAGGGTAGCTCTGGAGGTGACTTCAAAGGAATTATAATCTGATGAGGTAGAACCAGGGGCCACTAAGAGTGTTGTACAAGCGGTTTCTGTGAGATTCTTAAAAAACTGCAGGTTGACAGCTGAGAGGGGAGAAAGGCTTTTAAGCAGTTGTTAATTATGCTAGCTTTTTTCCTTGCCACGTCTCCAAGGTAAAGGGCTCATTTCTCAGGTCCCTAGAACTCAACCTGTCTTTCTATCCTCGATGGATGAGGGGCCTCGCTGGGTTAGTTAGATAGAAACCGGGAATGTTCAGAAGACTCTTAAAGCCCTAGGCCAGAGCAGGCTGCTTCTCTGTGGGACAGAGCCTGGCAGGGCTGCAGAATGCAGCTAGCAGGGGTGGGGTGAGGTGGGGTGAGGTGGGGTGGGGTGGGGTGGGGTGGGGTGGGATGGGGTGTTGACTAAAAGCTCTCCTCTTTGTTGTTCATTGCCCTCTTGGGCTGGTGGCATGTCTGGGGCTGGAGAACATATGGCCATCCACTGGCAAGTGCTCAGGGCACCTTGTTATGCTGGATGGCGTCATCTGGCTTAAAACCAGGCGCTCACTTAAGCCCTCATTGTTGGTTAATCTTTGCCTGGGGGAGCTTCACCCATTTTACTAGGAGGAGGTAGAAAGGTGGCTTTCTGAATGTGGCAGGGAGGGGGGAAGCTGGATACCCCTCCCCATCGGCCCCAGCCAGTGTCACCTTTGGGGCCCAGCTGGCAGAGGGAGCCCCAGACAGTGCTGCTAGGAAATGTGGAGGCCCCACTTGGGCTGAGCTGGCAGCATCTAGGGCTCCGAGCCAGGAGTCCCCAGCCCTGCTGCCTCCTAGGCTCTGGGTGCTCTGAGAGCCTAAGCTAGAAGAGTCTCCATGGCTTATGTTTCCCAGAGCAGGGTGGTTGCTGGGTATGATTCTGCCCCCACAGACATTGGACAATGGATATGGCTTTGGTTGTGACAACGCAGAGAGAGGCGTGGGTACTGGGTGGAAGCCAGGTACTCTTCAAAATGTCCCACAGGGAGCCATCACCTGCGGTTACCAGTGTCAGCCCTGCCCTTTGACATCATTTGATGTCCTACCAGAAGGGAGGTTAGGGGACTCCAACTTTGGGCCCATTCAGCAGAAGAATTCGTACACGTTCTTCATGGGCACTGGGGATAAAATGAGGGGGGACAACGTAAGCTCCCCCAACCAACTCTCTGTGTGATTCTAACCGAAGCCTTGGCGTGGCTTTCCCGTGGGCACCGAATGCACCTGCCAATGGGTTTCTTTCACAATGTCTAGTAAGCTATATAAACAGATGGTGGTGGCTTTGGCTCTGTGTGAGCCGTAACTCAGCATTCCAACAGCCAGTGAGTTTGTTAGCCCGTGGTTAGCAGGTGGCTACCTGGCTTTTTGAGAGAGAAGGTAGCTTTGCCGCAGACAATAAGTCTCTTTATCTCCCCTCGACTTCATTCTCCATCTGGATTTTAAGGAAGTCATTGAAGGAAGTTTCCTTCTTTTGGGTAATCTCACACTAAAAATAAAACGATCTGTGTTAAGAATCACGATTGCAACTCCTTTTAGAAAGCTTTTCAAAGTTAGATATGAAGGGCTGGAGGGGTGGCTCATAGGTTGAGTGCATACAGCTCTTTCAGAGGAGGACTTACGCCACCTGTAACTACAGGTCCAGAGGCTGTCCTGGACTTGCTTTGTAGACCAGGCTGGCCTCGAACTCAAGATGTGCCTGTCTCTGGCTCCCCAGGTGCTGGGATTACAGGCGTGCACCACCATGCCCTGTTCTTTTCTCTCTCTCTTCATGCAGTATCTCACCCTGTATCCCTGATTGAATTGGCACTCTCTATGAAGGCCTGGGTGGCTCTGAACTCTTAGCATCCTCCTGCCTCCCTGAGCTGGCCAAGCAGATGGCAGTTTTCAAAGAGAGCATTTCTAGAGCAATGTTGCTGAAGGCCATGTGGCTTTACTGAAAATGATCAGTGTGGGATCTGAGCGGAGGGCTCCAGATACCTTTGTCTCATTTATTTTCTCCTTTTCCATCTAGTTGTTTGTTCTTTTTTTAATCAGTGGTATACTTTACGTGACTTAAGCTTTGCCACTTTAACCGTTTCTTATTACATGTATGTGGGCATGTGCATATGTGGGGTTGGTGCACACACGCATGCATACACAGGGAGGCCATAGGACTGCTTATAGGCGTCAGTTCTCTCTTCCCATCACGTAGGCCCTGGGGATCCAACTGGGGCTGTCAGATTTGGTGGCAAGCACCTACACCTGCTGAGTCATCTCTCCAGCCATGCTTTGACGACTTTTGAATGGATGGCTCAAGGACATTTACTTCACCGTCGCTGGTGTGCAGCCGGCACCATTGTCCGCCCCTAGAACACTCATCTTCCTCTTGTTAGATAGAAGCTATTACTGTAAAATATAACCTCCCAGGCCACCAGCTCGGCGACCTCCGTTTACTGACTGCCTCTCTGAATCTGGCCTCTTTGGGAACCTCTTTTCCACAAGACTTATGCTGGCTTTGACCGCAGAGCCTGAGGACCCTCAGGGTCCAAGTAGCCCAGCGGTCCTCGACCTTCCTAATGCTGCGACCCTTTAATACAGTTCCTCGTGTTGTAGTCATCCCCAACCATAAAATTATTTTCATTGCTACTTCATAACTGTAATCTTGCTACTGTTACAAATCGTAATGTAAACATCTGATGTGCAGGGCATGACCCGCAGGTTGAAAACCAATGAAGAGGTCAGTTCTTGCTTCCTTCGAAGTTTCTTCATTTCTTGTGCTACTGGAAGCCGACTTCTCTAGATCGTGTTGTATCTTTCTTGAGCCCTCCGATACCAATGGCTGGGGTGGGGGGGTGTTGTTTCTCCTCTAGGTCTTGAGAGAAAAGCACTTCCTTGACATTTACAGTGTGAAGAGTTTAAGAGTAGAGCGAGGTGCTAGGTAACAGTGTCTTGGCAACTGGATGGGCGTGGAGAGAAGTGGGTGTTTTGTTTGGATGAGTGGGCTTGAAGCTCTGAGGTTTCAGGAGCTCACCACAGCGCTCTCGGCTGACGGATCCCAAGCCTGGCTAAGAAAGGACCTGCTGCTAGTAAATCACAGGCCACACCCACTGGGGGAGCCCTGCAGCCCGAAGCTGCCTGAAGTTCTGGAAGTTACAGGTGGAAAGTGTCCTCACATGTGCACGTTAAGCCTGTTCATAGTGGTGGCGGCAGCAGAGAATGTTGTCTGCATGCACAGACATGGGCTGGAGTCTGCCTTCTATGCCTGACTTCTCCCGGCATCCCAGTGAGGCCAGATGCCGCCCTGCCTAACTCCCTTAGCAGACATGCTAAAGGGCTTATACCTGGGACAGCTGACCTGGTTCCCTGTGGAGCGAACCAGAGGTCAGGATGGATGGCAGGTTGTCAGTTCCTGACCTGGGCTGTCCGAGACATGGGACTAAGATTGCTGACACGTCATTTAGCTTTCCTAAGAGTCTTCTCTGGCACTGCCATTCAGAGGATTGTCCAGTAAAGAATGTGGTAACTGCTTGGTTTTTTTGCTGCCTACATGTTCTCAGTGTGTGCGGCCCATGCTAACTGGTTGTGGCAAGCCTTGTGCTCAGCCCTTCCAGAACTGTGGGTTCTGGCCATCCAGGCTACAGCAGGAGACCCTCATGGTAGAGACTGAGGGTGCTGTGGTGATAGACTGTCAGTGTAGGTTGGCAGGTGTCAGTTTTGCCTCTTAAACACCACACACCCAGTACTTTGGGGCACTGTGCCACCAAGCCTATGTGGCTATAAGCTCATCGCTATCCCTGGATTCTCAGGAATGGGACAGCCTACGGGAACTCCTGTTCCTGCCGTATCTGCAGGAAGTGCAGAGGACTGGAATCAGACAGGCCATCAGGGATGTCCAGGAATCGCCTCTGTCCCCTGGCAAGTCATTGTCCTTCCAGGCAGTAGGAAGGGTCTATTATAGACCCAGCAGTAAGAGTAACCTTGGGATGGCTTTTCCCTGTGACCCGGAGTGTGTGTGCTGACACTTAAATAAGAGGAATTTCCTCAGTGGCTGTTCTAGAGGTAGGTGGAAGTTAAGGTTAGGAAGGAGGGCCAGGCCACCATGCTGGCGGGCCCAAGAATCTTGGGCAAGCAGATGTTTGCTGACCAGCTGCCTGACAGGTGCTGGGAGGTAGGCCAGGGGGAGGTCACCCACAGATGGGAGATGCCAGATGGCCTGATGGACACTTTGTGCTGAGACCTGGCTGCCTCCTCTCAGCAGCAACGGGGGTGGTGGTGGTGGTGGTGGTGGTACAGGTGGTAGAGGACCCAGGATTGGTGTGGGGGTAGAGCCTAAAGACATTCTAAGTTAAAAGGCTCTCATGTTAAGAGTGCTGAGTGCTAATTGTGGCCAGCATTCTAAGGCTGGAATACAGATTTCCCTGCAGAAGTGTGACTCAGAGCAGGCGTCAGAATCTGAGCACTGAGAAGTGCATGGAGACGGAGGCATCTGGCCCCCGGTTGGGGTAGATTCGGTTCTGCCTGCCAGGGATTTGTTTGGTGCAAAGATTCAGAGAGACCAGTAGGAGAGAGGGTGTGTGGAGATCCCTCCTCCAGCTCCAGCAATGGAAAGATAGGACATGGGTCCCAGACCAGAAGAGATCCTAAGTGTGAGTGAATGGGGGAGGGGTCACCAGGAGAGACCAGTGAAGACAGGGCTAGCTGGGGATGGGAGGAAGGGCAACTGGCACTGTCCCCTGGACCCCTGGCAACAGATTCAGCTATAGAGCCCTGTGGAACCCTGCAGGCTGGCTGCAAGGTGATCATCGGTCTTTCCAGAACAGAGTCAGAGCAGGTGACCTGGTTGTCATGGCACAGGTGTGTGGAACCATTCCTGCTGCGCCATCAGCCTTCATCCTGAGGTTGGGGCCCTGGAGTACTGTTGCACGATTACCAGGCCAGACCATGCCCCACCACCTAAGCACTGACTACACTGAGAGTGCCTGTCACCTTGTCCCATGACATTCAGCTTTTGTTTGGGGGGTGGGGGGTGTTAGGATAAAACAAAACCTGGAGATGCCCTCAGGGCAGGAGCCAAATAGCACTTGCTGTCTAGCCTCAATCTGGACTCAGAAGACCTCCCCGACTCCAGGGAGAGGCACAGAGAGCCATAGCTCCTAAGGCTTTGAGCTTGTAGGGTCCTGGAGAATACAGGCGCTGGGGTCAGGAGCGCAGCACCTGGCTGTAATCTGCTGATGGCTGCAGTGGCTCTCGCTAAATGTCAAGGCCATCACAGTTTAGAGATAGAAAAGGGGATGAGGTCCCACATTGAGACCTCAGTGTAGGTGGCACTGGCTCCCACTCAAGCTGTCCATGGTTCTGTCTTACTGAATTGTCCTCCAGTTCTCTTGTCTAACAGGTCAGAAGCTGTCCTTTCCCACTCCTAGTTTCTAGGGGGCAGGACTGAGGTCTTCCTGCCAGCTCCTCCATCCACCCTACCCGCCACTGGTGGGGCCTGTAAGTCTGGCAGTTAGGAGCGGCCCAGCTGGGCATACTCAAATCTCTGTGCTATACTGTCCTCAGCTGTAAAGGCCAGTGAGAAGCTCTTTATGGTCCTGTCCACCTTGAGGAGGACTTGTCCCTATAGTTACTCCCTTCTGCCTGCCTCACATCAAAATTCCACGAGGCCAGCAGCAGCCAGGGGGCTTCAGTCTCCTGCCTCTGTGGTCTTGTCTTCCAGTGACCCCATGGTCTCATGTATTCTATGCTAACGGATGCTCCCCAACTCATGTCCAGCAAGAGCCTCACATTGGGGTGTTAGCTGAAAACAGTCTGCATTATGCAGGGCTCAGGGTATCCTTGTGCATTGACTGGTGTCCCTGAACAAGGTCCCACCCTGTAGTCCTGGCTGGTACCTGTAACTCATGCTGATTTCAAACTTATGATCATCCTACATCCTACATCAGTCTCCTAAGTCCTGGAATTGCAGGGAACCAGAGGGATTGCTGTAATCTGCCCACTTATAGATTCTGGGGTTTGGTCTCAATCTGAAGAGGGTAATTGTGCTGTTGTAAGTTGCTTGGCCACAGTTATGCCATAGCCCTTTGAGGGCAGGGACTCCCTCTTCCTTCTAACTTGCCAGGCTTGCCTGCCACCTTTTCTTCATTGCATGTCTACTTCAGGGAAGCAAACTCCATCCCTCCTGGTGATGACTACTCTGCCTCTCGCCCTTAGTAATTTCACCTGCACTGGGTTTCAAAGCTGTAGCTCTGACCCCTGCTTCCATTCCACACTGGGGGAGGGGGTTAGCTCCCAAAGAGGTAGGTCTGCCACTGGGACACAATTATGGCTACCCTCCATCCTTTTGCTATCGCCCCTCACTGATGTGAAAAGATCAGGCAACAGTCCCTCACTGTGGAGACGTAGAAAGTTCTTCCAAGCATTGAGAGCCCCTGCTTGCTGGCAGCCATGCTACAGCTTAGTGTTCTGTCTGCTACCTCCTCTGCCTCCTTCCTGCTGTGGGGGGCAGTGCAGTGACTCCCGAGAAAGTGGTGGCTGTTACATCGGGCTGCTTGAGAGTGCTGCAAAGCCAGTGGCAGCTGTGGTTGGTTCCTGCACCATTCTCACAGCTGTGGGGGAAAAGCCCTCAGCATTGGTCTGGGGAGCTATATAAGCCCAGGCTTTCCAAAGTCAATCATCAGAAAAGCAAACAGGAGAAGGTAAGAAGAAGAGAAAAGGTTAGCTCTCTGCACCCATGCCTTTAAAGGCTCAAGCAGTGTCATTTACTCAAACTGCCAGGGCCTAGCGGCATAGAGAGCCTGAGATACTGCCACAGCCCAGAGGATGTATGCCTGAATATCATCTGGGATTCTGGGTGGGGACCTGGACAGGAGAAGGACAATCTGTAAAAACAGAGGACTGCTGAGGGAAGTGTGAGCTGTGGTTAGTAAGCCCTGATACGACCTGTAAATGATGATAATTGTCCCCCATTAATGTAGTGATGTGGGTTAATGGGAAGAGTGGGTGTGTGGTCTTCAGAACTTCTCTCTCCACACATTTTAAGCAAACCTAAAGGTACTCTGGAGTAGAGTTTATTTAAAGCCAATGGCACAGACAGAACCAGTATCTATGTGGCAGACAATACCCAGGTTGAGTTCTCTGGACCCCTGAGCAGATGGAGTCTTGTTTTATCTTGTGTAAAAGCAGTTTTTTCCCTCCCTTCTAATATATTACCTAGATTTTCCCTGTTAAATGGTATTTGTCCCTATCTTATTTTCAATGCATGCTGTTCCATCTCAGGGTGGCCTGTCTTTCATTTCAGGGATGCCGTGGTGACAGACATTTAGGTTCATGTCCCCAAACGCTTTTGAAAATTGTAGGTTGGCTCAGAAGCCCAACCCAGACCACTGAATCCACATACATCTCTGGGTTCACAACCTTTGAGAAGTTAACATCAGGGCCGGCAGTAAGTAGGCACACCATCCATCACAAGTCAGTAGCAAAAACTGTTTGGGGGGTTGTGTTTGCTTTGTCCCTGAATGAGAATTGGTGTCCCTAGGATGTGGCTCCTTGTTCTCATGAGTTTCTCTATGCTGTGCCTTTTTGGGCCAAGGCTTGGAGTCCTCGCTCCACCCTGGATCAGGATAACCCAATGCACAATGAGGGAGAGGGCCTGGGCTTTAAACTTAAAATCATATAGCCTTTAAAATCCTAGGCTAGGACAAATGAATCCCTGTGTGTTTAAAGAATGTTTTGTAGCCAGCACTTGGGTGGCAGAGGCAGGCGGATCTCTGAGTTCGAGGCCAGCCTGGTCTACAGAGGGAGTTCCAGGTTATCCAGGGCTTCATAGAGAAATTGTGCCTCAAAACAAAACAAACAAACAAACAAAAAAAAAAAAACAGGAAAAAATGTTTTGTGACAACTGCCACCAGGAAGCAAGCACCGTCATATTCAAACTACTATGACAAAACCAAATCAAACAGCTACAAAAACATGGCTTGGTGGAAAGCATTTTCTGGGTGTTGTTTGTGCATATGTCAGTGTTGGAGTGGAGGAGGCAGTAGGCTTCTGTTCTCAGCTCTCCCCCTTCATCTACATTTGCTTATCCAGAAGGTTCTGAGTACTGTTCTAAAAGTTACCAGTGCACACAGAAGGACTAAGAAAGTTCTTAATAGGGACTCTCGGGTGTAAACGGTTGAAATATGTGAGACTGTGACCATTCCTGAGCAGGAGCAAAAGCTGGGATGTAGGGGCGAAGGGGGTGTCCAGCATGGAGACTCTGGGAGGATGCTTGCATGGATGCCCCCAGTGAGGGACAGGTGTGGTAAGAGGGTGCTCAGAGTGGAGGGTCCTCAGTGAGGTGCAGGTGGCTGAGACTTGGGCTTTGAGGGGACAGCCAATGGATGATGAGGAGTACAGCACTCCAGGTTAAAAACAACAACAACTTAAAATATACACCAAGTTGCTAAGGTGGACTGAGAGACCAAGATGACAGGAAGTGTTGCTATGACGATGAGGAAGCGCCATGGGCACAGACTGTGAAGTACCATAGGTGGGGTTCAAGACATGAATTTTTATTCTAGGTGCTATTAGCAGCCGCAGGGAAATGGGGTGATGTAGCTGCATTTTACAACATCCACTGTGAACAGGTGTGAGGATGATGGTGGAAAGAAACTAAGGCAGGCAGATCTAGAGCTATATGAACTCTATATGTAGCCTAGTGATGTCCCTGGGTTATAACCAGGCTTTTAGAATTTTTTTTAACGTTGTTAAATACACTTAAGCCATAATCTTAACCATTTAAAAATACATCTCGATGTCATTAAGAATGTTTACGTTCGGTTGAGATTTTATTTTGGTTTGGTTTTTGTGTATGGATGTTTTGCCTGCATCTCCATACATTCACCACATGAGTACCTGGTACTCACAAGGCCAGGTGGAGCTGCAGAATCCCCCAGAAATGGAGTTACAGATGGTTGTGAGCTGCTATCTGGGCACTGGGAACTGAGTCCAGGTCCTCTGCAAGAGCAGCCCGTGCTGTGACCACTGAGCCATCTGTCTAGCCCCATCACATTCTTTCTCTGATTTAAAAAAAAAAAAAAAAATTATGTGCTGGGCGGTGGTGGTGTACACCTTTTCTTGTTTTATTTTATTTTATTTTAGGTGGTGCACACCTTTAATCATTCAGGAAGCAGAGGCAGGCAGATCTCTCTGAGTTCAAGGCTGGCCTGATCTACAAGGAGAGAGTTCGAGGACAGCCAAGGCTAAATAGAGAAACCCTGTCTCAAAAAAAAAAAAAAAAAATATATATATATATATATTTTTTTTTAATGGCTTTGGAGACTTTCTGCAACTTTCGTGTGGAGATCAGGTCAACTTGCAGGAGGAGTCAGTGCTGCCTACACCATGTGGGTCTCAAGACCTCAGGCTTCATGGCAAGTGCCTTCCGGTCTTGTGAGCCGTTCCAAACCTCCGTCTTTGGAATGTTTTTGTTCCCTCACTTCCCTGCACCTGTCAAATGCCCATTCCCTGCTTCGGTGTCCCCCAGCCTGGCAAAGCCCCTGTCCTGAGTTCTGTCTGCAGACTCCGTTCCTGCAGAAGCCTGTTCCTCGGGTCTCTGTGGATGTTACTGTGGGAGGGAGGCTGCCCGCCCTCCTTGTGTTGAAGCGGCACCAGGGCCACTTGCACATTCTAGGCTCAGCCTCAGGTCCTCGTGATTGCCAAAGGGCACCTTGAGCCTGGCTGTGAGCCACCAAGTGGCTTGGGGTATAGCTGGGAGAAGCTGGCCTCCCTTCTGTCCCTCCAGCTTCACTCCTAGGCCTAGACTTCACATCTCTGTATGTAGTTTTCCTCATCTGTCAAATGAGGACAGGGCCAGTGCTGTTAAACCCAGGCTTGCTGCGGTAACCAAAGTACCTCAGTTCAGCTGTGACTTTGGAATGGTGATGTTTCTTCACTGTGAGGATAACACACATGACTCGTGCTCCCTCTTGGACCATAAGTCACATAACTGTGGCTCCTGGTGCCCAGGAGGAATGGCCCTGGGGCACTGAAGTTGCTGTGGGTATTCTCTGCTCCCACTATGGCTCCTTGCTGCTGCTATGCCTTGTCAGGAAAGGATGGACTCTGGGCTTTGTCGCCTGATGACAACCTCTCAGTGATCTCCAGGATGTCACACCACTTCCCAGAACCAAGTGGGGAAAAGGGCCTAGGCCCAGGAAAACCAAGGCAGGTCTTACGGTGGAGCTATAGCAAGCTATGTGGTAGGGTTCGCAAGGCAATACTCAGGACACCCCCAAACCAAGGTCTCAGCACAAAGGGGATGTATTTTCCCCAGAGGGACAAAGAACAGGAACAGGGGATGGAGGATGAGGGAGAAGGGGAGGAGAAGGGAAAGGGATATTTGTCTCAGAGAGGTAGGGGGTAGACAAAGGACAGCCTCTCAATAGAGAGGAGACAGATGAAGCCTATAGGAAAATGACAGTTTATAAAGGTAAAAGGAGAAAACCCATGTTAGAATGAAGTGTTTGATGTTAATGGGGCATGTTAATTAGGTGAGCCCAAGGGGGTTTTTGATTGCTGGACTTTAATAATTTTGATAGCTGGACCCTGGTCATCAGCCTCAGAAAATGGACAAATAAGGGAATGGACCTTAGGGGCTAGCTTTAGGAATAGAATCTAACCATTTTTAGCAAGGTAGAGGGGAAGTGGGGGAGAAGACCCTCCAGAGCCATGTTTGCCATACTCAGGCTGGCTAGAGTCCTTTCAGGACAGGCGAGGCAAGGAGGAAGCCACCTAGAATGAGTCTTCCATTGGTGTCCTATGCCTGGGAGCCACCAGTCACCATGGATGTCCTGACGACTCCATGGTCAGCCCCTCATACACCTGTCTCCTGCTTTGTGCTTCTGTTCACAGCTAAGGTCCTCCTACTTGGTTCTGGAATCCCAAGTACCTGCCATCACAGTGTGTTTATGGTGCATACAGTGTCTGCCATTTTGTGACCTTCTGTTTCTTAAGGGAGGAGGAGGTTATTCTGGCTCACAGCTTGTGGGACTATCAGTCCATCACAGTGGGGCAGGTATGTTGGCAGCTGGCACCAGTGTTGGCTGGTGAGCGTCTGTAGTCAGCAAGCAGGGAGGAGAGTTGGTGTCCAACTTGCTGCTTCCTTTTTATGCCTTCCATTTTAGGGTGAGATTTCCTTCCTTCAGTTAATCTAATGTAATCCTTTACACACACATAACAAGGCTTGGCTTCCAGGTCAGCCAGATACTGTCAAGTCGACAATATCAACTATCACAAGTCCAGAACTATCACAAGTCCAGTTGGGCAGTGATTGCGCATACCTTTAATCCCAGCCCTTGGCAGATCCCAGAGGCAGGTGGATCTCTGAGTTGAGGCTAACCTCAAACTGGAACAGAACGAGTTCCAGAACAGCCAGGGCTACAGAGAAACCATGTCTCAAAAAACAGCAACAACAAAAACCCAACCAAAGGAACCTATCACAAATCTACCCCTATCAATCTGACACTACAACATGTCACTTAAAAGCCATAACCTTCAACTCCTTTCTCCCATAGGTCTGTGACCGTCTGGTAATGTAAAATGCATTCAGTCTAACCTCAAAGATCCCCATAGTTTTGGACAATTCCAACACAGTTCAAAAGTGGAAGTATAGACTTTCTCTCTGTTTTTCTCTTTTTTCTTTCTTCTTTTTGTTTTTTGTTTTGTTCTTGTTTTTGTTTTTCGAGACAGGGTTTCTCTGTATAACCTTAGCTGTCCTGGGACTTGCTTTGTAAACTAAGCTGGCCTCAAATGCAGAACTCAGAGATCCTCCTGCCTCTGCCTCCCCAGTGCTAGGTTTAAAGGAGTGCGCTGCCACCACCTGGCTCAGAGGAATCTTTTTGGAGACTCCAGTGATCCCTTAGCCATGAACTCCTGGAACTATCAAGAAACAAGTTATGTACTTCTAATATACAATGACACAGTGTGAACATTCCATTCCAAAAGGGAAGAATGGAGACGCAACAGGGAATGATTGGACCAAAGCAAGACTGATGCTCTAGATCCTTCAACTCTGAGTCTAGCTTATAGGGTTTGTGGTAGAATCATCTGGGCTCCAAAGGGTTAAGGTGGCCTCGCATCGCCAGCCCTGCTGTCCACAGTACACGTAATCTCTCTCTTGGTCCACTTCCACTCCATCCCCGTAGCCATCCTCAGTGGACATCCGTGGTTCTTTCATTTCTAACATCTTAGGGCCTCCATTGCAACTTACCCTTCATCCTCACAGCTTCATGCACGGCATCCTAGAGGCTCCTTGCAGGACTTCCATTTCTGCCACATGGTTCCCTGGCCTCAGTCACTTTCTGGAGCCGTGGCTCAAGTCTCCATGACTGCTTTTATCTCGCCCCTTCCATCCCTATAAAACTAGTACCATGTAGATGATGTTGCAAAGATCTGCTTCCAGCGTGGGATTGAGTTTGGCTCCCTCGGACCATACTTAACATTGGCCTTTCTGTGCTGATCAGTTCAGAGGGATACAATCCATGGGGGGGGGGGGGGGGAGAGGCACAGATGGTCCTATTACCTTGGCATTTCTGAAGTGGATACAGATGAAGCTCTTAGTACCCTTATAAAGCAGTGTTTATCCAGCATTTTTGGATGCTGGATTTACATTTTTTACATGCACACTGGCCATGTTAAAGATTCAAGTGGATAAGGCTCAGATAAGTTAAGCCATGGCATGGCACACTGGGTGGAGCTGTTCCCTGGTGACACCGGTGCTGACCTGTTGGTGGGGCTTGAACCGAATGGGGGATAATGGGAAGAATTTTGGTGGGGAGGGGAGAGGTCGGGGCAGGATAAGATGTCCAGGTTTCTGGGATGGAATAGAAAGGATACAGTCAGGATCGAGGTCTCACATATCTGGAGTGAAGTATGTGAATGAGGAGATGCTAAGGGCTGAATCAGCATGACCTCTGGAGTACCCTGTTCTGCGGTTTGGGGCCACTGAGGGTTTCTCTAAGAAAGGGGCATGCTGGGAGCTGTGATTGGAATGCTGGGTGTGGCAACAGTGGCAGCAGGAGAATAGGGCCGGAGGAGGAGGCGTTCAAGTGTAGGGAGTGAGAATGGGGATACCCAGGTTGGTTTCTCCTTTGCTGAGTATGTCTAAGGGCTGTTCTTGGTGGGGGTTGTAGGTGCATTTCCTGTCCTGGGCATCCTAATAACTCGCAGGTCTCCTTGCGTCCCACAGATGGCATCCACAGCGTCACAGCTCTCTGCACTCTCCGTGTAACCATCATTACAGATGACATGCTGACCAACAGCATCACTGTCCGCCTGGAGAACATGTCGCAGGAGAAGTTCCTGTCCCCACTGCTGTCCCTCTTTGTAGAAGGGGTGGCCACGGTCCTGTCCACCACCAAGGACGATATCTTCGTCTTCAACATCCAGAATGACACAGACGTCAGCTCCAACATCCTGAACGTCACCTTCTCGGCGCTGCTCCCCGGTGGTGCTCGTGGCCGCTTCTTCCCGTCGGAGGACCTGCAGGAGCAGATCTACCTGAACCGGACGCTGCTGACCACCATCTCTGCCCAGCGTGTGCTGCCCTTTGATGACAACATCTGCCTGAGGGAGCCCTGCGAGAACTACATGAAGTGCGTGTCCGTGCTCAGGTTTGACAGTTCTGCGCCCTTTATCAGTTCCACCACAGTGCTCTTCCGGCCCATCCATCCCATCACTGGCCTGCGCTGCCGCTGCCCACCAGGCTTCACCGGGGACTACTGCGAGACGGAAATTGACCTTTGCTACTCGAGTCCGTGTGGGGCCAACGGCCGGTGCCGGAGCCGTGAGGGTGGCTACACTTGCGAGTGCTTCGAGGACTTCACTGGTAAGTGTCTGGAGCCTGTGGGACAGGCTGCCAGGGGCTGCCCTCTGCTTGCGCAGAGACTCACGGTGTACGTGTGAGGTGTGAGGGTTTCCTGTGGGTTCGGAGAGGCATGATGTAAGAGGACTAACTCGAGCGTTGTCTCCATGCACTTTAAGATATCCTCAGGGGGCAGTTTTCTTTGCTAGCAAGAGAAGCTGCTTGCTGCCAGCCTCCCTGGCCTCATTCACCTTCTTGGGGGACTTGTGTCACCCCTTTCATGAGGATTTTAGGAGGGTGGCTCTAGGTGAGACCTGCTTTTGATACCCAAATGCATCAGATACAATGTATACATCTAAGTGAGTTCTATTGTTTTGAGACAGGGTCTGGCTCCAAAATCTAGCCTGGCTTTGAAATCATGCCAATCCTCCTGCCTCAGCTAGGGGTGAGTGGATTTAAAATTAAAGCCCTTTATTCCAGATTCCCAGTTTAACTGGTTAGTATCGAACTGTGCAGCTAGGGTAAAAATCCTGGGCCTTTAACCCCCTGGGTCCTGAAAGAAATTGACAGTTTTATTAGTCATACCTCATGGCTACAAAGGCTAATTCACCTCTCTCCGCCTCTGAAGATACTCTTAACTCAGCCTGTCCTGACCAGTCTCTGAACGCAGCCAATGCCACTTTAAAAAAATAAATAAACAAATAAAGAGGCATCTGAGAGCAGCATAAAACAACACTGTCACCCACAAAGCTCATTCTGGTCTTTGATCCCATGTTCTGTACAGTTACAGCCTACTTGGAAAACCAGTTCCCCAATAGGTCCTGTGCTGACCAGACCGTTTTTCTGGAAGGTTCCCTGAGGTTAGGTGGGACTTAATATATACCAGAGGTGACTCGGAGATCCTTCAATCTGTGATTAAGGACTTTAGTATGAACACCCCAGGAATCTCTGTCCTGTTAGGTAGGAATCTTATTGGCACATAGCACATATTCACTGTGCTTATCTTCTAGGTCTTAGCAGGTGGGGAGGGGAGGCAGGAAGAGAGAGAGCACACCTAGGCAGTGAGCACGGAGAGCATGCTCTCCGTGGGTCTGTGGAGGAGGAGGGGACGCCACTTGGACAGCTTCACGGCCCATGAGATGGGATGCCAGGTTGGTCTGTCAGCGTGTCGGCATCGCAAGCTGGTTATTGTCTGGAAAGGTGGAGGAGGGAGAAGGACGTTTGGCTGCCCACCCCTCTACTGTTCCCCTCCCTGTCTGTGGCTGACTGCCAACAGGATGTGGGCAGTTCTTCCTGCTGTCTGGCTAGTGCTGATCCCAGATTCCTACCTCTCAGGTACCTGGCGGTGAGCTGGAAGGAAGAAGGCAGGGGTCTAGGAGAGTCCTTGATGGTTGGTGTGCATCTGAAGTGCTGGGCAAAGTGTGTGTGTATGTGTACTGTACATGTATGTGTGTGTGTGTGTGTGTGTGTATGACTGTTTATCTGTCTGTCTGTATGCTTATAGGGGCTCCCCTCCTCTGCCTCTCCTCCCTTCTTTGAATTTAGCCAAGTCTATTCTGTGCTCAGGATACAGGTAGTCATAGCCTCCCTTCCTTTTTTAAACCCGCCAGGCTTCAGGGTGTCTTCTGAGACCCAGCTAACTTCGTGGAGGGCTTTTTCCTGACAGAAGCACCAGGATGAGCCAGCTTGTTCCCCAGTCCCTCCCTGTCATATGGCATTATGTGGAAAGCTTTGTAGACTCTTGCTTCAGAGAGAGAAGCTGAGGCCACTGTTGAGGGAGGAATCCATCATGCCCATTCATGCCACAGACATTTACCGAGCTGGGCACCTGCTGTAGACATTTACAGAGCGTTTGCTGTATACCAGACCAATGTTCGTTCAGTCATACTTTTTCCCCTGTGTGGGCAAGTGACCCAGGCACTTGATGCTTTTTCTTTAATTGATATTTAGGACCCTTCCCATTTTTTTCCTCATCAGCAGGGGACCCTGTAACAGCCTCTGCACCAGGCTTCATCCCTGGGGGTACCCTAGCTGACCTGTTAGAGACACCATGCTGCATCAGGTAGGCAAGGTCGCTGGGGATCTATGGATCCTCGGCTCCCCTGCAATGACGGTACACCCATTATATGCAATCAACTGACTTCTGAGGCTCTCATATTTCCCCTTCATCAGCGAAGTCATCATTTCAAGAAGGATGATAAAGGGACAGTGGCCACATCTGTCATCTCAGTGAGATGTGGTGATTGGCACGAGGCTAATTTGATTCTCTTTGGGAACTGAAAGCATCGTGCTATTTCCCTAGAGATAAAACTAATTAAGACTGATTACCTCTCCTCGATTCCCTTCCTTCCCTCTCCTCCGTGTTGCCTTTGAAGCGCTCGCTTTTTTGCGTGGAGGTAATTGTGCTCATAAAAGCAACGCTGTCGTCACACAGCTTTAATTTCTTGCTTCCCGGTAAGCTGAGCCCCAGCTCTAGGCCTCCTCACGGTGAGGTTGGAATTGGCCCAACTGTGCTGAGAGCCCTTGGCTTCCTGTGTTGCAGGACAGGAGGCTCAGCAGGAGCCCACAGAAGGAAGGCATCAATTAATGTCAGGAAAAGCTCACAGGATTCATGGGGGACACATTCTAGATAGCTCTTCTGAGTTTCTGAATCCATCCTGGCAGTAAAGGTGTGCCCAGCCCGAAGCACCTGGATCCCATGGGTTTTGTAAAGGGAAGCTATGGCGTGTCCCTACAGATACATCTCTATACTGCTACTGTGCTTGGGTTCAGCAACTATCTCATAGTTGGAAAGGAACAAGACAGGAGACTTCAGATGTGGGCACTGGATGCATGCTGGGAAGTATTAATTTCTCAATCCCGCTGGTGAGATGGCCCAGTGGGTAAAGGCACTCGCTGCCAAGCTTACGGACCTGAATTTGATCTCTGGTAGCCACATAGCGGAAGGAATGAACCAACCTCTAACGAATTCTCCTCTGGCCTCTACACATGCCCCCCCCAATAAGCAAACATTACTTTTTGAGCCCATAAACAAACACAAGCTTGTTTTCCACCCCTGGGTTCTCAGTCTTCGTTGGGGTGGGATGGGGGGGGGGACAACACTGTTTTGTTTTGTTAAATGCTCTTTTAAGTGGCCACAGACTGCCACGCTGCTCCTCCTGACTCAGTTTCTTCACCCCCATCTCTTAGCTTCCTGGTCTGCAGTCTTTCCTGTCTGAGGGTATCCCTCCTGTCCATCTGAATATCCTGTGCCCTTCCCTGAATCCACTGTTGAGTGCTTTGGGAAGGCTCTGAGAATTTGTGTTTGTTTTTGTTTTCTCCGCACCCTCTCAGTGGAAACCTTTAGGTTTCTTCCTTAAACTTCTCACACGCCCTCTTTGTTCACTGTTCTACCACAGGGCAGACTCCCTCATCCTCATGTCTGTGTCCCCAGCCAGCAGTGACTTGGAGCTTATTCGTAGTGAGCACTTTAGATTCTCTGGTAGAAAGTTGTTTCCCTGCCCCAGGGCTGCAGCCTGGACGTCCAACTGCCCCTTGCCTTCCATGTTCAGGTTGTGCTGGCCCTTCCAGAACACTGACCTTTGTATCCCAAGTGCTCCAGCACTCTCGGGGTGGGTTTCCCTGAATTTGCATGCTCACCCCTGTGTCTCTCTGCTGGGCATTGGTGACCTCCCCACTGCTGTGTATGATCTGTGGGGGGCAGAGGCAGAGGCACTGTGCATATGGGACCCTGCGGGGAGAGCTGCTCCTCCCCCACATGGCTGGAGACGCATCCTTGCACCTGCCATTGCTGTATGCTGTGGTCAGAGCGATACCTTTGCTGCTTTTGGTGCTTAGTGGGAAGAGACAGGATCCTGTCTGTCTCCAGGGTCCCTTCCTGGTCGTTAAGGTCCTTTAAGTTTTGGGCCTGTGGCCAAGCTCCGAACTGAGTAGGGACTCAGAATGCTCCTGGGCATTTCTAGGATCCCCACCCCCGCCCCCTCTCCACTTTAGGGAGACCTGGGAATAGCTACCTAATCGTCACAGATCAACATCTCCCCTGGAGCGCATTCCTGAATGACAGCTTTGATGTCAGCAGGGTAGTTCAGCAGCGTCCAGATCTGGGACTGGAGGGGGTGGTCACCATCCCAGCTAACAGGTAACGTTGAGTGTCCTTCCTAGACGCGTCCATGGGTGAAACTTTTTTGTTAGGTCAAGTTCATTCTTGACCCCTAATTTGAACCCTGTTCTTAGAGTCCCCCACCCCCAGCTCTTCCTGCTTGTCCTCACTCAGAGCGTGTTTCAGCAAATCCAAGCAAATGGTGCTTGCACAGCTGCAGAATACAAAGCTGCAGCCGCAGCCCTGGGCCATGAGTGCTTCTGCCCCCTGTACATGGAGTAGTGATGGGTGCTTCCTAGGAGGAGTTAGGGCTTAAGGGACCCTCAGTGGTATTCACTTTGAACTTTGTACCGGCTCCCCCAGCACCCCTTCCGACAAACACACACACACACACACACACACACACACACACACACACTTGCTTTAAGAGCCTCTCCAGGCCGCAGGACCCTCCAGGGCCCTCTGAAGCTGAGGATGTTTTGTGTAGATTCGGGGTCAGAGAAATGCGTGACTCTATCACCTGTCTGCTTGTGGGGACAGTTTTAAAGTAAACGCTGGTCCTCCTCTGCCGCTGTGGTAAATACTGACATTATCCGGCTCCAGTGGCTGTTTAGAATAGAGTGCCGGTATGCCTATCACCCTGGGGAACACTAATGTGCCTGGTGCCCCCATCAGAAAGTCCCACGGTGTGTGGCGCACTGGTTTTGAACTATGTCCTGGTCCTGCAGAGGAGCCACGGGGTGCACAGGGAGGAGGGTGCCCGGAGTGCTGAAGTCGGCAGGGAACAGGTCAACTGCACTGGGAGTGGTTCCTAGCACTCTGACATTAGTTCTTAATGTGGGGGGATAATTACCAGTTAAAGCGAGAATCATTCCGTTGCCCGTAATTAAAATCTCAGCCAGAGTGGCGAACGCTTTCAGACTTTGGAGGAGACATGACGTTTTTCCTCTAGTCCTTGCGCACTTACCTGCTGCTCTGGCTCTATCCACAGCCTGGGTGGCAACACGCAGCCTTTCTCTCCTGTGCCGTCCTAAAGCTGAGTGTCGCCGCACTTCTGGGTGACCTTGGTTTTCACTAAGTCCTCTCCTTAGGGAACCAGGTATGGGCAGACCCAGCCTGGAAGCCCATTTCGTCTGTGAACTTTAACCCCCAAAGCTAGGACTGAAGGGGGCTGACCCTCATGAGCAAGTGTCGGGCACAGCTGACTGGCCACCAGGTTGACCCTGGCACTAATGCCACATCCATCCTTTTGTGGCTGGCAGGAACAGCACTCCGGTTGAGTTTTCCTAACCCGAATTTTGAAATCTGGAATGTTCCAAAATCCAAAACTTTGCATGCAGCAACACGATGCCGGAGTGGAAAATTCCACATCTGACCTCACATGATGAGTTGCAGTCAGAACGCAGGTGTGTTTAAAATTTTGTGTAAAATTACCTGCAGGCTACATGTAAAAGACGCATGTGAACTGTAAATGAAGTTTGTGCTTAGGCTTGGTACCTACCCCCAAGATCTCTTTCGTTATTTATATGCAAAGGTTCCAAAACTTAGAAAGAATTAGGTGTCGAAAACCTTTTGATCCCGGACTTGCTTTCTTCCCCTTGAACTCATGGTTCCCCTGCCTCAGTCTCCTGAGTGCTGGGATTTCAGGCTTAGGCTACCATACTTGGCCTTCCAGGTATTTTAGGTAAGGGATCTACACAGCCTATGCTACTAAACAACCATGGGTGAGTTTAAGACAATTGAGCCATGTCCCTTTATGGTTCTGAAGGTCAGAAGGCCACTGTGGGGGTATGCCCAAGGAGGTGCCCCTCCTGAAGGATGCAAGGATGAGTGCTCAGCTTCTTGGCTGCTTGGCCTACAGCTGTGTTGCTGCAGGCTACACCTCTTCACAGTATGTGCTTCCTGTGCCCTGGTCTAAATATCTCTCTTATGCAGACATCAGCCATTGGATTACTCTATCCCTGGTCTAATATGACTTCCTCTGAACTTGACTATACCCACAAGAGCCTATGTTCAAATAAGGTCCTATTCACTGGTGCCAGACTTAGGCAGTGCCAGACTGTCACTTTGAGGGAACATAACTTACCATGCCCCCTCACGCTTCTTGCTTACCTACTGGTCAAGTATCTGCCTAGGTCAGGGGCACTCCAGCTAAGAGGCAGTTTCTTGAGCATGGCTTTCCTCAGGGGTCCAAACCAGAAGCAAGAGTGGTCCGAGGCCTATCAGTCAGCTTGCAGATGGCCAAGGCAAGAGGAAGGAAGGAAGGAGAATAAGGAATAGAAAGAGAGTGTCTGGTCAGACCTGTACTGGATGTCTCTGCCATTGGTGAAGTGGGGCCTAGCTTCCCTCACCTAGGTTGTGGGCGTCTCTGTGCACCCAGTTTGTGCCAGAGAGCTGCTGGTCATCACTTGAGGATGGGGAGGGCCTCAGGGTCTAAACTGAAGGTTTGGCCAAGTCTGCCTCCTCTTGGCTCCGGTGGAGAGCCTGCTTTCTTGCCAGCCTCTGGAGCAACCTGTGTTGCCCTTTACACCTGCCCTCGAATCCCACACTCTAACTTCCCACAGGATCCCATGATGGCTTTGTCTCTTGTCCCAGTCATCCAGGGTGACCTTCATCTCATGGACCTCAGTCTGCAGAGCAGCCCAGTTCTCAGATGGAGGGTGCAATCTTCTTTGGGTTCATAACTTTGTGGCTACTACCTATGGCCCCACCAGCACCTGGCACATCTGCTAGGCTGTCAGCAAAAATTTACTGAGGGGATAAGAGAGCCAGCAGACCCCGTGACTTCAGTGTGTGTCCAAGGCTGGGCTGTCCCCTCTGTTTAATGCCACTGTGGAGCTCTGACCGTCAAGCTGCTCTGGAGAAACTGGGCCTCTGACCCGAATGGTGACCCCAGAGGACTTCAGGGAATGCAACCCTCTACCAGTCTCCGCCCCATCCATTTTCTCCATGGCATCAGACAAAGCCCCTCTGTCTTGCCTGAGACCACAGGGGCCAGAACAAGAGCTATGAAGGCATTCCTCCAAGCAAGAAGTTTGCACAAGACCTGTTCAAGGGAGGGTCTCCTCAGCACACCCGTGTGTGGGGGCGGGTCGAGTGCTAAGGGAGGGCTTCAGCATCCCTGCTGGGGCTGGGTAGAGGCTCCTGAAGACTGACACACCAGGGTGCGGGTATACGTGTGTCATCTGTGTCCTGGGTAATTCTGTGTAACTCAGACTTCCAGCCAGACCCCACAACCATAGGACAAAGGCCTCCCAGTCTCTAAGTCTCCCTTCCTTGCCCCTCCTTCCCTCCTGTCTCTGTTTCTGTCCCCCCCCTTTCTCTCTTCTTCCCTCCCTTCCCCTTTCCTTCTGTCTCGATGTCTCCATAGCCTCTGTCTGACAACAACTGTTACATATTGTGCTGAAGGGCCAGCGAGGTGGCTCAGTGGGGCAATGGCGCTTCTTACACAAGCCTGGCAACTTGAGTTTGATCTCCAGAACCATGTCAAGGCGGAAGGAGGGAGCCAACCCCACAGAGTTTTCCTCTGACCTCTTCTTCACTGGAGCATGCTCTCTCTCCTCTCTCTCTCTCTCTCTCTCTCTCTCTCTCTCTCTCTCTCCATCTCTCACTATTTTTTAAACAATAATTGTGTTAAAACGGTTTTTTTCAGTCTTCCTAATGCTGTGACCCATTCCTCATGTTGCGTTGACTGCCTCCAACCGTAAAATTATTTGTTGCTACTTCACAACCGTAATTTTGCCACTTTATGGGTAGTGATGTAAATATCTGATGTACAGGATATCTGACCCACAGGTTGAGAACACTGTGTAAAGTTCGTTAACATCTACAAAAAGCACATTGCATGTGGTTACTTGGTCCACCTGCCTCTGGGTCACAGTTTTTCAATCTCCAGGTCTTTACTCTCAGCTCTAGGGATCAGGACGGATTATCTTCTGGTTTTCCCAGCCCAGTGGCTTCAAGGCCCCAGAGGTGGTTTTATCCCATGGCGGGGGGGGGGGGGGAGCATGTTCTAAATGTCACTGCAGTACAGGACCCTTTGGGAGCCGCTTGCTCGGAGAGCAGAGACACCCCCGTTGCCCCCTCAGGCACTGCAGGTCTCAACCCTCAGCCAGGCAGGTGGCTTCTCACTGTAGGGAGCAGTGTGGGTGGGTGGAGATCTTTGCCACTGGAATGTGGTTTTTATTTATATATTTAAAAAAAAAATGGGTGTGACTGGAGTTCTGAGAATTTGCTTCAAAGAAATGAAGTCATCAGAAAGAGACAGGACCCTGGATAAGCCCCAGTGTTGTGGCCTCTCCTGGCCTCAGGGCTTCCTGCTCCCACCTCCTCAACCCCTTTCTCCCAGGAGCTGTAGCAGGTGTCTGGCCTCTTTGCTGCGACCTTCTGGGTAGCCTGGCCAGCAGGGAGGGGCTGGGCTACCTGAGCTTATGGCTCTGAAAGACTAGGCTTCAGCCCCTGGGAGGTGAGAAAGTCAAGTGGAGCTGGAAACTCCCTGGGGGGAAGGGAGGACAGACTAGAACCTGGCAGTCTGCCTGGAGTGGGGAAGAAGAGAGGGCCTGGGGCAGGGTGGATGGGGAGTTGGGGGGGGTGAGGCTGGAGTGACAGTTGCCTGGAGGAGGAGTCATGGCCTAGAGTGACAGCAGCAGTCCAGGACATTTGCCAAGTGAGGTCTAGTCCCTCACCCAACCTCTCAGGCACTTGAGATGGCTCCCTGGCAAGAGAGACTGGTCTCCCTGCATCCAGGATAGAAGTATAGTCAGCAAAGCAAGAGCCGTTGACTGGTTTTTGGACAGTGAACCTCTGCCCTTAGCAGTGGTGCTTTGCTGGTTTTATAGAAGGCTTGAGACCCGAACCACCATCTCCTGATACCCTCCTACAGTGAATTCTGAAGGCCGATTCTGGATGTTTACATGCTCCAGACCCATCCCTGCAGACTACATACAGACGGCATGCCACTGATGCCAGTGTAGGTTATCCTGGCAGCTGTGTGATCTGGCACAGTGCACCGAGGCCCGCCTAGAAGGGAGCTTGTCTGGTGATGGCACTGTCTGGCCTGTGATGTGACTGCTTTCCATGTTGCTCATAGCATTTTTCAGCCCTCAGTGTGGCCTTGGTAACAGCCAGAGAGCAAGTATCAGTGGTTAGTCCTGTATGTCTGCTGGTCTCTGTGGTCTTCTTTGCAAAGCAGGGCTGTGGGACGCCCTCTCTCACGCCTCTGCTTGCTGGGCTGAGGGTTACTAGGGGCGGGAGGCTGTTGTGTGGTACCAGAAGAGGGCCTCAGCTGGTCTGTGGTAGGAACTATTTTGCATGTGTTTGGGTGTGTATATGTGGTGTGGGTGTACCAGAGTCTGGTCTATTGTAGGAACTATTTTGCGCGCGCGCGCACGTGTGTGTGTGTGTGTGTGTGTGTGTGTGTGTGTGTGTGTTTATACATGTGGGCATGCCAGAGGCTGATCTGTGGTGGGAACTATTTTGCATATGTGTGGGTACCCTGTGTGTGCTTACACACGGGTGTGCCAGAGCCTGGAGGTTCTTCCTCAGACCTACTTAGAATCTATAGGCTTAGTGGGGATGGTCCCAGGTCCAAATGCAGCCTCGCAACCCTCTGAGGTGTTGAGGGTTTGCTCTGCCTGAGCCCCACCACCTAGCCACACCCTCTCTTTACCTCACCCCCACATTGTTCCTAGGTTCCTCATCCCTCTTGTATCTGCTTTAAGACTCTTAGCACATCTATTTTATTTTCCTAAACATTCAAGCCTGTTTAAGAGACTCCACAGTGGAAAATAGCAGTTTCAAGTTCATTCTTGTAACCTCAGTGTCTTAAAGTATCCCATGACTGGCAATTCGTTGCCTGAACTGATGTTTGATAGGTGAGAGAATGGATAGCTGTGTGTATAGAGGGATGGGTAGAGAGATGGATAGATGGATGAAGGGATAGATAGACCAGTGGGTAGAGCAAGGACAGGTAGATGATTAGATGGTGGGTACATAGATCCATGGAAGGATAGATAGATCAATGGATGGAGGGAGGATGGGTAGATGGAGATGGATGTTTGGTAACTTGGGTAGAAAAAGGTATGACTGAGTGGAGACATGGAAAGGTAGGTTAGCATGCTTATTGCTTGGTCACTTCTGACGGACACATGCCTTTCAGTGCCCTGTAGAGCCACTCTGCCCACCACAGCACTTCCTGTGGTAATGGAGCTTCTATATTGATCTGTACTGAGCTTTGCAGTGGCTTGCCTCTTCTTTGCTAGGACACAATTTTCCTTTAAGGACCTGAGATCTGATGGGGCTTCAGGCCTCTCTAGGACTCAGTGTTTATGATCTGACTTTGAATGATCTGTGACCCCTCCCCAGCCCCCACTCCCTTCCTTGCCGTGTTCTCCACCCATCCTGCAGACTCTTGATCCTGCCCAAACCTCCAGCTTCCACATGTGTCTTTTGTGTGTTGGGTCTGAGCTTCGATCTCGGTGCCTCTGGAAATTCCAGTTTTTCTAGTTTAAAGCCGTTAAATGTTTACTAAAGGAGAAAGGATTATCTCTTTTTATTTAGTTAAAAATTTAAGTTGGCAAAACTTTGCCTGCCCTTCCCTTTGGGAGAGCACATCCTGCCCTCTTGAAAGTCTTGAGGGTCTGGGAGCTGTGCTCCTCCGAAGCTGGGCCAGGCCTTCTGCATCACTGGTCCCTGCTCCTTTGTGTGGTGCACTGAAATGGGTCTCACAGCCAGCAGCTCTCCATCTCCTCCCCAAAACTGAATGTGACTACCCTCTGCACTGTGGCTTCCTTGGGCCTCCTTTCTGAGTCAAAAACTTTCCAACTACTCTCACTTACCAACCGGCTCCTACCTATGACAGGCAACCTATTTGCCTATGTCCTGTGATACCAGGGCTTTTGCTCAGTTGGAGGGTCAGTGGTTCTGACAGTACCAGCTTGAGTCTCTGGGCAGAAAAGACATTACCCACCCACATCTGTATAGGGAATTTATTGAATGATGGGACATGCATGATACAAAGGGTTGGGCTGGCCTCAGCTCTGGGGTGTTTTCTGCACTCTGCAGTCTCTCTGTGTGGGTGTATATGTCTCCTGTCTTAACTGGGCTAAGGCCAGTGTCCCTCAGGGGCCAGGGACCTTGTGGCACGCTCCATGCATTATTGAGCTCAGAGATCAGGTTGCCCAAGCTAACCTTACCTCGGTGTGGATGAAGGGGCTGCCTATGAGATGGTGAGGCAGGAGGAACGTGGGTAGGTGTGCTCCAGGGCTGAGGATGACTCAGCAGCATCTGACTCTGAGCTGCACACCTGGCTGTTCAGAGAATGCCAGATTCTGAGCCATGAAATTCTAGAAAAGGACGGAGTGAAATCATGACAGTAAGCCCTGAGAAGATTTATTTCATCAAAATGGCATTGCTTGATAGGTGTGGCAGAAGGCTGAAGATAGAGAGCTCTAGGCCATAGAGTGACCCTGTTTCAAGAAGAAAAATGACAGGTCAGAAGGGGCTCAGCAGATAAAGGCACTGCCACCAACCAAGCCTGACAACCTGAGTTTGACTCCAGTGCCCATAGAAAAAGCAAGCAAGCAAGAAAGGAAAGATGGATCGGTGGCTCAGTGGTTAAAAGAGAGGACTTGCTGCTCTTCTAGACTTTCCATTCCTAATACGAGGGTCAGTGACTCACAATGGCCAGCAGCTCTAGCTCCAGACAATCTTAACGCCCTCTTCTGTTCTCCACAGATCACACACACACACACACACACACACACACACACACACACAGAAACACACAGAAACATACTACAGAGAGAGGAAGAAACACACAAACACAGGAACACATACACACAGAGAGCATACACACACAGAAACACACACACACAGAAACACACATGCACACACAGAAATGCATATACAGAGCATACGTGCACATACGCACACATTAAAAGGAAAAGACCAAAGCCAAGCAGTCCTTTACAGTTGCTATATGAGAGAATCAAGGCCGCAGGACTCACAGACTCTGACCCGTTCTCCTCGGCTAAGATGGCTTGCAGAATTAGAAACCATCACAGCACAGGTCTCAAGCGTGCGTGCTGCTCGGTCAGGCTGGCGGCTCCTTGTTGGCAGTGCTGGAAGCGCACACTGTAAACTGGACATCCCTACCCCACCCCAGGACAGCCGACTAACCACTTGCAGCCACGTGGAAGGTAAGGGCGAGGAAGGGCCTCAGTGAGCCAGGATGCAGCTCTGGCGCATTGGCAGGAATGGCTGCTGTGACCAGTGTTCTCTCGGGAGCGTCGGAGCAGACCCTGGGTTGGCTCCCAAGGACCTGGAGTTGACTCAGAGGAAAGAACCCAGAGATGAGGCTGGTGTGGTTCACCTGAAGTTCAGTGGCCACAGCTCATAATGCCTCATACAGAAGTGCTGTATTTAACCCTACAGTTAAGCCTTCTTACCAATATCTTCCCACACTGCTTGGATCCGTGGACGGATGATGTCCGCTTTGTAAGCTCATGGATGAAGCTCAAGCATGAATCATTGCCTCGGATCTGGGAAGCGTCGTGTGATTTCATCCCACAGGCACTCACCAGTACCTGCTGCATACCCCGCTCTCCCCAGACGCCCCCTCACTATGGGCACGGGTCCAGCACCCTGACACGCAAGGCACCCACTGTGCTCCATATGTTCTCAGACTGGGCCCTAAAACAAAACCCGTCGCTGCACCCCCACCCCATGCTCCCATGTAGTGGTGCTGCAGGTAGAGCTGGGAGAGATTCTGGGTCCTGACCCTGCTCAGAAAGCAGTGAAAGCTCCTGCAGGTGAGCCACAGTCAGGGGTAGGCCTGGGGTGTGGACACAGGGTGGCCTTCGGAAACTGAGGGAGAGGGACCTCAGATCAGCCATCGCTGGATTTCATCATCAGTGACTGGACAGCTACAAGCCCTCTGTAGTGACACACTAGGGGTCCTGGGGTCCTGGGATCCTGCAGGAAGGAGCAGTGTGGCTATGTTAGACCCAAGAGCGTGGGGCAGATGAGCTGGGCCTGTGCTTTTGAGGGACAGGGGCATGATGGGGTGCTAAGCCAGTGCGACAGAGACCAGCACCATGGGAAGCCGTCTTTGGTGTCGTAGGCAAAGCAAGTGGTGTTGTGAGTCAATGGAACTGGTATAAGGTGCATGTTTGGGGTGCTTGGGTATGGGTATGGGTATGGGAGCCCAGGGCAGAGGAGCGTTGAGGTGGGTGAGGGTAAACGGGGTGCTGGTGGCTTTAAGACTCAAAGCCTGCCTCCCTGGGCAGATGGTAGAACTCTTACCCTAGATGGGGGGACCCAGCGGGGAACAGGCTGGAGGGGGGAGGGAGGTCTGAACTAGAGGTGTCAGGAGATGGGAGGAAGTTGGTGAGGGGTGAGGTGGGCTTGTTTGGAAGGACTGAGAGGAACTGCTGTAGGCTGAAACTGGGTAGGCTGTTCCCTGGGCCAAAGCTATACTCCGTTCTGCTTGGGAGGGGAAGAGAAGTCTGTGGAGGCCCATCCCCTGAGGGCTGAAACATAGCCTGGGAAGCCCCTCCATAGTTTCAGAGCCTGGCTCTTGCAGAGGCCACACTGGAAAGAGGAGTTCTGGAGCAGACAGGGACACTGTGTAGACTGATAGCTCTCCACATCCTGTTTACACAGAACCCAGAATGTGGCCTCACTGGGAAACCAGGTCTTTCTAGATGTAGCCAGACCCTTGAGATGAAGTCATGCAGGACTTAGGGTAGACCCTCTTCTTTTTCAGGGTCTTTAGAAGATAAAGCGGTAGAGGGACTAGATACCCCCAAGGCCCCTTCTGGGTCTTAGAGAGGAATGTCTGAGCTCCAAGCAAGGAAGAGAACCCCATGCTCAAGTGACAGGACTGGGTTTCCCCATTGTAATCCCGTGGCCAGGCGGGGCTGGAGATTGGATCTTCTAGAATAAGGGATGTCTTTCCCTTCTGCTGGGAAAGTTTAGACAATCCCTGGAGCCTAGATCCTCCAAGGTCTACTACTCCCAGGCCCTGGCTGTGGGCAAAGTGACGGCAGGGCCCTTTGCCTTCACGGTTTGGTAAGCATAAGACCAGAGTGTCTCTCAGGCAGCTTTGCTCACAGAAGGTGCTGGGCTTGACTGCTCATGGGCTAACCTGGAATACAGTAAAGCTCCTGAGGGGGAAAGAATTTAAAGTGTCTGAAGGAAGAGAGAGATCTTCGGTTGAAACTTCAAAATCAATGATGGCCACTCAGGAGGGCTGCATAGAAGGCTGTGAGCACTGGCTGGCATGTGTGAGTCTGTGTGTGTGTGTGTGTGTGTGTGTAGGGTAGTACATAAGTATATACTTTGTGAGGAGAGCTGTGGCTATAGGTATGTGCATGTGTGTGAGGCTGAGTCTGAGACCATGGGTGTATGTAATGGTGTATGTACAGACATGTGCATGTGAGCATATATGTGAGGTTATAGGAGTTTGAGCGTGTGACCTGGGTATATGATGTTGTAAGTGTACAGGTGTTCATGCAGAGCACATGAACTCGGGGCGGCCAAGCTCGGAGCCATGTCGGGCAGGGCCCTGGGATCCAGGAGTGGCTGGGAGATGAAGTACTCCCCTCGGTAGACCTGAGACAGGCAAACGCCACGCAGTGGCTGCTCCTTCCTTACCTCTGCACACCGACAGCCCCTCTCGGCCCCTGTTTCTCTGGGCCCACCTCAGCTAATGCAGAACCGGTGTGGGCGGATGGGCACAGGCCCTCCTGACCTGAGTCTGGCCTGGCCTGGTACCAGAACACTTCTGTGGGGGGCTTACATGGCTGTGAAGATGTGTAGTGGGTCAGTGATTCCTGCCACCTTCTGTCTCAGCAGATTTGTCCTCTGGGCTACAGAAGCAGCAGCCTGGGACTCAGGGGGACCCAGCCTAGACACATTCAGTAGGAAAGGACTCCCAGGGGATACTTAGCCCTGTAATCCATCACCTTGCCGTCACCTTCAGAGGAGGGTGTTCCTGATGTTTAGGGAGAAGCACCTGTGGATGTGCAAACGGACAGCGAGCTCTGCCAAAGAGCCAGGGGTGGGGTGTCACTGCGGCATCCCAGCTTCCTGACTTGAGCCATCTCTCACCATTATGTGAGAGACAACTGTGTGTCTCAGGCGACATTCCCAGCCCACTGGCTCTCCGTCTCTGTGCTGGCTGGTACTTTGAAATAAACTGGAGTCACCTGGGAAGTGAGAACTTCAGTTGAGGAACTAACTTCAATTGAGGAGCTACCCTCCATTAGATCTGCCCATCAGCGGCATTTTCTTGATTAATGATTGACGTGGGAGGCTCAGCCCACTGTTGGCTCTATAAGAAAGCACACTGAGCAAGCCCTGGAGAGCAAGCCGCTAAGCACCACTCCTCCATGGCCTCTGCTTCAGCTCCTGCCTCTGGGTTCCTGCCTCAAGTTCCTGCTCTGATCTCCCTCCATGACAGGCACTAGCTGGGATAAACCATTTCCTCCCCGAGTTGCTTTTGGTCAGTGTTTATTACAGGAAAAAAAAAAAATTAAAAAAGGAAAAAAAGCAAACCTCGACAGCCTTTGTGTGACCTCCGCTTTCTTCTCCAGGGGAGCACTGCCAGGTGAACGTTCGCTCGGGCCGCTGTGCCAGCGGAGTGTGCAAGAACGGGGGCACCTGTGTGAACCTGCTCATCGGAGGCTTCCACTGTGTGTGCCCGCCCGGCGAGTACGAGCACCCCTACTGTGAGGTCAGCACGAGGAGCTTCCCCCCGCAGTCCTTCGTGACCTTCCGAGGCTTGAGGCAGCGCTTCCACTTCACCGTCTCCCTGGAGTGAGTGCAGCCTGGGCGTGTGGACACCCCTTGGGAAGGGGATACCTCAGCTTTCCGGGTGGTTGAGGGGCCTTGCCAGCTGCCCAGGGTAGGGCCGTTTGCCGAGATGTTGACGGGGGAGGTGATTTCAGCACAGTGGCAGCAGACTGTCTGTCCGTACCGAGACTACTGAGAGGGAACCCCCCTCCCAGGCCTGGAAAATAACCTGGCTCCTCTGGTCCAGCCCACCAGCCAGACATCTCAGTGGCCAGTGGCCACAGGCCCAGGAATCTGACCTCCCACAAGTGTGTCAAAAGGCAGGCTGCTCAGGCCCCAAATCCCTAGCCCCGACCCTGATCTATAACAGGCTGACTGTGTGCCGTCTATATCTTCTCCCCCAGAAGAATTTAGATGTTACTTAAAATTTTTTGAATCTATTATCTGGGGCTGGGAAGATGGCTTACTTGTTAAATTGCTTGCATGCAAACGTGAGTTCAAATCCCGAGCACCTATGTAGAAGGCCGGGCATAGTAGCACATACATGTGCTCCTGCAGCTGGAGAGGCAGAGACAGGAGGATTCTAGGGATTGCCGTCTAGCCAGTCTAGCTGAATTGGTGAGCTCCGGGTGCAGCAAGAGACCTTTATTCAAAATCTAATGTGCGAAGAGTGAAGGAAGACACCTGACGTCAGCCTCTGGCCCCCACCACATGTGCACACATGCTCCTGCACACACGTGTACAAACACATGCACACAAAATACCAAATGAACTCAACTGGATTCTAGGCAGCGTGAGTCCATAACAGTTGCTCAGTTAAAAGAAAACCTAGGATTTCCATTTTGAGGATTTCCGCTAGGTAAGTCGAAGAGGGCGAGGTTTCCACTGAGTGTTTTTTGTGTGCGCAGTAGCATGCTCTCCCAGAAAGGAGCATGGTGTTCTCTGTCCTCTGTGTGGGTTACTCCACAGCCTCTTTCTTCCCAGAGCTGCCTGCCGAGGACCAGACAGACCTCTTAGGACGGACAGAGCAGTAGCCTGTCCTTGAGTTCTGTCCTAAAGAAGCCCACCAGCAGTGTCATGACCACGCACAAGTGACTTCTTGTTCCTCTCTCATGTACCATGGGCCAACGAGGTCCCCCCCCATTGGTGTGTGGTAGGGAGGTCTAAGGATGTGGGGTGGTGCCGGGAGTTGACACCCACTGTTGTCCCCCCACCTTCCACTTGCCTGATAAAATGAACAGTGTCTGCCTATTGGCACAGTACACACCGAGCCCTGCATAGCCAGGCTGGGGTGATTGTTCTGTTTGCCCCTTTGTGCCAAGACTCCGCTCTCCAGCCAGAAGGCTGCCCCTTATGACACAAGCCTGCAGAGCAAGGGCCCTGCTGTGGGATTCCCCTGTGACATGGTACCTGCAACAGAGAACCCCGTGAATAGCCCCCTTCCACATCAGAGGAGTCTTGTGTCCCCTGGTGAATGTATTGTATGATGGGTGTGAGCTGGGGTTATGGAACTTTGGGGTATAGTCATGGATGCCTCCCACCTTGGTGTGGCCAGCAGCTCACAGTCGCATGCATTGTGGTGACTTTTGGCAACTGCCTTAAAACTCAACGCCACAAAAAGACAGAAAGTTCCCCCAGAGGCCCTCCGGTCACATAGTTTCCTGGGGCACACATCCTGGAAGCGGCTGAGGCCCCTCTTACTGCAGAGAGCTGCCCAGCCCGGCTGGGTTGCCTTGTCTCAGGTGGTTTCTGTCATGGCCTGTCTCCTTTTTCCAGTTTTTGTTTGCCAAGTGCTGGGGCTCCCAAGTGGGCCCCACTCCCAGCTGCCTTTCATTCCCTTTGTTCTTGGCTCCTTCTCCTCTAGCCCCTCAAGCCTTGGTTTCTATTTCTGTCTTTCCTCATTTCACTTGCATTGTTCCCACCCTCCCCTCAACCCTGGGCCCCGTCTCTAGTTCTCTCTCTTTAGCAACGGATGGTGCTTGCCAGGGAGGCACCATGTAGGAGGGGTTAACCTGGACACAGAGAGTCCAGGATCAGATGCTTCCACAGGTCCAAGAGGCTTAGAGACGTGGCACGTGCCCATGCAGAGACATCCGTGATAAAGGAACATCTTGGGGTCTCATTTGCTCTGTAGGATAAGATAAATTACGTGTGTTCTGCACCCAGACACGCTTCTAGTTGGTATGCAGGCTGTGTCATCCTTTTGAACATGTTTCCTCCCTTCCCCCCTCTCTGTCTCTGTCTCTCTCTGTGTGTGAGAGACAGTGGATGCCTTCTCCAATCAGTCTGCATTATATTGATCGAAGCAGGGTCCCTCACTAGACCCAGCGCACACCAACTTCAGATAGTCTAGCAGACGCTGAGAATCTTATCTCTGCCTCCTGAGTGCTGGGATTACAGGCGGCTACCTCTTCCTGTCTGCCTTTTGTCTGTGGAATCTGCACTCTGATCCTCATGCTTGACCCACAAGCTTCCATCCCACTCAGTCCCTTTTTCCGCCCCACATGGAGTCTTTTCACACTCTTCGGGCCACCGTCACCACGTTCGCCGAGGCTCCAGAGTGTGCCTCAGGTTTGGTGGGCCGTCAGGATCTCCCGTGATAAGAGTGCTGGGCAGATTCTTTCCTGAACCACGACCCCCCCCCACCCCGTGCTCACTCCCCTGGCTGGCCATGTCACCCCCGTGTATCTTCACGCTCCCCGGGGTCCTTCACTGTGTGACACGCTGCTCGCCCACAGGTTTGCCACCCAGGACAGGAACGCCCTGCTGCTCTACAACGGCCGCTTCAACGAGAAGCATGACTTCATCGCCCTGGAGATTGTGGACGAGCAGCTGCAGCTCACGTTCTCCGCAGGTGGGGCCTCCCGTCATGGCCGGTGTACCTCCCAAGGCCCTTGATGGCTTAAGTTCATCGTTGTCTTCCCAGCATCTCCTAGCTGCTCACACTTCCAACCCTAATTCTGCGTCTAGGAATCTGGCCTCTGGAATAAATCGGAGTACAGGAAGATGTCGATGTGGTTGCAGCGTTGCTTGTAGTGCTAATGCCACACAGAGCCTGTTCCCTGAATCAGAATCAGTGCAGTAATGGGGAGAGAGAGACAGATAGCTCAGCAGTTAAGAGCACTTGCTGTTCATGCAGAGGACCTGGGCTCAGTTCCCAGCATCCATGTGGCAGCTCACAACTGTTCATAACTCCAGTTCCAGGCTCCCCAATGCCCTCTTCTGCCTTCTGTGTGTACCAGGCACACATATGGTACACATATATACATGGAAGCAAAACACTCATATACGTAAAATCAAAATCTAAATAATAATAATAGCAACGCACCTGCAAATTTGTATGGTGACTTACACCGGCATGTGAGGACCAGGCAGGCACAGATATGGGACGAGGGGGTGGGGGTGGGGGGTGAGAGGGGCCAGTCTTGTCTAACTCCACCTTTCAGGTTAAAGCCGTTGATCTAGGGGGCTGGGCGGGGGAAGGCTTCCAGTGGTGGCCCTGCCAAAGAAAAGGGCACACAGCCAATCTCTCTGAGCAGTGTGTCTACCCTGCGGCCTGGAAGCCTGATTGGAGGTCCCGTAACCTATCTCTCTCTGTGCAGGTGAGACCACGACAACGGTGACCCCGCAGGTCCCTGGCGGTGTGAGTGACGGGCGGTGGCATTCGGTGTTGGTGCAGTACTACAACAAGGTAGGAGGGTGGTGATGGCCCAGTGGCTTTTCCCCTTAGGATGATGTCTGTACTCCGAGATGTAAAAGCAAGCACTGTTGGAAGGGAGTGGAGGGTTATAATGATGTCAACAGGAGGTTCTGTGAATGTAGCCAAGCCTTGAACTGGAGCTGTGGGACTCTGATACAGTAAGACAAGATGCAGAGAATTTGTTCGTCTGTGGCTTCCTTCAGTTCCGGGCTGGTCACACAATGCCCAGATCCAGGGCTGCCCTGAGCTGTGACCGGAGGGTGTGTTCTCGGCTGTGAAGGCAGGTGTCTCAGGTGTGCTGTTTGGCTATAAGGAAACACAGTCACTTCTGTGTCACAAGGTCATGTTCTTTCCTAGGCTGGGGTTTTGCACACACACACACACACACACACACACACACACACACACACCTGCTCCTATCTCTGGGTCTCGCCATGAGTCCACGATGGTCTGTCCTGCCCCTCACTGAGCCCGGCCCCAACCCTCCTCAGACTTTCTAAGACCCAAGTCTAGGATAGACCACCAGCAAATGAGAGGTGAGGGACACCCCTTCAGTGCACCTTGTATGGCGGCAAAGGCATTTTCTGAATTTCCTGTCTGCAGTACTTCAGGTCTTTGGTACCTGGGATGGTGCCTGCCTGCTCTTAGAGCCTTAGGGCATGGGGCTGTTCTTGCTGTCCCTGCCAGTCACTGATGTTCCTCTTTCTCCGAGGTCACTGTTACATTTGCCCTGGACATCTTTTCATCTCTGAAGCTTCCCCTGATAGCCTCCAAGAGTGGACCTTGGTCCCCATTCTGTGTTCCTATCTGTGAGTAGGAACTGTCTCTCACGGGGTAAATGTTGGCCAGTGCAGCCTCCGCAGCCTTAATGATGAGGGAAATAGAAGGACGGGTTGCCAGGACCTGGGGTCAAAGGTTCTCTGGGGACCTTGAGGGACACTGATGAGTGTTTGGAGTGGGGGTTAGACTAACCCCAGGCCTATCTCCAGTGGGGGTCCTCCTGTTACACAGGGCACAGTTGCCAAAGAGAAGAGTGAGTCTCTGCTGTCCACACTGTCCTATGTCAGAGACTTTCATTTGATCATGAAGTGACAGCCCTGTGGATTTGGGGGCACTTTATTAATATGAAGGATGCTACTTGCCCATCTCCTGGGTGGCTCACAGTAGCCCCTTGAGAAGCAGTGAGTGGGATGTGGGTCCCTCCTCTCCATTCTCTCCTCCCAGAACTCATCGTTGGGCTGGATTTGCTTTCCTTTCTGTAAGGTCTTAATCCCACATCATTTCTGAGCTATTTCTTTGTGGGTGTCATGCCATGGTCCCCCATGGTCCCCCATGGTCCTCCCCCACCCCAGGCTCTGTATTCTAAATCAGTGATTTCCACCCTGTTCTCACCCCAAGAGAAAGTGCACCCTGCAAACCATTCACACTGTGGCTTAACGATAGTTGTGATCTCAGGCACACAAGTGAGGGCTGAGTTACTGTGACTGGGGCACCGGGAGCCTCTGGAGCTTGGGACTGCTTTTCTACGTTCCTGTGGAGAGGGGCATGGTCGCCTGTCTGGACAGCTGCCCAGGTGACGACAGCTCCAGACAACACAGCTCCCAGGAAGCAGAACTTACTTAGCTCAAGGACAAAGTGTCTGTGGTTTTGGGCGCCAAATACACCCTTCCTTGGGTCCTGACATTTCATACACTTTTGAGTGGAAAGAATGACAGATAATCCTACAGAGGGATGCCCTTGTAATCTTTCAAAGGGAGGAAGGCCTTGCTGGCCTCTGCTCCCAGGCAGAACATCCAGGAACATTCACTGTCACCTTGTGGCACTCACCATGGTCCTGTGGCTTCTCTTGTGTGTTCTTCCCGCCATCTAGACCTTCATATTCTAGGTGGACACTCCCACTGGCTTGTGCTTCCAGAATGTATAAGCCTGTCAGAATGGACCACAGGGAACCCTGGGATGCCAGGGAAGCACGGGTTGTATTTCTTTCTTGCTTATGTCGGAGACCCACTACAGGCTTGCTGCTGAGGTAGGGCTGGGTGTGGCAGGTTGAGCCAGCCTCGGCTTCCACATTAGAAGCCTCTGTACCTGTCTGCTGTGGCCAGAGCGACAGCACGTTCCTCCGTGGTTGAATGGGACCCAGATCAGCACCCTGCATTGACCTCTCAGCCCAGCTGTGAACTCTCTTGTCCCGTGAGCCAGCTCAGAGGAACACACCATTATAGAAGGCTACCCCAGATGGCCCAGAGGAAAGAAGGGCTCCGTGCCAGAGGCTCCGCAGGTAGAGGTGGATTAGTGGGATCTATGCTTCCCTTTCCAGGGCTGGGTCCTTTCAACAGCTCCCTCCACCTCCCAATGAACAAACAGAGCCCTGAGCACAGGATTAGGCCTTTGCTGGGCTGTTTTCTTTCTTTTGCCGGAGGGTATTTTAGGGAGGAAGCCAACCAGTCTCCTGTATATCCTTAAGCCTTCATGTGTGGGTTGAGTGGGCCCCACAGCAAGGACTGTTAGCAGAGGTTACAGTATCTGTACGTGGATGGCCCTGATGTGTCTATCTGGTTCGGCCTCAGAGGGGGCTGCTTTTACCAGCCCAGGTGCAGGGACAGCCATGCTTTAGATGGGTGTGTCTGGGAAAACCCGTCAGACTGGGAGCAGGTTCTCTAGTCTATAAGGAGACTGTGAAAGTGACCTGTCAGGGTGGGTCACGCTCTTAGTTGGGTCCCTGTATGTTCGTTGTCATTATCATCATCATTAATGGCCTCTCTGTTCCTGGTCACTGGCAATAAAATGTGAAGTGACCTCAGGCTACTGAAGATGGCTGTGGGAAGGTGGCCTGAGGAGAAGTACAAGATGATGAGGGAGGATGAGCCACACTTAAAGGGACTCAAACCCTGTCCTGATGGTGACCTTAAGTTCAGTGGGTCCAACAACAGAGGGGAAGCTCCTCTGCATCCCTTCTCTAACTGGCTGTGCTGGTCCTGGGGATACTTCGCCTACTGCACTGAAGACACCTAGGTTTGGCTCTTTTGGTTATTGTGGAAATGCATTTGGAGACTTGAGTATCTCCCTGGCCCTGCAGTGAGGGTGTGGAGTTAGCTGCTGGCTATGGCTGTCTCGTCTGCCCTGCTCTTCTTGAGTTCTGGCTTTCTACAGGCACAGGGAGGTAGACAGGCCTAGGGAAGGTGGTAGCGGAGCTGTATGGCCTTCCATCCTGGACAAGCAAGCACTGAGGTCCAGAGGCCTGAGGAGGACAGTGTCTGTGGCCCCAGGGAACCCTCTGCAGATCTTCCAAATGAGGGCGGACAAAGGCAGTTTCCTCTTTCTTTCTGCATAATGACATTTTCAGTGGGAAGGCCTATTGGTTAAGTCTGCCCTCAGGGAAACAGGAGCATGTTGGAGTTGGTAGTGGTTCTAGGGAGAGATTTTATAGGCAGCCACTGCTCCTGCCCGTTGAGCTTCACACAGCTCTTCTCCAGAAGCACTGGGGAGGTTTGGCTGGATGGAGATTTGTGGTCATGGTCTCACTGTAGACTTTTTTTTTCCCTCTGAGGCTTTTGTAAAGGCAGTTAAGCTTTTCCATCTTTCCATCTGCCCTGTATAATGGCCTATTTCAGTAAGAGCATTTGAAGTCATTTCTTTGCACTTGAAATTCAGGTTTTGATGCTGCATTTCTTTTACGTCACCTTTCAGCACCCAGGAGTGTTTGTGGTGTTAGGAGAGGAACACTACCCATAATCCCAGCTCACAGTGGTATCTGGTTGCTTCCAAAAGAGGGCGCTGTCTGGAGGACAGGGAACCTGCATGCAGCCACTGGGCATTTGGCTCTCTGGAGCACGTCTCTCGCTTCCTGGGGGATTCTGGCCATACCTTGTTTTGCTCAGGGAGCCTCAGTGGGTGCTGGAGACACAGGCATACAATGAGTGCCACCCTCTAGCACGTCTCAGGGACTGACGGGACTAAGGATGCCACACAGGCACATACGTGTACAGGAAAGCTGAGATCGGATGGCCTGTGCTGCTTGCCCTGATGGAGGGCACCAACTGTGACCTTTGAACCCCAGCGGTTTTTTTTTTTTGTTTTGTTTTTTGTTTTTGTTTTTGACAGTGTCCTCATGTGGAGAGTGATGGAGTACCGAGTGATGTGTGTTATTTGACACAGGCATGGTCGTGTCAAAGACCTCAATGCCTCAGTCTCATGGGAGTGGCACAGCCTTCCCTGGGTGAGGCTCAGAGGGGTGGGAAAGCCTTCCTCAGGTCCAAGTGGAAATGTTAACACGTGTTTAGAAACCATCAACCATGGCTTCTCTTCCACAGGGATGACTGCAGCCCCAGACTGCTTCCCTATAGACACCTTTAGTCAGGACTAGCTAAACCTGCTTCCTTGTTGTATGCCATAAACCTGCCTCGATTCAGATGTATGAGCTATACATGCTGGGCCGAGTGGTGGTGCAGGTCTTTATTCCCAGTACTTGGGAGACAGAGGCAGGTATAAGGGTTAGCTGGGAAGGACTGAACAATAGTTATGGCAGGGACAGGAGTAACTGAAGCTGGGAGGGGAGGCGTCTGGGTGGTAGCAGCAGGCAGCTTGTTTTCAAGGACACTCACCCTTCAGCATCTAGCACAGGGACATCACCGTGTAGACTGCCTTTGCCACTCTGGCCTCCTGCTGCTGACAGGGCTTGTGAAGTTCCTCCCAGATCAGGCTGGCTATAGGGTGCTTGGGCCCTTCTTATTCAAGGGATGACTGGAATGGTGATCCTCCTCCCCTTTCATCATCATCATCATCATCGTCCAGGGCAGTATTTTTAGTTTGTTCCATCAATTCCATAGTATCCCAGTCAGTTAAGCCCACCAATCCAACCCCTCAGTAGCAGGTTATAGCAGCAAGTCTGGTTTTTTTTTTTTTTTTGCATCTTCGTTTGAAACAAGCTCAGGCTTCCTTTCCCAGCTTGACGTGCATAGAGTCTGCTTACGAACATCCCGTAGTTAGGGAGTAAATGAGTGATCACGTAAACTGCATTAGCTCTGAGAAGAGTGGTGCTATATAGAAGTGATCTTGGTTAAAAAGAGAGAGAGAGAGAAAGAAAACAAATCATCGCATAGGAGGAGTTGCGAAATATCAGGACTGGAGAGATGGCTCGGGTGAGGAGCACTGGCTGACATGAGTTTGGTTCCCAGCATGCACTTGGCAGATCACAGGCGTCTGTAACTGCAGTTCCAGGGGACTCCTCCTCCTCTTGTTCTTCCAGATACTGCATGTTGAGTAGCGTCCATGCACGTGCAGGCAAAACACCCATACGCGTAAAAAACATCTAAAGCAGTTGCCAAATATTGTTTTCAAAGGACAGACAGTAAATCAGATTGACATGATTAATGTCAGTGTGGCTTACAATGTTTTCCTTGTCTGCATAAATCTGCTGAGAAGAGGTTTGGAGAAAGGGTTGCCATATATTTTCAGGCTGAGTGTGTTGCTGGTGCGAGACTGAAGTCACTTTTATGAGAAGAGGGGGCTCCGGCAGAAAGGCTAGAGAACTCTTCTTAGAACCGGCGCCCCTCTCTCTGACTGGGGCTTGGGGGGTATCTGTGCTCAGGTGACCTTGGAATGACCTCTAGATATGGATCTTATTCTTAGGGATGGCCTGGCCCTGGCTGGGTTCACTCACTTGGACTGTTGCCATAGTTCAGATAGTGAAACCCCAAGATCCAAAAGACGTGGGTTGTGATCCTATCTCTACTACCCTCATGACAGGGATAGGGGGTGTCCCTACGACTCCAGAAAACCCAAGGGCCCGCTCTCAGACAGCAGACTTGGACAAGCCTCTCCCTAGGACCTCCAGGTGTTTGTTTGTTTGAGACAGGGTCTCACTGTGTAGGTCTGGATGTCCTGGCTAAGTAGACCAGGCTGGCCTTGAACTCCCAGAGACCTGCCTTTCTCTGCCTCTCAAGTGCTGAGATTTAAGGTGTGCACCACCATACTGGTCAAGGGACCTCCAGGTTCTTAAAGGCATGAAGTCTCAAGGCGGTACTGAGGACATGTGTTGCCAGTGGCATGTCGAGGCTGTTTGCAAACAGCAAGCAATTATGGTTGTGTTTGTCAACAAGGATGTGAATTCAGGTGGCTTTGTGATCCTTCGAAGCCCTTCCGTGTGTCAACTTGTACACACCTGAGTTACTGGTAGAACGTCAGTGGCAAATGAACCATTTTGGTCTTTTTCTTTTACACTTTTTTTTTTCAACAAATCTTCAGATTTGAAGATATGCAAGATAAAGAGGCCACATTTTCATGAGTTAATTGAGCTTTGCAAAGCACCTAAAACTGTTCTGACCAACGGTGCAGCAAAGAAAGCTTCCTTTTTTTTTTTTTTTTTTCTTAAAGTCTCCCATTGCACCAGGCCCTCTTACCAACAAAGGGGAGTGTGGTGTTTCACATGAGCCTGTGGGAGTGCACCCCAGGGGTTCGGTTACCATAAAAGCTCTCATTGTCCACAAGCCTGAGCCTGGAGTGTGAATTAGTTGTTTCTTTTCCGGCTGTGTTTCCTGCCGGTTCAGCGAGCTCCTGTCTGGTCTACATAGGTATTCCATAAATATCGAGTAGCGACACTTCCATACAGGCACATTCCGACGCCTCTCGGTGGGTCACAGGGTGATGTCTGAGACCCTGGTTATCTGTCCTCCATCTCCACCCTTGGAATGTTAAATGGTTCCCTTGAAGCCAAGCTTTGTAAGTAATAGAAGCCAGCCCAAGGGGCCTGGAATGGCCAGAGAGCCCTGTGAGAGAGGCCACTGGGTGCTTCAATGGTAGTGGCGGGGCATGCAGCAGGTACTAGGACACACCCTGTCCTTGACAGCTGACAGAGTTGGGAGATAGGGTGCCTGGCTTCCTTTCCTAAACACAGGCTGGTCAGACGGTAGGGAGCCACCTGCATGGAAAGTTCACGGCTCCCAGGCTCGCCCCGGGCCTTTGTGTTCCATTGCTCGGTTGTGGAAAGTCCTCCAGGAGCTAGGCAGCCTGTCACAGGGTGTGTCCTGTCTGGCGGGATGGGTGCTTTTTCTGGTACCCTCCATCTGCCTTATCCTCTCCCACTCTGTGTGACTTGAGATGCAATTGATGCAGCAAGCCTGCTCCCTCTTCACCCTGGTGCAGGGTCTGCATACCCTGACATCTTGCCTGGTGCTAGGGTGTGTAAGTCCAGGGTGGCCGTCGTGGTTCTGGGAGGAGATGAGGAAACTGAGGCACAGAACTGTACAAGGGGGGAGGAGGGGACACACGACTGTGAGTTTCCTCTGCTGATGTGTCAGTGGCTCTCAGGTGTGCCGTCCTCAGCCTGACACATGCTCTCCGGCTGTGACTGCTCCTTTGCTTTCTGTAGCAAGCTCATGCTTTCACCCACATTTATCTTCATCATGACAGTTTGGGCTTGTTGCCCTCAGGATCTATCAGTGAGGAAGACGGAGGTACTCTGAGGTGAGGTCAAAGACAAGGAGCTGGATCATGGGGCCTCCCTGTTGTGGCCCAGACTAGGGGTGGGTGGGTGGAGAGCAGAAAGAGGTCGGTCAGGTCCTAGCTAGAGTAGGCCAGGCATTGTGAGAGTGATTTGTTAAGAACGTGTAAGATGCTGCCCGTATGACCACCGGCGAGTGTGTGCATGTGAGTGTGCACACGTAAATGCTGGCGAGCATCTGGGTGAGTGCGCGTGCATGCGTGAGTGTGAGTCAGTGTGAGCATGCTTGGGCAGCCGAGCCCCAGTGAGGGTGTGTTGAGAATGCAGTGTGTGGTGTAGGGTACAAGGCACACTTCCGGTAAACACTGGCCTGTGCGCTCTCACGTCACCCAGGCTACCTCGTCGGGGCTTAGTGGGTCTTGTCTCAGATATCTGGGATATGCTCTGGTAAAGGAGAGCGCAGGAGTTGTTCCTCAGGTGCACCCTTCCCCCACCTGCCGGATTTCCCTGGTCAGGACAGCCAGACCTTTGCCTTTGTCTTTAACGGGAAACTCAAGAGAAGCAAGGACTTACAACTTTGTTACGGGAGCATAGCTCCACACACATCCTGGGGGGCCTCCTCAGGGAGAAGGCACCCTGAGGTGGTCAGTAAAGTGCCTGTGCAAGCCCATGGATGGCAGACACGGCCGGCTGGACTCAGGGCTGCTACGGGAGAAATGATGGCACCACCCTTCGCCTCCTGCACCCATTCCCGGGCTCCGGTCATCTGTGAGTTCTTTGATATGAATGTTGGTTGGTCGTTCCTGACCGCGAGTGTGAATCCGTTCACGTCCTGAGCCTCGCCCTGCCTGCATTTGGTTTCAGAGGCACCCCACTCTGCCCGCCTCCAAGCTGAAACCAAACCCCCATCGGCCTCCCAATGAGAAATTGTCTGTAGCAGGTTAAAAGACTGCAGAAATGTGAGCGCTATGGAGGACCAAAGGCTTTTATGTGCACACAAAAGCTCCCCGCAGATACTTTAGGCAGCTAAGTGGAAGCCATCGGGGAGGGCCCGTACACTGGGAAGAAAATCCGCTGCAGGAAAATGAAAGGGGCAGGCCTGGTGACGCTTTGGCATCAGGAGTCCGGATCTGCACAGGTTGATAGAGCTGGCATCTGGACGTGCACAGTAGCTCTTGGGTTTCTTGAGTAGAGGAGCTACTGTGGGGGCCCTGCCCACTGGCCACTTCCACCTGCCTGTGTGTGTATGTGTGTACATGTGTGTGTGTCTTGTATATCTGTGTCTTGTGTGTGTGTCTTGTCTATCTGTGTTTGTATGTGTGTATGTGTGTGTATGTCTTGGGTATGTGACTGTATCTTGTGTGCGTCCTACTCAGAGCAAGCCTGTGTGGCTAAGGAGGGACACTGAGGTATAGATGTGGAGCGTGTAGACGCTGCTGATGGTACAGACTTGGCTTTAGGTGTCATGTGGTGCTCTCGCCTCTGCTCTGTGTGTATCGCATTACTTTGCCCAAGTGTCCTGGCTGGGCCACTGCTGAGCATTTTGTCCTGGAGATGATGCCTAAGGTTTGGTAGGCCTGAGCGGTTCTTCAGGTATGGGAAGAACTTCATGTCCTACTCTGATAGGGCCTTCTGCTCCCTGAGTGCAGTCAGCCCTGGGAAGGCTAATCATCCCATGCCCAGCATCCCACACAGGAACAGTGGAGAACCCTGAACCTGCCACACGCAACTTTTCTTTTGTATAAAGATGTGGCAAATTTTTAAAAGTTCGCTTTAAAAGTGCTGGGTGGTGGTGGCGCAAGCCTTTAATCCCAGAACTCAGAAGGCAAATGCAGGTGAATCTCTGAGTTCAAGGCCAGCCTGGTCTCTGAGTTCCAGGACAGCCAGGGTTACACAGAGAAACAAACAAACAAACAAGTTGGAAAGCTGCCCATTTTGTCCCGTTCTTCATCCCTCCTCACCCTACCTGGAGCCTGGGAAACCCAGTCTCTGAAAAAGCTGCTCATGGTGCCTCTACTGCCTCCAGGGGCTTTCTACCCTCATTCTGTGTGTCAGCTTCCTGTTAGGCCACCTGTTTTGGGGTGATGACCAGCAGCAGCCACCCAGGGCCTTGCTATCAGCTCTGACCCCTCAGAATGGAGCTAGGCATCAGCCTTTCAGCAGCGGCTGCTCCTTATTGGCAGGAGCTGCTCCCCCCTGCCCTATTTTTTATGCCAGTGCTCCTCCCTGTCTGTGCTTGAGTGCCCTGGTGCTGAGCTGTTGGTTATGAACTGTAGTGTACGACGATCACAATTTTGTAAATAGCAGCTTAGCCTCATGAAAGCCTCCGAGTGTAGAGGCTGTTTCTATCCACCCTCTGAAGACCTCACACCCATTCCCAAAAATGTAAATTACATGCTACAGAGATGATATGGGGTTCGTGCAGCCCGGGGATGGTCCTTCTTTCTCAGCGTGGTACCTAACACTTAAGCATCCCTAATGGGTACCTCACCAATCTCCCAAAGCAAGTTGCTGCTCCCAAGTGAGAAAACAGATGATTTTCCATAACCTTTAACTACTACTTGACACAGAGGTTGACTCCCTAAGGAAATAGATAATCAGAGATTGACCTAAGACACTTGGCTCCCCTAAGCTCCAAAAGAAAGATTTGTGGGAGTCTCATGTATCTTAGTTGACACTAAAATTCTTTGCACATCAACAGGACAGATGGTCTAGTGTGTGTATGTGTCTATGCATGTGAATATTTTAGTTTTTTTTTTTTTATTGCTGTGAAGAGACACCATAACTATGACAGCTCTTACAAAGGAAAGCATATAATTGAGGTTGGTTTAGAGTTCAGAGGCTTAGTCCATTATCATCATGGCAGGAAACATGGCAGCAGGCAGACATGGTGCTGGAAAGAGGTTCCTGAGCGTTCTACACCTTGATTGGCAGGCAGCAGGAAGAGAGAGCGACCCTGAGCCTGGCTTGAGCTTCTGAAATTTCAAAGCCCACCTGCGGTGACATACTTCTTCCAACGAGGCCATACCTATACCAAGAAGGCCGTACTTTTTTAATAGTGTCATTCCCTATGAGCCTATGGGGGCCATTTTCATTCAAACCCTCATAATGAGTGAGAGAGAGAGAATGAGTATATGTCTGTATATATATAGGTACATGCCTGTAATTGTATGTGTGTGTTCATACATTCATATTTTGAGGGCTCTAATATGTATGTAGGTGCACTTGGTGTTTTGTGGAGGTCAGAGGTTGTCATTGGATATCTTTCTCAGTTGCTTGCCACCTTAGGTTTTTGCACTGAACTCGAATCAGCTTGGCTGGCTAGCCAGTTCTGGGGATCCACTTGTCTCTACCCCCCTCTTCCACCCAGTGTTGGAATTGTAAGCACACATGGCCACACTGAGCTTATATGTGGGTCCTGGGGATCTGAACCCAGATCCTCCTGCTTGCATGGCAAACAAGTTACTCATGAGCCCAGGTACTTTCATCTTAAATCCTACCTTATACCCATTGAAACTGCTGCCAAGAGCTTGTTTAGGGCAGAGGTTAGGAGGGCTGCGGAAGAAGGACTCACACAGGTGGCTACATGGCAAAGTCACCCACTGTACTACTCCAATATGTGGCCTGAGCAGACGGACCCTGGGGCACACACCTCAGACAGTTGGTTGAACTCCTGTGCCAGCAGCTCTATGACCTCCCTTCCAGCCCTGTGTCCCATCAAACAGGTACCTCCTTTCTATGAGAATTTTGAGGTTTCATGCTGAATGAGCTGCACAGTCATTTCCTGTTAAAAAGGCATTAAGGGTGATTTAATTATAGTCTCTGGTTTTGTTTGTTTGTTTTTTAATATAGCTATTTCCAGTAGCATAAAGAAGCATGTTAACACAAGCAAAACCAGCACTGTTACAGCAAGAGGAGGCACTGGGCCTATGGGTTTCTTTTGCTTTTCGTTTGAGATGTGGTCTTGCTATGTTGCCAGGCTGACCTAGAACTCCCAAACTTAAGTGATCTTCCAATCTCAACCTTTTGAGTTCTAGGACTGACTGTAGGTGTGCCAGTATACCTGTTTGGGTCTATTGGTTTTTATTTATTTATTTATTTATTTTGAGGGGGGTTGCGTGGAGGAGAGGTGCTGCCAGGCTCTCTGTGGGAAAGGAGGAGTCCCGTATCTTGTGTGCCTTGGTGATACTAGCTTGGGTTTGTGCTCACAGCACCTAGGGACACAGGCCTTGGTACCCCAATGTAGAGGTCAGAAAGGAAATCCAGTTGCCTGTGTCCGCCCTCTGGCTATTTGCCTATTTCTAACACTCACTTGAGACCGTCATACCTTTGTCTAGCATGGACAGGGCAGTTGGCTCCTCTTCTACTCCTAGAAGGGTTTCGGAGGTTATATGGGTGGATACCAAGAACTTGAGACCATGCCGGCTGCCAGGAAAAGAAGCCATTCCTGGGTGGCAGCTGCAGTCCCCTCAACAGGGAGAAGCTTCACTGTGGCCCCTGGGCAGAAGGAGGGGGGGGGCAAGGCCAAGAGGTTTCTGAGGAGTGGCTCTGGCCTGGAAGCATAGAAGAGGCAACCTCAGACCAATGAAGGGATGAAGCTAATATTTTTAGAGTTATTTACTTGTGTGTTTTTTTTTACATGGGCACCTTGTGTGCCTGAACATCTACATGCCAGGAGACAGCACTAGACAGTTATCAGCTAGCCTTGTGGGTGCTGGAGACTGGACTCAGGACCTTCAGAAGAGTCTTAACTACTGAGTCATCTCTCCAGCAAGGGATGAAGATAATTTGAGGAGGTGGCTGGCAGGGGCACTCAGTACTTTGGGTCGGGCTCCAGCGTGGCTGGCTGACAAACAGCTTTCAAAATGTGGGACAGAAAGCTGCAACCGGAACACAGAGCCATGGTGTCAGGAGCCAATGAGGGACAAAAAGAGGGTCCTACATAAAGACATGACTGTGTCTGGAGGCCACTGTAAGGAAGAGCTAACAGTGGTGTGGCTTAGACAACAGGTATTCCTCCTCTTGGCCTGGAGAACTGGACTCAACAGGGGGACGGAAGATTCAGTTCAATGGTTGAGTGGTTGTCTACAGTCCTGGGCTTATATCAAATTTTTTTTTAGCAAATTAAAAAAATATATATTTATGTGCTAGCTTTCTAGGGAGGGTCCTGCATGGTCCTGGTTGCTGGCTACAGCAGTGGACCCTAGTCCTCTTGTCTCAGGCCCTCATATGCTCCACCCCAGATTTGCAATAACTTACTGCCATCGCTCTATTTCCAATGAGGGCTCATTCTGAGGTGCTGAGAAGGCCCTGTGTTCTGGGAAGATTCCCTACAACCCATGTAGCGGGTCAGGGGCTAGGGCGCCTCACCCATTATGTACATGCTACCTGTGCAGGGGGTATGCAGGTCACACACTCTGAGGGACAGAGCTGACCAATTCCATTCTTTCCGTCCCCACAGCCCAACATCGGCCACCTGGGCCTGCCCCACGGGCCATCTGGAGAGAAGGTAGCCGTGGTGACGGTCGACGGCTGTGACGCAGCCGTGGCCGTGCACTTCGGAAGTTACGTCGGGAACTACAGCTGCGCTGCCCAGGGCACTCAGAGCGGCTCCAAGAAGTGAGACTCCTGGAGGGGGTAACACTGGGCATCCACAGCCATCCAAGCCCCGCCCTAGACACAGATCACCACGGTCAGGCCCATGCAGGGTGCCTCCGTACCTCCTGTCTAGGGGGTATCGGACTCTCTCCCTAATGGCTAGGCACCTTCCCTCTCAGACTGTAGAGCTCTTCAGGATAATAGTCCCCTAGAAGCATCTGTCAAGCCAGCTGTAGCAGAGCATCCCAATAATCGTAGCACGTGGGAGGCTGAGAAACACATGCTGAGGTTTCACATCGCCTGGTCTATATAGCGACCTGAAGGCCAGCCTGGGCTAAGCAGCCAGGACCTTTCGGAAGGGAACTCAGTCTGAGCCACTTGCCCTTCCTGCCTCATCTTCCAGGATTGGCTGGTCCCTGAACTCTGGAATTACCTGAGGTGGAAGTGACTGGGTGTCCTGGTTGGTTTGGGGTCTCTCCGGGATTGCTTTAACTTAGGACAAAGAAATCCCTACACCCATACACAGGGCCAACCTTACTTTATTTTCTTTCAAGAACACCAACCTCAAAAGGATGAGGACCGGCTCCTGCTGTGTCCTAGCTGATAGTTTGTGGGTGGAATACAGTACGTTGGGTTTTTGATTTTTTGTTTTGAGACAATGTCTCCCTATACAGCCCGGGCTGTCTTCCAACTTCTAATCCTCCAGCCTTGGTATCCTTAGGCTTAGCATTGCAGGCTTCTACCCCAGCCCCTATCCCTGAATCTCTATTCCCTTTGAAGGTCATGTTCAGGTGAACTTGATGAGGGTCACGCCCTTTCCCCCATCCTCACTTCACTTTCTTTCCTGTCTTGATGAGCTGGGTCTAGAGCCCTGTGTGGGAGCTCAGCTGCCCCCTGCTGGAGCCAGAGTTCTGTTCCAAATAGACTTTCTCTCTGGAGAGCCAATAGACTGTGGGATGTTCCTCTCTACTGCAGAGTGGAACTCAGTAGGTAGTCCTTAGCTAACCCCCAAACATCCATTTGTTGGGAAGTGATACGAGTGTAAGGAAACAGAGGCCCAGAGAAGCTGTGAGGGGCCCCTAGTGGCCCTGAGGCCGGCTGACACCTGTCCTGACCTTGGGCTCTGCTCTGCGATTGAAGCCTCTGGCCGCAGAGTCTCAGTGACATCACAACGATGCCAGGTCTGATGCCACAGGCGGATGGCTTTGCCTTCCCAGGTCACTGGATCTGACTGGCCCTCTGCTCCTGGGTGGTGTCCCCAACCTGCCAGAAGACTTCCCCGTGCATAGCCGGCAGTTCGTGGGCTGCATGCGGAACCTGTCGGTCGACGGCAGGATCGTGGACATGGCCGCCTTCATCGCCAACAATGGCACCAGGGCAGGTATGAGCAGCCCCCAGGTGTGTAGGGCAGCATAGTGCCCACTGGTCATTTGTGGCGACCTCAGGGACAGAAAGGCTGTTTCTACCTCCCAGGGGATTCTTGAACTGTGCCTACCTGTGAGTGAGGACCTCTTGGGAATGGGTGTAGAGCTTGGCTTGGTTGGCATGGCAACAGTGCCTACACTTTACTGTGCTCTTACTATTGGAACGGCGTCATGTACCTGGGCACATGAGCTAAGGCCTTGAGCTGGTCAACAGGTGGTCATATCAGACTCTGGGATGGCATGGAAACCCCGAGTCTCAGATAAGGGTGAAACAGAGAATTCCGCACACCTCCAGTCTGGGGTTCTCACCGTGGCCAGCCGGTTCCAAGCTAGCCAGCTCCAGCTGCTTGCGCTCCTGCGTGGGTCAGTGTGGGGAAGGGTGAAGCTCACCAATGGGGATCTTCAAATCAAGGCCAGGCTACACCCTCACCCTGCAGGCTGTGCTTCTCAGAGGGACTTCTGCGAAGGGACCTCGTGCCAGAACGGAGGCACCTGTGTGAACAGGTGGAACACATACCTATGCGAGTGCCCACTCCGCTTTGGTGGAAAGAACTGTGAACAAGGTAAGGATTTGTCCCTCCCCACCCCCCCAAACACCAGCTAGGAGGGGGAACACAGGAAATAAGCAGCCTGAGAGGCTGGGATAGAGGTTCAGGGCCTGGGGTCAGCTCTGTAGGATATGAAGCCAAGTGACCAAGGGCAAGATGACTGTGGGGATACACCTGAGCCCCGTGGAATTCTTGGGTGCTTTTCCTGACAGCTGCTGCTGATTGGGCCCAGTGAGGAGCATGAAATACAATCTCCCACCCATCTCTCAGAGGTGCTGCAGGGTTTAAATGATGGCTTATTGGCAGCCCCATCACGACAGGCTTACTGTGCCTTGGAACTGTGAGCCAAATAAACCCTTTATTTCTCAAGTTGCTTTTTGTCATGGTATTTTAACACAGCCACAGGGAGAGAATGGGTGATATCACACAGTCACCATAGTCAAGAGCAGAGAGCAATGAATGCATTCATGCTTGTGGCCTGGCTTGCTTTCTTCACTCTCAGGACCTCCTGCCTAGGGAATGGTGCCACTCACCCAACCAAAACCTGAACCTGCTCCATGTCCCAAGTGCTACAGTGCCTTGACTGTCATATATCCACCAAGGGGGGTGTTTGCTACCCTTCGGATCTGTCTGACAACTCTCAAGGTTTCTTTGCCAAATGAGCTGTACAGAAACCATGCCAGGCATCTGTAGAGTCCATTGCTGGGTTCTTAACGTAGTACTGCGCACAGGTCAATTCTGAGGTTAGCATTTGGGTTAGCATGAAAGATCCCTTCCTCACCTGGCTGGTAGCTGAGAAGATGCTCTCTGCCTGCTTTCGGGAGGTGCCTGAGGTGCCTGGTCTTGTATCTGCAGCCATGCCACACCCACAGCGCTTCAGTGGCGAGAGCGTTGTGTCATGGAGTGACCTTGACATCACCATCTCCGTGCCTTGGTACCTGGGGCTCATGTTCCGGACCCGGAAGGAGGATGGCGTGCTGATGGAGGCCACAGCTGGCACGTCATCCAGGCTCCATCTCCAGGTGGGTGTGTCTGCACCTGCAGAGCAGACAGGTGCCTCAGAAAAAGAACCAGACAGAGGGGCTTCCCAGGATGCCTATAAAGGGACATCTACTGCTTGCTCACTTCCTCCTATGACTGCCCTATGGGGGAAAGAGAGAACACAGAAGGGAAATATGGGTGACTCAAACAGTAGAACCATTGTGCCAGACAGATCAGGGGACGTGCAGAGATTGTGCATAACTATGGGTTCCTGTGGGGTTCATTTCCAGCACCTGCTTTCCTTCACTGTGGACACAGAGTGGAACCCATTTAACCATGGAGCTGCTGGCTCTGTGTAAATTGCCCTAGCCAGCAGCCCTGGTTTGCCTGGCCTGGAATTTGGCCCTTCTTCCTGGCTAGTCTCACAGACTTTCAGAGCTGAAGGAAATGGGCTGCAGCAGGTGCCGGGAGCGAGCCTCCATCAGTTCCAATTGCAGCCCCCTTCGCCCGTATTAAACCCGCACGCTGCCTAGAGGCTCCAGAGAACCCATCACATCGTGCTGCGTGTGTGTTTTCTCCTTTTTAATTTTTATTTTTTCCTCTTCACCATTCGGTTTGTTTGAAGCCTTAGGTCAGAGTACACGAACATTTTTGGAAGTGACTTTTCACTCCACTCACGTAGCTGCACCTCTTGCTTCGCAGACAGTATCTGCTAGGTTGTTGGAGTCAGAGGTACTAAGGAGTGATGAGTCTTTGTGAGGACCACTCAATGCTCCCTCACTGAGCTGCCCTTGCCTCTCAGCCTCTTCACTGTCAGTGTGGTAGAGAGAGCCCTTATCCTATGCTCACCCTGAGGTTTTGAGGTGTTCAGAATGAGCCCACAGGCCGAGAATCACTGCTTGGCCAGGAGGTCCTAGCAAAAGCCCCCAACTCGACCTCTGCCCTTGAATCTGACAGATCCCATTTGCACCAACAGGACAGATTCTCTTGTATACACCATGGCCCATGATTGCTGGGAAGGGTCAGAATTCTCCATTTTTGGCTCTCCTTGGGCTTAACACCCTCCTGATAAGCAAAAGTCCCTGGTCACTTAGGGGAGTCATGCCCTAGCAGGGGTTTGATTTTAAATTTGAAGGAATTAGTAACTGGGCATTTCTTTCTTTCTTCCAGGCTTTTCCAAAGTATGTATATGTAAGCACATGCATGTGTGCCTATGTCTCTTTGTGTGTTCGTATCTGCCTGTGTATGTGAATGTGTCTGAGCATGTGTATGTGTGTGTGTGTGCATCTGTGTGTACATCTGTGCATGTCTTTACACACGTGTCTGCGTTTGCATGTGTTCATGACTGTGTATATGTTTCTGTGCATATCTGTGTACATGTCTGTGAGTGCATGTGTGCCCATATGTGTATGTATGTTTGTGCATGTGTGCCCATGTGTATGTATGTTTATGCATGAAGGCATGCGTGTCTCTGTGTGTGTCCGTACGTGAGTGCATGTAATAGACTCTGGTGCCCATGGACTTCCTTCCCATAGGTCATCCTCTGTCCCCTTCTCCTTCCTTCCTTGTAGCACAGTCTCTACTGTATATCTATCTCTTCTCTCCCCGAGGAGTCTGGCCACACTGACATGCGAAGCACGTAGCACTTCTGTCCTAAGATTACAGCTTTAAGAGTAGCGACTCCTGGAACTGGTGCCCATGGCCCCTGCTGTCCCCATGTCCTCACAGAGCCATGGCCTCATTTCTTTCACTTCTGGGGCCCTGGATCGATCCTTATTTTTAATTCCCAGTCAGGCCGTTGGAGTGGAGCTGGAGATGGTCAGAGGAGAGGCGGGCTCTCTCTCTCTACCAAGGAGTGTCTGTACCAAGCTCCCGTTTTGCATGAGAGAAACTGAGGCTAGAGGCTGTGTGATCTAGGTTGAGTGGGGCCTGGGTCAGCCAGAGAACCCCTCATCCTCCCTGGTGCAGGGCTCAGCTCAGAAAGCGGGAGGAAACAGGGATGCCCAGAGCCCTCCCCTCCCACAGCGCTCTGCCAGAGGTCACAGGGCCCTTGGATAGATTTGTTTGTACTGACAGAAGAAAGGTGGGGCTATCAGCCCAGACAGAAGCCAGCCTCTGGCCTCTGCCTGCCCACTCACCTGGGGTCACGACTCCAGAGTCCCACTTGGGTCGGGGATGTTGGCATGTGCAGCAAAGGTAATTGTAGCTGTCACTATTCTTCTCTCATTAGCTGTAATTTCACAAGTTTACTGGCTGCCCCAGAAGCTCATGTTGGCCTGAATTTGGAAGCACCATTCTGCCTGGAGATGGCATTTCTCTGTGGGTGTTTTTCTGTCAGAACACATTAAATTGGCTGTTTCGATTCAGGTGATGATGGGCGTTCACAGGCTGTCATTAGTACAGCTGAAGGAAAAAAGGCTGCACTCTGCAGGGTTAGCCCTGACTAGCCATGGTAGCCAGACTAACCTTGGTAACTCATTCACAGGTTCAAGGACTGCAGCCAAGAAGACTAGGTGAATCAAAGGTGGCCTTTAGGAGTCCTGTAGACCTCATGGGCAACCCAAGAGACCGCCTCATCATAGTTCCCAGAGGCCAGTCTAGCAGGCATCCTAGAAATTTTCTGGTTTCATGTGTGTATGAGAGAGACATGTTTAGCTGTTGGCATCCTGACTGCCAAGGGAGTGCCATGATGCAGTAGTTTGGGTGCCCCCGTCCCATGGCAGGCCAAAGCCCAGACAATTTGGATAATTGCTGTCAGGGGCCCCAAACCCAGCTGCATCATCAAGTGGCTGTTGTTGACACATCTTTAATTGGATAGCAGTCCAAGACACATAGCAGCTCCTGTCCCTGTCCTGGGGTTTATTCACAGCTTCTCCTTTTGTCGTAGACACATTTTTATTTTCGTTGTTGATATACTCTTACCTTGGGGCTTTGCCAGGAAGGCCAGTGAGAGAGAACAGCCCAGAAAACCTCTGTGTCTTAATGTTTCAGGTGTGTCACAGTTGGTGAGTTTTAAATCTAAGTGTCATTTTGGTGGGCATCGTCTTTAACTGTGGACATCACCTTACATAAGCCAGATCTCGGCTTTCGGATTTTTTTTTTCTTCCATGTATTTAAATGTGGTGGCTTGATCCTTTGGGAGTGTTACACTAACAGCAAGTGTCTGCTGGCCCCCAAGTCTGTCTGTGCTTCTCATGGCCACTCCCAAGTCTGGGTCTGACAATTCTGTCATCCATAACTTTATAGGTCTCTTCTACTCTTGAGTTTTTAGGCATGCTCTTGTGTCCTCATGCTTTAGCATATCTTTATTGAGTGCTAGGCACTGTACAGCAAATCTAGAGAGAACTGGTTCACTGTCACCTGATGGCAGCAGCCAGGGGAACTAGTTACCCCCGAACATGTTGGTGAGCCACAGATCCGAGAAGGTCAAAGCCAGGTTATCTGTTCTTGCAAGATCTGCTCAGTTTCTTGTTCCCTCAAGATGTCTTGGCCCTTCGGCATCCCAAGGCCTTGAAGATGCTGGCCCATCTAGCTTTGTTGGGATCAGAATTCTGGCCTTTATATTCCATGGGCCCTCACGACCCTCTTGAGCTCCTGCTGCACTTGAGTCTTCAGAACCAGCTGGCAGCCCTGGGGAAAGCAGCCCCAAGCAGAGCTGCAGGGTCTTCTTCCTGGCTTTGGCTCTGCAACTCTGCTGTGTCATGAAGAGCTTACACAGACGTCCCAACTCACAGAAGGACGATCCAACTCACTCAGTACTCTGCCAAGTCAAAAGTTATCTGGGCATTGCCCCGGCTGCATTAACTTAAAAAATTTACATTTCTGTATTTATTCGTTTAATTATATGTGTGCATGTATGCGCCATACATGTGGGACCCAGGGTGCATGCGGGACCCAGAAGACAACTTGTGGGAATAAGTTCTCTCATTCCTTCTTGTGGGTCCCAGGTCATCAGGCTTGGCAACAAGCACCTATAACCACTGAGCCACCTTGTCAGCCCTCAGGTACATTCATTTTTCTTTCTTCCTTTTGTTCTTTCTTTGTTTTTGTTTTGCCTAGCCTGGAACTCACTGTGTAGAGGAGGCTGTCCTCAGACTCATGACGATCTACCTGCCTCTGTCTTCCAAGTGCTGGGATTAAAAGCATACACCAGTGTGTCTGGCCTTAACTATATTCTAAACACTTTTACAGGCAACATACAATACTTCGGATTTTCATTCATGTCTTCAAACAAGATTAGATCTCAACAAACTGAAATTGTACCTAATAACCCCCCCAAGTGTGTGTGTGTGTGTGTGTGTGTGTGTGTGTGTGTGTGTGTGTGTGTGTGTGTATGTGTTTTCCTTTCTCTTTTGAGATAGTCTCACCATTTAGCCCAGGCTGGCCTGCAACTTGCTATTTAGAATTAGCTGGCCCCAAACTCAGGATCATTCTTGCTGTTCCCCCGAAGCCCTGGCATTACAGACATACATCACCATGCCTGGCTCCTAATGTTTAAGTCCGTTTTTTCACTCTGGGGACATGTCCAAGTCTGTTTGCATGTCTGTGCTATTAACCGCAGAATGCTTCCCGCGTTACCGTAACTGCACCCGTCAGTTGGTTTGGCTCTTTCTGCCCTACAGATCCTCAACAGCTACATCCAATTTGAGGTCTCCCATGGCCCCTCCGACGTGGCTTCCATGCAGCTGTCCAAGTCCCGTATAACTGATGGGGAATGGCATCACCTGCTAATAGAACTGAGGAGCGCCAAGGAGGGCAAGGACATCAAGTACCTGGCAGTCATGACCTTAGACTATGGGATGGACCAGGTGAGTTAGCACCTGTGCCCTCCTTGGAATAGTCCCTTCGTCAGCCTATAGGAAAGCACAGTGATGCTTGGTATGCCAGGTCCTGCAGGGACCCTGTGAGCTTGGAAAAGTACTGGTTGGCATCCCTGGGTTTGGCTCTCCCTCTCCGTGTTTGATGGGAACCCTTCTGTAGTCTGGAGTTGGGCTCTGCCTACCTGGGTCTCCCTTCATGGTGCTGTGGGCGCCTTTGCAGGGCTTTTCCTCTTGGTGAGGCTACTTTGAGCAGCATCTCATTGTTCAGCCCTGTGCCACTGCCCAGGTACAGGTACCAATTGCACCTTTCCTGGAAAGGGGGATAGTGAATAGAGCTGGACAAGACGCAGGCCCCAGAGGGGTAGGAAGACACAGACAGACGTCTGTTCCGAGTGGTAGCTGTCTTCAGACAGAACCCTCAGAATGCTCACTGAACCAGACTGGTTTCTGCAGTTCCTAGCCAGAGGGCATGGCACGTGGCAGAAGATGCCCACACACTGAGGGAATTGTGAAGTGATCCATCGTGATTCACAAGCTTGCCTTGCTTTTCTCAGCGGACATGGCTGTTAAGTGCTGGGGCTTGGAGCCCCCTGAGACCAGATTCCCATCATGGGACTGCATGGTCCCCACTCTCTGCCTGCTTACTCAGCTCTTTCTCTTAACATGGCTCTTTTAGTTCTATGCCCATTGTGGGGCATGAGGGTTGCCCGTGTCTTCCCATGGCCACCTGGATCCCATGCCCAATGTGCTATCCACAGTCAACCTGCCTTCCTCCTGAAGGCCAAGTGTGGGCAGCCATTCTCTGGAGGCTCTAGGGAGGTGCCTTCAGGTCCTTCTGCTTTAGCCTTCAGCACGCTCCAGCCATTGGGAAGGTGTGCCCAGAGACCCCCGTTCTCTCCACATAGAGCACGGTGCAGATCGGGAACCAGCTTCCGGGGTTGAAGATGCGGACTATCGTCATCGGAGGTGTGTCTGAGGACAAGGTGTCTGTGCGCCACGGTTTCCGAGGCTGCATGCAGGTATGGTGGGCGCGGGACTGCATTTTCGCTGGCCGGCTCAGGCCTCCACCCCTGCGGTTGGTACAGCTCTTTATTTAGTCTTTAATGAAGTTATGATCCATCTAGTAGGCACCCCAAACCGTATCTCATGTTTCCTGCTCAGTCTTCCCCCACAGCTTCCCTTATGGCAGGGATCTAACCCCCACACACCCCTGCCTTCAGCTTCTTGCTTCTGCCATAGCGACCTGGTCCAGCTTCCCATCCACACAGGTGTCTCACAACTGCCAAAGGAGCAGCTCATCCATGTCCAACTCACAGGCCCCTGCAGTGGACACAACCCACACGTCCCTCTGCTGCTGGCTATGCTGTGTGACCCACCATTGCCCATGTCTCCAGCCCCCAGGCTATGGGGATAAGAAGAGCCGCTCAGCTTGGGAGAGAATTCGGGGCTCTCCTAACTTCCCCTTGCCCTCTGGGGTTCCTCCAGTCCTACCACTGTGGGACTGAGTCCAGCTGCCCCTGGCTTTTTAAATGCAGGGCGTGAGGATGGGGGAGACATCTACCAACGTTGCCACTCTGAACATGAAGGACGCCCTCAAGGTCAGGGTAAAGGACGGCTGTGACGTGGAGGACCCGTGTGCCTCAAGCCCCTGCCCTCCACACAGCCGCTGCCGTGACACCTGGGATAGCTACTCCTGCATCTGTGACAGAGGTGGGGCCCTCATTTCGGACACCATAAGAAAGGAGGTGTTGATGGCTACAGCGCATCTGGGGAGACTGATTTGGGGTGTCAGCTATCCTGGTCGAATCAGTGAGACTGCAGGGGGCCTTGAGCTGTTTTATAAGATGTGGCCTCTCTGCCACGCACTCACCCCTATAATCTTAGCACTTGGGAGGCCATGGCAGGAAGATTGCTACAAGTTTGAGGCCAGTCTGGGCTGCATAGTGAGTTCTGGGCTAGCCTGGGCTGCAGAGGTCCCCCTACTCCCCTCAGAAAGCAGAGGGCCTTTTCGACTGGAAACAGACTCTCTTGGTTTTTCTTTCTCAGCCTAGGAAACATTCAGGACTTAGGGCAATCAGTAGTGTAAAGTGACACATTTTCAAAAGCTACGCATTCACTGCTCACCCTTGAATTTGGGGGTGGGGGAACACTGAAGCTACTGACTGATAGCTCCCTTTTCCCATGTGTCTGGAATGACCAGGGCCCTTCATCCAGCCCTCCCCTGGCCTGGGCAGGTTGTCCTCCATGTTTTCCTAGTCTGTCTCCTGTGACCTGGAGGCAAAGCTTCTGCTCCCTTCTGCTGAGTGTTAGGAACCTTCGGCTTCGGGGAGTGGGATGCAGGAGGAGCATTGATGCAGAGGTAACGCCGGCCCTGTCCCCACAGGGTACTTTGGGAAAAAGTGTGTGGACGCATGTCTCCTGAACCCCTGCAAGCATGTGGCGGCCTGTGTGCGCTCCCCCAACACCCCTCGAGGCTACTCATGTGAATGCGGCCCCGGCCACTACGGGCAGTACTGTGAGAACAAGTAAGGGAGCCTGTGGCCCTGTCTTGTGACCCTCTGTTCCCATTTCCCCTGTCTCATCTCCTCCAGGGAGTCACAAACAGGTGCCATCCCACCCTGCCCCTTCTGTCTGTGCCATCCTAGCCCGGGGCCCTCGCTGGGCTTCTCGTGTGCATCTTCAAGATAGACCAAAACATATTTCACAGCATTTTTGGGGAGAGAGCCTGGCTGGGTATGTGGAGTTAGGGATATGGATGTAAAACTTCTGCATTTGTTATCTTACTTTCCCATCAGAGTCGACCTTCCATGCCCCAAAGGCTGGTGGGGGAACCCGGTGTGTGGCCCCTGTCACTGTGCCGTCAGTCAAGGCTTTGACCCCGACTGCAACAAGACCAATGGCCAATGCCAGTGCAAGGTGAGGTGTCAGCAGCCTGTCCCCAACAGACTTGAGCCTAGCAAGCTGGCCATGCATTCACAGTCCTACATACAAACATGAGTCTACACACATGGACAGACGTACCTGTATGGATATCATACACTTTCCTACGCGCACACATCCACCTGTAGTCACATGCATCCTTCTATGAGCACACACATCTGTGCGCATTCCCACCTGTACACACAGATATACACTCACCCACGCACTCCTGCACATGAATGTTGGATTCTACTGGGTGGTGGTAGTATACACCTTTCATCCCAATACTCGGGAGCCAGAGGCAGGTGGATCTCTGTGAGTTCAAGGCCAGCCTGCTCTACACAGAGAGTTCCAGGACAGCCAAGGCTACCCAGAGAAACCCTGTATTGAAACCCAAGATAAACAAACAAACATTGGGTTATTGACCTGTGCTCTGTGAACACTCTAGGGCTCCTTACATCTAACCTGGTTCAGACTGTCCCACTATGGGATCCAGAAGCCACTGTCATCTTTCTTCAGCCCCACTCGGGAGTGAATAACAACAGATCAAGTGGTTTCTGTGCAGGTTGTTACGTCTTTGGCATCAGCCTTGATTTTCCTAGTTGGCTTCCGTCCTGGCCTTTTACCCACTGGCACTCAGTGACTATTGAGTTTTTAAAATCTTGGGGGCAGGGGAGAAGGCTCGGAAGGTAGAACTTACACACTCAGCATTGTGCGGGTCCTGGATTTGATCCCCAAGTACCCCCACCCACGCATTACACACAAGCCATACCCACAGCATGGGACACCTGGTCTTGAAGCCTCTGAACATGCTCCCGTGGGCTTAGCTGCAGTTGTGGGAAGCCCCAAACCCCCTCAACCACAGGGACCTTCAGAGTTGCCATTGGAGGATTGCCACTGAGCTTGAGGCTAGCGGAAGTCACCCACCCAGTAAGGGACAGGATAGGGTGATAACCCAGGAAAGGCAGTTGTCATCATGGGCTCTCTGTGATGTTTCCCTAGTGTCAGTCTTGCCTCGAGTGCTCCAGGGTGAGTCCAACGGTGAAACAGGCCTTGTGCCTTGAAATGCTCTGAAGTGTCAAGTTGAAATGAATGTGGCTCAGGCCTGATCATACTTGCTTGTGGGCAGAGGGGCACCTAGCATCCATAGGTGGCAAGAGGAAGGATAAAGCATGTATGCAGCGTTCTGGAGGGCAGACAGGTGATAATGCCTCATCTTTTTCTCCTCAAAACTTAAAAGCCGGCAAGCAAGATGGCTCAGCTTGTAGAGCCACTTGTACACCAGTCTGATTCAGCCTGCTGTCTCACAAGGCAGCAGGCACGAAGAACCCTACAATGGTCCCTTAACACCCCCCCCAGTAATGTTTCCCCCACCCCCTCTACACACAACATTTTTTTTAAGTTAGTGAAAGTGTTTAGTTAAGATGTGGTACTAGACACTGTAATTCCAGCTCTCAGGAGGCTAGAACAGAAGGATCGTGAGTTCAAAGCCGACCTGGGCTGTGAAGGAATTCTCTGTATGGAAAAAAAAATTGTTTTTAAGGCTTCAGAATAATTCTGAATAGAGAATTCTGAATAGTTCTCACGAGAAGCATAAGAAAAGGGTTTTATTACATGTATTTATGTATTATGTGCATGTAGATGTATGTATCATGATGTGCATGGGGTAGTCAGAGGACAACTCTGTTGGGACAATTCTCCCCCTCCGTCTTTCTCTAGCTTCTGAGGAGCCAACTCAGTTGACCAGGCTTGTGTGGCAAGCGCCTCTACCCACTGAGCCATCTCACCGGCCCCACCTGTGACTTTTACAGGAGAATTACTACAAGCCCCCAGCCCAGGATGCCTGCCTTCCCTGCAACTGCTTCCCCCACGGCTCCCACAGCCGTGCCTGCGACATGGACACCGGGCAGTGTGCCTGCAAGCCTGGGGTCATCGGCCGCCAGTGCAACCGCTGTGACAACCCTTTTGCTGAGGTCACCTCACTCGGCTGTGAAGGTCTGTTGGTTGTCCCTTGACCCCTTTCTGGTCACACTGCAGAGCAGACACTGGCATGGTTTACGTGTGTCCACTAGCACATACATGTGTGTTTCTGCATGCCCCTGGGGCTTGGGAAGTCCTGGCAGCCTTTATTCTGAGTTCCCTTGGCCTTCTAGAAACTGGTCTTCCTGAGGCAGGCCTGAAACCTGTTCTAATGTGCACGGTGATTAGAAGGTGCTGGGGTCACTCTCGTTGGGAGCCTCTTGTGGGTGGAACGTAGGACTGGCAGATGAGCTGGGCTGAATGTCTTCTTCTGTCCCCAGTGATCTACAATGGCTGTCCCAGAGCATTTGAGGCTGGCATTTGGTGGCCACAGACAAAATTTGGGCAACCAGCAGCGGTGCCATGCCCCAAAGGGTCAGTAGGTAAGTCTTGTGCCCGGGTTGTCCTTTGGATAGGAAGCCAGACTGACGCAAGCTTTTCTTTCCTGGGCAGGTGGCCCGGGCATCGGAGCTGGTGAATGTCCACGTTGAAAGAATGTCGTGGGCTAGAATGGTAGCACTATGGTTAAGAGCATCTGGAAGAGCCGGGCTCCGTTCCCAGAACCCATGTGGTGGCTCACAACCATCTGTAACTCCAGTTTCAGGGGATCTCAAGCTCTTCTTCTGGCCTTCCTGGGTGCCGGCCATGCCTGTGCTGGTCACGCGCAGACATGCATGCAGACAAAACACTCATACACATTAAATTTAACTTTAAAGTGTGTCATTAAGGAATGTGCTGGGAGAAACAACATAGCTTTTCCCTCAAGAGCAAGAGGCAGAGCATAACAGATGAAAACAGCCCGTGACTCATCTCTTTCCACCTGGGTGCTGGGGCTTTGCCCCTCTCTGAGTGGGGCCTTGATGTGTTATTGTTTATGGCATTTGTTCTCTGTGAAACGGCGAGCAATGGTGTCTGTGCTGTCTCTAACAACCCCTTTTTAGAGAACATCGGTGTTGGCTCCTTGTCTCACAGACTTGCCCATACCCCAATGCGTGCTTGTAGTTAAGGGCCTGCTTTAACTGTCAGAGCAGCTCAGAGGTGGTTTCCGGCAGAGAAGATGAGAGCTGTGTTGGTTCCGTCCTGTGGCTGTGAACTTGGCTGACACAGCCCCCACCTGGATCCTCACCCGCATATATATTCAGGTGGGAGCATCACTAGGTGCCTCCCCACAGTCTGAGCATCCTTCTGTTCCCAAGGTAACGCAGTCCGACACTGCAGCGGGGAGAAGGGCTGGCTTCCCCCAGAGCTCTTCAACTGCACCTCGGGCTCCTTTGTGGATCTCAAGACTGTGGTAGGTAGCCTCGGGGAGGTGCCTCCAGGGTATGTGATGGGGACATTGCATTTGGTTCTGGCATGGCTCCTGAGAGGCCATGAGTCTGGAGGCAGGTGGGGAAGGGGCAACATTGGGGCTTCAGAGGCCAAGGGGCCAGGCCTAGAGTCAGACTGACTTTAAGTAAGTAGGTCTGTCCCCTCAGAGTCTGGTTCTGTGGACACTGAGTCCTCACTGTCACCAAACTCAGAATTTGCTTCCACCCATTCTTGCCCAGTGGGCCTGCCCTTTTCTTGCTACCTCTGTCAACTCAGATTCGTTTCTGGGTTTGGGGATCTTTGAAGTACTACCAAGAATACTAAAAAGTAGAGAATTACTTAATTGGGTGAGAAGGGTCAAAACAACTGAGGTCCGTTTGCGAGTGTCGCCATTTCCTTTTTGTCCCAGAACGAGAAGCTGAGCCGCAACGAGACAAGAATGGACGGGGACAGGTCCCTGCGGCTGGCAAAGGCACTGAGGAACGCCACACGGCACAATGGCACACTCTTTGGCAATGACGTGCGCACGGCCTACCAGCTGTTGGCCCGCATCCTGCAGCATGAGAGCCACCAACACGGCTTTGACTTGGCAGCCACTCGAGAGGCTAATTTCCATGAGGTAAGAGGAGGGCGATCCTGCCTGAACCTAGTGGGAAGCAAGAGCTGTGTGGGGCAGGAGCTGGGCTCAGCGGGTGAGGTGTGGGATGGGGGTCCCATGAAGGTGCCTCTTCATTTCAGGCGAGGCATTCTCTTGGAAGTGTTGTGGCCAGGCAAGGGCAGACCACGGTCTCCGTGACAGCAGCAAATGCTGACAGTCAGAGGCCTTTCAGTAGGCCAAGTGTTCTAAGTGGTGTGTATTTTAACCTTGCGTATTTTCCTACCACTGAGGCACGTGGAGCTTGTGTTTGGCTTTCCTGAGGGCACAGTTTGAGAATGGCAGAGCCTAGCGAGAGGCTCTTCAGCCTGCTACGTTCCAGGTCATTTAAGTCCCACACCCCACACCATGCTCAACACTTTCACATAAATCCTGGGTGCCTCATGTGAAATGTATGTGAATGTGGGTCATCACTCCAGAGTTTCATCTAGTCCTGGCCACACCCTGCTTCCTAGTACACCATGGTTCCCTTCCCTGGTTTACCTGTGTGGCCCAGGCCTAAAATGAGGGGGCAGCCCTGCCAGTTTTCCTCCTTAGTGTCTGGGGATGTGTGTGAGACCCCAGCAGTATGCCCTCCTGGCAGAGCCTCTAATAACTTTAGCCCTGCTCTCTTGTCCCAGCCCAGTCCTGGTCAGTTAATGTCTGAATAGAAGCTTTGCTCCATCTCAGGACCAGGAGTCTAAGAGCCAGAGACTGAATACCATCTGTCTGTCTGTCCAGGATGTTGTCCACACTGGCAGCGCCCTCCTGGCCCCGGCTACGCAGGCAGCGTGGGAACAGATCCAGCGAAGTGAGGGGGGTGCTGCAGAGCTGCTGAGGCACTTCGAGGCGTACTTTAGCAATGTGGCACGAAACGTGAAGAGGACCTATCTGAGGCCCTTTGTCATCGTCACCGCCAACATGAGTACGACTGAGCTGTGGGAGGGCAGAGCACCTGAGGGCAGAACCCCAGGGGCTTCGGGCATGCTGTCCAGACACTGACCCCTAGCAGTGAAGTGGGTGGGGACACAGCCTCAGCCCAGGCACCCTGTGGAGAAGAGAGCAAGCAGCTCTAGCCTCTGGCTTCTTGTCTATGAAGTGGGAGGAGGTGCCCAGTTCAAAAGGCATCCACAATTGCCGGTGATGTCATTCCTGTGGAGGTGTTGCCCTGGGGTCTTTCAGACACCCTGGTTTGGGATTCCCCACGGTGCACCATGCCAGGGGACAATATGTCCCCTCCCCCATTCACCACAGATGAAAGTGCATGTGGGAGGGGCCTGTGGGGTGGAGGTGCAGGCTTTTCCACCCTGGGAAAAGCAGTCAATACTGTTAACACCCTATGGCCCCTGTTACCTCAAATTCTAGTACACACTGCTCTAGGGCTGGGATTTAGCAGTCCTGACTCCTTCAAGGCAGAGACAACCCCAGGATGGTAAAATTAGTCCCCAACCTGACCAGACAAAGCTGGCAAAAAAAACCCAAGTCCCCAGGAATCACCATTCCACAGACAGAGTTTCTCTAACTGTGTGGGGCCAGCAACACTACTGATTTTGACCCCAGTGATCCCCTACCCCTTACCACAGGCTTTTCTTTCTGCCCCTCACTCCTACTGGTAGCTTGAGGGGCACCGTCCTGGGAGGGAGTCTTTTTTTTTTTTTTTTTTTTTTTTAATGTAGCTCAGGCCATCCTGGAATTCACTATGTAGACCAGGCTAACCTCAAACACAGAAAGCTGCCTGCCTCTGCCTCCCACGTGCTGGGATTAAAAGCATGCACCGCTATGCCAGCTGCTAGCAGGGAGTCTTAAACTGGGCAGGGTGCTATGAGGAGACCTCTAGCACGTATAGGCATAACTCTACCTCCGTGGCAGAGTGATGTGGCCAGCACCAACTGAAGGATAGCTTGATTGTGTGTCCTGTTGGGGGCCTGCAGGTATTTCTACAAGGCAGAGAGCAAACAGCAAGTCCACTTCTGTCTGTCACCACCACCCAGGAAGGCTGCAGGGGGTGACGTGGCTCGGGGAGCAGGGTCAGCACAGTACCTCTCACAGTCATGTTGTGGCTGGCCTTGCCTCTCATATCTCACCCCACCAGAGCCATGCAAGACAATGCCAGGTGCCACCAAAGAACGCCAGAGCGCCACACTCTGCCTTGTGTCCCCCTCGGGTGTCCCGCTGTGCGCCTTTCAGTAGGTTCCCTCCTAGAGACAACGGCCACTGCTGAAACAATAGTTATCGTTTCAATTCTGTGGGTTTGAGAAGGCTCTAACATTCGGGAGTGAGTCAAGGGCTTGTCCCCAGTTCTTGCAGTTGACATCTTCGACAAGCTTAACTTCACCGGTGCCCAGGTGCCAAGGTTCGAGGACATTCAGGAAGAGTTCCCAAGGGAGTTGGAGTCCTCCGTGTCCTTCCCTGCTGACACCTTCAAACCGCCAGAGAAAAAAGGTGAAGCCACCCAGATGCCCCTTGTTGCCTTGGGAGTCCCCACCCTTTCAGGAGGAAGTGACCCTCTAAACGAGTCCTGAGTGAGCCAGGGGGCAAGAAGGCTTGAGTGATGTTCCGGTGTCTTTATAAGCACTGTGAGAGGTTCTCATGGATGTAGGACCAAGCTTCGTTCGGGCCCCACCTTCCAGACTGTTCAGTCGCAGCTCCCCATGTGTGTGCTAACGTGTTTGTTCACAGCCGACCACGGAAGTGATTGTGTGGTGTGTGAGCTTAAGAGCATTAGCGAGGATTGTTGTTTGCACTCAAGGGTGCATATATTCAATGTATGTGTGGCTGTGGACATTCCTGATGTGTGTATGTATGTTCTGTGTGTATGCATGTGTATGTTGCATATGTATTCAGTATGTGTATGTGAATGAGCATATGCATGTATATTCAGTATGCATGTATTCACATGTGTTAATGCTCATATATGTGTATATTTAGAATGTTTGTATTTGTAGATATGTAAATGTGTATGTGTGTAAATATGCATATGGATATATGCATATTCAGTACCCGGTACGTGTACATATATTAGTGTGACCATGTGTGTACATTTGGTATGTGTCTATATGTACATATGTTCGTTCTCCAGGTGTGCACGAATGTTATATATGTCTATGTGTGTATTCGGTATGCATGTTTTATATCCCGTGTGTACATATATCCCATGTGTGCACATGTATGCACATGAACATTCTTTGCATGCACGTGTGTTTATTGCCTACATTGTGCACGGGTACGCTAATCCTATGTGTGTACATGAGTCTCTCCCTTGGCATTGTCACCTAGAGGAGGACTCTGCCCGTGTCACCTATCTGTGTCTGAGGCATGGCTCAGGGAGACCCAGTGTGCCAAGGAACGCTCCCATGGGGGGAGTCCCATACGGTCCAATCTGCAGTTCCCCACAGCTGCAGAAAAGCTAGGGTTGGTCAGCACAGCATCACACTCCTGGTTGTCCTCTGATAAGTGGGCTGTTGGGAGCCTCACTCAGGCCTGGAGTAGGCCCATCCCTACCACACCCTGATCCAGGGAACATGACATCTCTTTCTCTGTCTTCCCCGCCCCCCCCACTGAGCCCAGGAGCCGGGACAGGCACACCCACACCCGTCTCCCACACCATGTCTGCCTTCCCCCCCTCCCCCACCGAGCCCAGGAGCTGGGACAGGCTCACCCACACCAGTCTCCCACACCATGTCTGCTTTGTGAGTGGCAAGACATTGTAGGCTTGGGCACCCAGACGTGTCCTTATGTGGGGTTATATACACGGGCCTCTCTCATGGACAGCTGAAAACGCTCAGCATGACCTAAGAAAGCACAGGGCACAGAACCCTTGTAGGCAGAAGGCCCCCGTCTCCTCTTGCAGCTCCTGGCATCGCTCCTAGTGGATCCAAAGAACCACCTGCCACGTGACATCTTTGCTCCTTTAGGCACCCCATCCTGACCTGTTTTGCTGCATCCCCAGTGCCTCGTCCCCCTCTTCCCCTGCCCCTCAGCCCTTCCTCTTGTTGACGTGAAACTAACCGCTGGTTACTAAAAACTCCAACCCCAGTGTCCGCTGTGCTACTTTCTGTCTGGGAATCTGAATATTCTGTGCACGCGTTTTCAGATCTGTAGCAAGTTCTTCTAACACTGCCCAAAGGTAGATTTGGACTTGCCGGGCCGTGGGCTGCTACCGTGTGGCCTCAGAGGAGACTCCATGTTAGTTTCCATCTGCCAACTTTAAGGGCGTAGAAATAGCGTGCTAGCACAGGCTCCTTCCCTGAGTTCTCACGCTCTGTTCTCACATTGCAGAAGGCCCCATGGTGAGGCTTGCCAACCGGAGGGCTACCCCACTGACAGCCCAACCAGAGCCCAAGACTGAGAGAGAGACCTCATTCGGCAGACAGAGGAGACATCCCAATGACCCCGGCCAATTTGCCGTTGCCCTGGTCATCATTTACCGGACCCTGGGTCAGCTGCTGCCTGAACACTATGACCCCGATCATCGCAGCCTCCGGTGAGGCCTGGATGCAGGGACCTGGGGGGGGGGGAGAAGGCATGCTCCCCAGCACCATGAGGTCTCCAGAAGTCCAAGTCCTGATCTCCCGCTGTCACCCACAATAGCATTATGCCATGACCCCTGGCCTGCTGTGATTGCCAAGGAGGGGTTCTGTGTCTGCCAGGGTACTGTGCCCTGGGATGGCCATGCCCTTTGCCTTAGTTCGCCCTTGCACTTATATCCACCTGTTCCCTTCATTTGCACCACCTTGTGCCTCCAGGGGCCTCCGTTTTGTCCACACCACACCCAAAGGCTGTCATAGGTGATCGCCATAGGTGCATCTATGCTCCGCTGGCCCAGTTCCCAGGGCCCCTCAGCCAGTGTGCTGGACAGGACATGTTGCCCCTGGACAGAAAGCTGTACACTGGCCATGCTTCTCAGCCACTGTAGCTACTGTACTAAACCGGGTGCTTCCTTGTTCCCCAGTCCTTGTTCTTGGCATCACACGTTGAGACCGGTGACTGGGTTCCAGGCTCTAGTCACAGAGCTACTGCTCAGTGTCACCAGTATGCGATGGCCTCTGGGATCTTGCAGAGACACACTTGACCCTTAGTTTCTAAAGCCCCTCTTCCCTGGAGGTGACAAGTCTCCCTGCACTCCAAGAATACCAACAGTGCAACCCTCCCGAGACCAGGCCTGTGTCTCCATTGCTCATTTGACGTGTCCTCATAGTGTCTGGACTCAGGTTCTCATGGAATATGAAGTCATCATGTTTATCCCCATGATCTTCCCTCTTGGCCACAGACTGCCTAACCGGCCCATCATCAACACCCCAGTGGTGAGTGCTATGGTGTACAGCGAGGGGACCCCGCTCCCCAGCTCCCTGCAGAGGCCTGTCCTGGTGGAGTTTGCCCTGTTGGAGACTGAGGAGCGCAGCAAGCCTGTCTGTGTGTTCTGGAACCACTCCCTTGAGTAAGTGAGACATTGCCCCCCCCAACGGCTGCAAGCAACCTCTGCTGTGGGAGCCCTGTGTTTGTATGGGAGGGCCTTGCCGAGGTCAGATGGCTCAGCTGGCAGAATGAAGGCCATGAAGGCCGTGTTTCCTGGTCTCTTACTCCCCTTCCAGGCTTAACAAAACAGGAGGCTTCTTCCTTTTCCTCCCTGCTAGGAGTTTCAATGTATGCTCACATGCATGCACACATGTACACACATGCACAAAGCCATGTGTACACTGGGGAATTACTCATATCCTCATGGAGAAATATAGACCTATACACACAGACACAGAAGATCTGCACACATGATATAGACATGGTCCATGTGCAAGGATATGTAGGTACATACATGCATGCACATGCAGGCAGGGCAAATACACAGGTGCACACAGAACACTCATGCAGAAACAGGCAGGTACACACATAAGCCCCCTCCCCCCCAAGAAGGCCGTGGCAGAGATGGGCTGCTCACCTACACAGCACCGGTAATACGGTGGTCGACGTGAGCACCGGTTTCTCTGCCGGGCAAGGCCACTGCAGGATATGGGACTCAGAGATGAGCCCATGCAGAGAAGTGGCGGTGTTGGTCCCAGGCTGTCCCTCTGCAGCAGGGTTCGTTTGGCCTGTTTCAGGAGCCATCAGAGAGACTCCAGGAATGACCAGATTGGTGATGCGCGCACCTGCCGTCAAGGAAGGGAGGTGGTTGGTTTAAAAATATGTAAGATGTTATTCCCCTGTGCCCTGTGCTCCAAGGCTGGTGGCCCGTCTGTGGCTAAAGCCAGGGGCCATTTGTCTTTTTTAGCTGCAGGAGCCATGTGAGGTGTGGGGCCTTCACTTCCTTGCCTCCCTCTTAGGTCTTATATGGGTTGCCCTCACCCACAGGCTGGAATGAGGAAATGCTGGAGTAGCCCCTGTCATGGCTTGGCACACGCTTTCCTCCTCACGAGGAGCCTGGGAGTCAGGGCATCGGAGCCCAGATGCAGAGCTCTCTGCATGCCTAAAGCTGGGCCTGAATGTCGTGTATCTGTAAATTCCTACCACAGGGACATTTCCCACAATATGGTTCCCCACAACTGAAAGAAGAGCTACCACATGAGTCTGTGCTGGATGCCTGGGCACGTGCTCAGGCAAGAACATTCATCTTCTCTGTCTCTGTACTTTCCAGTTTATAAGTGAAGCTCATTGAATCCAGGGTATAATAGATCTTTGGCTCACAAAGGAGAGAGTGAAGGGAAGCGTTGGTGTCTGGTGCATGGGCCCCACGGCTGCCAGGCATGGCTGTCTGTCCCCGGCTATTTGTTTGAATCCTGGCAATTAGCAGTGGCTCTAGTGATCTGCCTCCTGCTTTGTATTGCTACCATTATCCCCAGAACTGAGCGCTCCTGGAAAGCGTGGCAACCGTCACACCCCATTTTACAGATGAGTAAACTGAGGATCATAAGGATTACAGAACTTTCCCAGAGCCGCAGAGGGCAGGGCCCTTGCAACAACTTGTTATTTGGGGCTTTCCAGCAGGGGAACAAGAGCACTAATTGGGGCCTGGCTTCCAGGCGGCTCCTGTAAAACATTGTGCAATGCGAACATGAAAGTGGACAACGGGGAGATGAGGCCTCATTGTTGAGGCCATTGAGGCTCCCAGGATGGCTGGTGAACACAGTGGCTGTCTCAGCCTTGGCTCCTGCCTCTCTTTGGAGTTTTCTGTATCTGGCACACAACCTTTGAACTTCAGAGGCGCTCATGAGAGTCTGAACCAGCTATGAAAGGAAAGAAAAAGCTTTTACACAATGCCGGCTGCTTGTGAGGGCTGTGTCCTCGGTGACAGTAGCCATGGCCCTCACCCTCGATGTGGTGAGGAAGGTGAAAGGCTCAGGCCAAGAGCAGAGAGTGAGGCTGTGAGACACTCACGGGTGCCTGTTCTCTGCACTGGGCCATTCCTTCCCAACCATATCCAGTGATGTCAGGACAGCCTCAGAGACCCTGGGGCTGGGTGAAGGTAGCTTCCTGGCTTTCTCAGTGGTACAAAGAACAGACTCACTCCCTTCTTCCTCTCCTCCACAGCATCGGTGGGACTGGAGGGTGGTCAGCCAAGGGCTGTGAGCTACTGTCAAGGAACAGCACCCACGTCACATGCCATTGTAGCCACTCGGCCAGCTGCGCGGTGCTCATGGACATTTCCAGACGTGAGGTGAGCATTTTACCACCACCCACCCCTTGTAGAGCTGGGAGAGTAATCCCAGTAACTGGAATTGGTAACTGAAAGCCCCGTCCCCAACTCACCCTCTCTCCCAAGGCCTCCATTTTTCCTTGTATGTTGAGCAAATCAGATGTGCTCATTGAAAGCTGTGTTCTAGCAACTGTTTGAAGAGGTCTATGAGGAAACTTGGAAGAGGTTTTAGGGGCCAGTGAGATGGCTCAGTGGGTAAAGGGGCCTGATGACCTGAGTCCCACCCTTAGGGTCCCCGTTGTGGAAGGAGAGAACCAACTCCTGCAAATTGTCTCCTGGCCTCCACACATACACTGTGGCATTCATTTGCACACGTGCACACACACAAAAGATACATCAATAAATGTAAAAATGTTTAAAATTACGTGGCCTATAATCTCAATACCTGAGAGGCTCAGCAGAAGGATTGCTGCAAGTTCAAGTTCAACTAGAGCTTCAGCGTGAGACCCAGCCTAGAAAAACAAGTAAACAAAAGCTTTCTCCAGGAGCCCAGGTTATAGAGCTGTTAGTAGAGGTGTTCAATGGTGCGTTAGGGTTTCTACTGCTATGATGAAGCACCATAGGCAAAATGAACTTGGAGAGGAAAAGGGTTTATTTTGGTTTATGGTTCCACATCACAGTCCATCATCAAAGGAAGTCAAGATAGGATCTCAAACAGGGCAGGAACCTGGAGGCAGGAACTGATGCAGAGGCCATGGAGGAGTGCTGCTTACTGGCTTGCTCAGCCTGCTTTCTTATAGACTCCAGGACCGTTAGCCCAGGGATGGCACCACCCACTGTGGGCTGGGCCCTTATGCATAAATTATTAATATCAAGAAAATTCCACAGACTTGCTAATAGAACATTTACCTAATTAAGATTTTTCTCTTCCCAGATCTGTCTAGGTTTGTGTTAACTTGACAAAAATCAACCAGCATGGTAACTAAACCTAACCTTGGGCTCAGAAGCTTCTAGAATATTATCTCCTCTCAGGGCAGGGCCCCTCAGCCATGCTAGATCATGCTGTCTTCTATACCCAGTTTGAATACAGGTCTCTCAGGCCACACACTACCCCAAGGACAAAGGTGTAAATTCAGGAAGTCAATGACAGAATGATACCTTTAATATCTTAAACAGCTTGAGAATGTGAGCCAGCCATTGTGTTATTGTTGCCTGGAGAATACTAGGCTCTGAGCAGCCATGGTGCACAGTTCTATGTCACCGCCTCCTGGAAGGTGCTGGATCACCTGTACCCCAAATGCCAAAACTCTGAGGTCTCTGAGCCACACTAAACACATGCCTGGAGACTCAGTCTCCAATGCTCAATCATCTCATGTCTATTTTACCTGGATTTTTAAGAGAAAGACACGTTAGTCACCCTCAGTTGCAGGAGACTATATGCTGAGGGTGAGAATGACGCGCCAGCTGCAGGCTTCTGCTGCCAAAGATGACTGTCTAGTCTCCGAGTTACCAGAGCTGAAGTTCCAGCCTGTCCAACCAGGCCACAGAGGGAGCCTAGGCTCTCACATCTGTACCTTCCTTGTACCCACTCTCCTCGTGGGTTCAGTCTGAGGACCACGTGAGATAACACAGCCATGGATGGGCGAAGAGTCCCTACCATGTATTAAATGAGCAGGAGAGACACAGTGTCACAAGTTACCCAGTCTCCTGTAAAGAGTCTGCTGTGACTGCTGTGGGGGAGGGTGGGCAGTCCTCCTGGGGACAGGTAGGGTTTGCATAATCCAGCTCAGGATTGGGAATGACTTTCTCAGTCACTCCTGACTACAGGATTTATGTGGGAGGGTTAAAAAAAAGTTTTTGAGGAAGGGTCTCATTATGTAGACCATATTGGCCTTGAATTCACGGAAATCTGTCTGCTTCTCCAGTGCTGGGATTAAATGCATGTGCCACACTGGCTAAAATATATATCACACGGGCTGATCACATCGGCACATCCCCCTGTTGGGCAGCCAGGGCCATCAATCATCATCCCCAGAGCTTGCTCCATCCCAAACTAGTCACCTGTTCCCCTCCCGCTCTTGGATGTCTAATATCCATCACGGCATTTTGTTTGTGTTGTTCTAACGTCCATCGGAGCCAGTTCCTTACTTCTCTTTAACCAACCCCCCTGCAGCATGGGGAGGTTCTGCCTCTGAAGATCATCACCTATGCTGCCCTGTCCTTGTCCCTGGTGGCCCTCCTGGTGGCCTTCGTCCTGCTCTCCCTCGTCCGGACACTGCGCTCCAACCTGCACAGCATCCACAAGAACCTCATTGGGGCGCTGTTCTTCTCCCAGCTCATCTTCATGGTCGGGATCAACCAGACCGAGAACCCGGTAAGCCTGCTGTCCTCGGCCTGCCACAGGCTACCCTGATGCTGTCACTTGGGCATACTGTCACGTGGGTGTGCTCTCAGTCACCCTGGAGCAGTGGAAGAGTCCTGCCTGTGAGGGTGTCGTGTCAAGAAACCTCTGGTTGGAGGCCAAAACTTTGTGACCTGTGGAGACCTCCCTCCAAAGGCCACATGCACAGCGATCCTTATCCTCTCAACATAGGCACTAGGCATTTCATAGGTGTTCTGGTTCCGTTTCTTGCTGTGAGAACCCTGACAAAAAGCAACTTAAGGGAGATAGGGCCTATTAGGTTCATGACTCCAGGTCATGGTTGGTCATTGTGAGGAAGCTGAGTCAGAGGCTCAGGGCTGCTGCTAGTCATCTCACATCTAAGAGCAGAGAGAGAATAAATGGGTGCATGTCTAGCACTCAGCTATATTTCTCTATTCTTATACAATCCAAGTCCCTCTGACTAGGGAATGATGCCACCCACTGTGGGCTAGGTCTTTTCCCATCCGTTAACAGTCAAGGTGATCCCCCACACACATGCTCACAGCCCTACCTGATCTCGACAGTCCCTCATTGAGACTGCTTTCCCAGGTGATTCTAGCTTGTGTCGAGTTGGCAATTAGAATTAACCATCAAGGTGTTATAGTTATGTGCTAAATCCCAGAGTCCTGAGGGCTACAGTAGAGGATAGTGATGCACAGATTTCCCCATTCCTCTGTTCTCTCCATGCCTGTGACAACCCTACGCTCTGCTCAGAAAGGAGCACCAAATGTTATAGAGCAAGGAAGTGTTCTCTGAGGGTGTTATAGGACCAAAGAAGAGGAAGGAACTTGCTGAGAAAGCAGTAAGGATGAGGAAAAGAGGAAAGTCAGGGAGCCTCCAGTTGATATTGATTAAATGCAAGGTTGTTGAGCATTGCATTGAGTCCTGCAACCCAAGAGAATGTTGCAGAACCTCACAGGGGTCCTAGCTGCTGATGGAGGTCATGAGGTCACCTCCTGAGCATGAGGTTTTAGCTTGCAGAACCTAACAAGTGTTACGGAGGAAGGATGTGGAAAGCAAATCTTTACTTGCACCTACACAGTTGGGTCTGTGACCAGAGAGTCCCCATTGCTTATCAGCAAGGCATGTCCAGACACAGCTACCATGCACACACATGGGTGATTGGTGGAACTTGCCACTGAAGTCAAGATAGCCTACAGGAGGGGCACAAAGACTGAGAGTCATGAGGTGGGACAGACAGTGCCAGGCCAGGGAAATCCAAGGATCTCTACTTAGAAGGTAAATGACTATATTAAGGACAGAGAGCATCTGTGTAATGATTTACAAAGGTCCACACACTGGAACAGTAGGTGTCTGCTATTCTATGTACCTATGGAACAAACTCAAATATATCTATAGAAGACACAAGTTCAAGAAAAATTTCTAGGAGTCTTAATGAAGGAATAATGTTAATGGAAATAATATGTCTGGCTTTGCAGACTAGGAAATAAAGGGGACAAGAAGATAAACAGCCACGAGGTGTCATTTGAAGGGAAAATCTCTAATGAAGGGAAAAGAGAAGGGCAAATAACAAACGCTGGGGCCGAGAAGAGACAAGAAGGCAGCTTGGACAGTGTGGGGCAGTACAGGAGAACCATGGCTGAATGGCTGCATTTCCCTCTAAGATAAGGAAGACTGGTGCTGGGAAGTATCTATACGTAAATAACGGTGTCCAGCTGGGTCTATCTTAGGACAGACGTGAAGGTGATTTAGCAGGATACAAACCTATAAAATGTCATTCTCATCACCACATACAAAGAATGATCCAAGTTTCCTTTTGCTATTCTGAGGCAAGGGCTAACATAGTCCAGGTGGCCCTTGCATCAGCTGAGGCCTACATGAGCTTGAAGGCCAGACCCTCGGTTTCCCCTCTGGAGTGTTTGGGATTACAGGCCCATGCGCCTGAACTACCTGATTGTGGTAAAGTTGGGGACTGAACCTAGGGCCTCTGGTATGAGGCCCTCTAACCACTAAGCCATATCCCTAGCACCACATTTAAGGAGAAAATGTTTCTTTTCTTTTCTTTTTGTTTTGTTTTGTTTTGAGACAGAGTTGTCTGTATAGCCCTGGCTGTCCTTGAACTCACTCTGTAGACCAGGCTGGCTTCAAACTCAGAGATCTACTGGTCTCTGCCTCCCCAGTGCTGTGATTAAAGGTATGTGTCACCTAGCTGAAAATAATTTTCCTCACTCAGAAAAAAATGACAAATCTTATACTCATTCATGATTAGAAAGAAGGGGGTAGGAGAAAACCCTCTTTGAAGAAACTCAAAGGGAACACCTTAACCTAGGACAAGGACCACACACATACACACACTAGCATAGCAGTGGAGGGAACAGTCTTAACTGTGGTTCCTTGTAGGCATTAGTTTTTAAAACTTTTATTTGCATCTTTTAAAATCTTCTGCTCCCTACTCCACTTCAATCCTTTCCGACACCCCAACACCAGGTAAGAGAGAAAAAGGGTTAGTGGGAGAGGAGGCACAGTTCTCTTAGCTGCTTTCTTCCTGCTGGTTAGGGTCGTCGGGTTCCTTGGAGCCAGTCCAATCCTCATTTCAGGAGATCTCCAACTTCTTTCTTGTCTCATAATAGGGAGCAGGAGCAGCATTGTTCTTTCTCTGAGCTCCACACTCTCTGGGCTCTGGCATTTCTTTCTTTCTCCAGAGTCCCAGATTTAAACCGTCTGCAGCTGGCAAAGAGTGCCCCTGAGAGCCCGCACAAAGCAAATAGTCTACTGCTGTGAGCCATCTGAATCAGTTCTACATCCCACACCTGGGAACAAAACAAATCCATGTTCCCATCCACAACAGTTCCTAATGGCAGGGACCTGCCTCATTGCAGCCTATTGTCTACTAAGGTATGGGAAGAGGGCCTCGGCAGGGTCACCTGTAAGAGAAGCAAGACTGTTTTATCAGATGACATGATTGGCATGTTGGGTTCCACAGAAAACTTTAAAACAACCTATATAGATAAAACCCTGTGAATAATGAGGGGAGCTCAGCGGCCTGTGTGTAAAGGCAACCACACTCCAATGTTCTGGCCACCACACCTAAGCATAAGGGGCACAGGAGTGGAAGGGTAAGGACGTAAATCTGGCTGTGAATCAACAGAGAGGTGCCTGTGGCTGAGCTCCTGGAGGAGGGGGCTGGGGAGCTTTCATAGTCCATTGGTGATTGTGGCATTTGTCCCTCAGGTGGTAGGGGCTCTGGGAAGAGCAGACTGGGTCCAGAGATGATGTCTCGGGAGGCAGCACAGGTCCATGCTGCTGCTGAGAGTGGCAAAGTCCTTGACGGCAGGCAAAATCGTGGGCCACAATGGGATTGTGACGTTGGGTGGCCCCAGCTAAACAGCTGTGGTTTTCCACGTTTTCATATTTACAAGGGAGAATTGTAAACTAGGTGAGGTCCAGCCCACTTCTGGGGAGTTTGGGAAGGGAGGGTGTCTGCCAGTCAGCTCTGTTCCCTGTGAGGACTGTGGCGGAAGCTCACTCACAGGATCCACCCATTACCCCTCTGGGGCTGAGAGGTGGCTGCGTAAGGGAAGATGGTCTTGACAAATGGGGTCACCACTGGGTCACTCAGGTGGAGATGGTAGAGTTACAGTAGGTTCTGGGCCCTTGGTGCCACCCCCCTGTAGACCTCAAGGAGGTCTCCACTATGTAGACTTTCTAACCACCAGAGATGAGGGCTGTCACCCTCCCAATGTGTTGCCTTCTCTGCCTTGGCACTCTGTGTATGTACATGCTATTTCATACCTGCGGCTGAAATGGGACTGTACAATCAACAGACCTTCACTTGTGCATGCAGTGACCCAGACGACCCAACACAGACACCGTCACGTTTGCAACGGCCTCTGGTCCAGGGTGGTGCCCCAGGTAGCACCGTCAGGGCAGTCAGCTGTCCCCTCAGCCTCACCCAGGTCTCCCAGAGGGGGTTACAGCAGCTGTGCTCTGTTTCCACATGGGCTTGTCTCGGGTCCCGTGGGTACCAACCCAGAGGACGTGTCAGATGAGGCAGCTTCTGCGTATGGTACTTCCTCCTGCAAGTGTTACAGCATCCCCGTGTGTCGGGCTGGCTGTACTGTGTATAGAACTGTGAAGGGAGAACGAGGCACACTTTGTACAGATGTAATGCTTTTTACCCCAGATGTTTGCCATCCTTGGAGGCAGAGCCCTTGGATATATATAAAAAAAAAAAATGCAGCTAGACATCCAACCAACCAAAGACCATGATTCAGGGACGTCTCCCACCCTCTACCTGTGGCCTGGTGGGGAACTGGGCCAGGGAAGGGGGCTGCGTGGAGACTCCCTATTGCCACCCAGTAGAGTGTGTCCAGGAAGGATGCAAGAATAGGTGGTGAACCCATCCACTGGTAGCCTGGGAGTCACTCAGTGGGAACACAGTATTCTGTGTGCAGGTTGCAACACGCCCTGAAGTGCCATGGCAACCAGCCAGAGCTCTGGGATCCAACACAGGCCTGGCAGTTGAGGCCCAGAACAGGGCAGGAAGGAAGAGGTTGGGGTGTTTTTTTTTTTAAGGGCTCTGAGGTAGAGGAGGATAGATGTAGCTGCTGATAATGGGGTGAGTAGGTGCAGCTGGACATAGCGTCCCAGGCCAGAAAGCACAGAGCCCCGGCATGGAGCCCTGATCTCCAAGTCAGGCTCTGGGATAGAAGGGGGAAGAAGGCTGCAAAGCTGGAGTTTTCCACCAAGCACAGAGACCTTCCTGAGTGGCCAGACGCCTCAGGAAAGAGGACAGACCCCGCTCCCTCCCAGGCCATCCTTGACTCTGCCATTGACAAACTTGGGCTTTCCTGAAAGGTCACAGAAGCACAGGGTTGATCAGGTAAACAAGGACCAAACCTCCCCACCTCTTCCCAAGGCCAGACATTATCCTCACAGAGCAGGCATGGCATTGATATGGGCCCTGAGGGAAGATCTTTCCCTCAGGCATGGACACGAGAGGCCCACCCTCTTCCACATGTATAGCCTGGGTGATAGCTCAGTGAGCTGAGATTCTTTTAGGGATACGGTAGATGTGCCTTTTCGAGGTCTGGAGAGGGGAAAGTGTAGTCTTTGGCTTCAGGCCACTCCCTGCACCTGAGTAAGGCCTGTAGAGCACCGAGAAGCCACAGCTCATTTCTGACTCAGCGCCTGGCTGGAATGAGAGCTTTCCGGGCACCAGTGAGCACAGACCAAGCAAATGCACCCCAGCAGGAAAGGTGTGTGGTGGCAGGGGCTTGGCACGATGCCTGAGGTTTTTTTTGTTTTTTTTTTTTTTTTTTTTTTTTTTTTAATGAGTTTTATCTAAACTCACAGCCCTATCTCTGGGTGAGGCTGTTTATCTCCCAGAAGCCTGACAGGCTGAAATTATTTAGTACGTGTTTGTTCTGTTCTAGAAAAGCGAGTATGTTTAGTGTAGAAGTGTGTACACAGGACCCCACCAGATCCTACTGTGGATTTCTAGCCCTTCTTTTCAATTTACTTTCTTTACTGAGCGTTTACTTTTGCAACATTTAAAGCAGCAGCCAGCCCACCTTCTCACCCTCATCCTCCAGCTGAACCAGCTGCACGTCCCACTCTGGAAATGGAGTTTGGCGTGGGTCAAACCAGCTCAGGCTTGTCCCTCGAAGCTGTCATTCTGATGCCAGCAGAGAGCAGCAGAATGGCCGCTGTTTCTGTCTTCAGCTTTGCAGTGTTGGCGACAAGTGTTCACGCTCACATAAGTCCCTTGTACTGTCCGGGCGTCATTTCTGGAGCGCACCTGGCCCCTGGAGGTTCTGTCACGGCACCCTCCAGCCTGTGCTCTGTTGACCTTCCTCAGAGTGTAGTGACCTGGTAGTTGAGCTTGAGCTGTGGCTCTCCTCCTGCCTGGAGGAAGATGAAGAGGACGGCAGGCTGGCAGTCAAAGGCCGAGCATGGGGCGGTCCCTGCCACAAGGGTGGGCTTTGATGAAGGTGTAGCCAGCTGTGGGGTTAGAGGGTGCTTGTGGCCAAGGGTGGGATCTCTCAGTGAGTTTGGTCCGGCTGGGGGTGGGGTCAGTCTCAGCTGTGGTTAGGAGTGTGGTTAAGCTGCGGGTGTGGTTGTCCAGGTGGCCAACTTGAATAGGGCCAGATTTCCCCCCTTCCTCCATTTCTGCTTCTCGTTTTCTACCCTGCCTGGCTTAACTTCCTGCTGGGAAACCTGCCGTCACCTTCCAGCCGGCTGACCTGGAAAGCCCCGTGAAGGGCAGGTCTTCCAAAAGGCCTATGAGCAGCTGCCCTGGGCAACATCTTCACGTCCCATCGTGAACGCCGCCGGAGGCTGGGTTTATACCGATGTCCCGCCAAGCTGAAGGAGCCCCGTGTCCCTTGTCCCTCCTCCCACTGGCGTCTTCCTGACACTGCTCAGTCTTCTGTCCCCAGGCAGGCAGAGCTGGCTTCCCCAGATGGCTCACTACCCAAGAACACACATGGTGACCTTCAGCCAGCCCACGTGTCAAGTTTTCATTTGTGGCATGGGGCCTTTGGCCTGACACAGAGCCTTGTCTGGTAGAGCCCCCTTCTTCCCTGGTCTTAGACCAGCAGATAACATCAAGGCGTTCTTCCCACTGGACAGAATGGCCCCTGGAGGAAGTGCTCTCCAGCCCCCAGCTGTACCCACTGCCGGCTGAAACCATGAGGTGGCAGCTCTGGGAGTACAGATGGAGGTCCCAGCCTGGGAACTTCCAGCCTGAGCAGATCAACTCTATAGTGATTTCAAATAATAATAATAATAATAATAATAATAATAATAATAAAACCCGAAGTAAAATTTAAAAATTAGAACAAGCTCTCAAAAAGATGTCATTTCCAGATTCTCAAAAAGACGAGGCGCTTTGTCCACTCCTTGTTTCTGAATTACATACACCACTCTTGGTGGTGACCCCAGGTTGAGATCTGGTCCTTGGGTGGGTTTTAACTCCCACCCCCCATGCCACCTTCCACCATCTACGCCAGGAGTGATGTGGTGACCATCACTGGGGAGGAGAGGAGCTTGGCTGCCCTCTGGGGACACTAGAGACCCTGCCATGGCAGGACAGCCCTGTAACAATTTGGCTTCTGCCCCAGGAGGGGTCCCCACCACCCAGACTTGGACCCCCGCATTGGCAGTTTTCCGGGGTGCTTGCCAGCATGCCCCCTCAGCGGTTCCAGGGCCTTTGGCTGCATTCTGAGCCTGCTCCTCTCCACCCCAGTTTCTCTGCACAGTGGTCGCCATCCTCCTGCACTACGTCTCCATGAGCACCTTCGCCTGGACCCTGGTGGAGAACCTGCACGTCTACCGCATGCTGACGGAAGTGCGCAACATCGACACGGGGCCCATGAGGTTCTACCATGTGGTGGGCTGGGGTATCCCTGCCATTGTCACAGGTAAGGGCACACAGGGCAGCTCTGCCAGGGTGACCTGGGTTAGGACACAGATTTCCCCGAGCCATCTGTCCTCTTTTTCTCCTGGCCCTCAACATTTAGCTGTGCAAGTCTCTCTGGGCAGGTGTGGGCAGCAGGAACAGAGTACTTGGGGTTCTTTGTGAAGTGCCTGTTGGAAGAAGCCCTGCTCCCATCACAGAATGTGTGTGTGTGTGTGTGTGTGTGAGAGAGAGAGAGAGAGAGAGAGAGAGAGAGAGAGAGAATGAGAATGTGAAGAGGTAAGAAATGAATAGATCAATAAAAGGGTGGGCCAGTAGGTGCACAGATGGATGGACATGCTGTATGATAAATCAGTCTGACAATTGGATGACTTCCAAGTGAGGACTGTTTCATGCATACTTCCTGAGCATGTTTTTCTCTTCTTTTCTTTTCCTGGTTTTTCAAGACAGGGTTCCCCTGTGCAGCCTTGCTGTCCTGGAACTTTTTCTGTAGACCAGGCTGGCCTTGAGCTCAGAAATCTGCTTGCCTCTGCCTCCTGAGTGCTGGGATTAAAGGCATTCACAGTCATTCCTGGCCTACACTTTTCAGTAGCTATAGAAAGCCAGCATTTGCTTCCTGTTGAGGAAGAGCCACACTTCCTGTTCTCAACAGGAAGGCATGAACCTGTTTCCTGGCAGACCCTGGTGGGCATTCCAGGATTCTAGACAGTCTCCCACGGCTGCTAGGGTTCTGATAAAACTCATCCTTACTCCAAGGGAGCCTGGACCATGTTCATGCTTTCAGAGATATGGAGGGAGGATGGCAGCTGCCTCTCCTTGCTTCACAGACATGTGTTATCTCTTTCAAGGTCAGGTGTCATCATGAGAATACCTAGAATATGATGTTTGCTCCTCAGTGTACAGGCCATCTTGAGTTGTCAGTGGAGGGCCTCCCCCGCAGCCTCTGTTGAGTTCTGAATGGAAAATGCCTCCTGAGGGCTTTGCTATCTAGATTCAGACAGTTCACAGTCCTAACTTTTCAAAGTTTACTTATTTTTAAAAACACATATCTTGCTAGGCAGTGTTGGCACATGCCTTTAATCCCAGCACTTGAGAGGCAGAGGCGGGTGCATCCTTGTGAGTCTGAGGCCAGCCTGGTCTACAGAGAGAGTTCCAGGATAGCCAAAACTACAAAGAGAAACCCTGTCTCAAGAAACAACAGAAACTACATATATATAATAATTATGTAAATACACACACACACACATATCCCAGGCCATAACTTAGTTTAAGGAGTTAAGGAGTTTGGATGTGCTTCTCTTTGTCTCCTTGATCTCTGGTGAGAGTGGTTTTGGGTCTCTGGATGGCGCTTCCTGTCTGGCCTCCTCAAATCTCCTCCCAGGAAGGTGGGTGACTATCCATGTTTGTGACCCTCACTTCTCTGTCTCTCCAATATCCACAGGACTGGCTGTTGGCTTGGACCCTCAGGGCTACGGAAACCCTGACTTCTGCTGGCTGTCCCTTCAGGACACCCTGATCTGGAGCTTTGCTGGGCCTGTAGGAGCAGTTATAATTGTGAGTACGGAGTCCTCAGACACGCCACTTGGGACACCGGAGCCCAGGTGCTCCAGGGTCAGCAGTTCCTCAGGGTGGCTGGGGTTGGCGAGAAGGACGTGCTTCACAGTGACAGTCAGCAGAGTTTCCAGGCTGCTCTGAGACCCTATCCCCAGACTCCCAGGTTCTGGGTCTCATTTCATGCCCACTGGAAGACCTCCATGCACAGGCAGCCTGGCATCAGGCTGAGGCCTGGCCACAGCACTACCTGACTTAACTTGCCTGGGGCCAAGGCCTCTTGCCCCACCCCAACCCCTTCTCCAGACATGGTTGAAAATATGTGTTTGGCTGGGGCGCATCGCCTTGGAGACAGCAGTCCACTACCTGAAGCTGCTATTCTTGTTTCCTAGATCAACACGGTGATCTTTGTCCTGTCTGCAAAGGTTTCCTGCCAAAGGAAGCACCATTATTATGAAAGAAAGGGGGTTGTGTAAGTTGGGGCTGAATCTGGCCTTTGGGTGGGACAGAACATTGAGCCAACCCACCAAGTCTTTGGGAACCCCCAAAGATAGAGAGTACATTCTGGGCAGAGTCCTCTGCAAGTGGCCATCCCATCCCCCAGCTGGCTGGGCTGTGAGCCACATACGCACCAGGAAGTCAGCCTGGGGGAGTAGGGCAAGCACTGGACCTCCAGGGAGACTGCTGGCATGGATGTGGGAGACTCGATAGTGATTAGCCAAGCAGGGGCTGACAGCGGGTTCAGGCCCTGAGATAATTCCTATGGGAAGAGGAAGAAGAGGGACACGGGGAGGAGAGGGTCCTGGATTCGGAATGAGACACACGTTCAGCGCTGGGTGACACGTTCAGCCAGGTGGGCTGGGAATGGCGGCGATGCTGGGGCCTCGGGAGTGTAGGAACCTCCTGGGTATAGCCCAGGAGCGAGCTTGCAGTTTTAGTAGTAGACGGGGTGACATCGTACCCCATAGAATTAACGTGGCATCCAAGAAGGGTGAGATGCGAGTGACTCTAAGGAATGCTGGAGGATGCCCTCTCCCTCCCCCCTCCCCCAGCCCGAAGAAGGTAGCTGAGTCTGAAGTGGAGAGGGTGGGAGTAGCTGGAGTCCAGGCCCAGAGGCTGAGACTTCCTGAGTCCACTTTATCTCCAGCTTCCCACTCTGACCCCAAGTCACAGGGGAAGGCCACATGGTAGAGGTGGCTGGCATATGAATTCTCTGTCTGTCTCCCGCTGGCCTCAGCCACTTTCCTCTGTGTTTCCACATTTCAAGAAGCTAGCACGGCCTTCCACAGCAGCCATTGGACCTGAGTCACATTAAAGAGAGTGTTGGGAGCAATGGTTCACTTTAGTGGTTGAGGCTCATACTCTCCTTTTAACTTGTTTTATCTTCTTATGCCCACACCTTGACCAACATAACCTCTGTCTGCCTTGTCCCTGGTGGAAGCTAGGGTTGGGGTGGGTTTGTGGATGGATGGATGAACAGACTCACATATGACGGCTGCCTGTGTGAACCTGAAAGAGGCAGGGACCCGCACTCACACGCTGCCCTCCCACAGCTCCCTGCTGAGAACGGCCTTCCTCCTGCTGCTGCTCGTCAGCGCCACCTGGCTGCTGGGACTACTGGCTGTAAACAGTGACAATCTGAGCTTCCACTACCTCTTCGCAGCCTTCAGCTGCCTGCAGGTAGGTGCCAGCCGAGTCACCTGCTGAACACCTCCTTCCCTCTGTCCTGGGGCAGCTGCAGTGAGAAGGGGGTGGGTAGGAGAGCTTCGGGACTTACACCTTCAGAGGAGGAAGCCTCCATCTGTCCCAGCCCTTCCCTTCCATTCCCCTGGAGTCTGTCGGGACATTGCCGTGCTTTGGGCAGGACAAAGCTTGATTCCCTGCTCCACCACCGTAGGCTGGCCCAAAGCCAGTAGGTGTTCTCTGAGAGTAGGAATAGCTCTACATTTCACACCAAGTGCTGCCTAGTAAATTTATGGCATAATGTTGGTGGTGGGGGTTGGGGGGAGCTGATAGCCCAAAACGCCATGGACTGTGCTGTCCTGTCCATGTTGTATCTTAGTTGTGGAAGCTCCCCTGTGAAGCAGTAGCCCCTCCTGGAGGCCTGTGGTGGGCGCTTGGGGCATCTTGTGTCAGCCAGGCTGCTCTGAACTAGGCTTTCCTCAGTGGGCAGCCAGATGCCTGGTGTAGCAGCATCAGGACGCTGAGAGTCACTCTGACCTGGTGCCCATATCCCTCCAGGGCATCTTTGTCCTCCTGTTCCACTGCGTGACCCACAGGGAGGTGCGGAAGCACCTGAGGGCAGTGCTGGCCGGGAAGAAGCTGCACCTGGATGACTCGGCCACCACTAGGGCCACTCTGCTAACGGTAGGAGGCTCTGGAGACCTCTCCAGTCCAGGCCTGGGAGCTGGCGGTACTGCTAAGTGGCAGGGTTGGTAGCTGTGGGGACCAAACGAATTCCACTCCCCAGGCTTCATGGGGGCCACTCAGGGTCCATGCTGATTTCTGCGGCATCTGCTCATCATTCTCCCTACCCTCCCCGCAGCGCTCCCTCAACTGCAACAACACTTACAGCGAAGGACCAGACATGCTCCGCACAGCCCTGGGCGAGTCCACAGCCTCTCTGGACAGCACCACCAGGTCAGGCCTCTGTACTCACTCTTTTCTTGGGGGGAAAACAATGCCCTGGCTGTGAGCCCTGATGTTCCAGGAACCCAGTCTGCCCCCATATACCAGGGAGGCTGTTGGATCAGTTATTGCTGTCGACAGAGCACAAACGGGGCAGGTTTAGAGGATCTTGCTGAGCCTTGTGTGGCCTTCCGTAGAAGGTGCCCTGTGACATTGACAGCCCGTCGCTGTCACTCAGGGACAGTGCTGAGCCGACCCCACCTCTAACCTGTCTAGGGATGAAGGGGTCCAGAAGCTCAGTGTGTCCTCTGGACCAGCACGTGGTAACCATGGAGAACCAGATACGTCCTTCATCCCTAGGAACTCCAAGAAAGCTCATGGTATGGTTTTCCCTCAGGCACCCCCCTCCCGTTCTTGTTTTTCCTCCTCTTTCTTGACCCTCCATCCTCTGTGGTTTTGGACTTTGTGTATCCTGGAAGAGCATTGGTGGCCTCATGCTTAGAGTTGGAATTGGCCTGAATTCCCTACCCTGCCCTGACTCCCTGCAGGCCCCGACTCTGACTCCGACAGTGAGCTGTCCCTGGACGACCACAGTAGTTCCTATGCTTCTTCACACACATCGGACAGCGAGGACGATGGTGGGGAAGCTGAAGACAAATGGAGCCCAGCTGGTGGTCCTGTCCACAGCACCCCAAAGGGTGAGCAGTAGAGACACACAGAATACCAGAGTGGACTGTTCCCTGTGGGATATGGTCACGCCTCAGTTCTGGCTGGTGTCCCCTAGACCTGGCCAGCAGAGTAATGGCCACACAAGACAGCTCAGACAGGAACACAGACCCTAGGAAATTTGGCCACACCATCTGCTGGGCAGTGGCAGGAATTTGGGTGCAGCAATGTGGCTCACATTATCCCAGGCTCCCTAACACCAAGATGTGGCCTCAGTTTCTCCATCTTTATAGATTGTGGCCCTGCCAGTCCTGTTAGCCAGAGATGAGGTCAGGGCCACTCTCGGAGTCTACCAGGCCTCGGGTATGATGGGAGTGTGGCTGTAAGTCTAACCAAATGTCATTCTTAGCAGATGCTCTGGCCAACCATGTCCCAGCTGGCTGGCCCGATGAGAGCCTGGCTGGGAGCGACAGTGAAGAGTTGGATACTGAGCCCCACCTGAAGGTGGAGACCAAGGTCAGCGTGGAGCTACACCTGCAGGCGCAGGGCAATCACTGTGGCGACCGGCCCCCTGACTTGGAAAGTGGGGTGCTGGCTAAGCCAGTGGCTCTGCTCAGCAGCCAGCCCCAGGAGCAGCGGAAAGGTACCTGAGGAGGGCCCTGCTGTCTGTCCCTGGAGCAAACCCTTTTCTAGCACAGAGGACAGGGCAGGAGCCTTTTTTTCAGCAGGCTGAGGGGAGTTCTGTGGAGGGCTTGGGTTAGGGCCTGGGCAAGTCGGTAAGAACCAGGTCAGCCGCCTTCTCTTGCTCACCATCACCCATCCCCGGTTGAGTCACTGCGCCCAGGTCTGCCTGAATTAACTTGGTGGTCACCTCCATCCTCTCAGGCATCCTGAAAAACAAAGTCACCTACCCGCCACCACTGCCAGAGCAGCCATTGAAGTGCCGGCTGCGAGAGAAGCTGGCCGACTGTGAGCAAAGCCCCGCATCCTCTCGCACATCCTCCCTGGGCTCTGGTGATGGTGTTCATGCCACTGACTGTGTCATCACCATCAAGACTCCAAGGAGAGAGCCAGGCCGCGAGCACCTCAACGGGGTGGCCATGAGTGTATGCACAGGGAGTGCCCAGGCCAATGGCTCTGACTCAGAGTAAGTACCCTTGGGAGGGTGGGAGCCACCAGCTTTCCCCATCCAGGACTCCTAGCGCCCCCAGGCTTCCCCTTGCACCTGAATGCGAGTATCTGCCCCTGAATGACTTTGGAATACATCCGATTGCCACTGTCACTGACCCTCCACACGCCTGGCAATTCTTCCCACACACAGAGGCAGTAATGAAACTTCAATTTGAACCATCAGGAAACCATGAGGCACAGTCAACCCCAGACTGCCAGTCAAGCCCTCGGACCTTGAAGCCTGGGACTGATGCTTATGGGGCAGGCAGGCCCTTCCTTCGTGTGAGGGCCCCTGCAATAGCAGCCGCCTCTACACAGAACGTCCAGGCAGAAGCCCTTGGCCCTCGCAGGAGCTCAGGGCCCAGACTCTGTGACAAGTGCCAAAGCTACAGGCATGGTTCAAGAGGGAGACGTGGACTTCAGGCTGGCACAGCTCCGTCCTTAGACTGCAGACAGAAGGCAAACCACGCTGCTGACCTGGCCACAAGTGGCCCCGCACAGAAGCCAGAGGGCCTGAGCTGGACTTGGAGAATCACTATGCCAGGCCCTTCGCCTTGCCAGAGTTTAGAGATACCAGACACAGGCCAAGGCCCAGCCGTCCCTGCAGGCATCTCCTTGGTCCCTGCAGCCCATAGTCACCAGCCTTGCAGGCTCTGCAAAGGCACCCCGTGTCTTAAATTGCTGTTTAAAATTGTAAATACGTACAAATCTGCCCTGGACTTGGAGAAGATGGGAATCTGTGTATATTTTGCAATGTCTTGACTTTGCTGACACGGGAGAGCCATGAAATGGCATCTCGATATATTGCCCAAGGAAGCTCGCAGTTGACCCTGGAATGAGTCAACACAGCTGATCGCAGTGCCCAGGTAAAGGGAGCACATGGGCTGTGAAGTTGATATAGTTCTGGCAGCTGCCTCCAGCCAGGGTGCATGGGTGTCCCACTGGCCTTCGGAGCACAGCCCAGGTGCTGTGTGTACTCTCAGCTCCATGGATCCGGGATGGGGCTGGCCTGTGAAGTGCAGCAGCTACAGCTGATTTCATGTGTGTGTGAAATCCCAACTACTCAACCCCCGCCCCCAGGCCCAGATCCGCTCCTGATCCAGTGGGGCTATTCTGGAGCCCTTCCCAGTCAGCCCAGTGCACCAGAGGAGAATTTCTTTGTCGCTGCTCCTGTTCCCATAGGATCTTAAGAGTGCTCGGTGTTGCTGATTTGGAGGGAGCCCTGAGGTCTTTCTTCCACAGTGTCACATTCCTTCCTGCCAATGTTCTACTCTTTCAGGCTCCAGAGTACTCTGGGCAGGCAGGGGCTCCACTCCCGAAATCTGACCAATAACATCGTTTTGCCTCAAATGGCCAATTGTGCTAAGAAACAAAGCCACAGCCCTCTTCACTGGTTACCAGATTCTTTTTGGAAACTCACACCAAGGGCTGCTGTGCCCAGCCCACCACGAGCCACCATGCAGCCGAGCCCAAGGGACTGGGCCCAGCGTTACTCGACGTGTACTTTGGCATTCACTGTTGTTTGAAGCGGGTGCCCGGGGCTATGAGATGTAGAGCTGCTCTCAGATGGGAGAGCTAAACCAGGAAGCCATGCAAGGACTTTCACAGCAAGCTCTGCTCCCGTGAGCGCACAGGACTGCCAATGATGGATCTGTGAGGGAGGAAAGCCTACATGGCATGGTCTGAGGTCACTCACTGCCACCAGCTGAGGGGAGGCCCTAAGGTGGCCTGAGGATGACAGGGATACAACCTTGCACAGGCTGAGGGGAGGTGGAACACTATGATCGCTCAATTCCACGACCCTATGCCACTCCAGAAGGTGGAGTTGTTAATTTGAAGACTACTGTTACCAAAACAAAACCTGTCAGTTTTAAACTGTTTTTATGACCTGAGACTTTATTGATTCGACACTGGAGGTTTTTAACAGGTGTATTTATTACTGTTCAGCACTGGATGACAACACAGGTGAGCTGCATCTATAATAAATTAAGATTTTTGGATTTGTATCCATGCTGTGCTGGGTGTTTACTGTCCCCGCTGGCTCTAAGGTGGCACAGGAAGGACTGTTAGAGACAGCCTCAGGCCTCACGTGGGATCCAGGAGGCAGACAGGCCCATGGAGTATCTAGTTATGTGCAGGCCTGCCATGACATGGAAGGACTTGCCCAAGTTTTCCAGTTCTTCAGTCTGTCTTTTTTTTTTTTAAATCAAATCTGAGAATTTAAAAGGATTTATTCTGTGTATGTGTATTTTCTCTCTCTGCATGTCTCTGTCAGTGCTTTTAAGCACTGAGCTATCTTCTCTCCAACCCAGGGGACTCAGAAAGAAAGAAGTTTGTGTAGAGACCAGAAAAGGGTCAGTGTCCTTATACCATACTCCACCCACCTGAAGCAGGAGTCTCCCTGATCCTGGGGCTCATGTTTGTTTTTCAGTCAAACTGGAAGCCAGCTGGACTCCCCACTAGTCCTCCCGTCTCTGTTCCTTTAGGGGATGAGGCTACAGGCACATGCAGGCCACGTAGCATCTTATGTGCATGCCGGGGCGAAGTTCCAGTCCTCATCACTAGGCACTTGTAAGCACCGAGGCCCCACTGCTCATTGCAGTCTCCAATCCTCCTTCACTATCCTTTCAGCCTTGTTTTCTGCATCTGCCTTCCCTCCTTGTGCTGTTGTGGCACACCACTTTGGTGCTACTGATATCCCACTGGTTCCCAAGCCCTCTTGTTCTGCAGATCTGAGTACCCACGAAGGCCTTGATGCTTCCTCATTCTTTCCCATCATCTACACTGTGCTACTGAGCCCATCTGGTGAGCTTCTGCCATTTTAAGTGTGATTTTCAATTTTATAGTCTGTTTTCTCACGGTGGTTCCTTCTCTGCATTCACCTTCATCTCCTAGGCACAGTGGATTAGTGTCCCACCCTCTCTGGTGCTACATACAGCTGTGACCTTAGGGCTCCATCTATCGTCTTTTTCTTGGCTTTGAACACTCCAGTGGCATCCTGATTTCTTTGGAGCCTGGGCATGCTTAAAACCTCATCTTAACTTTGCAGCAACCTGGTTAGGCTCCAGCCACTACTTCCTGCTCGTACTGAATCCAGCCCTCACCTCTTAGGTCATTTATCTTGATTCCTGTCCAGAAAGGTGAGTTTCCAAGACTTCTGTCCCGCTGTGTTGCTTCATATATCTGTTCAGTGGTGCTACCCTTGGGAAAAACTGGGAGCAGAGTAGTGGGCACTCCTTTCTTTCCCTATGGCCCAGGGGTCCCCTTCCCCAGGGTCTCCACCTGGTGTTGCTGCACAAGGAGCCATCCTAGGCCTGTAACCCACGCATACCCCAGCTAAAGGTCATCTTCTGCTGTGGTTTTTCCTCAGATATGCTTGTGCACTTCTAGAGTAACATGTGTTCACTTCAAGCCCCACTCCCACCCCAGTGCCAGGCTAACAGGAAAACACTGGCTTCCTCCTAATATGGGCACTGCCAGGGAAAGGGTTATCTCACACGTCAGCATCTAGACAAGGACAGACCTAGTACAGATAACTCTGCCTTCCCTTTGGCGAGAGCTCAGGCCCCAGGGAGGGGAGAAAGAGGCTATAGCAACGTCACATGATTGGTGGCTCAGTGTAAGGAGCACAGCCACAGCAGCCCACTCAGGCCTGCAGCAAGCCCTAGACACAGTGGTCAGATTTTGATAGTTTTATTTGATTCTGTTTCTTCACAACCCTCACACACTGTGGAGGCCTCCTTTGGCGGAGCTCCAGTAGGACCCTCAAGGCAAAGCCAGCATCCAGCATCTGCTTCAGGCTTGCTGGAGCACCAGCACAGAGACACTCCTTCCTCAGGCTGCCATGGCTCTGCAGCCAGCCAGACCATTGTCTTCTAGCAGCACCAAGCCCATCACTGACCAACTTGCCCCAGACTCTGCTCTAATGTCTCCTAGCAGTTTGGCCTTTGTCAGGATGTAGGGTGCAGGCCAGGGCTGTCACTGGAGACCTCAGGAGCCACTTCGGTTCTTTTCTTGCCCTTCTGGAGTGTGTAGGCAGATGGCCCTAACCGTAGGATTTTCCCACTGCCAAGGCACTCATCACCCTTGTAGAACACTGCAAACTGGAAAGAAAGGGGTGGAAAAAGCTCAGTGTGTGTATGTGTGTCTCAGACCCCAGGACCGAGTTGGCCAATGAGGACAGCAATGTCTAGGCCCCTGCCCTACCTCCCACCAGGCGCTCTTTCCTTACTGCCTTACCTGTCCCAGGGCAAGGGCCCTCACAGCCTTCACAGCCGTCACCCACACAGTGCCATCCTGATTGAGTGTCAGCATACAGGGCACTGTGGAAAGAGTTAGGAGGTGGGTATGGGCCTGCTTTCACTGCCAACCACAGCTCCTGGGAGAATAAGCAGCCTGTGGGTGCAGGGACACCCAACATCCCTCCTACTGAAGGATAGGACAGTACCCAAAAGGGCTCAAAGCTGCCCTGGCTGCGGACATGACACCTCAGAATAGCAAATACGGTAACCCAACTTCCCAGCAACTCTGACAAAACATTTCTGTGCCTTAGTTCCCCTTCTGTGGCAGGCACAGGAGTACTAGTTTTGAAGTTAAACAATAGTAATGGTGGGGACTTTCTGGTGTGCTCAAGGGAATACTGAAAGTGTACACAGTCCCTCTGGCTTAGCTTAAGCTGACCGGGAGCTTAGCAACCAGCACCCCTCCCATCCAGTCACCTAGTGCCATCTGGTGGTAGAATCGGAAATGGCACTCCATCATCTTGTCTCTGACCAAGGCAGCAGGTGGTTCCTCGGCAATCCAGTGTACACGGTTGGTCCTGAGCAGGTCCCTGTACAGAGCTGGGTGGTCTCCCCGGGGAGCCTGCAGAGCAGGATACAGATGTTGTGATGCCTTTGAGGTGTGCATCCCTCAGCAGTTATCAATAAGAACAAACCTATCAGCACATCCATAACTAATTGTAAGCTAGCCCCACTCAGCTGCATGTGTCAGCCACATGTAGAAATCCGTTTCATCAGCTTAAGGGTTTAGCCACCCTGGTTTTAAGATGAGAGAAAAAAGGAACAAGAGAGAAGGGATGGCCATAGGCAGTGAGCAAGGGGCAAGGGTGAGATTACCTCCCCCGCCTCTAGTCATTCCCACAACCCCATCATGCTTTGAAGATCGTTTTCTATTCCTAGAGATGTAGATGAAACACACATATAGCCTCTTGAAAGGACCATGGATCCCACCAGCAATAACTGGCTGAGGAAGGCAGGGGCTGAAGAGTGCTGGTCCCCAACCACCTGCGTGTTCCCACCTGCATGTTGTGAGACTGGCCTGACCTGGGGAGTTTAACACACACACAACTGCTTCTCAACTTCCTGTTCCATCACCACTAGTCCCTGCATCAAAGAACCCTGGTGTTGCCTAGGATGCCGAGTTTCCTATCAGGCAGACCCAGGAGCACTAACTGAGACTTCAGGTGCTAAGATCCTGAGACTATCTGAGCCAGTGGCCCTTCTGGCTTTTCTTAGCAGGCATTTCTGAGAGCTTATGCTAAAAACATCTTAACCCAAGCCTGGGGAGGTGGTTCCCATGCTGCTCTTCTGGAAAGATGTCTATGGCCCGTGGATCCTCCAGTGTCTGTCTCTGATTACACTAGCTGGCAGCTCAGCCTGCCCCAAGCAGGCTTCTCACTCTTGAATGCCTGAGAGTTGGATTCAATGAGGCTGTCTGAGTTGGGGCTGCTATGTATGCAGAGGCAGAATGCCAGCAGCACCAATTTCTCCATCTCCACCTAGTTCATAACCCAAAATATCTCTTGCTACTGTCAATATCTGGAAAGCTCTCTTGGAGAATTTCTGCCCCAGAGCCTAGGACACAGCAGAATGGCTCAGGAGGTGGGGGAGGCATGTAGTCCAGGGCATAGCCTGGTTCTGGCTCAGCCAGGTTCTAGCCTAAATACCTTGTCCCACATGGACTTACTTCTAGGACCCTTCCATAGACTGTGGGTGAGAGGGCTATCTGGGCACTATGACTACCTTCTCTCCATGAGAGACCTTGGCAAGTTACCCAATCAGAGTCTCATCCTCCTCTGTAAAACAGGGCAGTTTTTCTAGGAATGGATGCAATGATTGGCACATTGCCATCATACAATAGGAACCTATCTTTATATGAAGACCTGTTACCGTCCACCTGTCCCAGGAAGCTGTGGAGGACAGGTCTGCTGCTCCAGGCCCTTAGAAATGCCAGTACTGCCCATTTTATTGGCACACTAGACAGCAAAGGAGGCCAACCTCACTCACCACAAGCACGTCACCCTTGGTGCCATCCTTCTCCACCACGTACCAGGGCTCTCTCAAGCCGCTGATCTTAGCTCTCTGGCCCAAAGTATACAGGAACCAACCTAGGAAATAAGTGTTCCAGAGGGCACATTTCAGCCTTTACAAATGGGAGGTTACCGATCGCTATAAGGCATGCTTGCTTGAAACCTGATTCTCTTGGCTCGAGGGGCTCTTAGCCCTAACCACAACACCCATGTCCATCCTGCCTCAGGATCAGGACTTGAGGAATATGACAATGACTAGGATGGACCTGAGCTTGACACTAATGCCAGCTCCTTCATCTGGCGGCTCTGACCTTCCGGGGAGTACGGCGCTCAAAGCTGGTCTTGTGCCTGCTGAGCGCACTCCTCGCGTCTGTACTGTCACCCACCCGTTCACCAACCCTCCCTCCGCAGAAATGCATGCACTGTGGAGTGAGTCTCCAGCTGCTGCCTGCTAGGGACAGCAGCACTGTCTCCAGCAAGGTCCTCTTCTCCACTAGAACACCGTTCAGCCGGGTCTCTCCCTACTCTCAGGGAGCCCGGCTCCCTTCACAGGAACCACACACGGCAGGAAAAAAACAAGTGTACCCTGTCTTTCCAACTAGTCTCACAGATCAGGTCTAGATGTCAAGTCTCAGGAGGCCTGTCCCCACATAAGGTCTGTGAGCACTTGGGACTTCCCCTGTCCTCACACGGAGCACAGTGCAGGTCATGGTGGTCTAGCTCTGTAATTATGTGAACAGCCATCATGTGGTCCTCAGTCAGCTGGCTCCAAGGCCAGCTCCATTCTTTCTCCAATGGCATTTCTTGCAGTCTCCCAAAGCATCAACACCTTACTTTTAGCAATGTACCACATGCAGAGTCCAGCTCTGCATCTAGGGGTTAACTCCGTGTTTATAAAATACAGCATCACAGGGGCACAAAGCTCTTGTCGGAGTGACTGCACATGCAATATGTACCCACCCAGCCTATCCCTTCAGTCCTCCATGAGCCCTTCATGGAATGGATGGGAGCTAGCCCTGGCCTTTGGTTCCCAAAGCTGGCAGAACTCACCTTTATGTGTTCCCAGAACTGTATTATCCTCGATAGAAATAAACTTGCCAGGCCGAGGTTGCAAATACTGGAAGACAAGTTTCATCAGTACTGGAGACCAGTCCCACAGCAGACGGCTACTCATGTCAGAGGACACTCACCTGAAGAATGAAACGCTCGAAGTTTCTTTTACCAATGAAGCAGATGCCCATGCTCTGGAACGAGAGGAAGGCCAACATGATGTGAGCAGAAGCCAGGGAGCAAAGCAGGGAACAGAAAGCCAGGCTGGGTCAGGAGGGCAAAGAGCAGGCTGTGTTGCAGGAGACCTCAGCGCTCAGCACAGACACAAACAGAACTTGAGCCTAGAGAATGTCTTGGCTTGCCAAGTCTGGCTCCAAAGTGGATGATATGTAAATAGACTGCATCATTTGACTGAGGACCACATGAGAGCTGTTCACATAATCACAAAGCAGGACCACTATGACTGTGCTGGAAAACCCATATGAGCAATCCAGGATAGCAATCTAGACTGCTGAGTACTAGAGAGCAAGGGACCAAGGCAGGGGCAGAAAGCAGTAAGGAGATTGGCTACAGCTGGCTAAGCCCTGCACAGGAGACCAGGCAAGAAGCTGATCTTCCTGGGACTGGGCTGGGCAAGCAGCTCTGCAATTATTCCTGTGTGTGTGTGTGTCCCTCTATGACACAGGTCACGTGACTAGGGATTGGCTCCATATATTGCTGGGACTCTCTCAGTTCCTACCATGGAGAAATTCTGTCAACTGAGCAACATGGAAGATGCAGAACAGGCAAGGGACATTCTCTTTGGCAATGTGGCCTTCCTGATAAAAAGCACAGCCATGCATGTTCCCAGGAGACTGGCATAAGTGGTAGCTACAGCTGAACCAACCTCTAATCAAACCTGAACTACCAGGGCTTCTCACAGGATCCCAGCTCTCCCTCCAAGGGGTTCTCCCTCCACAGGGGGTAGCACGGTTTCCAAGATGCAGGTGTATGATTGTCCTTCTACAGGGAGCTCTGAGAAGGCAGACGTGTACTTCTGCTGTTATGGTCTCCTTGGATAGGCAGCACTCTACAGATCCTGTCTCAGGGGATGGACCAGCATGGCTGTTTCCTGTCCACACTCACCTGACTGGCTAAGCCAGTTACCATGTCTGCTGAGAAAGCAGCCACAGCAGGCACAAGAGGAAGGAGGAAGAAGGCCTCAGCTGCTCATCTGCAACTGTGCTCTGTGCCTTGGCCTGATGGGACCCTGGCAAAGGATCCAGAGAGCCCAGCCCTGCCTATACCATGACAACATAGGTGGACACATTCACAAATCAATGGCAAGCTGCTCACTCCTACCTCTCTCTTCTGAAGCACATGATGGAGTCTATTCTCTGCAGCTATTTTCTTTACAAAATCTTTTGTTAGGTCCCCCAGGGGGAAGATGGTTCTTCTCAGGGCATCCTGGGAAACCTGGCTGAGAAAGAAGGTCTGGTCTTTAAAGCTGTCAGCTGCTTGGAGAAGTTTTACGGCTGCCAAGAGTAAAGAACAAAAGTCACTACAAGAACAAAGAACTCTTTGCCCTTCTGTGTTACCCCAATCTGCCAAAGCAAAACCCATCTTAAAAGACTATGGAAAAAAAAAATACCAGCTTAATGTACTGAAAAGTCTGGCCCCTGGTTTACCTACCAGGAACAATACAGGGAAGGTATATTTTTACATACAGAACTTATTCCTGCTTGTAATTTTGATCCTAAGACTTTCAAACATCAAGCACTATATGAAAAAAAAAAAATGTGAAATGAGAATCAATGGTCCAAAATAAATATAGTCACATCTGGGAGACTGGACAAGACAGTTCATCCAGAACTATGTCAGCAGGTGTTTCCTTAACAACTGCAGCTGTGAAGTATGCAAAGAAACAAACAGGGCTCTGGCCTTCAGCCCAGCCACAGAGTGAAGACGGCTCTGTAGAACTCTCCTCCTTGGTGGAAACAGCTTTGCTATATGTCCAGACTGACATCTGGCAGCAGCCTTGCTGTAGTTTCTCTAATATTCTCTACCTAACTGTAAAAAAATTCTTATTGCACATAACAGGTGTGAGTGATGTTGGCCCTGGCGACTTTAGATTCTGAGAAGGCAGCCAGGATATTTCCCAATGAGACAGTCAGCTCCACTCATGGCTGTGGGCTGGTAGGGCTTCTCACACATAGTATGAGGAGATGCCTCATTAATGAAACGAGGAGCAGTCCACACAACAGCTCAATTTTGTATGTGCACATGCATGTGAGAGCTTGTCCATGCCAGTACACACGAGTGTGGAAGTCAGACGACATCTTCAACTGCTGCTCCTCAGGTGTCACCCACTTTCTTTTTTTGAGATGGTCTCCCTCTGGCCCAGAAGTCACCAACTAGCCTCCCCCAGTGTTGGGATTATATGTACAGGCCACCATGCCTGGCATTTTTACATAGGTTCTGGAGATTGAACTGAGGTCCTTGCCTTTACCCCGTACTGCCTGCATGCTTCTACCCGCTGGCTTTCACGTCTCTGTGTAATGGAGAATGTGCCCCTCTTTACAGCCACAACTAAGGTCTGGCCCATGACGATGCAGGTGATGAAAGGCTGTGCTATGGACTGAGCCACTTCCCATAGCCACCTCCCATTTTTCCTCCTGTCACTATGTCTGTCAAAAACAATGCAACTAAGGCTACAATTAATCTGTTTCAAAACAAAATTCTCTCAAATACTATTTGTGTGCATATTTTCTTGGTTCTGAGTTACTTTGTCTTGGATTCTTTTGACTGTTTCTTGAGCCTCCCAAGTGCTGCGATTACAGGTATGCATCCCTACACCTTCTGAGTTATTTTAAAACACACTGAAAACCTGACTTTGAAACAGAAAGCTGGTAACACCAGCAAAAATGCCACAGAAGCAAAGAGCAGGATGGAAATAACATCTGGTGAATCTCCGAAGCTCAGAGATTCATTTGTTTCCAGGATCCTGCTATTCTATTTGCCAGGCACTGTGCCATGCTCAGATGGAAAGCAGCTGGTTACCAGGTCAGGTCCTTAACAAACTACAGCCATCCCAGAGACCAAGAGCTCTTGTGCCTCCACCTGCATGATGCCCTAGGACTCAGACCAAAGCCAAAGAACCAGCTTTGGCTTGCCTAAAATGCACACTGAAAACCAAGACATCATTAAACTACCACAGGCAAGTCACTCAACACGATGCCTGACTATTTTATGAGCATCAGAACAAGTATGGAATAGACAAAGGTAAGCATGTCCTTGACACAAACAGATGTGTATATGCAAGATGGGAAGTGGCTCGCCATCTGTCTGGGACCCTGTAAAGACCATGCCAATTATCACTGTCAAATGTTTCCCCAGATATTTTTGGAAGTCCAAGCTACCAATATATAATAACCTCAATGACAGGTTTCTTTTTCACCTTCCTTGGCTCTCACCAGGACATCTCAATGCTCAATCACTGGGAAGCAATGTTGCTGCTACCTGTGCCTTCACAAATGTGAACCTAAACAAACCATCTAATTGGGAGCACAAAGAATTAGGTTAGGGCTGTCATCCTTCTGAGTGTTCCTGTGCTCACACAGATTATAGCTATGGCCACCCACACAAACTCACGATTTCTGACTTCAAATCGATTTCTGAACAGCCCCTCTGGTCTCTTAATGTGCTTCTGCTCAAAAACTTCCTCATCATCTAGTGAGGTTCTTGCATAGTGGCCAGTGGCAATGGCATCTGCTCCTGCAAGGTTTTTAAAACACAAAGATCCAGTGTGAGACTCAAATTTACTGGCAGTTGTACTGGTTAGTTTTTGAAATCTCGACACAAACTGGAGTCACTCGGGAAGAGGAATCCTTAATTAAGAAAATGTCTCCATCAGACTGGTCCATAACAAAGTCTGTAGGGCATATTCTCATTCTCTCTCTCATCACGGTCTCTCTGCATAGTGCCAGCTGTCCTGGAATTTACTACATACACCAGGCTGGTCCTGAACTCCCTCTATCTCTCAAATGCTTGGACTAGTGGCGTGTCCCAGCGCACCCAGCTTATGGGTCATCTTCTTGATAAATGATTGATGTAGGCAATACTACCCCTGGGAAAATGGTCCTGTGTTATATAAGAGAGCAGGCTGAGCAAGCGATGGGGATAAGCCAGGAAGCAGCATTCCTCTGTGGTCTCTGCGCCAATTCCTAACTTGGCTTCCCCTGCTAATGACTGAACTAGCCTCACTGAAACCTGCCAACAGTCTACTCGCCTTGGACACAGAGCACGAAGCACAGAGGTCTGAGTGACAGCTCACTAAGCAGGCTCCCTGCAACTCCTAACGTGAGCTAAGAGAACCTCGCATCTTTAAAAAGCATTTCCGAAGTCAGAATTGATCCGCTCACTCACTCTGTATTACGCACACAAAGATTTCAGTACAAACCAGGTTTTTACAATACTAAGGCAAAATTGAAAACCGAAATATTCAACAGCAGGAGGCCGTGAGTTCTGATGCTGCAGCATCAGTGGGAGTGGCACTTACAACGCACTGACTGACAGAGGTAAGCAGAGGAAAGGGATGTCATACTACACCCACGACTTGGTGGACAGGAGAAAATGGACAACCTCAGTCTTATTCCTTTGATTCTGGTTTGAAAACACGGATATGCTGCCCCTCTTTCACCTGCCAGTATAGTAAGTGCGTATTATCATACCAAAGGGCCAAGCAATAGATTTAATCTCTTTTGCCCACATGATCCTACCTTTCCACTGTGAGGAGTTCAGAGGTTGTTACTGCAGGAGGCTGAGCTGGAAGGCTCAGCAAAGCAGACCCAGACCTGAACACCTGGGCTACGAGCTAAGACAGGAAGCCTTGAGAGACTTAGCACTGCATGCAAGCACTCTACTAGTACCTTCAGGGCCACATTATATCCTGACTCATTTTCTCACAGAACATTTCCTAACAGACCATCACCTACACTGCAAGAAGTGTAGGGTTTTTCTAAGAGAAGCCCTATTACCTCAGAAGCCTAGATTTCAGGTGTCTGACCCTCCGCCTAGTGCAGGCTTCAAACCCAATACAGAATAGGGACCCAGAGAGGCAGGGAGGTGCTGCAACAGGGAACCAGGTAGGATGTGACACAGGTTATATAGCTTGGCTGAACCTCAACACAAATGCATTTAAGAGGGTAGGTGACCTCTGAGCTCCTGGGGGTCACATTCTAGACAGCACTGACTCTCAGTTTAAGAAGTATTCTCCTTGCCAGTGTGGTGAAATGACACACAAGCTCCTGGGCCCTGGCCTGCCGACTCTCATCTTGTGCTCTCCTGGCTGTGAGCAGGTCAGCCTGCCGGCGTGCTCATGTGTCCATCCACCCACCCACCCGCCCACCATCCGTCTTTCTTTCCTTTACTGAGACAGGGTTCACTATATAGGACAGGAGGGCTTAGAATGTGCTATGAAGCTTGGCTGGCCTCATACTCACAGCAGTCCTGCCCCACCTCCCCAGCATGAGGATTACAAGTGTGTGCTATGACCTTCTGCCTGGCAGCCATATACCAGCTGATATGGGTGACCTGCAGGTTTCTACTCCTGCTGGTCCTGTTGTCCTCAATGATGATCCTTTCTGATGAATCACTCCTGATATGGATCTGAATCCCACTTTCTGAGAGTCCTCCTGCATAGGGTACTGCCACCTTTTAGCCTTTAGGTCAATGGCCGAACACACCTTCTCTCAGGAATGTGAAGCCAGCTGCCTGCCCATGATGGAGGACAACCTCTCCTAAGGTTCACTCTGAAAGTTCTTTCTTACTCAGTGAGTACTTTCCTTCTGAAAGACAAAACTGTCTACAAGGCTCTGGCTTCTGACTATGTCTGAAAAGCAAATGAAGAAATCTTAATTCCTTACCAAGATTGTCCACAGCATAATGATAAAAGCAACTGAACTTGATATGCTTATTGCAGATGATGTCAGGATTGGGAGTCCTTCCTTTCTCATACTCATTCAAAAAGTCACTGGAATAAAAGAAAAAAAAAAAACCCGTCAGATCTAAGTGATACACTCCTTTAAAATGTGTTAAGTGGCTTGTTTAATGCCAAATTTCCCTTTATTATTGCAAAACTGTACTTTTCTTCCACATGAGAGCTTCGTTATCACACCATTTTCCTACCTTGTCAAGCAGCTTCTCAGAACTCAGATGTCTGAATGAGAACAGCCCTCACGGGTTTAAACACTTGGTCCCCAGTAGTGGCGCTGTCTGGGCAGGCTTAGGAGGTGTAGCCCCGCTGTTAGAGTGTGACTCTGGGGTGGGTTTTGAGGTTTTAAAAGCCACATGCCATTCCCAGTTCACTCTCTCTACTGCTGTGTTTGCTGCCTGCTGCCATGATGGCCTTTTCCCCCTGGAATAAATTCTATTAGTCAGCATTGTTCTTAATTTAAAGATAAGAAAGCTGACACTTAAAAAAGCAAATAAATTGTCCAAGGTCTTCCACGTGGCAAAGTTGAGGGTGAGGCCTATATAAGTATCTTTCATTCTCCTGAGGTAACAGTTGTCTGAGAGGCTTACTGCCTCCTCCTGCTATCCTAGTCCTAGTAGCTTCTAGCCTCCATACAGTTTAACCTAGGCTAGAATATTTTCAGTCTCTGAGACTTACTGCTTAATGAGCTCACCCTTACTTGTTCTTACTGCGTTCTGGGCTGGCTGGTTCAACTCAGCTGTTCTGGTTCAAACTCCTTTCCCAGCTGACTTTTCTCTTGACCTCTGAATTGCTTTGCTTGCCTCCACTTAATTGTAGCAATCTGCTTTAATCTCCTGGCAAGTCTTTCTCTGATTCATCAAGTTTCTGCCACTCAATTAGTTATCACTTTCAAACATGGGTGCTTCCTCCTACAAACTAACTTTACCTTCATTGCTTGGGATTAAAGGTGTGTACCACCCCACCTGGACCTAAACTTTTATCTGAAACTTGCTCTCAACCAGGCTGGCCTTGAACTCAGATCTGCTTGCCTCTGTCTCCTGGAGTAAAGGACGGTTTGTATTCTAGACCAATCACACAGCCCTAGAAGATCTTTGGGTGTGATCTCTTGCCAGAACAACCATGTTCTGAACTAAAGTTCCTCTACAGAGGCCTGTTTAGGCAAGAGCAACCCAGAGTGAACCCCTGTTGTCTCTGACATGTGCAAGGGCTCCCAGGCATTGTCAGGGCTTACCAGAGTGGCTCTGGTGTCTTTCTCTGCAGGAGTAAGTGGCTAGGAAACTTCTCACATTCCTAAGATAGATGATGGGCATTCTCCCAAATCCCTGCTGCTCTCAGACCCCACATAAAAGCTTCTACTCAAACCTTCCTTGAAGCTGCTCAGGCTCCTCTTCTTCCATGAGGGTGCCAGACCACACTCTATGCCGCACCACTCTCCCTCCTCTCAATCCAGGAAATTTCCTACAGGCTGCTCATCACCATCAGCACCTCTGGTAGAGAGCCTATCACCCACCTAGGAATCCCGTTTATACTTTGTAATCTCAGATGTAGCACAGTGCTTAGCATATAGTCAGCAATAATAATTACAGTGTTTGACTTGATCAAAGTTTTGCTTGCTGTTTCTTGTTTTCAAAAGGCAAGGGCAGTACCCCACAACCCCCTGCCCCCAACCTCTTGTCTTACCTTGCCTTCTACTGCTGTGAGAAAGACCATGGCCAAAAGCAGCTTGGGAAGGAAAGGGCTTATTTGGCATATATGCCCTGATCACAGTCTTCTTTAAGGAAAGTCAGGACAGGAACTCAAGCAGGAACCCGGAGGCAGAAACTGATGTAGAGGCCATGGAGGGTGCTGCTTATTGCCTGTACACCATGGCTTGCTCAGCCAGCTTTCTTAGCTCAGGACCATCTGCCCTTTAATGGGCTATATTCTCCCATTAATTATCTATCATTAATCAAGAAAATACCCCACAGACTTAGCTATATTTTCTCAATTGATGTTCCCCCTTCTCACATTACCCTGGCTTTGTCAAATTGATTAAAAAACAAAATTAAAACAAAAACAAATAACAAATAACCAAGACGCCCATAATCACTTACACACAGTGTTTGAGTGACATTCATCTCCCAGCACCTTCTGGGGAGACCTCAGCCTCCACTCCTCATGCCATAATTCAGAAAAGCATTAAGGAAACCTCTGGCAGGTGGGAAATATCCCCAAGAAAGAGCGTGAGGGTGCTACAGACAAGGTCTCTGGTGCCCCAACTTCAGCACAGTCTTGGCCACCTCTGTGGAGAAACAATGACTGTTCCTCTCCTCCCTTGGAGAAGATGAACAGAACACTAAACCCTGCTGTGCAGTGGCCTGCGCTCACCTGAACACGTCATTCCAGTACTCCTTCACATAGGACACTTGATGGAAAGGGATGTCTAAGATCTGACAAACTTTATAAGCATCTTCACAGTCCCTGTCAGCAGCACAAACACCTTGTTCATCCAGGGAGTCCCAGTTCTTCATAAACACCCCTGTCACCTGGTAACCTGGGGAGAGAAGTTAGGGTAGAAAGCAGGGATTCCCATGCCTGGAGAAGTTCTGATACAGCACACCCAATGCCTCTGTACATTCTGAATGGCAGTCCAAGCATGTCCAAGTGGCCTAGGCTTACATTTTAGTATAATACCTGAAGCCACTTCTTCCCTTTAGCATTCATTGCACTCAAGGCCTCCACATTGTAGGACATTGTGCAACAAATTGTAGGACAAAGTGAATAAAATGAGCTTTCTTCCATGTTGTATCTCCACCTTTGCATCAACAAACAGCTTGTGCTGTTTTGTATCAGTATCAGTATCAGATTTGTGCAGAATGACTGAACGGTGAGCAGAAACTCAGATTCTAAGCCAAATGGTAGCTCCATTCAGCCTGATGTGGGAACACACACCTATGATTCTGTTATTTGGGAGGCTAGGACAGGAAGATATTGAGTTTGAGGCTAGCCCCAAGATATATATCAAGATTCTGTTAAAAAAAAAAAAATCAGGGCCAGAGAGATGGCTCTGGAGTTAAGAGCAATTGCTGATTCTCCAGGGGACCCAGGTTCGATTCCCAGCACCCACAAGGCAGATCACAAACACCTGTAACTCCAGTTCCACGGGATCTGATGCCTTCTTCTGGTCAACCTTAACACCAGGCACACATATGGGCACAGACACATCCGTGTGGGCAAAACATCCATACATTAAAATTAAAAATAGTTTTAAGATAATCACAGTTCAGTTCTTTTTAAGGTAAATCATCTGAAAAGCTATCCAGTTGCTATCTAAGACCTTTACATTTATAGTCATCAACTATAAAGACAATTAAATTATTAGATATTTATTATCAGGCTGAGGATGTAGCTCAGGAAGGATAGCTCACGCTTAGCATGGGTGAAGCCCTGGGTTCAATCTTCAACACCAAACATTAAAATTAAGTGTTGGCTATTCCATAAGGGCTCTAACATTCAAATATTTTGTTTCCTCTTCTCCTCTACAGTGACAAATACCCAACCAAATATCACATTGGCCAACACTGGCCCTCCAGAGTCTCAGAAAACTCACAAGTGTTCACCCTGTATCAAAACCCCATTTCTCTTGAATAAGCTGAATATAAGGAAAGCCAGAGCAATTGTATTAAAAGCTTCTACCATTTGATTACCACCACCCTACCCCCAAAATCCCAGGGATTTTGCTGACACTCATTCAGTTATGGGATGAAGCACCTGACTCTGCTTTATTGCATAGTTAACTATGCTGGGCTCAGCTCCTGAGCTAGTCTTGCACTTTACTTACTAAAGCAGGGGGCTCCTCAAGGGCAGAGATAGCATAATGCAATCCTGTATCCCAAGAGCTAGTACAATGCCCAGGGCATTAGGAGAGCTAAGACCCTTACTGTAGCATAAACAAACTACACAGAGCTTTAGAACCACATCTGCCTGATCGACCGCCTCACAAACAGACAAGACCCACACAGGGGGACAGGCACTCAAGGATGGGTCAAATTTCCAAGGAAGTACAGGGCAGGACATTGCCTCCAAGAGCCCGAAATGCCAAAATGACAGGATGTTTTTGTCCTGATATGTCCACCAGTTTCTTCCATAAAAGAAATTTAAGGAGAGTCAGAAATAAGATGCTGCAGCACAGAGGCAGAGGGCCTATATTTGAACTAGGTTTCTATTGTTGTGATATATAGCATGATCAAAAGCAAATTGGAGAGTAACAGGTTCATTTGGACCTAAGGGTCACTGTCTATCACCAGGTGAAGCCAAGGCAGAAATTCAGGTCAGGAACCTGGAGGCAGGAACTGAATCACAGACCATGAAAAAAACACTTGCTTATTGGTTTGTTCCCATGGCTCGCTCAACCTGCTTTCTTATACAACCCAGGACCACCTACCCAGGGGTGCATTATTCATAACAGGATGAACCCTCCTAAATCACTCATCAACCAAGAAAATGCCCCACAGACTAGCCAATGCAATGGAGGTATTTTCTCAGCGGGGGTTCCCTCTCCCAAGAGGACCATAGCCTGTGTCAAGCTGACATAAAAACTAGCCAGCAAGGCGTGTCTTCCGTAAGTAGTAAAATGATAAAATAAGTCTGGAAGAACATGGTCAACTCACTGCACTTCCCAAAGCATCTGGTCAAACCTTCAAAGACTCCCAACTGCCTACTCAACATAACCCCAAAGCCCCTAATACCAGGTCAGCTTCAGTAACTGGGGGTTAACCCCTCTACATCCTGTTTGGCCAGACCTAGGCAGCACTCCCTCCTCTGACTCCTGCGTGTGTTACTGATTCTGGCTCAGCAGCCAGACCTTTGTAGAGAAATCCTACTGAGCTTCGGCTTCACCGCCTCTGCCACTAGGTATACCTTTTCCTTCTCCCTTTCTGAGAACACGTGTGTGTGTGTGCTGTCCCCATCCTCTTTGGCACTTCTTATTATACCTCACATAGCAGCTGTGATTATAATATAAAAGAGTCGCTCCTGCTTTCCGAACTCTTACATCGCATGGTTAACCCTCTCAATACAGGCGTTTTCATTTAATCTTTCCCATCCCATTTCACAGAAGGGTGCTTAATTAACTTGCCCAAGTCCAGGCTCCTTGCCCGCACCACTGCACGCCTCGTGTCTTTCGGGGAAGGTGAGCCAGGGCTGAGACTCCATAAACACTTGTTACGTGAACGCGGAATGAAGTTGAAGTAAGTTGGGACCACCGAGCGGGAGGAATTTAGGTGGGTAGTTGGTATCAGATCCGGACTGATACCAAGGTCCCGTGGGGCTATGTTTAGAAGTCAGGAAGAATTGGTAGCTGTTTTAAAGTTTGTCATCCAACGAAGGGGGAACACAGGAGTGATTTAGTCAACAGCAGTTGGCCGTCCTGGAGTGGAAGCCCGCAGAGTTTGCAGGGGCCAGGCCTCAGGCCTGGAGAAGCCTAGCTCCTGTCCCCAGGGAGGAACCCTGGCCTCACCTCTCCGCCGCAACAGCAGCGCGGCTACCGCGCTGTCCACACCGCCAGACAGGGCGCACACGACGTGCCGAAGCGCCGACATCGGCGAACTCCCCAACTCCTCTAACAGCTTTCTAGCCGAGTTCACTCGACACCGGAAGTCCCGGCCTTCGGGGGGCGTCCTCATTCTTCATCCGGCCGGAAACGTGCTCCGCACATCCACTGTTCTGCGGGCTTTTTGGTTCCGCGCTGCGGATTGGCTGTGATGTGTTGGGCCAGGGTGCCTCTGACAGAGGTCAACGCAAAATTGGGCGGGCTGGGTTTCCCATCAGCTGTTCTTGCGTCTTCTGTGCCAAGCTGTGCTGCTAGGTCAGCTGCACCAGAAACAGCCTCCATTCAGGTTTGAGGTTCCAAAGGCCTCCTAGGTGCACAGGGCGAAGACATCGTGTTGTGTCTGCAGCTGGCTCCTCACGGTTACCGGCTAGAGGAACCTGTCAAACCCGTTCCCACTGAATTCTATGAAGATTAGACGTCCTAAGGCCGGGAGCAGCGGGTCCTCTTGGGTCTGCTGCTGCAGGCCAGGCGGATGCAGAGCCCAGTGGAGGATAGAGCAGAGTGGATTGTTACTCATTAAGGCTTTCCTAGGGGTTCGGTCAGCAGTGTTAGAATAAGCAATGGGAACTTAGTAACGAGGCCCAGACAGTGAGCTGGAAAGAATGGGCCACAGAGGATAGGAAGCATTTGGAGTTGAACCTGTAGTTCATTCTGATGCTGTGGTCATGGAGATACCACGAATTAAAAATTTGTCTCGTGGGCCTTTCTTGGAGGAAAACCGCACTCTACGGGGTCAGCTGTAATGAGTGGATGCTTTGGGGCCTCCAGCTGGGGGTGTGGCTCTTCCTGAATTCTTTGTGGGGAGCCTGACAGGTGGTGGATGGCTGCTGGAAGAAGATAGATCCTTGTACTTGGCCTAAAGAGGAAGAGGGAGGAGGGTGTGAGAAAAAAAACAAAAAACAAAAACAGGTAGGAGACCTGGGCAGGTTTGAAGGCAAGAGGGCAAGGGGTCATGTCTGTGGAGTGTCCCAGAAAGGATAACACATACAGGGCTGCCTATAGGACTGCATTTAATACAGCAAGTCTCACTTTCCCTGCCAGAACCTGTGATAGGGCCAACCACAAAGTAGCAGTAATCTGACAAATTTACAACCTATGTTTTCCTAGTTAGAATTTGTCAATTTGACACAAGCTGAGGTCATCTTGGAAGAGGGAACATAAACTGAGAAAGCACTCCATTAGATTGGCCCTTAGGCAAGTCTGTGTCATTTTGTTGATTAATGACTGATGTGGGAGGCCTAGACCACTGTGAGTTAGACCACACCAGTACAGGTGATCTTGGATCATAAAAGAAGGCAAACGAAGTCAGTAAGCAGCATTCCTCCGTGGCCTGCTTCAGTTCCTCCTCGAACTTGTCTTCAGGGTTGTCTGTGAGTAGGATGTGCAAACCAAATAAACCCTTTCCTCCCCACACTGCATTTGGTTAGTGTTTTATTATAATAGAGAACAAACTAGGACATCTCTTCTTGTTTAAACAGAAGTTATTTAGCTATCCTTTAACTCCAAAAGGCTGCTGTGTGATACACCATGGACAGCTATGGCAAAGGCAACATGGAAAAGCATTGTGTGGTGAAAGCACAAAAGGCCATGTAGATCTCAGAAACTGCCCCACAAAATGGTAAATGGCACAGGGAGGCCTCTGTCGTCTCTAGAGTGAAGGTTGTTATCAGCCTGTGTACTTCATTCCAGCTTCTCAGCCCAAGTCTCCAATGAGTGTCACAAAGCTACTCTTCCGAGCAGCCAGGACCTGTGATGAAAGGCTTAGGGGAAAGCTGCCTTTGAATACATGCAGAGAAACCAGGAGTCAGCACACACTGGCAAACATCAGCTGTCCTGGTAGACAGAGCAGAGCCAGGCACACAGGCTAAGCCAGAGCTAAGGGCTAAGTACAGACACTGATGGACCCCACCAAGGTAATCTGGTTATCATGGGTTAGTATCTTTCCCCACCAAACAGGCCAATAGGGAGGGACACAACACTCCACTGTACCCTCAGGGAAATGCAGCCCAGCCCCTACTGCAAGCCCAATACTTAATGAGCTCAATTCCACATTTCTTTCTTTCCCTGTGGAAGGGGTCGGTGGATTAGGGAAGGTAAAGGCAGTTTACATGATAATACTCAGGATTCCAGAACTTCCCACCCACTAGGTTAGGATCTGCTGCCCCATCCCTCCGGGGTCTGCAGCAGCTCACCAGACCTTGTTTTAAGGTCTTTGTGATACCCCCTCACTTTGCCACTGCTGATGCCCAACCACACTCCAGCTGGCAGCTTTGCATTCAGCACATAACCAGAGAATGAGGAACCCATCAGACTTCTCTTTCTCTCAACTGTGACAAAGGGTAGCCCCAGACTGAAGCTGGGACGTGAGTGCCCTAGGGAAGAGAGCTGCAGGCTCACTCAGCCTCTGACAAACACTGGAGCAGACCCTCCCTCACAGCCCAATCCCCTTTACTTTCTGCACTCTAGCCGCCTAGAGCAAGTGTAAAGGATGTGATTCTTAGACCACTGCATCAGAATCAGCCATTGGTATTAACCATGCAGGTTATGCTGGCCCAGAAAACAGGCTGGGGTGCCTGGGGTGGGCCTGAGAATGATATTTATACCAATTTTATTCCCCTACATTTTATAAAATTAAGGTTAGATAATGAAAGTCTCCCATAGTGTCTGGAGGGATAAAAACAGCTCTACACATTCGAACATCAAGTGTGAAAATCAAGTGTGCTTTAATACACTTTATAATTTAACTTAAATCTAGATTATTTAATTTTCAAACAAATTAAAATTTACGAACAGTCATTTGCTATTTTACAAACAAAAATAATAATATATATATATTTTTAGAGAGCTGTGTTCCTGCCTAGGGAAAGGCAGGGAGCAGGGCAGCCACAGAGGTCCACAGTGGGGACCCCCCTAGGCACCACTCCAGACACAAGCGGGATAACAGGCTTCTCCCAACCTCATCAAATACAATTCCTTCTAAAATTTGCTTCCACAGGTCTAAAGCCACAACAGAAGGAAACAGACTAACGAGCGGAGGCTTGTGCTCAGCTCAGAACTTGAGAAGTGGTGAGTCCACATTTTCTTTGTCAGCCTCGGGGCTCAGTTGGATCAGGGGGGAGCCCAGGTCGATCAGCTGGAAGAGAACAGAGACATCAAAGTGAACACAGCTGTCTGTGCCCAGCATTGCATACACAGCACACAAGAAGCTGCAGGGGCTGAGCCAATCCCACCTGGGGCCCAGGGGCAGAAAACAATTCAGCACAGCACAAGAAGACTCAATCATGTTTAAGACTCTTAGAAGAGAAATCTTAAACCCATAAACACTGTGACTTCCTGACATGGCAGGCAGTAGTGGTGTTGGAGACATGACTGCTGCCCTGAGAACTTCTTCAGGCCCAGCAAAATGCCTGATAGCAATAGGTAGCCATAGAAAAGCCAAGCATGAGTATGACACACAAACCCTGTGTACCCCAAGGACACCGTGCAGGGCCCAGACAGCACCTGGGGCTGAACTGGGCATGAATCCCTTCCGCTTCTCACCTGCCCAAGCTCAGCCTTTGGAGGTTTCCCCACACCATTTCTATCCACCCCTGGAGTGTTCACTACAAGGTCGAGGAGGGGCCAGCTGCTGGGTCCCAAAAACATGTTTGACTCAGGGGTGTTGCTGAAGTCGATGAGAGGGCGGTCAGCCAGGTCTCTGTCTCCTGCTTCAGGGGTGATGGTGAGCTGGTCCAGCTTGATGTCTAGGAGAAGACCCTAGGCAGGCATGGAGAAAGAGAAGGTCCAGCTCCACGTCAGTGCCCACCAGCACCCTGGGAAGGCAGGCTTTGCCCGTGACGTGAGGCTCACAGCCTGCAGCCCAAGGGGAAAAGGCTGGAGTCGGCCTTCAATGGGAATAAGTTCCCCTCTGGGTAGTGCACCCCTACCCACAGCTAGGACAGAGCTTCAGCCTGCTTCCATTCCTGCCCGCTGACCCCTGACCAACTCCTTTGCCAAACATTTCCTTAGTTCGAGGTTCTGAGCCCCTTTCCAAGTCTGCTGAAACCAAAGGCCTCAGCACAAGATGAAGCAGGAAGGGAACTGTGAGTCCCTGTCCATGACTCTCCATGCACCAGAGCTGGCACGTAACTGCAACCACCTCCACGTACCTCACTGGGGTGCGTGTCTTCATGAGGCTCTGCTTCACCCTGCACTGCTCCTGTGGAGGAGCCTCCGGAAAGAGGACAGTCACTCTTCTCTGGAGAAAAGTTAAGTGCTTGAGGTACAGAGGACGGAGGGGAAGAGCTGTCATCTGAGGACAGGCCCTGGCCCTGCCCACTACTGGCATTGCTGCTGCTCTCCTGTGCCAGCTCCACTCTGGGGGGAAAAGAGAAGGAAATACTTGTAAGGTCTCCCTACACTGGTCATTAGCTTTGGTGTGAAAGCAGCCTGGGCCCTGGGGCAACTTCCTACACATGTCCGGAGCTATGAGGACAACCTCATCTGACAGACCCTGGTCTCTGTGCAAGAGGAATGAAGATTTTCAAGGCTCCTTTCCAGTTCTTTCACCTCTCCAGTTCTACCAGTCTAGCTTTACCGTGTATTCCCATCAACCCTTTCTTTTACAGCTACTAAAATACACAGAATTGGCTCTACCTCTGCCCACATGCTGTTGCTAGGCCCCTCCAGGCCTAGGTAAGCCAACTGCCTGCCTGCCTGCCCCTCCCCACTGCTCCCTCAGGAGGCCTGGCTCTACACGCTGGCCAGGCTGGAACCCTAGCCATGCATGGCCTCCCATACTACAGCATGCCTCGCACTAACGGGCACACCTGATTATGTCATGCTTCCCTCTAGCAGTGACCTCTCAGCACCTAGCATGTCCCCTGAACACCTGATGACTCAAAGCTGAATGAACTATGGAAACTGTGAGCAGCAACAATATCCACAAATAAGAACAGAATGTCCTCTTTTTCATAGTTTATGGGTTTCATAACAACCTGAGTTCTTTCTGTATTATACTTACAACACATACATACGTACATACATGGTACAACATATATGAGACAGACACACATACACACACACACACACACACACACACACAGCCCCCCTCCAACACATACACATACTTCTGACTATTTGCATGGCGAGCTTGCGCTTCACAGAGCTTCTTTTCCTATTTCTCCTAACTGCTGCCTACACCCTCTCAGCACAGGGGGAGTCCTGAGGTCTGGGAAACTAGAGACAAGCTCATTCAACTCTTCTTTACCTGACTGTAGATCTTCTCCTGGGCTCAGAAGAAAGTCGGCGGACAGGCACACATAGTGGGGACACCAGAGGCCGGGGCATGGACTGAGGTGTCATTAACGGAAGGCCAGAGAGGCGCCGACTAGCAGGTGTAGGCAATGCTGACATCCGTCTTGTGCTCATAGGAGTCCTCATACTGCTGGGCAGGCCTTGTGAAGTGGGCCCTGATGAGCGTCTCACAGGAGTGCTGCTGACAACCCTGGTGAAGAATGGAAATCTTGAACAAAGACAACTGAAGCTGAAAGGGCAGCCAGGGAGCCTGGGTGGGCTCTGTTCTTGAGAAGGGGCTCTAGTATGGGCAGAACTCAAGGCAGTGACTGCCCGCGCCCTGGATCAGTTTCAAGTTCCTCAGCAAGTGATGTCTCCATCCTATCCCACAGGTAAATGAAACATCTATCCTTGAACATGGCTATGTTCATGGTACCAACCATGGGAGGGTCAGAAGGGACTTAAATAGATACTCATGATGGCAGATTTCTCTACAAAGACATCTAGGCTCCCATCAGACTCTGGCAAAGAGATGAACTGATGGTGGTTTTTCACCACTTGCCCACTCAGGCCCAAGCTTAAGATCCCCAAATCAAAGGTGAGAACCGAGTCTGGGAAATGGGTGCTCCCTGGCAGTTCCTGTGCCCTAACCACCATCTCTCCTAAATGTTATTTTGCTGTTGTTGTTAAGCCAGAGGCTAAGTCAGGTTAATTGTTAACAGCTATGGACTAATTTGCATCCCTCAAATTCATATGTTAAAAGCCTAACCCCCAATATAATAGCATAGGAAATGGGGCCTCTGGGAGGTGATTATGTCAGAAGTCAGAGTCCCAATCAATAGATTAGTGCCATTATAAAGAAGGCCCCAGATACCACGTTTGTCCTTCCATGTGAAGACATGATGAGCCAAGCAATGAACCCGCAGTAGACATTACCATCTATAAATGCCCTGATCCTGGATGTCCAGCCTCTAGAACTGCCACACACCCCTGTTTAAATCCCCAGATGCCCAGCATGGTGGCACAAGCCAATAATAAGAGCAAGGAAGAGGCAGGAAGACCAAGTTTGAGGTTATCCCTGTCTACACAGAAAGACTCCCAACTCAAAACGAAACATAAACCAGGTGTTATAGTAACCCCAGAGTACTAAGACACTGTAGTAAAACAACTCTAGGACATACTGCTAACAGTGCTCTGGCGGGCCTAGGAAATCACCTACTAACTTTACCATGCAACAAAGACAACGTCTGTGTTGATCAAAGAGTCTGGAAACAAACTCTAAATAGCATGAGCTGAAAAACAAGCTCCCTACACAGAGCACATCCAGGCACAAAGGGTAATCTTAGTTCAAGCTCCTGCCTGCTGCCCAGGGCCAGGCCCATTGCCCTACCCACCTTGCCATTGTGGACACTGCTGGATCTGCCACAAGCTCCAATGAAGACAAAAAATGCCCACAAATGTGACCCTTGATGGGACCCAGAAGACAGGAGGAAAGTGGCTACCTTGCACCAGGAAGGCACCTCCGCATGGCTATAGCTTTAAGGGAAGCCATCTGGTACGGCAACCCCCAGCTCCTGAAGTGTACTTCCATGGTCACCCTGAGGATGTGAAAGCTTAACGCTGCCCCAAGACTGGCTGGTGGCCTCAGCCGCACTGTGTCAGAACCAGTGGTATACAGACTGTAACAAAAAGGGCAGTTGGGGCCAAGGCTGCCATTTCAGAAGTCCATGCATATCCCCAGCATCTGCACATGTATGGACTTGTTCTCACTGTTGTAACTACCTTGTTGGACCAGAGAGCATCCAAGGGACAGATAAGGAAACTCATTCAGGGCAGTTAGATGCATACTGGGTCAAAGAGCAGGACTGAAACCCAAGTCCCTAACTGTGTACAAACCAGTGGCCTGGGGAACTTCTGAAACATGTGGACACTGGACAGTGCCCCCTTGTCCCTAACCCTACCCCCCCAAGTCAGAAGCTTTTGGTAGGGGGTGGAGGCTGGGCTCAGCGCTTAAAGTAGTGCTGAAGGGGTGTCTGTGACTGGGCCTGGGCCTAGCTGGGAGTTGCAGCATCATGCACACAGTGATGGTGACAGAAAGCCTACACCTCAGCAGCTGGACATGCAGCCCAGGTGGCACTCCAGAGACTACAGACACATCTGTGATTCTCAGAAGGTAAGAAAGGAGGCAAACTCCTATTGGCTACCTGCTAGCTGGTGTCCGGGACTGCAGCTGATGTGTCCGTGAGATCTTTGAGGTCACACCTACAGGTGACTCACCTAAGAAGAGAGAGAACCAATCAGAAGAGAACAATCAACATGGAAAGCCTGGCATGTGCCATAGCACTCTCCTCTAAATGTCCCCACCTTCCCAACTGTCCATGTAAAGATAGGAAGTCAGATGACACACATAACGAAACCCTCTTGAGACCCCCAACTGAGGCAAAGGCTGGGTTTGATACTGAGAACCCTCTGTTCCATTAAGCCAACTCCTTTCTGCAACTGGCCTGGGCCTGAGTTTCATGGCAGGCTCATTCCAAGTCTCCTCTGCCTGTCAGGATGCTTCCTACATTCCCATGTCATGGAAATCATGTGGATGGAATCCCAGGCAAGCCAGCAAAGCCTACTGTACTTTCATGTCCCTGAGCTGTGGCATCCCTAGCTCAGAAATACATTATACACAAGCTCTACGGGTGACAAGTGTCTCCACATGGATGCCTCAGCTGGTATTTGACAGGTACCAAGCACAGTCAGAATTCAGTGGGTGCTCACCAGCCACTAAGCAAAGCCCAGAACAGCCCAGATGGCTTATTACATCACTGTCCCTCTACCTCATGATTCCAGGTGAAATCATGATCCTTGGAGTCAACCTGGGGGCCCAAAGCCTCAGGACCTCCATGTAGTAACTTGCTGTCTTAGAAGCCATGGGCAAAATGGCCATCACCAGAGCCCTTGGCTCCAGCCATGAAAGAGACCCATCTTAGCAGGCCATGTAAGACCAGATGAGGTTTCAAACCAGTACCACTGACCATGCTCCTGTCCTCTTCTGTACCAGCAGCTCTGGTACAGAGCGCCCTTCTGTCATGAACCTCTTGCCTCACTCCTCTTCCTCCTGCAGTCCTATCCCAGGGGCCCACTCTTTAAATCCACATGGAAGAGCTGCCTGTGTGTGCCCCACGTCTCACCTGTGTTTAAAACTGCTCCTGTCAAGGTGCTTCAAAAGTTTAACCAGTGAGGGGTGCAACCTTAGTGAGAATGCAGCAGTCTCCTGCCCCCTTGAACCCCGTTGGTCCTGGAAGTCTTAGCTTTCAGCCTCCTATGTCACATACTTCTGATGTCACTTCATTTTCAAAAACTTCTGATGTCACAGGAAGTTCTGTGGCTCTGTGACGGCTAGTTTTATGTCAACTTGACTCAAGCTAGAGTCATGTGAGAGGAGGGAACCTCAATTAAGAAAATGCCTCCATAAGATCAGGTTGGAGGCAGACCTGTGAGACATATTCTTAATTAGTGATTGATGGGGGAGAGCCCAGCCTATTGTGGGTAGTGCCACCCTGGGCTGGTTGGTGGCCCTGGCTTCAATAAGAAAGCAGTCTAAGTAAGGCATGAGGAGCAGAGGAAGCAACACTCCTCTACAATCTCTGCATCAGCTCCTGCCTCCAGGCTCCTGCTTGAGTTCCTGCCCTCACTGCCTTTGATGAACTATTATAGGGAACTGTGAGTGAAATAAATCCTTTCCAACTTGCTTTCAATCACAGTGCTTCATCTCAGCAAGTAGTAACCCTAACTAAGACAGGCTCCGACCTATGCAATCCTGCTGGCCTAAGAAGATGCTCACAGTGAGGTCACCGTGTCCCCATGTCCTCTATTTAGACTTTGATATGGGGAGGAAATCAACACACACACAGCCAGTGTTGTTTGAGGCTTGCAGGAGGACCTATTCCAACTGCATTCTCACCACTGTCTTCTGCCTTCTCTAGGAACTCAAGCGCCTTTCCAACACAGGACTTTACAGCACCTTTTCCTCTGCTTGGAATGTTCTCTTTGGGTTATCTAGTGGCTGCCTCCTCACTGGGCTTCTGTTCTCTTCTCAGCATTGTTGCCTGGGGTGCCTACTCTGGCCAAAATGACCACTCCATCTGTGGTTGCTAATCTTGGTTGTCAACTGGACACATGTGGGAGAGGGAACCTTAATTGAAGAATAGCCTTCACTAGACTGGCATTTTCTCCATTGCTAACTGATGTAGGAAAGGGCCCAGCCCACTGTAAGTGATACCATCCTTGAACAGGTAGGCCTTGAAGAAAGCCAGTAAGCAGCATTCCTCAGCAGTCTTTGCTTGAGTTCTTCCCCTGACTTCTCTCAATGATGGATGATGATGCAAAGTGTAAGCCAAATAAACTAACCAAAGTGCCTTGATGTTGCAGGGAGGTTTTTCCTCCCATTTCCTTGTTCCCAGAATAATGACTCATGAGACTCAAATTATTATTTACAAGTACCTAGGGCATACACTTAGGCTCTTCTCTGATTAGCTTATATCTTAAAATAACCCATTTTACTAGCACATGGCACTATTCCAGAATCCTTTCTGTCTGCTGGAAGCCCTACCTTGTATTTCCTGCCTAAGCTATAGGTCATCAGATTTTTATTGACAGGTGATACTTCTATACAGACACAAGAGATTCCTTCCACATCTGGTCCTGGTGTTTGACAGAAAGCAAACTAGAATACTACCTAACCTCTTCCCCAACTGTCACTGTTGTTCTTCTACTGCTGTGACACACTATGATCGAGGCAACTTACAGAGGAAAGCACTTACTTGGGCTCACAGTTTGAGAGAGTCCATGGCCATCGTGGCAGGAAGCATTGAAGGAAGAAGGCAAGCACAGTGATGGAGCAATAGCTCAGAGCTAACTGGAAATGGCATGGGCTTTTGAAACTTCAAAGCTCACCCGCCAGTGACACACCTTCTTCATACAACCCCTAATTCTTTTCAAAGAGTTGTACCAACTAGAAACAAAGTATTCAAATACATGCATCTATGGTGGCCATTCTCATTCAAACCATCACACCAATGCATCTCCCCTGGCACCAAGCTTTCACTGCACAGAAGATCCAAAAGGACACTTCCTTGATGGGAGCCAAGCCTTCAACTAAGTGTAAACCTGGGCTGGAGCGATGGCTCAGCAGCTGAAAGCACTGGCTGCTCTTCCAGAAGACCCAGATTTGATTCTCAGCACCCATATGGCAGCTCATAGTTGTCTATAATTCTAGTTCCTACGGCTCCAGTACCTTCTGGCCTCATAGTAGACATGGCATACACAAGGTGTACACATATACACTCAGGCAAAACAATCACATACATAAAAGTAAAACTTAAAAGTCCATTAAAATAAAATGTACGCTGTGAGATACCTCACCAGAAGATTCTGTGTCGCTAAACATGCCAGCACAAGACAGATACCTAGAAAAGCCACAGTCTTAGGTTTTGTTTTGTTCGGAGACAGGGTCTCACTGTAGCCCAGGCTAGCCTAGAAGTTGTGATCTCCTGCCTCAGCCTTCCTTGTACTGGGATCACAGCCAGAAGCAACTATGTTCTTACTTGTTTCACCTTTCCCCTCCCTGTTTCTTCTTCTCCTTCCTATTCTTCTGCTGTTTTGCTGTTTTGTTTTGTGAACAAGGGCCTCCCTGTGCAGCTCTAGTTCTCCTGGAAATCCCTATGTAGACCAGGCTGGCCTTGAACTCAGAGATCCACCTTCCTCTGCCTCCCCTATTCCTGAAAACTTTCCATTAGCAAAAGTAAATTAAATTCAGTGAATGGGGGCAGAGACCAGTCAACTGGGAGCCAGCAGAGCAGCAGCCACAGTGTGCAAGAGTATCATCTCCAATAACAGGTTCTGGGGGAGCGACTGCCTGACCACCACAGGCAAAGCTACAAGAGTGCAGCCAGGAAACCTGCTGCAGCTCAGACAAAGGCAAAGGACAGTGGCCAAGAGTGCTCTGAGCTCAAGGGCTTTCTTTGCTCTCTGGAGACTAAAAAATAAACTGGATTAATTCTAAAGCATTCAGAGAAAGCTCCCTGCCTCTGCCCATCAGAGACAATCCTCTTCTGTGGCTTGTTCTCGCTTTCTACTTTATTTATATTGTGTGGTTTTTTTTGTTTGTTTTGTTTTGTTTTTTAAGAGACAGGGTCTTACTGTGTATGGTCGTGGCTCATCTTTGCTTTGTAGGCTAGGCTGGCTTTGAACTTAGAACCTCTGGCTCCTGAGTTCTAGGTTAAAGGTGTTATAATTATCCACACTGTGGAAAGAGAAAACCAACTCCTAAAAGGTATCCTCTGGACTCCAGGTGTGTCATGGTGCATACACACACACACTCACAGGTAATACAATTCTTTAACAATTCTTTTCAATGAAGAGTTTTCTGTTTCTATTTTTGGGTGGAGACAGGGATTCAATCCAGGACCTCAAACATTAGGCAAGGACTCTGTCACTGAGCTACAGCCCAAGCTTTAAGATGTGCTTTAAATGGGAAAGACAAGACAGAAACTACTCTGTGTTTTTTTAACATTGTCTCAATGTGTGATCCTGGGTGTCCCCAAACATATTATGTAGAACATGTTGGTCTTGACAAAACAGGGCAGGACAATCTTACTAGCTGGGAGGGGACAACAGCTTCTGTCTGGGGGACTGAGAATCTAAGAGAGAGAACTGGAGAGAAGCCACACAACAGAGTGGAAAAAACTCTAGGAAACTCTGTGGACTCTCCTGAACAGGCAGCTGCAGTGGCAGCACATAGCACAAGATGAGACAGCTAAAGGTCAAGACAAGCACCTGGAACAGGTGGAACAGGGCTGGGAAACAGCACACCCAGCCTGAGCGGATGGAGCAAACTGACAGGACGCTTAGCAGTAATCTGGGCAAAACCCCACACCAGTGACAGGCCTAAACAACTCCAGACAGCATCCATTCTAGACCACCTGTGAGAGGTTACAGAGAAGGCCAGAATGGAACAGGCTGGGCTACATGCTCACTGGTGGCCAAGTTCAGCCCCTTAAGGAAAACATAATAAGATGGTTAAAAACACAGAAGCAGAACCGCTAATGCCAACAGAACAACAAAGGCCTAACCCACCCAGGTGCAACAAATAAAGGCCACAGCTCCAGACCTAATGACCACACTTAAGACAACAGGAAGTAGTAGGAAATAGAAGTCCAGGGGCAATGGCTCATCCACAGACGAATGAACACAGCGAGCGGGCGGCAGAATACACCCTGGACAGAATGTCAGACCTAAAGAAGTGAAACAGCACCAGCCACACTGGTAACCTCCCCACCAAAATGTGCCTGGTACTTACCAACAGAAAACTGGGGGACTTTAAATGGGTCTGTAGCGGGAGACATAGCCTCTGCCTTGCAGTTTAGGGAGGAGTCCCGCCGTTTTATACTGCCAGTTTTATTCAACTGAGAGGATGTCACGGTGTTACTGTCCAGCCTCGGTCCTCTCTGTTCTGGAGTCTGGGGTTGTTGGATGAGAGGAGTCAAGGTGGAGGCTTTGGGCTGCTCTGCTATCATCCGGGCAGCATCAACCTTTCTGGCTTGTTTGGAAGATGCCCTGGAAGAAGCTGCTGGCAGAACCTGTTGTGCTGTGGAGGGTCCTATTCTGCCCAACTTGCTGGTGCTTGTCCGAGGCTGGGAGCTACGAGCAGGAATACTTGAAAGTTCACTGGACTTTGCTGCAAAAGGAGATAATCAAGGCTGGCCTCTCAAGCCACACTGTTTCCAAACACTTTAACACACCAACACACAAGGTGTAACACCTCTAGACTGTCTTCCTAACATCAGAACACAGACAACATGCAGATGCCCAGACCTGAGCTGAGTGCTGTCTGATTCTCAGCAGGTAGGTGTGTGTGTGTGTGTGTGTGTGTGTGTGTGTGTGTGTGTGAGAGAGAGAGAGAGAGAGAGAGAATTCAGAGCTAGGCTCTCCTTTCTTCACTTCCTTGATGAACAGAAGAAAGTGGACAGTCTAGTCACACATCCTGCCCTATCTCCATGGTAGATAGGAACACGAGGAGGGAAAACTTGGGAGGAGGTTTGGAAACAGAACAGACAGCTAAGGCAACATCTGCTTAACTAGCAATGGACCCACTGAGCTAACACAGTGAAGACTCAAAGGGAAACTTTAGGGAATAATGCTGTAGCCACGTCTACACCTTGTGTTCCCCAAGGTCAACAATATCACTTGATTTAAAAGGTCAAGATACAGACATCTGTTACCCACTGAGTAGCAGTCAGGACTCCAGATCAGGCTCTGATTCTAGAGCTCAGACTTCTCACATCTTGTAAAAAGCTCTCACTGTGCTGCGACAGACGACCAGAATCCACAGGCAACCCCAGAGACAGATGTTGTCTCTGGGTCCTACAACACTCCACCACTAGAGGGAGCCTTGTTTAGGCAGGTTGAAGGCAAGGGCACTTGCCCAAAATGACCCAGGCTGGGGCTAGTTGATCTTCGCTCCTGTATTCTGATGGATACACAGCTAGTGTGAACATCCATCTTGTTTCAACACTTCATGAGTTTGGGTGCCTCCAACTGAAACCACCTCTGCTTACTGAAGGGAAGTATTCGGGGGCAGAGGGACAATGAGTCTCTTCCTGCCCAGACCCCTGCCCTGAGCTATTACCCCACAATGCCCTATGCCGCCAGAACACATGCTGCACAGGGCTCCCCTGGCTAGTGGATCTGCTCACCTTTGCCTGCTGCTGGAGACACACATACACTAGACCCAAGGCTTGAAGCAGACCCTGAGGTAGAGGACTTCTTTGTGAGACTGCCAGTATGGCCAGGTGGCTTCAATAGGGTCTTCTTCAGCCCCAACTAAGATAAGAGTAAAGTTGAAAACCAAAATTAGCAAGGATTTTATTACTTACATACACACACTGAACTCTGCAAAAGTAAGGCTTAAAAATAATCTTTAGTGAGACTAGAGAGATAGCTCAGTTGGTAAAAGCACTGTCTAAATTACAGTTAGATGCTCGGCGGTGGTCGCACATGTCTTTAGTCCTAGCACTTGGGAGGCAGAGGCACACATATCTCTGCATTCGAGGCCAGTCTGGTCTACAGACAGGCAGGGCTACATAGAGAAACCTGTCTGGAAAATAAATAAATAGCCTCTAGGTAATTCTAATTTTAATCTAAGACGGTGAAAGTCATCATACTCACTCAGGCATACTGACAAGGAAAAGAAAGTTATATGGGTTCAGTAAGGAAGCAGCTTTTCTTTTAAGCAGGTTCAATATGACTGGGTGAATCCACAGATGCAGAGCCCGTGGACCTGGAAGGCCTACTGCATCTACGATATAATGTCCAAACTTCTGCTGGAGGAATGTACAGGAAAGCTAGCAGCAAATAAGACTGTGGGGCTCCAACCTAGACCCCAAATCAGCTGCTGTAGGCCCAGCTTTTGGCAGCTTCAATAAATAACTTCTAATAGGTGGCTCAGAATACTAGAAAGGAGACAACCTCTATGTCTGTAAACTCAGATTACAAAAGACAATACTTCGTGTCTCTCACAGAGCCTGTGAGGCATTAGCGAGAACTGGCTGGTGGGAACCAAGGAATGCCAGGTTTTTATCAACAGTCCAGGTGACAAGGGCAGTCCAGGGCACACTGCAGGCCTATCTTTTTTGCAACTTAGCTGCCTCTTTTGGACTGTTTCCAACTTTCCTTAACTGGAGTATGAGTGTACATGCAGACCAGAGGACAACTGCAGATGACATTCCACTTCTTACTTTGGATACAGGATCTCTCTGTGTAGCCCTGGTTGGCCTAGAAGCCACTATGCAGACCAGTTACAGAGATCCACCTGCTTCTGCCTCCAGGAGCTAGGATTAAAGCTTGCTTCACTGCTATGCCCAGCCACCTTTTGCTTTTAAAGACAGGGTCGCTTGCTGGCCTGGCAGTCACCAAGTAGACAAAGCTGGCTGACCAGCAAGGAAGGTCCAGGGATTCTTCAGTCTTCTGCCTCCCTAATGCTGGGGTTACACGTGCACCCCATCACACAAGGCTTTTTAAACATGAGCCCTAGGGATCTAACTTAGGTCCACACAAGCATTTATCAAATAAAACTATTTTCCAGACAACTTAACTTCGTAATCAAAAGATACAAAACTGGTACTGTGTTCCCATGGAGGATAACTGGCAACCCTGTAGCATTGTAGCCCCAGGTGACTCACCTTGCTAGGAACCGGGAGTGATCGCTTGCCTGGGTGGCCTGCTCTACTGGCAGCATCTGGAACCCTGCTAGGTTTGTCTGGGAGCACATTACTCTGGGATCCCTTTTCATTCAGGAGTTTCATCCTCTGAAGGCTAGCTGGCACCTCTTTTTTGAGCTGAAAAATGTTAATTTGAAAGGTGAGGGGGGGAAGCCAGGCGCAATGGTGTATGCCTGTAATCCTAGCACCCAGTGAGGCAGAGGCCAGTGCATCTCTATGAGTTCAAGGCTAGCTTGATCCACAAAGTCAGTCCAGGACAGCCAGGCCTACATAGAGAAGGCCTGTCTTGAAACCTCCCCCACCACCAAAAAAGAAAGAAAGAAAGAAAGAAAGAAAGAAAGAAAGAAAGAAAGAAAGAAAGAAAGAAAGAAAGAAAAAAAGAAATGTGAGGACTACATGGTCAAAAAAGGCCCAGAGTTGGTACCATTTCTCCCAAACACTGGCACTCTCAACTCATCTGCTAGCATGAGAGAAACAGAGCACAAAATGAGACTTGGACTCCTCGCTAAAGCAGTGTTAGACTGGAGCAGGCAGTTTGCAGGAAGATCTCCTCTGTCTTCACTGACATATCCTGGCTTAAAAGTGTCAGTGAGGGAGCTGGGCATGGTAATACATGCCTTTAGTCTTGCACTCCAAGGCTGAGGAGAAATCTGAAGGCAGATTTCTGTGAGTGCAATAAAACCAGCCTGGTCTACATAGTGAGTTCCACAGCAACCAGAGTTACACAGTGAAACCCTGTCAACCAACCAACAAATAAGAGCTTCAGTGAGGAAGCTGGCTCGGTCAGACATGTTCTGAATGCTGTGGGGAAGATGTGATCACTGCATGGGCACCTCTACAGCAGTCACTGCTCAGCTTCAGTGAGGCTTCCTGGTTGAGAGCTAAAAGCCACAGTTCCTGGTGGGCGGTGGTGGTGCACATCTTTAATCCCATCGCTTGGGAGGAAGAGGCAGAAGGATCTCTAAGTTGAAGGCCAGCCTGGTCTACAGAGAAGAGTTCCAGGAAGGACAGCCAGGGCTACACAGAGAAACTCATTTTGAAAACCCAAACAAAACAAAACAAAGCCCACTTTCTGTGGCTGGCAAGCTGAGGAACAAACCCCTGACATATTCAGGGACAAGGGCGTCAGGGAGCAGCTCCTTGGGTGTCAAGAAGGCACAAGCAGTTGCTTCAGTGTGAGAGTCCAACAGTAATGCTTTCCTTCACGTTAAAGCTCAGTCTTGAAGATATATTCAATGATACTGTAATTCTTTTACTAAAAACTATCCCATTATTTGGATATGTCCCCATTTTATTTATCTACTCATCAGTTAGTAGGCACCTGGGTTGGCTCAATTCCTTGGCAATTTTGAATGATGCTGCTGTGAAAAAACTATTGAGCTGACATGTACCAGCTGATTGATGATACAATCTCATCTGCTATCCTGCATGTGCTATAACCTCAGCCCTGCCCCACAGCCATGCATGGGTCACACACAAATACTGCTCCACATCCACAGATGCTGCTAGCAGATCTAACCCAGAGCATCCTAGTCTCAGGAGGGAACAGATGTGGTCAGGAGAGGGCTTACAGATGGGGAAAAGGGATGTCTAAAAGGGATCACAGAGCCATTCTTTTAACTGCCAACCCTCGGTACAATAAAGCTGGTACAGGACATCAACACAGGTGCCTTCCCAGCACACCTTTACCCCGTGTCTCCTCTCAGGAGCCCCCTCTCCTCAGCAACACAGCAGGCAAACCTGGAAGCGAGCTGTCTCTGAAATCTACCTTCTGCCTACCCCCAACCAAGCCCCCAGGACCCTGAGTTTTCCACAACTGGTCAACTGCCACTTACTTGACAGCTCATTTATGTGATGTCTGGGGAAAAAAAGAAGCATAACGTTGCAGCCATAGAGAAGAACTACAGCTCAACTTGGGGGGAAGAGTGCTCATCAAAGGGGCCCACCCTGGGTAGCTCCCCCTCACTATTGCCTTCATTGTTCAGATCCTGGCTCTAACCTTGGGCTTTCCAGTCCTTAAGAGCACTGCCCCTCCCATAAGCTTCCATGGCAGGGCATGGGCTAAAGAGAGGCAGGGAGGCTGTGTCCCACAGCAACTATCCTGTACATTTATTCACCTTCTCTGTAGCCAGTTGAAGAGGTCTTCCTCTCACAGGCAAAGCTCGAGGTGGCTGTAGCTTGCTTGTGAGCCTCCTCTGAGGCCCAGCCTGATTTGGAGGTTGGGAGGTACTTGACTCCCCTGGCAGTGGCTGAGAGGAGCAGGGCAGAGCCTGGTTGCTCTGGGTCTGAACAGGGCCAGCTGGGACAGGGGAGCTGAGCAGGGCTGGAGAAGCCAGGGGCTGGGGCTCCCCCAAGAAGGGTTGCACCCCTGAGGATGGCAGGCAGAATGTCTCTCTTTTAATTGATACGGGGCTTTTCTCCCTCTTCTGTTCTTTTTCAAAGAGGCTTATTTTTAACTGTGAGTCCTGCACAAATCTTTCCGCGCCCTGGTTCACAGGATTTTTGGGCTTGGCAGCCTGGGCTACTTCTCTTCGACTGTGGCTTTCTATCTGTAAGGCCAGTAAGTGGGCTTCTTTGTACACCTCCACAAACTTCTCTCCAGTGAGAGGGCTCCAGGCACAAGAGCTGCCAGAGGCTGCTGCAAGAGGCTGCTGAGGAACCTGGCCATTCAAGTTCAAGCTGGCAGCAATGCATCTTTCTTTGTGTCCCACAGGCCCAAAAAAGACTTCATCATCTTCATTTGCACTGTATTTAAAGAAAAAGATTGTCAGTGATTAGTCACAATGGCATCCAGATGAAGGGCTTTGATGAATGTGTCTGTGCCAGGGAAAGGGAAGAAAACTCATTTGTTTACCTTGAAGAAGACAAGGAAAGATCGAAGTCAAATTTTTCATCTTCCAAAAGAAGAATGTCTAGGAGAAAAAAGTTCACTGTTATTTTAGGGATAGCATAAAATAGGAAAACACTGGTTTCACAACTGCTATAAAAATTCACTCTCAGAAAAGTACTAGATTATTGTTTTAATGCAATAGATTTTCATAGGTAGCTCAAGTCCACCTTATTTTCCATTTCCACTCTCAAGTTCTAAGAGCCATTCTGAGTGCACTGATCCAACCCCAAAGCACAGACCATTACTTTCGTGACAGAATCTAGGGTTTCTGAGAGGGCTAGGTCACATTCAGGCACAAGATATTGTCTAAAAACCACCTACTTCAGCTTTCCAGGAATTAAATTACGAGACACCTACCTATCTATCCACCAACAATGAGTTCAACAGTGATTCAAACTCACAATAGAGACTAAATAAGTGTCCAAAGGCCACCATTGCTCCTTGGATCCTGTATGTGGACACACAAAACAAACCCCTGCACTTTGCCCTCCACCCCATCCATATTTTTGGGGTGGCCCAACTATTTATCTGTTCAATTCCCTCTAACAGATCAGCAACTTCCCAACTGTATTTAAGATCTGCTTCACTGCAGGGAACCCATGTTTGGTACTGTAAATCAGGATAGTGGCTGAGGGAGATCATACCCAGCCGGGATGCTATTTTGTTAAATGGATATGACATGCCTGATAAGTTGACTTCTAAAGGTTCATGTTTACGCCCATAAATTACTGTGCTTCTGGCCTTGGTCTGAGAGCTTCTTATAGTGGGCATCACTGTACTAAGCAGTGCGTCACCTTCTATTGAGGATTTCTAAGACTATGCCAGCATGTATTATGGGGCTTCTGCAGGGGGATCCTCTGTGAGTCCAAAGCCAGCCAGATCTACATAGTGAGTTCTGGGTTACAAAGTGAAGATGCTGTCTCCAAGGTCAAGCAAAAGAGAAAAAAGCAAACGAAGGACGGTGGAGGAGGAGGAAGGAATGCAAAAAGAATGCAAAAGCCAGGGGAAAGGGTGGAGTGTTGTCCTCTGCATGAGGAAGCTGTTGCCATTCAGATATCACAGCAACTGTGATTACCCAGAGGAGACCCTCACAAGATTGAACTCACTAAGGCACTTCTGGAAGTGTGAGGAGGCTCCTCTTAAGACTATGCTAAATGGTTTAAAACTGCTGAGTGGGCAGGGTAGCTATGAGATGCTAATGTCCTTGTAAATAACTCCAGTTAAATTCGCCAGCTTATCAGGCCAGACCTTAATTAATTAATTTTTGGGTCTGTTGTTGCGTTCTCTATTCCCTTTAGGGGTAAAAAGAAATACACTCCGGGAGCAGTTGCACGAACAGAAAGGTCTTACCTTCTCCCTTCTCAGTACCAGTATTCATCTTCACCTCTGCCGACTGGCTGGCCAAAGGCACGTCGCGGCCTTCTCTTCCTTCCCTAGATTTCGCTGCAGGAAGCAAGGGGACGAGAGGGTGAGGGCATGTCAAGAGGCAAGCCCCAGCCTGTCCCCGGTCTCCCAGAGACAGTGCGCCCCGAGGCAGTGTAACGGATTCCCGGGCTCTGAGCTGCAGAGCAAGCCCAGTAGCCGGTCCTCCTCCGCCTCCGCGGCGCCAGGCCCTGTTCCCCACTCTCTGGGGCCAGCCCCATATCACCCCCTTAGCCCTTGCTTCTTACCCGGAGGACTGAAAACCCAGCTGGGACGCCGCCACGGGTTTAAACGCGGCGGCGACCTCTGCCGGACGCCGATTGGCCGGTTTAAACAGGGAGATGCTCTCGGTGCACCCTGGGAATTGTAGTCAGAGTGCGGATTACGAGACCAATGCGCAGGGACACCGGGCCACGGATTGGCTCCGCTCGGAGCCGATCACTCTCAGCGGAAGGACATATGAGTTTCCTCCACGAGGCGACGCGGAAACGGTGTTAGTGTTCAGCCTGCGGCTGGGCTACCAAACCGGGCTGAGGCTGAGAGTAGGGTGTGGACGATGGTCAGGTAGCTAGGAAGGAGCGCTTCTCCCTGCGCTGCTTGTCTTAGCGTCCCCAGTATTTCCCTTGCGTCCGGGGATTCTCTCTGCATCCTGAGGCCTCGGGTACTCTGACGTGCGGGCCCTCCCTGCTCTCCCTTTTAAACCAACTGGAGAAGCTTCACCCAACCAGCCGCAGCACTTCCTAGCTGCCACTATCAGCTAGGTGCTTTTGGGTAGCAATAAACAGAAAGCTGGCTTTAAGGTCTTTTGGCATAAGGAAGTCCAGGGTTGTCTCCTCTGCACATCTGTTCACTAGTAGGCAGCCTGGCTTTGATGGGCCCAAGCATCCTACCCGGCGGGGATGGTGACCAGGTCACTGGTCTGTATCTAGAATTGTAAGGGCCAGGTTTTCCTGACTCACACCCAAGTGGAGGGGCAGGACCACGGTGGCCGGTACATCTCTTAAGTAGCCCATGGCAGTTCAGTGTCCAAGTGGGTTCCATAGTAATGGGAACAGGGACTGTCTCTGACAGGAACTAATTGGCCTGCTCTTTGATCACCATCCCCTCAGGAGGGAGCAGCCTTACCAGGCCACAGAGGAAGACAATGCAGCCACTCCTGGTGAGACCTGATAGACTAGGATCTGAAGGAAGGAGGGCAAGACCTCCCCTATCAGTGGACTGGGGGAGGGGCATGGGTGGGGACGGGGAAAGGGAGGGTGAAGTTGGGAGGGAGGGAACTACAGGCCTGGGGGAGATACAAAGTGAATAAACTGTAATTAATAAAAATTAAAAAAGAACCCTTGGCCCCACTCTTTCTGTGCCCTCCAAGGTGTTAAATCCCTCCATCCCTGGGGTTTATCTGCTGGGACAGGAAAGTTCACCAACACTTCTCTTTGTATCCTATCGATTCATAGCACATATTCAGTGAAGCATACCCATAAGTTAATGTATTTTTACTCTTTTTTTTTTTGTCAAGGTGTGCATACATACACATATGCAAGTGCCTACAGAGGCCAGGAGAGGGCGTCATATCCCTTGAAGCTGGAGTTACAGGCAATTGTGAGCTGCTACATGGGTGCTAGGAACTGAACTCTGGTCCTCTAGAAGATCAGCAAGTGCTCTTACCCATGGAGCCACCTCTTCAGACACACACATACACACACACACACACACACACACACACACACACACACACACACCTTTCCTTTTAAATTAATGGCATGTCCCCTGCTAGACCCATGCCTTCCTTCATTAAAGCCCATGAACCCTAGCTTTCACAGACAGAGATTCAGTGCAAGCCACTGGTGGCTAGGTCATGCAGAGATCACACTTCCTGACCAGCGATCACAACAGAAAGTGGTGTAATAACAAGGGCAGGTGCCAGGGGCTGTGGGGTGAAGAGAAGGCACTGTCACCAGTCGACAGGCAAGGTGGGAGTGGTTCCCGAAAGAAGAAGCAAGATTCCATTTTTCCTGGATAAGTCATGTGGAATCAGGTAAATATACATACACATATATATATTTACATAATGAATGTGTATGTATATATGTATATGGCAACTGTCCCGGGTTTCTGGACATGGAAACGGTAGTTATTTTATTTTTATTAATTACAGTTTATTAATTTTGTATCCCAGCTGTAACCCCCTTCCCCATCCTTTTTTTTATATATATAATTTTTATTTTAGAAACAGTAGTTCTTAAGACCCTATGGCAATTACACAATTTCTTGACTTGGTGCCCTACCCAGTGAAAATTAAAGGAGAAGCCCATCTCCCCAGGGCCCAACCCAAACCTGGTTCTTAGGAACTGCTCAGAGGTGCCCATAGGAGTGAGTAGTCAAAGGACTGAATTAAGTTGTTTTAATGCCCAGAACCTGTCCAGGCCTTAGCAGACTGCAGGGACTCTGAGCAGATTGAGCAAAGCTCATGAGTTTGGACACCTCTGTGTTTCTTCTGAGAGACATGCCCATCAGTCCCTGCACAAGTGGGCACTGAAGGAACCTGAGGAACATCTCTGCACTTGCACCTCCCCTTCTGGAGGACAGCAGCAAGACTGTATCAGCACTTCCTGGAGGGATGCCCCTGTCACAGAAGCAGCAGATAGGCTTAAATCTTGTGGCAGCCATGTCAGTTATCTGGTTATTTGCCACAACAGAGCAACCCCAAGCTGGGGTCTCAGACCCACAGATACAAGAAGAATCAGAGTTGCACAAGAAAGCTATATCCCTCAAGCTTCAGTCCTGTATGCAGTTTAAAGAGGAGCTCCAGTTATCACCACCAAATCCACCAGGGAGACAAAAGCCATCTTTGCCCTCATCTTTGGGGATGGTGGCAGATGAAGCTGTATGGGGCTGACAACCAAAGCCAGTGAGGCAGAGTCCCCTCCCGCTAAAAAAGGAAAAGCCTCTGCTTGCTAGGACCCAAGGCAGCTCACTGGAATCCTCCCCAGGGAAATGGGACAGCAGGACCTATGTAGACTATAAGGAAAACTAAATGAAAAGGTTTCACTAGTACCAGGTGTGTGTATGGGCGGGGGCACACTTCTAATCCTTCCAGCTGAGCTGGCACACCTCTGTCTGCAGCCTCAGAACAAGAAAATACAGTGTTAAGGCACCTGCAAATAATAGCACTGCTTTGGTTCTGGAGGCCAAAAAATGATTGTTGGCCCTAAGAGAAATTCCAAACACCACTCAAAATTAACTTGCATCCCCTCTTTCTACCAAACTACTGATTTGAAGAAGTCTGCTCAGGACTTAACATTGTTCTCTGACAAATAAGCCCAGCTGTTTCCCAATCCTAATAACCCAACCAGCTAGTCAACTTAATGCCAGGAGGTCAGTGCTGAGCTGTAGGCCAAGGATCTGGCCTTGGTCACGGCATAAGATGAACAGCGGCTGCCTTTCGGATAAGCCGCTCAGTCAGAGGTGAGTTGGGTTTCAACGCATCACGCTCCATCAGAAGACTCCTGTGGGAATACACAGAGTGTTTGTTATAGAATCTTCTAGAAGGATGTGGAAGCATGGCCGGCAGGAGCAGAATGGGTACAGCCGGCTGGACAGTACTTTGATTCTTCATTAGAGATAAACAGTAGAGATGAGGACTCCAGTGTAGGGCTATCATTGTGGCTTTGTCTGTCTTAGAAGAAGCCATGGCTCCAAACCTCATAGGCCATGCTCCTGTCACAGTCTAATTAATGCTGAGGATGAGAGGGACAAGAGACACAGCATCTGGCAAGAAACCATATATGAGACTGGTCCAGAAATAAACAAGTGAAAGAATTAGGGAAGCCTTAATTTAAAGAAAGCAAAAATAGGATCAGTCTGAGGTAGAGTCCCTGGTGTGGCTGAATGCTGGTGCTCCTGACACCCTCCTCATTAGGCTTTGGGTAGGACCCTTACAGCGGGATTACTGTCCCTGTAACAACGAGAATCTGCTCTCTGAGTGCTCAGGGAAAGTAATACACAGCAGGAAGCTTTGAAGCCAGGAACAGGAGTACACCAGAAGCTGAGCCTTGATGGATCTTGATCCAAGACATTTCAGCTTCCAAAACTACAAGACCAGGGGTGTCTGGTGTTTGAACCACCATGTCTGTGTTTGTTTTGGTAACACCCCTAGGAGATTAAGAAAGATTCCCATTAACAAAAGTGGGCCTGTGGGGAGTGAGTGATGTTAAGGGGCTGGAGCCTTGGTACACAGGTGGGAGAGGACACCAACAGCCAGGGCAGAAGTGTATCAGCCTTCTTTCTGCTGCTTTAGCCTTACAAGTTATGCTTGTGAGACTGGGTACTTTGTAAACTTAAAGGTTTTATTTAGCTGGGATTCAGAGGATGGAAGTCCAAGCCACAGGCCCTATCTGGCTCCAAAGGAGGTAGCTTGGCTGGCTGAACAAGGAAGAGAGGCAGAAAGGCAAATGACTGCTCGCAGAGGAGGCCAAGAAAACAGGGGTCTTGCTTTATAACATCCTTCAGTGGAAAGCACTAAGGAGGATCCCTTGAGAACTACTTTAATCCCTTCTGAGGACAGGGCCCCATGAATCCCTTCCAGGAGGAGTTCTCATCTCTCAGCTGTCTTCCCCTTCTCAGTACTTCCAGACTTGGAAACAGAGGCAGCCATGAAACCCGGGGCCACACTCAAACCATCCCAAACCACAGCGCAGGGTTGTTGCCTGGGAAAGGGATGGGCTGCATGGAGGAGGCAAGCACTTGGAAGGAATGCCCACCCCTGCAGTGTCTTCCCAGGCACCTGTGCCATCTCTCTGCCCTGCACTACATCCCCTCCCCTAGGTAGGACCTGAGCTGTATAGCACCCATTCCAGTCTGGATCACACTGCACCCCAGAATCTTGGATGCTCAACCCCAGTCCACTTCTCTTTCCACAGGGCCCACATTATCCTAGCTGTGACCACCTTTTACTCACAGCAGGTCCCCCAGAGGCTCACCCACTATAGCAACACATAGACATGTGCTTTTGCATATGGACATGGAGTGACAAAAACAGAAACGTGTCCACGGCATTTGTGAGTTCAAAGTAGTTCAAGTATTCCCAGCCATCACCTGCACTGCAGGGGGTCTAGCCTAATGGCCAGGGTACCTGCCTAGACCTTTTCTCACGAGGCAAGAATCCAGGAGCCCTTTCCTTGACAGGGTGGTGACAAGCCAGGGAAAGGAAGGATAGTGTTTAGGGCTGCAGGAGTTCCTTTACCGGGTGTTCCAGACTTACAGCTTTCTCTCCTAATCATGCCCACTGGCTAAGTGCACTGGGCATTTAGTCTACCCTCCACACCCCTATGGTCCTCCACATCCTAACTAGCTCCACCACCATCCTCTCCTCCTGAACACAATTATGTGACTGTCCAGATGTTCATGTAATGAATTGGCCTTTTTGAGAGGTTCCACTCAGCTCATATCCATCTACCTACTCAGCACTGCATCCCACACCCAGCACAGGTCTGCAAGAGGCTGTGAGCTGAGGCCTAATGGAGCAGAAAAAAAAAAAAAAGAAGATGACAGGGTATCCCAGGAAGAGGGCACAGACACAGACATGCAAGGACCTGAGAGCTGATGCACTGGCTATCTGTGTAGATCAGCATGGCTAAAATGGGAAGAGGGTTGGAAAGGCAAAGGCTGGGCAAAAGGGTGGCACTGGCTGTGTGGTGGTGACATAGTCTTTTATTCCCAGCACTCAGGAGGCAGAGGCAGAGTTTGAGGCAGTCTAATCTACAGAGTAAGTTCCAAAACAGCCAGGGCTTCATAGAGAAACCCTGTCTCAACACCACCTCCAAAAAAAGGGGTGGTAGTACTAGCTATCTTTGTCAAGTTGAGCCTGATAATGAAAGAGAACCAAAGGCCCTGTATGCTCCCTGCTTTCCAAGCCACCAAGGCAGAAGTACACATGCTAAGGCAGGTGCATGCACAGGGGCACCATGTTCAGGGGACCCTCCCAGGCCTGGCTGTAGGAAGGGCAAGGTGCTCACCGGGCCACATTCTTATGGACGCTGGAGGTGCAGTTGATGGCTGCATGAATCAGCATCTGGTTGAAGACATCTCTCTATAATGTCAGTTAGGCAAGTTAGGCACATGCAACTCAGACCAAGGATGGGCTCCCAACCCATAGGAACCGCTGAGACAAACATCACCCTCCACAGAGGACCCTCGTGGCAGCGTTTAACAAGAGTACTCCTACCCCATGAGTACCGACCACACAGGAGACCCCTGGCTGCCCAGCCAAGCACTCCAGCCTCTGGGTCCCTTCATTCAGCTGGCTCACCTGGGCATTGCTGCCCCCAATCTGGACGATTTGGTAGCGGATTGGCAAGAGCAGTTCTAACACTCGATCAGGGTTCCCGTTCTTGGCCTCCACAAGGGCCTGGCACAGGGGCAGCCCCACGTCTTTCGCCAACTGGTGCTGGTAGTTCTCCCCTGGGGACCTGTCACCAAGACCAAAGCTCAATATCCACCTTCACAAAGTCCCAGCTGGGCAAGGGACCCAAAGTTAGGGCCTTTCACAGCTGCCTGATGGCACTCTGCTGGGAAAAGGAGACATAAGCATCTGCCCAGTGTAGGGAGAGGACAGGGCTCCCTGTCCCCCACCTCAGTTTATCTATCTGGAAAGTGGTGTAACAGCACAGCCCTCACAGAGAGGTCAGGACTGCAGGTAATGCAGGCAAAGTCTGGGTACCAACAGCCAGCATTACCACCGCCATCAGAGAATGTGTCTGCAGCAACCTGTCTTTCCAGGCCGCCCTCGACAGCCTGGAAGGCACCATTCCCAGCAGATAAAGAAGCTGAGGCTCAGAGCAAAGAGGGCAGCTCTGTGTCCTGAGGATACCCACAGGACCCCTGAAGGTCAGACACCTGTGGTGGTTGATGCCCACCCTGAGATACCCACCTAGAAGCATGGGAACCCTCAAAGCTGTGCTCACCGGCACGACCTCACGCTCAGGTTTTCCCGGGAAGGCAGGGCAGCCCCTAGCAGGCCTTGGCTCAGCCCTTGCATCCCTTCATCTACTCAGCTAGGCCCAAACTTCCTGGTCTTGGGGCTTCACGTACTTGCTGGCCTCCTGAAGGGTAGTCAGCAGCTCCTGTGTGGTCTGGAGGTCCTCTGCACCCAGGGAGGCCATCAGGAAGTGAGCATCGTTGAACAGAAGGATGTGGTCTCGAGTATGCTTCTTGATCACAGGTAGAATAGCCTGCCACCGCTGGCCAACAGACACCCCTGGGGATTTAAAAAAAAAAAAAAGAAGCCAAGGGTGTGAGGCAGCAGTGTATGCTTGGTTCTTCTGAACCCACATCCCTCAAAAGCACATCCAATCCTGTCCCAGTGAGAAGTTGGGAGGTGAGGAAGTCCACCAAGGCCTATTCTCTCCTTGTTTACCTGAAAAAGCAGCAAATCCACAAGGTAAAAAGCAGATTTGAAAAACTGCCACAGGCTATCATACTATTCCTAGACCCCACCTCTGATAGACCCCCAAAACATGTTTTAAATGTCCCCTATGGTAATCACAAGCCTAGTACCTATGGAGAGGTGCCTCAGTGGTTAAGAGCACTGGTTGCTCTTCCAGAGGTCCTGAGTTCAATTCCCAGCAACCACACGGTGGCTCACGACATATAAAGGGATCTAAATGCCCTCTTCTGGAATGCAGACAGAGCACTCATACGTTAAGAAAAAAATACATAAATAAAATTTTAAATATTGAAGTGATCCTTTCCTCATAACAGCAGGAGAATGAGTGAGGGAATGAGAGGCTATTCTCAGCCTGCCAGCCACTCAGTACTCCACCTCATCCCTCACACTGGGATTCTGGAGCTCCTGCCTTCCTCAGCATCTCTCTGTGGAGCGTCACCTGGACCTCCAGCCTGGGCAGAAAGCTGGCTCCGTCAGGGGTTCAGAGCCGAAGGCTACCACAACAAGGAGGGATGGAGAATAGAATAAAGGGCAGTAGAGGCTAGGTCGGCTGCCTTGCACTGAAACCGGAGACAGCTGCCTCCGCTGGCATGCAAAGCTACAGTCAGGCTCATTCATCCCAAGGCCTCACCCCCAGGACCAGCAATCACACTTTCTCTCATGGTGTAGGGAGAGGAAAGAGACACAGCTACCTTCCATCTGAAGACGGTAGAGCATGGAGGAGCTGTCCACCACATCCAGCATGGATCCACTGGTCTGCAGGTTGGGGAGAATCTGGAAGACAAGGGCCGTGGGAGGCTCAGAGGGCCAAATAGTGACAGGGCCATGGGAGCAGCCAGAGTTGCCAAATGAGCCGTGAGTGTGGCCTGCAAACAAAAGCTATAAGCTTCATCCCCAGTGCCCCAGCCATGAGGACCATCACAGCCACTACAGCAGCTGTGGGTGCCGGAATGTATGAGGGGCTTACACACACACACACACACACACACACACACACACACACACACACACACGTGCCCACTCCACTGTGTACCCAGAGTTACTGCTGTGTCCTGTCGACTGCCACCCCCAGCCCTATGCCCATAGCTGCTCTGGCAGGAGACTCATATCTTGGCTGGTCATGTTTCTAGAGTCAACGTTGCTCACTGGGAGATCTGCCTACAGCCCAGAGCACACTGTGCCTGTCACCTCCATTTCGTTCTAAGAAGCTGATCATGATAAAAGGACCCCTCCAAGCAACCTGTCTGGCAGGTGTCCCTCTGGTGTTCTGACCCCCATCTCATGAGCACCCTGTGCTAAGGTTTTATTACTAAGACCTCACTTAGAAGCTTTTCCTCTCAAAGAATGCCCAGGGTCTGAGAGGGGAATTTGAGTTTGGGGAGACAGAAGGTTCTGGAGTTGGCCAGTGCAATGGGCCCAGAAAAGTCAATGTGCTAATGCTGCAATGCTACAGATTTCATCATCATCTTCTTCTTCATCATCTTCATCTTCATTTTATACGTATGAGTGTTTTGCTGGCATATATGTCTGTGCACCACATACGTGCCTGGTGCCCATAGAGAACAGAAATGGACATCTGGTCTTCTGAGAACTGAAGATACAGATAGCTGTAAGCTACCATGTGGATATTGGGAATTGAACCTTGGTCTTCTGGAACAACAGATCCTATGCACTGGCCCATCTCTTTAGCCCCACAATTTTCCTTTTTCTTCCCTTTTCATGTAATACTGGGGTTGAAACCTTGGGTCCCATGCATGCTAAGCAAGTATTCCAACACTGATATATCCAGGCCTCTTTTTAAAACTTTTGATTCTGAGACAGAATCATATTAAGTTATCCAGTCTTCAGACTGTGAACTTTTAATCCTCCTGCACCAGCCTCCTGGGTAGCTAGGATTGTAGGCATGTTGTTACCATGCCTAGATTAATTTTTATAGCATAGATTTTGTAACAGTAAAATCAAATGGGTCTGGTGAGATGGGTCAATGGTTTTTCCAGAGGACTTGGGTTCAATTCCCAGTTCCCACATAGCAGCTCATAACTGTCTGTATGAGGATCTGGCACCCTCACACAAACATGCAGGCAGAACACCAATACACTTAAAAATAAATAAATCTCAAAAAGTCAGAGGCAGGCATGGTGGTGCATACCTTTGTTCCTAGTACTCAGGAGGCAGACACAGATGGATCTCTGTGAATTCACAGTCAGCCTGGTTCACATAGTGAGTTCTAGGACAACCAGTGCTCTTAACCACTGAGCCATCTCTCCATCCCCTTGTTTCTGACTTAAAGTTAAAAATATATAAACAAAAAATCCTATGGACAGATGAATTACCTCATGAAGAATACCTATGTATGCTGAAAGGTGGTGTCACATGCCTTTAATCCTAGCATTCAGGAGGCAGAGGCAGGTGGATCTCTGTGAGTCTACAAAGAGAGTTCCAGGAAAGCCAGGGTCACACAGAGAAACCCTGTCTCCAGTGGGAAAAAAAGAACATCCATCTGAGAGGACAGAAACAGTTAGAGACGGCCTTGGACATGTCAGTCTCCAAACACCATGAATGAATAGTCAGCAAAGGCTCCATGATACAGAGTCAGGACATGGCTCTTGGCAACAGCCAATCCCACGTAGTCTTGTCAGCGAAATGGGGGCATTCTACCACCATTTGCTCTGGCCAGGACGATGCCAACAGGCCCAGAGGCTATGAGAGACGAAGACTGTAGCAGCAAACCATAAACAATATAAATGCACTCACGTGGTTGTCATAGATGGTTAGTGCGGCCTCATATTCTCCCTGCAAAGGTGACATTGCCGTGATTAACATCTGGAGAAGTCAAAAGGTGATGCTTGGAAATACACCAGGGATAGCTGAACAAGGCTCCCACTAAGGGAGATGGGCAAGGCTCGGTGGCAGCCCAGTGTGGAGAGAGGAGAAGGTGAGCTAGGAGCCTCCATGTCTCTGTAACAATGCCATGAGAAGCACCTTTGCAAATGGGACACTGCCCATCTCCATCATCTGTCCCTACCCCCTCTCATCCTAGAAGAGTTTCTGGTGCCATAGTCCAGCCTGAGACCCTCCCTGTACCCCAAGCACTTGGCTCCAAACCCCCTGTGGTGGTGTAAATGAGAGCGTCTCCCATGGGCTCAGAAGTCTGTATACCTGATCTTCAATTGGTGGCACTGTTTGTGAAGGCTTAGGAGGTACAGCCTTGCTGGAGGAAGGATGTCACTAGGGATGGGCTTTGAGAGCTCAAGGCCTCACCCTATGCTCAGTCCATGCTGTTTTGTGCTTGGATGAGATGAGTGCATCCAGTTCCTGCTGCCATGTTTGCTGCTTGCTGCCATGTCTCCCACTGTGATAGAGGCTCTTATGCCTCTGGAACCCCAAGCCAAATAAACCCTTCCCTCTGCAAGTTGCTTTGGTCACAGTGTGTTATCACAGCAATAGAAAAGTAACTAAGTCATGTGAGTTCCACTTCCCAAGAGTGGAAAATATCTTTGAGGAGTGCAGCCTGAAAAGCTCTTGGAATATGATCACAGTACTGCTTAAGACCCCATCTGTGGTGGAGAGTTTTATGTCAAGTTGACTCAAGCTAGAGTCATCTGAGAGGAGGGAACCTCAATTAAGAAATTGCCTCCATAAAGCCAGGTTGTAGGCAGACCTGTACGACATTGTGGGTGATGCCATCCCTGGGTTGGTGGTCCTGGGTTCTATAAGAAAGCAGGCCAAGCAAGCCATGGGGAGCAAGTCAGGAAGCAGCATTCCTTCATGGCTTCTGCAGAAGCTCCTGTCTCTAGGTTCCTTCCTGCCTTGTTTGAGTTCCTGTCCTGCCTTCCCTCAGTGATGGACTATAACGTGGAAATGTAAGCTAAATAAACTCTTCCCTTCCCAACTTGCTTTTGGTCATGGAGATACATCACAGCAATAGAAACCCTAACAAGACACCATCTGTACCAACACACAAAGGTGCTACATGGAAGTCAGATATAGCAGGGGACTAGGAACTGCCTGTTCTCTGGACAGCTGCACTGGTGAGACAATCCAAAGAAACAAGCATCTTACCTTCTCAATCAAGTACAGGGCCCAGTGCCAATAGTTATGGCAAGCGAGCATATCAGAGTCCTGCAGAAAGAATGAAAGAATGTCTGAGCCCCTGTAGGCTGGGCCGACAGTTATCATGCCTGAACCCCTGGGTTCAATCCCCAACATGTAATAAGCTGTGACCCCAGGACCAGGGAGGTAGAAACAGAGGTTCAGAAGTTCGAAGCTGAGCTGGGGAGATGCTCACTTGTATAATGTTTGCTATGTAAGTGTAAAGTCCTGAGTTTGGCTCCCCTCACCAAGGTAAAGGCTGGACACAAAGTGTATGCCTGTAATCACAGAGGGGTCCTTGAGGTTTTTCTGGCCAGCCAGTCTTGCCCAATCAGTAAGCTCCAGATGCTAGGAGAAAACCCTGCTCAAAAAATGAGGTAGATGGCACCCGAGAAATGACAATGTGGCTTCCACATACACACATATACAAGTGCACTTACATCCCCATATAGGTCCACCTGTACATGTACAAACACATAGATACACACACACATTCGCACTTATGTACTTACACACGCACAAGCAGAGGTGGGGGGAATGTGTGTATGTTCTGGGGAAAGAATGTGAACGAGGGAAGCCAGGCCAACTAGAGGATGAGACCAACTAGTGCTCCCCACCCCCGTGCTCCTCTTTACCCACAAAACCTTGCAGTATCTGCCTGGGGAGCCCCAGCAAAAAGTAGCTTCTCTGGCTTTAGGTTTTTGGTGCCCTCGAGAATTTTCCAGACCCTGGAGTCTGGACATCTTTAGAATGGGCTGCATGTTCATATACCTCCCTGTTAGCCAGCTGCACCTAGAACCATGCCTGGAGATGCTGGGAATTGGCCTGGCTGTCAGTCACAGCCCTTGCCCAGGGAACTGCTCAGAGGGATGATGGTGGCCACGGTGTCCAGCCTTGAGCATCTACTCCTCAGTGCCAGGCTCAGGAAAGGACCTACTGCCCTAGCTGGCAGTGTCCTTGCGGCCTACTGTGGTACAGAAGGCAGGGCAGAAAGGAAACCCGGACAGGTGGCCAGGTCATGTGTCAGAGGCAAGTCTAGGGAAAACAGGCACACACATGGGGGGCAAGGAGGAAATGGCAGCAGCCAGTCAGGAGCAGGGATGGGTAAAGTTGGGAATAGGAAATAGGAATAATGAGACCACAGAGTGCTCAGGGGTCTCATGCTGGGCACTAGGGGTCTGGATTGCTCTAACCCCCACAGGCCAGCCCTACCATCAGTGGACCATCCCCCCATCAGTTCATACCTTCCAGTTGTCTTCGGTACGCTGCATGAACTCCAGCCCGTCTTTGACCTCTGCCCTCATCTCATGTATATGGGCAACAGTGTGCACTGACCATGTGTCCGTCAGCTCGATAGATAAAGCCTGCGTGCGGTAAGAGACGAGAGGACAAAGATAATGGGGGTTAGCCTGGTTGCCTGGGCCCAGCAAGGGCAAGGCTGGGAACTGGGCTCTAATTCAGAATAATTATAATCCCAGCACCAGCCCTGTCTTCAGCGTGCCTTACCCACCACAGCAGGCTGCTAAGGATGGCATCTCTGCCGGCCACTTAAGGAAACTGAGGCTCAAAGAGGCCAGGATTTGCTTCCTGGGCACATCCAAGTCATCTGCAATATTCTACCCAGGAGCTCCGTGCCTCAGTTTCCCATGATGGCCTTTGGGGCTGCCTTCCTTTCAAGGGCTATAAGAACAGTGTAGACTTTCACATCCTCTGGTCTTGAATGGCAAGACACTGCTCCTCCCACTTATACCTAGAAGATGGTTACACAGGTAGCTTCCTGAGTAGAAGCAATCGGTTCCAGAAACACTGTTGTTAACGACAAAATCTACATGAGCCACAATAAGGCAGAGGGACACATGGAATGGCTCTCACCTCCTTGTCCATCTACTCACCAGGTCAGTTCATGTTTAAGTCCTAGACATGAAGCAGTAAACTGGGGCTCACTGGCCCCATCACTGGCTTATACTCAGAGACCCATACCAAATCACGGGTCCCTTAGGCCTGCTTTCCCCAGTGTCTGGAATTGTGGGTGTTCCGAACTGGCCTGATCACCTGTTGCAAGGGTTTCAGCAGCATGTCCCCAGCAGTCTCTGACTTCCTGTCCTGCCCCTTAGCTTTCACATTCTTATCCACTCCATGTGGGAAGACAAGGGTCACACAGCATGTCTGCAGTGCCTTGGGGCAGAGGGCCTGAGTACCGGGACAGCTGGGGACGTCTCAGGGTGCGTCCTGAGCATGCTGGGCACCTTTAAAGAACCCCTCTAAGCGAGCTGCTTTCACACAGGGTGGTTGAGAAATATGACTCGGCTCTGTTCTTTCTGTTTCTAGAGCCAACCAGCATCCTCACTCAAATGGAGCCCTTGCAAGATTTCCTGGAAGACACCAACTCTCTGCCAGCCCCTCACATCTGAGTTTGATATGCTGGGCTGGATGTCACCTTATGAAGTCATTGTAGTCCAGTGGAGCTTGGTGTGGTGTACCCTCGCCTTGTGGAAACCTGGGGGACATTGCTATAGCCCTGCCTTCATATCTAGCAAGTTGTCTGTGGAGTCTGTGGCTAAGATCAATGTGGCCTGTAGCACCAGGAGAGCTGGAGCAAGGGGCAGGAGAAAGAACAATGGGGGTGGGCATGCTATGGTGCCATATCTTGTTTCTTCTAAGACTTGAGACTGCATCTTTGGCCATCTTTCTTTGGAGTCAGCTTGCCACAGTGCCACTCAGAGCTACTTGAGTCACCCAGGTGGCTCCCCCAACCAGAGGGGCCTTCCTGTGGCTTAGCCATGAATGGAGTATCTGATGATCATAGAGCTTAGATGGCCAAGGAGCTAAAGAAACAACAATAAAAACCCTTCCCCTGATCCCTGAATCCGGACTGAGTCTGATTCAGGCCACCTTCAGACACCCAGAGGACGCTGTCATGCCTGGGTGGGGAGCCACAGCAGGGATGCAGGGAAGTCGGGATCTAGTCCAGGCAGTTTAAGGGACAGCCTTCTTGTCAGGTGGGGATCTGACCCCTGAGCTTTAGCACCATGGCGGGGGGTGGGGGAGCGCTCTGCCTAGCCTCTCTCTCTGAGCTGCAGCTCTCTTCTCCGGGCACTAAGGTGTTTACAGTGACTATCAGTGTGGACAGAGACTATCAGCGGGAGCAGGTGTGTGCAAAGTGCCAGTTGTGAACCTGGACCAATAGCGTTTGTCTCTCTCTACATGTGACAATGCCTCCTTGCACCTTAGTTTCTATTCTTGTAAGGATAAGAGTGGCAGAGAAAGACTTCCAGAGCCTGAGCCACCCTGCACCCGGGCCTGTCACCTGACCCTGGATCCAGGTCTACAGGGGCATCCCCAGAGCTCCAGGTCAGCCAACACATCCCAGCAAAAAGCAGAACACAGGGCCTGACGCTGAAGCACCTAGCAGGATCCACACTGGGTCCACCCCTCATTGACAGGCACCCCAGGTGATGAGTGAAGGATAAGAAACAAGCTTGTGGGTAGGGTAAAGATCCTTCTGCTTAGTCCGGCATGGTGGTGCACACCCGTGATCCCAGCACTCAGGGAGGCAGAAGCAGGTGGATCGATGTGAGTTCAAGGCTTGAACTCTACAAAGTGAGTCTACAAAGTGAGTCCAGGAAGTGGCCAAGGTTACGCAGAGAAACCCTGTCTCGGAAAACAAAAAGAAAACAAACAAACAAAAAACAAGAGAGAGAGGAGAGAGAGAGAGAGAAAGAAAGAGAGAGAGAGAGAGAGAGAGAGAGAGAGACCTCTCCATTCGGGAAGAAAGAGCATAATATGATCAGGTCCTGACCTAGGAAACCTTTGTTTAAAATCTTCACCCACCTCAAGCCTCAGGCAAGCAGAGTCATCGCCCTGGTGACCCCTGAATGCAGGAGCCACCACCTCCCTGAGCCTCACTGCCCCACCTGCTCCAGGGACCTTGGAAGGATTAAAGGAGTGACAAGCAGGCAGCTGCCTGCCCTAACACCAGCCCCTCCCAGTCCATGAGGAAACTCCAAGGTGGGGCAGCTGGGCTGCTTGGTTTGCATCCTGAGGAGTCATAGCCTGAAGGGCTTCACACCTCAAGAAGGACCCACTCACCTCTTTGGCAAGCTTTTCTGCCCTGTCATAGAAGTTGGTTTCCATCAGTCCAAAAGAATAGATGCCTTTCACGTAACTGAAAATGAGAAAAGACTTCAGTACCCAGGAAGATGAAGAGGTGGATGGAGTCTCCCCGCAGGGTAGTCTAGAGTCCTCACACTCAGGGCTTATATGTGACTGTGTTTGGACACAGGGGGTTCACAGATGGAACTGAGGTATGATGCAGTGGGCGGCAACCTGATCACCGTTGTCCTATTTTAAAATTTCTAAAACTAACGGTGGACAGGAAGAATGGGTATTAATCTTCGGGAAATGTGATCTCGGGGATGTTTGTTATCGCAACAAAAGAATCTTACATAACTGACACACAATGATACGACCTTGTTGGCAGGATGGAATGAAGATCAAATGAAGCAAAGGAAGACTTTTAGATTAGCAGCAGGAGTCTCACTAGCTTTAGGCTGCGGCCTATAGAATTTCTATGCTTCTAGAGCAGAGGAGAGAAGCTGAAGAACGAAGTGATGTGGTTTCTTACTGGCATGTACCTGTAAAGGGGGATCTTAGGGCTCCAGAACGGGTAAACTCGAGCCACGGAATCCCGCATCTGCTCCAGGCGGCCCAGGTAAAAGAAGGCATCGTGGGAAAACTTCAAGGCCAACATGTCTGTCGGGTAGTCCTGGAGGATCTGTTCCCAGAGATCACAGGCTTTGGGTAAGTTCCTGGAAGCCAAGAACACATGAGCATGAAGCCCACGTCCACTGGAAAGCCATCCTCTGTTACTATCCGAATGAACGGCTTTAAACAATTATATCTGGGGCTGGGGTGATGGCCTAGTGGGTAAGAGTACTTGCTGCACAAGCATGAAGACCTGAGTTCAAATCCCCAGTACCCCGAGTAAAATTCAGGCATTGTCATAGTCCTGTAACCCCAGTGCTGGGGGCAGCATGGAAAGAGGGGGAGGCTGTTGTGGCTTGCTGACCACCAGTCTAGCTGAAAGAACATGAGTTCTAGGTTCAGTGAAAGACCCTGTCTCAAGGGATTAAGATGGAGAGTAATAGGAAGGGACCCTTAACATCCTTCTCTTGCCTCTGAGCACAAGGGCACACGCATAACTCACAAACACAGACATGTGTACACACACTATAACACCCCCCCTGCACACAAAATTAATAAAATAGTAAGAATTAAAATATATTAAAAATTATAGTTACGCATGTGTGTCACACGCGAGTCCCAAAACTAAGATGTGATGCAATCTGAAGTGGGGAGGAAATAGAAAAGGCAACAAACAGGCTATGTATGACATGAAAGCAGAGGGACACTCTTGTGGGGAAGGAAGCAAATGGGCTAGGGCGGGGCAGGGGATTGAGGCCATACAGTCCCAGTGGTGGTGAATAAGGACAAAGTGTGATAGCACCCATTACTTTGTTTACTAATAGCAATTAGTAAAAAGAAAAAAAAAATGTTTCCAGTTAAGGAAAAGACGTTCCATCAAGAGCTAGAGATGTGGGAGTTTGCTTAGAAGGCAGGGCTCTGTGGTCCATCCCCAGCCCTGCACAGAAAAAAGAGAAAATATTATAGACATATATATGTACATGTTTTCTATGTTAGATTGTACCTCCCCAAACTCAAACACCAGGGAGAAAGTTTACCCTCCCATGCAGTTTTAAGAAGAAAAGCAGGGGAGCCGGAGAGACGGCTCAGTGCTAACCACACGTGCTGCTTTTGCAGAGGACCCAGGTTCAGTTCCTGGCACCCAGAGGGCAGCTTAAACCCATCTGTGGAGTTGGGGTGATGGCTAAGATGTTAAGAGCACTGTCTGCTCTTCCAGAGGTCCTGAGTTCAACTCCCAGCAGCCACACAGTGGCTCACGACCATCTATTATGGGACCTGATTCCCTCTTCGGGTATGTATGAAAACAGAGTACTCATACACATAAAATAAATAAATAAAAATAGTAAAAATCTGTGGCTCCAATTCCAGGAGGTCTGGTGCCCTCTCCAAGTCTCCATGGGCACCAGGCACACATGTGGTACACAGAAATACATATAAGCAAACCACTCAGGCACATGATATAAAAACAAATTCTTTAAGAGAAGGAAGGGGAAGACACATTTGTCTCATGTGGAGGCCAGGTAGCAGGTGTCTCCTTCAGTCGACCTCCCCCTATTTCCACAGTCTCTCACTGAACCTGGACCTTACTAGTTCTGCCAGATTGGTCAGCTAGTGAGCTCCAGGGACCTGCCTGTCTCCTCCTCTCCAGTCTGGGGGGTATAGAATTCATCACCATGCCTGGCTCTTTGCCTAGGTGCTGGGCATCTGAACTCAGATCCTTAAACCTGTGTAGCAAGAACCTTATCAGCTGAGCCATCTCTTCAGCCCAGAAAAGGAGGCTTAACCAACTGCCAAGGACAATTTATCCCCGACACCATGGGGCACTCGAGAACCCCGCGTCTATACTGAGTCACCAGAAACTGATGGGACTTTCTTGCTCTATGCCCCTGAGATTCCTCACAATCAGTTTGAGGTATCTGCTCTAAGGGATACCTCGCCTGCCCAAGCAGATAGAGGAACCACCCTGGAGGACTGTGGGAATGGAGGCAGAGAACAGTCTGGAAGGCAGAGAGCTGAGGCACGCAGCATTGGAATCCTGAACACATACCCTAAAGACTTGTATGTTGAAGGCTGGGTGTGCCAGCCTGTGGTGCTGTTGGAAAGTGGGAGTTTGGGACCAGTGATATTAAGTTAGGTCACTGGGAGCACGCCCTTGAAGGGAACATTAGGACCTTGGGCCCTTCTTGGTTTTCCAGGCTACTATGAGGTAAGTATCTTCCTCTGCTACCCCTTACTACCATAAAGCATTGCCTTGACATTCAATTGCAAGCATTGCCTCGCAACCATGAGTAAGTTCCCATGGACTGACGCCTCTGAAACCATATGCCAAAACAAGCCTTTCTTCCCTATGAATTTATTGTTGCCAGTATTTTGTTGCAACAACAGGAGGCCTCTTGAGTAAGAAGCAAAAGGGTCAGTTGTTTCCTTCTCTCTCCTGGGTGTTGTAATTAAAATAACGACCACGTTAGTGAACCATAATAAGCTATTCTGAACCCTACACAGGGAACCCTCGATAAATACTTCTTCATTCAGTATTCAACTTAGGGCAGAGGAACAGGCTGGTGAGAAGCTCTCTCAAGCTCTGAGACACCAGCTTGCACAGGCTTGGAGTCCCAACCTCCGGCCCAGGGAGGCCCCTCACCCCTTGGAAAACATCTCCACCGCAGACACATGCAGCTGCTCCCGAGGTGTCAGAGTCTGGCTTTGGGAAAGTTCCACCATCGTCTTCACTGCCAGGTCCAGGTCTTTGTCCAGCTTCACGGAGCTTCCCGTGCCAATGAGCACAAGGCCGTTAGAGATGGCATGGCCCATGGCTGACAGAAGATTGGAAAACAGTTGGTCACTCAGCCTCGCCCAGCCCCACACCCCATGAAAGTGTGAGCCAGGCTGGGTACGGGCTCGCTCTCGAGGCTTGGTAGGAGCCTTGATATGTGTGAGGCCCTTATCAAAACCTGGCGCTTAGCCCTGCCTGGCCTTCAGCAGGCAGTGGATAAACCGCATTTCTCAAGTAACAGAGGTTATTTTTTAACTGGCCTCTATGTTGAACCCCGAGGTCTGAAGTACTTTCCTCTGTCCTCATGAGCCTGGCAGAAGCTGATAACTGGTCCGTAGGCTGCCATTATTGATATAATCAGCCCAGGCCTCCTGGGATGTTCAGTGAATGCTCTTCAGGGAACTTAGTCAACAAGTCCCTGGGGCCCACGCTCTGATCCTGTCTCACTGCCCTGGCACAGGGTGGTGGAGTAGGTAGTCCTTACTGAAGGCTGGAAGTCCCAAGCCCTCCCTACTCCCCAGACTCAGACACTGCTGCAGGTGCTAAGACTGGTGCTAACAGGGGGCTGGAGAGATGGCTCAGTGGTTAAGAACACTGCCTGTTCTTCCAAAGGTCTTGAATTCAATTTCTAGCAACTACACGGTGGCTCATAACTATCTATCTTGAGATCTGGTGTACAGGCACACATACAGGCAGAATACTGTGTAAATAACAAATAAATAAATCTTAAAAAAAAAAAAAAGAATGTTGCTAACATTGTCTTTTGTAAGTTTTCTCAAATCCCAGGAACCTCACCCTACACATGGGCCACCCATCTGGGATTCTGAAGTATACTGGACTGACCTCCCCCAGCCTTTTACATGCAAGGCTTTCCCACGAACCAGGCTCTGTCTTCTTCCACCCAGCTCTAGCAGCTCTGGAGGTGTCTTGGGTCCCGAGACCCCTGACAAAGGTTTCAGGAGCCATCTTTTGTGTTCTAGGATTCTGGGCTTGAGAGTCAACTAGATTTGGGTATGTGTCTCACTTTCACTGAGCCTCAGTGTCCTCATCTAAAGTAGAGTTGGTACTGTCTTATGTCAAACTGATGATAGTTATTAGAAAAAAGATCTAGAGCAGTGGTTCTTAACCTGTGGGTCATGCCCCTTTAGGGGTTGAGCGACCCTTTCATGAGGGTCGCCTAAGACTATCAAAAAACAAATATTTACATTATGATTCATAACAGTAGCAAAATTATAGTCATGGAGTAGCAACAAAGTGATTTTATAGTTGGCACACATAACATGGGAAACTGTATTAAAGGGTTGCAGCACAGCATTAGGAAGACTGGGAACCACTGATCTAGAGCCTTCTACAGAAATGGCATCCGCTGCTCCAAACACTGCTTCGCCCCTCTGTGCAAGTGTCAGTCCAGCCACTGCCTCCAGTGTGCCCTCCCAGCTAAGTGACAATTGAGTCCCTATAGTCAGGGAGTGTGACTGGCCCTCCTTTGCCTGGGGAGAGCTTTCCTCACCGAAGGTTGGATCCGCTGCCTTGAGCTTTGACAGGCACCCCTCAATGCCACCAAGACTCTTGTCATTGGTCCACTTGACATACTGGAATGAGAAAAGCAAATCAAGTCTGTCTTCTCGGCCCTTAGATCATATCAGTGAACGGATCTAAACTCAGATTTTTTTTGGCCAAGAGTGCTGGCGATCAAACTTGGGGTCTCACACAAGCTCTAATATGGAAGGAGTCCCAGACCTGAGTTCTTTTTCTTTCTAGAACACCGAGTGCTTTCTGGACCCTAATTCAAAACAGGTATTACTTAATTGGTCTTGGAGGATGACACCCCCTAGGGCTGGGAATGCTCCCTGCCAGAAAAGAACTGTGGAAAAGTAGGTCCTTCCCAAGAGATGAGATGTAGCATGTCCTCTTCTTATGCACTAAGAAGATCCCTGGACTCACACATTCCTGTTTCATTTCTCTCAGAAATGACCACAGTCGACCTGGTATGGTGGCTCACATGCATAATCCCGGAGACTGAGTGGGAAGGCTTGCTGTAAGTTTGAGGCCAGTGTGAAACCCAAACAAACTGAAAGGCCAGTGCTCATTACAGTTAGAGATGGGAAGGCTAGAAGATGGGAAGGACGGCTTTTGCTTTCTGCCTGTGCCTTCAGACCCAGGTAACCTTGGCTCTGCCCTCTGACCTCCTGGATGACCTTTGACTCAAGTCAGTTCAATTCCATTATCCCATCTGGAAAAAAAAAAAAAAGCTACTTGGACCTTCCTTCTGAGACCCTATTCTCTTTCTCATAAGCCCCAACTCCCCAAGCTATAGGATTCTTCACTGGTGTGGCAGTTCATGGGAATGGGTGGAAAGTCTTGTTTGTGCCAGCCAATGAGAGGTGAGCCTCAGAACTGGACCCCTTGCCTTTCCTGGCAGAGCCCACAGCAAACCCTCAGCAGGCCACAGAGGGACACCTGTCTCCACATTTTCAGGCCCCTCTAGGGCATCCATTGCTGTCCTCCCTTTGAACTGGGAACCTTGAGGATAGGGCTGCCAGGGCCAGCAAGAGACACTTCCCATGCTGTTGGACTTGTGAAGCAAAGGACAGCTCTTCACCGTGGTGGGATTTACAGACCATTCACCATTAGAAAGCCCTCCTGAGAACTCTTCATGGAGGACCACGAGTCTCTTGGCCGGCATACCTGGGTCAAGGTGGCATCAAACAGCTTGCAGGCTTCATTGCTTGTGGTTGAGAGTGGGAGGCCAGCATCCTTCCACGCCTACACAACAGGAAAGGAATACAAGGGTTTGACTGGTAGGAGCCCCCAGACCCTAGGTTACCACTCTGTAAAATATGCCAGGGGGGCCAATGAGTCGAATTCCAAGTATCAGCCCCAAGGTAGACAGCAAATGGGAAAGCCATTATCGGGAGTGGCAGCAAGCCTTGCCCCGGGTGGAGGAGGTCAGTGTTAGAAAGTGCGACTTCGGGGATGTTTGGCTTGTGACCTGGTTAGCAAGGTGTGAACTGCCTGCCAACACCTAGCAGCTCCTCAGATATTGCATGGGAGGAGTAGGACCAAGCCTGCAGTTGGAAAACCTTCAGATTACAATAGCTGCCCTCGGTGACCTGACACAGAGTGCACGGCTGAAATGTCTCCCTTGGGTGTTCGACTTGTCCTTCAGTCCTGGTGAGGATAAGGCTGCACCTTCCAGGACAAGTCCACTGGCTGCTCCGACCTTCATCTTCCTCATCTGAAAAATGGGCTCAAGGTCCAGGCCCGGGGCGCGGGGGGCGGGGCACAATGAACGGTTCCTGGAGCCAAGCCCAGTGCACAAGCTTTCACTAGCGTCCCTGACTGGGAACCACTTCGGAGTCCCATCCACACAGAGCACTCAGACCAGGTTCTCTGCCTGACTCCCGGGCGACCGGCAGGTTGGATCCCGACTGTTCAGCACGGGGCCAACTCCCGGACGAGGAGGACCCAGCCGAAGGGGTGCACCGTACCTGGCAGTCTCGCAGTGACATTGTGGCTTCGGTCTTCAGAGTGAGCGCCACTGGTCAAGGTTCTTGGCAGTCTGGGAGGCCTCCGGAGGAGGTGAGGATGTTATTTTTTGCGGAAGGGGGCGGGGCGAGGGCGGGCGCGCTATCCGGATCGCTCACTGGTGGTTTGGGACGCACGTGCCCAGCTCAGGGCTCGGACCTGCCCGCCCCCTGAAGTAGGGTGGGTGTGGATAGGAGAAAGGGTGGGGGCGAGGGAGTTGGGAGGACACAGCTGGGCGCCTTGGCTGTATTCCAAGCTGGGGTGCTCCAAACTAGCCTGGCAGTTGCAGCCCCTGCTCCCGAACCCCACCTGAGTAGCGGTGCCCAGCTTAGGTTTGAGTTCAAATGTTCACCTTGCACATCCGATGGCGCGTGTGCCCGCGGTCCAGCCTCTCCTGGCCTGAGCCTCCTTCGCTCGGCCAGAGAGACATGGGGGGGAGGTGTCCCTGGAGCCTCATGCATCTTAGTACGGAGCTGTACCACTGAGCTACATTCCCCCAATTCCGGCCCCTCCTCTCCCTCTCCCCCCAGTTTTGAGTTAGGAGCTCACTAGATTGCCCAGGCTGATCTTGAACTTTCAGTCCTCTTGCCTGGAGTTGTCAGCATTACAGATCTATCCCACCAGGCTTGGCTGTCACTTGCGTGTTCTAGGTAGCACTCCTCTACTTGCCTAGCTTCAGGCACTCACAGCTCAGTTTTGGGCTAATCCCTCATTTGACAAGCTTCACCAAACACTCTCTGCTGCCTTGGGACATTTCCCTTTTTCTGGGGCTTGGGAGTATAATACAGCTCCCCTTCCTCCCTGTAGGAGCTCCCAGACATTTTTGTGGGAGTCAGGTGAGCAGTGAGGGTGCAGGCGAAGATCCTGTCTTTGTTTAGAATGTTGGTATTTCATTTGTCTCAGACTTTCTGTGTTACCGTTCACTTTCAGAAATACATTAAAATACTGTTTTATGTAAGGACCTGGTCTCACTATGTAGACAAGGCTGGCTTTGGACTCACAGAGATCCACCTACCTCTGCATCCAGAGTGCTGGGGCTAAAGTGATGTGTCATCGTGACTGGAATCTATACCATTCTTAACAGCAAACATGGGTGGAGAAAAGTCTAAAGTCTTTGGATTTGACACAGCATTTTCATTGCTCTCACTGCTAACAAAATAGATCAGTTGGACTTCACTAAATTAACATATTTTTCTGAATAAAAGGACACAGTAGGCAAAGAAAGGATAAACGGTAGAATGGGAGAAAATACTTGCAAATCATATATTAGATAAGGATCTAGTATCCAGAGTCTACGGAATATTTCTTTGTGTGTGTGTGAACCAATATGTTTATTGGGGGTTGTGCAAAGGAATATGAGTGAGAGGTTACTTATAGAAGCAAAAATGACTCAAAGGTTGCTCAAAAAGCCATGGATGACAGCTCATGAAAAACTGGGGATTTCAGTGTACTGCACAACACGAAGGCAGCTTGACAAGCTGGAGAATTTCTTCCAGGCAGCTTACGTGGTCTGAGTGTCTTCCAAAAAGTGCCACTGCTCTTTGCTTCTTCCAGGCAGTTCAGCCGTCTCTGCTCACTCCAGACAGCTTGGCTGATCCTCCTTCAGGCACTTAGACTATTCTGAGAGCATCCCTCAGCCTTTACGCTTATACTTTGCTTATGGATGGAGGGTTCTAATGAATCCGGTCAGTTGCAGGGACTTCATAAAGCTACTGAGCGGTTTACTCTAAGTAACCTGAGTTTCCTTGAAGGATGGAATATTTCACACACACACACACACACACACACACACACTCACTCACACCAAATCCTGTGTCTTAAAGCAGGAGAGATGATGGCTCAATAGTTAACAGCACTTACTGCTCTTGCAGAAGACCTGGGCGTGGTTCCCAAGCACTCAAAACTGTCTAATCCTAGCCAGGGGATGGTTGTGGCAGTTTCGGTTTATGATATGTAAACATGGTTCTGTTTTAATCCCAGGTGTGGGACTGATTCAGATTGTCCACAGCAGCAAACAATTTGAGCGGGCTCTGAGAGGGCATCTTTGCCAGGACAGATGGCTGGAGGCCATGGTGGGGGAGGGTAAGAGACAACCTCCAGTGTTGGTGGGGTTTTCTTTTGGGGTAAGAAGATATTTGGCTGCAAACCCTTGACTATGTACTGACCACCATGTAGCTTTTACCCTTCTGAGTGGGTACCCTTGCTTTGTGTGATTATTACTTCATTCCAGACACTGTCTTGATGAATTTTGTGGCTTTTGTGGCCCATCCCCTTGAATCTTGCATCTGAGCTGAATTCTCTTCCCTTCTCACTTTCCACACTCTGGTGTGTCGACCAGAGTCATCATTTTGGAGAGGAATCTGGGGGCTGTGGAGCTGGAGTGGTTCAGAATTGCAGGTCATCTGGGTTCCAGTCCTGCACAACCAGGAGACCCCCCCCCAAATGCCATGACGAAGCCAAGGGGTTGGGGGAGGTGGCTCAGTGGGAAGGGTGCTCGCTGCCAAGCCAGATACCCTGAGGTTAGCTCCTAGAATTTACCTCCGGCAAGCTGTCCTCTGATCCACAGGTACATGTAGTTGCCTGCCCCTCCCCCACAAAATATATGTTAAACAAGTTTTAAGGGGGAGGGGATCAAAGAAGCCTCTAAGGAGGCCAGTGAGAGCCTGGGTCTCTCTTGCGTTCTTCAGGCACAGAGGGTGAAGAGGCATCAGAGGGTGTCTTTCAGACCACCGGAGATCCAAATATGATGTGGGTGTCCCCCTGCCGAATCCCCATTAAATAGTAGGAACTTCCTGAGCCCCTCAGGCCTGCACCTCTGGGCCCACAAGCTGGTATCTAATGGGCGACATAGCTCTAAGGCATGAGCAGAAGCAGGGCTGTGGTAGGAAGGACACTCCCAGTAGGTCATAGTACAAAGGGTGTACATGTTTACTCTAGCCTTGATGTAGCCTTGACCATGAGGGTAGGCTAGCCCAAACTCTGCAAACCCAGGGCTGAAGAACGGCTAGGAAAATTCTGGTTAATTGAGGGACCCCAGGTGAGAAGGGGACCCTTGAAAAGTCCAAAAACCAAAGTTCTCAGGGAAGAGCCAGGTTCAGGGATGTTCGATCCAATGGCATCAGTATCACGGGTGCACCAAGAAGTGCCTTCCTGCCCTGCCCCCCCCCCAATTCATTTCCACATTGGTGGGCAGAGATGACTTGAGGAACCAGCAAAATTCAGAGCGGGAGCAAGAAGAGGTTAAGGTTTTAAGTCAGACTTTTATTATTTATTACCTGTCAGTTACTGGAAGAAAAAAAAATATCAAGCACTTTTAATCTAGGGCTCAAAGTTTTAAGTCTTACATTCTGGAGGCTGAAAGTCCAAGAATAGAGCAATAGCATGGTCAAGGTCTTGGTGAGGACCTATTCCAGATTTCCAGATGGCCACGGAGAGTGAGACAGGAGGAATCTCTCTCTCTCTCTCTTTTTGTTTTTTTATGAGACCACCAACCTCATCATGCAGCCCCTTCAGTCGATCAAAAGACACAGCTCTCACTTCAAAGGGAATAATAGATAGTTTACTCTTGAGCCAAATATGCATGACCATTACCCAAAATACAGACTGTATTTCGGTTGTCCCCAGAAGACATGTTCTTCTGTGGATGTGGCTACCTGAAATTATACTAGTTACAAAACAAAGAAAGTCATAAATCAAGGCATTTACTGAAAACATTAGTGGGGGCCCAGGTAGGTGGGTTTACAGCAAAACGGGAATTTTGCTATAGGTTTCAGATTCCACCTTATCACATTCTTAACTTTTGGATTGATGGAAGCAAGTGGTCTAATAAGAGTACATTTTAGGGCTGGGGAGATGGCTTAGAAGATTAAAAGCACTCAAAGGTCCTGAATTCAATTCCCAGCACCCACATGGTGGCTCACAACCATCTATAATGAGATCTGGTGCCCTCTTCTGGCCTGCAGGCACACATGCAGGCAGGATATTGTATAAATAATAAATCTTTTTTTTTCTTTTTTTTTTTAAGAATACATTTTAAAGGTTTGGAAGAACATTAAGTCAAACAGGAACAGGCAACACAGGGGTTTCAAAGGGGCTTTAAAATAGCTCAAGATAATTTGGCGCTCACCAACATTTTAGTTCTCCATTAACTACCAAGTCCAGTCATTTGGCCTTACAGAATCTCTCTGTGTGCAGCTGGGGGCATGCAGAAGCTAAAGGTCAACATTGGGTGTCTCATTCAGTCACTTCCCACTTTGGGTTTTATTATTATTATTATTATTATTATTATTATTATTATTATTTTGAGACAGTCTCTCACTGAACCTGGGCTCAGTGATTCAACTAGTCTAGCTGAACCAGCAACCCTGCCCCTAAATCCTCTCTCTGCCTCCACAGCCATGCTAGGATGGCTTATGTAGGTGCTGGCGATGGCACTCGGGTCCTTGAGCTTTCACACAGGCCCCGACCTTGCAGAGTCTTCAACAGACTATGGCAGTGGCTCTCAACACGTGGGTTACAAAGCCTTTGGGCTCGCATATCAGCTAGTTACATTGCGATTCATAACAGTAGCAAAATGACAGCTATGAAATAGCAGCGAAATAATTTTATTTCAACATGAGGAACTGTATTAAAAGGTTGCAGCATTAGGAAGGTTAACAGCCACTGGTCTGTGGTCTGTGTAGCTTTTCTGTTTTATTAGAAAAGCAGTTTACAGCATTCAAGACCTAAGGACATTCTGCATACCACCACACTGGTAGTGACTAGGGTGTGAGCCTTAAGACCTTAAGAGGACAGAGACATTTAGCCCACGACACCTCTAAAGACCAAATTCAGATCAGGATCACCCAGTGGAAGCTGATAAGCTATGGCTTCCCAGCATGTCTAGCCAGGCAGCATGTCTACAGGTCAAGCAGCTGAGCCCTCTGACACAGATTTCGCCAGCATGCAACCAAAAGAGCAGTAGTGTCACCCTTTGTCAAGGCTTTGTGGTGGCCTGCAGCTAGGCAGTGACACAGGCCCATGTTTGGACAAGCCCATACCTGCATCACTGCTACAAAGTTGCTGTCTTGAAATTCTTATTAATTTTTGAACAAGAAATCTCGCAAGCTCAGTTCACACAGGACCCAACAATTGTGCATCTGGTTTTGCTGCCAGGCAAAAGCCTGATGAAGAAGCGTGCTCCTTTGCCACAACCCACATTCAATCAAGGTCATCTACGCCTAGGCTGCCCTTCCGCAAGGGCTCTCTCTCTCTTCTAGACCTCTCCTGACTGGCCTCCCTTTTTTACATCCTTTCTACTTATGGTCTATTTCCCAAGCAGGAGGGTGATGCCAGCAAAACAGGAATCAAAACAGAGCCAGGCAGTGGTGGTGTGCACCTTTGATCTCAGCACTTGGGAGGCAGAGGCAGGGAGGTCTCTGGGAGTTCAAGGCTAGCCTCGTCTACAGAGCAAGTTCTAGGACATCCAAAGCTACATAGAGAAACCCTGTCTCAAAACATACACACACACACACACACACACACACACACACACAGAGGTCCCTTCCCTACTCAGAGCCCTAAGACAGACACTTGTGTGGCCATGCCTTCCAGCTCACTCTGTTACCTGTTTGCCCCTTTCTTCCAGACTCACTGTCACCTTTGTCCTGCCTCCTTCTTTCCGGAAGTGCCTTTGTAATGCTGTCCTGGAGCTGTTTGTGAAGCCTGTTCCCTCACAGCCAGCTGCCTTGAAAGGCACCTCCTCAGACAGTCCCCTCGATTCTGCATACTCTCCACCTTAATTTCCTTCACACTACTCCTCACATCTGAAATCAATCACATTGTGTTGTGGCCTTTACTATTTTAAAATTCCAGATCTTGCTTTATTCAAGTCTATAGTGCTAGCGAATTTACGTCTTATGGTTTGGTTATTACACAAACTGCATTTTAGATTTAAAAATAGTGTGGTTTTTTGTTTTGTTTTGTTTTTTTACCAGATTTATTTATTTCATTTTTTTGCGCAAGTGTTTTGTCTGCAGGTGTGTGTATACACCATGTGTCTGCTTAGTTAAGTTTATGGAGGTCAGAAGAGGGCATCCGATCCCCTAGAACAGGAATTGTTGCTCTGTTGTTGAATTTTGGTATTAAAACTAGTATTTATTTGATTTTTTTAAAAAAACACTTACCCTAAGTGTTGCTTCTGCACTATTCAACGGGCCATTGTTTAACCATTAAGCGTCTAACTTACTGTGAAGGTGTGGACTGCTTGCAATCCCAGAACTGGGGAAGTGGAGTCAGGAGGATCCTGGGCCTTTCTTACCAGCCAGCCTAGCCAAACTGGTGAGCTCCAGGCCAATGAGGACCCTTCCTCGAAGGAGAGATGGTGTTCCTGAGCTCGGCATTCAAGATTGTCCTCACATTTGCACCTGAACATGCGTACACTTGTACATGCCCTTAGTAAAAACAAAAAAAAAAAAATCCAAAATACAGGGGTTAGAGAGACAGCTCATCAGTTAGGAACACTTGTTCCTACAGAGGACCAAGGTTTGATTTTCAGCACCAACATGGTGGCTCACAACCTTCTGAAAACCAAGTGTTGTTGGTGGGCAAACAACACTAACGAATTTCAGTTTCCACTCATCCCTAAGGCAGTTCGGCCCGGTGTGCATCACTCTTCTTAGGAAGCAACAAGACTCCAGTAACCTTCCCTTTCCTAAACCACATAGTTATTTTTAGTTAGGTGTGGTAATGCACTCCTGTGATCCTAACATGGAGACGGCTAAGTCAGAAGGATCTCCGGTTGGTTCCCGGGAAAACACTGTCTAAAACAAGCAAGCAAGCAAGCAAGCAAGCAAGCAAGCAAGCAAGCAAGCAAATAAGTAAGCTATACATTTAAAAGAGGAGGGAAGAAAAATGAGTCTGGACTGGGCTGAGGCGCTGGCAAGGCCCTACTGATTTTATTATTTTGGAACCGGTTTTCCCGTGGGAGAGGAATTCCTGCTGAGAAGCTTTCTTGGTGTGTCCAGCTTTAAAAAGAAGAAAAGAGCTGGGGGTGGGGAACCGGATTAACCTCATTTAGCAAGCCATGATCCTAGAGCCTGCACCAGTGTGGGAAGAAAGAGGTGGAGGGAGCGGTCTCAAGCCCAGCTGCTGCCCAGAGCAGAGTGACCTGCCTTTCTGGAGATGCTGCTTAATGCTCAATGCCCTTCGACAGCCCTCCTTCGGGCTGCTCCTCGGTCCTGAGCCTCCCGGAGACCCACTTCCCCTGGAAACCCACTGTTCTGTGACTTCTCACGCCACAGTGTTCTATGATTCTCCTTGGTCCTGAGACCCTTGAGGACCCGGAGACCCCACTGTTCCTAGAAACTCACTGCCCTTTGGGACCCACCGCTCCTGGGAACACACTGTCCCTGAAACTCCCTAGCGCTGGAAACCCACTGCCCGTGGGAACCCACATGCCGGGTGGACAGCTTTATTCCAGAGTGGCGGGGCACGCTGCCCCTGCCCCGAGGCCCGCTGCGCGCCCAGCCCAGCCCCGCCCGGTGCCCTCGCGGCCAGGCCCAGCGTCACAGCCGTTGAGGCCCGCGGCCCCCGCAGCTCCTGGGGGGGAGCCATGTGGCCAGGCCCCGCGCTGCTGCTCCTGGGCCTGGGCCTGGGTCTGGGCAGCCAGCCGCCATCCCTCGGCCCTCGCGGACTGCTCAGGTGCGCCCCGGGGTTGGGGCAGGACGAGGAGAGCAGCGTCGGGGGTGATGGCACCGGTGGCCCGTCCCCGCGCACAGCCCCGCGCCGCGCCCTCCCTACGCTGCCCCGTAGATGTCCCTCGGGCACAGCCACGAGGGTCCTCCTGAAAGTCAACTCCTCGGACCCCGCAGATACCACGGCTACGGCGTCTTGCCAGACGGCCACCTGTACCATGAAGCCGGTGAAGATCAACAGGAACCACCAGAACGCTCCCCTTACCCTGAGCAGGAAGGAGGAAGTCACCCTCAAGGTCACTATGTCCTGGGACTGCCCAGGAGCCATGGATGTTAGCAAGCGCTGGCTCTACTTTTCAGTGGCTTCTGTGAACGACACACCCGATTGGAACCGACCTGTGCTCCTGCCTCAGGTACGGGAGACTAATTTTTCCTCCATCCACATCCCCAAATCTGCCCTGCCTTATGGAGTATATGTGTTTAACTTCACGCTGTCCATCATCAGGTGTGACCCCACCTTGCCCCCGCTGACAAGCTCGGATAGCATCTACATTTGGGTTAAAAAACGCTCCCTGGAGGCTATTCTTTCTGGAGCGGCCAACATGACTGTGAATTTCTCTGATGAACTGATTCTGAATGGAAGCATGTCCCATGACCCAGAGGCAGACATTCCCACAGAGGGACTCCAGTTTTTTTGGTACTGTACCACAAATCCAAGACACTATGGTGGCAACTTCACATTAGTAACCAACCAGGATGTCTGTCACCCAGAGCAGGATGCGCTGGATTGGCCTTGGGCAATGGGCTCTGTACTGACCATTCTGCCAGAAACTCTTAGGGGCGATGATGTGTATTACTTCAGAATGGTGGTACGGAAACAAAACAGAATTGCATATGCCGATAAAACTGTACGGGTACTCAAAGGACCTCAACCTAAGGCTATAATTTTATGCATTGAAAATTGTGAGCCCACTTTAGTTGTATCAGATAGATTTTCTCTGTTTCTGGATTGTACAGGCTGTGCCAGCCAGGATTTCTATAGCTGGTCCATTTTGTCTCAATCGGGTCATGAAGTGATGTTTGACTGGGCAGGGCAAGCTGTCACCAGGAGGAACGGGGCTTATTTGTCTATAAAAGCTTTTGCCTTTAGGAATTTTTTGGAAAGTGGGTTTTGGGTTTCTCTGCATCTAATTTCTTGGAGTGGTGTGACCATGACTTTGAGACATCCTTTTGTCATTAACCATGGCCCTCAAATTGGCAAGTGCACGATTAATCCAGCGAAAGGGATTTCGATGGTTACTAAATTTGTTGTTGAGTGTAGTGATTTTAAGGATAAGAACCTCCCCCTTAAGTATAAAATAATAGTAGCTGATTTGGACAGCACTGGAGAAATCAGTTCAGTGGAGGAGAATACGCTGGGGACTATCGCGTATTTAGGGACACAGTCTACAACACCTGCCTTCTTTCTCCCTGTGGGGATGGTGGCAAATCGCTACAATGTGAGGCTGTATGCCCAGGTCTATGACTCACTAGGGTCCTTCTCTCAAGTGACTTTGCAAGCCACTGTACAGATGCCAACTGTCAGGGACTCTTCAAAGGACGTTTTACAACAGCTGCTCAGCTTCACCATGGATCCAGGGTCACCACTGTCTGCTTCTCTTCAAAAGCAGGACTGGTTACCCATGGGCTACTCACTCTACGTGGTGGCTTCCGTCTTGAATAGCATAGAAAGGGAGCTCAAATTCCAACGCGACAGAACCCATCTCCTGGAGCGCCTCCTCGGCCAGTCTTTTGTGCCGTCTATGAGCACGCTGGATGAAATTTGCCAGGTGGTAATGGTGATTACCAAACTAACACAGAATGTCTCCGACTTCGGCCAAGTGGTTTTAACGGATGCCACGTTACGGCTGTGGCAAGCAAACCAAGCCCTGCAAGCACACCAACACAAAATCAAACACTCTCACTCCCGGCAGATTGAAATCGTGGCGGCTGGCATCCTAAGCGGCCTGTCTAACATTCTTAAGTGGATTAACCCCTACAGTGTGTTCCAAGATCCCTTCTTTGTAGTAGAATCTCTCTCAGACACAATCCTGGCTAACAAGGTGCCGGGTAGCAAAATCACAGAACTAAGGACCAGCAGCTTCAAAATGTATGTGGAGAAAGTTGAAAACTGGGATGTTTTTAAGACCTTCAGAAATGAGACACGCTGCCCAAACTGCCTCCAATCGACACTGAACACAAGCAGGGTTCCCGGGCTACCTTCAAAGGCTCCAGTTTCTATTATGTTCTGTGAGTTCACAGATGACCCCTTTCCTTGGCTGACTTACCCGGAAAACATTTCTGCAGATGTGGTTGGGTTCAGGATGACAGGAGCCACAGATAATGACGGCACCATAGAGATCACACCCGATGTAGCAGAAGTGTATCTGGTCAGAAAAGATTTGACCATTTCCAGTTTTAGCCTTATGGTGGGACCAGGCATGGAAAGTGCTGGGTTCTCAAAGATGACAACAGGTGGAATTAGTTTTGAGGTGGACAGCAGAGGGATTGGGGAGGTAATGGTCCATGTTGTCACAGACGTGACAGTGTTGTTCAAGGCCTTGGTATATGCAGGCAGTCAGATCACCCCCACCAATCTGGTGGCCATTTTCCTCGTACCTCATGACATCCCTCCCATTGCCACATGGAGGGGCCCGTTTGACCCAACCTGCCCAGTCAAGGAGGCCCGTGTGGTTTGTCTGCCATCATCCATGCTTCGAATCATAGCTCAGCACAGCCGTTCATTCAGGTATAACATATCTGTGATCCTACAGGCACCTCGTTTTGTCTTCAAGCCTACTAACAAGTTGGTGAGAATTTCTCTGTTCACGGTTCACTGTTTGGATATGGATGGGATCCAGAGTGACTGGCGAGGAGGCACCTGCGTGTTGGGTGAGAAGACCACATGGGAAAAAGTTCACTGTGTCTGCAGGAGCGTGGCACAGAGCCGGCGGCAGCTGACCTCTGTCAAGCTGGCCTACCCTCACCTACAGACCCGCTTTGTGACTGCTAAGGTGATCATGATCCCCAACCCTGTGGATCTGCAGCCAAAGATCATTAGCAACCTTAACAAAAACCCTGCGGCCTTCCTGGTTGTGCTTTTCATTATGGTTCTGTATGTTATTCTGGCTCTCTGGGCCTTGCACAGGGATGCGATGGATCAGTATCTCCGGGACCCTGTGGTAATACTGACCGATAATGATCCTTTTGATAACATATGCTACCTGATAACCATCTTTACTGGGAGTCGTTGGGGGTCCAGCACCAGAGCCAATGTCTTTATCCAGCTTATGGGAACAGAGAGTACCAGTGATGTGCACTGTTTAAGCCATCCATATTTTAGAACTCTCTCCCGAGGAAGCATCAACACTTTCCTCCTAACAACAAAAAATGACTTAGGGGACATCAATTCCATTCACGTGTGGCATGACAATGAGGGCAAAGCGCCTAGCTGGTACTTAAGCCGAATCAAAGTAGAAAATCTCTTCAGCAGACGCAGCTGGCTGTTTATGTGCCGGAGGTGGCTCTCTGTGGACACCAGTTTGGATGCAACATTTTCCATCACCAACCTGGATGAGCCTCTAAGGAAGAGAGACTTCTTCCTGATTGACTTGAGTCATAAGCTTGAGAAAACCCACATGTGGTTCTCCATTTTCACCGACGTGGTCCCCAAACCATTCAACAGGCTCCAGAGGCTGTCCTGCTGCTTGGCCGTATTGTTAAGCTCTCTCGTTTGTAATATCATGTTTTTAAATCTGAACAGAAAAGAGCAAACTGAGTCCAGACAGGGGCTTATCATCAAGTCAGGAATCGAAAGTGTCTTAATCACAATCCCCGTGCAATTATTGATAACCTTTTTCTTCACCTATTCCCAGAAGGAAGCTCAAGTGAATCTAGATGAAGTGGCACCTCAGGAGCATCCACTGATGTCAGAGGAGAGTCTGTTCTGGAGAGAGAGATTGAACAAATGGCATGAGTATGAAATGAAAGCTCTCCCCAGTGAAGCTTCCAAGTCCACCTCTGCTTCCAGGGGAGAGCTTTTAAAGATCACCTTCAGAACCTCACAGAAGAGTAAGAAAGCAGGCAGCAAAGTCCTGGATACCCAGAGGTCCAATAAAAACTTCAGTAACAATAACCTAGAAGACACTGAAGATATCCTTTCAAAAGCCTCCTCTACCCAACTAGATATCACTCAGCCCATTAAAAATAAGACCCAGATTATCCCGCCCAGCTGGTGTGTTTATATAGCCTGGTTTTTGGTGTTTGCCACTTCTGGCATATCATCATTCTTTATCGTATTTTATGGCTTGGCTTATGGCTATGAAGAGTCAGTAGAGTGGTTCATTGCATCTTTCTGTTCTTTATGTCAGTCTGTGTTCATCGTACAACCGTGCAAGATTCTACTGAGGTCAGGCATCAGGACAAAAAACCCCAAGTACTGTAAGAACCTCCCATGGTCCAGCAAGTACCATTATACAGAAATCAGGCTGCAGGAGACAAGGATGACGCTGGAAGAGATGCAGCAGCTCCATGAGGATATGGACTACATCCGAGGCTTGAGCATATACCAGCCCATCACCCTGGACAAACTCCAAATACTCAAGAGGAAGAAGAGGATCAGGAGGCGGTCCCTCTTGTTCTTGAGCTACCTCATGACGCACTTCATATTTCTGACCCTTCTCCTGCTACTCATCGTCTCACTGCACCATAATGACAGCTTCTACTATAACCGCTTCATTCGCCAACGGTTCTCCGTGGACCTTGCCACAGTGGTGAAGCTGCGAGATATCTACACATGGCTCAGCAGTGTGTTCCTGCCTTTGCTACACAATGACCTGGACCCAACGTTCCTCCCGGACAGCTCATCCAAGATCCTTGGCCTTCCACTCATGAGGCAAGTGAGGGCCAAACCTAGCAACGAAACATGTCTGTTGGCCAAGAAGTTTGGGCAGAGCAGCATTGCAGGAGAAATCCATTGTCACCCACACTATGGCATTGACCCAGAAGACACGCATCAGTATTCCAGTGCTTGGAATGAGGCTGGCAAGCCATCCGCATACGACACCAGCAACGGGTTTACTTATAAGCCTCCAGGGAAGAAGTGGGTGTATTATTCCTATGGAACACTAAACACATATGGATCTGGAGGGTATGTCTTCTACTTCTTTCCAAAACGACAGATGTTGAATTCCACGCTGAGGCTCACGGAGCTCGAGGGAAAGAACTGGCTCGATGAGATGACGTGGGCTGTGATTGTGGAACTCACCACCCTGAATCCAGACGCCAGTCTGATGTGCACTGTTTCAGTTGTATTCGAGGTCTCTCCCTTGGGGGTGGTCAACTCCAGCCTCTCTGTCTACGCCTTCTCACTGGCTGATTTCAGCAGAGGGACATCGGCAAAGATCTACCTGTACGCAGCCATTCTCATGTTCTTCTGTGCCTACATCGTGGATGAGGGCTACATCATCATGCGAGAAAAAGCCTCCTATTTGAGGAGCGTGTACAACTTGCTCAACCTGTCTCTGAAGTGCACCTTCAGTCTGTGGGCAGTGTTGTTCTTGCAGAAGCACCTCCTGGCCACCAGCATGGTCTGGCTTTACCTGAATGACCCTGAAGCCTTCATCCCCTTCCATGCTGTTTCTCGGCTTGATCACTTCATGAAGATCAGCTTGGCTTTCCTGCTGTTTCTGACCATCCTGAAGACACTCAGGTATTCCAGGTTCTTCTATGATGTGCGCCTGGCTCAGAAGGCCATCCTGGCTGCCCTTCCTGGCATCTGCCACATGGCTTTGGTGGTATCTGTGTATTCCTTCATGTATGTGGCCTTTGGGTACCTAGTGTTCGGACAGCACGAATGGAATTACAGCAACATGATTCATGCCACCCAAACCATCTTCTCCTACTGTGTATCAGCCTTTCAGAACACTGAATTTTCCAGCAACAAGGTTCTTGGGGTCCTATTTCTGTCATCCTTTATGTTGATGATGATTTGTATCTTCATCAACTTGTTTCAGGCAGTAATTCTGTCTGCCTATGACGAGATGAAGCAGCATGTGTATGAGGAGCCATCTGATGAGGCAGAGGCCATAACCTATCTGTGTGACAAGATAAGATCTGGGTTCGACTTTCTCACCTTCAGATCTAGGGACAGGGACCAATCCGACTTCTTCATCGACATGCTGTATGGGCAGCCGGAGAAGAACAATCGCCGTTTACTGGGCCTGAAGACCAGAAACATCAATGGGAAGAAAAGGATTTATCTTGTTGTCTGACTGGTGATGGTCAGAAGGGCCAGCAGCAACAGTGGTCCCCAAACATGACCTATGTTTGTCAGGAGGACTAAAGGATGCTTGATGGCTTGGTCACCCCCCCACACACACACACATCTGAAGCATCCCCACTCTGGACCCTGCTCTTAGGAACAAGAACATACGAACAGTGGGAAATATTGGGGGACAGAAGGTGGAATTCCCTCTGGACGGGGGTCTGTGACTCCTGGTTCGGTGGCAGTACTCCTTTCGTGGCAGCCTGCAGCGGTGGGGAGGAGTGGCAGCCGCTCATTTTCGAGACCCAACCTCAAGGGAAAGAGCTGGTCAGATCCCATCATGGATTCAGCCACAGCCCAGCAGCCTTTAAAGCAGAAGCAGGCTGGACAACCCTGCTTGTTGGGAGTCTGTAAAGGGAGTCTCCTTTATAGACTGGGCCCTGGGAAGCCTCTCCTCTGGCAGGGCAGGGCTAGTGGGGGTCTGTGGGGAGTTTCAGGACAGGCTTTAGAGTTTGATAACGCAGAGATGAGAGCGGGGGACAGGGATCTGAAGCTTCCCTCTCAACTCCCTCAGGCCACGCATCTCCAGTCTACCTGGTAACATTTTCCGACCAAGAAACACAGCCTGTCAACCAAAGTGCACAGAGGTCCGTGTTGAAATACAGTATACATTCTACGTACTGAATGCAACAATGTGTCTGATTAGTCGGGCACCCGGTTATTATATTTATGATTATCTTCACGGATTATTGAGGAGCAAGGAAACGTGGTTTACTGTTCAAGAAGAACAAGGGCTAACAGTGTAATGCTGTTACTCAGAAGCATGTACCCTTATGTTGATGCCACTTTAAGTTTTATATGAATTAAAGTTGAGATTTCTTCTATGACCTGTGCAGTGATTTCTGTGTAAGAGATCAAGACATAGCCGTGAAGGCCAGAAACGTATCTTCAAAGCTCAGGGCCAGGAAAGGAAAACATACAAATGAGGTTATGGCTGCACTATCCTCACAGGAGTGTCCCATCATAACCTTTTTCTTTTTTTAAGAGATTTATTTTTAAAATTCATCTTTTTTTTTTTTTTTTTTTTTTTTTCAAGACAGGGTTTCTCTTTGTGTATCCCTGGCTATCCCGGGACTCTCTGTAGACCAGGCTGGCCTCAAGCTCAGAGATCTGCCCGAGTGCTGGGACTAAAGGCATGTGCTATCACTGCTTGACTTTGTGATAATATTTTAAGACTCACTTGCACAACATACTTTTGGACAATACTTACTCACTTGCACAATACTTTTTTGGAAACAGGACCTCACTATATATCCCTGGTTGGTCTGGAACTCATTATATAGATGAGGGTAGCACTGAATTCATAGTGATCTGTCTGGCTCTGCTTCTCTAGTGCTGGGATTAAAGGCTTGTATCACCATATTCAGTTTTATTTTAAAATTTGTTTTTGGACAATTGCATGCAAGTATACACTATATCTTGAATCTATCCACTCCAACCATTCCCTCTTCCTCCTTCTGTACTCCCACAACACTTCCTTTTCCCATCTCCATGCCAGCACTTCCTCCTCCTCCTTCATCTAGAGTCTTTTCTGCAAGTATATGGGTTTAGGACTATGACCAATCAATCTATCAGTGGCCACAACCCCAAAGAAATGATCCTTTCCCCCAATACCCATAAGTTGGCAATAATGAGTCCCTCAGCCATCCATGCTGGAGGGTTACCTGGCTTGGTCTTCTTGTTTATTTTTTTCGTTTTGTGTTTGTTTGTTTTGTTTTTCGAGACAGGGTTTCTCTGTGTAGCCTTGGCTGTCCTGGACTCACTTGTAGACCAGGCTGGTCTCAAATTCAGAGATCCACCTGCTTCTGCCTCCCAGAGTGCTGGGATTACAGGCGTGTGCCACCGCACCAGGCTCTGGCTTGGTCTTATTACGTAGGTACAGGTAACCACATCTGCTGTGAACTCATGAGGCCAACAGCCATGTCATGCCCAGAAGACAGCATTTCACAATGTCCCCCTTGTCCCCCCAAACTTTTGCTCGTATGCTTCTGGCCCTTCTTCTGAGATGTTCCTCAAGCCTTGTCGGGGGAGGGAGTGATAAAGATGCCCCACTTAGGGCTGAGCACTCAGTAGCCCAGTTGTTTTGTGCTGTATTGGACACTAATGGCTTTGTTATAGAATCCCTTTGCTGCTTAATCTCAAGCTCACTAGCTTGGAATGGACAGTAGCAGGTACTCAGAGATTCTGTCCATCTTCTGTACAGGGGTTCTGTTCCATGTATGAAGCAGTATGTTAGCCACTGAGTGTCTTAGAGATTTGGAGACGTGTCTGGAAGAAGAGTAAAACAACAGTAAAGAGTCTACATGAAAGCACCTCAAATAGGTAAAAACAAAACAAAACAAAACAAAATCCCAGAAGCTGTAAGACTGTTGAAAGAAAATTCTACACAGTCAAAGGCAGGTTATGTCCCTATGAGTTGCTAGCCAAGGAAACCCTTTAAGTTCCAGAAATCAGCAAGGCAATTTCCACTATTGTTGGTTGCATGTCAAAATTAAAGGAAAATACTGGTATTTGCAAGACATGGAGAAATTAGGTTAAAACTGAAGGGGGAACCTAGGCTCCCTAAGGAGAATTCTTGCCAAGGATCCCATTTCACTACCATGGAAGGCAAGGTATGTCTGCTGGGGCACTCATGGCAAACTGGTATGGATGCAGACAGTGCTTTCTGATTGAATTTAAGGCTTCACAGGAGGGAAACCATGTTCATCACTATAAACCTGGGCAAAAACTTGTGGCTGGTGGTCATAGGCTCCAGTGGGGAGAATGCTGCTGGTTTGTTTTTTTTTTTTTTTAATGAACAGGCATGCCTGTGAAACTGCCTCCTAAATACTTGTATTTCTTACCCACAGATTATTGCTGCTGTTGGCCTCAGGTGTGGAAGAAAATTTCTTTTCTGTCTATGGTAGTTACTGAGGAGACTCAAAACCAGTCAAATAACTGAATAAATACCTATTCCTATGGCATATCGGTCCAATGCCAGCCATAAACATAAGAAAATAATCAGACTTCTACGTAACCCCTTCCCAGGTTCAGGGAACATTATCCAAGAGCGGTAAATAAGAGCCACAGAAAGACGTGAGGTGTTATACGGCCCTTTTCTCTAGATGGAAACATTCCTTCCTGGAGGCAGAGGAGGACGTTTAGGGCAAGAATCAGAAAGCTCACCAAACTTTTAACTTAAGACTATCCACAAAGTCCTTTCCCCAAAGTTACAGAAGCAGCAAGCAACCGCTGCGGGAGACAGGTGGAGCTACCTCCAAGTCGGGCAGGCAAAGTGCAGAGATATCTTTGGAGTCGTCACCTCTATTGTTGCAGTTACCCGAGTCACACTTAGCCCTGTAAATACCTACCCACCCCCCCACCCCCCCGCAATTCACTGATTCACCAAACAAGATACAGGTAGAACTGGAATTTTTGTCTGTCGTGAGTACGCTTTGTTCTGAAGAAGCCCACAAAGCTCTCAAGCCGCGATCCACAGTCTCTACAAGCTAGCAGCGGAAACGGAAGCAACTAGCCAAACTCTACCCCGACAAGAACTCCCCTTAGATTTAATTTCAGATCGGAGGCGGGAACCGGGTAAGAGGCTCCCAGTTAGGATAGTGCGGGGGCGGAGCCTCAGCGGGCAATGGAGCGGGGCTGCGCAGACGCCATGGGCCGAGGGCGGAGCTTCAGCGGCTCTAGGGTGGGGCCGCGCAGGCGCTATGAGGCTGAGCTGTGTGTTGTGGGTGGGCCACGCAGGCGCTGTGGGGCTTTCGGCGGGGAGGTGGTGAGTGCGCGTGGCTGAGTGTGGCGGGGACGCGCGTGGTGAGCGAGACCGTTCTCCGTCCACGCCGGGCTTCGCTGGGTCTGGCCACGGTGCTTCTGGAAGCCGAGGCGGGAGGCGTTAGACACTCAGGGCGCGGGGAGGGCTGCGCGCGGGTGGCTGGTGGGTGACCCGTGCCTTTAGCGTCTGTGGTCGCCAGGCGGAGCCCTGCTGACTCGGGTAGACTGAGCAGGAGGCGGAGGCTCTCGCGGAGCCGCGCTATCCCGGGAATGTCTCCTGACTGTCACCTGCTGCCAGGGCAGCGCGCCCAGCAGCCTCGGCACTCGCCTGCGACGTGCGAGTTAAGATACCAAGCAGAGCGAGCTAGGCTCGCGTATACCCAAAATAGGATTTTCAGCTTTAGACGTCATTCAGAACTCCTGCCAGTTTCCAAGGCTCCAAAGCTCTTTCTGCAAGACGGGAAGGGTTAGAGGAGAGCACAGCTGGAGCCTAGGACTGCTGATGGGATGTGTGGGAACTTTGAAAGGCGAGTAGGAATTCCAGCACAGCGCTGTAAAATATGAATCGTGTTTTCTTGAACTCACCAGACAGCTGTGGTTACGTTACGGGTGAACCACTTAGCCAGCAATCTACGAAGAGGCAGGGCCTCCAAGACCATAGATAGTCATGAGAATAGGAGGAGTGCCATCCAGATATAATGCAGCCACATCAAATGGACCAGGGTATGAATCCCGGGGAGCCACAGAAACAAGAGACTTTTCCACCCACCCTGGGCTTTTTACCAGCCTACACTGGTGGGAAAGACTAAGGGCAGAGCAGGAGTCTAAAAGCTTTCCTGTAAACTGACCTGGGGAAGGCTGTGGTAGCTGCACCAATTTATCTGCCTGGATCTTCCAAGGGAAGAAACGTGTCAGACTACTTTTGGGTAGGATAGGAAAGTATGCTCTAGGGCAAGTGAAGATTCTTGCATCCAGTGAAGGGAAGGGCAGGAGGTACACAAATCTGTCCTTAAATAGTATCTGAGAGGCCAATATACCTCCCAGCTAAGCACAAGTAATGCTAGAGAAACTTGAAGCCAGTGTAGCAGAAGAACCAGGAGAGCCAAACCCACCTTAGTTACTGGATTTAGATGGGGATTTTATCAGGTAAAGAATTAATAGTGAAAAAAAAAAAAAGCAGCAGAAAGAAAGAATGCCTTCAAGGGGTCCATCAGTTGACATGAAGGAAGTCACTGAATTGAAGATAGTCTATCAAAGCTATCCATATTGGGGCTGTGAGATGGCTCGGTAGGTAGAGTGCCTGCAGACAAGTCTGACCTGAGTTTGATCACCAGATCCCACGTGGTGAAAGGACAAAACTGACTCCACGTTGGTACTGTGGCACATGCGTACCTGCACAAAATCAGTCAATAAACATAATTAAAAATTAGGGCTGTCGAGATGGCTCAGGGGTTAAAAACATTTGCTGCCAAGGCTAATGACTCAAGATTTCATCCCCAGGACCCATACTGTAGTGGGAGAGATTTTCTGCAAGTTATCCTCTGACCGCTTTGTGGATTTCATAGATGGCACTACCTTCTCCCCAGATAAATAAATGTACACAAAAAAGAAATTCTCCAGCTTAGGTATGTGGGGATGTAAGTCGTCTCTCTCATTTCACTGTTTCATAGCCCAGGCTAGGCACAGTCAACCTTGTGCATTGACAATTCTGTGTAACTTGCTCTGAGCTTGAGCTTCTAAGCGCAAGGTCCGGGATGCTTACACTTTGTGGGTGGGCTACGAACGGCAGGCAGAGGGAATTTAAAGTGTGGTGCTTCTTTGGTTCCGATGGTGATACCCCTATCTCTTGGTCTTGTAGATGGCATCTGAGGCAGAGCCCCGTCCCCTGGGCATGTTTGAGTGCCAGCTCTGTGCCTTGACAGCTCCTTATACCTATGTTGGGCAGAAGCCCCCAGACACCCAGGCTGTTGTGTGAGTATGCATTCTGGGCTAGTGCTGAGGAGGCTCTGTCCAGTATTACTTGGCAGGTACTATGTGGAGTGTGACGCCTGGTTTGAGTGTTGTACTTTGGACCAGTCTTTGCCCTTGTTCCAGATGCCCCAGGCATAACCCGAGGAGGCTGCAGGCAAGGCTAGAATTCTTTTTGACTCTTCCAGGACTCTTTGCACTCCTTGTGACACTCTCTTCCCTCCTCTCTGCCACTACGCCACTGTATAGATAGACTAGTTCCTGCCTGCTGAGGCTCCTCCTGCAGTTGAGAGTTAGCCACTTGTTCTGTCTGTGGGGTGGAAGCCTTGTGGCCCCGGGCCAAACAGCAATGGATGAGCATGGTGGCTTTCTCACGTGGGGCTGTGCCCTCTGCTGTCCCTGCTGGTGATGCTGGGTGGGTACCAAGTGGTTCCCAAGGACCAGCTTTCTCAGGGTCTGCTGCATGCAGGTAGGGAGCAGAGATGGTTCCAAGCTTGCTGATTGGATTGTGGCTCATCCTTCATGCAAGATTTCATGAGAAAGCTGGCTAGTACTGGACTCATGCGACAAAACAGCTGGGGACCAGGCTCAATTCCAGTTGCTCTCATTCTGATAGATGTGGGACAGAGAAGAGTGTGCACCATGCTGACCTCATGAGCCTACCCAGTGAATCATGCTTGCTCTAAGAGGCTTCCACTGCACCTCACAGAGCTGAGGCTGGGTCACATTTCAGTTCCCATGTGTCCTCCAGGTGTGAGCCTTTCTGCCACCACCCCACTGTATAGGTAGACTAATTCCTGCCTGCTGTGCAGCCCCACCATGCTCACCATGTCCCTTCTCCCTGCAGCCTCCTGGAGGAGAGCTACATCATGAAGGACCCCTTCTCCTCTGACAAGGCCAAGTTTCTGGTCCTCGGCTCTCGGTGCAGTGTGTGCAGCAGGCTGGTGTGTGTGGGCCCGGTGGGTACACCTGGGGACCTCCCAGGTTTTGCCCTGAAGATCTGGGAACCTCCTGATCAGGTGGAGAGAGGATAGGGGTTCATAGCCCAGCCTTTGGAACACAAGGGAAGGGGCCAGTGAGGACAGTTAGAGGGTCTCAGTCTGGGGTGAGTAGAGAGACTCCAAGCGTTAGGCCTTGGAGTAGTCCTGAGATCTGAGAACCCCTCAGCATCTCCTGCAGATACAAGGGGCCCTTGCCACAGGTCACGCACAACAGCGGTTCCCTCTCTTTGCTGACTGGCTGATGTATGGGATGGTGGCAGGAGCCCCAGTTCCACCAGTTGGAGGGAAGACGGAGTGTTTGAAGTCAACAGGCTGGAGAAAGGTGGGCTGGGGCCAGCCTCTGAGGAGCCTCTAGCTCTGCTCCTTGGATTTGGGCTGTACTTGGCAAGCAGAAGTAGGGATTGCAACAAGAATATCAGGCATCTTCCCCTTTCTTGGATTAAATAATACATCGTTAGCGAGGAGTTCTCCATTGCAAGGGATTGCTCCTCAGAACTTCAGGCAGGATGGCCACCCTGCCAGCCCCTGGTGCTCCTTCCTTTTGTTGCTCAGGTTGCTGCTCCTCCCGGTGCCTTATGGGGGTGGGGGTTGCCTGGGAGAGGCCTGCTGAGTCCCTTCCTGTTCTGGCCCTCTTCTCTCTCACAGGACTGCAGCCTATTCTATGCCAAGAGGGTCTGCCTCCCCTGTGTTCAGGAGAATATCAGTGCTTTCCCTCAGGAAATCCGTCAGGATGTGGAGAAGAGAAAAGGTGCCTCTAAGAGGCCCTCCAGCCATCCTTGAATGGCAGGGGCACAACCTCCTATGCGGCATTGGGCTGGGCTCAGCCAGGATTCCAGCTGAGAGCCGGAGCCGAGGAACTGGCCAAGACTGAGGACAGACAGCAGGAGTGGATCCAGCTGGAGCTCCAGGCCTGGCCTCTAGTGGAGACCGGGAGTGAGGAAGAGGGAGCCTCCTTCAGTTAACAACTGGTAGACACTTCCTGTAGCTGTTCATGTGGGAAGACAGCTGGCTTCTCTCCAGGACTTCAAGTGACATGATGTCATCTGCCTAGGGAAATCAGCCTCTGAGGGCTAGTGGCAGGGCCAGAGGGCATGCAAGGGTTACGTCACATCCTGTATAATGCCTGGGAAATGATTTAAACTTGACTCTGTCTCGTATTTCTAATTAAAAATCTGAAGGATAAGTAACCTGGTTTGAGTAACCTTTTCACTGACCCACTTGGACAATTCAGTACATCCCATTTTGGGGCCAGTCTGTGGGACCTGGTCTCTGCAAACCCGCCACGTCCTAGCATCATTCAAAATGAACCAACTAATTTTTAAAAATAGTTTAATTTTTTTTAAAACCATTAAGGCCAAACTGTACCCTGAAATTAACTCTTTTACATTCATCAGTCTTATAGTAGGACATTCCAAACATACAGGTTCCCATAAATTCAGGATATAAATCAATACATATCAATACATACAGTCAGTTCCATCTTCTATGGAGAAGACAAAGAAGACTTTTCTTTTTTTAAATTAATGTTAAGTTATAACCATTTTCTAATTGCCTGGAACCAATCAGATCATAGGACTAGAAATTTCTATTTGCCCTTCTGTGTTCCCCCCCTGGATTCCTGATGTCTTGGGTAGCCCTGTATCCACAACGAGCTGGGGGTGTGTGAGAGGATGCTTGTACGGGCTCAACACTTCCTGTTCCGGACCGCCCTTATCACAGAGGTTTTCGAGAATGGCACCGAGGACAGTAGTGAACAGGTGGCAGGAAGCAGGCCTTAGGCCTTGCTTCGGAAATGTGTACATCCTCGTGTGTGTCTGTGAGACCCTCTCCCCACAGGTTCTGGTATAACGGCATTGTGGATCTTGGAGGGTGTTATGAAGACACACCGAGGAGAAATGTGGCCAGGACATTGGAAATGACATAGAGACTCAATGGAACAGCTCAGATTGCCTCAGTTCTTTGGTAATAATTCATAAGTAATAATTCCCTGAACAGTGGGTAGCAAGTTAACCCCACCCACCGGCCTGGTCGGTGGCCTCGATGGGGATACTGATGGCAGGTTGGTGACTCCCAGCGGGAGTTCGGGGTTCAGGAAGGCCTAGTTGGCAGAGATAGATACCGATTGGCTTGTACGTGTGTAAAGGAAAAAAAAATGACTGGCAGAGCAGATTCACAAATTGGGAAGAGATGGTGCCTGGCGCAGGGGCACTGAGGGGAGCACGCGTGGGCAGCCGTGCTGCAGTTGTTTACTTGGGCTTCCTGTGTGTCCAGCAGGTTTGAGAGCCAGGCTTTGAACAGACACTGCACTGAACCCTGACCTAGAAGATTCCAGGTGTTGACGATTAGAAACATGACCACAAGCTAGTCAACTACTTGTATCAGAGTGTTTAAAAAGAAAAACACAGAAATCACAGTCTTTTAGATATAGCTATGAAGGTAATTCCTTTTCATTTCAGTGCAGAAAACATGATGACACTTAACACGGACAATACTGACGTCATCCGAGAATAAACGCCAAGTGTCATTCATCTGTTGTGAGGTACACTTAGTTTCAGTCCTGACAGCCCTTTTTTTTTTTTTTTTTTTTTTTTAAGTGACAATTTTACCAAGAAAGGGTCAACTACTCCCTAGTCTTTAGGGCCTGAATCTAGGCTCTATGTGACTTGAAAGCATAGCTGAGTGTCAGGGGCCTGGGAAAGATGCCTGAGTAGCCCCTGACAGCCAGGGAGCCTAGAGGTCCACCTGCCTCTGCTCTGGCCTCACCACTGCCAGGGTGACCTGTGCCCCAGGGTTAGGGCATCTGTTTCACCAAATAAATGAATTTGAAGCTGGGTTTGGTTTGGGGGAAGATGTGAGAGAAGAAGAGGCCATTATTTCCTTCTCTCTTCAGAGAACTGCAGAGTTTTCTTATTTGACCCCCAACTGGGAAACTTAAATAAAAAGAGAACGAAACAGCTTTATCTATGACATAAAACTTGATGTTTCTCCTTGCCAACAATGGCACCTGACGACCACTAAGGTGTCAGGTGCTTTGTCAAGACATGATAGTGACCATGGGTGCATTTTGGTCCATTTCTGGTTGGCACAGCATTCTCCAAAAGGTGCACCTCACTATGCAACCACTCTCCCTGACTAAAGTTCTCTTGCAGGAGAAAAGCAACGGACTCCATTTCTCTTATCTCAGACTAAGAAGTAGATGCGGCTGAGGTGTGATGCTGAGAAAATGTCCACAGGCTGGTGACTGGCCAGGAGGCAGCAGCCTTTCACACTCTGTCCTGAGAAGGGGCCACAAATCTCTTTTTTGATGAGCCAACATCACTGAAGCAAAATGAGAGATGCCAACACATTCCTCAGAGGAGGCTGAGTGAGGAACAAGATCCACTTATTTAAACTAAAACGTGTCGGTGGAGATTTTGTGTGTGCTGTGTTTTTAGGTAAAGACAAGAGTTGTCTCTGCTCTGAGTCAGGCTATTGCTCTAATATTCTTACCCTACTCTGGTCATGGTGTCAGCCATACAGATGTGCACTGGGTACAGAGTGGTGACTGGTGGTTCATTGGGAAACCAAGCTGGCCCTCCACCCCTCAGGCTGGTGGTGTTTACCCGAAGATGGGTTTAGGTTCCTGTTCTCACCCTTCCAGAGGATATGGAAGGAGACCGGGACCCGCTTTGTATGCCGGATGAGCAGTTGTAGGCAGTTGCTGCGCTTTCCTAGTGTAATCCCATCTTGAAAGGCTATTCAAATTAAAGACAGATACAGTGAAGATGGTGAGCTTTCTGGTTGTAGGAGGCCCAAAGGCTAATCAGTCTCAGGGGACATGAGAAGAGCTTTAAACTGGAGTTCAGCAAGACATTTTCAAACCATGTGGCCAATGATGCAGGACAAAAATCCCCTTCCTCCATGCATGTGGCTACTGAGTCCAATGTGCCCCATGTCACGGTGTGCTGGATAAGGGCTCAAGGTGAAACACATTTGGAATCAGAGAGATGCAAGCTGAGTGTAGAGGAGCCCAAGGGCCATATTTTGTTTTTCTGAAGGTCTGTTTCAAGGAACCTCCCCTGGGGAAGTGCATATAAGACCAGCAGAAAGAGGTGTTGTGCAGGGAGGGTCTGGTGGAGTGGCCTCTGCAGACAGGATGACCGACCTCAGTTCAGTAGGTGACAGTAACTTTTGCATATGTGCATCCCCCTTTAACAGCAAATGTTTCTTCACTAGGTCACACAGCCTCTTGCAGACACCAGGAGGCGGGGAAGAGGGACATCGAGGCTGCTTGGTCCCCATCGGTCTCCAAGGAGTCTGGCACCAGGAGTTTGCCATCGGTGCTGGTTTCACACCCCTGCTCTAGAGCTCCAGGAGCCAAGGTGGCATCTCTTATTGGGCTGTTGGCTGATACCACTGACACCTTGCAGACTATAGCTGCCCACCTCCTCAGTTCCTAAATGTGCCACAGTATTCAACCTGGCATGTCTTGGGTTACTTGAGAAATCTAACTAGGTGACCTCAAAGGTCCTAGCACCATGTGGCCACATTGTGAATATCCTACCCAGTAATGAGAGTGCAGAAAGTCAGTGACTTTCAAGCCAAGGTCACTGTGGTCCCACCTGGCTTCTCTGGGGATAGCTTATTGGCAATCTCACGAGGCTATGGAGAACCAAACCTTCATGAACACTACCTAGCATCAGTTCAGATATAGACTGTCCAGGAACCTGTCAGTCAGCTCTGTGGCCCATGCTGAAAGCATACAGCAAGTGGCTACTTTTCAAAATCCACTTTCCAAGGTCACCTACACTGGAGTGGCATTTGTCTAAAGTTCATCAGGAGCCTGCCCTCAGAGGGGACCAGTGCACAGAAGAGACTTGGCACTGGAATCCATCCTTTGACCCTCCAAAACCAGGACCAGCTTTAGCCCTGTAGGAAGGACCAAGGACTGGATATGCCACATTACGCAAAGGCTGGCTTCTTCCTGAATGAGCTCAACCTTCACTGGGATCATATATGGAAATGATTTGCTCTGCTTCTGATTGCGAAGAGTCTGGGCAGATTACCTGCAATGACTGTTGTCCAACAGAGCCTTTGACTGGCAGCAAGGAAGGAAGGGAAGAAGGGAAAGTGGGAATGATGAAGGAAAAAAGACAGGGGGAGGAGGAGAAGGAAAGAGGGAGAGGGAGAAAGGAAGGAGGCCAGTAAGGGTGCAAATCTTGAAGCATACCTTGACCCTAATTCTCCCTTTTTCCTACTTGAAATGTCATGGCCTTATTTTTCTTTCTACTGTTTTTATAATGCTGACCTTGAACATTTTATCAGCATCAATCTTTTCTTCCCCCCCCAAAAAAAGGGCGGGGGGAGGTCTCACCCAGCACAGACTGGCATCAAGCTGGCTTATGTATCTGAAGGTAACCTCTAACTTCTCTGAGGTTACCGGCATCTGCCCACCCTAAAGCAGCACCAGCGATCAAGCTCTCTACCCACTGAGCTATGCCCTCGACTCCCTGGCAGTTTCCATCTCGATCATTATTTCATAAGAAATAGTGATGACGTCAGAAGAGCCAAATTTTCTAAAGATGGTGCAGGAGCATAGAAGATACAATCTGATCTGAAATATGCAGCTACCCCCTCAGAGGGCAGGAGCTGGCAGGTCCATGAGGTCTGAGAATTCTTTGTGCAACTCTTTCTTTTGAAGGTAGCCAGCACCATTGGCCCAATGGGACTGAGAAAAAGGGACCTTACCATCTAGTTCTTTGAAAAACAAAAAAACAAAAACAACAACAACAGCAAACCAACCAAGGGCTGTGAGGTCGTTGGCTGGGTACAAACAGAAGATGAATGAAACCACACCCTTGTCTCTTGTTCTGCAGGGTGACCAGCCCCCTTCAGCCTGGGTGGCGAAGTCAACTTTTGCCTTCTCCACTCCAGGGAGCACCTCACCACCAAGACAGTTTTTAAAATGCAACAAAGTGTTATATTAAAGGAGCTGCCAAAGGGGCCTAGAGGAGCATTTACAAATCTTTTGTGAATCTACCTCTGAAATGGCTGCCAACCCCCCACGCTGTGGGTCTGACGGGAATAGAAACGCAGAACTAGCTGCTGGGGCTCATCCTGTCTTTGTGTATCAGACACTACCTCAAGCCCCCTGAGGCTTCTTGAGATGTAACTTTCTGGAATCTTCTACACAAATCTGAAAAATTTTTTTTTCATGTGTCAGTTATATCCTCCAAAACAGTGGTCAGTAAGGAAAATGATGGGGCTGGGTTCTGATAGCTTATCAAACCATTCTTGAAATGTTCTCAGAAGTCAGCTCTCTCTCCTTAGAGCCATGAAACAGAATGGGGGTCTTTTCAATAAACTTTTTTTGCCATGTTTAAATGGCTAACCTTGGGCCGCACCTTGACTCGTATAGGTTTGAAAGGTTAAAAAGTGCAGATTAGTTTTCGGGATTTACAAGAGTGCTCACAGCCAGAAGGACGGCAGGAAAAGAAGAGACTGCGAGGGCTTTGAGGTTACCTGTTAATTAATGGCAAATTATAAATGTGATGTAGAGAAATGTGCATTGACTATCATTGGGCCAGTTAAAATCAGACCGGGGATTGCCATTCTCTGTAATTGTCTGAATCCTATTAGTAGTCTCCATTCGAGGAAAGGCAGTCTTAGAAGTGCCCACTGAGAAAGGAAAGACGTGGGGAGAGCCTGCATTACCTAGGCCCAGGCCCTCTTCACCTCCAAGGACAGGAGGGTGGCCATCTGTGCAAATCCTTGCTCTCCTGTTTGGGGCTGCAGACCTCAGAAGTTTTGAATGGTGGCAATGGCTGCCATCTCAGGAAAAATCAGTACATGTCTCTGTAGATCTCCTGCAGCAGCGGGTGCAGCGCGGCGTCCGACTCGGTCTTCTTGATGACCTGCACGAGCTGCGCATGCTCCGTGACCAGCTGCCGAAGGTCCACCATTTTTTGAAGAAGTTTCGGGAAGAGAAAGGTGTCATCCGGATGGTTGCTCTGGAGGTGGAGCTTGAGCACGTGCACAATCCCTTCTTGCAACTTCTCAATGTATCCTATGTTTAGAAGGCCAGGCCGATCTACGCTCAAAAGAAGAGAGAGACGTCTGAGAGCCATGGGTCAGTGGAGGAGCCAAGCGTTGCTGCTTCCTGTGGCCCTGCAGGGAAGGCGCCGAGTGACCTTCACGTGGCAACCAGACCAGAGGTCAGATAGACTTGTCCACAGTCACTGCCCCTGATGAGGACAGACACGCCGGACACTCCTAGCTCTTCATTGGGCCATCCCATCGTACTACCCCAGGCTCTCTTAAGGTGCAGCCTCTCCTTTTGGATTTGTCTGACAATCCCCAAACCATGCCAAATCTTTATGTAGTATAGGAAACGGAAGGCTTCTTCCCAGGTGAAAGGTGTGTATTCAGCTTCCCATCATCAGCTCAGAGTGTGACAAGATCAACAAGATTTTTTTTGTTTGGCTTGGCTTTGGGTTGTCCCCCCCCCCTTCCCTGACAGACTTTGTCTGTGTAGCCCTGGCTGTCCTAGAACTCTGTAGACCAGGCTGGCCTCAAACTCACAGAGATCTACCTGCCCCTGCCTCTTGGGTGTTGGGATTAAAGATGTGAGCCACCACTGCCTGGCTAAATCTTCCCTGTAAGTAGTAAAATAGATATAATAATTAAGGTTTTGTGTATGTCTTGGGGGGGGGTATACTATGTAGAGACCAGAAGCTAACCTTGGGAGATGTTCCTCTGGTGCCATCCACATTGTTTTTTGAGACAGGCTCTCTCACTGGCCTAGAACTCGTTCACCAAGTCTAGCTGTCCAGTCAGCCCCCACGGATCTGAGCATCTCTACCTCCACAGCACTGGGATTACAAGAGCATGGTCACACAGCCAGCTCTTTTTCTTTTCAATGTGGGTTTTGGGTTTGAACTCAGGTCCTCACGCTTGTATGGCAAGCACTTTGCTGACAGAGCTGTCCTCCCAGCCCCATGACTAAGTTTCCCAATGGCAGAAGGCTCCACTCTCCATAGTTTTTAACTTCACCGTCACAAGTTTACTATTTTCCATATGGTACAGTTCCCGTGTCCACAGGGTTGGTGCAGGACTGCAGCCATGGGAGTATGTATGTAGCTCTGCACTGGCTTTCTACCCTCCCTGCCACTCCCAGTCACACAAAAAGACCCCGGCAAAGAGATTTGAGCTGTTTTTATGCTTTTTGGGGGTGGAGCGATGCTTCCATCAGTGACCATGAAGGGCGGTGTGGCTTCTGGCAGTTGGGAAGAATTGTCACCCGTAGGTCTATGCCAAGGCCAGGCAAGGTCAGCTGGGCTTACAGTAGGTGGATGACCTTCCTAGACTAGAGACAAGGCTATTTAAAGAAGCAGAATGCTGAGCCAACTATCAGGGACCATACAGCCAGCTTCCCCAGAGAGGCCTGGATCTTCCTTCATGGGGATTATTCCTTCTGGCAGAGAAGACCTTGACGCTGCTTCCAGAGAGCATGATAGTTCTCAGCATGAATTAACATCAGCATTAACAGCAACAGCACTGTGCCTGTACTTGCACAGTACTTTCCAGACTATTAACTACACAATAATTATAATATTAACAGTACAAATTATCACAGTATAGTGTGTGTATCTAGAATGCTTACATTTGATATAATTTTATGTTATCAGTGGAGCATGTATTTAAATTAATGCATATAACATGCCAGTATGTGTTAATGGATATATACTAAGAATGCAACTACAGTGTATAATAGGTATAATATTCTCACTCAGTTCTACTTGGGCTCAGACACCATCCCACCCCGATGGTGCTCGCTTCACTATATCAGACCCAGGCTGGCACCATATTGACAGCCGTTGGGTTCCTCCAGAGGGAAAGCCGGTGAGTGCCTGACAGTGGCAGATCAACTTACCTCCACAGCAAATTATAGCAGCCACGAAAAGGGAAATGTCACTGTCATCCAGTTCTAGGGCATTGAACTTCATAGCAAAATCAAACTTGGGTTCCAGGATGTCACAGAATGGTTTCCTCAGGTTCTTTAGGAACTCCCGAGTGATAAAGCCATTGCCATATGCTATCAGCATCCCATCTTTGTTCATCATGGAGGACAACATTGTGAAGATGGCTTCATACACACCGTACTTTAGCAAGGTAACTTGGTCGTTCAAGTCCAAGTTTGCAAAGCCCGGGATGGCCTTGGCAAATTCTGTGAGCTCGGTGACAGTCTCCACAGACATGCACTGGCAGCAGTGAAAGATCCGGACCTCTGCCTCCTTGTTTTGGATGCCATTGGCCACCATCTTGGCCACAAGTGTCTTCTCAGCCATACACAAGGTCTCCATGTCATGTATGACAAAAGGCTACAAAGGAAGGCGAGGAAGTCAGTCAAGTGACTACTCTGTGACAAGCTATGCAGTCTTCTTAACCATCAATAAACTAAGAAGCAGCTACTGAGTCCAAACCCCCAAGCTTGGTGCTAGGACAATTCAAAGTACATGTACAGTGCAGTCCTGTCCTTGGACAACTTCAAACTTGGATAACATAAGACTTTGCAGAAAGCTACAATATAAGTCAGAAAGATAATAGTTGTCAGGGCTGGAAAGATGACTCAGAGGCTAAGAGCACTTGCTGCTCTTGTAGAAGACGTTGGTTCAGTTTCCAGCTCACAACTGTTTGTAACTCCAGTTCTAGAGAATCTAAGGCCTTCTTCTGACCTGTGCAGCACCACGGGAGAAGGTGCTACACAGGCAAAACACCCGTACACATAAAATGAAAATAAATGAAAATTTAGAAGATAGCATTTATTATGGCTCAGTGGTTACAAGTGTGTACGATCTACTTTTCCAGGGGACCAGAGTTCAGTTCTTTGCATCCGTGTTGGGCAGTTACAGCTACCTGTAACTCCAGCTCCAGGGGACTTAATGCTGTCTTCTGGCTTCTTGGGGCACTGCGTTTGCATGTACATACCCACACAGAGACGTGCATAATTAAAGACATGAAACAAAAATCTAGAAAAAGAGACAAGAGTAACCCAAAGTGCTGGTTTTGGCAATGAAGTGAAGATGAAAATGTAGCAAAGCCCCTTTACGTTTTAATTACATTTGCCAGACTCCTAGATGCTACTGGAATGGTATTAAGTAATTAATTAAGTAATTAATACCATTAAGTAATTCCTAATTTTATCATTTCATAAACTTTGAAGGTAACTATCATTACTTTGCATTGACTTTTGGATAAGCCTGCTATATGAATATATGATCATTATTACCGGACAAACAGGCCTTGTTCAACTCTGTAGAGTGAGACTTGGACCATCTTCCAGTGTGCCTTTCAGTGCAGAAAACATAAGCCTTATGTCAGTGGCCTGTCCAGGAACAAGGGTCAAATCCAAGCCCGGGTCTCTGTATGTTGTAGCACTAAGACATCTCCACCCACAGGTCTGCCTCTATATAAAGTTTAGTGAGCAGTCCAGCTTTGTCACCGCTGTGCATGTGTGTGATGGTTCATCTGGATTGTCAAACCGGTGGGATTCAGAAGCACTTACAAGACAAACTGTAAGGATATTCCTGGAGAGGTTTAAGTGGGTGAATGTGGGTGACACCATTCTCAAGGCTGGAGGGCCAGACTGAATTTAAAGGAAAGTCAGCACCATCTCTGCTTCCTGACTGTGGCCATAATGTGGCCAGCTGCCTCATGCTCTTGCCATCATGCCTCCCCTGTCATGATGGACCAGACCCTCGAACTGTGAGATAAAATAAACCCAGCATTAATTCATGTTTGTCAGGTGTTCCATCCCAACAAAGGGACAGGCAACGAATAAAGTGACTAAAGGAAATTAGCTATGAGATGCCACATCCTTATAGGTACTGCTATACCATTCCCAAGAGACATGCGTGGAATAAGTCAGGATGTCCATTGACAGACAAATGAATATGCCCAAGAGAATATTCTTTAGTCATATAAAAAAAAAAAACAAAACCAAACATTCTGGTATTTGTGACCAGATGGACAGAACTGGAGGAAACAAATACTGTGTGTTGCCACTCATGTGGGTGCTAAAAACATTAGCCTCAGGAACAGAGAGTAGGGAAGAGAGAAGGGAGAAGGATCTGATAATGCCATTGACCCCAGAGATCTTTATGTGTTTCATACGAAGTTTAAACTTTCTGGACATATGATGATAAATATTTAAGCAGGTTGACACTGAGCTCTGATTTTGTCAGTACACATTTTTTGTACTTGCATCTAATTTTCAACCCGTATCCCACAAATGCGTTCAATTAAAAAAAAAATAAACTGCTTAAAAGAATCATCTGTTGCTAGAACACATTGTTTTGCAGTCTCTTGTGCTCAGAGGGATTAAATGTCTGGAGTGCTGAGAAGAGCCAGTATTTGCCCTACCTCCCACCATTTACCTGCAAATTTCATGACTACCTCTGACCAGGATTCATATTTGCTAAGTATCAAGGGCTCTGAATTTTGTGACCCTCTATACCACAAGCACCCCCCACACACATGTAATGTCTATGCTGAATGAGTACAGTCACTAATGAGGTAGCCAGGTATTGTTTTATCTAAGCACAGAAATGAGGCATCCCAGCCACTGAAGGGGTGCCTAACTCGCCCTCCCCATGCTGGGTTGTCAAGAGCATCTTCAGGAACCACAGCATAGATGCACAGTCCAGGCATCTGGCATGTGCCTGGTACAGAGGCAGGAGGGTGTGTGGAGAAGAAGCAATTTTCTGTGAGGTGTTTAAGTTGAGCCTGAACATGTAATATAGCCTTGGATTGAAAAAAAGTCTGATTCTATGTTAATGAGAGGATTACTAAAAATGGCTCATTGTGGGGCCGGAGAGATGGCTCAGTGGTTAAGCACTGCCTGTCTTCCTGATGATCTGGTCCTACCAAGCACCCACATGGTGGCTTACAACAATCTCTAAATCTAGTCCCAGGGGACCTGAACCCCTCTTCTACCTCCAAGGGCACTACACACACACACACACACACACACACACACACACACACAGTGCAAAGATGTTTATGCAGGCAAAATAGCCCTACACAAAATAGTTCAAGAAAAATGGCTCATGGGCAAGTGAAAACATTCTGTGGGCAAAACTCAGAGCCAAGATGCTGAGCATTTCAAGTCAGAACAAGGTGGATCACAACACACACACACACACACACACACACACACACACACACAGAGTTTCTCTAAAGGCCTTAATGACAGGTCCGATTACTACTTTTTTGGGAATGATTTGGGAACAGTGATACTTCAGAAAACAAACATGGGAAGTCTGATTTAAAGGGACTATAGAAATGCAGTGGACTCACTATTTTATGGCAGGTGAGATAGCTTGGCAGGTGTTTGTTTTCAAGCCTGAAAACCCAAGTTTAATCCCGGGGCCCACATAATACAAGAAGATTGACTCCTGTGGGTCGCTCTCTGACCTCTACACACATGAGCCCCACCCTCATAGACACATACACACAAACTAAGTTTAATATAATTTTGAATAACTAAAATTAAATGTCTATACTGAGTGAGGACCGACTTTAAAGATTATTTGCAATACTGGAAATTGAACTCGGGACCTCATATATGAGCAGAGAGTCAGACCCTTGGCCCTGAGACATTTTTTTTTCTTGTCATTATTGCCTAAGCATTCCAGCAAAGCAGTCATTTCCATAGCATTTACATTATGTCAGGGGTTATGAGCCATCAGAATGAGTTAACAGTTTAGAGAGGATGTGTGTACGATTCTCTGTGATTGCTATGTGTGGTGGTTTGAATAAGTATGGCCCTCATGGGCTCATGTGTTTGAAAGCCTGGCCCATTGGGATTGGCACTGTTAGGAGGTCTAACTTTGTTGGAGCAGGTGTGTCACTGTGGGGGTGGGTTTTGAGGTCTCCTATGCTCAAGCTATGCCTGGTATGGTGCATGGTCTCTCCTTTCTGCCTTTGGATCAAGATGCAGAATTGTTGGCTCCTCCAGCAGAAATAAAAGTGGAAAGCAAGCAAATAAATAGTCAGGATTTAGAGAAACACAGTGAGAGGAGCTGGGGCCTCCCAGAATATTTGACATGACAAATGTGCACTGGGAGTCTTCCAGAAGGGAGCTGTGGGGCGTAGGGGGTGTAATCATCAGGAGGCACGCTGATTATCATGAGAGAGCATCTCCAAGGACAAGGACAGCCTCAGTTACATAGCCACAGGGTAAAGCAAAATGAACAGCTGGGCCCCTGCTAGAAGACAGTTAAGAATTCTGGCTTTCAGGGTTGGAGAGGCGGCTCGGCAGTTAAGAGTAAGCACTGTTCTCCTGGAGAGCTTGAGTTTGGTTCCTAGCACCACACTGGGAAGCTTATGATGATTGTTACTCCAGCTCCAGTGCCCTCTTCTGGCCTCTGTGGGCACCCCCACTCGCTGTGCACACACAACCCCATTTACACACGACTGAAAGTATAATAACTTGGGGCTGAAGAAGAGATGGCTGCTCTTCCAAAGGACCTGGGTTCAATTCCAAGCACCCACATGGCAGTTCACAACTGTCTGTAACTCCAGTTGCAGGGCAGTAGATATCCTCACCCAGACGTAAATGTAGACACCAATGCACATAATTTTTTTTAAATACAATAACTCTTTAAAAATTCTAAGTCAGGTTGGGCATGGAGGCACGTGCCTATTTTCATAGTAGTCGGAAGACTGAGGCAAAAGAATTCCGTGAGATTAAAGACAGTACTGGGCTAGTAAGAACTTTTTTCTCACACAAAAAGCTGAGTGTGGTGACATAGGCCCTTGATGCCAACACTAGGGAGGAAGGAGGATCTCTGTGAGTTAAAGACCGTTCTGGTCTACAGAGCAAGCTTCAAGCTGGCCAAGGCTACACATTGTCACCCTGAGGACAGGTCAATATGGTGACTAGACTTTTTAGTTTTTTAATTTATTTACCTTTATTTTACATGCTTTGGTTTTGTTTGTTTGTTTGTTTGTTTTCCCTGCATGCATGTCTATGTGGGAGTGGCAGATCTTGGAGTTACAAACAGTTGTGAGCTTCCATGTGGGTGCTGGCATTTTCCTCTGGAAGAGCAGTCAGTGCCCGTAACTGCTCAGCCTTTTTTAAAGATTATGTAATTATGTGCTTGTGTGTGTGTGTGTGTGTGTGTGTGTGTTTATGTGAGCATGTACATGCAGGTGCCCAAGTAGGCAGTTATGAGGCCTCACACCTAGACATCTAACAAGCTGTTAAAAGGCCTCTTTGGAAGCCGGGTTCAAGAGGGGAAACTGTTTCTATTTTGGCCACTTTTAAATCCAGAAGAAAAAAGTTCCAAGAGATGTTTTAGCCCTATCACCTGGGTCCTGGCCATTTTCTGGCTCGTGTGTCTGAAATCCTAGGGGCTCAAATCAGACACAGGGTCCAGAAAGACACCAATAATCTTACCTGTCTCCTCAGCCCCTGCTCTCAGCTAAACCCACCTTTCCTACAACAATGTGGCCTACCCGAAGCTGCCTCCAGGCTCCCATTCCTGGACCAATTCTAGGAGGGCTCTGGCCTCCACTTCCTCTGATAGGTCTTTTACAAAAAGGGACTTGATCTCTACTTTGAGCATACTAGAGGCTGTTAAAAAAACAAACAAGCAAACAAAAAGCCCTTTTGTTAGTCTGGTTCATTTGTTGTCTGGGAGGATTACTGCCTCTCTCTGCTAACATAAGCCTAATCCTGGAAACTCCTAGCCTCTGTACAATCTAACCTAGGCCTAGAATGTTTTCGGCCTCTGAGACTTATTGCTGAATAAACTCACCCTTTCTTGTTCTTTCTGAGCTCTGGGCTGGCTGGTTCAACTCAGCTGTTCTGGCTGAGGCTCCTCTTCCAGCTGATTTATTCAATCTGGCTTTTCTCTTGGCCTCTGGATTGCCCTGCTTGGCCTCTGAATTGCAATCTTTCCTAACATCCTGGCTTCTTCTTGTTCTCTGGCTCATTCCCTTTTCACCTGAGTTCTCTCTGTCTGCAACCTGTCTCTCTATCACTGTGCTGGTAAAATAGCCTCCTCTCAGGAAAACTACCTCATCCCTCTCATTCTCTGTGTGGATCCATAAGTAGCTTCCCTTTACCGCTCTCTTCTCTCTTCTGAGAGTTGGCGTATCTTACTCTGTCAAGTCTTTCTCTGATTTGTCACTGTTTCTGCCACTCAATTAGACATCACCTTCAAACATGGGTGCTTCCTTCTACAAACTAACTTTACCTTCAGTGTTTGGGCATGTACCACCATGCCTAGATCTAAGCTTTTGTTTACCTGAAAATTGCTCTACACCAGGCTGGCCTTGAACTCAGATCTGTTTGCCTCTGTCTCCTCTTAAAGCGTGTTTGTATTCCAGCCAGATCACACAGACCTAGAAGGTCTTTGGATGTGATATCTTGCCGGAACAGCCATGTTCTGAATTAAAATTCCTCTATGAGAGGCTGCTTGGACATACCACAGACAAGCTTTCCTGTTCCCAGTATGGTGTAAAGCAGGTTCTGTGGTTGCTCCTGCCCTAGTAGACCTGTAGGACAGCAAGACTGCTTTATGCTGTTGGCATGAATGCCCATCTCCCCTACCTCTCAAGTTCAAGTTCATTACAGCCATGCACTTTAACCTGCTACACACTGTGTCCTGTGTCTCACTGATGTTCTGCTGGGCCTTCCTGGGGCTGTTAGGTCGTCCCAGACTAGAACCTGACAGTCACTGAGCATTGCACCATGGGGCACAGGCCAAGTTGAGTGCATCAGGGCTAAACCTTGGCCTCCCTGAAAGAACTCCCACCTTCAGAGGTGATTGCCTTCTAAATATCATAAAACATGGGGCTGGAGAGATGGTTCTGAGGTTAAGAACACATGTCACTCTTCAAGAAGACAGGTTCAGTTCCCAGTACCCACACAGGTTCACAACCATCTGTAACTGCAGTTCCAATGACATCCACAGGCTTCTGCATACATATGTTTCACAGACATACACTCAGGTACACCACACACACACACACACACACACACACAAATGGACACATACACATGCACGCATGCACACACAAAATAAAAATTTTAAATCTTGCAAAAGGCATAGCCTATGGTCTCTTGATGCCACTGCAGCAAGACCAGAATCCTACAGAGATACTAGGACAATGAAGCTGGTGGCAGGCGCTCTGCCATCTGGACATTTCCCAGGCTGGGCACAGATGGAAGAGGAAAGATAGGGTCTCACACTAGAGCAGTGCATTCTGGGAAGCTGGCCAGCAGGCTGGGCAGGAAGGGAAGGCCTGGCCTCTGAAATGACTCGAGACCTGGAGGTAGGAGGTGATTCTGGCCAAATGTGGGGTCAAAAGCAGCAGGATGTTGTACCTAAAACTGGTCCCTGCATAGATATTTGTGGTTGAAGCAGGCAGTTAGTTGCCATAAGCCATTAACGTGTGTGTGTGTGTGTGTGTGTGTGTGTGTGTGTGAGATCTGTGATATATATGTATGTACATGTTTGTATGGTACCTGAAGGTGTAGGCAGACAAAGGTTGATGTAGGTTGTCTTCCTCAGTCAGTCTCTACCTTACTTTTTGAGATAAGTTCTCTCACTGATCCTGGAGCTCACTGATGTAGCTAAGTCCGCTGTCCAGCAAGCTCCAGCGATCCTCTTGTCTCTCCCTCCACAGTGCTGGGACTTTTTCTGTATGTGCTGGGGATTCGAACTCAGATCCTAATGCACTGTACTCTCTGAGACATCCCCCTCCCCACCCCCCTCCTGCATTTCTCATATAGTAGGCCCCAGCCCTGGATTACTACTCTACCATTCATTTCCTCAACTCTGACAGAGGATGGTGGGCCCCTCTGAAGAACCCTGTGGTGAAGAAAACGGAGGCAGCTCAGCAGGGAAGCAAATCAATACCCAGGCAGAGTGTTGGAGTATCAATAGAATTGACTCTTATGTTTGCTCTAAGTCTCAAAGTTTGAGAGAGAAATGAAAGGTCTCAAGTGGAAATTCTGATTTATCTCATTTGGGGTCATCATTACGGACATGGAAATTTTACCCAGTGATCCAGAAAGCCTCTAATTCAGGGGTCCTCAATCTGTGGGTCGTGACCCCTTGGGCTGTATATTGGATGCCCTGCATATCAGGTATTTACATGACAATTCAACAGTAGAAAATTGCAGTTATGAAGGAGCAGTGAAATAATTTGGTGGTGGTGGGGTCACCCCAACATGAGGAAATATATTAAAGGGGAACAGCCTTAGAAAAATTGAGGACCACTGCTCTAATTGGAAAGGAGTTCTGGGGCCACCTGGTGTGGCATTTGCCGGAACCTTCTAAAATGTCTCAGCTCACTTCGCTGAAGAATTCGCCGAAGAATTAAAAGACCCAGTAAAAAGAAAGGTCGGGCTTGCTCATTAAAGTATGCAGCTTGTAAAATCTCTCATTTTTCTGTGGTTAAAAACTCTAGCTTGTAATTCCCAGTGAGGAAGCCTCCAAGCTACTCATTACCACAAATTAAACCTGTCGTACCAGGCACACAGGAAAAGGCAAGAGTCCTCAGGTGCCAAGCGAGGGCTGGTCCCTCTGTGAAAATGGCTCCTGATACCCTTCTACAGTGCACGGAGGCTTATCCAGCTGTGAGAATATAGCGGGTCATGGGCCAGGCAAGCGTTACAAAAGTTGCAGACACAGGGCCGAGCTGAGATATACTGCTTACTTCCTGTCAAGCCTCCCCAAGACCTGAGCCGTCATGCTGAAGGAAAAGCAAGAAGGTGACAAAGAGGCCAGATACGGCTTTGGCAGGAAGAATGACAGCGTTTTGAGTGGGGAAGGATGGGCTTCATTTCTGACCTTAAAACAGGGATTAAAACACACTTAAGGAACACCCCGATACTAGGTAAGGTATTAACTAGATCGTTTTTGTCCTATCAATTACACAGTCTTTATAATGCCACAGTTGCTAGGAGCTGAGGCAAGCCCAGGCGAGAAGGCAGCTGTTGGTGTGAAAGTGCATCTTACAGCCTCAGAATGACCTCATGTATTTCCATGGCCATCCCTTGGACTTTGGGATAAATTCTATTTCCTATACTGGACAATGCCGGGGACTCCGGCTGACATCTCACCAAGAGATACTTTAAGGTACCAAGGACAGCAGAAGCACCTACCGGGTTGTTGCTAGTCTTTCCTGCGAGTATGACCCGGGCCTTGACCTTGTTCATGTTGAAATTCTTCAGGTAGGCCTCGTGGATTCGCTTGGCCAGAGATTTGAGGTCCGCACTTTCCGAATTTTCCAGATCGTGCTCACAGGTAAGGATTTCTGCTTTCAGTTTTGCTTTCTCGGATCTTGGCATTCTTCCAAAACGAATTGCTGGAGTTGGGGTGAGGAGGGAACAAGGGGAGATGTAAAATGATCAAGGCACTTGATGCCCAAGGCAGAGGTGACAGGTAGAATAGAAAGTTCACACAAGGAATGGAAGGCTAAACCCATTCCTCATTATGACTGAACTTCCTACCAAAGAGATTGAAAACAAAACCAAACACATAGCTCATCGGTGGGATGGCTTGTTGTCCTCAGGTAGGCCGTCAGCCAAGCTGAGGGGAATAAAAATGATCTATCTATCTATCTATCTATCTATCTATCTATCTATCTATCTATCTTCTATCATCTGTCTAACAACAGCCTATTGATCATGCATATCTATCTATCTATCTATCTATCTATCTATCTACCTACCTATCTATCTACTTACTTATTTATCATCTGCCTGTCAATCATCTGTTTGTCTGCCTATTTTTTTTGAGACAGAGTCTCATGTAATGCACCATGCTTTGCCTCCAACTAACTATGTAACTGAGGATAATCTTGAACTCCTGAGCATCTTGCCTTCAACCCTCCAGTTGCTCAGATCACAGGCCAGGTCTATGTGATGCTGGGAACCCAGTGCTTCATGCATGCCAGATAAGCACTCTGCCAGCTGAGGTACACCTCCGGCCCTATTTTGTAATTTTTAAAGACAGGGTCTTCCTATGTAGCCCAGGCTGGCCACATGGTCTTCTTGCCTCAAGGATTACAAGCATGAAGCACTATGTCTCTGATCCCAGCACTCAATGGAGGCAGAGGCAGGTGGATCTCTGTGAGTTCAAGGCCAGCCTGGTTTACACAGTGATTTTTCCATACCAGACTGGGCCGGATAGTGAGACGACCCCCATCACAAAAATAAAATAAATAAATAAGTAGATAATCTTTGTTGGGAACCCTCTAGTTTCAAACCATGTTCTAAATTAGAGTGCAGCGCTGAGAATATGGAAACTCACAGTACGGTCCAATGTTTAAAATAACACACATTCAACACAGGAGATGTGACATCTTGCTACTCCAGTGACATCCTCTCCCCCAAGTTGACAGCCAAGTCTTACCACAGTAGTTTCAAGTGTCCTGTTAAATACCAGCTGTGGGGGGAACTTACATGTTACAGCACACTCATTCAGAGTACAGCTACTCTGACTGAACAAGGAGGGTAAACTGAGGCACGGACTGACACAGTGAGCCCAGCAGCCTTACCTACCATTGTGTGACATCCCGACGGACAGGCACTTGTGGAAGCGGCAGTACTGGCACTTGTTCCGGTTCTTCTTCTGAATCTTGCAGCTTCGATCACATTTGTCATAGGCCAGCTTTAGTCGAATAGTTCGCCGAAAGAAGCCCTGTGACAGACATTGGCACAAAATTTACTTAGAGAACGTGGGCTCTGGGTAAGTATCCAGACGGGCTTCGCTCAGCTTTCTTGTGCGTTGACTGACTGACTGATCTGTTTTGAGACGGGGTCTCATAGAGCCCAGCCTGGCAAAGAGCTTGCTCTATGGCCAGAGATGACCTTGAACTCTTGATCTTCCTGTTTCTACCACTCAAGTGTTTGGAGCTCTTGGGTGAGCACCACCATGTCTGGCTTTATGGGTTTCTGAGGATCCAGCCCAGGGCTTCGTGCATGCTTGGCATACTCTACCAGCTGAGCTACACCCCAGCCCTACTGTCCCTTTCTAGAAAGTCTCCTGTGACTGGGGCAAATAGAATATGTGTATCTCACTGCATTGAAAGTGGAAAATAATGTGTTAAGGCAGAGTTCAAAGCGATCTTAGAAAGACCCTACCAGACCGGGAAAGACGAAATGGTAGTTTCTTGGGTCACAGTACCAACTCCCTAAGAGAAGACATTATAACAAGATGAAAACAGCGATTCGAAAGCAACCCTTTTGCTTTATAGCAGCATTGAGACTTCACCCAGGAAGAAACAGCTTGAGCTCATGAAAGCCAGGACTTAAACAAAGACAACTGGACATGGGCTTGACAGAAAGCCCTGTCACAAGTTGCATTTTTGAAGGGATACAGATAGAAAACTCAGGAAGGGGTTTATTTTGGTGTTTGGTCCTTTGTTCTTGAGTGGTGCTGCTCCCTCTACTTGTTTGACACAGCAGGCTCTCATGGCCCATGTAGAAGGCTTTTCTTGAGGGATGGAAAGAGAAAGCTTCCTCATCTAGGTGTGTGAGCCAGAATGGCAGAAGGGTGTGTGGGGTGGATAGGAAGGGTGAGAAGCAAGGCTGTGAGTGCCAGAGACCACCAGGCCTTTGATCTGGATTCACTGTTCCCATGCACTAGGCCTGTAGACCAGACCCAGCAGAGGAGAGATGGCCGTGCTTCAACAATGACGGTACAGGAAAGTCTGTGGTATTCCCTCAGATCCTGGACACTTTCATAAGGTCCTACTAGGAATGGAGCCTTTGGAATTTAAGTGAACATGAACACTTCTCAATTTTCTATATATGGTATCCATGAAGTGACAAACTTGAGAATGTACATGCAGCTGAAGGGGACTCACTTCATGCACATGTGACCTGGGTCATGCTGTCTAGTTGTCAAGTTGATTCTCATTAGGATAAAGGATGTAGGTGGCTAGGAGGAGGAGGGTATGTGCCAGAAGTGACTACTTGGGGGTCAGTTACAGATACTGTAGACCCCGAGCAAGGGACAGGACATGCCTGATGGCCAGCCCCTTGCTCAATGCATGGTAACCTCTGCCCTAACTGGCCTCTGGAGGGGTCCTGAGGTGAAGTCTACTGTTTGTGTCATGAAAAAGGATCATTCTTAAATTGGCTGCTTTTTGTTTCCTTGTTTGTTTTGTTTTAAAGGATACACCCCTCTTGAGTGTTTACAAAGCACGGCAAAGATGGCTGCCCTAGATTGTCAAAAGAAGAGTCAAGCTGCTACCGCATCAGTTCTCTGCTCTTTCTGTAGGTCTCAGAGTGGTGGCAGCCATCTTACAGATGAGCAAAGCCATCAAGCCATGTGGCTACCTTACCCTTCTCCCGGGGCCTCTGTACCTTGCAGCCTTCACATGCGTGGACTCCATAATGGTATCCTGAGGCCTTGTCACCGCATATTCGACACTCAATGTTCAGTGCACTGCCAGGGGACTCATCCGTGCTGGCGGGGACCACAGGGCAGCTGCCTGGGGAGGGGCTGGAAGCTGGAGAGAGGGTGTCTACAGACAGAAGAGGAAAGCTGTGTGAGACCTGGGGTGTTACCATCAGAGTCAGACCTGAGGGAAGAGGACTTTGCATAAGAGATGGATCTGTGATGTGGGCAGGTACCTCCCTTGAAGCAGTGCTTCTCCTGGCCACACTGCCCATAGTCAACCATGGTGCCAGCATTCTTGAAGCTCACGTGCACTGGTTAGCCTGCCTCCTGACTCATACCATACTTCAAGCTCTTCCGTGGCCACGTTATGGGACCTCCACAGGGGCCCCAGTGTTCCATGCCACATGCCCAGTATAGAGCTGGCTGCCTTCCAATTTTGTTGTCACTGTTACTCAGAGTCACCAGAATGAGGCCTAAATAGTCATGGCCACAGGTGTAGTGACACATGTTTTTAGCCCTAAAATTTGGTAGCTTAAGCAAGAGGATTGTGAGCCCAAGACCAGCCTGGGCTATATAGTGAGACAGAGACAGAAACAGAAATAGACACAGAGACAGAAGAGGGAAGAGAAAATGTATAAAGACAGAGGAGGGGAAAGTGAAAGAGGACACAGAGAGAGTTGAGCGAGGAGAGAAAAAGAAAAAGAGAAAGGACAGAGCCTGGGGGGAAAAATACCTTAAAAAACCCATTCAATAAGTCTCGTGTCCAAATGACACAAAGAGGTCTTAAAACTAACCAACAGAAAACAACACAGATAAAAAGCATCAATAGGCCTGAATAAATAGTTCCCCCAAGAAGACAGATTGTGAGTGAGTGGATGGAAATACACTCAGTGTCACTGTCATTAGCAGACTTTGAGTTAAAAACACGGTGACTATCACTGCACACCTTCAAAACCAGCAACAGAAGTGCTGGCAGGATTGTGGAGTGGTTGCTGTCACTCATGGCCAGAGCGCGTGAAGAGGAAGCCACTTTTAAAGCAAAACAGTCGTAGGTGAGGAAAAGCATATCTCTGGTTAGTTAACCAGCTGATGTTGGAACAGGTCCACACCAAAACTGACAACATGAAAGGTTATAGAGGAAGCTTGTTCTTCTTTTAAATCTTGCACATATAATGTGTGTGTGTGTGTATGTGTGTGTGTGTGTGTGTGTGTGTGTGTGTGATTGTACTGTGACATGTGTGAGTGCTGCTATGTGCATGCTATGGTGCGCATGTGGAGGTCAGAGGACAACTTGAGCATCAGCCATCGCCTTCCACCTTATGTGAGACAGGGCCTCTTTTCTGTTATTCACCTCTTCGTACACCTGGGTAGCTGATTTGTGAGTTTCTTGGAGGATCTTGTCTCTTCCTGTCTTCTCTCCAAAACACTACTGTGACCTCGGACCCATGCTACTGCATTTGGCTTGTTTTTTAAACATATGTTTTTGAACTCAGGTCCTGATGCTTACGTGGCAAACTCTTTGACCTATGGGACCATTTCCCCAGCCCCAGTAGCTTCAGACTTAATGGATAAGAGTTGAAAGTAGCCAAGATTGATGTGTGAGAGTTCAAGGCCAGCCTGAGTGATAGATACAGTAAGTGTCAGGACAGCCTGAGCTACAGCGTAAGACCCTAGATCAAGAAACCAACAAGACAGGGATGGCTCAGTGCTATGAAAGACTGATATTCTGCATTCCAGGAACCCTCAGTAGGAGGAGAAATACATGAAGGTTTGTGCTCTGACCTACACACACACACACACACACACACACACACACACACACACACACCAGATTAAAAAAAAATACAACAACAACAAAAAAAAGGTAACTATAAAAAGACACCTCAGCAGCAGCAACTGATCCCAGAACTGCACTAACAGGGCTGAACACACTCCTGCTCTTGCCCTGCACTGTGGATGCTCCTGACTGTGTGGGGCATCAGGCACAGCACTCAGAGGGTACTGAATACTCTGGTAGTGAGAAAATCACCTCTCAGTAAAAGCTACATGGTTCCATCTAACAATGCTAGAAGCAAGACCTGGAAGGATCAAACATTTCAGAGCCACTTCCCCACGTCTCTGAACAAAGCCTGGCATGCTTATTGGAACGCAAAGTCCACCACACAAAATCCACCACACAGCAGAGATCACAGTATGTGCCACTCAATAAAGAAATTACGAGGCACATGAACAGAAATTTTGGCTCATGATGAGAAGAGAAATGAGTGAAAGAGACCCAGAAAGGACACGCATGATAGAATTTGCAACCAAGACATTAAAAAGTTATTCTGGCCATAATCCAAAATGCAAGATAGAAGACTGGGTGTGCTGGATAGAAATGAGGGTGAAAAGGATGGATCGTGGCACTAGTGATAAAAATTGCAATCTCTGGTGTGGAAAAAAAAAAGAAAAAACAACAAACGGGTAGATTAGACACTGCAGAAGAAAAGATTGGCAAACTGGAAAACATGGCAATAGAAACTATCCAAAGTGAAACACACACAGATACACGCGACACACACACACACACACACACACACACACACACACACTAAACTGACCAGCTGATTCTAAAGTTTAAAGTCCATACAGTAGGGAAGCCCTAAGACTATCTGAAAGAATATGGCCTGAGAACTTGTGTAGGTGGTGCTGCCCATTGATCTGCTCTGAACAGTGACGCTCAAGGCTCTGCTTAGATATCTGCATTCTTCTCTTGGGTGAATACACAAGAGTGGAAGAGCTGGGATTGTGGGGCAGATATTTGTGAAGGTTTTCAGGAAATGCTAACGTCACGGGATGAGTGTTCCATGAAAGAACTGGCAGACAGAGCCGAGCAAAAGCCTAGATAGAGACCTCTATCGTCTGCTGATTTCAGAGACACAAAGACAACAGGGTGGCACTGTCAGTGAGCTATGCCAGAATGACCTCAAGGGAAAGAGAGACAGAGAGAGAGATGTTGATCTGTATGTAAAAATCAAGTCAATGAATATTAGACTCAGTCATAAAACCTAAAATTTCTAGAAGATATTCAAGTAAAGATCTCTTGAGTCTAACCCAAAAAGCATGGTCTAACCAAAGGGAAGACACTGATAAGCTGGACTTCATCAGTCAGGAAGTCCTCATGTCCGTAATATATGCATACGTTTCTATCATCAATAGTAAGAAAACACATCCAGGTTTAAAAAAAAAGTAGGTAAATGATTTGAACAGAAACCTCATAAAAAAAATTATAGAGCAAATTATCACGCAAAAAGATGCCTCATATCATTTGGCATCAGAGATGCACACACTAAAACTGCCCGGTGAAGCACCACGACTCACCCACAAGGATGGCTAAGATGTAAAACACTGGTCTTAACTGCTGCAGACCAACCTGGGAGGGACGGAACTCATACACTGAAGGTGGGGACAGCATTTGGGAAAGAGGTTTTACCTTTCCTGAAAACTCACACAAATGTCTGCCCTACTCTCTCAGCCCTTTCACGCCCATGTGCACTATCCTTGAGTGAAACGACTCGTAGTAGAGTTACATGCAACAGCTTGGACTTGCCCGTAGCTCCAATGTTCCAGGCAGATGGACGGAGATAGAAACAACGGTGTGCCAGGCAGTACACAGCAAAGAGTGAAGTACAGAAACACGTCACAAGGCAGAGGCATGGCAAAGTGAATGAGGGAGCCTGTACACAAAGAATCAAGCCATCTAGAGAAAGTTCCAGGAAACACAGACTAGACAGACTAGCCTACAGTGCTGGAAAGCATATCAGAAGTCATGTGGTGAGCAGGAAGGGAAGCTATTGCAGGGGAGAACCATGCTGACTTCAGTGGGTATGGTCATCATTTTGACTGTAATGATGCAGAGAGGGCACGGGAAGAGAGAGACAGACATTCTTTTTAAAAAGTCTTATTTTCTCTGAGGAAAATACGTATCTAGGAAGATCTCCCTAGAAAGCAGCCCTTACCTGTGATGGCTGAGCCCTCGGAGCCTGGACAGCTTCCTAAGTACTGGTAGTCCACGAAACCAAAGCTTCCAGAACTCTCTTCCCCGATGGACTGAGAGATCTCTTGGATGTTCCCCATTTCTTGTAAGAATTCTTCTGATAAGGGACTTTCCAGGTCATCGGCCTCAAGTGGGGAGAGTGGACAGATGGGGCTCTCTGTGTCCATCATGTTGACTGGGTATGGCCAGATGGGCCACAGAGTGCCAACCTGTGGGAGGAAAACAGCCAGAAGGGCACTCACTTTCTGTTCTGAAATGAAAATGTCACCTGTTCTTGAAGAGCTATCTCAGTTCAAATCTCAGCACAGATGACATCGACTCTCCAGCCTTGACTCTTGGAAGCACAGTAGTTAAATTCTCTAAACGGGGTCTGGAGAGATGGCTCGGCAGTTGGGAGCATTTGTTGCAATTGCAGAGGTCCTCGGGGTTCAATTCCCAGCACCTGTGCGGCAGCTTAAAACCATTTGTAACTCCAGCTCTAGGGAGTCTGACACCTTCTGACCTCTGTGGGCATTAGGCACATGTTAGGTGCACATATCTAGATCCAGGCTAAATGTTCACACAACACATAAGATAAAATAAGTATATATTTAGAAACCTCTGAACAACAAAACACAGAAGGGGCCAGACTGCTTGCAGCTGGCAACCCTTCATAGCTCACTGTCTGTCCGTTACACATGAACTCAGCCTCTCAGTCATGGACAAAAACAAAGTCCACATTCCCTTGAATGCACCATCCAATGGGGACACAGGTAGGGGGCCAACTGAACGGGCTGTCTGGTGGGGGTGGGATGACACAGCAAGAGCAGATGGAGAACAGATGCCTCGCACGGGGAAGCCCCAGAAGGATGGGCTGTTCTGAAGAAGAATGTTCCAGCCAAAAGAACACCAAGTGCTGGTTCATGCCAGCACATTCGAGGATCAGCAGGGAGGCCCCTGGGCTTGGTTAAGGGGCACCAGGAGGATGGGGCCAAGGAGTCAGCAAGAGTGTTCTTCCTATCCACGTGAAGGTCAGTAGTCTGTTGTAGATGGCCCTAGGAAAATTACAAAGCAACAAATGCTTTGTGGAGTTTTAAAGACATCTAAGTAGGTAAGTTCCATTAAGTCAAACTCCAAGGGAAAAAAAACAAAACAAAACAAAACAGTCTTCATATGGATGAGTACACTCTTTCTCCATAATGTTAAATGACTTGGTGTATGTCCTCCAGCCCATGACGCAATCCCCTTAGCTTGTCAGTCCTGCCCTTTGGAACATATCTCTTCTCATCATACACTTGTCATGGTCCCTTCGGTGCCACGGAAATGTAGCTCACTAGGGCCTCTTGGAAGCTTCACCTGTGCAGCTCTGCCTGTCCCACTGCTGCCTTCAGTAGGCCCCGACCCCAGCCTGCCTCCCTAAGCCTAACAGTGTCATCACCCGGCCAGACTGACCAGATGACATTTAGCTCCCTCCACTGTTTTTCCATCTAGACGCCGTCACAGAGGAGGCTGCAGCTCACGTCATCGGGAAGGCCAGAGCTGCTGTGTGCTAGCTGGGCTGTGGATTCCAAATGATGCAGCTCCACTATGCTGTGACCACAGAGAGCCAATGTCCTCTGAGGAACATTTCCCAAAGCAGAGAGTGAATGCCCATGTACCAGCATCTCCACATTTCCCATTTGCCAAATGCCAACACACTTTTCAAGTGCAAAGAGGAAGAGGTGTATAATTACCTACTTTTGTGAAATTTGTATCTCGGGCTTGGACTCCTCACAGGTTCTATCATAGGTGATCGTTACACACAGCGAGAAACACTAAAGAATAATCATCCTGGTCCTGGAGAGATGGCTCAGTCGGGAAAGCACTTGCTTTGAAAGTTCAAGGACCTGGCTTCATTCCCCACGGACACAAAAAAAGCCAATACGTGCCTACAATCCCCAGCACTGACTAGGGCGGAGGCAGGAGGATTCCTGGAGCTCACTGGTCAGCAAGCTGAATCCAAGATCAGTAAGACTCTGTCTCAAAAAACAGAGTGGAGACCAATTGAGGAAAACACCTGACACTGGCCTACATAAACGTGAGTGAAGGAATGTGTGTGTATGTACCTGCTCCCGTCCCCACAAAAATCATCAATCTTCATAGGATAAAGATGATCTCCTATTTCCTGTTATGCCACAGATTTGTATCTGCTGTTTTACTTGGAGGGGTGGTGCTAGGGACAGATCCCAGGGCTCCATGCACACCCAGCACACTCCACCACTGAGCCTACCACCTCAGGCCTTCTACAGGCTTTATTCTGCATTATAGGCAGAGGACCGGCAAGCCAGATAGTGGACTGATAAGCATTACATAAGTCATTTGCACCGTGAACAAAAAGTTCAAAAGCCGCAATTATGATATCAAGCCATAAAAATGCATCCCTATAAAAAGGCCACAGGCTGGGCAGAGTCTGTGCTGAGGGTGGGGCGGTGTCTTTTCTTTTTTTGTCTCTGTCACCAACAGCCTTTATTCCCACAAGCCAGGAATATAGGGCTAAGGCCATGAACTGGTTTCTTTGTTGTGACTTTTAGGGAGCCCCAGTGTCTGGGAATCATGTCATTTTACCCTTTGGTTGCTTTTAAAGAATAACCAGGATTTACCTAGAGAAACGCTGGTCTTGCCATTCACAAGCCAGATGAGATAATCCTGCTTCATGAGTGGGGCAATCCTGACGTGAACTCTGGCCGCGGGGCCTGGTACCACACACATCACCAAACACACTGGTTTTTCTTGGTTCCAACCAGGGCAGATAAGAGCCTTTCCCTTTGAATGAGTCCCCCAGATCGATAACAGAGGTCACATGGGCACACCTCAACACAACTTGCTCTTAGATTCCCGGCAGGCCCTGGCATCCCCACATGCTCTGGCTGGGAACAAAAACATCCGGGGAAGTCCTACCGCCGTGTCCAACATCCACAGTTCACCACCATTGCTGGTTCATTGAGAAGAGCAGCCAGGCCAGCTCTGTGCCCTGTGCGCTAGATATTCCAAAAGGATAGAGGCATGAGGAAAAAAGTCCATCTCAACAGGGCCTACATGGCTTAGGATAACTGAGTTGAGTCCCAGAAACATTCCTTTGGGAATTGAGAGGTTGGCTGTTTAAAAGCTCTAAGAGCATTCAATAACTAGGAAACAAAAGAAGCAGACACACAGTTTCATGGTGAGGTAGGACAAAGCACATGGGAATCTGGGTATCCACTGACAACCTTTGATGCCACAGCATCTTGAATTTTGCCATTCTAGGCCAGCAGATGATTAGGCTAATATGACTTGCTAATCTCACCATGGGCACTTACTGTGGGAAGCCAAGCGGGGTTCAGCTCAGTCTCCTCTAAGGTCCTCCACACCCGGGTCCTAAACCCAGCATGCCCCTATTTGCACGTGGTCATGTAACTTTTTAGGTTTTTCTCTCCTACAACATTATATGTCTTGATAGAGCAAGGGGTGTATTTGCTTGATTTTTGCAAGCACACTTTCAGAACAGTCTCTACCGTGGAGCGGGTGTTCAGGTGCTTGGCGCAGAACAAACACTCATGTTGTTACCTGTGACAGGTGGGGTTCTTGAGAGCTCACTTTGGCTCTGTATGAGCAGCTCCTGCAGGTATCTGGGTAGAAAGTAAACCAGTGCACAGCCTCCAAAGACAACATCTGTGCACTGAATACCAAGAACAGAAATCAAGGGGGAATCCTGCACCAGGTATGAAACCAGCAGTTTTCAGAGTGCAGTATAATTTCAGGGACTGAAAAAGTTTATAAGAAGGAGAAAAAAAAATCTCAACAGAATAGTCAACAAAGAAGTTCCCAGTCATTAAGTGAGAGCTGTGGAGAATAGGGATACTGGGTGTCACCCCTCAGTTGAAAGCAAAAGACTTGCTGGTTCAGTGTATTCCCTGGGTGAAAACCAGCACCCAGCAGACAGTAAACACTAAGAGGAAAGGGAGCGGGAAGCTTGTCATTTGGACTTTCCCCTCAGACTCACAAATGGTGAATGCTGGATATATCCTGTGACAAAGTGTGCCACAGCAGAGCCCAGAAGTTTCAACAAAGCCAGCAAAGTAGCCCGGGGTGATGAAACACACCTTTAATTCCAGCACTTGGAAGGCAAAAGCAGGTGGATAGATGTCTGTGAGTTTGAGACCAGCCTGATCTCACATCAGTTCTATACATCGAATTCCAGGATAGCCAGAGTTGCATGCTGAGACCCTGTCTCAAAAACAAAACAAAAGCGGCGCTGACATGGAATCAGTTCCTTGGGAGGCTGAGGTAGGAGAATCGCAAGTTCCAGGATAGCCTGGACCACATAAAAAGACCTGGTTAAGGAAGTGAGGAAAGAAAAGGAAGGTGAAGAAGGGAGAGGGGAGAGAATGAAGAGACTTCATCTTTTGGATGAAATAAAAGACTGGAGCCAGGGCATGGCTGACAGTAGAGTGCACAGCCTAGCATGGAGAAATCTTGATTCAACACTCTCAGGACTATACAAATAAAAGAGTAAGCAAAGAGAAAAGACAATAGGAAAGTCACTGTGGCTGCCCAGAGCACACAGTGACCTATCTGTTAATAATACAGAGGTTCGGGGTTGGAGAGGTGGCTCAGCGGTTAAGAGCACTCACTGGCTGCTCTTCCAGAGGTCCTGAGTTCAATTCCCAGCAACCACATGGTGGCTCACAACCATCTATAATGTGATCTGATGCATGCCTTCTGGCATGCAGATTCATATATATAAATAAAATAAATCTTAAAAAAAAATAATACAGAGGTTTTTAGATCTGTAAGTCACTTCCCCAATATCTTCTAGAGCTACGTATTAAATAGCAGGGAGCATGACACTGTCCCAGCTGCGGAAACAGTTTGCTGCCCTCTGTGAACAAATGAGCCTGAACAAAAACATTCGTCACAAAAGCGTCCAGACAGCCACAGTCTCTGGCTTTCCTCCTATGCCTTCTCTATTTGTTCTCTAATTTTTACCGTGTCACAGGACATCCTCCCAGTTCAACGCCTCCCAGTGCTCAGCACCGCAAACCTGGAGAAACCGGTTTAACCCTTCCACTGCTAGAGGCAGTCTGATTAGGCTTAAGGGAGTGGTTGAGAGGCCAAGGAGGAAGTCTTATCAAAGGAGGTGGCTGCAGGTGGTTCCCTGACTGTGCCCTTCCCATCACCAATTCCAGTACACAAGCTGGTCATATTCTGCAGATTCTTCTTACATAATATAGTCATATTACATGTCATATTTACATGTCTTTGGGTTCAGGTTGTTGGGCAAAGATCTAAAATAAGGTCTCAGAATAAACAAACTAAGAGCCACAGAGGCCCACTCTGTACCTTTACCTATGACCCAGGGGTTCAACAAAATAGGTTAATCATTGCCAACCACACAGCAATCAGCATGCCAATGGTCAGTGTAGAAAATGCCCACAAAACCTGAGGGAGCCCAAGGCCAAGGTCAGCACGTACAGACATGGCGGGGGGGGGCAGGGGGAGGAGTATTTGAACAACTCAATTCTAACATAGTCCCAATCATTTCCTCATCACCTAGATCTTGCCTAGCAATGCTGAAGGCATGAACCTGTGATCACAACAAAAGGTTGGCATGGGAAATAAGACCGCAAGCCCAATGCGACACAAGACCGTGGCTTTGAGCCTCCACAGCCCTACCTTGACAACACAAGATGAATGTCCCCTGTTGCTCTAAGGAACACATCCCACGAATTTTCTTTCCACGAAGTCACCACTACTTGACAGGGCTTATTAATTCCAAATGAAGCCCAACATGCCTTTTAAATTTTGATGCAATCTTACCTTTGTGAATAGCGATGTCAAAATAATAAAAGAAAAGCTACAAGCTTGGACACATCCTGTGTCTGTTGCAATCAAAGTTGAGTGAGCCCAGAAGTCTGTCACAAGAATCAAAAGTCAACTAACGTGGCATTTGTATTTGCCAGAGCTTCGACCCTGTACAGACAGAATGTACAGATACGGGGACAATGCTGTGATGTCTGGTAGCCAGGTTGACAGAAGCCACGGATCGATGGGCCTGCCACGTGTAAAGTGGACTGTCCGGAAGAGCAATGCCAGCTCTCCAGAATGAGAAAAGGCCATAGGCCGTTGGCACAAAAATCCGATACATAAAGACAACCCTCTAAGGGGTCTCTGCTTCTAGATTTAATCTGATGGTCCCTTTGGGAAGAGAGACCATATTTTATGAATTCCATGAGGCACATACAAGTATCCACTTAGGCTTGTGCTCAACACCAGAGACTACAGTCTTGAAGGATCCATGGGCCAGGGCACTGGAAAGAGGAGTGGGCTGAGGCAGGAAGGAGGGACAAGGGAAAAACAAACGTTTACTAAGTGACTCATTGTGTCATGTCCTCAATGAAAATGACACTGATTTTCCTAGTTCCGAGACAGGTGGGATTTGTGGGCCCCACTCACAGAGAGCAAAGCCATTTGTCCAACTAGTACATAAGAGGCACATGTCAGCAAATAGGTGGAGATGAAGGATGCTGTGTGAAAATCATGCAGATCAGAGATCTGGAACATCATGAAGTCAGACATGAAGCCTAAAAGATGACAGAAGGAATTCAACAGAAAAGGGCAAAGGGCATCTCACTGAGATGGGAGAAGCACACCCACACGAATGACCTAGGATGTTACTGGAAAACAAAACAAAACCAACCAAAAATGGCCAGCCAAGCTACACGAAGAGTTGTATCAGCTATGCACGACTGCATAACAAATAGCTCTAGACATACTGGCTTGAAAGCACCACTACTTTGCTCCCAACTCTGAGTCAGCAAATAGAACTTCACTCAGCAAGGCAGGTTTCCTGTTGGTCAGGAGGGTTCTATCATCGGACTCTTGGGAGTCTCAGTCATGGCTACTAGGTTCAACAGAGCCTCAGTCACATGCCCAGCAACTGGTGTATCTGACTGGTCCCTTCCCACCAGGTCGTCCATCCTCACTGGGGCTGGAAGCTGCTGGGACTCTTGGGTTAGGGCAGTTCCCACCTCTAAACTGTGCAGCACCTCTCCAGTCATGTTCTTTGTTTCAGATCAAGTTGCAAGGCCAACCCCAACTCAAGGTAGAGGAATGAACCCTACCTTTGGGTAGGAGGAGCCACAAAGGACATGTGGCCATTTAGGGCTTCTCATGTGGGGGAGGTGGTGAGAACTGAGCCAGGAGATGCAAGAGAGGTTGTCAAGCCCTGCCAAGGTACCTCAGGCCTGACCATGTTTAGAAGTTTGGATGTCATCCTCAGAGCAATCTACAACAGGCTGTGGAACAGCAGGACCCTATAAACCTGCCCATACTTCTTGGAGGCTCAATTTCAGCAAGTACAGTTAGGGTTAATGGCAGCCACATAGAGGAGGTTGCTCTGACTGCAGACACCTACGCTATTTCTTCCACCAACTCGTCTCCACCTCCTGCCATTTAGCTGTGTCCTCCTCCCTGCCTGGTGAGTCTTCCCCAACCAAATGGTTGCCAAGGCAGGACCCAGACTTACTGAAGATACAACACTTGGTGTCCTTGAATGAAACATGTCTGATGGAGGAAAAGCTGCTGTGTGCTACTCAGAATGTACAGGAGACCAAGGTCAAACATCAGAGACACAGGAGAACTTCAGTTACTTAAACGAAGTGATGTGCCTGAGGCATGTGATTCAAGAAAGCGGGGTGGCATACAGCCCACAGAGAGAAAGCTGTATGGCCAATCCTGTGGTACATGCCAGGATGCGATGTGCATTGTGGGGAAAAAACAAAACAAAACATAACAAGAAACTTTTTTTTTCCCTGTGTCCAGGAGTCAACTTAGTGTAAGACCAACTTTTCTCAAGCCTAATATAGAACAGTGGTTCTCAGCTTTCCTACTGCCAAGACCCTTTAATACAGTTCCTCGTGTTGTGGTGACCTCCAACCATACAATTATTTTTGTTGCTATTTAATGACTGTAATTTTGCTACCGTTATGAATTACGAATATTTGATATGCAGTATATCTGATATCTGATCCCTGCAAAAGGGTTGTTCTACTCCCAAAGGGGTCAGGACACACAGGTTGAGGACTGCTGGTTGAGAACTGCTGCCAACCACTTTGGAGATGGTCCTCGATTCCAAAGGGTCGCTTTAATTTTGTGGGCTTCTGGAAGGGAACAGAAGGATGGGTCTGTTTTTAACACATCTCCATGAACTTTCTCCTTCATTTTTTTTTACACCAAGGCAACAGAAGTGTATTTTGCTTAGGGCAGATATGCTCTGAAGTTGTAGGAATTAAGGCCCGTGGGTGAGTGCCAAGGTGAAACTCCTTGCTCTGTGTGGATACCTGAAAGGAAGGGACAGCCCAGAGATACCCACTCAGGACAAAAGCCTGCTGGACAACAAAAATCTTTCTCACAAACTTAAGGGAAGGGTTGGAAGACAAAGGCTGGAGGCTCCCTGAGAGTCGAGTAACAGGACAGGTGGAAACTTGAGAAGAAAAGGAGAAGGGCTGGGGAGACAAGTGCTTGATAAGCATCTAAGTTCGAATTCCCAGAACCCACGTAAGAACTGGCACGGTGGCAGTGTCACCTTCAGTGCTGGGGAGCAGGGCTAAGAGGAGCTGCTAGTCAGTGAGTGTTAGCTTCCTTGAGACTCTCAAAACTAAGGCAGAGAGAGAGCAGTAAAGAAAGTAAGAATAGAGGGCAGACTGTGAGGTAAAACACACCAAGAGTAAGAGAATCTGGGCACAGGGAGGAGGAAAACCCTCTCCACAAATTCAAGAAAATTCCTCAGAGAGGAAAGCTGTGAGTTCACAGGTACTGGGGTCCACCAGGGTCCAGATAGGATCAGGACAAGATACACAGTCAGGCCAGTAGCCAGGAAGTTCCACAGCACGCTGGGGACCAAGTGACATTCTCCAGAAGGCCGAAGAGGCAGATGACATCACTTGCAAAGGCTAAGGAATGAGAAAGCATTTGAGTCTCTTAGCAGCAGCCACAGGAAGAGGGAAAAAAAGGACTGAATACCATCAAAACGCTAAAGGAAATCACTTTCTGGCTGATAACCCCGAGTTCGGAAAGCCATCCACAGGGTGTGAAGGGCAGAGTTCACCCTGCACACTGCTTCTCCAGGTGGTAGAATGCCTTTTTCAGCACACTGGGCACCCACCCCTCTTTGGTAAAACATGGTTTTCATGGGTGGGACTACATAGCACTTTTTCTAGATATCCCGAAGTTCCTCTATCTGCATCTGGTGCATTTTCATAGTTTTACGGACTTTTTCAGCCCATCTTTGAGGAAGGTAGTCATCATTAGGTGTCTATCTGTCAGACACAACACTGCCATAAACCAGAGATGTGGCCAGGCTAACACTCCTGAGTACTTATCATGGGCCACACACCCAGTCCTCTAAGTACCTAACGTCTACCCACTCCTGCCATCATTGCCCAGCCCCATGAGATAGGTGCTATTATTGCATTCACCTTACAGATAAGGACGCTAAAGTACAGAGCGTCTCAGTAACATACTAGGGTCACAGCCCATGAACTGTAGTAAACCCAGGTTGCCGACCTCTGATGCTCATTCCCAATGACGATTCTTAATTGGTGCTTACATTTTCCTTCCTGGTTTATATGTCTCAAGAGTACAGATGGAGGCTAGGGAGATGGTTCCAGTAGTAAATATGGGCCTTGCAAGCATGAGAAATTGAGTTTGGTCCCCACCAACCACTTAAAAGAGTGGTGGCATGGGCTACCAGCCCTGGGGACGGAGAGACCATTGGATGCCCGGGGCTTGCTATGTAGACCAAGTTCAAACACACAGAAATCCACCTGCCTCTGCTTTCTGAGTGCCGAGCGTAAATGTGTGTCTACCAGGCTTGTGTTGGCGAAAGAGGAGGGGGTTGGTTGTTATTTGTTTGTTTTTAATAAACTTTGGTGAAGGCCGAGGGGGTGGTTTGACTCTCAGGAAAGGCTCATGCTGCTGAATGTTGTGTGGTTACGTATATCCATTCATCCACTCATTTAGCAAATGGAGCCACTCTAGGTGTTTCCACCTCTGGCCTCTTGAGTCTGGGTGTCAGAAGAGCCCTCAGCCAAGGCCTCAATTCCAGCCCAATTTGGTGGGCCAACTTTTTCTTTTTTTCCTTTTCACGTAACAAAAAGCGGCTTTGGGGGCTGGAGAGATGAGTCAGCGCTTAAGAGCACGTACTGCTCTTCCAGAAGACCCCAGTAATTCCCAGCACCCTTCACAGGCAGATCAGAACCACCTGTTAACAACAGCAGCTCCGGGGGAGCTGACACCTCTGGCTTCCTTGGGCACATGCACCCACATGCTCAGACCCATACACAGACATGCGCACATACACAGCATCAAAAATTAAAAATAAGCCTTGAGGAAAAAGTGTCTCTGACGTGTAATCATCTACACATTGACAGTGTGAGACATGCTAGGACATCGGCACCCATGACAGCGTGGTCACGGCACCAACAGCATGCCTGTCATGCCTGAGAGGTTGCCTACGCCTCTGTGCCCAGCACGCCACCTTCCCCACCTATCAGAGCATGTTACTATAGAACTGCTCACAAAGAATCACGCTAAAGCCGGGAGTGCTGGCGCACGCCTTTAATCCCAGCACTCGGGAGGCAGAGGCAGGCAGATTTCTGTGAGTGTGAGGCCAGCCCGGTCTACAAAGTGAGTCCAGGACAGCCAAGATTACACAGAGAAACCCTGTCTTGAAAAAAAAAAAAGGAAAGAAAAAAAGAACCATGCTAGATATAGTTTGGTCTGTTTCATTCACTATCATCATTTTGAGATTCATGCCTGTGGGTGAGCTGTATTACTCATCCGGGTCTCAACAGCTTCAAAGTCACAGCCATGGTGTGGGTAACCACAGTCTGACTACGCGATCAGCGGCTGATGTGCATTTGAGCAGTTTCCATGTTTTTGCTACTACACGCAAAGCAGTGAGAAGCATTCGGGAGCCAGGATGCACATGAACACATGTGGGTTTCTTTTCTCTCGGCTGAAAAACCCAGGGCTGGAAATGCTGGATGGTGGTACATATTTGTTCAACATTTAAAAACAAACACAATTTATGTATTTACCAGTATTCACCGGTACCTGAATGTGTGTATGTATACCGTTGTACATGCCTGTTATCTATGGAAACCAGAAGAGGGTGTCAGATCCCCTGGAACTGGAGTTACAGGTAGTGGTGAGCGGCACTGTAGGTGCTAGGAAGTGAACCCAGGCCCTCTGCAAGAGCAGCCAGTGCTTGTATCTGCTGAGCCACCTCCACAGCCCCTTGTTGAGTTTTTAGAGAAACCACCAACTTGTTTTCCAAACTTGCATCTTTTTTTCTTCCCACCTTCAGTGCGTGCGAGGCCTGGTTTGGTGCTTGGTGTGGTTGGCTCTCTGGATCTGCACACTCTACATGGGTGCAGTGTCGCACTGAGACTGTGGGGGCGCTATTACGGGAGCATGAGACTCAGCCTGCTTGATGGCTACAGATATTGATAGGTTTGGTTCTTCTTCTTTTCCAGATAATTTGCACAAATATCTTCATTGGTTTTCTGTCCTTTTTGCTAATATTAAAGCTTAGATCTTTTGTCTCTAGGTGACTTTGAGAGGTCGTTTTATATCATGGATATATCTTTTCCAGATAATTTGCACAAATATCTTCATTGGTTTTCTGTCCTTTTTTGCTAATATTAAAGCTTAGATCTTTTGTCTCTAGGTGACTTTGAGAGGTCGTTTTATATCATGGATATAATCCTTTACCGAGCACATGTTTTGTGTAGGATTCTTCCCGCACCACAACTTGTGTCTACATTCTCCTAATACTGTGTTTTGTAGAGCAAGTCTTGGCTGGTGAGCTCCATTTTTGTTTGTGTGTTTTATGAATGAGGTGCTTGCTTTCAGATCTACGTAGACTTTGCTAATACAAAGTCATAGAGTTTTCCTCCCATGGTTTCCTCTGAAGTTCTGCTGCTTTTGAAGTTATAATCTAGGTTAAAATCTAATCTAAATAACTTTTGGTTATCTGGCCTGAGGCGTAGACTGACATTCCTGTACACTGATAACCAAGCACAGAAACAGCACTGTGTATTGAAATTTTTCCCCTTCTTCATCTTTATCAAGAAACAGTTGTATTTTTAAAAATTATAAACAAAAGTGGGATTTTAAAAAAATCGAATGCTTTTTCTGGAGTTATTGAGGTGATCATATGGGGTCCTGCATCCTGTTATATGGGGAGATTCATCTTTTTTTTTTTTTAAGCTATCAAGCCATCCTTGCATGCCTGAAATGAGTCCTGCCAGTTATCATAGTCTGTTTTTGTAGACTCTTAAATTCTACATCCGAGGATTGTTAGTAGAATTTTTTTTTTTCTGTGCTCACCAGGGACAATGATCTTTAGTTTTATTTGTTTGTAATTCCTTTGTCTAATTTTATTATCAGATTAATGCTGAATTTATGGAATGAACTGGGAACTGTTTCTACCTCTTTGGTTTTCTAAAAGACTACATAGAGCCAGTATTATTTCTTCCTGAGATATTTGATCAAATCCTCCAGTGAGTTGTTTGATCTTGAAATTCTCTGGGAGAAGGCTTTTAGCAAAAATCTTTTTTTTGATAGATTTAGGGCTACTTGGGTGGTGTATTTCTTCTAGAAATGGGTTTTGAAAGGTCATGTAGTTCAAGTCATTTGTCCTTTTCACCTACGCTGTCTGCTTTATTGATGTAAATGTGTTGCTAATGCTTCTTTATTGCCTGTTTATGTCTGTAGTAATGTCTCCTCTCCTGCCAGATGTTGATGATTTGTTCCCCAACCCCCAATCAGCCTGGCTCTCTTTTCCTCTCTACCTGGCATTCTGACAATTCCTTTCCTCTCTGATCTCTCATTTTTTTTTCTGCTTTACATTAGATTTAATTCATTTATCTTTTTGTTAGTCTCTTAAAAATTACTGTTATTTCATGTGTTTGTGCAGAAAAGTGTGCGCTTGGAGGCCAGAGGTTGATGTTAGGTGGTTTCTTCCATTGTTCTCCACCTTATTTTTTAAAAAACAATTATTTTCAATTCTTTGAGAATTTCATATGCTGTACTTTGATCTTATCCTCCCTAACTCCTCCCCTTAACTCCTCCCAAATCCACTCCCACTCACTATCCCTGCAACTTCATGTTCTCTTTCTATCTCTTTCTCCTTCCCTCCCTCTCTCAATTCAATAGTCCATTAACTCCAATTCTTGTTGTCCATATACAGCAGGGTGTGGGAGTAAATGGACATCCACTGGAGCATGGCTAATTTACCCGGAGCTACTTGAAGGAAACTGACTCTCCCTCTCCTAGAACCCACTGACTGTCTTTAGCTCATCTGTTAGGGCTGGGGGCTCATGGGCCTCTTCCCACTCCTTGCTGGAATGTTGACTGGCTTTATCTGCACAGGCCACCACAGCTGCTGTGGGTTTGAGAGTACAGTGGTCCCGTCACATCCAGAAGACAACGGCTCCAGCCCTCCCCAAGTTCCGGCCTTCCTAGCTTCCCACCCCACCAACCCCCTCCTTAAGCCATCTTATAATTTGAGGATGGGTCTCTCACCGCATCTAGAGCTCCCTGATTGGCTAGACTGAATGGCTAAAAAGGTCTAGAGACTGATTTGCTCCCCTCCCGGCTCTCACTAGGGTTACAGGTGCTTGCTGCCATGCCCAGCTTTTTATGTGGATACTGGGGACCTGGGGACACAGATCCTCACGCTTGAATGGCAACGACTTCACCAACTGAGGTCACTTATTTGAGATATTTTCTCCTTTCTCCCTAATGTAAGTATTTAGTGCTAGAAATTCCCTCCTAAGCATGCTGTAGCAGCACCCCACAGGTTTTTTAACGTGTCGTTTTAAGTTTCCATCTGGTCCAAACACTTCATAATTTCCTTGGTGGTTTAGGTTGTCATTTAGTTCCCAAATGTTTCTTTCCAGTCATGCTTATGGGACTGTTTTTTTTTTTTTTTTAATTTAATTCCATTATGGCCAGAGAACTTACTTTTCTATGACTTGAATCTCTTTAAATTTATTGAGAATTGTTGTATAACTCAAAATATGGATCATATTAGTGAAACAGGCAATTTAACAAGTAATGCATGTCCTGTCGGTGGTGGCAACATTTTACGTAAATGTCAGTTAGATCAAGTTTGGTGACAATGTTGTTCAGTGAACTTTATCCTTGCTGGTGTCTATATTTGTCTTATGCATCTGGCTATTATTGTGTGCTTGGATATTTCTTCTTACAGTGATGTAATTCATTGCTTTGTGTGTTTTAAAGCGTTGTTATTAGATGAAAACGATTTTAGGATAATTAACCCTTCCTAATAAATCAACTCTATTATATCCTCTGAAAACTTTTTTCTGTCTGTTCTGGTTAGCTCTGCTTATCTCTCTGTCACAGCATAGTGCCGCCTGAGAACGGAGTTTCATGCAGCTGAGGAATTGCGCATATCCTATTTGCCAGTGGTTTGTCTGGGGTGGGGGTTGTCTTGATTATTAATTGCTACCCCAGCCCACTATGGGTAATACTATTCCCTGGGCAGATGGTCCTAGGCTGTATAAGAAAGCCAGCTAATCATGAGCCTGCAAGCAAGCCAGAAAACAACGTTGTCTCCATGTCTTTGCTTTAATCTCCTGTTTGAGTTTCTGCCCTGACTTCCTTCAGTGATGGCTTGTGACCTGGAAATGTAAGCCAAATAAATATTTTCCTTCCCTAAGCTGCTTTTGCTCATAGTTTAGGTCACAGCAACAAAAAGGGAGCTGGAACCCTGTTCCTCTTTTGTTCCCTGGGGTCTCCGATTATACACACATTCGATGCTTAAGGTCATACCACTAACCACTGATGCCATTTTCATTTTTTTAAAAGAAAAATATTTTTCCTGTTTATTTCATTTTAAGTGGCTCTTTTGACTATGCTCAACCTCACCAGTTTTTCTTCTGCAATATCTAACCTGCCACCAATCCCACTCATCGTGTTTTCATCTGAGCTCCTTCGATCCCCACCACAGGAGTTCAATTTTGTTATAATATCATCCATGTCTCCACTTGACTTTCTGAACCTTTGAAATTCAATCATAATGACTTTAATGTACTTGGCTGCTAAATCTAATATCCATGGTCATTCATGCTACATTTCAAAGCATTGATTTTTATCCTCATTATGGATCCTCTCTTCCTGAGTCTTCTGGTGCCTAGCAACATTCAGTTAGATGCCTGGTTTGCGATCTTTCCTTGCCGGCTGTGGGGCAGCTTTGTACTCTTAGAAATGGTCTTGAGCGTTGTTCTGGGCTGCAGCTAAATTACTTGGACAGTTTTGGTCCTTCCATATCTGGTCCTTGCAATTCGCTAGGAAGGAGTACAGCCATGTGCTGTGCCAGACAATTGCACCCCCACCACTGAGGAGGGGTCTCCTGGAAGTTCCCCCGGAAGCATGAGGGGTACCCAGGTTGGTAGAAGGCCTATGTGAGGGCCAGACGCCATGCCAGGCCCAGCATAAGTGCTGGACACCATTCCTTCTAAACTCTGATGGTTCTTTTCTGGCTTCGTCCTGTCCACAGACATGCACACAAAGTTTGTTGGTAGATGTCTGGGGGCCAGAGATCTTTCTCCTCTCACCACCTGAGTGGAGGGCTGCAGACACTGTCCCCTCCCACCCCTGCTTCTTCAACTTAAGGAGTCCACAAGTGCTGCCTCAGTCTAAAGTCAGCACCTCTTACATACTTGCTAGCTTCTGGGAACCACCCTCGACACCCTATCTTATGCCCAGCATCTCTGAAACCAGAAGTTAAGTTCCTTTGTCTGGTTTTTTGTTTGTTTGTTTGTTTGTTTGTTTGGTATAAGCTAGTTGTTATCCTATCTGCACAGGAGACCAACCATTTTCACACACATAAAATAAGTTATCCATAATAAGGCCATTTGGGCTGGTATTTCTCAATTCTTTATAAATGTTTGTTTAAAAAAAATGTATGTGAAAACATGGCACGGTGGCCCACACCCTTAATCCCATCCTCTATTGCTCCCTAGCTTATTTTTTGAGACAGTCTCTCATTGAACCAGAAGCTCACTGGCTAGACTGGCTGGCTAGCAGGCATCCAGGATGCTCCTGTGTCTACCCAACAATGCTGGGGTTTCAGGATGAAACCTCATGACCCTCTATGTGTATGGTGCGAACAGGGCCTCCAAATACATGAAGCAAGAAGTGACAAAGCTGAAAGGAGAGCAGGACAAGCCCGCAGTTATGGCTGAAGACTTCAACATCTTCCTCTTAGGGACTAATAAACAGAAAGTCTGCCCAGTTATGGAAGACATGGGAAACAACTAATCAATTCCAACAGCCTCCATGCTGAAATTCTAATCTCCAAGGCAATGGTATAAGGAAATGGGTCCTTTGGGAGGTGTTCAGCTCAAGAGGCTGGATGAAAATAGAACCATTAGGACGGGGCCCAGTGAGCTGCCTGGTCCCTCTACCAGACAAAGGCTAAGCAAGAAGACCTCTCTGCAACAAGAAACAGAACTTGATCCTGGGATTCCCAGCCTTCCAGCCTGTAAGAAATAAACTCACACTGTTTATATATATGACTCAGCTCATGATAACTTTTTTCCATTTCTTTCTCTCTGTGTGTGTATTATGTATATATATATATATTCATGTGTATATTCTTTCTTTCTAAATATATCCACATTTTCATGAATATACATATTCATGTATGTATATATTCACATATTCATATATATTAGTACATATTAATATATATAGATATTCATTCATATATAGTCATGTATGAATATATATTCATAGATGCATGTGTGTGAGGGGGTGTGTACACTTTCGAGGGGTACTACTGGCAGCCCTGCTCTTTTTAAAGAGCACGTAGAAACTGCTTTAGAACCTCTTGAGAGTACTCTTGGGAGGTGTCTGCACAGCCGGTCCTACACAGATTGAGAATTTCTAGCCCAAGGTATCTTGTGTCTCATTCTCAAGCTGAGTTCTTCAATAGGCTCCAGGCCTCTCCCCGCTTGCGTGCCCTCAGTCTTGTCTCTCTGCCAGCTGGAAATGTGTACAAGGCTTTCCTGTTGGAGACGAGCAGTCCCCAGAGCTACATAGCTTCCATCCTTATTCAGTGCAACCAATAAAAGAAACCTAGAAGCATGATTATTCTGTCCGCTTCCAAGTAAGAGAACGGAGGGCCACAGCGTCCACCTGATGACACCAATTTGAACCTGTTTCAGGGATTTAAACTTAGTAGACACGGAGACTCATAAATCACGTGCCTCCTGTAATAACTGGTTGAAGGGAAAGAAGGACAAATATGGTTTAAAGTGGCACAGATACTGAGAGAACAGAAGGCACTCCATTTTAGAGGGAAATGGAATTTTTTTTTCTTTTTTGCTTTAAAGTTCAGCATAAAAATAAGAGTTAGGAGCCAAGAGCAGTAGCACACTCCTTTAATCCCAGCACTCAGGAAGGCAGAGGCAGGCGGATCTCTGTGAGTTTGAGGCCAGCCTGGTCTACAAAGCAAACCTAAGACAGCCAAAACTATACAGAGAAACTGCCTTGAAAACAATAACAACAATAATAATAGTTAGAAAACATTAAAAAAACAAGACAAAACAAAACAAAACTGGGCATTGTGGCATACACCTGCAATCCTGGCACTTGAGAGGCAGAGGTAGGAGGATCCTTTCGGGCTGCTGGCCAGCAGATCTAACTAAATTAATGAGGTCCAGGTTCTGTGAAAACCAAGGTGAAAGAGTAACAGAGGAAGACAACAGTGACCTCCAGCCTCCATACGCATGCGCAGACATGTTCATGTACACCCCATCCTGCACGCATATACAAACATGTGTAAAAGATACACATAAACACACACACACATACACACACACTGACAAGAAACCAACCACGGTTTATTAATGAGACTTCAAGGGGGCAGATGTGTTTCTGGGGTAGATAATCATGGAATTGTCCTGTGCAGGAGCATGCTGAGCAGTGCTGTGGAGTCATGATGCCTCTGCAGAATCCTGTGCACTCTACTCTACTGTATCTGAGGTTAGGCACAGCCTTGAACCCAGCATGGTCCGGTATGACCTTGCTCTTTTATTTCTGTTCAAAATCACAGCTGGTACCCTTTGAACCATCTGCTTCCCTTTCACGCTGTTTGTTTTGAAAGGCAGTTTTCCTCTTCCATTGGTATTCATCCAACCTCTCCTCCCCACCCTGCTTGATAGGCTCATTCCCTCCCCTCCAGACTCTAGCCAGGGTGCTCTGTCTCCACCACACCATAAGAGTCACATGCAGTGGGGCGGGGTTCGAGGTCCTGAGGGTGAATCCTGATTACTCCACTACTGCTGAGGACAGCGTGGCTCTCAGCTACCTGAGTGTGCAGCTGGGGAGCCAGAGCAAGGCTTGGTCTCATCCAAGGTCATATATCTGCCTGGAAGCTCACTAGGTCTTGGATCTAAGTCAAGGTCTCTTTGTCCCCACATGGTGCAGTGCCTTCCCACGTAGCCTCCTTGCTCATCAGGGCTACACCCGCCCAAGCCCTCTGCAATCACTCTTAGCCACCTTTAGCTCTGCCCTGAGCCTGACCCCAACCAGAAGGGCCTCTTCACAGCTGAATCAGTATATCCGAGCCCCACTCAGAAGCCCCATGCGGCTCACACAGAGCTCCAAACAATCCTCAGGGTGGACAGCATAGGCACCTGCTGCCACCTCTCTCCTGGGACCTTCCCTTGTCCTCTTTGGGACATTCCAATTACACTGTCTCGTTCCTCTTTGCATGAGTCTAGCTGGCTGCCTGCACTGCAATCCCTGGTCCAGTCTGTTCTACTGGTTCCCACCTGAGCTCAGCTTCCCCCAGCATACTTCCTTCTCTCCAGGCCAATCGGGGCTGTCCCACCACGTTCCAAACCCAGCTGACCCAAGCTAAGCTTGCTCTTCCCACTGCACTTGTCCTCTTTTTACCTTACCAGGTCCAACCTCGGTCACTGTGCCCACGAGCCCACTCCCTCTCTACTAGAGAAGGGGTCTTGTGTTTGGGGCTCACTGATGAACCCCAACAGCACAGAATGATGCCTAACAAGAAGAACTCAATGAATATTTTGAACGTGACTTCTCCCCCTCCCCCTGCCCATTTTCCTTTGCAACTCAATCCTCTGGCCAATGCCAACGTAAGACAGTCAGAACTTAACAGACATGCCACTTGCTTTCCGGCCTCCATACTTCCCCCTGATTTCTTCGACCTGGAACATCACTCGTCCTTACCCATTCGAAGGTACTCCAATACCTCTCCTCTCAAAAGTCTCCCAATGACGCCCAGGGTGGAAGACATTTGATTCCCTGACTATAGCTCAGTTCTTGGGTCCTGACTGATGACCTACCTATGACCTGCCCACCTAAGTAGGAGCAGCAGCTCACTAGGCAGAACTCTCATTTTACCTACCTCCTTTCCCTCTTACACAACACTGTTTCATCAACAGCCACGAAGTTAATTTCATACTGGTGTTAATGGCTGAGCAATGAATGCTCCGTTGCAAGGCTAAGCAGTGAGCCTAGGGGAGGGGCCTGCCCGAAGATAACAAGCATGTTGAAAGGGCAGAGCTGACTGCAAGGCAAAGCTGTTCTTAAAGGAAAAGGATGACTGTCACCTAAAGTGATGAGAACTACAGGAGCAGAAGCAGCCGCTTAAGTAAAGCATGAAGCTAGACACCTTTAACCCAGCAATTAGGAGGCAGAGGCATTCGGATCTCCAAGAGTTTGAAGCTAACCTTATCTACATAGTAGGTTCCAGGCTAGTCAGGGCAAATAGTGAGACCCTGTCAAAGGAGAGAGAGAGAGAAAGAGAGAGAGAGAGAGAGAAAGGGAAGTAAGGAAAAGCATGATAAAAGAAAAACTATAAGATTCTTGATAGGTACTGTATTGGTCAGGGCTCTCTAAAAGAATGTAATTAATGGAATGCACCTATCCATCTATCTTATCTTATCTATCTATCTATCTATCTATCTATCTATCTATCTATCTATCTATCTTTCTAACATCTATCTACCTACCTACCTAACTACTTACTATCTATCTTAAAGAGAACTTATTAGAGTGGCTTACAGTCTTGGTCCAAATAGTCCAACAATACCGTCTCCTTGTTGAAAAGTCAAAAATCTAGTTGTTGTTCAGCCCATCAGACTGGGTGTCTCTGGTGCTAAAGTCCCAGGGAATTCCTAGAGAGCTGTTAGTCTTCAGTCTGCACTGGAATCCTGAAGAAGCAGGTTCTAATAACTGCGAAGGGATGCCTCAGTAACAGGATAAATGAACCTGCCAGCCAGAATGAAGACAAGCAGGCAAAACCCAAAAGCTTCCTTCCCATGTCTTTTTGTGTGTGTGTATGTGGGGGGGCTGCCACTAGAAGGTACTGTGCAGATTTAAGGTGGGTCTTCCTGCTTCAAAAATCCAATCAAGAAAATACCTTACATCTGGTGTAAGATACTTGATTTTTAGTTGATTCCTGAGACAGCCAATTGACAACCAAGAATAGCCATCATAGGCATCCTGAAAGCTCCTAGGAAAGGGCATGCTTAAGGTGCTCCAGGCCATTGAAAGAACTGAACACACATATGGTTCGTGTTAGATGCCAGGAATCTAGTATATCATACATGGCTTTTCTTAAGGGAATTGACATCTTTCCATTACTGACTTATTCCTTCCATGAACATGGTGCCCCCATCTATCTACTTGGTTTATGATATGGTTTGCTTTTCTGGTACTGTGATAAGCATCAAGGCCAACAGCACCTTGAGAGAGAAAGGGGCTTATTTTATCACTTCCAAGTCACACAGTCCATCATGAGGGAAGTCAAGGCAGGAGCTGAAGCAGAAACCACAGAGGAATGCTGCGTGCTGGCAACTCTCTGGCTTGCTCAGCTAGCTTTCTTATATATTCTAGACCCACCTACCTAGGGATGGTACCACCCACAGTGGGCTGCACCCTTCTGCTTCAACCGTTAACCAAGACAATCTCCCAGACATGCCCACAGGTCAACTTGATCAAAGCAGTTGTTCAATTAAGTTTTCCTCTTCTCAAGTGACTCTGGATTGTGTCACGTTGACAGTAAAAACTAACCAGGAAAAACTCCATTTAATTCCTTCCATATCATCAAGTTTCTTTTGTTGGTGGTGGTGTTTTTTTTTTTTTTTTTCCTTTTGTTTGTTTGTTTTTCAAGATAGGCTTTTTCTATGTGTATTCCTGGATGTCCTGAATCGATTTGTAGACTAGGCTGGCCTTGAACTCACAGAGATCTGCCTTCCTCTGCCTTCCGAGTGCTGGGATTAAAGGCATGTGCCACCACACCTAGCTTCATCAGGTTTCTTATCAGAGGCCTTCCACGTCTTTCTCAAATTTATTCCTAGGTATATGATATATGCGTTTAGTTTTGAATCCATTATTACAATGTGTTTTAAGGTTTACAGAAAAAAATTGGGCAAAATCTGGTTTCCATATACCACTTCAGTTCTCACCAGTTCCCCTATTGCTAAGTTCTGTCCCTTTGCCTTAGGCCTAGCTTACACCACTGCAAACTCGCTTTAACCTTATTGTTGGTGACTCATTTGCAAATAGCATCCATCTTTGAGATATAGTGAGAGAGACAGATTTGTTAACTCTGGGGAGACAGATTTGTTAACTCACTGATAAGCCAATATCAGCATATTATTAGCCGAAGTCCCTAGTTACCATTGGAGATCAGTCTTTGTAGGATTGAACACCCTTGTGGCTTTTGACAGCTATGTTGGCATGCCATCCACATTACGGTATAACACAGAGCAGTCTCACTGCCCTGAGAGTGACCCATCCATGCTCACCAGCTCACTCCCTCCTCCCTCTTCCAACTTTCATGTGTGTGTTGTGTGTGTGGGGGGTGTGCATGCATGCGTGTATGTATGTATGTTTTTGCATATGTGTGGGTCCGTGTGTGTGCATGCATGCGGAGGCCCAACATTGCTGTTGGAAGTCATACTTCATTGCTCCTCCTTATTCACGGAGGCAGGACCTGTCAATCAAACCCAGAGCTCAGCCACGTGGCCAGTCTTACTAGATAGCTTGCTCTCCACTTTCCGAGGCTACGACAGCTGGGCTGCCACTCACAGCAGGCATTTGTGTGGCTTTAGTCCTCTTGTGTTCAGGGCAAGCATTTTAACCAGTAGTCCTCTCTCCCACCCCTGCCCTCTTTTCTTTGGAGGTCAAGAATAGCACTGTGGCGTGGCTTCCTCTGGCTTTGCACGGCAGTCACTTTCTCGGCATGTGTGAGAAGGGAACCTCAGCACATGGTTGGCAGCGGCTGGCTATTCTCTCACTGGTTTGGCCCCAGTCCACCGGGACAACGCTACTGGCCTCCTCACATCTTATTTATCTGTGGCCCGTGCGCCTCGCTGGGACCATTCCTCTCTCGTTTCTTATTGTATTTTACTTAGTGTGCAAAAATCCTGGGCTTCATTATCGCATTTCACCTACATGTGATTATTCTTTGCTCAGCGCCTCGCCACACTTTCTCCGCTCACTTGCCTCCCACCCCAGATACTCCTTCCCCTGTTCCATGGCATGTATGTGCTTAAATCCTGACTCCTCATGTAAGAGGGAATATGGGCTACTCTGCCTATCTAGCCCTCAAATTAATTTTTCCTTCCCCTCCCCACTCCCTTTGCACCTCATCCTCTCCCTCCCAACTCCCATGTCATATATACACATGTGGTTTTTTAATCTAGACCCCTGATAAGAGAAAACATATAGTGTCTGCCTCTCTGAGTCTCATTTCACTCACACAATTATTTTTCTATCTTTTTTTTTTTTTTTTTTTTTTGAGACAGGGTTTCTCTGTGTAGCACCAGCTGTCCTGGAACTTGCTCTGTGGACCAGGCTGCCTCAGACTCACAGAGGTCTGCCTGCCTCTGCCTCCCGAGTGCTGGGATTAAAGGCCCATGCCACCACCACTAGGCTTACATGATGGTTTTTGGTTCTATACATTTGCCAACAATACCAAGATTCCACTTCTCTAAATTAAACTCCGGTGCCTGTATGTCCCACATCTCTTTATCCATTCATCTGCTGGTAGGCCTCCGTGAGGGGCTGAGTCCTTATCTTGGCTGCCACAAATAGTGCCAAAATAAACATCACTGTCTAATCGCCCGAGGTACACTGCCTGAGAGCCCTTCAGGTATATAGCTGGACCATGTAGTAGTTCTATTTTCAGCTTTGGAGAAACCTCCACACTGGTTCCCTCGATGGCTACACCAGTCTACATGTCCACCAACACTGTATGACTTGCTCTTTCCTCACAGCCTCACCAGCACTTAATGTTGTGTTGTTGTTGTTGTTGTTTTCCCTGAAGCCACTTCAACTGGGATGAAATGGAAACTCAGTGCAGTTCTGATTTCCATTTCCCTGATGGGCTGAGAAGTGAGAAGGGTGGACAGGTTTTGCGCCTTTATGTCCAGCTCCTCTTCCACATTTCCAGTTTTATAAAGTGTATCATGTGGGACTTGAGGAGACGATGTGACTGCGCATTTGCTATCTCTGCACACGCTTGAGGGGAGGGGCTCAGATCCAACCACCGAGTGACTCTGAAGCCGGCCGGGAGTCATGAGCATGACTACACTATTGCATCTCTCCTTCTTCTCTCTTCAGGGGCCAGGAGCTGTGACATCCTCACAGCACCCCTACCTCTGAGCGCCATGCTTTCTCCACTCATCCACACCCTAAGCAGGTGGGGTGCTAGCTTTCCCCTCACACCAGCCTCATGCAGAGAAGGGGCTGCTGCCACACTGGGCCATCACAGCAACCCTCCCACTCCTATCCTGGGCAAGGCCACAGTGACCTGCACTGTGTCAGTTTCTGACCCACAGCATGACCAGTCACAGCTTCTCACCCCTGCCGGGTCCACATTTAAGAATGAACAGCTGAGTGGCCTCAAAGTTCCACATCCCCCCCCCCCGAGTGAGGGCCAGCTGCCAGCAACACACTGTGGGCTTGAAGGCAGGAGCCATGAGTGGCTATAGAATCATGGCTCCAGAGCTGTCTGTGACCTGAGCCCAGACCTTTTCATCTTGTTCTCTCACATGGCAAAGGGTTCTGCAGTGAGCTTGGCGGGACGCGCGTGTGTGTGTGTTGTGATCAGTTGATCTGTGTTCCTTACAGAAGTGTTCAATTTCAACTCACTATATCTCAAAGATGGATGTTATTTGCAAATGAGTCACCAACAATAAGGTTAAAGCGAGTTTGCAGTGGTGTAAGCTAGGCCTAAGGCAAAGGGACAGACACCTCCATCAAAGAGGGGAAACATGGGTCCGGGGAGACAACTCAGCAGGTAGGCATGCTAACTGTAAACCTGATGATTCCAGTGCAATCCCTCAGAACCCACATAAAAAGCCGGACACAATGGGACATGTCACTAATGCCAGTGCTCCCAAGTGAAGGAGGCAGAGACAGGAGGATCCTGGGTAGCTTTCAGGCCAGCTAGTTTGGGGGTTATGCACTGTAGAGGCACTAACAAGGAAGATCATGTCTTCACAAACTGGAAGGCCAGAACAGATGTTCCAAAAGTTGTCCTCTGACCTCCACATGCACACCCTTACACACATGAAAGTGTACACGGGCATGCAAACACACACACACACACACACTTACACTAAACTGGTAAGATTAAAGCAGATATGTGGCCACAGACAGATATGAGAGAGGGTGCTTTGTGAAGCAAAAGCAGACACAGCATGGCCACACGCTGGCAGGTTATGGCCGTCATAGATACTAGGGCAGTGGTACCCAACCTTCCTAGTGCTGCAACCCTTTAATACAAGTTTCTCATGTGATGATGACCCCCACCACCACCATTAAATTATTTTTGTTGTTATTTCTTAACTGTAATTTTGCTATTGTTAGGAGTCGTAGAGTAAATATCTGACAGATGACCTCTGTGAAAGGGTCTGTCCACCCAAAAGGGGGTCACAAGCCACGGGTTGAGAACCACGGCATGATAGGGGAAAAAAGGATGGGTTCTGCCCAGAACTTTCACAGGCGTGCAGCTCTGTTGGCTGAGACAGACTTCTGCCTCCAGAACCAGGAGAAACTCCTAGCCTCAGAGCCCACAGATTGTGGCATTAAGCTCCAGCGCCTTAGGAGAATCTTACAGGGACCAAGATGGAAGGCCATCCTGAGACCTAGGCTGGGACCAAAGGGCTCACTTGACCTCTCACAAGTGGAGAACTCTAACTTCTGCTGGCTAGTATCAGAGATGCGGCAGAAGGTAGCTGAGGTGACGGCGGAGAGGCACCAGGAACAGGCAAAGGGAGCAAAGCGAGAGGTGTTTTTGTGTCAAAAACAGAGGGACCACTTGGAACAGATCAAACCTCAGCCGGTGTCTAGCAAGAGAATAGGGATCTGGTAGGTTTCTCAAATCCTGAAGAACTATCACTGAAGAGAGAGGGATTTCACTGTACGTAAATGGCACGCAGTAATTTTAACAGCCTGATCTGAACGAAAACTAAAGCCCTTAGATGCATCTTGCTGCCTTGGTTCCCATGCAGTGGGAAGGTAGCCAGGATACCCTGACCAGACATTCTTCCATCTGATCTAAAGGGCTCATGGCCCTCAGATACGATACAGATGTCCCAAAACTATCCCCAAACCTTCCAGTCAAATCAAGGAGTGACCTGGACTCACACTCACGCTGTTTCTTCTAGCAAACAGGCCTGGATGAGAGGCTTATAATTGTCTAGGGAACAATTTACCTCACGCAGGCCAATCAAGCTGAACGGTGCTGATCCCACTGTACCCCAAAGCCTGCTCTTACCCTCCCGGGCTCCATCTCAGGAAGCCACTGACCTGGTGGCTGGCCAGGGGAGAGACGATCACTGCTCCAAGGCTACGGGACCCATACGAGACAGGAAGTAGACAGGCAGGCGTGGTGATTAAATGGGTAATGCTTCCTGAATATCGGTCATTAGATTCCTGATTAGAGTTAATAATCACCTAAGATTAGATCCTGCCAGCCGATGTGGGTCACGAGGAGTTTAACTTAGCACTCAATGCTTCAAGATCATAATGAAAAGAATTGAAAGTGGGTTCTGCGGGTGCCCGACTCTTTAGCGAGTCTGTTCCTTCAGCGCCTTTCCTTTAGGAAAAGGAAATTCCAAATCCCCAGGACAAACGTGCTCCCTTCTGTGCACTGGAGTCACTGTTAAACCCTATGCACGCATCTCTGGAGGTCGCCTGGACCCTCTATGCAGGCTCCTTTCACACCGCCTGTCCCTCCCTGTATCCTGGGAGAGGGACTACAAAAGGGAAGCGATGGAAGGGAAGGGTGATACCTGGGGTTTCTCACTGTTTGCTCCCCACTCAGGACTGAGTCTGGACCCTACAGGGATATAATAAATATCTGTTGAACGAATGAGCCTGGCTTCCAAGAGAAGTAGAATAAATAGAAGCGGAGCGTCAAATAGCCTCTGTGGATGTGATGAGCAAAAACCCTGTCTGCAGGGCTGCGGAGAAGGCTCCGGCAGTAGAATGCCTGCCACCCAGGCATGAGGACTGGAATTCAGATGCCCAGATCTGGATACACATACAATCTAGGCCCAGAGGTGTGTATGCAGGCCTTCTCTGGAAGGCCAGAGACGGGTGGATTCCTGAAGCTCATTGGTAAGTCAGTCTCACCGAGCCAATAAGCTCCAGATTCAGAGAGAAATCTTGTCTCAAAAAGTAAGGGAGGGATAGACAAATGGCTCAGCTGTTAATGTGGGTTTCCCAGCACCCACATTAGACAGCTGGCAATTGCCCATAACTCCAGCTCCAGGGAATCCAATGCCTCTGGCCTCTAGGTATACTTATATATGGAACACACACACACACTTAAAAACAAAATTTTTTAAATAAAAATAAATACGATAGCATGCAATAGTGAAAGATACTCTGACTTCTGCACATATGCATGCATGTGTGTACCCCACATCCCACACATCCTTGCACCCAATTTCAGGGAAAATTATGAAGACTTCATGAAGGACATGGTATCAGATACAGCCTTGAAGAAATCTCAGACTTAGGGTGCACCTGCTGCTACCGAGATGAGAATGGAGTGTGAGCGAGGAGTACAAGTCTCAGGGAGAGCCACTGTCCTCAACTCACACGAGAACAGCTATAGCTCCCCCCTCACACACAAACACACGCTTTGACAGGAAGGCACCTGACATTCTGTCAGTACCCATGTCAGAAAGCTCCAGCCAAGGGAGACTCAGGAAAGAGCCTAAGAAGGAAGTCTTCAGATGAGATCTGAAGGAAAGGGGCTGTGGGACAGGGCAGAACCTGGAGGGTGCATGCCTTTTCATCTGCGGAAAAAGCAAAGAGTAGGAAAATAACTATACGATGCCAGAGCAGAAAAGGTCAGCTCTGGGGAATCAAACTACCTTTCTGGTCACCACTGAAACTCATGAGTGTGTGATGTAGGAGCTGATGGGTAGTGGGCAAGAGTTAAGACAAGCAGACACTTATAGAGCTCTTGTAGCCTGCTAGGCAGAACTGTATATGAAGAGCACTGGTATTCATCCCATTGATGGACAAGGAAACAGAAGCACAGGCCAGGTGAAAAAAAACGCAAAGTAACGGGAGAGGATCCTGAAGCTTGTCCTGCCCCAAGCTTCCTCCAGTCCAGCACTAGTGGGGGCCAGTAAGTGGGGGTTGGGGGAGAGGATCAAGGAGAGGGAACTGTGCAGGGTGGCTCAGAATACGACACACAGAGCTTGAGAGTCATGGCAAGGTCACGGGGGAGGCCTGGATATGGAGTTCTGAGACAGATGGCAACGTGCAGGGGCCTGGCAGGAGGTGGAGGGACAACTGGCTTGGTCCAGGGGACTGTCCTTGAGGACTCTGAGAATCGGGAAGCCCATGCTAACTGGCCCTCTGGTAATTTGCCTTAACGTGTCTAAATAAGAGGCTCTCAGAATAACTGGGGTTTGGATGTGTTCATCTTATGCCACGATGCACATTTAGCATCTCTTGAGGTCTGGTTTTCAGTGATCTCCTTGTCTCTCCTAGGCTTCATTCTTAAAGAGTTTCTACCAAACCTCCTTTCAGATATGGGCAGGTTGCCTTCTGAAATACCTACTGGGAAATGCTTTCTCCTACCTGGAAAGGCCCCTCTAAAATCGCTCATTTCTCCAAAGGGTCACAGTTCATTGTCAGGGTTGTACTCTCTTAGTCAAGGAAGTCCTGGCTGGAGTCTGCTGGCTCCCATTTCTCTAAATCTGTGCCTCAATTGCTATTGAGATTATCAGCTGCCCTTGAGTATGGTTAAACATTCACCTTCATTAGACTTCTGCCCTAGACACTAAAAGCTACCTTTATTAGATTCATCCAAGTAGTGAACAGGGCAGGGGAAAAGCCGATAATGTTTGGTCTCTAGAGTAAAAGAAAGCCGCTTATGTATCACTCTTCCTTCTGAATCCTCCTCAGTTCTCTGCCCGATGCCTATGTACAACCCTGGGACCTTGCAAGGAGACTTTACTGACCCTAATGGAGGCTTCCTCCCTCACCACAGCTGTCCTCTTGGCTGAGAACTGTGACCTTCCTGTTGGCCTCCACAGACCAGCCCAGATGCACACGCCCCACTCCTCTCTCCTGGTCCCACCAGGCCTCCAGGTTCAGTGTTAGGGTGGGTGCCCTTTGTCCACCATCCGTGAGTCACCCTCCCTCTTGCCACTATCCACCCCATGCTGACTCCCAGTGTTTCCCCCTGTTGTCATAACGCACATCTAAAATCCTCTCCGCTTCGGATAAATGCTCCCAACACTGAACCTTCCACTTCGTGTTCTCTTTGTTGTTGTTTAGCCCAGGCTATTCTAGGCTTGGGGCAAGCCCCCTGCCTTAGATTCCCACGTGCGGGTTATAGGCACATGCCACCACACGTGGCTTCATCCCACAATGATCAATAGCACTTGAGCTCTCCTAACTCTGCCTTTCAAAGAGCATCGGTTCCGGCCGTATTTAGACACTCAGACCCCTTCCTTGGCTTCGCACTTCCCTTTTCAAGCTTCCTTCCTTTCTGTGGCATGTGTACCCATGCATCTCTGCACACCTGAACTTTTTTAAAAGAGGCATTCCTCTGTCAAAACTCCACACTGAATACAGCAGGCCAGGCTCGCTTTTGTGATTTCAAAACAACAGCAATAATAGAATGTCTTTCCTAATGGGGAAACACATTGGGCAAAGAGGCTTTTTTTTTTTTTTTTTTTTTTTTTGGAGGAGAGATAATGGACGTCAAGTCCTGAAATTTCAAGGACTTCAGGCTCCTGCTTGTGAAGCAGCAGGCGGGGAGCGTGAGCCAAGCTCCCCCTGCCTGCATCTGGCAAAATCTGCAGTACTTTTCAAAGTGGAGGCAATGATAATACAATGAAAATACGTGAGCAGATTGCTTCCCTAAACTGTAAAGTTCAAAGGCGCTGCAACCACACACTGACAGGCTGCTTTCCATGGTCAATAACTTTCACCAACTCAGACATGACCCCACTGTGGCCAAAGTTCAAAGTTCTCGAGACAGATTTTTTTTTTTCCTCCCTCTAAGGCATCATTCTTTATGCACAGGAATAGAAAGTGAGTGGATGGTGGTGAATAAGACCCTGCCCCAGTTATCAACCTATGCCATGAAGCAGGCCAGTTTGTGACTGGTGTCTGCAAAGCATCAGAGCGGCTTTTGAATTCAGACAGAGGAAAGCAGGACCCTTGTGCTGGTGAATCATTAGATATCATTTTGTCAGATCAGAAAATATAGCTAAAACCTCTTCCAATAAAAACCGCCTGTGGTTTAGCATGGAGGGAACAGGAAAATGCCTGCTTTCGGGCCGCTAGGATGGCGTTTGCTCACATGAAGCTGGCTGCTGATGTCTTGGTGTGTTTCCGAATTGGGCACATCACCTCTAATTAGTAGGTCCCCCGCCCCCCTGTGCCCCATAGTGGTTGCTTGTCACCTCAGAATAGTTATCACATAACCACAGACTTGTTCAGTTACAAATGGCTGTCGAAAGTCAAGGCCCCCCCCCCCACAATTTTGACCCGACCTTAATCTTGAATTGTTCACAAATTTCATTGACCTCTGGGAAAAATTAACCTTTCTGTGTTCTACCCCCAACTCTTAAGATCCAGAGCGATGCTTTTTCAAAGGCTCCCCTGTGTTCTCCAAATGGAGAGTGTCAAGTAAGAGGATCCCAATTAGAATGCTCGCTCCTCTTTTAAAATCCAGCAGAATAAACACAGTCTGGAGGTTGCTACCTTCCAGGGCATTTAATTTCTCCAATTTAATCCAATTTCACCAGTTTCTCCCAAGAACATACAACCCATGCAGGACCCTTAGCCCATTAAATGCACATGCTTTGGGATTTGGGAGAGGGCTTGATGGTTAAAGCACTAGCTGCTCTTCCAGAGGACCCAAGTTCAATTCCCAGCACCCACATGGCAGTTCACAACCATCTGTAACTCTAGTTCAGGAGATCCAATGCCATTTTCTGGCCTCCATGGGCACCATGGAGGCAAAACACTCTTGCATTAAAAATGTTAACATATTACGTGTCCCAACTCATGAAACTTTAACCACATTTCTTTTTCAGTCGGGTGTTTGACATTTAAATCCATGGTCAAGTTAAAAAAAAAAATCTCCTTCATACACACTAGCTCCCAAATCTAGTGATAATTACAAACCTACTGTTTTGACTGCAACCCCCATACCTTAAGCCCACCGCCATGGGAACTACATCCTGGACATGACAGGAGCTGCCAACTGCAAAGAGGTGCCCCAACGTGAAGATGAGGGTAAAGTACCTGCCCATTCGGAGATGCCTGCCCTTCCACATACATGCTCCCACTCAGGAGGGCACAAGGCAGTGAGTTCCTGCTAATCTCAGGTCTTCCGGTCATTCACATAGTCAATGAGATTCCACAAGTTCCTACAAAAGCTATGGTGCTAGCAGATCACCACTGAACAGATCCCAACCCTCCATCCCCAACCCCTAACCCTAACCCTCACCCGATTCCTCTCAGTGATCTAGACCCAGTGAGAGAGGCAGATTCTCCAGGAACCATGGTGCCAGATAGTTTAAGAGGTTACCTTTAGCGGGGGTCTTAGTTAGGGTTTCTATTGCTACCACAAAACACCATGACCAAAAACCAAGTTGGGAAAGAAAGGGTTTATTTGGCTTACTCTTCCACATTGCTTTTCATCATTGAAGGAAGTCAGGACAGGGGCTCAAATAGTGCAGGATCTTGGAGGCAGGAGCTGATGCAGAAGCCATGGCTGGCTCCTCGTGGCTTGCTCAGCCTGCTTTCTTATAGAGAGCCCAGAGCCACTGGCCCAGAGATGGCGCCACCCACCACGGGCTGAGCCCTCCCCAACTGATCCCTAATTGAGAAAGTGCCTTACAGCTGGACCTCATGGAGACCTTTCCTCAACTGAGGCTTCTTCCTCCCGATGACTCTAGCCTGTGTCAAGTCGACACACAAAACCAGCCAGCACACTAGGTTCCCCCAGTGTGGCTTAGTCTAATGGGCATCCGACCTTTTGACATTGCACTGTTATATCATCTACGTGCCCTGGGTCACGCTCACAGCTATCCCGGGAAACACATGGCCCACCCGCCATAGTTTAGACACCCATCGGGATGAATCGGACTGAGGACACGTGGCAAGACTTGCCTGTCCCCACCAAGAGCTGGCGTCACGTTCGCATTCTAAGCTCGCAGGGACCACTTGTGCTAGTTGCGCTCTTACTGATATAGCCCTCTCCTTTACCTGTTTCGAACTGAAATCTGATGAGAGATTATGGGAGGGTAGTAAGGCAGTCTCTTTCTCAAAGTCTCTGAGAGTTCAAGAAGCTGTGGCGGCAGCAATTTGGCTTGGGGTAGCTAAGCAACACAGGTGGCCCAGAGCCCAAGCTGCCTTGACAGCTACTCAGATGGGCACGGTGTTTTCAGCCACTGCTTCTCAACTTCACAACCCCTCAAGGGTGGTCTAGGGAAGAACTGTGTTTTCTGCTAAAAAATGGAAGTTTAGGGAGGCAGACATAAGTCTGTGGCTCAGCAGGTGGCAGCTGAGAGGCAGGGACCCAAATGTCCTAATGAATGACATCACACCTTCTCTGCTGTATCCAGGTGCTTTTCCAATGCAAACTCTCCAGTACCCATTCCTTCATCCTGTGGAGACCCCGAACCAACTCAGCTCAACTAGGAAGACTTCTTCGCCCAGGAGCAAGGACCTCACCGTGTAAACTGCACACCCTCCTGCAGGACACCAAAGTCACCACCTCTTGCTGCTCAGCCACTGAGGGCTGCAGAGGCAAAGCACACGCACGCATACCCACCTTCACAGAGTCCATACAACAGCGCGGAAAGCCACATGCACGGCATTCCTTTCCACAGGAAGCCTGATGCTCCTATGGACAGGAATGCTCTCAGGGGGAAGCAAGCTCTGCTAACAGCCCAGCATTTCTCTCAGGAAGCTCCTACTGAAAGCCCAACTGCACTTGGGGCCGTGCCCCAGCATAGCACATGCTGTGAACTTGCAGCTTTAGGCTTGCTGTTCAACAACCAGACCAAAACAGGAACCTCACAAGACCCCTCCTACCACCAAGTCTGGGGTTGAAATTCTGTGCCTAATTTTCTCTAAGCACACGGCCCTAGAAGATCTAGCTCGTTCTGTGCATTAAAAAGGCTAAAGCCACAGACATAGCAAATGTTTGTTCAGTACACAGAAATTATAGCATTTCTTTTTCAACTTATTTATTTGTTTGTTTGTTTACTTATTTAAGAGGATCTCTCTATGCAGCCCCAGCTGGCCTGGAACTCACTCTGTAGACCAGGCTGGCCTCAAACTTAGTGATCTACCTGCCTCAGCTTCCTGAGTGCTGAGATTAAAGGCATACACTACCACCACCCAGTTTCTTATATTCTGGCATGAAAATCACTTTCATGAGAAAGCCTATATATGTCCTGTTCATGAACAGCACACCAGGCCCATGGTAGCTACACAGTAAGCATGAATCAAATGAATGAATTATATACTCACTATACTCACATAAGTCTGTGTATACATGGGCAAACTACTGTATCTCAACCTAATGGGTTATTATACAGACACTTTAAATGAAGCAAAAAAATGTATTTTATTTACACGAAAATATTTTTCTCAACCTAACATTTAATGAAACAAGTTAAAAACATGTTTTCTCTTCTCTCATTCTCTTTCTAAACCACACACACTTTTTAGACCTCTGTTTATAGGCTAGACAAACATAGGCTTAAAAGAACTACTTCAGCTTTCAGTCCTTGGGAGGCTGGGGGGGGGGGGATATAAAGAATGCAAGGCTAGCCTCTGCTACATAGCCAGCTCCAGGCTAGCATGGGTTACTTAACAAGATCCTGCCCTGTTAACAAACTCTCGGAGTCTGGTGTGTGTCCATACATGTTTAAGATGTTGGAAAAGAAACACTCCGTTTTATACTGTTAATTCATTTGTCACCAGGCCCACTGTCTCTGGAATTTTATATGGTCACTAAGCTTATCAGTTTATCTGGCTGTTTCTTGGGGTCATCCCTGCCCTGGCTGATGATGTAACTCACCTAGCCCTTAGTCAAACTGATGTGAAAACAGCTAAGAGACAGAGGCCAGTCTGTCTCTTAGAGGCATTTCTAAAGCAATGCCACCTCTTTTTAAATTACACCAGAGCAACCAGCCATGAGGAAATGAAGTTCCCAGGGAACACACTCCATGACTCAGAGCTGAAACGTGGATCCGTTACGTTCATTTACCTGGCTTTCCAAGATCTGAAAATGCATTTTACCACAAAATAATCACTACCCCAGCCCCATCGCTGGTCTGAAGTGCAACCAAAGACAGCATTTACAGTTTTCCAGTCTGGAAGCAGTCCAGAAACCCTCTTTACCTGGGGGTTCCTGAGGGACTTGTTCTTGAGCTTGACCGGTCACAAGTTGTCAGTTCACCGGGGCCTTGAACTTCAGTCTTGGATGTAGAATGTTAAGAAAGGAACTGGTTACAATATGTTCTCTGGATCGCCCCCAACTCTCCACCACCTTGGGAAAGTCACTGTGACCCTGCCCACGGTGTCCCAGGGTCGCCCAAGAAAGTTCTGTGCTCCTCCCTCAAGAGGAGCTGGGAGAAGGAGGGGCCTTTCTGGCTTCCTTTAGAAGAAGGGAGTGGGGTAGGGTTGGGGGTAGATGAGCAGCCCAGAGTCTCAGGGTGCGCCTCAAAGACATTATATGCCACCATGGATTTTTCTTAAAAAGAATCTTAACTTTCTCAAAAAAAAAAAAAAAAAAAAAGTTTGGGAAAAGGAGAGGTACAGTTGTTCTGGGCTAGTTGGAGTGAGCATTGGGGCAGAGTCACCCTCCTGACTAGCACACTGGCACTCCTGGCTCCCTTCATCCATATCAGGCCAGCAGGACAGCCAGGGGCACAGAGGAGACTTTTAAGCTGGCCCTATACGGGACCCACTGTGGCACTGGTCTTTGGAGGGCAGAGACATAAGGTAGGTTTAGCAGAGTCTCTGCCCTACTGCTTGGGCCTGCCCCACATCTGCCCAACTAGGGTCAGGCACAGTGTGGAAACTGGTGCTCAAAGAGGGTCGGCTGCTGGTGACACGAACCCGGGCGTTTCTCCAGATCGACAGCAGTGGCCTGGCTCAGTGACACCAGGATCAGTCTGTCCGGGCCTCAGGTTACCTCACCTCTAAGATCTCTAAGGGTCTCAGGAAACGCCCCCCCGGCGAGTGACGCCCAAAGGTACCACGCCTGGGAAGGGCGCACCCAGATGTCACCGCCCGTGGGTCCTCCCCTCCAGGGGACAACCAGAAGACCCAGCGTCGCTCCAGTTCCAGGACTCCGCGAAGCCCCCAGTCCCACCACCAGCCGCAAACACGAGGGTTCGGAGCCAGTGCCCGGCGCTTGCGGGGACCCGAAGTAGCGGACAGTCCCGTGCGTCCCGAAAGTCGCAGGCGTTCCCAGAGTGTGCCCTAGCCGGTGCCTGTGGGTCTCCAGACCCGCGCCCCTGGTCCGCGCGCATGCGCCACCGAGTCCCTCCCCTCCCCGTCCACCCACCTCACTGTCCCGGGACAGGGGACGCCTGGCTCCCGCCCCCGAGCGTGCCCTCCGATGCCGGGCACCCGAGGCTGCGCTCCGCCTAGGGGTTCGCGGGGCTGGCGCGCCCGGGGAGGCGGTGCCAGCCGGGGCGCGAGCGGCTGCCTCCACCCCCCGTCACCCCTGTCGTGGGGCCGCGGCGTTCCGGGCCCCGGCCCGGCACCGCCCCCGTGCGCCCGTGCCAGCCGCGCCCCCACGACACGCGCCGCCCCTCGGACGTCCCCTGCGGGGTCCCGGGGAGAGGTGACCGCCCCGGAAACTCCGCCCCCTAGGCCCGAGCCTTGGCCAGGACGAGGCACACCCCCCAGACGGCAGCGTCTGATTGGCTGCTGCGGGGTGAGGGCGGGGCTGAAGAGGCCCGGAGCAGCTCTCCTTGGTGCCCATTTAGTGCCTGGGGGCCGGGGCATCCGTTGGTAAACTGAGGCTGGCTAGGTGAGGGAACTACCAAGGTCACCCGACGGGTGAGAACAGCCCTGCCGGAGGTCTGCACCCCGGCGCGCGCTCGCTCCTGTTCCCAGCCCTGCGCACCAGCGGGGACTGAAGTTTAAGGCTGCGGGTCGGGTAGAGCTTCCCGCCGGGTGCCCTTGGTGAGCTGGTCTAGACCGCCGAGGGCGCTCTGGGAGTCCTGGGAGTTCGTGGGGTGGCGGGCTGGAAGGATCTGATCTTCAGAGCCCCAGGATCGAAATGGGAAGTAAAGGAAGAGCGAGCCGGGGCACGCGGCAACAGGTGGCCGAGGTGCCAGGGTGGGTGTGGCAGACGGTGAGCGCAGAGGCTGAAGGGCATCGGGGACGGTCGCGGGGAGGCGCTGCCGCTCCGACCCTCCTCCTTCGCCCCGCCCCGCCCCGGGCTGCGGTCCCTGTGCGTCCGCTTGAGGGGCTGATCGTGCCCAGCTCAGCCACTGGGGCTCTGCCAGCTCCCAGAGCAGGGGGGGAGGCCACGACCCGGCACAGCCGCTTTGTTTGCGTCGCCCCTGGATCTCCGCTCTCGGAATGCGTAAGGCCCCCGGGGTGCCAACGCATCCGGACGCCGCTCCTTTGGGAACGAAATGTGTGCTATGCCAGCCCTCCTGTCTGTCCTCAAGCTGCGCCTGCCACGATGCTATTTGTGGCGATGAGCGCCCCCGGAAGAACCTACTCGGGGAAAGGAAACTTTAAACACACATCTCCGCAGACTGGCACAGTCGGGAACTTCTTTTAAACCCCATCCTTGCTGATCAGCCTCATACCTGTGGCGAACTCTGCCCCACCCTCTGGACACCCACAGAACCTTCCCTGCTTGCCTCCCGGCAAGCCCTCTTTTTCTTGCACACCCTGGCCAGGAAATCACTACTGTTTGTATTATGCTTCAAAGCTTGCAAAACTGGGACCCTGGAGATGACTGAGCCGGTAAAGGTGCTTGCTACCAATGCGGATGACCTGAATACCATCCTGGGGCCCCATACGGTGGGAGGAAAGAACCAGCTCCTGCAAGCTGTTCTCTGACCTCCATATGCGTACACACACACACACACACACACACACCAGCCACTCTGCTACATATAGTAAATAAACGGGGCTGGGGGAGGGAAAGGCCTTGCAAAATGACCTGCCTGCATGGTTTCCTGGATGACCCAGGGGATATTCAGAAATAACATTTTTCCCTTGTCTTATCAGCGGCGGCGTAGTGCTACGTGGCATCTTTCAAACAGTGAGCAAGGATGGCTGGAGGCTGCCCACAGTAGCTGCATCCCTGGAGGACCCTCCCCCCTCCCCCAGTGTCCCAGGTGGCCGGGGTGGCCACTGGAAAGTGAATTTTCGGTTACCTGGCGCACAGCAGGTCCAAAGCTCGAGAGATCAGAGTCCACAAGCAGGGGTGTTCCCTTCCTTTTCAGAGGGTTTTGCCGGAAAGCCAGTTCTACCGGACATTTGGAATGATCTGGAAAGAATGGTTCGGAATGAGAGGGGTCAGCAGAGTAGCTGCGAACACAGAGAACACAGCCCAATGACAGCTGGAATTCCCGGAGTTCCCAAGGTTCCAAGAAGAAAAAGAAAAACACACGTGGGTTTTGTTTGTTTGTTTTAAACTACAAGCCTAGAGGAATCACTTTGTAACAAAGCCTTCCTGCCAGCCAGCCTCCCTTAGAAATCCTGACTGTCTCTTGCTCACATGGCACTCTGTCACTTGCCGCAGAGGATGGTGAATTTTGTTCGGCAGACTGCTTTGAGAGGAGAGAGGCGCAAGGGCTTGTCCTACACCCACCTCAGAGGGTGCACACCTGGGCCGCCTCTGCATCCTCGCTCTCTGCTTCCTGTGGTGTTGAGGGGTGTAGAGACATATAGAACACGGGCACCGCCTGTGCAGAGCTGGATAGGCACCTGCAACTCTGGGGTTAGTTGGCGCATTAGGAACCACTGGAAGTTTTGGGGTCCCGTGTCCTAGTTCACCCTGGATGGCTTTTGAGATGCAAGACGATGCCACCTGCAAACATGTTGGGTCACATCTCCCGCTCTCCTGGGACATATATGGCCCATGGGCTCCAGGTTAGACACAGTTGTCCAATGTCACCTCCCCTGACCAGTTTCAGGCCTAGGAGAGAAAGCCATTCTGGAAAGCCCCTCCTGTGCACACCCGCCTGCCAGAGGTGGATGGAAGGGGTACCAACAGGGTGCCCCCGCAGTGAGCATACAGATAGTGGGGGGAGGGGGGCCTGGTGCAGGAAGCCCGGGAACCCCACTACCTGCCTTCCCCCCACACTTGGAGATTCTCCCGTGGGTCTGGGGTCCAGGCCCATCTATGTTTACCTGGCAGCTTATGTAAGTCCTTTCCAGGAACCACCCAAGGCCTCTGAGGGTCACTGGCTTGCCCCCTGCTGATCTGCAAAGCCTCCTATCATGTGTCATCTGACAGGACGGTGGCCTCTGATCTCCTGGAAGCGTGCCTTCCATCAGGTGGTGGAAGTCCACCAGGGCAGGAGGAGTCGGTATTTGCTGATGGAAAATAGGAAGCTGCTGATGGCCCGAGGTGGACTTCAGTGAAGAGAAACCCTGGTATGTCCTTGGATGTCACCCTAGGACTGGCACTCACCACCCAGGAAACGAAGTACGTTCGCCTTAGCCACGAGACTCGTGGTAGCCCTGGAAGGCAGCTCCACCTACCTCTTCACAGATGAGGAAATCAGGGGCAGAAGCCACCTGGAGAGAGTAGGGGTGCTCTTGGACCTCATATCCACGCAGCGATCTGTACTTATCTGGTACAGAGGCCAACTGCTGGCTTGACACCTCAGGTTCTGGCAGACGTAGGAGCCTGGCGCTCTGGACCGTCCCGTCCCCAAGACTCTTGGGGTTGGCATCAGACAATTCAAAAGCCATGGCAAGAAGGAGAGACGGGTACAAGGAGGGAGAGTGTGGAAGTGATACGAGGTGGGCAAGGCGGGCAGGGGCCTCTGTCCAGGAAGGGCCTTGTAGCTGAGGGGGCGAGGGGACAGGTATGGAGGGCTGGCATTTGTCCTGAGGTCTGTGGGAAGCTGGCCATGGATGGTCTTTCGCCCGGCTGCAATCCCATGAGCAACACATGAGAGCTATGTCACTTGTTAGCCAAGCAGTGGTGGTGGGTAACGCTATAAACTCACTGGAGGTCTGCGGGATCCAGAACCTTCTACTTGGAAACTGCTGCTTCACAGACACTCTACCCTTCTTGATAATTAACCTGTCTCCAAACCTAAGTTTACAGGCTCCCTTTGCTCACTGTGGGTCAGATGTCTATCTTTGTCTTGGAAGGACAAAGCAGAGTTACAATAACTCTGCTCTTGGCCCCTCTCCCCTCCCCGGGCACAGACACTCTCCTTGTGGATACATGTGACTGCGTCCCCAGTGGGCTATATCTTGGGGCACTGGGTCATGGGTGCCTTTTATCCAAACCAGAGCACAGGCTTACAGAGTGACCCACTGTATACTTCAGGAGTCTCCATGCAGAGTCGAGATTCAACTTCCAAAGGCTATTTGTTCTGGCCTGGACCAGAGCTAGGACCATGAGCTACATGGCTGTGAGTGGGCAAGGGTCAGGAGAGTAGAGATAAAGGCACAGTGTGTTAGTCTCAAATGCAGGTGTGGCAGCTCACGCCATGGGCCCCAGCACTTGGCAAACAGTGGAAGGTGGATTTCTGTGAGTCTGAGACCAACCTGGTCCATACGCAAGTTCCAGGACAGCCAGGGCTACATAAAGGAAGAGACCCAGTTTCAAAACAAACAAAATATGCTTGCTTTGTTTTCGAGAGCATGTGGTCAGATTCAATCTAAAAATATTAAATGGGTGTCGCACACATTTCGAGTAACGTTTACTACAGTATGTTCTACTGCAATGTATTACAGTTATTCGACTTGATTGTGCCCTCCTATTATGCCTGCTATGAAAATTAAACTTCATTCTGGATCTGAACGAATAGGAAAAACCCAGTGTCTCTGGGTTCTGGTACTGAGTTGCAGCATCTACGGGGTGCTTGGAAGTACCCATTACTGCCTCAGCCCCCTTGGCACTGCTCTGCCCATCACTTTAGTTTTGGTTGTGCTCTACTCATCTGTCACTCTGTAACTTTGGCATTGGACTTGACTCCCACAGGAGCCTTCCCATTTAGCAAGTAAAGCTGTCGCGTTTTCCCTGGGATCCCGAGGAAGGCACTTGTATGATCCCCCTAAAAGGATAGTCACATTCTTAATGTGGTGACCACTAGCCTGAGCTCCTTAAAATCCATCTCGCGGCTGAAGCGGCCCTCTCTTCAGGCCCCTTTTCCATGTACCGTGCAGACAGCTTAGTTCCCCACTGTCTGGCAGTTTCTGATTGCCAGTTTCTCCTGCAGGCACTATGGTCACATGCCTCTGCACACCGCCCTCCCCTCTACTCTCTTGGCTTTCACGGAAGAGCGTCCCCTGTCCCGAGCAGCCTGCAAACTCCAGGCTCCATGGCACTCTGTAGAAGGGGCTAAGGGCCCTGCAGCACATCAGTTGCTCAGGAAGGCTGCCTTTGTAGATAAGACCAGCTGGATGGCCCTAGGTTTTACTAGGAATTGGGCTGTGTCCCACACCTGGTTCCCTAGATGAGGATGGGCCATGTTTAACAAAGGTTTTGTTTTGCTTTTTAGCAAAGTGGAAGGAAAATACATTGAAGAGTTTCAGCCTTTATTCGTTTATTTAAAAAAATATATGTTTCTTCCCCGAACATCCTTTAGAATCTGTTATTGTTGAAAATACCCCTTTGCTTTGGTTTTGGTTTGGTTTTGTTTCGTTTTTCAAGACAGGCCTTTCCCTGTGTACGGCTGCGCAGGGCTGTCCTGGAACTCGCTCTGTAGACCAGGCTGGCCTTGAACTCAGAGAGCCATCTGCCTCTGCCTCCTGAGGGCTGGGATTGAAAGGCATGTACCACTACCGCCAGGCTGAAAATACCCTTTCTTAATTAAAATTCCCTAAAAAACATGCTGGGGTTATCAGGAAGGGATAAATTTGTTCTGACTTGGCCTCACCAAGTGCTAGCAACCCCAGGATGCACCTCCAAGTGGGTTAAAACCCAGGCCCCTGCTGCCACCTCCCACCTCTGGCCTGATGGGCTCTGTTTACTGATCCACTCTAGGTGAGCTGCAAAGGCTTCTTGATATGGTTCTGGACTTTCCGTGCCCAGCCCTCTCCCCCGGCTTTATTGGCTTTATTTGTGATATTTATTTTTCAAGTCAACACACTGGCTTATGTTGAGACTTGCAGAGTGAAATACAACATTCTACACAAGGCCTTGATTCTGATCTTGCAGGAGGCCAAGGAGCAGGGTGTGGGCGGCACAGCCTGCAGGGGTTTTGCACACACAGGGCTCTGGCACAAGTCGCTGGGCAACCTCCCAGGGCTCAGATTGGAGAGGCATGTCTCCCTCTGTCTGGGAGCCTCAGGAGAGTCTTTCGGAGGGGCAGCTAGAGGCAGGGATGGAAGCTTCGTTCCTGATAGTGAGAGAGGCCATCCATTCCTCTGGAAAATAGCCTGGGGTGGTGAAGGATACGGGGGCCAGCCCCCATGGGAAAAAACAAATTTGCTAACAAATTTATTCTTAGCAAAAGGCGGTTAGCTGGCAGGACAGCCTGGGGACAGAGCCCCATCCTCCCATTCCCAGGCTGGAAGTGCTGGAACGAACCGAGGTCTCTGTCAAGTATTAGCGCTGCTGAGTTTCACTTTTAAAACAACCCCAAACCTATGTGGCAGTACTAAGTAGGAGCCAAGGGCCAGCTTGATTCCTGGTCTTCCTGCCCAAAAACCACAGCACCGACAGGCAGCAAGCTGGGCCCTGGGTTCTTATCCAGTTGCTGAACCACATCTTGGCACTCCCTCATTATCTTGGCCTACAGTGTCCTGGGCTGGTTATGCACTGTCTAGCTTAATTACTGTCCCTGGTACTTGCTTTCCACAGTCCCCCCATGACACTCCCCCCACCACCATGACTTGGGAAAAACCTCCGTCTACTGCTTACTGGGTCATTTGCTGGCTTGTCTCCCTCCCTCCCTCAGAAAGGGAAGAGTCTGCCTTCACTGGCTGTGTGGCCTTGGCACCCGGTAGGCTCCCACAGAAGACCGAGTTGCGGTTTCTCTTGCTGATGAACGGTGCCGGCCACATGCTGTCCAGCTGGAAGCAAGAGCCAGGTCTATAGCCCCGCAGTCCAGAGGTATGGCTACAGAATCACCCTGCCAAGACGCAGAGTCTTGGAATGTAGGCGAAGAGGCTGGAGCTAGGTCTTGCTGGTAATGGAGAGCCAAGAGGGAGGACAGGCAATCACAGACTCCCGCACAGGGACTTCCCCGCCTACTTGTCCTAACCTGTCCCAGGCCCAAGAGAAGGAGCAGAGGTCACTCTGCAGAGATGGTGCATGCAAGGAACAATGGACCTATGCTGCGGAGCTGAGAGTGGTCTCACCTTAACCCTAAAAACAGAGGTGTGAGGGGACACTGCAGGTCCTCCTGATTGACGCAGAAAAGCAGCTGTCTTGGGAAGAAGCGAGAAGTTCTTCGGTTAACAGAAGCAGGCAGGTCTAAGCGACAGATGCTAAAATTCAAGGATAAGTGTGCTGCTCACAGAAGTCACTTAAATGACTTTGGAGAGTGGAACTCCAAGCTCCCTCGCATTTCCCAGATAAGTTTGGGAAACTGCAAGCAAAATTAGAAAGACAACAATGGTGAGAAACAGCCGGTTTGTTCAGAGCACGAAGTTTGCTTCACCCTATGGACAGAAGTGGTTCCTGAGTAGATCTGTTTCTGGTGTGTGTGTGTGTGTGTGTGTGTGTGTGTGTGTGTGTTCCTGTGGGTATGGATGCAAGTGTATGTGTGCAAACCAAAGGACAGCCCTGGGTATGGTTCCTCAGGCATCATCCACTTTCTCCTGTTGAGACAGGGTCTCCCACTGGCCTAGAACCTGCCAAGCAGGCTAGGCTGGCTGGCCGTGAGCTCCAGGGATCTGCCTGTCTCTACGTCCACAGCACTGGGATTGCAAGTGTGTACTACTGTGCCTGGCTTTTTTTTTTTTTAAACAAGAGTTGTAAGGCTTGAACTCAATCCTCATGCTTATAAGGTTTCACTGGCTGAATTATCATCACTCCGTACTCATGCTTTTAAAAAGTGTTTTACATTTTACATTTTTATTTGGGGTTGGGGGAGGGGAGGCGCCCAGCATCATCGCACACATGTGGCGAAGAGAGGAAAACTTAACACTACTCGGTTCTCTCTCTCCGTCCACCACGTGGGTTCCAAGGATCAAAGTCAGGTCATTTGACTTGGGAGTGAGCGCCTTTCCATGCTGAGCCGTCTGTCCAGCCCCTTGTTTATACATCACTTATTAAGAACAAACCTGCTTCTCCCGGTCTGCCACACGGGTGGAAGGCACAGTGTTCAAACAACCGTGTGTAAGAAAGTCAGGACATTCCACCTCCCTGTTCATCGGTCACCTGCCTGCAGCCGCCTGGCCTGCCCACCTGGGACTCCCTGCCCAGGACAGTCCTCTGCAGGCTTCTTGAGGGAAGCTGTCTTAGCTGTGAAGAGACACCGCGACCGGGGCGAGTCTTATAAAGGAAAACATTCCATTGCGGCTGTCTTACAGTGCAGAGGCTTAGTCCATTGTCGTCCTGGCGGGCAGCATGGCAGCACACATGTGCTGGAGAGGGTAGCTGAGGGTTACCGTATCTGGATCTGCAGGCAGCAGAAGAGAGAATGACCCTGGGCCAGGCCTGAGCATCTGAAACCTCAAAGTCTTTCCCCAGTGACACACCTGCTCCAACAAGGCCACACCCCCAATGACACCACTCTCAGAGTCTATGGGGGACATTTTCGTTCAAACCGCCCCAGAAGCTGAGGTGTGCAATGTGCTGGGCTTGAGCATGGTCCTCTCTCTCTCACAGTTAAGGTGTGATTTCTGATAGAACCCGTAAGCTGCTGCTCAGTCTGAAGCTCTTGGGTCGAGACTGAGGCTGGCTCCACAGCCCAGGCTCACCTAGAACTCTGGATAATCCTCCTTGCCTCAGCCTCCCAAGTGCTGGGCTTAGGCATACACCACTATGCCTGGCTTCTGTCTGGGGGTTCTTCCTCGTGGCGCCTTATGTTTTCTTGCTGTGTGTCTCCCGGTGCTTCTCCACGCCTTTGAGCCAGTCTTTGCTGTGGTCCCACAGGACTGAGGGTAGAGGTTCCTTCTGACGACCATTTCTGTTTGGCTTCCACATCTACCACCTCAGATCACCTGAAGCCAAATTTATGGCCACCTAGATGTAAGACTCAGGATGCCAAGTCCGGTCACCCTGAGAGCGGGATGCTGAACGCCTGCTGAGTGAGGGAGGTACTCAGGCACCTCCTACCTTGCCAGCTGTCTGCTCACACACTCCCCAGCCAGTCTAGCTCCTCCAGGCTGGCCGATGCTCAAAGCACAGGGTGCTGACAACCTCCCGCTCTTCCTCCCGAGCACAGGGCCGGGGTTCCCCTGGGTCCTGGCATCTTTTCTGTGCTTTCAACATACATTTGAAGATGATTTTACCCACAGCTGATACCTCCTCACTTCCCAGAGCAGGAGTTGACGTGAGCAGCCTAGCTAGTGAGCTGTTTCTGCACACGCAGCTGGGTCTCTTATTTTACTGGGCACAGTGTGTGTGTGTGTGTGTGTGTGTGTGTGCGCGTGGTGTGTGTGTGTACACATGATACATAGCGACCCTTCTTTCTCTACTTCCCCCTCCATTACCGGGGTTACAGCCTTTACATAGCCATATCCAACCTTTGTGGTAGGTGTTGGAGTTCCAAATTCTGGTCATTCCCCATGCTTGTGCAGTGGGCACGGTTCTGACTGCTCCCTCCCTCAGGCTCTGGAGCAGATAGTAGGTTACAGGAGATGGTACCTGCCTCTGTATGAGTGACCCCTGACACTTGATGGTACGGGAGACCAGCTGGTAGTCACGGGGCAGAGGCTTTCACCATGGTGCCAGAGGGTGTCACTGAGCCAGAGGAAAGAGGGTCAAACATCTCAGAGCTAACACCTCCACCCCACCCCACCCCGCCAGCTGCACAGCCCAGAGAGGCAACCGATGATACCACAATGTGCCATTCATCTCTGAGAGGGCCTCCCCTGCCTGTTCCCAGGGGTGGAAATGGAGGCAGAGAGGCTGAAAGGAAGCATGGGCCTGATCCAGATGCATGGTCCTGCTCACATGTCCTCGTGCTCCCTCCTGGGCTCTGCGACCTTGGCCTCCCGGCAGCCGAGCTGTAAGACGAGAGGCCAGGCTGGCTGATCAGGACTGCCCCTGCCAGCCTGGCATTCTGCGTAGTATCTGGAGGTGTGACTGTGACAGGCCCCAGAAGGAGAGTGCCAGGGAGGCGTGTCCTGACTGGGGGAAAGGAGGCGACCACGTGACCTTCCAGACAGAGCCTCGTAGAGACTTCTGTTCAGTGTCTCGTGCTCTGTGCTTTGGAAATGCACTCGAGACTAGCCCAGACCCAGAATTAACCCAAGCCTATGGCCCTGGGGACTGGACTCCTTTCAGTGAACCCAGCAAGGCCCAGAGAGGGCCAGCTGAAGGTCATCACCCAAGTCCATCCTGGGACACGGACAATCTCTTTGTGCCTCTACCCTGAGAATGGCTGGCTGCCCTGGTTCCTCTCCGAGCCCTGCCATCCCATGCTCTTGCTTTGATCCGAACAGTGGCAGATCCTGCTGGGAGCAGGAAGAAAGAACTTCCAGGAGAGCCTCCTCTGGCAAATTGACAAAAGAGCAGATACAAAGCCTGACTCCAGTGCATGCTGGGCTCCTCAGTCCAGGATAGAGGCTGCTCAGAGCTCGGGCTGAGAGACGTGAAGGCCAGAGCTGTACCTCTTTGCCTGGTCACCCTTGCCTCCTTTGGGAGGAAGCCTAACACATTGGTCAGCTAGGACAGACCTGGCAGGACCCAAGGTCACCAAGAGCCCTGTAAACTGAGTGAACCCTGTGGGTTTTTTTTTTTTCAGGTCCTGAGAGGGGCCTCAGGAGGGCAGGGGTGATGAAGGGCAAATGTGGAGAGTCTCTCTCCACACCGTAGCCCTATCTGCTCATGCCGCACCTATCTGCTTCCATGGGCTGACAGGCTCTGGCCACCTGAACATTCCGCCCCATCTCTGTCCACACCCCTATGCTGTGGCAGCCTGCAGTCGTGGGCAGGGCCCTGTGAGCCAACACCAGGAATCAGCCCCAGCCGCTTCTCCTCTCACCAGTCACTGGACTTGAGCTGTGCTGCTCCTTGCTCACTTTTCCTTACGTAGGGTGCCTCTGCTGCTCACTTCTGCTTTTCCTTTGATGGCTCACATCAGGCACCAGCTCCTCCAGGAAGGCCTCCTTGATCTCTCCTCCCTGTGTCCTGCTATATATGCCCCCTCCATTCCTGTACCTCCCACTGTTGTCAATGTACTGTAATGTCTAGTTCTTAGCTGTCTTTCGCACTAGACTAGAAACCCCTTGGGAATTAGGATTTCATCTGAGATTAATGATTAAAAATAATAATAAAATGAGCCAGGTAGTGGTGGCACATGCCTTTAATCTTAGCACTCAGGAGGCAGAGGCAGGTGGATATCTGTGAATTCAAGGCCAGCCTGTTCTATAGAGCTAATTCCAGGACAGCCAGGGCTATACAGAGAACCCCGTCTCAATATTAATAGGAAGAAGAAGAAGAAGAAGAAGAAGAAGAAGAAGAAGAAGAAGAAGAAGAAGAGGAAGAATGTTTTAGCCTTGTGACTGTGGAATCAGGGAAAAACACCATGGGTGCTAGAATAAGTAGGTGAAAAGGACACATAGTAATGAAATGTATTGAGGCAGCAGCTACAAAAGGAAAACAGTAGCTTTGGAGAACATCTAGGTGACTCCACAGTTCTTCAGGGGTTTCTGGCTTGGGACACACAGATAAAGACGCAAATTTCTGTGGCCCTCCTGCTAGGGAGGAGGTAGCTAGGGTCTTATGACAGACATCCTATCAAATCAGTGAGTTGTGTTCCTCAAGGTCACCAGTGGCACGGAATAACCACACACGCGAGTACCATTTCAGATGACAAAGAAAGTACACGTGTACATGTATGTGTGAGCATGTAGGCCATCTTCTATGGGCATGTACAGGTTCGTGTGCGAGCTCCTGCCTGAGCGGGTGCATCTGTGCGAACTTGTGTTTGAGTATGTGCACATACTGCAGCTTTTTATTTGCTCTCTAATAATTAGGAGCGCAGGAGACAGCTGAGAGCGGCAGCTGCCCTGAACTTAATCCAGTGACCCACTGTCTCTTCACATCCAGGAAGGCCATGAGGCCTTGAACTCCACAAAGCCAAGGCCAGTAGGGGCAGCTTCTTTGAATGTCCACCTCCTCCCTTGCCTATTTCCCAGTTTCTTCTGCTCCACAGCAAGAAGTGTCTGCTGAGTGAAGAACATTCCAAGAGGCAGCGGAGACGCTCCTGTAGTTACTTCCTCTTCCAGCTCGTGCCCAGGAAATGGGGGGGGGGGGGTGCAGTCTGCCCTGGACCTTCTAGTGAAGGCGCCACAGAAATTTGAAGGGCTGTCCGTTTTCCCAGCATTTGTTTCGTTAGAGGAACAAAGATAGAATTGTAAGCACTTCCAGTAAAGGGCCACAAAGAATTTACTCCTTCCTTTCCTGATTGCAGCCCATGGGGCTGCCCAGGAATTCAGTCGGGCAACCAATATGCAGAACACCCCAGGGTGCTCTAGTTTGTCCTGCATTGTTCACACTTGGCCCATGTGTGTGCTTGGAACAAGGTTCTCCCTTCCCTACACCAGGATTTCAAGCCCTCTTCCTCCAGACTCCACACAGGACAGCCTGGAGCTAGATTTGTCCTGGGTGGAGGTGCAGGGGAGCTCCACCTCTGCCTTACCTACAGTCATGACCCCTCCTCCCAGGTACGAAGCCAACTGCTCTCCAGGAGACAAGGATGGTGATAAACAAGAGCTATGGGGCAAGGACAACAGAAGCAGATGCCAAGGACTTCAGGTCCAGGGCAGAGCGTGGAGCTAGGCAAGGGTCCCTGGAGGAGACTGTTCTGCAGATGTCCCTATGGGCCATTCTGCAGATGTTCACAGAATCTACAAAGCCAGAGGTAGCTATAAGAGAGAGAGGGAGAGAGAGAGAATGGAAAGGAGGGAAGGATGGAGAGAGAGAGAGAGAGAGAGAGAGAGAGAGAAAGAGAGAGAGAGAGAATGGAAGAGAGGGAAGGAGGGAGAGAGAGAGAATGGAATGAAGGAAGGGAGGGAAGGATGGAGAGAGCGAGCGAGTGCTGGACAGGGTGTATCCAGGAAGGCTTGTGTTTTAGACAGTTGAGATGAAGGTCATAAGGGAGGGTTCAGAGTCCTGAGGTTGACAGACATGTGGTCCCACATCTCAGGTCGGGATCGTACCTAGACAGGAGGGCAGTGCCTGGCTCATCAGATAAGAGCAGGAGTACAGAGAGCCCTATGTTCATGATTGATAAGAACAGACATCTTTACTCTCCATGCTGCTCCTACGGCATGGCACAATAATCTTTGTTCTGAAGATGAAAACCTGAGGCCCAGAAGCCAGTGAGCTGTAATGGGGACTGGACTCTGCCTGTGACCTGGCTAAGATGGGGCAGAGACAGGGCGAGGGTAGACGGGGCACAGGCAATTAGGGAAACAGCAATCTAAGCTGGGCCGAAGGTCTTGGCCTTGAGCCTTAAAGTAACCTCTAGGATCTTTGCCCCGGAAGGAGGGTAAGGACAGAAATCGGGAGTAAAGAGACTAGCAAGGGTCTGACTATGGGAAGGGGTAGAGGGACACAAAGGCTGAAGCCAACCTGGTGCTCAGAGAGGCCCCAGGGACCCTCTTTGGCTTTAGGGCTCATGTGACCTAAACACACGTGACAGGAAGCCCGAGCTGATTGCTAAGTGGGAAGCAAGCCTTCCCAAAGATCAAGCAATCAGACACCTTGGCCAGCTCTCCTAGCTGTACTGTAAGGCCAGCTGCACTAGAAAGAGCCAAGACAGGAGGCCTACAACACGCTGGCCACTTATCCCCTGAGTCACGGCCACCTCGGAGAGCTGATAATGTGATCAGGCTTGCCAGAAATCTGTGAAGCCACAGGCCACCTCTCTGTGATTCCAGATTCCACTAGACCCCCAGCCTAGGGGCTGGTGTATGCTGGGACCGGCTTACTCTAGGAAGGGAGGAAACCATAGCCTGTTCATCCCTGTCCTGGGTGCTGCAGAGGAAAGACCCAAACCCGGAAGCTGAAAACCTGTCTGCCAGCCTTGGTTGCCTGGTATGACCTTGGCCTGGTCTTTGGACACTTGGGGCTATGTCACATAGACACTGAGGGAGGAGGCCCTTCCACCTAGTGGCTACCAGGACATCCATGCTTATAACCCCACATTCTCTTGCCATTGCTTACTCCCAGTATCCCCAGACCACCAAGGGGAAATGTTAGCCAGTGCTATAAGGCAGAGGACCAGCACCCAGCACCCAGCACTGGGGTTGATTAATCCATGACTAAGCCAGGATAGAGCTGTGTAGCCCAGTGTGGCTTTACATTCCTAAGGCTTCCACATGCCAAAAGCCTCCTCCCAGATATGGCAAGCAGATGGGTGGCGTCATGGCTCTGCCTGGAAGGCAGGGCACACAGGTACTATTAGTGGCCATTTCAGCTGAATCTGGCCAGAAGACATCAAAGAACACTGTATCCCTGCATACAGTTCATAGGTGACCTGATGAACGAAAGGCCCGCCTGAGGACATGCAATCATACCACCTGCTGGGGCCTGGGGTCTGTTTCCTGCTGCCAGTCCCGCAGGTCAGGACTGGCACAGCAAACGTGGGTGCTGGCAATGAGCTGGGAGTCCCCATTAAACACTGTTCCCCATCCCTGTACTCACCTCCACCTATAGACACGGTCCTGAGTCTCATCTTTGGCCCCAGCAGAAGGCTCTATCCTGACCCTCACCCCTGACCTCGGCAGAGGACCCTGACAAATGTTCCCAAGAGCCTATGGCTGGACACAGACTTTGGCAAGGCCACAGCCTGTACATGAAGGAGTACTGGGCAGAAAGGGTCCTGCAGAGAGCTCAGCCAGCACCTGCCTACACCCAGCATAACCACTCCCTGTGCCCATTTCCCTAGACCCTCTCCACTGTTGGTATTGTGTTCACCAACCTACTCTCAGGCCCTGGCCTCAGCTGTAATCAAAGGACTGCATCAATGGAGACTTGTTGATGCCATGACAGCCTGACCCCTGCTAGGGTAACAAAGTTCTTGGTGTGCTCTGGAGACTGGAAACTAGTTCCGGTTCCAGAGAAGGGGGGCTTGGGGCCAAGGTGTCAATCTCTGTTGACCTTCAGCATCCCTGCAATATTGGCTGATCCTGCAGCCAGCCCCTCAGAGGGCGGGGCTGTGAACACACAGCCCATCTTGAGTGGCCCACCAGCCTCACAGCCTCAGACACTGCTCTTACACATCACATAGCCTGCTCTGGGGGCGGGGGCTCTTGGGAGGCGCGACACCTGGGTGCAAATGTGTGGCTTGGTGCCTCTGCAATGGCCTAACACCGGCCTGCCTCAGAAGGGAGGGGAAGGTTCCTCTCAGTCTGTGGCCCTGAATCTCCACAAGTGTGTAGCCCTGACTGCATCCAGCCTGGCGCTGGCCACTGAGAACCTTTGTTTCCCACCACAGAAACTTGAACTTGTCACCAGGGGAGCTAAGGGGAGGTGCCCACAGAGCACAGCTACCCAGCCATGGTCAGTTAGCTCTGCCTGAGCAGAGGGGTAGGGGGTGGGTAAGAGCACTTCTGAGTGGTCCTGGCCACATAAGATAGCAGGTCATTACCAGAAGGTGACCAGCTATCAATGCCTGTCTTGAGCCCAGTCCCATCCGCACCTAGGTTCCACCAGGAGACAGCCTGACCCAGGCCCTGCTCTCAAGAAGCTGCTCAGGTTTGTTAGGGAGATGGATGGAAGACGGAAACCAGAGAGAAAGGTTTGTATCACAGCGGTGGGGTGTGTGTGTGTGTGTGTGTGTGTGTGTGTGTGTTGATGTGAGGGTGGCGGTGGTGGTGGTGGTGGTGGTGGTGGAAATGGCAGACTCCCACCAAGAAGAGAGACACAAGTGGAGGGAGGGGCCAGAGGGAAGTGCAGGGTGCGGGGAAGAAGAAAAAGCTTGGTGAGCAATAGGAATGGAGCACCTCGTGGAAGGGTGATCGGGCTAGGTCAGGGAGACATGGGGTGCTTTAGGGTACTGGACAATGGCAGTGGCCAGATGTGGCTAAGTCCTGGAGGGGACAGCATTAAAGAAGAGTTCCAGCCAGGCCCTACTGCAGGGACCACACACACACATACACACATACACACACACACACACACACACACACACAGCATAGGTCTCTCCTTGGCTCTTGCCACCTATGTCCTTGTGGGTCTCACTGTCCAAACAGGAATCCTCTGAGACTGTATGGGCACATGGCTTGTGACAACACTGGATCCACTCAGGACGTGGGGGAGGGGAGCTCTGGAGCAGATAGGGGCTCTCGGTGCCAGGTTCTGGCCTCTCTGGGTAGGTGGCACCCATGACCTTTCTCCCTCGGGTGGTGGCCAGGGCATATGGCTGTGCCCTCACCCTGTGGGTTACAGACATAGCTCCTGTCTGTGACTGGCTCCCCTCTGTCCCAGTAACTCACAAGCATCCTAGGTGCCAGGGCTTTGTGGCCATCTGGGTATAAGAGCTGGGGCAGAGAGGAGAGATGGAGTCCAGGAAGGGTCCCTGGAGATGAGAAGTCGTGCAGGGCAGGTGGTGGCAAAGCCAGGGTTTATGTAACATGCGGTCACAAGTGCTTTTGAACGGCATCTTCCAGGCTGTAATCCTTGGGAAGGTCTCGCCACCTCCCCCCTTGCCCTTCCCCACCCCTCAGTAGCCCAGTGCTCTCACCCTTAAGCTGGAAGGGAGTTAATGCCAGGATGTGGAAGCAGATGCCCTACTGAGTGCTCCCTGACTGGTAGCTCCCAGGAAGTGAGCACCCCAGAGCTCCAGAGATTGAACTGGGGCACAAATGAACAGCTAGGAGAGGGAGGACACAGGGCTCGTAGTCTCTCCAACCCCAGACGTCTCTCTAGCATCAGACCTCTTCAGAACAGCAAATTGGTGGCACTGCCTATCACCAGGCTGAAAATTTCCCCAGTGACCCAGGGGATTTGGGTCTGGGTCCTCGTACCCATCAGGTTCCCTCAGTGCTGGGCCAGTAGCTAGCTGCCTTTGTCCATGCCTACATGGAGAACTCCCCTGCTGGCCACAGGCCTCCTCAGTGGGACATCCAGGTTGTGTAAGCCACCAGGGCCTCCTGCCTTTGTCAGGGCTGTCCTTGAATTGCCTCCCCTTCCCGTCACCGCATCCCTGTGGGTCCAGAGCTCCGGAGCCTGCCTTGGAGATCGGTATCCCTGAGGCCCTCATGATGACATATCCAGGGTTGCCCAGTGGTGACCAGTCATGTTGACAGCCACAACTCCCATGATCTGGCTTGACATCAGAGATCAGTGAAGGACCCTGTCCTCAGGGAACTTCTGTGACCTTGAAAGTGGTCCTGGCTTCTCTGCCTTGATGTCCTCATCTGGGAAAAGCAGCTGAGACAGCCTCTACCTCTGTGCTGGGGCCACCTCCCACCCACTACGGCTGTGGTTCTCAACCTTCCTAATGCTGTGATCCTTTAACATAGTCCTGGTGACCCCCAACCATACATTGGTTTTTTGTTGCTACTTCAAAACAGCAACTTTGTTACCGTTGTGAATTGTAATGTCAATATCTATGTTTTCTGATGGTCTTAGGTGACAGGGTTTGGGTCATTCAACCCCTAAAGGGGACATGACCCACAGGTTGGGAACGGACAGCCGTTCTACTGGTACCAATGGTCAATTCGGTCCCCTTCTCTTACTGTTTCACCTCTTTCTCAGTGTGACCTTTCTCAGGGCTGACCTGTGGACAGCCTAATCCAGGCATCACCCTGCACTTTTCAGGACAGCCCTACCAGGGACACCCCTGTCTGTAGGGGCTGACACATGGAAGAGGACATGGTTCTGGCTGCAGGGGATAAGCATGCTTTCTTTGGGGCAATGGCCAGTGTTATCGAATCAGGGAAGAATGGGGATGTCTGTTTATAGGTGGGGAAACTAAGCCTCAGAGCAGTATGGTGAGCTTGGATGGATGGGTGAGGTCTGACTCCTGAGACCCTATAAAAGGGATTTGGAGGCAGGGGTCCATGTGGGTAAGAGACTGAGGTTTTCCCTCAGGCCAGGCTGGGACTGAGGCTATTCTGTTCAAACCTCCACCTCTACAATCTTGTCAGAGACCACCACACCCAAAGATCTTACAGGAACCATTAGGTCTCCCCATCTACAGAGAGGAGGCCAAGGACAGCACCCACACACTACCGCCTTTTACTATGGGCATATTTGCTAGTCCAGGGCGCCACCTGGTGGAAAGTACAGAAACTGCTGGTTAGGTTTTTTTGTTTGATAGTTGACAACTGGACACAGCTGCAAAGAAGGAAACCCAATTGAGAAAATGCCTCCATCAGACTGACCTGTAGGCAAGTCTGTGGTGCATTTTCTTAATTAATAATTAAGGATATCCAAGACCACTATTAATAAGGTGACTCCGGGACAGACAGTCCTGGGCTGTGTAAGAAAAGTGGGCTAAGCAAACTGTAGGGAACAAGCCGGAAAGCAGCGCTCCTTCACGACCACTGCTTCAGTTCCTGCCTCCAGGTTCCTGCTCTGGCCTCCCTAGGTGATGGACTGTTGCCTGGAAACACAAGGTGAAAGTAACCCTTTCCTTCCCAAGTTGATTTTGGTCGTGGTGTTTAGGCATGGGGAAACTGAAGCCTTCAGAAGAGCTGGGAGCTTCCAAACCCCTTAGGCTCAAGCTATCCCTCCAGCTCAGCGTTGGCAGCAAGAGTTTGGCCCGAACCTGGAAGTGTCTAGAACTATGCTTCTGCCTCTGGAGTTCCGGCCTTGGAGCCTAACTTGGGTCACTGAATGGACACCTGGCTGAACCTGTATCAGCACTCTGTGAACCCAGGTATGCATGCCCCCAGTCTCCCTTCCCTCTGCTACTCCTGATCCTGCCCAAGGCTGGGTTCCCACAGGCCAGGCCAGCACCCAGGACTGGGCAGCCTAAGACTCTCTCTGGATGGCCAAGTAGGGCTGGAGGGGTGGGGGACTGTGACTCCACTGACCACACCCAGCTTCTCACTGGCGGGCCAGTCTCGGCCACCTCTCGAGACATCGCCCACTTGAGACTTCTGCTGACTAAATCCCCCAGTACGGCTCCTGCTCTGTGGGGACAGCCACTAACATGAGTGAACCAAATTCTGTGGGCCTGCTTCCCCCTTCGAAGACCTTGTCAGGGCCTCACTACTGTGTGGCTCCAAGAAAGGGTTTGGGGGCAGAAACGTAGACCTCAGGAGGGCCTTGCCAACCCCACGCACCCCAGAGATCCTCACAGTCACATCCTCGACCTGTTTCAGGTTCCCACCAACCTCCAGCAGTCTCTCTGGGATTCTCCCTCTGCCCTGGGCTCACTTGACCCATGACACATTCACTTTCATTTACTTGCTGTTCTAGTTTGGTTTCTTGCTGTGAAAAGACGCCGCCACAGCTATCTTGGAAAGGATAAAGCTTGCTTTTAACTTACAGGTTGAAGTCCATCATCAGGGCAGAAGCCAGGACAGGAGCTCAAGGCAGAAATCTGGAAGCAGGAGCTGAGGCAGAGGTCACGAAGGGACACCATTTACTGGCTTGCTTTCCATGGCTTTGCTCAGCCTGCCCTCTTACATATCTGAGGCCCACCTGCCCAGGGACAGCATCGCCCTCAGTGGGCTGGGCCTTCTCACATCGATCATTAATCAAAGAAATGTCCCACACCTTTGCCCACAGGCATTTTCTCAAATGAGGTTCCTCCATGGGACAGGACAAGACAGTACCTACAAGTTCTGCATGAACACAGACAATGGCATGAACAATGTCCGAGCCTTGGAATGTCGCCCCTGCTCCTGAGCAGCTGGCAGGAAGGCTACAGCTGCGTCACCAGCCACACCCCTGGCTTCGCCCTAGGCAGCAGGCCCTTTGTAGCCTACCTCCCAAAGGGCTGCCCAGAGCAGAACCATCCTTTCGTACACCCTTTCCATACCCTCCTTTCTGATACCCCAGGGCCCCCAGTGTGCCCCAAGGGCAGTGGCCCCTGTTCCACCGTGAGTCATATCGTTCCTAGGCTAGAGGACTTAGCCTGTACCATCCGGGGTGAGGACAGGGGCTGTTGGTCTGGAGGGCTAAGTCATTGGTGGGGACCACCAACACGGGGGACTTCCTTCTGAGCATAACTTGTCTCTCATTGGCCCAGCCAGTGCCTGTAAGGGTGTTACACAGGGGTAGCTAAACACCAGGGAGAAGCAGGCCTCCTTCCTTAGCAGAAACGGTATGGAGAGCGGGAGAGGCCTGTCCTGGGTGGGATTCTGATGCCGCTACTCCTGCCACACCTTGGGGCCTATTGTGGATGTCAGGGGTGGGGCATGGGCACAAGGCCTACAGGCCAAAGAGGCTGTTGGCAGGCCTCCTGTGTCTGGAGCACATGGACCTCCAAAGTAGGAGGTTTGTCAGGGCTCACCACACTTACCTCAGCTCTCTCAGAGGCCTGTAGAGCATCCTCTCATCTGCCAGGGCAGTGGGCACTAGCTGGGCCTTCAGGGCTAACGGGCTGTACCAGAACCACATTAGTCCCAGCACTGGTCTTGTTCATTCCTGGTTTGATCACTGCCGACCCCTGCTCAGCACCCCATATGCTCAGAGTGTTTCCAGTCCACAGGACAGAGCCTCTGTCAACTCCACCTGACTCCTCAAAGGAGTCGTCATTCACTCGGCACCTCCCTTAGGGTCTCCTCCCCACACCTTCTCGGCCTCCGTCGCTCCTAGTTGCTGTCCTCTTCCTGGGGCCTCTGTGGCGGCTCCTGTCTTCATACCCACAGAACCTCATTCCTTCCTCCCATGAGGGCCCTTCCCATGCTTCAGAGCCTCGTACATTCCCCAGTCTCCCCCTCCCCAACCTTCAACATCTTCATACCCCATTTCCCTGCTCAGCTCAGGCCATCCATTTAGGATTTAACAGACACACACAAGGAAACATAGGAGGTCCAGCTGTGACTGTGGACTCGTGCCATGCTGACCCAGACAATGAGCAGAAAACAGAACCGAGAGGGAGGGTGCCCGGGATAGACTTGGTGAGTGAGGCCCAGTCGGGGAAGAAGAGGTTGGCAGGATACACTCTACTTTGGTTTCCAGAGACCACAAGAGGGCAGCACCTCTCCTTCATGCTGACAGGTTATGACAGGAACCACAGTCTGATGCCTAGGACCAGCAATGGGGGTGGGGGGGGTGGGGGGGGGGCCCAGAAACGCCAAGGCAGGTTGCTTCCAGTTCAAACCCGGGGCAGTCACTTCTTTCCTGGGAAGCCAGACAGCTGAGCACCGGCCACTTTCCTCTTGCCAAGGAAGGCAGCTGGGGCAGAACAGAAAGGGTCCCAGAGCTGATTCCTTAGTCCCTCCCCCTGCCCACCCCCTTCACATCCCCTGTTGGCTGGGAAGGCAAGACAACTACAGAAGAGGGTGCACAGGCCTGGCCTCCTGTACCCACTCTACTTAGCCTGCTGTGTGGTCTTGAGAAACTTGCTCTAACTCTCTCTCCATCAGTCTCCATGACTGTGAAACCAGCTCAGGAAGGTAGCTTCCGGCCCATACCAAAGATAGGGATCAGACATCCAAAGGTGTGCTACCAGCAGTCCTGTGTCTACCTGTGCCCCCCACTCTCACCCCACAGGGAACCGCCCCTACAGAATAGAGCAACCTGGCTTTCCGCTTAGGCTTACAGAAAGTGGGAGCTCTAGACTGGATCCTGGCTGGGTGGGGAGAGGCTGGGGCTGGAGAGGGTGTGCATAATGAACTCAGGCATCCAGGGAGACATGGGGGTGACTGGTGGTCCCACCTGCCCTGTGCTGAGGTTTGGGCCCACCAGCAAGCCAGAGACCCGAAGACACTCGGCTCCTTGGCCTATCTCAGCTGTATCTCAGCTCTCCGATTGTCCTGGGTCTGGCTTGTATGGTTTTAGCTGTTTCCTCCTTGACCAAGCTGAGGGTGAAACAATTAGCTGCTTTTCACCCAGCAGCCATGGGGACTTCTCCAGGGCCACAGTCCATCTCAGCAGGCGACACTGCAGACACATGCCCACTGAATGCCACAGGACAGCTATGCATCTGCCATCGGTCATGGGCACACCAATGCAAAGACCCAAGGCTCAGCCAGAATAGCACCCCCCCCCAGGCTGTGACCTCCCTTCAGACACCTCCCTCGCCCAGGGCATCCCCATCTTCAGGTCTCCAAAGGCTCAGGCCTCTCCTCCCCACATCATCCCAGTCTTAGGATGATTCCCTGCCTGTGGGCGGCCCCTTAGTCTGGCTCTATGATGCCCATTGGAGGGGGTGCTTGAATAGTGCTACTGGCCCACAAGGGCAAGACAAACCTGATCAGAGTGCTGCCAACAGGTGCCCTGGGCTTGCTGCTCTCCCCCGGGACTCAGGACTCCCAGGCAGCCTATTACACAGCTGTATCATAGAAAAAGCAGCGTGGAGACAGCTGGGACAAGGCAGGCACCAGGTAAAACATGCTCGGGGTATAAGGAATTGCAGCTCAGGCTCCATACAGACCTTCCCAAGGCTAGCACAGCCTAGAACAGTTCACCTCTCCCCCCCTCACCCCCCCCCCCCCACAGCATCCTGAAGGGAGCAGAAGGTAGGCGGGGTTTGGCGATCACAGTTCAGTTGCCATAGTCGCCTGCTGCCACACGGTGTCGCTGCTGGGAAATACACCACCCAGTGGATCAGGGCCCTGGGCAGTCAGGGCCTCTCCCTGGCTGGTCAGAAGGGCGGCTGGGTGACGAACAGGCTGATGGCATAGACTGAAACAGGGTTCCCTTCCCAGGGCAGTCGCCCAGAAAAATACCCCTGGGCCTAAGCACTTGACCTTAACTTCAGCCTTCTGCCCAAAAAAAATCGCCAGCACATGCCTGACAGGAGCGGTGTAGACAGATGTCTATAACCCCAGATGGATTCACAATGGGCCACGCCACATAAGATTATGTATCTCCCTTTTATGAAACAGTGAGTGCAGGCTTGTGTTCATTCCGCTATGTAATATATCCTGTATCAAAGCTATTATACTATATGCAACATTCATTTTGTTCAGTTTGAATTTTTATTTTTAAAGGAAGTAAGACTATTGGGGGAAGACACTAACATCTTCGAGGATCACAGCTCCAAGCCCCTGGATGTGTCTCTGTGACTCCCAACACCTTCTCCGTCCCCACCCCTCCTCCCCACCCCCTCGGGGTCCTCTGCCACCTCTGCACCAGTCACAGCCAGAAGACCCCCTATCTCTGGAGAGTTGCCCCCAGGAGGGGCAAGGATGTGCCAGTCTCGCTTCTGTAGGACTCTAGACTTCTGCATGCTGCCTGGGCTTCCTCCCATTGGGGTCGCCCAAGGTCCAGCCTGCTGTCCTCCAGGTCTTGAACTGGCTTGTCCTCAAAGTCACTTACCCATATCCTGATTTCAGTTCCAACCTGCCTGGATGGAGACATCCTAGGACCTCCAGCCTGCAGCATCCCCTTGGCTCCTGATCAATCCCCTCCCATCTCCACCCCTACCCTATACCTCAAATAATACCTAGGTACAAGTGCCAGGCCAGGAGCCACTTCTTAGCTTAGCCAGCAGGTGGCACCAGGTGGCCAGCCAGGGACCAGGACCTTCCAGCGTACTTTCCCTGAGACACTATCTAGCAGCGCCTTTGAATCCTGACTCCACCCTTTCCAGTGGAACTGTTAGACTTCCTCCATAGGATAAGAAAGTGGGGACATGAGTACAGGGTCTCTCTGGGTTGAAGCCCCTAAAACTTCCACTCTGTCCAGTGCTGGGTAACTCCTTTCCTGGCACCCCTCCCCCACATGCACCCCTATCTCTAGTGACAGCCAGTTTTCAGAGAAGAGGCAACGGAATGTAGTGACCGCTCTGTGTCTCTGTCTGTGTCCTGAGTACTTGAGTTCTGCAGGGCAGAGGCCATCTCCCACTGCAGAGGTTGGGCCTGTGTGAGGACGAAGGATGCTGGGCTGTGCCGGCAAGCATAGACGGTGGGCAAGGGACAAAGCTCTGCTCAGGGAAGGGCAGGCAGGACCACCCCTCTAAGGCTTGAGGCACAGCAAGGGTGGATGGACAGAAATGATATTCAGAGGGCAAGAGCTGACAGCCTTGACCACCAACTAACCAACTACAGGACAGAGAGGTGAAAAGGTGACAGTTCACCATCTTCCATGGTCCCAAAGCAGAGCAGGGAGGAGACAGGGGGACACTCTATTGAGTGTCTATGTCCACTCCTCTGTCTCCAGGTTCTCTTAGCTGCCAGCTCCTACACAGCCATCAAGACCCCACTCAGACAGCTCCTGCTTTGGGTACTCTCAGCCCTGGGGCCAGACCAGTTGATGCTTTGTGATCACAGTTGACACAGCAGAGGTGATCCTTGGGAGTGGCAGGCTGTGTTTGAGAAGCCTTGTAGCCAAGGATGGACACTGATGAGTGATAAGGGTGTTAGTCTACCCAGGTGTGCCCACGCAGGTGTGTGGGCACTTGAGGCAGGTTGGGGTACAGGATGGAAGCTGGGGCAAAGGGCATCTATCATGGGGAGAAGGCCAGGACACCATGGCCAAGGTGTCAATCCAGCCATACCAACAAGGGAGGCCCTCGGCATCTTGTCAGGTAAGAAAAGGACTCTCCATTCCTAAGTGAACCCTGGCTGAAGACTGACACCCTCTTCCCCAAAAGCTGCCTGAACAAAAGCTTGGGGCCCCTGGGAGAAGGATGGATGGCCATTTGGCCCTCAAGGAAGGAAAGTTGCATTCAAGACCACCCCAGGTCACATTTAGGACCACCGTGGTCCTTGAGGGAGACCGGGGGATTTCTTGGATCTGGTCAAGACCACGGGCTGAGGCACACCGGAAGGCATCCTGGGTTACTGACCTGGGAGTCACCAGGTCCGTGGCTCCACTCCGTGAGGCTGAGTGCACTCTCCAGGGCTCGGGTCGCAGAGGGACATACATACAATGGGAGGGACAGGCAATGGTCACTAGCCTGAGCAGCTCTCACTGGCAATGCTTCACCCATGCAAACATGCCGACAGTGTGTTCGGCGCTCCTGTGCCCTTTACCACCAGCCTCCGTGTTCCCAGAATGACCAAAGACCAGGTTGTAAGCTCACGTCAGAACAGCCTTTATTTATACCCAGGCCCCACACTGCAGCGCCCGCCCAGTCTACGGCACAGGCTCTCCATGTGGCTTGCTGAGCAGGGTCCTCCGTGGGCGTGTCCCTGGGCTCCTCAGGGAAGGCAGTAGGTTGTATAGTTATCTTCGGAGGGGCGACATCACTGCCCTGAAACCACACAACCTACTACCTCACCCTGCGGCGTCCGTGCTCTGGAGGAGGCCCTGACGCTCCCCACCCACCCTGCCCACGGGCCGCCAGAGCCACAGGGCGCGGCTGGCGCAGGGCGGGGGGTGGGGTGGGGGAGCAGAGACAGCGGCTCAGCAAGAAAGGCCTGTGCCTACCAGATGGGGAAGCCTCCGGTGTCTGAATCCATCTCCCCGGGGACAGTGGCTGACACAGCCCAGCTGCCCAGGTGCCCATGTGCGCTCAGAACGCCTCCTCTCACTTCCTTCTTGGGAAAGGCATCCTGCCTCTCTGTAGATGGAGGCCACTCATCAGAGGCCTGACCCTGAGCTGGAAAGCCTAGGCAAAATTGCTAGGCCTACAGTGTGAAGACAACGCTGGTACAGAGCTGAAGGACGAGTCCAGACCCTCTTTTCGTGGAGACCTGTGAGGCCGGGTCTGATCTGGGGTGAGGGGAAGGAAGGCCCCTTCCTTCAGTGTGACCCAGGAAGAGGAGGTGCCCTGGAAATGGCACGTCTGCTTCCACGCCCACACCCAAACCCTTACAGAGATGAGTAACAGAGCAAGAGTTCATGGGACTGCCCAAGGTCCCCGTAAAACTTTCTTTTTGCACAGCGGCTACCACCCCCTGAGCCTCCCCCAGCCTCCCCAGCCAGGGCTGGCGCTGCGTCCATTGCAGATAGTGCGGCCACTTCAGGAAAGACAGTAGATTGTATAGTTACCGCAGAGCGGGGCAGAGCCCAAAACCATACAACCTACTACCTCACCCCAAAGGCCGTCAGTCAGTCTCGGTGTGGAGCTGGAGAGCGCAGCTTCCTGAGGTCACCTCCTAGAGGAAAAAGGAAGAGCTGGGAACATGGTGAGGGGCCCCACACGGCCAGCTCAGTGCCAAAGGGATCAGCCAGCAGGGGATGGGGATCCCCTCAAAGTGGGCCATGGCATTGAAACAAAATCATCAAGCAGAGAGAATGAGGGAAGTGGGGGAGAAGAGAGGAAAAGCAGCGGGGGCGGGGGGGGTCATCTGTCACTACGCAGGAGTGGCCACAATGAAAAAAGGGTGTCATTTGTTAAAGGACAGCCAGGTCCGGGGAGCTCCCGGTGTCCACCTGGCTGAGGTCCAGCCCCTGCCCACTCAGTTCCAGCACAAGGAGAGTTGGAGGCACCAGGACTCCAGCTAGGCAGTGGCCTTGGACATGCACCTCCTCCTCTTAGACAGGAAAAGCCCCTCCTTGTGGGTTCTGGTTCTGTCCCTGTCTCCCTCCCTCCCTCCCCCCAGGGTGGCCTGAGCTGACCTTGCTTGGGAGGCTCAAAATGGTTTTTCCTTGTGGGAGGCAGCCTAGCTCCCCACGGTGGCCAGCCGGGTGCAAGGGCAGACCCTGGCTGGACACTCATGGCCAGTCTGTCCCTGGTGACCAGCACTTCCTGAGACTGGCAGGGGCTCTATGCCTGGGGCTCCCAGAGCCTTGAACTAAGCCTGGCAGGGGGGAAATGCCTGGGTAAGGATAGAGGGCCTGGCCTGGATCTCGATGTTCACTGTGTAATGGGACAGGTAAGGCTCACTCTGGGGCAGCAGTCAGCCTGTATGTACACTTGGAGACTGTACTGCAGGCCTCCTTTCCCAGCTTTCCTAGGCGGGTATGGGGCTGGACAGAGCCATCTAATCCTCCAGCTGTGGGGTGGGGCTCACTGTGAAGAAACTGAGGCTCCGAAGGCCGAGCCTCTGACGCCGGGTAGCTCTGCGCTTGTTAAGGGAAAAGAGCTGCTTCTTTCAGGCCTCGGACAGAGACAGGATTTCCCAGCAGCACTGTCTCTTAGTCCCAGGAAGCCAGGCAGTTTTCACTCTCTGCATGAGCCTTGGCATCTGATGCCACGCCTCCTTCCCTCCCTGCCAAGGGTCACAGGAGCAAGTCTGAGGCCCCTGGGTCAAAATGAAGCCATTAGGCCTAAGTCTATATCGTGTACCCAGACCTAGAGATTATGGAGCAGAGTGGCTTGGGAACAAGGCCCCAGGGCCCTAGTGCAGCCTGGCCCTCAGTATGCAGCCACTGTCCAGTCTGAGGCGATAGGAACCACTAAACTGAAAAGCCCCAAAGGAATTCTATGTAAGCCATTGGGGTGCCATCCCCTGCATGAAGCCTGGACCCTTTCACTGACAGACAACTCAAATATCCCCCAAGGATGGTCCAAACAGAGCCAGCAAGGCAGGAAGAGGCATGGGAAAAAGAGTGGCTGAGCCCCTCCCCCCTGCCTTAATGTGCCCATCTGTGATGAGCAGGCCAGGTGGGAAGGTTGAGGGGTATCACAAACTGCTTAGCCACTCTGTAGCTGACGGACCATGTCAGTTCCCAGGATGCACCTGGATGTGGTGGAATGACGAGAGGCCACACTGGCCATCTCCATCTGAGTGCCCCCCTCAAAAAAAAAAAAAAAAAAAGCACCTTGAAGAAAGAGAGAAGACACATCTCAATCCCAGTCTCACTGGGTGACTCTTACAGCTTACATTTCTGTGGGGTCCCTTGAGCTGAGCCTTGGGGATTCTCAGCAGCTCCTCAGCCACTCTGTAGTTAAATATCAGCCGGAGGACGGTTTGTGCCCCCCATGACGGGCCCCAAAACACCTGCTCTGCACTTGCTGGCTCTCCCTGAATTTGAGCTTCACTGAAACACAAGCCTTGCAGGGCCCAAGCTGTGGGACAGAAATAACAAGAGACAAGTATCCTGGTTCTCCTTGACCATGGCCACCACCCCCTGTGCCTTAGCCCAACACGGAAACAGATGTGACTGTTTGCCTCCTCTGCCCTTTCTTCTTACTCCAGGCAAGACTCTTCTGGCAGGCCCTCCACCAATGCCAGGTGGCCTGGGGGTGTTACGATCACACCAGAGGGCTGAGAGATGATGGTGGGAGACAGAGAGAAGAGAGCTACCTCATACCCAGGGCCCCAGAGGGCTCTCAAGGCTGTGATTCTTCCACTCAGAGCCAGTAATGAAGGGGACTGCATCTCTGTCAAACCATGTCTGGCCTGGGTAGGCCGAGAGGGGGTCAAAGGTCATCCTATCACAGTGCATCATGGGCAGATATGTCATCTGGTGCAGTTCACTGTGGGGAGGCACAGTACTGGGGTGAGGGAGGAGCACAAGGCCTCTAGGTAAAGGCATCCAAGGCTGAGGGCAGGTCTGGGAGCAGGGACAGAAATGTGGTTCTGACCTTCCTCATTCTGAAGTCTCCCAATGGCTCCCTACTTTCCAGAGGAAAGGCAGTGGGCCCCTACTCACCACAGGGGAGCTGTCTGAATGCAGAAGTTCCTTCGTGGTACCAGTTCCTGACCTGCTTGGGTTCAGAAACAAAAGCGGATGAACATCGGCTTCAGAAAAGGAGAAAGCTTGGCCCCTGGCTACCTCCCCAGGCCACACCTTCATACCTCAGAGCACAGTTTTTCACTCAGTCTGTCTGCTGCCCAGTGACGCTCTGTATGCAAAGCCTTGCATGGAATGGCCTCTGAGACCAGCCCTGCGATAGACGTGCTGGTAAGAGACTACGACTTGAACTTCATTCATGGTGGCTCAGCATGTCTGTGTGGGTGGCCAGTGGCCCTCCTGGCTGATGATTGGATGCTGTGGGGCCCAGAGGGAGAGAGGAAGCATGGTGAGGGGACAAGCTCATGCTCGCCTCATGCACACTGGCCTGTGGTACCCTAGAGGGAGAGTTAATCCCCTTTCAGAGGCTGCAGCTTCTGCCATAGGGCAAATGGGTCCTGGATCTAAGAGCAAAGACCCAAGGAAGGGGCTCATTGGACCACAGGCTTGCTCCATCAATCAAGTCACTAATCTACTGCTGTCGGGCCCACTCTGGCCAAAGCATCATGGCGGAGCCGGCAGTAAGATGGAAGGCCAAGTAGGGACATGGTGGTTGTGAGGGAGTAGCCTGGCCGGCAAGGGCTCTGGAGCTGAGCCTGAGTGCAGACTATGGAGACAAGCCCTAGTCAGGATCTGTCCATCAAGCCAGCGCGTTTTGTCTCCAGCCTTGCTATCCCCTCACAGCTCAGGGATGGGAAGATGAGCTCATTGGCTACTAAGGGTCTGGTGAGGACACAGGGTGGGAAAGCCCCCTCCCTGACTACCAGCCTCGCCTGTGCTTCCAAGACAGCCAAGCTATCCATCACACTGACACCCTTTCTCTGATCCTTCCTACTGTGCCCATCAGCCCTGCCCCCAACCCACAAAGCAGCAAATGCCCTGGGCAAGCCTCCTCTGCCCTCCTTGGCCATTTCCCAGGCCCTTCCCACCTCCTGGCTTTTGCCCTGGTCTGTCTCTCTGCCAGGAACCGCTGACCTGTTTTTCCTGTTTCTTTCTGCAAGGTTCCTGCTCTCCAGGGGGTCTGGTGAGGCTGACCCACAGATGTCTGTCTTAAACCCATTCTTCTGACAGTGTCTCTCCTGTGCTCGGGTGGCAAGCATGGCTATCATGGTCTCCTCAGTTCCTACGTAGCTCTGCCTCACCCAGCAGACTTGGAGTAATTCCTCAAGTTCAGGCCATGTCACCCTTTCTGGGTCTGTGGCCATCTCCAGAGTCATTGTGAACGACTGTGGAAAAGGCCAAGGTCCATACTTGGGGCATGTTCAGATGTGCCAAGCCCACCTGCGAAACAGCTAGGCCTTGACCACTGGCCTCAGGCTGGAGATGGGGGTTGGTTAGGACTCAGAGAAATGCTTCCTTTCTCAGGAGGTAACAGAGAAGGGGGTCCTGAAACAGACCAAAGGGACCCAGTGGGGCCAAGCTGGAGGAGGGCCAGTGGCAGGGCGGGCAGTGCACATGAATGGCGCTCCTGAACAGGTCGCCAGGGAGTGAGCAGTCAGCAGACGCCCTGCCATCTGCCAGCTGCCACCTCCCAGCCCTGCCCCAGTCCTGCAGTGTCTGTCCATGGGCAGGGTGCCTGGGGGAGGAGCCAGGCTGGCCAGGACAGGTGCGCCAAAGGCCTAGGCAGGCAGGTGGCCCTTTCAAGGCTGGGCGGATGTCTGGAGGGAGAGAGGCAGACAGACGGTGTCACCCTGAAGTCACCTCAGGCTTGGCTTGGGGCCACCAAGAGCCAGACCCCCCCCCGCAACCCACACACACCAGGGGCAGCCCCCCTCTCCTGGTCTCCCTGATTAGGTTTCTCCCATAAAGCGGCCAGTGTCTCTGCTCAGTAGGCCGTGCCAACAGCAAGTCTGGGAACGATGGGAGGGGTGGCATCCGGCTGGGCAGAGGGCGGATCTCCTTGTGAACACGGCCCATAAAGTTAACAAGATGTATGCTCACTGACTAGGCATAGGTCGGTGTGCCCAGAGGAGGGCCGTGCCCACCGAGCGCCATCTTGGATCTGGCTAAGACATGTTAGGGGTGACCAAAATCTCAGTCATGAAGACAAGTAAAGCCTTTGTGAGAAGTTCAGAGAAATGATTAATGCAAAGCCCCCCCCCCCCCCGACATTACAAGACGATACTTGAGTGAAGATGACCCAGGTTTGCTGAGTCTCCCCTGCCTTCTGGCTAGAATGCTTGGCAGGTCTGTGAGGAAGGGCACCACAGGCCTGAACACCCTCTCCCAAAAGTGTACCACAGATTCTGCAGGGGCCAGATGGATGCTACCTGCACAGAGCTCAAGGCCTGGAGAGCCCTGGTGGCAGGGCCGCCCCTAGAAGTAGCCCGTAGCAGAGCTCATGAGAGAGAATGGGGGAGCCGGGGTCTACAGCTGCCTGAGGAGGCCCATATCTGAGCTTCGCGCTCTCTACCTGGGGCAAAGTCAGTCATCCATGTGCCTTCTCTGGGGAGCCAGTGAGATAGCTGTCGTTATAGACAGTAGCAGGAGCCATGAGGAGGTTGCTGGCTTATGCCTAGGGCAAAGAACACATGGTCTGGTGTACAGTGGGGAAAGGCCATTGTGCAGGGCCCTCCTGCTCCCTGGACTCAGCTTGGGGATGGGCGGTTAGGCTACAAGTTACCAGCTTTGACCACAGAGGTGTGTGCTCATCTGTACCTCTTCTCAACTTAGGCATCGTCTGGGTGATAGGAAGGCGGGTGGGAAATGATTACAGATGTAGTCACGAAGTACCTACTCTGCCTGCTCTCTGACAGACCCCTCAATCAGCTCCCTGTAGGCCCAGTCCCTCCAGGATCCCAGGAGATCCCCTCCTAACCTGGCACTGGTCTGGGAAGGTAGATTTTGGACATTCTACTGGGTCTCTCTGGAAGGAGGGCACGACCTGAACACAGATCACTGCAGGGTGACTGAATGTTCTGCCCGGGAGTTGTGGGTAAGAAGTCTGGGGCCGGCATCCAGCTAGCTTCCTATAGACAGCCTGACCGTGCTGTCTACACACAGCTTCTTGCTACCCTGGTAGAAGGCACAGGGCCATGCAGGGCCACCAAGAAACACACATGCTGCCCAAGAAGAGTCAAAAGTCCCATAACCCTTCTCTGTTCTGCATGGAAATACTTCCTAGCTTCTTTTAAGAACCCCCCCGTCCCCACTTTCCCAGCAACCACACGATGGCTCACAACCATCTATATTGAGATCTGATGTCCTCTTTTTGCATGTAGATATACATGCAGACAGAGCATTTATATACAAAAAATAGATAAATAAATTAAAAAAAAAACAAAAACAAAAACAAAAACAAAAAAACACCCTTGCCCCATCACCGGAGTAAGCAGGTCTATCTGGCCACTCCCGGCTCCCAGAGCTTGCTCTGCTGTCCTACCTTGGTACTGGATTGTCAAACGGCGATGACTCAGGGCTGCCGGAGGTGTTTGTGGGCCTTGATGGCATCACTTTGAGATTAGGCTTCTGATCCTTGGGAAGGCAGAGGAACAATGTGAGCTTGTTAGCAGGCACTGGGAGCTCTTAGGGGGCTCCCAGGGGATCCTGCTGAGCTGAGCCGTTGAACCGGGTAACACATAGGAAAGGGGCTGCTGGGTTTGGGTAGTTAGGAAAAATAGTGTACCCCAGAGCCCCAATGGCCTGCTGAGTGGCCTTGCTCTTGGAGAAAAAGAGCCTCCTCTATCAAGCACCTGGATGGCTTCTTGATGACATTCTAAGCTACCCAGGCCAGGAGACTTACTGGCCGCTGTGAAACCCTGGTGTTCTGTATCATGTTCACCCAGGGAGCCCCAAGGTCCTTGGGCAGGTCAAGGATATGAGGGGCATTTGGAGGCCAGAGGCTTTCCTCTCCAGAAGGACCTAACTCAGATCTATGTTTGTTGATGGCTCCACTCAGAAACCCAGTACCACAGTACAGACATCATTTCCAGAACCATCTGTGCTGGCCCCACCCCTGCCAAGGACCCCCTCTAAAAGTACAGCATTGTGAGCAGCAGGCTTTCTGGATTCTGATGTACAGCTTCTCTTTCTGTCTGTTTGGTGATAAAGCCTCCTAGGGTAGCAAGGAATAAGTGGAGCTGGGTAAGGGGCCAGGACTCCCATGCTGCCTTGCCAAGCAGCTGGCTGTGCCAAGATCGGGGTGGCCATGGCCAAAGCCAAGCAGGGTGGGGGCTGGTCCTGGGCTCTGTCCAGGCCACTCAGGGCAGGCGGGAAGCAGGGGTCTCCTTCTTTTCAAGGCTACTGCTGGTTTCAGCTACAAAATGGCGGACAGCTGTGTCGGCCATTTTGTGGCACGCTTGGAAGACAAAGGCCGTGAAAGCCAGCGGGTGGGACCAGTGGATGCCTGGCAGGGAGAAGGAAGATCAGCCTAACTGGAAACAAGGCTCAGCCCTGTGCTGAGGCTCAAGATGGTCTGCTCAGACAGTGGGTCAAGCGGGCTCTTTCCAGATCCTTCCTCCTGCCCAAACGCCAAGCATGCACAGGACTTCCAGACTTCCCTGCAAGGGGCTCCTGATGGCCCACAGCGTGCCTGTAAAGAACACTGAAGTTCTTCTGCTTTATGGTGACAGCTGGTCCAACAGGCTGTGAGGCTTCCCAGGTCTGAGCTCATCTGGGTTCTCTGCCCTTGTCTCTCTGCATGACATGCCCTTATCTGCTCAGGTTGGGGAGGCCTCAAGCCAGGGGTCTCAAGTGCCAGCCTACACTCCCGGAACCAGTGGTCCAGGTAGCTCTTTCTTGTCTGGGCCAACAGGTCGAGGGATCAGTTGCTGGAGTGGCCATCAATGGGATGGATGGAAGCCAGGAGGACTGACCTTAGGAGTGTAAGGCCATGCCCTATTCCCACTTTCTATGGCTCCAGCTAGGAGGGCCCTAGCTTTCCCATCCTGCTCCAGCTGCCTTGTAAACAAGAGACTGTTCACATTCCCTTTTCTGGCCACTGGCTAGGGGTCCCACTGCCCCCTTGCCATGGCTGGTCTCTAAGCCTCTCTAGGCAGAAGGCAGTAGGCACTCAGTGACCAGACACAGAGCCCCACAGAGGTATGGGTCCCGGAGTTGTAGGGCTCCTTTGCACCCCCTCTTCCCATCCTTATTCTCTCTCTCATTCAAAATCCAGTTGTAAGCTAAAGGCAAAGAGGACAGCTCTAAGAGGTCCCACCTCAGTATGCCTGCCTTTAACCTGTGCAGAGCAAAACTCTGTGTGGAGAACAATCCCACTTCACAGGCAGGGAGTCTGAGGCCCAGAGGCCAGAGACACTACAATCATAGGATCGACCTTGTAGGGTGGCTGGGTCATAGGAGAGATGCAACTCACACAGCCAAGAGTTCAGGTCTCTGACAGGGATGGTCTGACATGAATCCAGGCCATGAATCCACACAGGATGAAACTGCCATGGTGATGTGGCAAGACTAGGTGCCACCAGTCACCAGTTGTCCGACTAGAGTTGACAAGTGTGAACTTGTCAACTAGAGTGTGAACAGCACAGTGGCCTCTTCTCCTCAGTGGGAAGCCACATAGTTCTGGGTTCAAGTCCCCATCTACCCAAGAGTGCTGTAAACTCATGAGCCAGTTCTGGGTACACACTCCCCTAAGAACCCAGAAGTGTGAGCACAGTTGGTTTTTTTCTTTTTTTGGGGGGGGGTCGAGGGCTGGGGACTAAACCCAGGCCTGTACCACTAAATCACATCTCTGGGCCTTCAAAAAAAAATGTACTTTGAGGGTCTTGCTAAGTTTCCCAGGCTTGCTCTGAAATCCACTCTATAGCTCAGTCTGGCCTCTCTCTCTCTCTTTCTCTCTCTCTCTCTTCTGAGAAAGGGCTCTGTGTGTATGTGTGTGGGTGTGGGTGTGGGTGTGACCAGGCTGGCCTCATAGACCCACCTGTCTCTGCCTGTGGAATGCTGGTATTAAAGGCATGTGCCACCACCTCCCGGCTGGCCTCAAATTTTCAATCTTCCCAAATAAACAGGATCACGAGCCTTTGCCAAGAGACCCAGCAAATATGAACATTTTTTTGTACCTGCAATGTGCCAGGCTCTGTTAAGTCCCTCTAGGGTTCACTTCTGCCCTGGTGACAATGTGATCCTTGGCCAGAGGGTAGCTGGAGCACGGAGAGGCTGTGGTTTGATTCTGCCCTCCACCCCCACCCTCATCCCCAGTCACACAGCAGCATGGGAGTTTTCGCCCTCCAGTGTTTTAGGGATGAGGGGTGGAAGATTCAGTCATACAGTGAGAGGTCACAATGTTGTTCAGAGGATCAGAGCCTCTCTCTAGCCCTTCTCTCTTTCTCTCTCTCCCCTCTCCCCCCCTCCCTCTTGGAAGTTCTACACCATGGAGGGCCACTGTGCCTTCCCCAGGGCCTTTTAGCTTCCCATGAAACATCTGTCCAGAATCATCCTCCCTCACTCAGCCTGGCTATCAGGGGCTCCTCAGGAGCCAGAGACTGGAGTACCCCTCGGAGATAGAGCCGGTGCTGGCCCAAGTGTGTGGGTTATCACTTGCACTGGGGCCAATGGCCAAATGCAAGGTATCTGGAAAGCTAAACAAAAAAGTATCATGGAGCTGGAGCAAACAGCTCAGCACTTTAAAGCACTTGTTGCTCTTTCAGAGGATCCTGGTTCTATTCCCAGCACCCATATGATGGTGGTTCACAACAACCTGTAACTCCAGTTCCAGAGAATCAATCCAGTGCCTTCTTCTAGGCTCCATGGGCACCAGGCACGATCATGGCACACAGACATGCATGCAGGCACAACATTGATACACATGCATTTCTAAAATATCTTTTAACTTTTTTAAAAAGTATCTTTAAAAATCTTCTGATCTGGAGATGTAGCTCAGATGGTGGCATGAACCCTGGGATCAATCCCCAGCACTGTATTAAAAACTGGGGGCAGTGACTCACACCTGTAATCCCAGCATTCAAGAGGATCAAGAGTTCAAGGTCAGCCGAGATGAGAGACCTTATCTTAAAAAAAAAAAAAAAAAACACACACACACACACACACACACAACATTATCTGGCTATTAGATGAATCTACATCCTTTCCCATCCCAGGGAGGTCACTGGGACAGCTGGGAGTGACAGACCTTGGGAACCTGGAAATCCCATATATAATTTTCAGTGTGCTTCTCTACCATGGCGGTCAGGCCCATTGTCCCCAAGCCTTGGTTTCCCTTTCTGGCCAGGAAATCTATGGGATGAGGCAGATCCCTTGAGAAAACCAGCCATCCTCAGAGACTAGGCAAGGCCATGTGGCCACCACTTGCTGGGCTGGGCTCCTGTGGTTGGCTACTTGCTGGGGGGGCGGGCAATGCTGTGAGCTAAGGAAGCCTGGGTAGGACACAAGGCTAAGGGCCTATGTATGCTCAGACCTCTCAGGCCCAGACCCAGTCTGGCACATTCAAGGGGCACAATTCCAGCCTGTCAGCTGAACCCTAGGGTCCCAAGCTTCCCATGGCTCCCCAGTCTAAGCTGGTGTCTCAAGGGCTTCATGACCCAGTGTCCCCAGGCCACAGGTGAAATGGCACTGACTCTCTACCAGTAGAGGCCCTTGGGAAGAAAAATGGGGCGGTAAACCCCATGTTCCATAGAGGGTGGGAGTCCCTGAAACTAACACTTGACCAACACCAGCAACTGAATAAGTGCCTACTGCATACATCCAGCCTCATCTTGCATGCATGGTGCTAAGCAGAGGCTGGGTCATGGACCAGGACTGGCCACTCTACCCCCATCCAGCCTATCCTTTTCTGTTCTGGACCCTCCCTCAGATGTCTTGGCCCACGATCCCCCAGAAAAGCCTAGGATCTATGAACCAGAGCCCCTTGGCCAAGATCTACTAGGTCCCTAGGGATACCTGGGCCAGCTGTACTTTCAGGTAATCTGTCCGGGAGCTCTGCACTGTCTCTTCCATCTCTGCCTGTGCTCTCCAACTCTTCCAAGTCCCGAAACCTCCTTCCCAGCAGTCTCTTTGCCCCACTCTCAGGCACTGGCTATCAGCCCTGACCCCAGGGGCAGACACAAAGACCAGGGTAGCGTGTGTGGCGGCCTCCAGATAGCAGATAGCAGAGGGGTCCTCAGCTTACCCCTCCTATAAGGACTAGTCCTACTGGTCACCAAGGACCTAGAGGCTCATCCTGTGTGGGCAGGATGAGCCACACACGGAAGCCGCCACTGGAAGTAACAACCCTGCCAGAAAAACCTCAGTGTTTAGCCAAACAAATGGCTGCCAATGGACCTCCGGTGGGTGGCATAAGGGCCCTGCCCTATCTAAGTGATGTGTGGCAGGCCTAGGCCTCCTAGTGGCTAGGTCATCCCAAATGACGAGGCCCTTTGCACACCCTCCTCAAAACTAACTTGAAGCCACGGAGCACCACTGGTCTGGGCTCCTCCATACAGAGCCCTTCTCAGCCATATCATGAGGGAAGCCAGCACAGCGTCACCCATTGGCAGAGGCAGAAACAATGCCTCAACCAACTCTCCTTAGTAGTATCCAGCACACACAGAGTCCAACTGGATGACTCTAAGGCTGGCTGGGGGAGGCTGGAGAGAGCAGTGATACTACTCTGGCTCCCGTATGCAGCCTGCCACCTCAGGGCACCTACTGTTTCCAAAGACTGTGTCTAGCTCCCTGGGACCTTCCCCCAGGCTACAGGCGTACAGCCCCCTGATCTCCACCAGCAGGTACACATGCCCATTTTCTGTACCAGTACACTGAGGCTTAAACGCTGACAGAGCCTGTCTGGATGGACAGCAAGTGGCAAGGGGGCTGGCTGACAGGGCCAGGGGTACCTACTGCATGACTGGGCTGCAGGAGGCTGTCTCAGAGCTAATTCTGCCCTCCACCACAGGCAATCTGTCCCTGCCGGATTCCATCTGCTTCAAGAGGACAAGTCAGGCCATCAGAGGCCGCAGGGCAGAAGGCGAGGCAGGGACCTGGAATCCTTGGCACTATCTCCCATCCTGTCCTGGGCAAAGATCTCTCCCACTGGTTGGAGGCTATGCTGAGCCCCTGAGGGGCTGGGGGAAGGGCAGCCTGGCACCAGGTAGAGCCTCTGAGGCCAGGACTGGTCCTGGCTTCTCTGAAAGAACAACTGTGGACTCTTGTTTGCCAGCACACAATCATCTCCAAGACTACTTCTGATAGAGTGAGCCCTCCTCTGCCCAAGTGGGTCAGATGGCTACCTGTGTGTGAGGTCGTAGGTGGTCTTCTGCCACACACGACAGGCGCTCACTTTTCCTGGGAGGCTCTCTGGCGCTTCCATGTTCTGTAAGACATAAGGGAATCAAAACAGAGGTGTCAGTTTGGCAGGTCACATGGCTCTGACCCAGAGAAGGGTCATGGGTAGCTTGGCCTTCCCTTCCTTGCTTCCTCCCACAGCCATCTGTAGATAAGGCCCATACACTATTCACTGTGGCCTTGGCATCAGAGGCCTGGAATTTGGGGTCACAAGAGACAGAGAACAGCATGAAAGAGTCATGACTGGCTTTAACCAGTTCCAGCCTGCCAGGACCCACATCCCAAACCAACTCCCTGCCATGGCTCCGAGGCGGCCCAGTCACAGAGAAGACCCAACCCTACCCTAGAGTCCTCCGTGACTGTAGAGGAAGGGCGCCTAGGGCTTGTTTGCCTGCCGGTGCCTGGCTAAGACCCTTCCTTTACCCCAGTCCCTCTCTGGTACCCATAATTCCCTGTGGCCAGAAGGCTCTCCTACCAGCACAGATCGCCCCAGCAGGACCCATCCCTGCTGCAATAGGTCCCTCCACCTCTTCTCATAGTGGCTGCACTACCCCTATAGACCTGGAAACTTTGAGTCAAGAGTGTTTTTTAATGAGCATATATATTCCTGGGCCTGGCAGTGCCTAGCAGCCACAAGGATCCCATCACTTGCCTCATTTGAAATCTGAGGTTTATGAGGTACAAACAGGATTTGGGGTCATTACTAAGAGGTAACGTCAGCAGTCATTATGAGCCTGAGAGGGGGACAGGCCAAGACTGACAACACCAAGACCAGGAGTCAGTCTGGCCAGGATGACTCCTAGGCACTTCCTCTTCCAACACACACATATATATATACATTTATACGTATGCACATACATATATATGTATATATACATATATGTGTGTGTATATTCTTAGTGTTTAGGCCTTGGGCAGGATTACCTGCCCCTTTCCTGCTCTCTTGAGCCCACCATGGTCCAGGCATTCATGTTTCCATGAACCTTGGGCTGTAAGAAAGTTCAGGATGCCTCTCTCCATCTTCAGAGACTGCTAGTATCTGCATGTAGAACTGGGAGCCCATAAGAACTTCATGCTGGTCTTCATCCATACAGCGCTATAAAGGTCCCAGATAGGGGACAGGGGGGACAAGGCCAGGCCTCTAAGTCCAAGTTTTGTGACCGTATCTCACGGCTGTACCATTCTGTACCTGACAGCTAGACCCTCCCCATCTCTTCTCTCAGCCTGGACCAAAAGTAAAAACCCTCTCCGCTTCTGGGCCCACAGCGTGCAGATCCCCTGATTTAATAATCCTGGGACAGCTGCCTGCTACGCCCAGGTACTGCAGACTGGCTAAGCCAAGCTAACCTCACCAAGAAACATGGACTCGACCCATCTCTTCAGCTCGAAGGCCTCTCTAGGAAAGACACCTCCACGGCATCGAGACTAGTAAAGCCTGTAGCTGCTTGGCTCAAAGAGGAGCACTTTCACCAACAAGAAGGCGGGGTACCCACGCAGCCAGCAAAAGAGACCCCTGTTTTGTAAATAGCACTTCATGTCTCTGAACAAGGTCGCTATCCAGAGTTGGAAACTCCAGGCTTCAGGTGCAGGACCAGGTAACACAGAAACAAGTTCAGCCATAGCAAATAGAAATGCTGACCCGACCCTTGGCGGGGCTGGGCACCATCCCGTGGGGGCAGTGGCCAAGGCTATGCATTCTGGACACATGAAGGCACACAGTCCCCATGCCGACAGCACAGAGCTCCTGCCTACAGCGCAAGGGTGGCTCTGAGGGTCCTGGTTCCACCCTTAATAATACAGGAATGGATGCACCTTGCTAGATATGGGTGGAAAGTTCTTATGGCTGCTCAAAGCCCCCAGCTGTAGAGGGCTTTGCTGAATTCCCTCTAACTTTAGGCGTGTACCCACATACTTCCTCTTGGGATTCAACTGCCCCTGTGTTTTTTCATCCACTCTGCCCACGGCAGTAATGGAACAGCAAAGGCGAGTGATCTCCAGGGACTTGGGCAGGAGACCCCCACTGGGATCCAAGGGTGGACATTATCTGCCATAAAGACCTCTGAATAAATCACTGATGTACACTGCTCCCTCTCAGGCTGATGAGCCGCCCAAAGCTGTCCCTCTGTCCCTTAGCCCCTTATGTTCCATGGTATAGTCACTTCTGTGACAGGGCCACATTAAGGCCATTTTTATGGCTCACCGTCCATCAAAGTTAGTGCTGAATCTGTCAGACCAAGCACCAGGCAGAAGGTCCTAGAGGTCCAGCCCAGCCCTACCTCAGCATCTTTCCTACCCACACTCACAACCACCAATGGATGTTATCTGCAGAGTTCAGTGGGACCATGACGTCCATCTAGTTGGAGGAATGATTGTCCCTCCGAAGCCGAGCAGCTGAGCAGAATATCTCAGGCTGTATGGCATTCAGGAACCTGTTTTCTCTGGGCCACATTTTTGTATCTTAAGAGAGGCCATTTATACCTACTAAACACACGACATCACTGACGAGTGAGAAAGAACAGAGTATAAGCTTCCCATCCACCCATACTCGGCACTCTCAGTGGGGTCTCCCACTAGTGACCACCAGCTCCCGCTAATGTCCAGTTGATTCTAAAAATCAAGCCACCTCCAGACACAAGGTCATCTGCACTCCCACCTGGAATGCTTAGGTAAGAATGTCAGTGTCTGTGACAGCAACGTAAAGGGCCATCTTTTCAGAGAAGAGACTCAGAACATTCTAGCACACCTGAGTCCTGCCCTCAAGCGGCACCATTGCTGTGGTCATCAGCTATCTGGACAAGGGGGATACTGACCTCGCACAGCCCCTACGGTGCCCACAAATTGTCTCTGTTTCTGTTAAGAGCCTGCCTGCTGGCTGGTGGGACTAACGACTTCCACTTCACAAGCATTTTGGCAAGGTGTCCATTTGGGGGACGGACATACAGTGGTAGCTTAGGCAGGGTCAGCTCCTCTCTGGACGGGTGGTTAATTTTTGTCACTTCAAAATATTTTCCTTCCCGTGCAAACAGGAGTAACATTCATTCATTCAGACCAAAAGTCTGAGACATAAAAGGACAAGAGAAAGCAGAGGCCAAGAGTTCCCCTATGGCCTAGCATAGAATCCAGCTGCATGTGTACACGTGCGTGGGTGTCCACCTCCCCCCATAGTGGTTCCCATGTGCTAGAAACCTGGTGGGCTGTGCTGGGCACTGCATGAGTGCCCACCCAGGTGCCAGCATCCCAGCCACTGAGCTGGAGCAGCCGGCCTGGCCTGGACAAGTGGGTGGTTTCTAACCTGTAGCTTTGTGTATCCATTTCTCTGGTCTCTAGGGAGACTTCAGAAGCAGGGATCCAGATTGAAGCTTAGGAATGCTTATAAGACAGCTGCTTCAAACCTGGACTCTAAAACCTGCCAGTGACCCACCGATATCAGAGCTAAAGTAAGGCAGACGGAGAAGGTGAGGCCCAAGGTTGATGAGGAAGGAGGCCCTGGCTCCACAGCTCTTCCCCACCCACCTGCCGAGTGCAGGCTGGTCAGACAGGTGTGATCAGGTGACAGCTACACGTGCTTCACTGGACAATGATATAGCATATGTGTCGATCACAGACCCCAGAAGGTGAATGGCAAACAGAAAGATGACAGTCAGGGTAGAGATAGTGGGACTGTCCTCTCTCAGGAACACCGAGGGCTGTCTGAGTGTCAGGAAACGACCTTTTTGATCTGTAGTTTCACATGCCTGGATCAACCCTAGGAGGGACTGTGTTCACGGGATTGGAGAAAGCCCCTGGGAGAGGTCCCAGCCAGTTGCGGTACCTAGAGGCATGGGGACTTTCCTTCCAGGGAGACCTTCCTTCCAGTTCCTTCACTCTCACAGTGTCCCCCCAAGCACCCCTGAGCCATGCTGTAAGACACAAGATGGTGGTTTATAGCTACCATCCTGCCCAAGGAGCTCCCAGGGTGGACACAGCAGTGAAAGGACTATCGGGGTTGTAAGTCCACAGTGTAGGCAGTGAGTAGAAGGCTAGGAGCGATTCTAGGTGGTGACACGAGGTCCTAGTAAATAAGTTAAAAAGGGTTGTGGAAATACAAAGCTTGTCAAGGGTCCCACTAAGACCAGGGTGTGGTAGCACACGCCTTTAATCCCAGTACTCCGGGAGCAGAAGCAAGTGGGTCTCTGTGAGTTCAAGGCCCACCTACATACCAAGTTCCAGGCTAGCCAGGGCTACACTGTGAGACCCTGTTTCAAAACAAACAACAATAATCAGTTTTCACTAAGGAGACTGGTCTTCAACTGAGACTGGATGGGGGCCCTCTTTTAGGTGGGAGGGGCAGGCAGTGGTCTGCTCTTTGGCTCTGTCTACTAAGGTCCCTGCAGCTGCCAACAGGGTATAAGCTAGGGCACCGTCTATAAGGGCCTGATCTCATAGCCCTTTTCCCTCAATCTATAGAAGGGGGCTGGGTAGGGGCACAGTTCTCCGAGGCTACCCGGATGCCAGATATCTGCGCCCGGCACAGACTAAAGCTTGGTTCCCTTCATGGTGCCTCCTGCCCAGAGCCTACTTGGAGCCCAACTCCAGGACACAATGAGGTTGGGCGTGGGGCAATGCCCACTGCCTCTCTGCCTTCCCCATGCTGGTCTCTAGGGCATATGGGGGGCCCAGAAGGACGGGTGGAGGGGGGCAGTCAGAGGAGCCAGTCGGCCTGGCGGTAAATCATCAGGTCCTGCTTTGTAATTATCTGGGCACTTAAGCTCCTCTATCTTGTCTCTCCCTTCCCTGGGGAAATTTCCTTCATTTCCTACGCTCTCCTAGTCTCCTGGATGTCTAAATCAGCCCAGCTCAGGCCCAACGTGCTGCTTTCCCCTGCTCTCGCAGCCTACAGCTACCAGGTTGCATGTTTGCATGTTGGACGGGAGGCACTGGAAGCCACCATCCCCATCTAAGTTTTCTCCCTGCCCAAGGACAGAAAACTGAAAACACCATCACACCCACCCTTGGGGTTACAGAGTCATAGGATACGTAGGATTTCCCTGAAATAAGGACAGGCCAGTAAGCCTCAGTGGCCCAGGAGTAGGAGGCTGGGGTGATACCTGAATAGGGAATGAAATAGCGAAACTATCAGGACAGGGTGTCCGGGCGGCAGCAACTGGGATGTGGTGAGGTCTTTTGTTCATGATAAGGACCCTGTGCTGATATCATTCACATATCCCCTCTTCTCTCTAGCTCTCACACGGAGTCCGGGTCACCATCCATGCTCTGCAGATGAAAACGCTGAGGCAATGCTTTTGAACTCAATGCAAGGGGCGTGGATGACTAAGACAGCCCGATGCCAGCGGCTCTGGTCCTGGTACAGTGGCCTCCACAGTACCAGCACCTGTGATGGTCCCTCGCAGGCAGCCAGGAACCAATCTTCCCATGTGGAGGTTGCCCAAAAAGTCCCCCAGAGCCAGTACCAGTGCCTACACCATACTATCTATTGCAGCTTCCCAACCCGACGAAGGAGGAGGCTGGCATGCTACCATGCCACGGGCATAAGGGCTAGGTTGAGGCTGCCACAGGCATGTACAGCCCTTGGGTGAACTTTGCAAAGCCACCATAGGTGTATCCCTTTCCCAGGCCTCACCACCTCCCCAGGGATGAACCCACTGAGTTTTTAAAAGCTGGATATCATTCTCAGCCTGCATTTCTGACCTCCAGAAACCTCTCCAGTTGTTTGCGGAGCCCTCTGGCAGGACCGAAGCCTCCTGTCGCCGCATTCGTAGCCAGGTCGCTGGGTGCCAAACAGATGCTGAGGGCTCCCTCCGGCCGGCTCACGTGTGGCCTCTCCAACCACCATCTCAGCTACATTCCTTTAGAAGCCCTCTCTGAAAGCAAACAAAACCCCAGCCTGTGAACCCAGAGGAGGCCTGGTGTGGCTCCATTTTTCTTTCTCTTTTCTTCCTCTCCCTCCCTCCCTCTTTTCCTTTCTTTTTAAGTACTGCTACAAGGGACTCAGGAAATCTGCTGACCCTCTCCTGTTGAGGATGAGTGAACCAAGGCCCAGAGAGAGGAAGGGGTCCAGGGTCCCATAGGTTCTATGACTCGGTGGGAGTTCTGGAATCCACACAGGACTGACTCGGGTACACAGCTTCTCTGGGCGACAAAAATTTCTGTAGTGAAGGTCTTTAGTGAAGGACCAAGTACTGACACCATTACTTGCCAAGATCCAACACATCCCCAGTGTCTGACAGGGCCCTGAACCCACCTGATACTTCCCTGATGTAAGCCAGCCAGTGCAGGCAGGGCTGGGACCCTTGGGCTCCCTGGCACAGACTGAGTGGTGCTCAGCAAATGCAGGAAGAAGTCTCTGGGGAGGCCTTGAAGCTCAGGGGCAGGGCTCCAGAAAAGCAGCCTGCTCTAATGGAAACCAGTCAGTGGCTAACCCCCCCCTCCTTGGTTTCCATGGGGACAGGATAGGAGGTGGAGCTCTGGCGTGGCTGCTGCAGCAGATGTGGCCTGTACAGGGCTGGTGGGGGGGTGGGGGTGGCGCCTGGCAGGGAGCCCTGGGACGTGGCAGGAGTAGGGCTGGGCGCGGGGCCCTGCAGCTATAACCACGGCGGTCAGCTTTAAGGAAGAGCCCAGGCCTGTGGGTCTACCACCTCCAGGAAGTCTCCTGGATTCCTCAGGTGCTGCAAACCCATGACCTGAGCTCCTCAGAAGGCATTGGGCCCTTGGCATCTCAGTGGGAGCCCCACCCTCTTGAAGAGATCCACATTTGTCATGCCAGTCATGTTGGTGCCTTGTGTACCCCAGGCTTGCTGGTACTTGTAGAGGTGGGGGGGCAGACCCCTAGAACACCACGTGGTCCTCTCCACCGTACTCTGGATGATGCTAACGGGTCTCCTTCTACAGCCATCCTCGACCTGGGGTGCTGCAGGGCCGAAAACCTATGTAATGTGGCCCCGAAAAATGGAGGGAGCTCAGTACTACTCTGATGTGCTTGACACAAACCGTCAGTATGGGCCACAACAACTGATACAGCCAGCTAGGAGTCTTAGAAGTCTTCTCCCTTGCTTCGTATTGGCACAGTCCCCACAAAGAACTGGGGACTGTTTATGAGCGCATCATGACCTAGGATATAGCATCTAGACCCACAGTTCCAAGTAGCTCCCCGCCTCAGGGCCATGGGGAACAACAGTGACTCCATGTTCCCTCCTTCTCGTCTCCCACTGCCACCCTGAGTATGGTCCACAGCACAGCCGATCATGAAGGTATGGAGACCATGAGCTAGGGTAGAATCCTAGACCCTCAGAAAACTCAGACCTGCATGGCTATGATGGCAGTTCTGTCAGAGAGAAGACTCCAGCACCCCCAAACCTACATGGCCTAGAGCCCCAGGACAACTGCTTTTAATTGCAGCAGGATACCAGGCCAAAGGGAATATCCTTATTGGCGCTGGGTGTCTGAGGAGAACCAGCCAAGGTCAGCTCCTGAAAGGCAGAGAGTAAACAGGGGTCTAATTCCAGGCATGGGGAAGATGTAGGCTAGGACATGGGCAAGCTGTGTGGCTCCGGGAAGGCTCCTCACCCTCCCTGACTTTCTCATATAGAAAAGTTAACGTCCACTCCTCACCTGACCAGGACTTCTTCCACTAGGGCAGGAACCATGTTCTGTTTATCCTGCATTCTAACTAGTTCAGCGTGGGCTCTGGTCAGATGGAACTGGACCGATTAAGATTAAAAATGGATGCTGTTTTTAAAATGCTTGGAAAGTCCCATCCTGGGCCTAGCACTTAGTAGGCACTCCGCAAAATCAGTTCTCCCAGTCACACACCTGTTTGCTTTATCTAACCTCTACTGGTGCTCTCTGGGAAGAGCCAACTGTGGCCAAATCTCCCCTGGGCCAGGGCAGGGGCTTTCAGCCACGGAAGTCTCCAACTGGGTCTGCCCACCTGGTCTTATCCCCTCTCTTGTCAGCTGGACACTGACTACAGTGGCCATTCCTTTGCTACCCTGGCACCTAGTTGAGATCTTAGTCAATGCTCGGCCTTAGGAGCACTCGCTTTCAGGTGCCTGGCATTGGCCCTTCAGCTGGATGGCCCAGAGGGGTCGCCTGTTCGAGAATGACCCCACCTCAGGGGGCAGAGCTTTCCCAGGGTGTTAGAGTACTCTGGATGTAGACCTGAGACCCCCAAACCCCTGTCCTCAGGTGCTGGGTCTCCCAATGGGCTGGCACTGAATGACTCACTCTATGTTCACAGAAAAGGCCTGAGCTGAATGCAGTGTGTCTCCTGCCCCTGGGACCTCTGATAGCAGTCACGTTAGACCCTGAAAAGATCTATCAGAAGGTCCCATGTGCTAGCACCTAGCAGATGGAATAGGCCACTTAACAGGGATTCTGAAAGCCCGGGCCCAGGTGAGGTTCATCTCATGAGCCCCGGTAGGGCAAGAGCAGGCAGGATCCCAGGATCCCGCCACCCACGCCTGAGCCAGAAGCATAGGCACACCCACCCCAGGAATCCTGGGCAGGGCTAGGCGCCCAGGAAACTGGGCCAGAGGTTCCAGCACATAGTGGTATGGCCAGGCCGCCTCCTGGACACCCCCTATCCCCCTTCACCCTGACTCCAAGCCTGCATCCCTTACCTAAACTCAAAGTTCAGAAGCCTAGAGAGTCCCAAGGCTCAATGCTGAGGACTCTGACCTGTCCGTGGTCCACCCACCTGCAACCCTGCATCTGGCCAAATGCCCCATCACATCACAGATATTTATTTTCACAAGAAGTCATTGTGTCTGATGCCTCCCTTTTAGAGTGCGGGCGGGGGGCGGGGGGGCAAGGCTGAGGCGAACAAGTATCTCTCTTAAAACATCCAGGCTTCCTAGATTTTCCCACCAGGACACAATGAGGGTAAGAAAACCAACAACTCATAGGCTCCCTATAAGAAATAAATACATAAATAAAACTCACATGAGCTTCCTCCAGGGTCTGAAGCTGATGTTGTATCCCTCTTGTTAAAAGCCAAGCTCCAAGGCCTGTCAGAAGGCCTGTTGTCCCATCTCATCCAAACCTTCAGTTGTACAGTGTCCCTGCCCTGGGCCCAGCGTGCATATAGGCACACACAGACCTGCCCAGGAAGGCCCAGCCCTGTTGGTGGCCCCTTGTAAGAAGGTCCCTAGCAGCTGACCAGCGGCAGTAGCAGGACTTCCGGGCAACTCCCCCGCCCTCCGCCCGCCTTCCCAGATTCCCGCTCTGGGCCGCCATTTCCTCTGCTGGGTCCAGAGGCTCACTCTTACTGCTCCAGCTCTGAAAATGGCCGGCGCCTGGAACTGTCCATCTACGTAGGGAGCGGGCGGTCCAGGCCTTGCCTGATCTCTGCTCTGAGACCGATTGCATCCCACACCGTCTACCTTAGTTGCCCCCAGCCTAGGGAAGAAGGCTCATCTCAGGCCCCTAGGGATAGTGATGAGCTGTCTATTGCAGTCACTGCAAGGGGCATAAGGGGCTTCGTGGCCGACTTGAAGAAGAGGAAGAAGGACAATATCTAAAAGACAGTGTTCACATTGGTGAAAAATGCCCCCGGGCCGAGCCTGAATGCTAGCCGGGGGGAAAAATATTGAAACCTAAGGACCTGTGTACAGGTCACTCCCACATGCCTTTGGGCACATACCTCTGCAAAGACCTCCTTGCACATCCATGTTTCACCTGTATGCATATGAGGCACACATCAGTGAAAACTATAGCTGACCTATAGGAACTTGGAGAGAGGCCCAGTGGGGCGTGATTCTTGACCTTAACTGCTCATTTGGCTGAATCTCTCTGATTCCCCGCCTCTCTGGGCGGAAAGGAGAGAGGAGTCCCTGCTTTGGGAATGTTCTGAGGCTCCAAAGTACAGCAAGGATGCAACGGTTGGTACCGGACCAGCTCCATTAACTAAGCTTTCTGGTTTGGGGTTAGGCCTCTGCTTCCTGTTCCCATTCTGTACACTAGGGAACCGAGGCTCAGAAAATGAAATGATGTAACCGTCAGAATATAAAGCCTGCCCAATTTGGCTCACGCTACCCTACCCCCCAACCCCCTGCATGTGCTCTTCCAAAAGGGAAAAAGCCCTGGAACCCTGGCCCAAACGGTACTGACACCATACCCACACCGGACTCAGTACTGCCGCTACCCTCCCACTTTACATCCACCTTTAGAGTGGGCAGCAACACATTTCCCCTGATGCTGAGGCAGCAGCTGACAGACTGACGGACCCACGGGAGAGTAGGAAGAGGTTAAAAAAAACTCAGACTCACCACTCCTAAGGCAGCTGCGTCGGGTTTCATCCATTTGTCACTTCCGCTGTTCTCTAATATCATCACCAACAGGTACAAGCCTTCAAGTAAACAAAGTACTTCTATTAACAAATGGGCGTGGGGGGGGAGGCTGGAGTTCCAGGGGATGGGCAGGCGTCGGGGAGCCCCGGGCCCTTCCTTTCTTCTCTCCCAATGCAGAAACCTCAAATGCTCTCTACAGGCAGGGACACGGACGTTTGACTCCAGAAGTGCAGAGGTCAGTGCTTAGCACATGGGAAAGGGGGAAAAGTGCAGCTTAGCGATGATTACATCATCACATGTACACAATTCCCAAAATAAGCAGTTATCATCGTCTGCAAATTATTGTGGCTGTAAAAGTTCTCTGGCCTCCAGTGTGTTGATATAGCCCAATAAATTCTGCACTTCATTATCTTGCTGATAGACTTTTTTTTTTCCAGTTTGGACTTAAATATACTTTTCAACCATTCAAAATATTTATTATTTGAATTTTTTTCTCCATGCAGGCAGGTCTCAAAATAATCACACATACGTCGACCCAGAATAGCTAGAGGCCCAACCCCCTTATAGTGAATAAGATATTAATAATTCCATGCCCCACAAGGTAGAATTTAAGGGTACTGCTACGGTGTTCACGCAGCAAAACAAGATAAAAATTGGTAATTAATTAAAATGCGGAAGGACCTTTGACATGTGGTATTTGAAGTCTTAAAAGATGGCGACCAGGTAGGTTTGGTGAGATGGCTCTGCAGGTAATGGTACTTGCTGGCCAAGCCTGACAACTTGAGTTTGGTTCTTGGAGGCTGTGTGGTGGAAGGAGAGAACCAGCTCCTGCAAGTTGAGCTCTGACCTCCACACGCATGCCATCCTATGCAAATGCCTTCAGGCACAAATGAGTGACATAAATAAATACACGTGTATGCGGGGACCAAACTTAAACAAAAAAATGGAACTCGGTGACGTTGCTCCCTCCGCCAGCCCTTCCACAAGACCGTGGAGTAGGCTTGCTCCTCGGCACAAATGCAGCTTGTTTATTTTGACCTCAGTTCTTCGAATGTGTTGACTCCGCAATTAAAATATGCCGTGTGTTCCAACAAGTACTAGGCAGTGGTAATGACAGACCAGCCCATCTGTGCCTTGAGAATGTATAATTTCTGTCTATAGTGGAATTTATATAGAGGCAATTATGTGGAAAGTGTTTTGCGTGGTACTTTCTTCCTTTCTATTTTTTTTTTTAATACTGTCAAAAAAAAAAAAAAACAAAAAAACGAAAACAACAACATTGGGTGCCATGGAAAGTGCTGAGATTTTGCCCATTTTTTTTTTTTTTTTTTTTTTTTTAAACAGAGTATAACGTTTTACATTTGGGAGACAGGGTCTATGATGCTGACGGAATTCAAAGCTTAAGGTGGAAGTGGACATTTACAATCTCCCCAGACACGTAAGGGCGGTATGACAGACACACACTAAAAGCAATGGGTAAATTTACTCAGAGCGGAAGGTGATAATTTTACAATGAAGATATTTCTATGAATTATTTTTCTGATGCTTTCCCCTTGCCCAAAAAGAAGATGAATTAACACTCAAGAAATTCTACCACCACATCCACCCAGAACTTAAAATTGGAGAGTTGTTCACCTACATTCATTATTTAAAAACAACAACAGGTGAAGGGTGGGCAGCTATTAAAATGCAAATTCTTTCAAGCTGATAGCCTGCCTTTCTTCCTTGCGTAATTCTCTCTTTGCCATGCTTTTGCCTTTGAAATATATTACACTGTTTTTCTCCCCCTATTACTTTTATTTTGCCACTAGTGTTTTATCCGATGCTTGCTAAATATTTGGGTGGAATGAATCCTCCAGCTTGCAGCAGCAGAATGTGGCTGTCATAATCGTGAAAATGTTTTAATTATCTCAGCTATATATGCCTGTCTCCGCAGCCCCAAACCCTTCGGTATCTACTGCTGCCTAGCATAAGAACAAAAGCAGCCGGGCTGGGCTCCTTTTTCATATTTGGTGTTGTCTGCTCCAGGCGGCTGCTGCAGCCAAGTCCTCGGACACATAGGGCCCATGTGCCTTTGCACTAGGGAAACAAAGATGTCTGTACTTGGGAATTTTCCTCTTCCTGCACAGTGGAACTTTCTGCGTTGGATTTTCCAGTTCCCATAAATCAAGACCCCAGCTACCCTCAAACAGAGGGAACCAGACTGTGGTGGAGGGCGCTTTTGTCAGCCTGCCAGAGGGGTGGAGGTGAGCGGGCAGCTGGACTCTGCAAATGTCACCTTTTTATAAAGGATGGGGCCTGGGACCAAACTGAGACAGTCACTAACTCAGCTCGCAGGCAGCACAGGGCATGGCAAGTTACACAAAGATCCTAAGGGGTTCCTAGCTCCGTTAGCCACAGTGTGGCTAATGTGAAGCCTGGCACAACTCTGCAGGTGAGGAACCGGCATAGGACAGGGACTAGACAAGCCTGGAGACCACTCAGTGCTCTCCAGAGGTCTGTCTGGTGGCTGGTGTCCATGGGCACCTCTCACCCATCCTGGCCAGGTGGTTACTGGCCAGGCACATTGCTATGAGGTAGATCCTTCCATTCAAAAGTGAAAGAAAGAAAGAAAGAAAGAAAGAGAGAGAAAGAAAGGAAGGGAGGAAAGAAAGAAAAAAATCTTAAAAACAAGTGCTTAAAAAGCAGACCGTCAAATAACCCCAGATTTTCCCCACACTACGCTGTCGGCCAAGAAAAGCTTTCTTGCTTTTTTCTTAAAAAAATAAAATAAAATAATAAAATTAAAAATTAAAAATAAATAAATAAAAATAAAACGAAAGGTAGAGAGAACTAAATCCCTAAACTGTGGAAATGGTGGCATTAGGGATGCAGGACAGAATAAAAGGACCTCTGTTTCTGAACCCAAAAGTCCTCCCTCCCGTGTGTGGCTGGCCCTGCCTGTGCCCTTTGCTGGAGGGACCGCACGATGGTTCTGGGTTTCCCGTCTCTGCTATAACCGGCACTGCCAAAGATTAAAAATTAAAAAAAAGAATGGTAGTGAAATAATAAGATCCCCTTCAACAACAAAGCAATACAAGGCAAGGAAGGGTAGCTTGCTGCCTGATGCCTCCTCCAGCCCTCGTTCAGCTCCTACCCGAACACGCAGCCACTAGGAGATGCCGAATGTGTGTTTTCATTATCATTTCGAAAGCCATAGCTTTGGATCTTAAAAATAAATGGCTTGGCTTCTGCTTCTTCCCTGCAGTTTTTGGCAGTGCCTGCTTCACTCAGGATTGGGGGTGGGGGTGGGGGCTCTGAAATAGAACTGGGGGTTTGGGTTAAGCCAATTAGAGGGAAGAAGACGTAACAGGCACGGAGCGCAAGATGGCAGGGCCCTCTGCTCGTCCCCAGCGGGAGAACGGGAGAAGGTCACTTACCAAGGAACTGGAGAACAGGGTCACTTTCTCAAAAGCCAGGAAGTGAAAACGATGTCCCCTGCCCTGGCTGGGGAAGAGGGCTCTTGCCAGCCAGCAGGCCGTGCCCAGGTGACAGCCTCTGTCAGACAGGCTCTTGGGCCTCCTGGGCTCTGGCGTCCATCAGTCCGTAGGTCCTGGCCTGGGCCTTGGCCGCTGGGGCACCCGGGGGTTAGAACTGCCAGGAGCAAGTGGCGCTGGGGGAAGGCCCTGCTGCCAGCCTAGGAGGACGAGGAAAATGCTACTTTTGTCTCCTGCTCTCTCTCATCTGGCACTGGCTCCCAGGGAGGGGGGGCAGAGGCGGCCGCTACAGCTCAGCCCCGCCCACCGGGAATTTTCGAAAGATGCTCGTGGGTGCCTGGAGGATGGCAGACGTGGCAGAGGCGGGTGGGCCGGGTCCCCAAACCCACTACCAAAAAGAGGCGGGGGCTGGAAGACGGGGAGAGGAGGGAGGATGCCACAGTGCCTGACCACTCAGCAGCTAGCCTGAGGACGCCTGGAGCACCAGCCCAGCCCCAGCCCAGCCCCAGCCCAGCCCCAGCCCAGGCGACAGCCAGCCCTGTAAATGGGCAGGGTGGCCCTGGCGCCATGTTGCGACTGCCTGGCTAGCCAAGCTGTTCTGAGGGGCCTGGAGTCCAGGCGGTCCAAACTGCTCCAGATAGAGGCCGCATTGTTCCTATGCTGGGTTCTAGAGAGCGGCAGGGGGTGGCCGGCACTCTGCTGTTCTCCTTTTGGAGAACAGAGCTCTCACCCCAGCTACTCCCTGAGCAGGGCTCTCAGAGTGACCCGTCCTAATCTTGGAGACTAAGAGCTGCCCAGCCAGGAGCCTGGACTGTGGGTTTGAATTTAGCTAGTGTCTAGCCTCGGTTTTCTCATCTGTGTAATGAAGAGAGAGTATGTCTCCCACTTGTGGTAGCTGACGGGCTGCAGAAAGAAATACACCTTATGCTGAGCATTTTGCTTGGTACCTAATACCCCTGAGAGCAGAGAGGATCCCAGAGTGAGCGAGCAGCCAAGAACAAGAAGGAGTGTCAGGGAGGACAGCACTCTCTCCTCTCAGATTCTTCAGCATAACTAAAGCCATTCCTTGTCACTGCTTTGGGGATCATTCCTATCCTCCAGCCTTCTGAAACAGCCAGAGGGGCTAAGGGCCTGAGAGGGGCAAATCTGCCTGCCTGTGCCAGATCGGCCTGGCAGTCCTCTCAGAGTGTCACTCTGGGGCCTTTATGTGATGTCAGAGGTACTCAAGGCGTCTGGAGTATGGGAAACAGTGCATGAGCGGGATGTGCCATCTCTCCTCAGACACCTAGGCACCCTGGGGCCAGCTCTGCCACAGAGGATGGTCTAGAGGAACCACTACCCATGAGCCTAACTCCTCATCACGTGGGACACACTGAGGGCCTTTCTGCCCATAACGATTCAGGTAAAGCGTTGTCAGGCAAATCATGTAGACCTGGCCTTCCTTGGGCAGCCTGTTTGTTTTATACTGCTTTCTGCCTGCTCAGGCACTCACGCCGAAGGCCAAGAAAAGGGTGGGTAGAGTGAGCTAGGAGGAAGCTTCCCGGGAGGAGTCTCTGGTCTCTAGCTCGGGCTCTCACGCACACGGCCACGTGACTGCTTGCCAGCTGACGCCAGAGACAAAGCAGGTAGCATTCCGATGCCATGCGCTCGACCAAGAACGCCGGGAATCCATGCCAGCAATGGCTTGGCATGGCTGCCAAGAGCCTGGCCCTGGGAGGAGAAGGGTCCCTATGCTGTGTGAAATGGGCCCTGTTCTGTCAGTCTACAGTGCAGAGAAGCCATTGAAACCCGACCAATGGCTATTTGGGGGTCGTGCTGAGACAAGGGAAAAGAGGCAGAACCTGTATCACACAGCCATAAGGGGAGGTATCATACACACACACACACACACACACACACACACAATCACTACAATCAGAGGTGATTACCACCATGCTCAGCTCGCCATATAGGAGACGACAGCTTCGCCACAGCTACAGCAGGCCATTGAGGCCTTGGGACAGTGGAGCACCATGGGGGGTGGGCAGTGGATCCTCATCGGACCCAACTGCATGCCATAGGCCTAGCTAGAATCCCCGCCAACCAGCTTTCCTCTACATGGGAAGGCAGTTGACGTGAGAAGACTGTTAAGTTCTCTGTCCAGGTCAGAACCAGCCTTGTCAGGCCCGGGTACTGTGAAACCCAGAGGAAGACTGGCCACAGCTGTACTGCCCAAAGGGACAGGGAAGGCGGCTGCGGCATTGGTGTAGTTTATAATCATTTAAGATGTAATCTTATTTTTTTAAAAGCCTAATTTGGTTGTAAATATCTTTCTTAAATATACAAAAGGAGATTCTAAATTTAAGATATTTCTACCGAGTACCCCTCTGGCCAGAAATCCCAGTAGTAAGGAAGGTTTCACAGACAAACCCAGCCCGGCAGCGTTCTCCTCTAATCTGAAGGCAAAACTTAGACAGCCTCAAAAAATACATCATGGGCCTTTTCACTCTGCGTGCCATGTGTGTACACTTTACAACCATAGCTGACAGTCCTGACCTTCATCCTTACCCAAGCCTGACGGCCATCGCTGCTCACAAACCCTCCCCACCATTGTCTGGACAGTGAATCCTGGACACCTGTGCACACACATCTTCATGATAAGGAAACTCCAGATTCCTGAGACTCCAGATTCCAGACTCCAGCTAGAAAACGCCAGAATCTGACGGCAAGACTGCACTGCATTCTGTGCCTGCTTCCTCAAGCAAGTGAATGTAACCCATGTTTTGGGGTTTGGGATTTTGTTTTGTTTTGTTTTCTTCCCAGGGCACAAGATTTCATCCTTTCCCATGATTTCAGCGCATCCACACCTGTACTCACAGCCTTAACTGGACATCCTGAAGTCTCTCTGCTTGGCATTTTGGAGATGCATGTTAGTGGGGGTGCTAAGAACTCCCAGCATTCAAAACAAATTAAAGATTCAAAAGCAATTTTAAAAACGAAACCTTACTCAGAAGATAAATATTTAGTTTACTAGAACATTTTGTGTGTGTGTGTGTGTGGTGAGTAGGTGTTCCCTAATCATGACCTATCCCTTGTCTGTCTTCTTCCACTGGTTCGGCAGGAGTCTCTTGACTAAGGGTCACCTGAAGTAGCAGGTGTCCTCTGACTAAGGGTCCCCCTTGGGATCCCCAGAATTGCATGATGTTGGCCCTCTCCAGCAATCCCTATACAAACCCCAGCCATGACACTCTGAAACTCCGGAGTGAGCCTCTGCTGCTGGCCTGGCTTTTAAGGTGGCAGCCACCGGGCACAGCTTGGGCCAGATCAGTCTCTGGAGAGTAGGCTGGACATACTCTCCTTGGTATAGAGGCCTCAGGGATAAATCCAGGGCATTCAATCAGTTCAGAAGACAATCTTTGTGGTTCCACGTACCGGGTTAGTTTATCACGGGTTCCAAAATACTTTCTATAGTCGGAAATGTAAAGCAGGGCCAGTGTGGGCTTCTCCCCTCCAGGCAGACTCACACAACCTACGGGCCACTCCCAAGTTCATCTGAGAACAGGATGTGAGGCAGAGGAGATGGCACTGGAAAGCCACAAACCTGTCTGATGAAGCCCCTGGAAAGTAATTCTGTCTCTTCCAGTCTGTTTTATGCGCTTCCATCCTGAAACCCAGCTAGGCTGACCATACTTGGCCTAAGGGAAACCTCATGTGGCTCATAATCCAAAACCTGGCCACCTTTCTAAGGGTTGTAGACGTACCCTGGTGGCCTTGGAAAAGAAATCACAGACGGAGAAAATAAATTAGTGAAAGTTTAAACAGCACTCCACAAAGAAAGATGAACATGCATGCTGAAATTTCCCAAGAACCACAGCTCAGGGGACTTTCGTTTTCCTCCTGTAAACCTCTGCCCTAACTATGTGGCCAGAGCCTACAATACTGGAATAACAGCCCCAGCCAATGGAACACTAGTCAGTCCTCAAAATAAATATCCCATACAAAAGGTTCAATGTCTTTGCTTGAAGACAATTGTTGCTTTTTTTTTTTTTTTCATCATCCCTATAACATCAGAAAGTGTGGCTAGTACCCTTAAGATTTCTTTTTGTTCCAACAAGGTGCTTTGAGAAAAAAGCAATCTTGCTGGGTCTTTCTGAACAAACAGCCAGGAGAAAAATCTCTCCAAAGCAAGCTATTTGGTCAACGTATCAGGCCAAGGAGCACTTCACTCACCACAGTGGCAAAACTTTCCTCTCAGATTCCTTCCTGGATCTATAGTAAGAATGCTGGAAGTTGCCATGGCCCCTCTGGACCACCATCGGGGTACAAAGTTCAGACCTGGACCAGCACCCTGAAGTCATTTTCCAGGAAGATCTCATCCTGCCCTGTGAAGGGGTGGCATATTATGAGTCCCCAAGGGAACCCCGGTCTCATCTCCTGTACCTAGACCCACAACGCATGGAACAGTCACATTCACACCAAATCCCTGGGACATGGAAAGTTTTGGCTTTGCAAGTTCCCGCCAGCCAACTCTAAGGGGCTATGGAGTCAACTTCTGTGTCCTCTCTGTATAAATCAGAGGAGTAAGATCTGTTACCTAAAATATAACATAATATATCACATTTAATACTATGCACAAGGCATTAAGTGACAAATGTATAATTACAGTGATTTCATTTACAGTAACAACCACAGCACAGCCACTGGATGCTCCCAGAACTTATGAAAATAGTGTTGTCTGTATCCTTTGAGATTGGCATCTCTATCCCTTTCTGGAATGCTCAGGGTACAGACTTGAGGAGGCAATAGGACTTGCCTTGGGTCACATGGTGAGCCGGCGACAAGGACAAATTAGAACGTGGAATGCTCCAACTCCACGCCCTGATGTGAGCTTGGGCACTCCAGCCTCCTGAGTTCTGTATCAGTATTCCGCTTCGCTCCACACATGCAAATGCACCCTGAAAATCCAACCATAGCAATGCAAACAAGGCATGGCAGTTTTAAGATGTTTCTTGCCGGGCCTGGAAGGCCTAGCCCTTCCCTACACAATGTTCCTCTTTCAAGGCCAGTAAGAGGTTCTTCTGATTAGAAGGGAGCACCCATCCAGCAGGGTGCCCATCTGGACGGGCAAAGTCCTCCACACCCCTCTCCTCCTGCCTTGTCTCCTCCAGGACCTTGTCTCTGCTGGACTGGGGTAGGCTGTGCCCTGCTGGGGACTCGATGGAGCCAGGTAGACAGATTCACACAGAGGTCGCCAGCCAGAGGTGCAAGCCACATTGCTACAGAGCCTGAAGCGGGTTGCCATGGCAGAAGGAACCAGTAGGCCTCACTGGCACATAGGCCTGGTGCTTAGCCCATCCACCCTCTGCCAGTACCCCGGAAGCCACTTGCCCAGGATAGCGTGAGGCATGGTAAGGCTCTGGCGAGGCCACCCTGGGCTTGGCCCTAATTTAATAGAAAATCAGGCATCCATGCCGGTAGGCTGCCCACAACAGCAGTCCATTCCACCAAGGCCCGCCTACCTGTCCCTTGTATTAAATCCAACAGGGAGAAAAAAAAAATCAAGAAGTATTTGTTCCCTCTTCAGAGCCTCCTCTTTTGTGTATGTGTGTGCCCCCCCCCCAATAAATGTTGCCAAAACAAGCTATTTGAGCATGGGAAGATGTCCTGAGCAGCCTCCCCAGAAAAAAAAAAAATGCTTAGTCCTGTTATTTCCTGGGTACTAGGGTATGCTCTGGGCATACACAGGACCCTGATGTTTGCCGAAACAGTGGCCTTGCTTCAAGGTCCTAGAACCACCTCCTCGGATGCTCTGGCCTTTCCCGTTTGCCTTGTGTTCCACACAATGGCCTGGAGAGAAGTATAGATGTCCACTTGTTTGGGGGGGGGGGGGTCTGCTTTAGTCCTAAGCATAATGAAGAGCCTTGACTAACTACCAAACAATCTCCACCCTCCAGCCCTGTGCCGTGGGTCTTGTGTGGACTGCCAGCATTTTCCAGACAAGGCTACAATGGAGTGTAAGCTTCTGCTAAGGACCCCATCATGGCCAACGCTAAACCAACCGGCTCACCTTCCACATACTTGCAACGCACTTCTACAGCTGAGTTCATTCCCAAATTTCTCACCCAGGGTTTTGCATTTGCTAAATACCTCTGATTAAGTAATAAATGAGAGCTCAAAACAGGGGTGGTGAGCAGCACAAAGCAGTCTAACAAATAAAAAATAATAAGAAAAATAAAATAAAACAGCTGGTCAAGGTTGGACTTTGGTTACTGTTCAGGCTCTGCCAAAAAGAGAGCCTCCTTACTCTTCGGAGTTCTTATTCTGGATCAACCAGAGCAGGCACCACAGGAAGGTAAGCACAGAGCAGGCCTGTACTTCTCCGGCCTCGTCCACATTCGTAGAAACGGGGTCTCAAATGCCAGCGTGTGGCTCTGGGGTGTTATGGAAACAGATGCTCCCCCCACACACACCGCTGTGTGTGATTTGAGGTGAATGCCCCCAACAAGGCTATCTGGGCCACATCTAAAACGTGGGGGCAGGCTGAGCAGTGTATTCACACCTGCAGCATAGCTATACGCAGGCAGGCTTAATCCCCACGGCTGTAGTTTAGTTTTAACCCAGGCGGCGTACACACAAGTAGAGACACAATCTCCCAGACAGCCGGAACCTATGTGCTCAGATAGAATGAAGCTAGTGCTGGCCTGGAGAGACCACCTAGGCTTTTGAAATCCAACTTTGAAGAAATTAATTTCAGTGTTACCTAAAAACTCTATTAAAAATGACATCCAAGACAAATTCTTTCACCCCCTTTATTTGATCCCCACACACCTCCTCAGGCCTGCTAGCCGGGCTGTGTGGGCCATCTAGAAGGTGCACTTTTTACAAAACGTTATGAACTGGGTGTTTTGTTTTGCTTTGCTTTATCTAACTGCCCCATGAGCAAGAGTTCCCCACTAGAAGCTTCCTCGGCACCCTGGGTCTCAGCTGCTACCCTTAACATTCACCCTGAACCAGCTCTCTGAAAATGTCCATCCAGAATGGAATAATATTTTTCAAGTAAGGGTTTGGTAAAACAGCTCAAATTTTCAAGAAAGGGCTTTAGCTTCCAAATAACATTTCTAAACACCTCCCCCTACACACACACACACACACACACACCCCAGATGTTTTCTCTTTTCTATTGTTTAAGATGCCGGCTATGTTTTATACACTCTCGATAAAATTTCTACGTGGCTAGCAGCCCCCACACCTGCGATCAGAAGCTGTGGTTCACAGATCCCAAGTTCTGGATACAGGACAGCGTGGCATTCTTTGCAAGCTGGCTGGCTTCAGGTTCAAAAGCAACCTACCTCGGCTGTGTCCCCTGACTGGGAAAGGCAGACCCTGCAGAAGGGTCTCTCTTAGAATATCTGTCCATCAAATATTTAAATGCCAAGTAGCTAAAGTAAAAAGAAAAAAAGCAAAAAAGCTCTTACCTCTCCAACCTTGATCAAGCCCGCGGTGCACAGGTCCACCGCCCTGCCAGGCAACCTCTCGGCCGCGGCTAGCGCTGCGCTGGCGCTGGCGTGCCCTCGGCCGCTGGCTGGAGTCCGGGGGTGACTCTCGCCAGCTCCTGGGCGCGCAGAACAGTCGGGGGCAGCGCGGAGCTGCTCCTGCAACTCTTCGGAGGGCGGATCGACCGCCGGCAAGCGCACGGCGAGGCCCCAAGCCCGGAACCCACCGCTTGGGCTCTCCCGGCTTCGGCAGTCTTGCATCCAACGACCCACCAGGCAAAAGAGTGGCCCGAAGGATCGAATCACGCGTCCACGACTGGCCCCACTGGAGACCTTTGTCCCGGACGCAAACGAGAGCGTGCCGGCCCGCGTGCGCCCACGCCCTGCCGCGGAGGACCCGGCCGGCGTGCCCCGTGACTTTCTCCAAGTTCACGTGCATCCCGGAGCGGCCAGGCGGGCGCAGCGGGCCCGGACGCTCAGAGCCTGGCCGTCGGGCGGGCTCGGGACCCACGGCCCAGGGCGCAGGCGGGACCACAGTGCGGGCCACCGGGGGCAGCCGGAGGGCACCGGGACGTTGCTGGCCACTCGTCTGGCGCTGCCCGGGCTCCGAATGCAGCGGCAGCTTGGCACAGACGCGCCGCGCGCCCGGTGCATGCTAATGGCCGGCGGGCGCGCCATGAATTATTCAGCAGCGGCGCGGAGAGGACGAGCGCTGGCTCGGAGGGCGGCCTGGGCCGCGCGTCCCCCGCCGCTGCAGAGCGGCCGCACCGACTTCCCAAACTTTCCCCGGCCCGCACCGAGGATGCGGCCCCCGCGGCGCCGCGGTCCCCGCCCGAGCGCGCTGGCCGCGCTTCCCCCGTTGCCGCCTATTTTATGTCTTTTGTCTCGGAGTTGGCACCTGTCCCAGAGAGCGCGTTTCCCTGCCCACCCCTTCGCCGCCGGATCGGGGCGGGGGAGGGGGCACGGGGGACCGGGGAGGAGGGGACGGGGGGAAGCGAGGCGCCCGCGCGCCCTGCGTCTTGGGGAGACCGCCCGGGGGTGGCAGCGGCCGTGCCCAAGCACCCGGGCACCTCTGCTCCGCGGGGAGGTCAGGGCTGCGAACGCGCCCGGAATACCAAGGAAGCCACCGTGCCCTCTGCGGGCCGGTGCGTCCGGGCGTCGCCCCTCCCGGGCGGCCCCCACCCAGACGGGCGCGCTCGAGCTGGGCGGGCGGCGGGAGCTGCGGATTCGCCGTCCCGGCCCCGCGCCTGGCCCCGCAGCTCCGCGTGCGCGCCCCCGCGGGCACGCCGCCCCGGGCGCTCCCCGCCTGCGCGCGCCCGCCCCGCGGCCCCGCCCGTCGCCCTTGCGCGCCCACTCCACTGGGCACCGCACGGCGGAGACCCACCGGTAGAGCCCCGGGACCAACGCAGCGAGGAGGAGGGCTGAGCAGGAGCGCGTCCCCTGCCCGCGCCGCCTTGGCACGGAGGCGGCTGCCGGGGCGCGCTCCGCGGCTGCGCTCCAAGGCGCCGGCTGCCATGATTGCGGGCAGCACCCGGACGCGCGCGCACGCTCGGGGCGGATTGGGACCCTCGGCCGACCGCAGTCCTCTCTGCCTGCCAGCAGCCCAGTGCGCGCTGAGGACAGCCGCCAGGGTCGCCGAGCTCTAGATAGGGTACTGAGACAGCATGGTGGGCTGGATAGTGGCCGTGGCTTCCCACAGGAAGGGGCGCGCGCACGAGCGACCCCGCCACTCCAACTGAGCAAGGGGCGCGGTGCCCAGCGGGGTACGGCAGGGAGGGCACACTGAACCTCGCAAGTGGGTGTGGGGAGTAACGCACAGAACTGAGCATGCAAAGGGGGCGCGCAAGGTGCCTGGGGAGGCTTAGTAGGCACCCAGAGCCGGTGCCCACCTCCAGGCTCGGCCCCTTCCCGCTGGAAACAACTTCCTGCTACTAGGACCGGGGCACAGGAGCTGCAGGGGTAGTTCAAGGCCATGGCTTTGCTCTCAGCCCTAAGGCGACACTGCTGGCTCCAGGCCACACCGGGCCCCTAAAAGGGGGAATGGGACGGCTGGGCTCCAGGGCCTGGTTACTGGTTAGAATGCCAAGGAGGCCGCAGCGTCTTCCAGATCGCTTCACTGGCGCACACAAGCGTTTTCCAAACAGAGGCGGGCCTGGGCCTCAGGCTCTCAGAGACACAGGCGAACACAGGGTCCCTAGACTTGGATTCCGTCCTCCTGTCCAGACATGTCTGGATCACAGCCACTTGGACCTGGCTGGTTCTGGAGGTGTGTGATAGCCAGTTGACGACCAGGGCCAGGGAGAACAAGGCCTCCAGGGCCCATCCCACAATCTCTGTGCCTGTCTCTCCCCTCTTCCCCCCCCCCCCCCACTGGCCTTGGCATTCTAACCAGTGTCCTTTGACGTCATATCTCGCCATTCCTGTCAACCAATTGAAACTTGCCCGTTGTAATAAAAAATATAATTTTTTATGCCATTGGTAAATTCAAAAGTTCCTCGTGTGTCCCGCTTCCCAGGAAACTTCATTCCACGTTGTACCGGACTGCCACGAGGAAGAACCTGGACACACTGGGTAAAGCTGCCAGGGCCTTTAACTGCCAGTGACCTGCTTTAGAAGTTCTGTAGAACACTATGAGCCTGGCCTGGATGGACTAGTGCTAGAGCCACACCACATCAGTGCAGGCAGCCCCAAAACATACAGTTGGGGAAGGGGGGGATCAACTTTCATTTTCTACAACTGCCAGTAACCAAAGACAACCCGAACAAGTGAGCCGCACTCTTTTTGGGGGAAGGTGCATTGTGGACCCAGCTCTCAGGGCTGAGTTCCCAGGGCCAGAAGGGCAAGGGCCCCGCTGCTTTTTACCAGTGTGGCTGTACCGAGTCCCGGCCACAGGGCGGGTGACACCTATCTTTTCTGGCACTGTTTGGTCCTTTATAATTCTTGTTGCTCTCAAAATTCCCAGCCTCGATCAGGAAGAGTGGGGCAGGGTGACCCTGTGCTGGGCAGTCTCCTAAGGCCACAAAAATCCTCAGGAAGCCCCCTCCTACTGCAGCCACAGCAGGACATGGAGGATAACCTCAACCATGAGGTGTCATCACTCCAGCATCCCTCCTGGTTGTATGGGTGAGAAAACAGGAAGGATGTTTTGTGGTCTAGCAAGTTTTGAGGCTCCAGAAGAACAGAAGCTCCAGGACTGGGCTTCTGACCACAGAGATCCTGGCATTCTACATACCTTCTAACGCCGAATCTGGTTCCTCCAAAATAGTGAGCAAACTCGGGAACGACCAAACGGGGATTCTGAACGCAAATATTATGATGCTTATTTTCATGTGAAATTGCTCTCAAGTGCAAATTCTAAAATGGCTGCACCACCTTTGAGATGTGCTTGTGAGAGGAAAAAATAAAATAAAATAAAATAAAAACTGCATCCAAATGCCACACTATAATCTATTTCTAAATATTATAAATATTACAGGTAATGTGATATATGTTCTGTAATTAAATGGGTGGATTAAAACGTTGAATTTTTTTTAAAGGCACAGAGAAAAAGAGATTATCTTCCATTATATGCCACTTACAAGTTTTGCCCCACTAGCACAAATAGAGATTTGACAAGTGTGTCCTTACTGAACATGACGACTAAATGCCTGGATATTAGCTTTGCAATTTTCACCTGAAATCATGGTGTAATCACGCTGGGTTGCTAACCTTCTTTTTATTAGCTGGCCTTTTTTTTTTTTTTCACTTTCACAGAGTAATAAATTAATTTAATGTCTAATTTAATGTCTTCTCCCTCCCCCACCTTTCCAATTTTTATTTGGTAACACAAGAAATTGGGTGAGTCAGAGCAATATTCAGGAACACACACTTTCTAAAATTCTCCCTGTACTTGGCAAGGATTTGTATGTAATTTGGTTGCAAATTCAGAAATCAAATTCTGCCTAATTTAGGGAAAATAATGGCCTTTAGGTAATTCTATTGGGCATTATTCACTTTGGCTAACTTTTTTTTTTTTTGTCTAATTGCTATCAAACTATATTATCCAAAGGAAAAAAAATTAAACTATGCTCAAATGATCAAAAAAAGGGAACCTGAAAATTTTAAATTGTTAATGAGCATTTTTGCTAGACAATTTTGTGGTAAGGAACCCTTGTGTCCCTCTGGACCACAGCCATGGCTGGGGTCAGATGTTTGAAAATAAGTCCTAGGAAGCCTGTCCCTGGACCAGGATGTTTATAATATTGGCCTTATATAGTTATTTTTTCCTGATTTCTCCCAAGATCTGCCTGATGGGAATTCAGCCAGCAACTTCCTGCTATGCCCTTTCTTGAGCCCTGGCTTTTTCTCTGCTCGGCCCCTGGCCTACAGTCTAGCCTCAGAAAGCCGTGGGGCTGTACTTTCGATTCGCTTCTCTCCACAAAGACACATTTAATGGTGTTAAATTTTCAGTATCCAGGGCATTATGTGGACTTAGTAAACAGATGCACTTAATCTAGTTAAAACAAGCAGGATGAGTGTGAGCGGGAAATCAGGTTTTCACTCGGGTGCTGACGGTTCAACTTGCATGTCCAAGAATAATGGTGTTTAGAAAGCTGGCCCGGGAACCCTGGCAGTGCGGGTCTGCAGCCGCTCCTGGGTAAGATGCCACTTCAATCATTGCTGACAATGTGCCCTTCAGAGGAGCTGCGAGCCAGCTTTGAGTACTCTGTGAAAAGGCAATCCAGGCTTAGGATTTCTTTCTTTCTTTCTTTTTCTTTTGCCTTTGTCTGGGAGTGCAGGTTTGAGAGCCCATTTTACTACGCCTGTATCATACGAACTTGTGCTTCTATCTTGGGGAGGTGACCTCCTGACTGGATTATTTATAAACAAAACCTAGCAACACCCCTGTCCCTTGACTGTATATATGTACATATACATATGTATTGATTATGAAGGAAATTGAGAAAGGAAAGACACGCACTGATTCTTATACAGATAAACAGTGCAAGGAAATTCCAAGCTGTTAGGACCAAAAGCAAGCGAGCGACCATAGAAAAGATTCTTTCCTCCCAGGCGTGATGAAGCCGTTTTCAGAATCTTTTGCTTTGGTTCTCTCTGTTTTATGTCAAACTTGGCATTCGTTTGTCCCCAACAGTAATGAAACCCTGGCCGTACCATGAGCCTGTTTGAGGACAAAAGCAGACCCAGAACACTGCTCAACAACCACCACTGCCTCCATCTCCGCTGAGGCAGCACGCTCATCTCCCCACTCTACCTTCTTTCCATTCCTCTTTCTTTTTAATAGAAAGACCATGCTTACATGTGCCTGCAGCTGACAGTGAGGAGGCTCTCCACTCCCAGCCCTGGTGGGTGCAATCATTTGTGCTTAGAGAGACTCCCCAAACATCTTTAATGCACTTTGGAAGCTCAACCATTTTCTTTTTCAGCTACCCCGTACCAACATCAAAGCATCTAACCACCCCGAAAACATCTTTAAGGCATTATTATCTTTAAAATAGAAGGGGAGCATAACAACTTGGAATCGGTGATAAATGTATTTGGTCATAAATGTGTGTATTTTTATAGGTAATACATGCATAGTAGAATGAAGATTTCGCCTTGATTCAGATGATGAATTGTAATTAATTATTTTTCAATCCAAAGACATAACAACAAAAAATTTTAAAAGTATGAACTGAATATAAAGGGATTATTCCTGATGAAAAATGTCATGGCTAGATTCTTAGCTTTAGATGCAGAATAAGAAAAGGCGTGGCACAAGTTTTTAAACATTTAAGTTAAAATTACCTTTCAAAGGGAAGCGGGCGCTGAGCTAATTTTAATTGTTCAATTCTACAATTTCTAAAATGGAACCATCATAAACTAATATTCTTCTAAAGAGCCATTATGCTCATAGCATTTTATCAGCAATTTAGGATGTCTTAGAATTGGAGATTTTACAGATTTTGGTAGGAGGTACAAATTTCCAAGAAAATGAAAATACATTCAAATGTTTGGAAAACATTTTCCTCCCCCAAAAGGCCCCAAAAGCTGCCTTCCTTTTATAATGAGACATCTCTATTTCTTGGGAGCACTTTACACCTTGTTCATCCTTTACTGGGGTCTTAAAAAGCCACTCCTGTAATGATCACGTATTCTCTTTGCAGCACATGTAAGCAGAACTTAGCTGTGAGATTCTAAACTTCAGAAAACATCGAGTGTTTATATTTGTGTACGCCAGATTTTAAAATAATGCTGACACGACAACCAAGTCTGTTGAAAATTTGTCTTCTCCACAGCTGAAAGGAGAACATCAGTAGCTCTTCTGGTTTATACAGTTGAGGCAAGTTAGAAACCCACTAAAGATTTTACAGTAAGACGGGGTGCGAAGCTCATGTAGAACTAAGTGGCTCATTGTTAAATTGCAAGTGATCACAGGAACTGTTTTAAAACCCAAGACTTTACGGATTTTTTTTTTTTAAAGGACTGGGACAGAACTTAGCTGTCTTCAGATCAGGGACACAGTGAACATGGAAATTTTGGGGAAGGGGGCTAATTACAAGGTGCTTGGATTTGGGCCACTGCTCTTATTGATTGAAATACTCTTTTTATTTTAAAAGTCAAATATGATTTCACAGAGTGAAATTTCCTCTATAGCTGAATTTTCCTAATTATATCTAATGTCAACTTCAGTCTGAGTCTCCACACATGTCCTTTATGCAAGTGAGAAAATATCTTACCTATGTCTCCCGCCTCAAGAAAAGAGAATATTTAACTGCTGTGAAAGAAAGGTTCTGAAGGAGGAAAAAAAAAATGCTTTCATTTTGTTTCTGGCGAGCAACTTTTGCTGTGATTCCTGATTTCAAAAGAATATGAAGTTTGTTTTCTTTAACCAAAAGAAAGTGGTCATATAGGCCCCTGGACAAGAAGAGGTATGTATGACAGATGCAGATTTTGAAAATGTATTTTGAAATAACCAGAAATGTGAGTAGGCATTTCACTGCGGCCCTTGGTTTTCCGTGTTGTGCAGAGGCAACAATTTAAGTTTGCGTTAAAGGAGTTTTCACTTTTGTAAATGCCTAACCCATTAACCAGTTTTTCAACTCTGTGTTCTAAATTCCCAATGGGGTTCTGCCGCCCAGGTGCACTGGGGTCGGAACACTTTCTGTCGAGGGGAGGCAGTGGGCATGGTGCTGCCGGCTCCTTCTCTCCCTTTTGAAATTTCAAACTTGGAAATCTGTCCTGTGTTGAAGACTAAATTTACAGCAGGACCCCAAGGTTTACCAGGGAACTTCGTGAGCTGGGAGAAAGCCTCTCAACACACACCTGGAACCACGGATTCAGAAAAGTTAACCGGCTGTAGCCAAAAACCAAAATGCTCAGCCCTGAAAACAGTCTGCAAGAAACACTGAGTTCTTTGATGTGACAAGAATTATAAATAAAACTGCTCCAAGGCAGACAGGCAGAGAGAGACTTTAAGACAGCCTGTTGGTGGCTCAAACTTTAATACTGAGAACATCAAGTGTTATAAAAGATATCGCCTGGGTATGTGTGGGTGTGTGTGTGTTTGTGTGTGTGTGTGTGTGCATGCCTTTGCTTGTGCATGTTCATGTACGGCAATTCTGGTTCCTCCGTGGCCCAGGGGCCCAATCTGAAGTCCTACTGAGAGCCCTCCGCCAGGTGCTGGGTATGCCCTATCTACCACTTCCTGAGCTACACCCTTTCTCATTACACCTGTGCCAACACCCCCCCCCCAAAAAAAAAGGGAAAAAAAAGCGACCTAGATAACAGACAGATGCCTGATACAGCGAAGCTCTCCTTGCAATAAAAGCCATGCTTTGTGAATGAAAGCGGGGCTCCTGGCCCAGCACTCTGAAAGTTGCAAGAGCCTCGAGGCCATGTTGGTAGAGCCAAAGGGTGTACACTAGGCTGAGGCTCAGGCTGAAGATAATTCCTTCTGCCAGGCTGGACAGAACTATGAATGCCATGAACAGACAAATGGGCTACCTGGTACCCAGAGGACCAACTCCAGTCTCCCCAATTGGAACCATCTTGTTACCATGTTTAAAGGGAAAAGTTGAGAGGCCATCTCTCCCATGGTCAGTCCACACCTGACCATGGGTTTGACATGGTTGAGGTCAATAACAGCATTGCTATCCCTTAAGCACCGGATGCCATATAAACTGCTAAGCATTTTAATCATAAATGAGTGCCTCATTGTAGAGGAGTTTTCTCAGAAGGTAGAAGTGACAGCATTATGCGCATATACAGCAAGTACTTCTCAATTAGGCAGCTCGAGAGCACTGAGTATGTATACAGCAAGCACTTCACAGCTCATACAGCATGCTTCTACCTCAATCTCGTACGACCCTTCCAACCTGGGAGGTACAACAAAAACGATCATACTTCTTGAAAGACTGAGGCCCAGCAGGCAGAGAATAATGAGATGGCTTGGTATTACACAGACCTGGGCCTCCAACCCAGAAAAAAATAAAACCAAACAAACCAAACCAAAACCAGAAAATCTCAGGCCAGAACTGCCTTCAGCTGGTTCGGCTTCAGCAGCGGCCCCCCCTCCCCAGTCTGAACCCTGAAGCCAGCTTTGGTCATCTGAGGTTCCCACTCTTCCCAGAAAGGTACGTGCTGACCAGCTCTTCAAAACCAGACTCAAGGTATACAAATCACAGACACGTGCTCCCCACCGTGCCTTTGAGAGCCCTCATGAGAAAGCCACCTGGCCTGAACTGAGGGATCATATCTCCCGGGCTCTGCCCTCATTTCCCAGGTGCCAGCACCCTGAAACTGGAGCCTCCTTAACTAGGCAGCCAGAGTGGCTCCCAGCCCCATGCCTGCTTACAGCCACTCTGGGACCTAGCAAGGACTTGCCCCAAGGTCTCAGTATATCAAAAGTCAAGCAGTTGATGAGAACGGCTAGGGGAATCTGAAGGTCTCCTCTGACCTGCAAGGTCTCACATTACTTTCTCCTGAGGTCCCCACCCTCAGGACAGATTGCTAACTGTCTCAAAGAAGAGGAAGGCTAGCTTGGTGCCGTGGTCATAGACGGAACTAAAACTTGGAGAAAGCCTGAAGAAAGAGAACAATTTGGCAAGCCAACCGATGGGAGACCCCAGTAACAAGAGCCATCTCCATACGATGCTGCTTCCAAGCATTGGATTGCACTCAGCAAAGTTGCCATGCAGCTGCCTCCTCCTCCGCTCCTGGTCACGGCAGGACCCTGTTCCAGAGCCACCCTTACAATACCAAGGCGTGCCCTGGCAGCTCCAGAGTGCCAGGCTTTCCTGGAGCTAGCTTTTACCCTGCAAACAACACGTTCAGAAACAAACCTCACATCTTGAAAGTCTTTCTGGCAAAGCCTGGCAATAGTTAAAGCTGGGAACAAGACTATGAAATAGCTGAGAATCAGGCCAGAGGACCTTGCCCAGAAGAGCCAGAGGCTGAAGGACTCCGCCATCTTCAAAGGCAGCGGCTTCTAAGGGTCCTCTGCTTGTTTCCCTTCTGCACCTAATTACAAGAAAGTGTCTTTTATAGAAATAGATAAAAACCTATTTTCAAAACACAAGGAGTTAAGTCTTAAAAAGCTTTTTGGGATAAAAATTATAGCCTTGTCCAATACGGGTAGAAGAACAAAGAAGACATGGAGTGATGGGGCCTGAATTCTGTGCCTGCCGTGTGCATGGTGACCGATGTTAGTGTCACCTGGCATCACCCTCCACTGGAGGTGCAATGTGGAGAGGGAAAGAAGGGCTGTGTGGAGAAGGGTCTGAGGAGACCAGCTCTTTGGGCAGAGGATGCTGTCTTTTCCTACTACAGAAACAGATTTCCAAGCATCGGTAAAGAGCAGAAGGTATTAGAAAGACTAGTTACGCTCTCATCTCTGCATCCAACCATCTGAGATCCCTAATGATTCCCGGGCAAGTGGCAAACCAAGAGGACCAATGTCTCAACCTGGCCACAGGCCTGCTTGGGATGGTTTTAAGCAGGACCTAGGAGCACCAGCCCATAGGGTGAAGAGGATTTGGCCTGGCGCGCCTCCTGCAGGCAGTCCCGGAGCTTGCAGCGAAAGGAAGAGGGCTTCTTTCCTTGGCCTCAGAGCCATGAGCTAAGCTAAGCCGCCTAGGTCCTAGGTCCTAGGTGCGGCATTAAATCCAAGGCAGCCCAGTCAGCCTAGGGACTGCTTGGATGCTGGGACTACATGTCAGCAGCGGCCGGGCATGCATGTGTTTGTCAGGCAGGGGCTAGGTCTAAATCTGTAGCCCTGGTCTGGGTATAGGTCTGAATCCAGTGTCATTGTGGGTGTTGGGGATGGAATCTGCGGGCCTGTCTGGGTCTACGTCAATATCCAGGTCTGATCTCCGCCCTGGACACGCCCAGGGTCCATGTCGGGGGTCTGCATCAGTGTCCAGAAGTGTCTAGCTGGGTCCTTGTCTGAGCCCAGGGACAGTGTTCAGGGTCTTGTCTAATCTTCGCTTTGCACAGGCTCCGGGGTCTGTGCGTGAGTGTCTTGGGCTGGGCGCTTGTCTGTGTCCAAGGTGGGTGTCCAAGTCGGGGTCTGTGTCCATCTACAGGACCAGGCCAGTCGCGCACAAGCACCGCCGGTGAAGGCTGCACGCGCCCCAATTAGCCGCGGGCCAGGCAACGGGCGGGCCCCATTGAGGGCGAACAAAGGGCGCGACCCCGGGGTCAGGAGTCGCGGGCCGCCGGCCGCTGCTTTGTTCCAGTGTTTGCTCGGAGGAGCAGAGCGCACACTATATTGACTAAAGCGGATTAGAGGGTCGCGCCCTGGCGGTGGCGCAGACCCGCGGCCTGGACCTCCCAGGGACACCGGCCCTTCGCAGGCCAAAGCTCGATCGCTGTGCGCCGCCAGGGAAACTGAGGCTCAGTTTTGCGCGCCCCGCAGCCTGCTATTCCTACCCGCGCAGGGGTCACTCTAGGGAGCCTCACCAAGCCTTTCACGCCAAAGGAACACTGACACTTCCCTGGCTCAGCAAGCGACAGAATTTTGCCGGTTTTTTGTTTTTGTTTTTTGTTTTTCCATCCTGCAGGACTCGGGCATTCGTTTTTTTGTTTTTTGTTTTTTTTGTTTGTTTGTTTTATTTTAGTTTTTTTAAAGGAAGATCCTGCCTGAAGAACCAAGAAATTCTTTAGTTAGAGACCTGGGTAGATTTCCTCCATATTACAAAATCAGTTCTGCAACATTACTGACAAAAAAAAAAAAAAAAAAAAAAGATGTGATATAGAAATTCTTGTAAACATAAGCTTAAAATATATGTTTTTAAAAGGAGAGGATGACTATAATAGACTGCTAAGATTATCATTGGACATCATGAATCCGGGATTTATCTACTTCTCCACTACCCAGAAGTTTCTTCACCTTTAAATTGACTTTAAACACAAAACAGAGCCACGGTGAAGCATGCAGAGGCCAAGAAGGCATGCCCATTTCTTCTTGATGCTAAAGCTTAGAGAACACCAATCACTTCCCTTTAAGTCCACATAAAACTTAAACGGTTTTTACACTCTGCTTATGTAAGCATTTGTGTTTGACCAGGGACCCCAGGAAGTATTTGATTGATAACCTATTAATGTACGCATCTTCTACAGAAGAACAAATAATATTTACTCACCATAGGGTATATGTTGGCCTAACAAATATTTTACTGCCTGCCATCTATTCCCAACAACCAAAAGAAAACATGTCATTTGTCTATATTTCTATTTCTAAGCCTTTAAAAATAATCATCCCGATTATGAAAATATCACATGTTTAAGGAATGAAGGGAAAGGTTTAAAGTCTAAACAACTTGAGAATATAATATAAGCATGTAAAGATATAGGTAATTTAAGTAGAAAGTGTGTTTGTGTTTGTGTGTGTGTGTGTGTGTGTGTGTGTGTGCAGGTTAAACACAAAAATACATAGAAAAAGAAAATCTGGGCATAGGCCCTAATATTTCGGCTACTTCCTTCTTGACGAGTGTTCAGTGAACATGTGCATACCATTACGTAATTTACATATGTACTTACTGTTAGGGAACTACCACACTCTGTACTTCCCGAAGCCACCACAAACGCTCTGTGGGCACCATTTTAAGGGTGACCCACTCGCTATGCCACCACTTTGTTCTGGGATAATTTACTGCGGTGTCCTTGATATTGCAAATTTCATCATTTTGCTATTTCCCCCCTGTGATTAATATTGCAACCCACGAACCTGATTGTAAAACTTGTGTACAGTGTGAGCTACTGAGAAGTCTCTAAGGGCCAGAGAGGTGGTTCAACGATTCAGAGCATGAGTGGCTCTTGCAAAGGACCCCCAGGTCTGAGTCCCACCACCCACCTGGTGGCTCACAAAACATCTTTTAAGTTCAGTTCTAGGTGACCTGATGCCTTCTTCTGACCTCTGCGGACACTAGGAATGCCGGTGGCACACATTCATGCACATAAAACAGAATAATTCAATATTTCTAAGTTAGAAGAGAGAGAGAGAAATCTATAGCTCTCACCAAGGAATTAACAATTAGCAGTTTTGAAATTGCTTCTGACTCCCATGGACTCCAGGACGTTGTATAAAGGTCTGTCGGTCCCCCTTTCTAAAGGCCTGGTTCTGTGGAACGTCTTTCTAATTTGCAGCACCAGCTGAAGCACACGTCTAACTGTGACGCGGCATTTGGGAACTGTACCCTTGCACGAACTGCTCTGCTATATCCCTCCCTGCAGGCTCCTTGACTCCATGGGTCATCTCCCACGTGGTGGATTTAAGTCAAGGCCATAAAGTAAACATCTTGGAGAACAACTGTCTCAACAGCTCTGATGGGCACTGCATATCTAACAAGAGGTCTTGTTATTTGTCACTTGGCCCAAGTACCTTACTTTGCCAGGATCCAAGCACCAGTACCGCAGTCTGCCATATTTCGGGTCCCTGTGCTGACAGCCACGTTCCCTGCCCACCCCAAGGAAAGCCTCACCTGCCCTTCCCCACCTTTGTGGCAGGGTTCTGGGCCCCTCCACAAGCATGCACCCGGAGCTCGCCTCCATCCTTGGCTTTGTAGTGAGGCTGCTGGCTGCCAGAGTTGGGCTTCTAAAACCTCAGGGCAGAAAGCTGGTGCCAGGGAGCCCAAGGGCCTTGTCCTTGAGCAGCTAGGATCTGAGCCGGCTGCTTGGAGGGGAAAGCTCTAGTTCGTGTGGGAGGAAGAACTACCTCTGGAGCCGAAGGAGAAAAGAAGCGGGGTCAACAGAGCAGACAGGCAGTGTGGCCTTATCTGAAAGCAGATAATACACAAGTCAAAAGAAGGAAGCCTAGGAAAATTCGAGCAGAGCTTGTCTCTTCACGGAAGGCGCAAACCATCTTCTCTCACATTCCTTTCTGCAGCTTCTAAACTGTCTACAATACACCCGAGATACAGTCAGGATCACAGGAGTCCGTAGTCTATGTTATATCAAAAAGATATAATCCATATGAAGAATGAAATGCACGATTGCTACTATTTATGTACTTAGTACGAACACCAATTATCCACACATTGCCTTAAAAAAAATGTTAGTTTTCTTACGGTGATTGATATATCTCCAGCACTTGACCCTGTGGGGCAAGCGTCTGTTTCTCAAATAGAAACTGAAACCAAGGGATCTGCCAACACTGTCCACTGGTGTCACTGTCCTGCAGTAGCCCTGCCAGTGAGGAGGCTCTGGTTTGCACCAGGAGTGAAGAGCCTCAAGGCTTCACGGAGCCTTTCCACTCCCCTATCCCTCTAACTGCTATTTTCCTTCGAGATTCAACGTATTCCTTACAGAGTTTCGTTTGTCTGTTTCCTGATTTCCCATTGTCAGACCTAGTGCCCGGAGCCAGGGCAGAACTACAATGAACAAAGACTGTCTAGGTTCGCCTTAGAGTAATGGTATTTGTACAGGTCCCTTTATCACTTGAGGGGCATGCACCAGCTTGTGCGTCACGCTGGCTAGTGGCCCTGCGGAGCGTGACAGTGTCTCGGCTTGTGGGGATTCTCCCGCTCGGTAACATTACAACCTTAGAAGGAAGAACTGTGCACCGACCGTCGCCCAGAGTGTGTCTGAGGACGCTTCCATCCTCGGACCCCTGGCCCCTGTATGAGTCTATCTTGTTCCTTACTTGTTACTAACAGTGGGCTGTTTTCTAGACTCCAGCTGGAGGGACAGATCTCCGGATCCAGAGAGGCTGGTTTAAACATCGCTCTTTAAAAGTGGGTTAAAAGGCGTGCCTGTGTGCTGTTTTCTACTCTAAAAGGCAATTCCTAAATTTGGATTGAAAAAAAAAATGTACTTGAGCTTGAAAAATCCAATGGCTCTCAGAATGTGAGTGAGATCTACCGCTCTTCGTGCTAAAAGCATCTTAAACAGCCGAAAATAAATCAGAACAAAATGCTGTGTGCACAGCATATGTCTTCCATCACTGGCTTTCTGAAGGCAGTTTGAGTTGCCACACACAGACATGTGTGGACCCAGAAGCCAATAGCCCTGACTCCGGCGGTCCAGGACCTATGGGGCACCAACCTCTCACAGACCATACAGACCCAGTCTTGCTAGATGCCAAAGACAGTCTCGGTGCTCAACGGGGATTAGATTATAAAACAAATAACTTAAAAAAAAATACAATCAACAGGTGAGTTGCAGAAAATACCCACATTTATTTCCTCCAAGTTGGGGGCGGGGTAGGGGAGAGAGTCTGGTACTTGGAAATTTTAAGCCATGAATGGATGGGCACACTTTCAAAAGATTTATTTTACTTCCTCTCCTTACACTGGGCATAGCAAAAACAACAACAACAACAAAAAACAAAAAAACAAAAAAAAAAACCATCCCTGCTCTCTAAAACAAAAACACATGCCATTTTAATTTAGCAAACAAAAGCCAGGATGCAAAAATTCTCTGCTGCGATAATTTTTAAATTAAAAGGCAGGAAGGGGCTTTATAGCTTTTGGGGAGGATTACCTTATGCAATCATCAATAATTTAACAATCAAACCAGAGCGAAATGCCAATTCCATCTGAGACTTTGGGACCAAGGCCTAGGAGAGATTTCACTTGTAACTGCCAACTAGCCAACGCTGAGGTTAACAGCAAGAGTGCTCTAGGAGTCTCCAGACAGGGTGGGGTCATAATTAATTTATTTTATCTTATCCATCTATCTACACACAGGATTAAAATATTCGCATCGGCCTGCTCACTTTGAAACATACACCCACTTCAGAGTGGCTCCTTCAGCTTTCACAGTTGTGGCTTCCCTCCTTCCTCATCTTTGGACCATCCCTATTTTCCAATTCCGGTGGGATGGATCTTTTAAGTCGGGAGCCCTGTGATTGCGCTGGGGTCTCTCACATGAAAATCCGGTGACAGTGAGGTCACACTGGCAGAGGCCCTGCCAATAGTTTTCCCCAGAGAGGCCAATGAAACCTTACAGGTCTGAACTTGGCTTCTAGAGGGAGTGTGACTTGGCCAAGGTAGCTTGATGGCAACCAAAGCCCGGCGAGGATGCGCCATCGAAGGCTGCCAGGTAGACGGTGGGTAGCAGAGGGTTAACTTGGGGAACAGGGTGGGGTGCAGACAAAAGCACGCAGGCAGGGGATCAGGAGCTATAGGACCCTGCGAGACAGGCACAGACACAGGGGGCTCTGTCTGCCTGCCTGCTGCCCTGGCACAGTGACTAACCGCCCCACCATTGTAAGCCTGAAGCCAGCCCTTTGTGTGGTCCCCTGGCGTCTGGGAGCAGAGTGGAAGAGCCCTTTCCAGCACTTCGCCTTTGCCCTGGAAACCTGCAGCCCAAGTCCCCCTTTCTCCGTTCCCGGGGTTGCTGGGGACCTGACAACCCAACAGAGGAGTCCCCTGCCCTAGCCAAGGAGGTACACCCAGCACAGGAGGTGGGGGGGATGTAAAAGAAAGCTCCCAGCTTTGAGGTTGGACACAGAAACCAGCTCAACTTGCTTTGCCCACTACAGCGGCTGCCCACCGTCTTGGCCCCTGAGCCCTTGAGATGTGAAGAATCCAAGTTTGGACACTTGCATAAAAGACATTTAGAGTACTGAGGACATTGCAGAAAAGAAAGGAAGGTATCTCTCCTTAGCAATTCTGTGTGCCATATTGAGAGTACTATTTGGGATCTACGTTAGAGCAAATGGATTCTATTGTCAAGGTGGCTCCTCTTGCTTCTGCTTCTGCTTTGTAAAACCATGGTTGTGAGGACCTGTTCGGTTGCTGATAGGCCGGTGATTGGGGCTCAAGCTATGCTTCGACTGGATAGGGCTGGGCCAGGAGAGGGCCTGGAGTCCAGAAAGGAGTCTTGAAAAGTGTTTTTCTCATAGGGAGACAGACAAGGGGCTCCTCAGCCCAGAATGACTCCTATACTTAGGATCCTGAAAACTTAGCTACTGATGGCAACACTGTCCCTTGCCTCAGCTTGGTGTTTCCCTATGTTGACAATTGGGTCTTTTACCTTCAGGTACTGAGGAACCCTTTCTGAAACACACATGGGTAAAAGAAGTGCATTTGCGCATGCGCACTCATGCACACGCACATGCACACAGGCACACAGGCACAGCCATCAGGCCATGGCTCCTCTCCATGACAAAGTCACTCTGTCCTGCCAACCATCAGAGAAGCCAGATTTGCAGAGGCCCCAGATACAACCCCTCTCCTTCCCCCCCCCCGCCAAATATCCCCAGACCCTCAGACCCTCAAACCTGGGAAGGACAAGACTAACTCATGACCAGCTCTGTTTTTCCTGATCAAATCACTGTTGCCTTCCCAGGCCTTTCCTCCGTAAATATTAAAAATTCTATTTTATGGACGCATCAAACATGGACATTAACATAGGCTGGGTTCAAATATGACATGTTCATTATTTCGTACTCCTTTTTCTTTTAATTGTAGAAGGAGTTGAAATTAAAACATGTGGGCCTTAGGTGGGGCAGCTGCCCAGCACATGGACCCAAGCCATTCCGGGAGCTCCCACACCTGCAGCTGGATCCCTTTATCTGCCAGCCATGCGCAGACCTCCCCCTCTGGGAACAGACCTACCACTTTCCTCTGACCACGGTCCCCTAGAACTCGTTCCCTTTCCTCTCTAGGCGGACAGTGGGAAAAGCCCCCACCAGCCACCAGAAAGCATTCCAGGAGATTTTTAAAATACAAAAAAAAAAAACAAAACAAAACAAAACAAAAACAAACAAACAAAAAAAACCCAGCTAGAAGAAAAGCTCTGTATCCCACTGAGGGCCCAAGTCAGGAGGAACCCAGACCATCATGGACACCAGTAAGGTTCCCATCCGGTTGCCAAAACGGCCTGGTCAACACCTTCAACTCCAAAAGCAAAGCCCAGGAATGGTAGTAACGGGGCCAATGACTGGCACCCTGCCACTACCCACGATGCACCAGGCTTGTGCAGGAACCAGACACTATGCCCCCAAGCCCGTGCCCTCAGCGGGTGCTCCAGGCCCTGGCTCTGCACGGGGTGCTGAAGAAGCCTTGGCTTCCCAGTATCTCATTTAAAAAAAAGGCACGTGGGCTCCCCACAACCTCTTTCCCGTGGTGCTACTGCCTAGCCCCGCCAAACTTTGCTGAGGAAGGCCTGGTTGATTCAGGAGATGGTTAAAATTCTGCATCCGTTTGCATCCGCCTCCAGAGGAAGCACTGCTTTTTTTTTTTTTTTTTTTTTTTTTTTCACCCCCAGCAGGAGGAGGGGGGAAAAGCTGAGAGCAGCAATTTGCAGGCCTTGGGATGTTTTTCTCCTTGACAGCCCTGGGCCCCGCCTGCCTAGCTTGGCCTTCCTCGGCTGGGCTGTGCCGGCTGCCCTGGAGCAGAGGCTGGGCTCTGTGGCTGCTGCTCCTGAGGAGGCCCCACGCACACGCACTCACCTCTCCTCCCCATCCCAGGCTGCAAACGCCCCCCCTCCCGCCCCCGCTGCCCCGGCTTGGGCGGGCGGGCCATGCTGCATGCTGGCGGCCTGGTACTGCCATGCTTTGTGCCTGGTTCTTCCGCCAGCCAGCCAGCCTCTTCCCACGAGGCCTGCTCCCGGCCGGGCTGCACTGCCTGCCCACCCCCGAGGCTCACCCTGCTCCCACCCGGAGTGCCCTCACCTTCTGGGCCCCTGGCCCCCGGCCTCGGGTCCTGCTCGTGCCCAGGGCGCCCAGCCACGTCCTCTGCGCCTCTGCCGCTCGCCCCACCCTGCTGCCCGCGCTCTGCGGCGAGCCTGGCACTGTGCCAGGCTGCCTGGGAGCCCAGCCCGGGCAGGGCGAACTTTCCAGCAGAGTGTGTGTAGGGGGATTCTGGAGTGAAGCTGGTGCCAGGGGAGGGAGCGAGCCCCAGGTGCCCAGCGGCCAACTCCCCCTCCAGCCCTGGCCACCTCCTCCCCCCACCCCCACATCCCACCCCCTGTCTCCAGAGTCCCATAAAGGCGCAGACAACACGAGTGGTTTAGTCAAAACAGTCATGTGCAGGAGCCCGCAAACAAACAAAAGCCCTTATTTATTTATTTAGTTCACACACCCAGATAAGGAGCCGCCTTTGTGCACATAATTTCACAGAAAGGAGGCGAAGCCACGATGTTCCCCGCAGCCCAAGAGCCTGGACAGCAGGCCTGGCTTCATGAATAATTGCAGAGCCTCAGCCTGGGTATTTCCATATTTAAATTGGGCAGCAGCGTATGATTAATTAAGAAGGAAAAAGGCAAAAAGGAAGAAAAGCGGTGGGGGTGGGGAGCCGGACATTCTGGTCAGTGCGACGTGCCAAGGTGCCCACTGCGGCTTAACTCCTCCCATGCCAGGCCCAGGGAGGGGGCACCGCTGCAGATGGTTTGAGGGGACCCTGATGGTGCTCACACCTTCCTGGGTTCAGGGCTACCTGACTCCAGATGCTGCCCAGGAAGGTTCTCCCATGGTCCAATATGGCTCACACACAAGAATGTGCTGTCTCCAAGGCACCCGGCAGGGCACTGAGATTGAGACAGCCTTCTCCATGCACATCTCCACGAGGAGGCTGCAATGGGGCTCCGAGGTCCATCCGATCCCCCAACCCCCAAAGCATGCATCAGTCCCTTCCAAATCCAGAAGCTGCGTCAAAGCTTGGCCACAGGAACAGGTAGCCTGTTCTGCGAATGGGACAGGAGGCCCCTGGCCCTTCTGGAAATAGTCTAGGGCTGCTAGCTAAGTGGAAGAGGGAAAGACTATATCCCTGAAGGTCACTGCCTTGGGGTTGGGGCCCAGCCATCATTGTGAGTCAACCCTGACCTTGCTGTCCGTTTGGCTTGAGGCAAGTAAATTATTTGGCCTTCCTTAGCCTCAGTCTGCCCATCTGTATAACAGGGAGGATACTATCACCCTTATCTGCCGCCATGGGATTGAGACAATATCGTACAACTTCTGACTGAGTTGGGGGCCTGCTTGGGGTCTTAGGTCATTAGTTTTTTTGTGATGAGCAACGGTGGGTCCAGGGAAGCCTGTAGCAGGAAGCTGGTGGCCCCAACCCAGCAGTCACTTTGCTGAGAAGTTGACCTGAATTCTGTGGCCATTGGCACCCACTGCCCTTGAGTATGTACAGATTGGGCAAGGGCCTCTGAGGGAGAGGGTGTCCCTCTGGGGTCTATCTACAATGCCCAATTTGCAGATAGGTAAATCTAGATATAGAAAGGTCAATCACCCCAAAACAGGGGCAACTAGATTTGAACTTGGAGTAACCCTACCCCACACCCCTGGCTTGTAATCACCAACCAGTGCAGTGGGGCTGGTGCCTGTCCAGGAGGTATTCGTATTAGAGAGGCAGCAAAGCACCCTCAAAGAGGGACCACCCAGCCCTTATTCAACCGCGCCTCAGAGCCAACATCTAGAGACTGCGCATGCGTAGTGTGACTGTAGGCAAGGGAGGGAAGTCAGGCAAGGCAGATGTTGGTCTGGGCAGAAAAGCACTCTAGGTGATTGTGCCTTTGGGGGGCGGGAATCAATGTACCTCTCTAAGCCAGTTTCTCAGGTGTCACCATGAGAAGCGTCTCTGGGTTCATACCGGGCAGGCTCTACTGAGATGCCGTGACCCTCATCCTCCTGATCATGGGACAGTCCTAGCCACATCTGCTTTTCTGCCAACTACAGGCCTTGGGGGTTCTCTGCAGGGGATGAGGCTCCTCTGTGGACGTGCTGCTGCTTTCTGAGAGCCCTGTATTCCTCATCTGCAAATGGAGGGGGCACATTCTTTCCGTCCCACAGGGGCTGGGGAGGCGAGGTAGGACGTGATACACATTAACCACTCCATACCCGTCCCCCTGCCCCAGATCCCTCCTGACGGTACTGGGAAAGTCCTGAAGCTGGTATCCCTGCAGATGAGGCATCAAGAGAGTGCGTGTGTGGGGGGGGGGGGTGTGTGTGGGGTATGGTGGGGTGGGGTGTGGGGATCTGCACAGTAGCCAGGTTTCTATGCCCCTGGCTTCGCTGACCTTATGTAAGTTCACATGCAAAGCAGGGGAAAAAAAGAAGGAAAAGGAGGGAGAGGAGGGGGAGAAGGAGGAGGGAAGGAAGGTGGCATCTCTTAGTGCTCCAGGAAACATTATTTTACTCCTGACCCCGCCCCTGCTGGGCAGGATAAGGGCTCTGAGATACTCAGGGCCCAAGCCCTAGAAACTACAGATGTGTCACCTTTCAAGACAAAGGGCAGTGAAGGTTTGATGAAGCTAAGAACCTGGAGCTGAAGGCTGGCCTGGGCTACCCACAAGCTCTTTAGTCAGAGAGAATTGCTGGCATTGAAGACAGAGGAACAAAGGAATTCAGGCAGTCATAGGGGGTGGAGGGTGAAGAAAAACAAAACAAAACAAGAACAAAATCAGAGAACACCCTGGCTTCATTGAGGGGGGCCACTGTTTCCATTCCACAGGGGTTGGGGTCAGGAAGGACCTGACACATTAGCCACTCCATAAATGGTCCTTCAACCTCTCAAACCGGGAACATGGCCCTCCCCCCGCAGAACACCTTGCTTTTGGCCCAGGGAGACCTCCATCTAATTTCTAACCTCCTGTAGAGAAAGAAAACGAATCTGCATTTTTCTGGCCACAACCGCAGTGGCCCTCGGGATAAAGGGTAATGCAAGGACCCCGATAGATAAGGTGGCTAGTCCGCAGGCAGAGCTCATTTACTGAGCATTGTCCATGAATGCTAACCACATTATTTCATTCCAAGTCTACCCAACAAGCCTTGGGGTCCAGGCCGCCTAGTTTGCCACTTGCTGCCTCCCACGGTCCCTCCATAGCTTGACGGTACAGAGGCCACTGTCAGTTCTGTGACTATCACTGTGTTCTCCTAACGTAAGGACATTCTGTGGCCAGCATGGGATACCTAGCACACTGAGAGGCACTTGGGCCAGATGAAACTTCAGAGAGCCTCAAGAAGCTTCCAAAGACTAAAAGTTCTCCCTTGGCTGACTGACAGGGGCTCTTGAGTGAGCTCCCAGCCTTGGGAAACACGACACACACACACACACACACACACACACACACACACACACACACCACACGTGCTTTCCGTGCTGAGGTTAACAGCAAAGGAATCTGGGGAGAATCTTTGTGTCAGTGACGAGGGACTGGTTGAGGAAGTGCACCCAGGGATCTCCCTTTAGCTAGCCATGACAATCACTTTGTAGTCCTGAGTCTTTTGACATAGGCCAAGGGCTGCGATCAGTTGCTAGGTGAGATCAATATGAGGTACAGTGAGACCCACAGAGACATTAATGTGTTTTGTTCTCATTGAAAGATGGGTAAGCTGTTTCCAATGGGTGCACTCAGTGTGAATTCAAAGGTAATTAAAAGGCGGTTTTCTTCCTTTGTGAGGATCCGAAATGATCTAAGCTTACCACAGAATACCCTCAACAAACACACACACACACACACACACACACACACACACACACGAAGAGCCTTCTTAGTCTTCAGTGTGGCTGCCTGCAGTCTTCCATAAGCGTCAAAATTAACAGGCCCAGTACTCAGCAAGCACCTGAGTTCAGAAGGGTCCTAACGTTCTGTTAAATCCTCCACTGTCACCATCTTGAGATTCTAACCCACTTTCAAGCAAGGCACACTGGGCACTACACGGCCGAACGTCCATGTCCCATCTCTGTCTGCAGCTACCAGGTTTGCTGCTCTGCTGCTCAGTGACTCCCTTACTTCTTGTGTTTCAGCCAGATTTTTTCCATGATTGGGAGTCTAGCCCCAGAGGAGTGAAATAGGTAAGTGCTGTCCCCAGGGAAAGAGAGTTATTTGTTTAGTGGCTAGGTGGGAGTCACCAACACGGACCTGGCTTTACTAAACGGAACATTGGCAAAAATGGGAAGCAGGGCACAGGTTTGTAAGCAGTAATTACAACAATGAAACACTGTTCCCCAATGATTTGTAGTGCTTTTCTTAGAGACAGAAATGAGTCTATGTTCTCAGGACCTTTGTAGGAGTGCTTTTCCCCAGCAACCAGATGCCCAGGCACAGAACTGTTAATTGCCCCTTCTCCTTGGTCCCCCTCAAGTAATGTTGAAAGATGCCTAGAAGGTTTCATCCAATAGCAATGCAACGGCGCCCATAGAGAAGTAGAGGACAGCCTGTCTCTGCAGGCAATCAACCAACTGTAGCAGCCTGGTTGCTGTGTAGGAAAGAGAGGTTCTGGTTTAGAGAGCCTCATCTGGATGCTGGCATTACTCAGGGTAGCGTCTGCCCTGCCTCTCAGTCCTCTCAGGGAGTGGAAGGAGAAGAGAGAAGAAGAAGAAGAAGAAGAAGAAGAAGAAGAAGAAGAAGAAGAAGAAGAAGAAGAAGAAGAAGAAGAAGAGAACACCAAAAGTGAGGGGAAAGATACTTGATGCAGGAGAGGACTTTCTGAGCTGCCTCAGAGAGGAGGTGGGAGCCTGGCCTCTTGACTACCAGCTGTGTGTCAGGAGCTCTGAGTGCCTGCTGGATGCCAGCAGGGAACTTAGCAAGGAGACATAAATATCATCTTGACCCTCCAGAGAGACTCCTAAATCAGAACTCTCATTGTGCTCTGTGACCAGTGAGGACTCAGAGGCTCACGCAAGTGATGTCATTCCACTAGGATAGGGCAGTGCCAGGATGCAGAGGCATCCTGTGTGTTCAGAACTGGCCCTGTCCAGGGTAACAGTATAAATGCCTAGTATTTCAATAACCTGCCTCTGACTACCTGGGAAATGAACAAAGTTCAAGTTTAGACCTGGTTCCTGCATCCTGTCTCCCTTGAGGCATCTGTCCATCATGGGCAATGAGTGAGCAGGGCTCTGGGGCCAAGACAGGTCTGGAATCTTTTCTAAACAAACAAACAAAAAGTTATTTTTAATCAAGTGTGTTTGTAAGTGTGTGCAATCACGTATAATTGTGTTTGTGCCTGTAGGGGCCAGTAGAGGTCATTGGATCCCCTGGAGCCAGACTTATAGGTGATTGTGAGCCACCAAAAGTGATGCAAGGAACCAAATACTGACACCTCTTCCTCTAGAAGAGCAGGAAGGCTTCTTTTTGTTTGTTTTGGTGTTTTGAGACAGGTTCTCTCTATAGAGCCCTGGCTGTTCTGGAACTCACAATGTATACAAGGTTGGCCTTGAACACATAGAGGTCCACCTACCTCTGCCTTCTGAAAACGCTAGGATTAAAGGCGTGTGCCACCATGCACAGCAAGCAAGCTCTCAAACCTGCTGAGCCATCCATCTAGTGCTGGGAATCTTGCTTGGGGGGGGGGTTGATTTTAACTTTGAAATAATATCACAACGATCAAATCTGCTCTTAGAGGGCAATTCAGCTTCTTCATCAAGTATAGTGAGTGAACACAAATCTGCCTCCCAGATCGAGGTGGCCTCCTCCTCAAGGATCTGACTGGGTCCCCAAGACACTGAGAAGCCTGACTTTTAATACGAGCCTATTCATATGCAATCTTGGGAGTGTACAAGAGCCTGAGCTGCAAATGACATATTTCCTTGTCCTGTAATACTTTCTTTCTAATCTATTTTTTCTTTGTTTTCTGGTTTTGGTGTTTTGAGGGTTTTTTGTTTGTTTGTTTGTTTGTTTGGTTTGGTTTGGTTTCGAGATAGGGTTTCTCTGTGTATCCCTGGCTCTCCTGGAACTCAATCTGCAGACCAGACTGGCCTCAGACTCACAGAGATCCACCTACCTCTGCCTCCCTAGTACTGAGATTAAAGGCATGTGCCACCACTACCTGGCCAGGCAATGCTTTCAAGTTTATGAAAGTCTGGCATCCTTCTCTCCATACCCTTGTTTGAGGACCTGCTGAGGGGTGTGGGGTACTGAGGGCAGGTGGACTGCTGGGACCCAAGGAGCCAGAACTTCAGTTCACACTTTGGTTCCCACCGAGCCACCCAACCCCACAGTCCCTACAGCATCTGGGCTCCCAGGTGCCCAAGGGACATCTGTAGGCTAGGGCTGACCTCTAGACAGCTGGGGACCTGGCCAACATTGGTAGTAGTAGTTAACCAGTGATCTCTGCAGTATCGGGGTACCTGGCTATAGGCTTGCTGGCCCAGGGCAGAACTCTGGGAGGCTGTGGATTGGGGACTCCTCACATGCACAGTACATACCAGGCTATTCTCTAGGCAAGTACTTATTTCAGGTAAAGGGGGATGGCGCTGAGAGGTAGGCTACCCAAGTGGTCCCAGGGGCAGAACCCGGAGAGCAGGCCCTCCAGGGTCCACTCCATCTCCCCTTAGACCCCCTGTAAACACAGCACTGGCCATACCCACTTACACCCTGGCTGACCTCAGGCCGCATAACGGGGACGACTGTTCGACTTTTCAGGCTACAGGGAAGCAGCTCAGGTCGTTCCTGCAATCTAAAACAATGCCCACTGCCCTCCTGCAGCAGGGTGAAGCCCTGGTGGAGTGTGGTGCCTCTGGGCAGCTCAGTCTAGGAAGGCTAACACCTCCCCCTAACACCCTTCATCCCCAAAGGGGCCATGTGCAACAAAAACATCCAGCAGAGAGGCTGAGTGCATCATCTTTTTTTTTCCCCTTTTAAGAGCCCTGGCTGTAGCCCTGAGGAAGGAAACGGTCTCAGCGGAGCATTCCAGGCCTAACTCTGCAGCTTTTCTTTGTGCGAGGCTGGGCTGCATGGGCTGGGGCCCAGACTGCACCCCAGGGCGGCCCCAAAGGCTGCCCCAGCTGCTCCCTCCAGCTTCAGCCGCTAACCCCACCCCAGACCCCGGCCTGGGCCAGGCAGAGGGCGGAGCACTTTACCAGGTCAGCCGGAGCCCGGGGCGATGCGCCTGGGAGGAACACAGGGTCAAGTTCACAGCCACCGCCAGGACTGTCCGAGTCCCTAGAAGCAGGCTCTGCCGTAATCCGTAATCCGAGTCACGACCTCCGGGGCAGCCCCGGGTGCCAACACCCCTCTCTCTAAGCCTCACCTTAACTTCGCGCACAGCAGCTGAACTCGAAGTTTCCGGGCTTCGCGGAGGCTGGGCTGGGTTTCAGTAGCGACGTCTGAGCTTGGCAACAAAGACAGAAAGCAGACCGGCCTGGAGACAGGATAAAGAATGACAGCAACAAGGACAGGGGCCGCTTAGAAAGCCCTAGAACTTGAAATGATACCCGAGAGCTTTTTGTTTTGTCTTTTCCCTAAGAGGAAAATAAGAAGGGCCCAGACCCCAGTCTGGACGTGGGTGAGGGTGGGGCAGGAAGGATTTGTTCTTTTCTTCCATAAAAGTGGGTGTTGGCGGCTGGTCTCTGATAAGTGGGTATCTTCATTTCAGTTCTTTCTGAAAGAGTCAGTCCACACAGATCTCAGAGAAGCGCTCAGCCACTGGAGCATGCGATGATACTGTTTATCTACCTGGAAACGTCTATGGCATGGCACTGGGGCTAGGGACACAGGGGGTGGAGCCAGGGGCTAGCTGAGAATGCGTGGCAACCATTCTGAGAGCCCACAAACCCTTTGGCCTCCACAGGTTGACAGTGTGTCCCCAGCCCCCCCCCCCCCAGGTTTCACGGGCGGGAGGGCGGGTGCCGCTGGAGATCCTCTATTATGAGTGTGGCATATGACACTTGCCACTGTTTTCAAAGTAACCAACAGAATCCACAATCCCTGGGACAGTCAGCGGCAACCACCCTAGCTAGGTGGCCATTTCAGGAGGATTCGGACTAAATCACACTCCTGTTGAAGGGGGAAAGCCTATACCGGCTTTCCCCACTGCATCCTTACCAGGAACTCCGCTTGGTATTTTCAATTTCCTTTCTCTTTCTTTTATTTAGTTTTTAATTCATAATCATTACCTAACATAATCATAATCATAACCTAACATTGCAAGGAAATGTTAAGAATCGGAGGGGAACGAGGAAAATGTGGAACCTAGAGGATTTCAGTGAGAGCAGATGCTACAGGGTGCAGAGGGCAGGTAGGGTGGGGACGCTTTTCCACTACAGAAGGAACAGTCTGAGGAGATGCTGGATAGGCACAAGAATCAGAGTCGTCTACAGTCAGCAATGGCGGTCTTCTTGCTGCTCCTGCTGTTCCAGGTCCCCAGGTGCTCCACAGCTTCCACGAGGCTCACATCTTCTTTGAACTTCCTGGGGCCCACACGGTTGCCATCCGGCCACTCAGTCCTTGCAGATGAAGAAGAACTGGGGACTGTTTGTGTCTGGCTCAGTGTTTGCCATGGACAAGGTGCCGGGACCTGAAGGCTTCAAGATGAAGTTCTCACCCTCAAACGTTTCCCTGTAGATGAACCTGTCACCAGTGCCATCACAGCGTATGACGCTTCAGCCTGGCCCATGGATCCAGGCAGGAGGAGCCCTTGTGTCCCAATCCTTCCTCTCCAGTGCTAAGACCATGAATGTTTTTTGCCGCCTTTGGAACGTTGCTGGCTGATAGCTTGAGGGGGACACAGCCCACGGTTCACCATCAGCCGTGATGTGAAACTGACCCTGGCTGCAGCAGGGGGCGACGGGAACAGCCGTGCCTGCAAACCTACTTTGTATTTTCAATGCACCCAAGACGTTGTTTTCCTGGAGCGTGGCCTCCTTTGCCTCCGCACTTCTTGTCACTGGCGTTTGTCCAGTGACAGCTCAGTTTGTCCCGAAGGAGCTGGGTGTGGGGTTCACGCCTGTAATCCCAGCACTCCAGAGTCAACAGCTGAAAAGTTGTGAATTCGAGGCAGTCTGGGCTGCATGGTGAGAAACCGTCAAAACCAAAGGGGGCTGGAGAATTAAAGGGGGAAAAGCCTCTATTGTTCTCCAGAAGGACCCATGTTTGGTTCTCAGCAGTCACAGTAGGTAGCTCAGAACTGCCTATAAAACTCCAGCTCCAGGGAACATGACATCCTCTTCTGGCCTTGTCAGGCACCTGCACACACACACACACACACACACACACACACACACACACACTTAAAAACAAATCCTGAGATTTGGGCATGATGTCCCATACCTTTAATCTAGCTCTCAGGGGGCAGAAACAGGTGTATCTCTGAGTTTGAGGACAGCCTGGTCTACCAGCCAAAAAGATAAAAATCTTGAGACTGGACTGATGGCTCAGTGGCATTGGCTGCTGCTCTTCCAGAGGTCCTGAGTTTGATTCTTAGTACGCACATGGGGGGCGTACAACTGTCTGTAACTCCAGTTCCTGGGTATCCAACACCGTCTTCTGGCCTTCATGGACGCTGTACATACACACTCGGCACAGACATACCTGCAAGGCAAAATCCCTATGCATATAAAAATATATAAATAAATCTTCAATTTTTTTTCCAAAAAAAAAAAAAAAAAAAAGAAAGAAAGAAAGGAAGAACATGGAAGAGGGAAGAAGCCCTGGGTTTGATTCCCTGGCACTGCAAAAACCAAGAGTGGTGGTACATGCCTATAAGCCCATCCCTTGGGAGGTGGAAACAGGACAATCCAGAGTCATTCTTGGTTATATACTCAGTTCAGGTCAGCTTGGGCTAGATAGATCCTGTCAAGAAAGAAAGAAAGAAGGAAGGAAGGAAGGAAGGAAGGAAGGAAGGAAGGAAGGAAGGAAGGAAGGAAGGAAAAGAAAATAGGGTCGGGGAGAGACCACAAAGATGGAAAATAAAATCAGATTATTTATCCAGGGCTGGCTCGAGCAGGCGAGCAGCATCCTCAGTCCCCCAGGGCCACGGGCACAAACGGAACCCCGTACTTGTCAGTTGTCACCTGCCTGGAAAACTGACTCATGTTTGAGCCCAGAGCTGCGTTTTCATCTCGTTCTGGGCTCCGAGAACTGAGCAAGCAATCCTGAGTGTAGCTGTAGGCGAACAATGCTACGAGGCAGGTGTCTCTCACTGGGGTTTCTGCTACTGAACTCTGTCTACGGGAATAATTTCAAATCCTGGGTGTCTGAAAACAAAACAAAAAAAAACCAAAACCATTTTAGTGTGTGTCTTAAGGAGGGAGAAGCTGTGGTGACAATGGTGAGCTATAAGGACCAAGGCCATCGGGTCCATTCCTGGCCCTCCTGTGTGGGTGTTGTGCTCCGGCTCAGGGTCTCTAGTTCTCTTGGAAGGGATGACAGTTTCTGGCTGCAGCTCTTCTTAGGAACCAGTGTGGTTGGCAGTAGATCAGTATGCAATAGGCACTTGGTGAATAACCTGTACTCTTGACTCTCATGGTTATGATTTGAAAACAGGACCCGTGGACAGTTTCATTCCTTTTATTTCTAACACGTCTCACTATGTAACCTGAGCTAGCCTAGATCTTGTGGTCCTCCTGACTCAGACTGAGTGCTGGGAATATAGACACGTGCTCCTATGCTCAACTTCATGATGTTTACTGAAAGTGTATTTGTCTTCTCTTTCTGTCGCCCACACACGCACACACGCACACACTAGCCACCCAGAGTCTTACTATAGAGTTCTGGCTATCCTGCAACTCTCCATGTAAAAATCATTCTGACCTCAGATACAACAATCCTCCACTTTGTAAACCAGGCTGGCCTCGAACTCACAGCAAGCCTGCCTGCCTCTGCCTCTGCCTCCCTGAGTGCTGGGATTACAGACAATCTCTACCACACCCGGCTCTCATCCCTTATTGTTAAATGAAAGGATCAGTCTGGGACCCCTACGGGGTAGTTAAGCAGATGAAGGTTCTTGCTGCCAAGTGAAGCCCGAGGCTCTGGGCTTGATCCCTGGAACCTACATGGTGTGTCGAGAAAACAGACTCCTACGAAAGTTCCTCTGACCTCTGCACACACATTATGTGACATGACTGGAACTATACATATACTCATAATAAATAATTAAGTTAATTAATTAATTTAAACACACACCAATGAGAGACTAACTCGGTGGGTTTGTTTACTGTTGAGTATGAGGACCTGAGCTCAAATCCTCAACAATGGAATCCTATCACCCCTATGGGAATGAAGATGGGGAGGGAGGGAGGAAAAAAAAGAGAGAGGGAGAAAGAGAGAGAGCGCACACAAAACACAACAGGACCTCACTGGATACTCTGAGCAGAGTCAATGACCTCCCTTACACCCTGGGGATGCCTAGCTGACCACAGCAGGGTTGCCTTCACACCAGGCACAAACATGGCCCCCATAGCCGGCTGTTCTCCAGGACCAGACACTGTGACATTTGCTGCTGATTCAAAGCTTTGCATCACACTGAGTCCTTAACCTTCTGTGCCTCAGCTTTCCCATTTGAGACTTGGTTAAAATAAATTATTTTTAACAGTTTCAGGCTCTTATTTAGACCCACAGGCTGCTGCAGAATCTGCTCCATCCATCAGGGAGAGGAGAAAAAAAAAACAACAAAAAACAGAGACACCCGGTATCTCTCTGAGCACCCCTGTGAGACCAGTAGGCAGGAGAGAGGGGTGGTGAATACTGGGCCCAGCAGCTTTCAATAAAGGCAGAGGTCTGTTTCCCAGAGAAGATCACAGTCAACTTCAAAGCCTAGCCACAGAGCCCACAAGAATCCAGACCCTAAACCCACAGCACCTTAATGACCTGCTGGGTCCAGAGACTCATGGGAACTGAAATTATAAGAACTGGAAGCCCAGACAAGGGGATAAATTCACCAAGTGCTGGCTAAGGTCCTCTGGGCAAGTTACTCCTTATCTAAAGCTTCGGTCGCCTCAAACAATAGCCTTAAATGTTCAGGTTCGCAAGCGGGATGTTCAGTGACTGACACAGGCTCTCCACACCTGTGTCAGAACTACGCCCCACCAGCCCTTGATGAATTGGGGTGACCACCGAGATCCAAACCCAAGACCCCATGCTGGGCAGGGCAATACAGAAGGCAATTGTTCCCTGAGAGGTGCACCTAGCCTCAGGCCAGCCCTCCAAGCAGAAAGGTCTAGAGAGCTTTCTTGGTTCCCCTTGCCCACAGAGCCCTTCAGAGGGACCGGCACAGAAACAGAGCCAAGGGCAGAGGGTTGGGTGTTCCAGACCAAAGCCATTTGCCTTGCAATGCCCCACCTCCCTGGGCATTACCCTTTCATGGAGTTGGGGTGTTTTCTGAGTCACCTCTGGGAGCCCAGTTCCACCTCCCAGACCTGCTATAGTTGGGGGTGGTGAGGGAAAGGAGATATGCTTGATTTTATTTAATTTGTTTATAAATTTAAAAAAGTGTTCATTAAGGAACATCTGGATATTTAGAAAAAGCATAAAAAAAGGAAACAGAAATTACTCACAAGGTAATTACTGGGTACATTCTGTTCAAAGTCCTTCTGGGATAGTTCAAACAGTATGTGTGTGAATGCAAGATTACATATGTGTATGTACATACAACTAGGTAGCATGGTAAGTTACACATGTGCACATGTAGTTAGATCATGGCATAGATTATTTTAAAATCTTGTTTATATGTTGTAGAATTTTATGGCAATATTATCTTTATGGTATTTGAACACATAAAAGATAAATAACTCTAAAATCAGCATTATTAAGCAGATATGTGATTCAGTTAGTAGAATGCTTGCTAAACATGCATAAAGCCCTGGGTCTAACACCTAGCACCACGCACACAGGAGTGATGGCACAAGTATGTTATCCCAGCACCTGGCAGGTGCAGGCAGGAGGATTGACAGTTCAAGGTCCTCCTCCGCAACATAGCAGGTTGGAGGCCAGCATGGGATATGGGGGACCCTGTCTCAGCAGAAAATAAAGCAAATGTAGTCTAGCGTTGTGCACTTGGGAGTTCTGGTATAGCACCGTGTCATCATCGCCTGCCCCAGGAGAGAACATTTCTGTAGCCACATACTTAATGTTCTCTGGATCCTCTTGTCAGGAGGTGACGGCTCTCAGGCCCCAGATTCACATGTCTGAAGCCTGTCACTGCAGTGTTCTTACGGAAATGAACCACAGAGTGTGAACTCTTGCTTGGCACCCTTGACACTCGCCTCTGTCCGGTTTACCATGGAACGTTGTTTTTCATTAGCAACATTGTGATATGACATTGCACGCTGACTGGAGGTTATCTGTTTTGTCTACTTATGGACCACTGGGTTGTTTCTGATGTTTTATTTACTTATTTTAGCTGCTGTGAACAGAACTTTGAAAATCTTTTTAAGCTTAAAAGTGAGTTGCATCACCCATAAGCTTGGGTTTAGCTTACTGAGGGCTGGAGGGAGGCACGGGTGAACCAGAAGCTTTGGAGTCAAGACCGGCTGGGAGAAAACCCAGCTTCAAAAATCTCAAAAGCCCACCCTCGACAGGACAGATGCCTCCTTTCACAGATATGCTAGTCAGAAATGCTCCGAAATTTTCCTACCAGGACAAAATTCTATGAAAGTCACCAGTTTAGACTTCTGCGCTACTCCGCCCTTCCTGAGAGGCAGAAGGAGTGCTGGCTTCATGGTTTCAGCACCGCCTGGCCCTGGACAGGAGGCCTGGACTTAACTACTGCAAAACCGCTCAAAAGACTCAGCATCCCACCCCCACCCCCAAATCCAGTCTCCCCATGAGGACACAGATGTATCTTCTGGGGACTTCCTAAAGGGTGATGAATCAGTGAGATGGCTGCTTCTAAAGAAATGTATCACAGCTGACAGGGCTGGCAGAGCCCAGGCAAGGATGGAGACCAGAAGGTGCTCATCAGAGAATTCTCCCTGCTGTGTCTACATCAGTGGCTGTCAACCTTCCTAAAGCTTCGACCGCCTCATACAGTACCTCAAGTTGTGGTGACTCCCAGGCATAGAATTATTTTGGTGCTACTTCTTAACTGTAACTTTGCTACTCTTAGGAATGGCAAGGTGAATTCCGATTTGCAGGATATCTGAGATGCTACCCTCAAAGGGGCAGCAACCCACAGGCTGAGAGCTGCTGATCGGGCCTAGAGTGTCTTGGGTTCCTCCACACATTCCTGGAGTGCGTAAGAAGAACTCAGCATTAAAACCGGGACCAAGTTTTGTCTTGCTCCTGAATTAATTAGCTCTTTGTTACAGGTCCGGCAGAGCTCCCGTGTGTCTTTATTTTAAATATCTGTTTTTATTATTTATTATGTCTATGTGTGTATGAGTGTGCTTGTGTATGTGCATGTGCATTCAGATGCCTGTGGAATCAGCAGAGGGTGTTAGATCCCCTGGAGCTGGAGTCACAGGGAGTTGTGAGAGGCTGGATTTGGGCGCAGGGAACTGAACTCAGGTCCTCTGGAAAAACAAGTGCTCATAACTGCTAAGCCATCTCTCCAGACTCCCTTCATCTTTTAAAAATAACATTTTATATTTATACCTTGAAAAATTCATACAAGTATACAATTTATTTTGCTCCTATATTATTGAATCCCAAACAACCAAATGTTATAAAAAAAATGAAAATCCCAGCGGTTCCATTTTACCAATAAAGACTCAGGAGCCAGATGCTGGGGTGAAAACCTGCTAGCTCAGAGAGGCAGAAAAAGGACCCAGCTGACCTTCCTACTCAGCTCAGGTCCGGATGGAAAAAACCCAAAAGGCTCACTAGTTCAACTGTCAACCCAGGAGCAAAAGGCAAAAAAACAAACAAAAAAAAAAAAAACCAAAAAAAAAAAAAAAACCTGGCCGAAGGCTTGCTAGCTCAAAGCCCAAAAAGCCAGGGATCTGAGGAGCTGAAGCCTAAGCGAAAACAAGAGCTTGAGCTAAAAGCTCTTTCTTCTTCTCCACACTGTCTCCAATACCCCTCAACTCAAAGTTCCTCCTACTCTTTAATCCCTATCAACTGGTTTCTTGCTTTGCCTCTTGACCTAGGCTTAACTTTATTGAATCCTTCGTACAGAAAGCTCTTGGATCAAAGGTGTGCACTAGGGCTGGGTGAATAATCACCTGTTTACAATAAAAAGTTCTTGCATTAAAGGTGTGTGATAGGGCTCAACCACACCAAACAAGAAAGAGGGTTTTGCAGTTCACAATTTTGGCATTCAAAATGGGATCAAATATCCTGCAACAAAATGTGGTTATCCACATTTAACAGATGAGAAAACCAGCGCTCAAAGAAGTTAAGAAACTAGAGCTGGGGAGATGCCTCAGGCAGTAAATTGTTTGCTGTGTGAACGTGAGAGCCTGGGCTTGATCCCTAGAACATATATAAAGAAGCTGGACATCATGGTAGTGCTGCAATCCCAGCACTGGGGAACCGGGGACTGGAGGTTCCTTTGCTGGCCAGCCAGCTTAGCCAAATCTCCAAGTTCAAGGTTTGACGAGAGACTGTGCCTCAAAAAACAAAGTGTAGGGGCAGGAGAGACAGCTCTGTGCTTTAGAGCACTGGCTGCTAAAGGTGCAGTTTCTGGCACCCACACAATGGCTCACAACCACCTGTAACTCCAGTTCTAGAAAACCTGATGGCCATTTTAGATATCTGTGGGCACCAGGCATGCACACAGTATACATATATACATACATACACACACACATACATACATACAGGCAAAATGCTTATACAAATAAAATAAAAATTTTAACTCTGGAAAATAAAAACAAAAACAACAATAAAAGCCTGAGTGATTGAGGAAGATACTGATATCGATCTTCACATACTCACATGCATGAATACCCACACTTGTGACCCACAGAAACACATATACACATACAGAAAGAGAGAACTAAGAGGTGACGTGAAGGCTTAGCAGTTACAAGCGCATAGTTCTTTTCCAGAAGACCCAAGTTTGCTTCTCAACACCCCAATCAGGTAGCTCACAACTGTCTGTAACTCTAGCTCTGGGGGACCTAACATTTCTGGTCAGCTTGGGAACCTGTACTCTCATGTGCACACCCACATGCTGACACACACACACACACACACACTTCTTAAAAATAATACAAATCTTTAACAAGAAAGGGAGAAATAAAGAATGGAAGAAAGGACTGGAGAGAAAGAGAGAGAGAGAGAGAGAGTAGAGGGCTTGTCCGAGATCTCAGAGTAGTCTGAACTCCCAGGGAACCTGTTCCGTACAGATTTGCAGCCAACACCTCTTCTGAACCAGAGAAGTCTCTCTGCATGTGTGGCTAGCAGGCCCTGAGGGACACCTACTCGCCCTAAACTAGCTATAAACATAGTTCCCTTCTGTGGTCACCGCCAGCTCTACCCTGTTCATCGATATTTCATTCCTAGCTGAAGGTGCCTGATGTCCTCAGCCCCACCTGTTCACCAAGATCATCAAAAGCAGATGCTCCTTAACGATGGCTAAACCAGAACCCAGAACGATTTCCTTTTCCTTTTTTTTTTAAGAAGATTTAATTTTTGTATATGTGTGCTCTATCTGCATTTACATCTGCCAGAAGAGGGAATCAGTTCACATTATAGATGGTTGTGAGCGCACCATGTGGTCACCGGGAATTCATGACCTTTGGAAAACAGTGCTCTTAACTGCTGAGCCATCTCTCCAGCCTCCCCCCCAGAACGATTTTCTGACAGAGAAGTGGTCTAGACCACCTGCCAAGTCCTGTCCAACTCCAAGAGGCCTTCTTCCTGGGGCCTCACCCTAGATTCATCCTTTTCATAAAAGGGGGCCACTGGTCTCTTAGTTGAGACAGTCCCTAGTCCCAGAATCTCTGTGCTTGGAGATATTGGACTGAAGCATGTCTCTAAAACCAAGAACCAACTCTTGGAAACCATGTGTTCTCTGTTTACAGAGGTGCCTGTCCAGTTTCCACACTTCATTTTTTAATACGGAGAAGAAGGAGAAGAGAAAAAAAAAAAAAAAAAACCACTGTACAGTTGCCTCTCTGAGGCACACTTCAGTCTACAAAATCTGAACTGTTGCAGACAAGCTAGGCAGAGCCTCAAGCCTAAAGCCAGGCATCCAGTGTACCTGCTGCTGCCAACACCCAGCACATTAGATCGGAGAAGACACCATGGCATCAATAATATACCTCAGGACATCCCAGGAAGAGCAGTAAGTGCAGATTGGAGATGCCTCCTCATGGCACCACAAGGCTGGTTTCTTCACAACTATGTATGAGAACCCTGGGGTGGTCTCTCTCATACACATTGTCTGAGTGGCTTGGCAGGCCTGGTGCCACAAACTAGATGCTTGGAAATCACCTACTTTTCCATGTCCTGTCCTCAAAGGCTTCATAGAGGCCATCTCACCCAACCCACACCCAACTCCCGGACAACGAGAGACAGTGCATAGATGGTGCACAGCCTACAGCGTTTCATTTTGAGGTTCATCTGGCAATGACGGCGGGCAGACGTGACAGGCATCAGCAGAAACAGTACTTGGGACTTTGAATTTGACCTTTCCCCTGCTTGTGATAATGCGATAGAAACACCCTTTCTTAACGCCGGCCGTCAGCAGGGGAAACCACATGCTCCTGTGTGCTGTGTTGATAAGCCAGGACATTTAGTAGATTAGGCGACCCCATGATGTCTTCAAGCCACAATGGGTGTGAGCCACCGCTAAGGAACATCTGCTTTTGATGATCTTGGTGACAGGTGGGGGTGGGGACATGAGGCACCTCCAGGGTGCTGGAAGAAGGAGGCTCTTCGAGCTAGGGATGAAATAGCTACGAAAGGCGCAGAGAGAGCTAGCGGTGGTCGTAGAGGTGAACTATGTTTACAGGCTCCAGTTGGGCACAACGGTTTTTCAGAGCAGAGATTCAGAAGCAGGGTGTGGCTCCCACCCAAGCAGGGCTCCAGATCTCAGTGGAGGGACGGTGCGGGCCACAGCTGCTAGGAGCATCCAATAGTACACGCAGGCCTTCCTGGGAAGTGACTGTCAACAAACAGCTGCTCTCATTCCCGGTCCTGCAGACCTCCGAGAGGGCTCACACTGAGGGACTAGCCTCTACTCCGTATTTTTTGGACCTGGGCAGAGTGAGGCAGCAGGGCCGCCTTGCTCCCAGTTAAGCGCGAGGCTAGAGGGCAAAGTAGGAGGGGCTTCGTGCTCCGGGTGCCACAACCCTGCCGCCATCACAGTGCCCTGGCCTACCCTCCCTAGGGACCTAGAAGGCCTCGCGCTCACACCTTGGAGGGGCACAGAGAGAGCAAAAAAAAAAGAGGAAGATGTGCGCCCACCGCTAGGACGTCCCCAGGACATACCCTCCTAGCTTCACGCCCCACCCCGGAAACCGACTCGCGGTAGGCATGGGGCGGGGCCTCTAGAGCCCGAGGGCGTGACTTCTATACCTGCACCGGAAATGAAGTCCAAGGCGCGGCTGGTCCAGCAGCAGCGGCTCGCAACTGAGGGGCGGGACTATGCTTGGAGGCGGGGCCTCTGCATAGCTGGAGGTGGAGCAACTAGGCCACCATCTCCGATTTCCGGGGATGCGAGCGGTGCGAGCCTGCCCCGGATCGGCCTCCTGTGAATGCAAATCCACGGGCTGGGCAGGGGGCGACGCCTGCGTGGACGGGGCAGAGACTAGGGGTGTAGCGGGACCTGGCAGGCGGGGCGAGAGGCGGGGCCCCGGCCTCGAATGAGTTTGCGCAGTCTCGCGACCTGGCTGCAGCAGGCGGGAACCCAGCGGGGTCATACATGTCGTCACTGTGCACTGTTGACCTTGGGGCTGGCTTTCTCTTGAATCAGATTTTCATTTAAGTTAGAGTTTTCTCTGTTGAGAGCTTTTCTATCCTTCCTCTTTGAAACCAGACCAAACCGCCAGAGAGTTGGAATTTGTAAACCTTGGCGAGGGTGAAGAAAACGGGAAACCTCCCTGAGCTCCGCACTCCAAGCACCTCGGGAGATTTGTTATTCGAGGCTGTGTACACGGTATAGAGATTCTTGAGTGATTGGAATAACACTTATAGATAATTTAAAAATACCCAGTTCTTGGTCTGGGTATTTTAGACCAAGCTCTGTGGACAGAATGCTTTCCTAGCATATGTGAAACGTTGGGCTCCATCCTGGTACCTAACATAGACAAAACAACTTGGTAAATTTTCAGCGAAAGGGAATACACGTTACTGATGAAAATTTAGAAAGTTGAGAATTTTAAAACTTGACCATTAAGCCAGGCGGTGGTGGCACACGCCTCTAATTCCGACAGGCAGGAGTAGAGGCAAGTGGATCTGAGTTCAAGGCCAGCTTGATTTACACAGAGTTTCAGGATAGCAAGGGCTACGTGGAGAAACCTTGTCTTGAAAAACAAAAGAAAATTTCAAAAAACAAACAAACAAAAAAAAAACCAAAAACCTGATCATTTAAGATCATCAGTTTTAACATTTTTGACAAGTTTCTGTTTTTACAATTCTATGTATATTTGAAACAAAAATGGGGTCACACTGTAAGTAATGCTTCGCCCTTTGTCTCTTAGTGGCTGGTGTTGCTGTGAGGGTCCCACTGCTTCCCTGCTTGTGGGCACACACAGCCCTAGATGAGAGAACCCCTTTGTTATTGGGCTTTGGGTTTGCCAGTTTCATCTCTTCCTTTCCTCATGCCTGTGCCATGCCTAGGAGTGGAATGTTACTTGTCAAAGTTGCAAATACTAGGCCTTCTTATTTCTATCCTTTTAAGATGAATTTTCTACATTTAAAAGATAACAAATGTTTCAACAAGGGATAAGTTACTTGTAGCCCAAAATAGATATCTTGTGTCCAGATTATATAAAGAACTAAAACTCAACAATGAAATACCTAATTTAGTTATAGGCAAAGGATTTGAATTTTTCCAAAAGACTATGTAGCTGTCTAAGACCCACACAGCCAACAAGATACTCATTGTGGCCAATCAAGGGTGGGTGGGGGGGAGAATAAAACAAAATCACAAAACAACACTTCACACTAAGGTAGCAAGTAGAAGAATTATAAAGAAGTGTTGAGGTTTTTAAAATATTAGGAACAATTTGAAAAATTGGAGAAGGTTAAAGAGTGTTGGCAAATATGTGGAGAATCTGGAACCTTTTCATGTTGCTAGTAGGAATGCGAAATGACATAGCTGCAATGGGAAACCTTATGGCAGTGCCTGGGAAGTTAGAGCCACCATCTGACCCAGCAGTCCTGCCTGTCAGGGACATTTGAGAGACTGCTGTGCGCCCCTGTTCAGAGAAGATGAAGGGTAGAAAGAGAAACAGCCCCAAAGGGTCACGCGTGGGTGAGAGGGCAAAGCTGATACATAAATGCTTACAAAGGGATATTATCAGGCTTAGAAAGGAATGACGTTCTCCCATCAGCTACAATAGAACTGAACCCTGAAAACGTGCTGCTAGGTGAAGAGAGCCAGACACAAAGCATCCGGTCATGAGATCCGTTCAGCAGGAGAATGGGGTTACTAGGGTCTGGGGCCAGAGGAGGTGTGGAGTTCTTACAAGAACAGATCACGGTTTCAGCGTGGGAGAATGAGAAGATGTGGGAATGAATGGTGACGACTGCAAAGCAGGTGAGTGTGTAATGCTGTGGAAACAGCGCATGAAAAAAAAAAGAAGGAAGGAAGGAAGGAAGGAAGGAAGGGGAAGGAAGGAAGGAAAGGAAGGAAGGAAGGAAGGAAGGAAGGAAGGAAGGAAGGAAGAAAGAAAGAAAGAAAGAAAGAAAGAAAGAAAGAAAGAAAGAGAGAGAGAGAGAAAGAAAGGGGCATGGGGTCACACACTTATAATCCCAGCACTTAGGGAGTCAGAGACAGGCAGATCTCTGTGAGTTCCGGGCCAGCCTGATCTACAAAGGAAGTCCAGGACAGCCAAGGCTACACAGAGAACCCTGTCTCCAGTGAGGGGGAAAAGCTTATTAATATTCATGAGGAAGTCAGAGGACAACTTTCAGGAGTGTCTCCTTCCACCCTACTGAGGCAGGGCCTCTCATTTCTGCTGCACAGTATACCCCAGGAAAGCTGGCCAGGTACTTGTGGGTGATTCTCCTGTTTCTGACTCCTATCTCACAGTAGGGCTGCTGAAATTTGACATATGCCACAGTATCAGGCTTTTTATGTAGGTTCTAGGGCATCAAACTCAAGTTATCAAGCTTGTATGGCAATCACCTTAACTCCTGAGCCATTAGCCAGCCTCTGTAATGATACTGTTACAAATATTTTAACACCCACTAAAGACTTTTTTTTTTGGTGTGTGTGTGTGTGTGTGTGTGTGTGTGTGTGTGTGTGTGTTTATGTATATGTGGGGGCCAGAGGCAGATTTTAAGTGCGTTTCTCAGTTATTCTCTGCCTTATTATTTTTCCCACCTTATTTTTCGAGACAGGGTCTCTCATTGAAGCTGGAGCTCGACTTTCAGCTTAGGCTGTCTGATCAGTAAGCCCCAGGAATCCTCCTGTCTCTGTCTCCATGGCACTAGATTATATGCTGAACCATGGGGGAAGATAGGGTCTCTTTCTCAGATGCTAATCCCTGTATATGAATCTCAGACCCATTGACTTGCCTCTCCAGGGGTCTGGGAATGGCTTCATTCAGCCTTCTCTGTATTAATCTCCAAGCAGTAAAGGGAAGCACCCTTTGGAAAAGCAAGAAATTATTGGTGATCTTTATCTGAACTTGATCTTTTCTGTCTGACCGGCCAACACATAAACACACACACACACACACACAAAGACAAACACACACACACACATTTTCTTCTCTAAACACCATATGCACTCATTGCTGACAATTTTGCAAACATGGAAACATGAACAAAATAACAAAAAGAACCTCGTGCTGGAGAAGACCATTGTCAAGACCGCCCTCTCTATTCATGACACACACTCAAACCAGTGTGACCATATGTCATGTTGTATTATCTTTGCCTCTACAAACAAGCAATTAAAAAAAAATCCGTGTTTCAGTGTTTATGCGGCACATTTTAATGACTTCGTGACATCCATCGCTGGATGTGCCTTCTGTACTTTCTGTACCTAATTCTTCACTGTTGGCTGTGTGGGTGATTGACACACGGGCTGCAGTGAGCATTCTGCATGTCTCTCATGCTGCCCATGAAGTGCCCCTAGAGTATTTGTAACATCATAGAGAACCAGCCCTTTTGAAGCTCTTGAGTGCATCACTGGCTAGTGCCCAGGAAGCATGAACATTGTTTCAATGACACAGCAAGTGACAGCAGATATTGTTCTGTTTTTTAAAAAAAAATATGTGTATGGGCATTTTGCCTGTATGTACGCCTATGCACTGCATGTGTGCCTGGTGTCCCATGGAGGTCAGAAGAAGGTATTGGATCCCCTGTAACTGGAATTACATAGGGTTGTGAGCTGCCTTCTGGAGAGAATAACTGGGAATCGAACCCTGCTACTCCGGAAGAGCAGCTGATGCTCTTAACAGCCTAGCCATTTCTCCAGCTCATTTTGGTTTTGAGACAGGGTCTTGCTGTGAAGCCTTGGTTGACCTGGAAATTGCTGTACGGACCAGTCTGGCCTTAAACTATGGCAATTCCCCTTACTCTGCCTCCTCGGTGCTGGGCTTCTGTGTCAGCTGAGCATGTGTGAAGCATCTTACTGTGGGGGAGCCTTGGAGGTAGGAACAGCATGTTGGTGGACACTCCTGCCTGAGGCTGTGGCCCACTGTGGACCCTTGCATGCCCAGCAATCCTGAAGACAGGTGGCCAGGGAGAATTGGGATTCTGAGCTTCAAAGGTCTTGGTTCCACTCCTAGCTGCCCCTAAGGCTACTGAACCTGTCACTGCCTATCCTAAAATCCTCTGGTTTTGAAGCAGGCTGATCTCTGCTTCTTTCTCTGGCCTCCTCATCAACGCCATTTTCCATTCTCCAGCAGCAACTCCTCCACTGCAGACACTCTGGTAGAGAGAACCACTGGCCTTTCCTCACTGCTCCTTTTAGAGATGCTCTTTCTTCCTGGGGATCAGAATCCCAGCTCTGCCTGAGAGTAACAATAGCAACTCGGGCTGTTCTTGTTAGCTGCTCCCTCAGCCATCATGTCTTGCAGGAAGCTTCCCAGGACAACGGGGATTGATCCCTCAGCCACTAGAAGCTACACGGACAATGCTGGCTCTTCCTGCCTTTGCCACAGCCTATCTTTGCACTGAGTCCCACTAGGCTGTGAATTACCTGAGAACAAGGAATGGCCTCAGTGCCCAGCATGGGCCTGCTATGGGTGCCCAGCTGTGGCCAGGAGCAGTGTGCTTAAGCAAGTGACTGACTATGAACAGGTAAATCAATACAGCTCACAAGCTAGTTCTGACCTCCCAATATTAAACTCTTAGTCATTCGGGTACAGCTTGATATTGGGATGCCATGGTGGTATTATGTACATGGGTATCAGCTGTCATTCCTCAGTCAGCATCCCCCACCCACACACACACACAGTGTCTCTCACTGACCTGGAACTCACCAAGTAGGCTAGGCTGGCTTGGCCACGAGGCCCCAGAGATTTGCTCAGTCTCCAATTCCCCAACATTGAGAATATAGGTAGACACTGCCACACCCAATGTTTTCGCTTATTTGAGACAGGTCTCATCATTATGTAGCCCAGGCTGGCCTGGAACTTGCTATGTAGACCAGGCTACTCTCAGACTCAGAGATCCACCCACCTCCGCCTGAATGCTGGGAGGATGAAGGGCATTCGCCACCATGCTTGGATAATGCCTGGCTTTTACGTAGGTTTTGGAGATAGAATTCACATACTTGTGCTTACAAGGCAAGAGCTTTACCGACTGACCTATGACCCCACCCCTCTGAGACTGTGTTTGTTACCCTGGTTTGGGGTGTGGCATGTCCTTTTCACAAAAAGAGACTGCCTTGCCTGTTACTTTTACTTTATGTGTTTCCCCGAGAATACTTGTTTCCAACAGTCAGAGGCCATCAGCTTTTGACAGGAGAGCTTCATGCTCATGAAGAACATGTGGGATACACACACACTCACACACACACATACACACACACACACACACTCACACACACACATACACACACACATGCACAATCACCTTGTAACATCCCGTGCAGACAGCCAGGTCACATGAATTCAAGCTTTGACTCTCCTGTTCTCACATATACCTTCCTTCTTAACAAGCCAGTGCCCTCTGCTGCCTTGTTCAGTCACATTGTCCAGTCATGGTCCCTCCTGGGTCATTCTCTGAGAATGGCCATATTGGAGGGCACAGTGGCTACAGGGGACGGTTGGAAGATTCCCTTGCTCTCCTGGGGATCTGGAAGCCAGTATACAAGGTAGGAAGAGGCCTCAGAAGGAACCACCCTCTGATGGGCACTTGTCACAAAGACACTATGGAGTCACTGCTTCCTGTCTAGAGTCTGTGATGGCTCCCTGTTGTCCTTGAGTTGAGAACCAAATTCTTTAGTACGGATGTGAAGCCTAGGCTAAGAGGAGGGAGGACAGATGGGAGCTGCTACCTTGGTGAGGGAAGGGTGGGTATCTAGAGGGCAGTGGTGGTTTGAATAAGGAAATTCCCCTCCCCCACAGTCTTGGGCATTTGAACACTGGGTGCCCATTGGTGGTGGTGTTTGGAGGAGGTTTGGGTGGTACAACCTAGATGGAAGATCCATGTCACTGGGAGAGAGCTTTCAGATTAATAGCCTCAAACTGCTTAAAGTTCTCTCCCTGACTCTCTGTCTCCCTGTCTCCCCTCCCCCTCCTTCTCTCTCTCTCTCTCTCTCTCTCTCTGCTTCCTGCCCACCACTGAGATGTGAAGTGTCCGCTTCCCGCTCTTACCACCATGCCCTGCTTCCCCACATGAGAGAGTCTTATCCTACTAGAACCTTCAGCCAAAATAAATTCTTCCTTTTGTAAGTTGCTTTTGGACATTTAAAAAATGGATTGAGTACCATGTCCAGGCTCCAGAATGTGCACTTCTCGGACCAGGTTGCAGGAAAAGGAGACACCATACCTAAGTCACATAGAGAGAGTGGAGTAGGATGCTGGGAAAGAACTTGATCCTGGATCTGACTGTAGGCCAGACATTCTGCCCCCCGAAGACCTGGGGCTGCCTAGCCTCTCCATGATGCCCTTTCTCACCAGCCCCACCTTGATCCTTTTTCCAGGGCCTAGGCCTGGGTCTGGCCCTGATTGTAGTATCAAGTCCGTGGACATCATCCCAGAGCATGGCGCCAGTGCTATCCCGCCCCCACCCCCCACCCCACTGGCTTCACATGAATGCACAGGAACAGGCACTGCAGACACTGCAGACATCACTGGCATCGTGTGGGTACCACCCACACATCCACACAGAGCTTCTGTTTCCCGGAACCTCCAGAGGCTCACGAGTGGGCAAGAGGGAACCCAGAGGCACCCTCCAGGAAGAGGCCCACTCTCACCCGCCCCCCAAAGGCTGTGAGTCTCTTTCCAAGTATTGGAAACACCTAATGTCATGGCCTGTCCCCATCTGCTACCACCCAGCATGACCAGCCCCGGCTGGCATTCACCCATCCAATTATGAAATCAGTAATTCTAACCTGAGTTCTGCTGAGCCCGAGGGAATCACAAGTTCCTGCCCCAGGGAGGAAGTGGGGAGGATACCAGAACGGTGAGGATGGTCGAACCACCCTGAGACCAGAGCCTCAGCAGGGGGTGTGAAGATGGTGGTGACCTAAAGGATCTGAGGCCACTCCCACCCCCAAACACTTGCTCAGCACAGTAGAACCTCAACCCAGCTCCACCTACAGCAAGCCTAGAATTTAGGGTCTCTATTCCTGGGTCTCTAGGCTGGAAGGCGCCTGCTGAGAGGCAGGCTAGATCCAGAAGTACTTCTGGAGACTGGAGGTCAAGCTGCCTCGTGGTTTAAGGGAAACTGAGGCTAAGATTCATCCCAGGCCCCATAGGAGTAATGGCGGGCCCTCTCTGCATCCTGGCCAGCCGCTCCCCCGCCCTGGGCCTGCTTTTCCCACGGGGCCGGGGCACTCCTGGCACAAGGCGTGGAGGAGGAGTGCGGTGGAGGGCATCTGGCAGCTAGAGGTGCGGGGGGCTCCTGGCAGCAGGGGGAGCCTGGGGGAGGGGGCCTGGCAGGGGACGCAAGGGGCTCCCGGCGGCAGGCCGCCCGCCCAGACACCGCTGCCAGGCTGATTAGCATGGGCGAGGGGCGCTGGCGCGGGGGCGCCGCCGGCCAAGCTGGCACGTCCCGCGCGGGCCCAGCTGGCCCGGCCGAGAGACACAAAGCGCCTCAGACGGCGGCGGCGCTCGGCCATTCACGCGCTGGGACGGCCGGGCGAGGGGTTCCCGCCGCTGGGGCGAAGAATAGCGCCTGGGCCAGGCGGGGCTTGGCCGCCCCGCGCTCCTGACCTTGAACCTTTGTGACTGGAGCGCATGCAAATCGCGGCGGGGCCGCGCCAAGCCCCGAGGGCGCTGCGCCTCCCGGGGTGTCCCGGGGAACAATGCTCCGCTGTCCCGGCGCGGTGCCGCGGGCTGGGAACGGCGCGGCCAGCGCGGCGCGGAATGCCGATGCCGACCTGCGCGGTGCCCGCGTGTGCGTGGCCGGCTGCGTGGGCTCAGGGCCGGCGCTCGAGCCCGGGAGGCGGCTCAGCCCCGCGCGCTGTCTCTCTGCGTGGAACCGTGAGCAGATCCAAAAGGTTTGAGACCAGGTCCTACTCGTGCCCTGCCCGCGATAGTTTAAATCCTCCGGTGATCGATAAGGAGATACAGACTGGGACCACAGAGACAGCTTTGCTAGTTAAGGCATTTGCCACCAAGCCTGGGGGCCTGAGTTTGATCCCCGGATAGACCCCTGGAAGTTGTTCGCCGACCTCCACATCCTTGAACCTTGGTGGGGTTCCGCACATGCTCTTCCTTTGGGGGCCTCCTCTCTCTTTGTATTCACCTCCTTGGTTTTGAGGCCCAGGTTAAGGTTCTGTTGGGCTGTGCCCCGCTCTACATAGAGTGATGGAGAGGTTCCCGTTACAGGAACCTTGTTAACATGCTCTTCCCAGTCCTTTAAGCCCGTGGAACAGAGGCCTTACCGAGAGATGCAGGTGCAGGAGTCGCGGCTCAGGAGCTTGGCGGGTTCCCTGGGGCTGCCAGGCTGCTCTTAGAGAAAGGGGGTCTTCGTGTGACTTCACCCGTGTGTGGACGTACGCGCTGGGCAGCTCTGCTCTACCATGCCCGGGGGCTGGGATAGGTGCAAGAGGTTGGCAGCTGTCCTCGAGCAGGCCTCAGTGTCCCCAGGTATTGTGAGGGGTTAGAAAGTCTGAAAACCCTAAGCTTTCTCCCCTCCTCCAGGGTATATATGGTTACTTTTCTATTGCTGTGATGAAACAGCATGAAGGAGGCAACTTATAAAGAAGAGTTTATTTGGGGCTAACGGTTTCAGAGAGTTAGAGTCCATGATGGTGGGTGAAGGTAAGGCAGCAGGCATAGCCAAGAGGTCACATCTCAAAACCACCATCAGGAGGCACAGAGCACACTGGGAAAGGGGAGAGCAAGGCCCGCCCGCAGTGACGCACTTCCTCCAACAAGGCCACACCTTCCAATCCTTCCCAAAGAGTTCCACCAACTAGGGACCAAGTATTCAAACATAGGAGCCTATGGGGACCATTCTCATACAAACTGCCACACAGGTTCTCACCCTTTGGCTCTAAATGGCCTGAGAATCTCTGGGTAGACCAGACTGCCCTTAAACTCACAGAGATCTGCCTGCGTCTGCCACCGAAGTGCTGGGATTAAAGGCGTGTATCTCTACACACGGCCCTACTAGCTTCCTTAGAGAGAAATGAAAATGAAGGTTTTGTCTCTCTACAGGACGAGACAGGGTCACCCATGTCATGCCACCCTGCTGGGGCCACTGTGTCATTCCTGTCGATGATTTGTTGAGGCATCCTTGGGGCCAGGATTTATGGAAAAACTCCCTAAGCTTTGCAAAGACCCCGTCGGTCCTCAGGGAGTTTCAGACTTTGTGAAGAGGCTGAAGGGGTAGAGAGGAATGGATGAAGACAGCTACTGTGCCCAGTGAGTGAAGAGACACAGTGCAGTGGGAGGGCGTAGCCAGCCATGGATGGTCCAGGAAGGTTTTCTGCGGAGTCATCACAGGACTCTGGCAAGACCCTGGCTTCCGTGCCCAGCAGTGCTCACAAGAGTCTGTAAGGCTAAGGACGTGACAAGGGAAGGGAAGAGGATGGGGGAGTGGCTGGCTTCCCTCAGAGACATGCATTCAACCTTGGCTTGTTTGTTTGTTTGTTTCTTTGTTTTTCAAGACAAAGTTGCTCTGTGTTCCCTTGGCTGTCCTGGAACTTACTCTGTAGACCAGGCTGGCCTCGAACTCACAGAAGTCCACCTGTCTCTGCCTCCCAAGTGCTGAGATTAAAGGCATATGCCACCACTGCCCAGCTGATTCTTGGCTTTTTCAATGGATGGTGGTGGCTCACCCTTTTTATCCCATGCAAAAGCAGGCAGATCTCTGAGTTCAAGGCTAGCCTGCTATGTAGAGTGAGTTCCAGGACAGCCAGGGCTACACAGAGAAACCTTGTTTTGAAAAACAAAACAATAGCAACAACAAAAGAGTATCAACTTTGAGGAACAGTTGGCCTCTTGAGAGATGGGCAGTGTGATTCCGAGTCCCAAAGCCAGAGGCCAGTGAGCCACATGGCAGTTTGCAATCTTGACTCTGTGTTCTTGTGACAACCAGCATAGCTGGTATTACAGGGCACATTCTGTGTAGGGGACTGCTAGGTACCTACTTAGTTCAAGTGCCAGGCTGAGTACCCACAGTAGACACAACCCCCAGGGAAGAGGAAGCCCCAGTGAGGTGTTTCCTCTCTAAACTGAAAAGCTTGGTTAGGGGGGTTGGTCTCTCAAGCCCTCAGTGTGCTGACAAGTCTGGTTGGTAACTGTGGGTTGGGGGTCACTTTTGAATTCTCGGGTCCTCTGTCATCTTAATAGAAGTGAAATTTGTAGCCCTAGAAGTCAATATAAGACAGTCGCTACAAGCCAGCCACTGAAGGCCTGAGATCAGGCTGTCATGGCAGCTACCCCAGCACTCCTTCGTCTCATGGCGCTTGAGTTTTCACAAGTCAGAACTGGACGAGCCCTCGGCATGGCAACTTCCAGTTCCCAGCACACAGAAGTGGCAACCGTGGCCCTGGCGGGTTGGTCTGAAGCCAGGACAGGCCAGCGTGAGAGGCAAGTCTCCCGCCTTCTAGGTCTTTCCACTACTTCACCAAATTCCTCAGAAATTAGCAATGGAAAAGCCATCCCACACTCTTGCTCTGGAGAGTCAATCTTTCCATCCTGGCAACTTGTGAGCACCTGGGGTGGGGTGGGGGGCAGGGAGGGGAGCCCTGCAGATCTGTGTTATGTCACCTGCGCCAGCTCCCGGGACTCTTTGAGGTGTGCTGATGTTGACATCATGGGCTGAGCCTGTGTGGAGTTGGTGGCTTGACTTCTCTCCTAGCTGCCAAACCATAGGGCTGGGTATCCAGCTCAGCTGCCATAAGGGCATTAAGGCCTTGGTACCTCTCCTACCCAGGAGAGAAGGGGGGGGATTATGGACACACATTTGCCCACAGCAACCTTTCCTTCTCGGGGAGGACTAAGAAACCAGCACAGTAGGTAATGGGCTGCACTCAGCCCTAGGCCAGCTGCCTCCCCACCCCAGCTTCAGCTTACTCCTCTGCAGACTCAGATATCAGCCCCTGGATAGTGACAAATCAGTAGGCAGCACAGGGGGAGGGTCTCGGATGGCACCAGGCATGCAGTAAGTGCCCAGCGAACGTGAGCAAGCCACGTGACACTCAGCCCTACGCCAGCCCCATCTCTCCCTTCCTTCTTCCTACTTACTGTGCTTCCTTCCGTTGGCTGTGCCACTCGCTGGGGACACTGACTCAAACTAGACAGATAGTGACCCTGGTACTTGCGATCTGGCATGGAGCAGCAGGGGCTGGTCCAAACAGTCCAGAGCCACTTGTCCAAAAGAGTGTTCCAAAAGAGTGATGACCCAGTTGCTCTTTTTTGCTGGCCCCAAAGTAGCTGCTGTTAGCTCATATGACCAGGGAAATTCATTTCACATCTTATCCCACTCATTTTTAATGGGGGAGGGGAAACTGGAATTGAGACTGGTAACGGTGTATTGTGTGTGCCGTTGGGTCACAGTACACTTGTAGAAGTCAGAAGACAACTTTTGAGAGTTGTCAGAGGCAGGGTCCCTCTCTTGTTTTCTCTCCCGCCATGCTACCCTCCTGACTGTCTGGCACTTGAGCTTCCAGTTTGCTGTACTGTCTCTCCTTCCCATCTTACCACGGGAGTGCTGGGGTTACAGATGTGTGCCACAACATCAGCCTTTTGCTTGGGTTCCAGGGATCAACCTCAGATCATCAGGCTTATGTGGCAAATGCTTTCCTGTTGAGACCTTCCCCTCTACCCTCATTTCACCATAATGTCAATCACCGTTACACTTAGGTGCTCCTATGTGGCTGGCTAATAGCTCTGCTACTGGACATCACAGCTACAGAGCCAAGACAATTCCTTCACACCACTGACGAACAATCATTTCCTGTCATTTCTTTCTAGGATGACACAAGCCTTAGACTTCTTTCTTTGAAAGCAGAGTTTGAGGTGCTGGAGAGATGACTTGGAGGTTAAGAGCACTGTCTGCTCTTCCAAAGGTCTCGAGTTCAATTCCCAGAAACCACATCATGGCTCAGACCCATCTACAATGAGATCTGGTTCCCTCTTCTGACCTACAGGTGTACATGCAGGCAGAACCTTGTATATGTAATAAAATCTTTTAAATTTAAAAAGAAAGAAAGCTGAGCTTGAGACAGAGATTGGCCCCTGGGCTTTTGGTCAGGGATGAGATTCCAGGAAAAACCAACTCAAGGATGTTTTCCTACCTCAGTGCCTGAATTACTGGTGACTTTGGTTAGTTTTCTCTTCTTTCTGACCAAAACACCCAGCAAGAAGCAACTTGGCAGGTTTGGGAGATGGCTCAGTCAGCAAAGCATTTGTCACACAAGCATGAGGACCTGAGTTCAAATCCCCAGAGCCCGAGTAAAAACTGGGTGGGGTGAGGGGGTGAAGGGATGGGGGTGGGGTGGAGAAAAGCCCAGAAGTTGGAAGCTTTCCCAGGGGACCCAAGACTGCTTCCCAACACCTGTGTCTGTCTGGAAGTTGATGGTAACTCCAGCTTCAGGGGACACCTTCTGGCCACTGTAGACAACTATACACACATACTCACATACGAAACAAACAAACTGCATTGGGTTGTGGTAGTTCATGCCTGTAATCCTAACACTGAAGAGACAGATATAGGAGGATCCTGGTGAGCAGCTAGCCGGTTAATTTAGCTAATCACTAAGCTACAGATTCAGTAGGAGACTCTTGTCTCAAAACAGTAGGTGGAGACAGACTGAAGCATACGGCTGATGTTAACATCTGGCCTTCACATGCATACACACACACACACACACACACACACACACACATATATATATATATATATATATATATATATATATATATATATACATACATGAACACATGTACACACATACTGACACTCGTACAGTCCCAGTCTGGGTGAGTCTAAGTCGTGAAGATTCATACCAGGACGGGATGCCAGAGATGGCCACCCTAGGCCCAAGCGAAGGAACAGTCTAGTTACACAGGTCCTCAGCTAGCCAAAGTCGATGTGAGGCAGCCTCCAGGGTTGAGATTGAAAAGACCCAGGTGAACATGAGCTGTCCACTGCAGGCCACTTCCCTGATCAATCCTACCTGCTTGTGCCTTTGAGAAGGTACCGTGCCTTGGAGGTGGTCACTGGCAGCTACAGTAGCCATGTTGACACCAGACCGGAGGTCATGATGGACACTCATCACTACTTTTCCCACACATAGTCCAGATGAGCAGCTCAGCTAGTCTGGAGGAGGGCTGTGGAGGCCTGACCCTCTATCCCAGGAGGATCCAATCTGCTGGCTAAGCAGCAGGGCCCTAGCCCCTTTATCACATAGGGCTGTGGGGCCCTGGTCCTCTGTCTCAGGCATTCTGAACTCTCTGTGGCATTACTTTTGACCCCATGGTCACTGCCCTGGCTGCTCATACCTATTGCCACCATCTTGACACCGGGTATGAGTTCTGGTTCTGAGACTCTGACTGTTCCCAGCCCACAAGCCCAGGTCTTCTTGAAAATCAGGATCAACGTCCTATGTGTTGACTTGTTTTTCTGCCCCACGCTTCACAAACACAAGAAGGCCAGGGAGATCAAGAGGCAGAGTGGACAGACAAGACACCCCTTGTCACATCAGCGCATGTGCTTTCTTCATGACACTTGAGATTACGTACATTCAAAGGCTCATCTCTTGTCACCTCTACTGGAACCGAGCACATAAGACACCTCTGCACGGCTATAGTCGAGGCCTCAGATGAGTGGACTGTGTAATCTACCTCCTGGCAGATGAATCTCTCTGCTAGAACTGGGGCCTCACATCCAACAAAGCCTATGGTCGTGGGGATGGCAAGAGGTCCTTATAGTGGTTTGAATGTGAATGGCCTCTGGGCTCATATGAATCCTTCATTCTCAGTTGGTGGAACTGTTTGGGAAGGATGAAGAGGTGTGGCCTTGTTGGAGGTATATCTCTGGGGGTGGGTTTTGAAGCTTCAAAAGAATCGTGCCATTCCCAGTGTGCTCTCTGCCTCCTGCCTGTGGTTGTGAGGTGTGAGCTCTCGGGTGCTCCTGCCACCATGCCTCTGCTCCATCGTCCGGGAATCTAGCCTTCTGGAACGGTAAGGCCGATTAAAAGCTTTCTTTATAACTTGCCTTGGTCATGGGATCTTATCACTGCAATAGAAAATCAACCAATACAGTCCCTTCATGTGAGGACATAGTTTCTCAGGTCAGGGCTCACTTCCCACGCTTTGGGTCCACAAGATTAGCTGACATACACTGCTCACTGACATTTGACGGGACGAGCCAACGAAGTCTGGACACACTGTAGGTTCCACTGGAGCAGTGCTGGATGTCCACCTTGCACATGGTTGGTCTTCCGGCCTCAGAAGATAAGCCTGAAAACCACCAAACCAAGAAAGAAAGTCATGTCACAAAAGATTCATTACCAAATAGTAAAGTGAGTGAATTTTTCTTTGTTTGTTTGTTTGTTTGGTTGGTTGGTTGGTTGTTTTTTTCGAGGCAGGGTTTCTCTGTGCAGCTGCAACTTGTTCTGTAGACCAGGCTGGCCTCGAATTCAGAGATGCAACTGCATCTGTCTCCCACAAGCTGAAATTAAAGACATGTGCCACCACCATCCAGCTAGTACATTTTAAAGCATTTTTTTAAAAAAACCCACTGTGCTGTCACTGAAAGAGGTGTTTCTATAATCAAAATGGAAAACTAAGAAGAGGTGAAGTTGTCACATGAACCCCCCCCAGAAAACTACATATATATATATATATATATATATATATATATATATATAATCACTTTACCCTGGGTCATGGGGCGCTGTATAAGTAGAGTCAAAGGACAATCTCCTGGGGGGAAAAGCTATGTGATTGAATCTGCAAGGATGCCTCTGCTGGCCAGTAAGTTATTCTCAAAGGACACATAAAGAAAACTGGTAAGAGACAAAACTCCAACTGCCAATATAGTTGTGATAAAGTCTAATTTCAAAGGATAAAGATTAAGCTGGATAAAGGCTGACACTAAAACCAACTCATGACGAAAGACAAAAATGCAAAAGTCTGGAGGAAAAGATGTCACAGACTAGGAAATGGCTGGTTGCCCTATTGTGGGCACTGAGTGACATCTGCCCAGCAGACCCTCTGGGAATGTTCCAGTTCTATGAGTGTGTCTCTTACTCTACACTGTTTTCACAGCTCTGCACAAAGTAGAGCTGTGGAGGATTGACTGAGGCAGCCATGTTGGCCAGAGCAGCAAGTGAGCTTTTTCCATAGTGTCAGGACCCTCCATTCTATTCTGTGCCAGAGACCGCGATCCCTGAAGGCAAACCTTCCTACACGAAAGTGACAGGTTCTGTGTGTGCATCAGACTCACCCATACACTGTCCTTCCAATGCCCCTGTGAACTGGTTCCTGCATCTTCTTCGTTCCCTTATTGATTAATGAATTAAATCAAGTCTTATATTTTCCCATTGCATGAGAATCACGATTTGACCTCTAAAAGTCATTCTGTGCCTGCATTCACAGTATATGGCACAGAAGTGCAAAAGGAAAAGACAAAAACCCAAACAACAGCAACAACAAGACCCCAATTAAGTACAGGCTCCAGTTTCTAAACCAAAGAAATGGCCTGCCCAATGAGGAGAGAAGGTGAAAACAACACTAGGACTGGTTCACTCTCAGTAGGTCCCTACCGGCTCAGACTCAGGTCTCTGCTCCCAAGAGGTTGGTCAGGGACAGAATTATTCCCCTCCGCCAGCTGGCTCTGTCTTAAGAAGGCTCTCGTGGGCTCATTTAGAGACCGGAAGAGGCTGTGTGGGCTACTGGCAGTGGCCAGGAGGTGATGATGGGTCTGGGCATCAGCAGATTGAGCAGTGGTGGTGGTGAGGGACATAGATGGTGACTTGAGTACTAGACATGGTGTCCCTGGGTGTTATTGCCTCTTTTCAGGCCTGTGACTCAGTCTCCCATGTCACCAAGGAGTCAAAGACCCAGAGATAGGCAGGTACCCCTTAGTCTAGAGTATCGGGAGTGGGACACTGGGTCAGGGCTGGGGGTGGGAGGGCATATGATCAGTTCCAGATGTGTGACTGCTGCAACCCCAGGATGCTGGCAGTTGGGCGGAGGCAGGTCGGATGGAGCCAGCCTGAGGTGCTCTTGGCATCCCACAATAACAGGGTTCTGGTACTTTTTACATTGCAGGGCACGTGGGGTTCAGGTTGTACAGAGGTAAGCATCACAGTGCAAGCTCTCCAAGGACTCTGTGATCCTTGAAGTCTGGGGTTGAGTGGCTCAATAAGGGCAGAAGCAGGGGTACACAGACGACGAAAAAATGTGAGGCTGGCTTCTCAGGATGGCGCCTGCGGCTGACCTTGACTGGAGCCATCACGTAGAGAGCAGCAACAATCAATCCCAAATGGAAGTGGCCTGAAATGCAGGTTGGGGGTGGCCTGCTTAGCCGGGTCCTGGGCTGTTGGGAGGGGGCAAGATGGGGAAGTGGCTAGGTCCGGAGTGGGGCGGGGCACCAGGGTTGTGTCCCTTGGGCTGCTGGAGGGAAGGGTGAGGTAGCAGATGCTGGTGAAGGAAAGCAGAGGGAAGAGCGGCATTAGAGGGTGTGGGCTCAGGCGCTAGGAGGCTTGTGGCAAAAGCAGGAGACGCCGCGGTGAAGCTGGTGAAGCCGGCAGGCCACGCAGCGACTTGCCCCAGGCCAAGGGACACCCACCCCCGTGACTCATCTGCGTGACAATCTGATGGGCTGTGGTAGCCGTGGGAAGGCAGCTGGAAGGACATCTGAGTTCCTCAAACGACAAGTTCCAACACGGCTCAACGGAGCTGCTTCCAGACAGCGGGTGCAGGGCCTGCTGGTCTCGGCGGGGGACCCAGCGTGCCAGGACAGACTCAGGCGCGCCCTCCAGGAGACAGGCGAAGTCCCACAGGGCGCTGCCTGCCCGGGTCCGCCCCTAGAGTTTCCTTTGCTGGAACTGCTCTGGAGTGGTTCTTACCACTTTAGGGGGTTCGACTGTCTCCAGAGCTGAAAGGTGTTCTCAAGAGCTCCTATGGCCGCAGAGCGCAAGGCTCATCCCTTGTGGGATGCTAAGGGCAGACTATAAAAAGGCCTGGGCGGAGCCCCTTCGCCATCTCCACTGTCGCTGGTGTCATTCATGTGCTAGCTCATTCATTCCTGCGTCCGTCCCCACGCTTATACCACGCGTGCTGGGACCCCATCTGCTCTCTGCCCTGGGACAGCGAAGTCAAGGTGACAAATATAGACGCTAAAGCCCGTGAGGCAACACGACAGGTGGAGGGGTGAGTCCTAAAATGAGGAAACCCTAGACTGACCTGGGGGTTACCTGGAACAGCTGGGCGGGGTCGTGACTGGGTGGAGCCTTGAGCTGGGCGGATGGGACCCTGAGCAAAGTAGGCAGAGGCCTAAAACGGTTGAACCCCTTGGGCTAAACTGGGCGGGACCTTGGGCTAGGCGTGGCCCTAAGATGGGCGGAGCCCTGGGGATGAACCTTGAACTGGGTGGAACCTTGGGCTGAACTGGGAGGAGCCTTCAGAGAGCAGGGCAGAGCCTGGTGAGGCTCTATTGAGGGCTAATGAGGAGGCCCAGGTGTGAAAGTGGAGCAGGAGAGAGTGTGCCCAAGGGCTTATCTGTGATGCTGAGGATACAGAGAGGGGCGTGAGTGGAGGGGACCAATCGTAGAGACAGAAGGCCGGGGTGAGAATGTGAAAATGGAACAGCTTCTCCCAAGCCAGGGTGAAAGGGAGAGGTTTGAGGCCCTAGTCTTTCGGGGTCTGAGGGTAGAGGGAAGAATCCCAGCAGAAGACTGTGAGCCTCGCACCCTTGCCATAAGTCTTCCTGCAGCACACAGCCCTGACTGTGGATACTGCAGGGTGGGCCTCCAGCTACAGAAGCTGGCCTGGGTACGAGGCCGTGGTCCCTGGATCAGGCCTGCCCAGTGACTGATGATGTGACAGGAATGAAGCCAAGGTCCACTCCACTCCACCAGGCTGAGGATGGCTCCGGGGTTAGTTTGGAGGGCCAGTCCTACATTGACCCACCCCAGCGTCCCTTTTTCTGCTCCTCTCCCTGGCACTGCCCCGCCCGCAGGCTGTCTCCCCATCCAGGAAATCATGGAGCATTGACTTTCTCGGTCACACTGAGGCTGGGGTTACTAGACACAGTGCAACTGCATGTGCTGTGGCACCAGCTATCCCACCGAAAGGAGTCTAGCCCTGGGTGGGGAAGCTGCTGGAAGCTCTTGAATCTTGGAGCCTGTGGGGCCATAGGCAAGGGCCAGAAGTGACCTTCTATGGGGCCTGTGAGCTCCGAGGGCTGCTGTCTAATGGTACCCCTTGCTCTGGTCTCTTCTTAGCTCCTCAAAGATAGACCCCTTTTCCTAAAGTCCCATTCGGGACTTCCCTATCCCTTTTGTATATTATCCAGACCCAACTGGCCTCAGTGTCTTTCCTGCTGAGATGAGATGGCATTAGAACCCCAGGAAGACCTTGGCTGCCCATAGACCAGCCTGCTGCAGAGACCCTTCTGTGAATGAGCCCCTTCCCGCTCCTGTCTTCCTACAAGGTGGCCCTGAAGCACGGGCGCCTACATGTAAGTTGGACTCTGTCATGGAAGAGGGCTCTAGCCAGTGCAGAACATCCATCAAGGGTGGCTGGGTACAAGAGGCTGGGACTGCTGTCTCGGCTAAGGCGGCCTCCTTTCAGCTCAGGGTCAGGCCTGCTCTCTGGCACTCTAGCTGGCACTTGCAGCTCAGCTGGCCTGGGGCCAAAGCTGCATCTGTCCCGGTGGCAGCTAAAAGGGCACTTCCCACACTCTGTGAGATGCCCCCGGGGGTGGGGTGGGGTGGGGCTCTTGTGCTGCTATGGGGCTGCTAGCTCCTCACCCGGGGACACCGAGGGACAGCCTGCTGTTTTCAGTGCCCTTAAAAGCCATGTGAGTGACAGTACCCCCACGGTGCCCGAAGAAGAGGGTCCTTCCTCCCTGCCCGCTTCTTTCTCCCCTCCTCCAGCCCATAGCTCCAGCATGCACCCCAGAAGTTAAGAGACACGCCACTGCAGGGTGTGGTAGCTCAGCCCTGACTGGCCTAGTCTAAACTGATGTTCCGCCAAGGAGGCCCTTTGGCTGCCTTGAGCACCTAAACAGCCCTGCCTTTGTCCTAGCGGCCACAGGCACTGTTTGCTCAGTGCCCAGCTTGTTTTTCCCAGGCTGAGCTGGGCAGGCAGAGGCCCGGGAGTCATGGAAACAGCACAGGCCACCTGTCTTGCCCAGCCCCGCTTTCTGCCCAGTTGCTTTCTTAGTCTCTTCAGACCTCCTACCGCACTGGCCCTGCCCCAGCTGCCCCCGTAACACCCCACCCTCACCCCAGTCCTACCCCACCCCCACTAGCTGGGCTGGGTGCAGAGACAGCCAAGGGGTTCAGTGCCCTGGGGTCACGCAGATCCTGGGGTCAGCTCGGGCATTCAGGTGGTTGACTTCGAGCATGGTGACTAAGGACTCCAGCCCAGAGGCTCTACCCTGCACTGGGGACCGAAATTCACTAAGCTTCCTGTGCTAAGGAGGAAGGCCGTGGGGTCCAGCAAGGGTTCCACAGCCACATTGAAACTACTAAGCCAGGGCCTGGAGAGATGGCTCAACAGTTAAGAGCATGGGTGCTGTTCCAGAGGACCCACGTACAGTTCCCAGCCCCTACATGGTAGCTCCCAATTGTCCGTAACTGAGTCCCGGGGGGTCGGATGCCCTCTTCTCCGTGGGCACTGCACACACACGATGCACAGATACCCATGTAGACAAAAGAAATCGATCAATCAAGCAAAACAAAACAAAACAAAAACCTTCTGTCCCAGTCTGATTTTTTTTCTCCTGTCCTCTTAGAATCTCCAACCATTCATTAAGATCAGCCTGAGCCCCCAGACGCAAAACATCTAATTCTTGTCCCCAACAATACTTCCTGCCCACTAGTGTTATTCCTAGGTTCTATCCTAGGTTATTCGCTAAGAAGGAACCAGGACAAGTGTGATGGGCCTGACCTCGGACCTGTGTCCACATGTTCCCCCTGCCTGTACCTCACTGGTTCTCAGTATAGCCCTGACAGGACCAATCTCTTTTAGATTTTTTTTTTTTTCAGGGTTATGTAGGCATTCTCCAGGTAGTATTTGGGTAAAGGTAGTGAGTGCAGGAAGTTTTGTGGTTGGGAGGGTTGGAGGACAGTTTCACTCCCGCTGGGGCAAGGAGGGAACTGTCTATTCATCCTAGGAGGAGTCCCCTGGCCCAGCCAGGGGAAGACCCACTCTTGTGGCTCCGTGAAGCACCAGTCTGGCAGTACCTGCGTCCTCAGATGTCTTTCAGCTGCTGAGGGGCAAGAAGCTTATTTGCTCCCTTCTCCAGATGAGAAAATCAAGGCTCCAGAAGCTTTCTTTAGTACTGCCACTGGGCCAGGGCCTAGGGAGCTCTCTCTTCTGGTCACCTTTAGCCTCCTCACACACACCCCCCCCCCACTGCTGTCCCTACCGTTCCTTCCCCATCCCTGATCGTGTGGCTGGCTGTAGCATTGTGTATCTGGATGTGTGCATTAGGGCAGCAGGGTACGGTCATAGGCTCGCTGTGCCTAATGCCTCTGTCTTTTGAAGGAGGGGACATGGGCTGGCAAGGCTCAGGGCTTGGCGATTCTGCCCTTCATTTGTCCCTAGCTCCTCTTATGTCTGGCCATTTGGTTCCAGCTCTTGAAATATCTGTTCTGCCTACCTGGAAGCTGTTGGCTTCAGGCAGGACAGAGTCCCTCCTGCCTGCTCAGTCCAATCCAGCCTTGTCACCTCCCTGCAGCCATCGCTGGACAGGCACCGGGCATGGGCTGTCTGCTCTGGTTGGGCTCCTGGGTGGCCAGGAGGCTCTTGGAAAGCCCTCTTCATTCCCACTCTTGGAGCTCTGCAGCTCTTTTCCGGAATGGCTTCCCGATGAGGTAATGCTTCTTGCAGACGGGAGGAGCTGCTGAAGAATGGCAGTCAGTGGCCTCCTTGCCTGGGCGACCTGCCCAAGGCACAAAATGAGCCCTTTTTGGTGGCTGAAAGGAAGACCAGACCCGAGACTCCAGACCTTCATTCAACTCCCAGCCTTGAGCCGAGACTATCCCCAGCCCTGGGCTGAGCCTGCAGCCTCACAGTTCTCCTCCCCTCCACTGTAAACACAGCAGCCCCTGAACACATGTGGAAACTGAGGCCGGAAGGGAGAAGCGGTCACACTCAGAACCCCAGCAAGAATCCACAGCTCCTCCTACTTGACACTATGAGGAACAAGGAAAGCCTCCTGGCTTACCTTCCTTCTTGGTCTGGGAACAGTAGGGGACTTGCGCCCACCTGCCAGACTTCATTCTCCAGGAACTCAGGCCGAATTTAAGAATGTTACCTTCCTGTGTTGGAGCTGGTTGGATGCTGTCCCAAAGGACAACTTCTGGGCTAGCCACTCTATCTCCTGGGTGAGAAAGACACTGCAGTGATGACACTATGCTGGGAAAGTCCTGAGGGGGTTTGCCTCCTCACTCAGCCTCGCCCCACGCCTGCCAGGCTCTGCCCTGGTGATGAGGTTCCGGATACCCACACTTCTAGGAGAACCCACACTTCAGGCTTAGAAAACGATATGAGACTTCTCACTTCGGAGGCTGGTGGCCACAGTGCCCAGCACCCGGGGCTGGCACAGGAAGACCTTCCTCAGACCCGCAAGACCCCTCTCCCACAAGACTGCAGCCTTTGGTGGGATTGGGACACAGGCTGAGCGGTGACTCCGTGAGACAGGCAGGCCCAGTGTCTGCAGGCCCAGCTGGTCCTGTCCCCGATTTGAATTTATTATGCAATGTCATCCAAGCCCCCCTGCCCTGGCTGGGTCTCAAGTTCCCCATCTGCAGACAGGAGGAGGGCAGGAGAGGCCTCAAGTGGACTCCAGAGCTCCCCAGGTCTGGCGGACCAGACCTGCAGCTGTGTGGGCGCAGCCTCTCTGGGCAGGAAGTTAATTTCCGCGTTGGAGGCAATGCCTGAAGCAGGCCCAGTGCTCTCTGCATGTTCAGATGAGGGCCGGGCTGGTGAAGTCATGTGGGAAGTAGCGGCAGAGCCAGGATCCAAGCCAAGATTTCTCTGCTGGCCTGGAGTGACCTTGCTCAGACTCCTTTGCTCACCCCCAGACCCCCACCCCTCTGGCCTGCACAAAGCCCTGGCTCCACAAGGAAGACAGGTCGCCTTGGAAGGTGGGCCTGCGCCCTCTTCTGCCCCCTGGTGGCTATGAGGGCATATGGCAGTTCAATCAGGGCTTTGGACACCCAGAGCCACTGACACCCATAATGCCACCATCATCCCACACACAGGATCACAAGAATATACAGAGATACAGACACCCACAGAGGCACAGACATCCACAGAACCACAAGAACTCACAGGGCTGGGAACCTACAGGGTCACTGACATCTGAGCCACAGCCATCCATGGGACCATGGGCACCCATAGGTACCATCTCTGGAGGCTCTAGTTGTGACGCCCCCACACAGGAGGTTGTCACTGCCACCTATGTCTGAGGAGTGTGCAGTACAGGTCGAGAGTGGTTAGGTCCTGCAGGAAATGATGCAAAGATGGGAGCAAGCTTGAGAGGAAACTGGTCACCCACCAGTTAGCAGCCCTCTGGCGCTTCAGGCTGTAGAGTTGGAGGGTAGGGAGAGGAGGATGGGGCCCACATCTTTTAACTCCTGACAGTGACAGTGGCAAGAAGGACTCAGTTTGCTGGTTCTTCCCAGTGTCTGGGGACAGTTACAAGGCTTTGTGTCCCCTGAGCTAGCAGCGGCAGCATGGGGCAGGTGGGCGCCCACTAGCCTTGACCTGACTGTTCAGCAGTGGGTTTCAGAACAGAGGGCAGCTTCTCTAAGGCCCAGCATGTGCTGAAGGCTGTACTACAACGGGGCTATAGGCCAGGGCAGCCAGCCCAACCTAGCTCCTAGGGACCTAGCACCTCCAAAACCATCATCAGGGTTGGAGGTGGACTGAGCAGTCTTTAGGATGTTCCAGAAGGCTGGAGAGATGGCTCAGCCATGAAGAGCTGCTTTTCCAGGGTACCTGGGTTCAATTCCCAGCATCCACATGGTGGCCTACTGCTACCTGTAACTCCAGTCCAAGGAGATCTGACACCCTCTCCTGGCCTTTGTGGGCATTGAACACACATGGTGCAAAAACATACATGCAAATAAAACACCCAGGCACATAATTTCTTTTTAAATGAAATTTAAAAAAAATTTTTTTACCAGGACTGTTCAGGTGTTTCTCTAGAGTGTTCCCTAGCAACCTTCTCCTTTTTTTATCTCTCCCCCAACCCAAATGCTGCCTGGGCCCTATGGCCAAACTTCTTCCCCACCCCTGACCCTTACCAAGCTACCTGGTTCAGGGAGTGACAGGCTCCCACAGCACACCATCACATCAGAACTAGAAAGGTAATCACCCACAGAAACCAAGCATCAATTGCACTGATAGGTAAACTGAGGCTGTAATAGAGGACCTGGCAAGGCCCATGACTAGCCAGACACAGATCTGGGGCTGGCATGGACACAGAGTCCAGGGGTAGTCACCAATTCAGAGTGACACTGACACTGTGACACTGAATTCCCAGAGGGAGGTTTGAGGTCCCCCCCAGCCTGGGGCATCCTCCACACCTCCCACCCTGGAGTGAAGGGCTAGATCATGCTGCCCTGACTGACGAGACAGGGCCTCAGGCTGGTAGAAAGAAAGAACCGGGGTGGAGACCCAGAACCTCCCAGGTTTGAGTTAGAGGACTGGGCCTCTGATACCGATGTCTGAGAGCCCAGCAGGACACTGAATCATTATGTCACTCCCATGTCTGGTGTCCTCTCTTCTCAACCTTCTGAAGGAAGAAATACTTCAGGAGCGAGAATGCTGTGATTTGGGTCTATGGTGTAGAAAGACAGAGTAGGTGTGAGCAGCAGAAGGAACAGGCCTATGATGGGTAGCTCAATGGCCTGGTAGGTTATCCAATGTGTACCAGTTCAAGGCGCACTGAGATGCAGGCCTTTGCCTACCTCAGCTGTGCATCATCGAGCAGCAGCCTCAACCTCTCTGTGCTTCATTAGGACAGTCTTACTTCCCAGGGGACAATGGAGGGGCAAGGGAAGTCTAGAAATCACAGAAGCTATTGTCATTGGTGGTGACATTACAGCCAAGGACAGGGATTCAAGGAGAATAAGATATAGCCTGAGCTCTCGGGGGTTGATTGGGCTGACAGATGGACATGTCAGCCCTCCTGGGAAGCCTTAGGAAATGACTTATACCAGGAGCTTTGGGGATATTGTCCCTAGATCTTCATGGTATTATCAATGAAGATAGAGATGGATGGGAACTCTCTCCATTGGAACACACCAAGGCCTTCACATAAGCTGTATTAGGCGGGAGATGTGTGTAGTCTGAGGGCTGGTGGCTGAGAGGAACTATCTCTGTGCGTTTTGGCCAATGGACCTGATGCAGATAGATATCCGGGCTCTGGACAGCCTGTGAAGTATGCATTATAGTGTTTTGTACTGTATCCTTTAATCCAGCCCAGGGAGACCAACAAAACAGGCACTACATAGGGTCAGAGAACCTGAGATGCAATTCTGAAAGCCCAGAAATTATTGTTTTGGGATTAAAATAAAAGTTCATGATTCATCCAGGCATTGGTGCACACCTTTAATCCCAGTACTCAGGAGGCAGAGGCAGACTGATCTCTGAGTTCGAGGCCAGCCTGGTCTAGAGAGTGAGTTCCACGACAGCCAGGGCTATGCAGAGAAACACTGTCTCAAACAAAACAACAGCAACAACCTCATAGTTCTGGGGCTGGAGAGATGGTTCAGTGGTTAAGAGCATGGCTGTTCTTCCAGAGAACCTGGGTTCAATTCCCAGTACCCACATGAAAGTTCACACCTGTCTGTAACTCCAGTTCCAAACCTTCTGGTACCCTCACACAGACAAATATTCAGGCAAAACAACAATGAACATAAAAATAAAAATTTTTTAAAAATCTCATAATCCTGAGATGATGACTGGGACCTCCTTTAAGGAGGGCTTTGCGGTACAGATCCTTGAGCCCAAGGAAACACCATTTCGGTGCTCGGCAAACTGAAGGGAGAGGGATTCAAGTCCTAACCACCTGCCCCAGACAACCTGTTCATTTACCTCCCTCCAAGCTGAGCAACGGCTCTGCTGCCCATCCCAACCCTTTCCCAGGCTCTGCATCTCTACTTGGTGGAGAGGTAACTGTTTGTTTGTTTGTTTGGATACAAGGTCTGTCCTCATTTGCTTCAGTGCTGTTGTGATAGAACATTGACAAAAATGACTCCAGGAGGAAAAAGTTAGACTCATCTTTGAGGGAGGTCACAGTCCATCGCTGAGGAAAGTCAGGGTCGGAGCCTGGGGCTGGACCTGAAACACAAACCACGGAGGAACACTGCTTGCTGGTTTGCTCCCCATGGCTTGCTCAGCCTGCTCTCTTAAATAGACCAGGACCACCACTTGCCTAGGGTTGGAGCTTCTACAAGGGCAACAAGCACTTTTAACCGTCAGCCATCTCTAATCCCATTCTTTCTCCTCCTCCTCCTCCTCCTTTTTTCTTCATCTTCTTCTTATTAGTTTTGTGTTTTGTTTTTCATGACAGGGCTTCTCTGTATAGGCCTGGCTGTCCAGAAACCATGTCTGTAGACCAGGCTGGCCTCAAACTCACAGAGATCTGCCTGCCTCCCAAGTGCAGGGATTAAAGGTGTGTGTCACCACGCCTGGCTCTCCATTTATTATTTTTTAACCAATTTTTTAAATAAAAATTTTTGAGTGTTGTCTTTTTTGTTTTGTTTTGTTTTTTTATGTGTGTAAGTATTTTGCTTGCATGCATGTCTGTGTACCACATGCATGCCTGGTGGCTAGGGAGGCCAGAAGAGGGCGTTGGATATTGTGGGACTGGAGATGCAGGCATTTGCGAGCCACCATTTGGGTGCAGGAAGCTGCACGTGGCTCCTCCGGAAGGGCAGCAAATGCTCTTTAACTACTGAGCCATCTCTCCAGCCCCAGTGTGCTTGCATATAAACAGTCCATTCTTGGGCATGGGAGCAGCCAGGCTTCCATGGAACTTCCGGGGCTGCATCAGCTTGGTATCCCAGTGCTAGCAGCTGCCCTGTTTGTCCTTAGGACAAAACTGGGTGTTATCAGTTCTTCTCTACTGTTGAAAATGCTGGGAGACAGGGAAGTCATCCTGGGCAAACCAGTACATGGCTGTAGGTGAGGCTGTGACATGGGGTGGCAGGTGTGTGTGTGTGTGTGTGTGTGTGTGTGTGTGTGTGTGTGTATGTGTGTGTGTCTATGTCTGTGTCTGTGTGTGTGTGTGACCAGGAGGTTGAGGTGCTGAGAGAGAAGGTCTCCAGACAACAATGTTGGAACTGGATCTGAATGGGCCACAGCTGGCGTGCTGTGTGCCAAGTAAAGACTCTAGCTGTGGGACCTCAGAGCAGAACTGGGAAGTTGAGGGGGAGGGGATTGGATTGTTATCTTCACAGAGGGATATGGCCGCCCTTGGCCTTGAGTGGCCTCTGGTCCTGTGGGGTAGCCAGGCTGCAGGGTGCCGGGGAAACACGACCGACACTGTTTGTTCAGCTGTTGGGCTGGCGCCGAAGTCCTAACCAGGACCTGGTCTCTCTGGAGTTAACACATCCACTCCACTCCTAACAGAGCGTGCTCATGCAGTGATGCTCCCGAGAGGATACAGTTTTCTGCAGAAGTCATCATGGGCAAACCAGTGCCTGGCTGCACTGGGGACCTGGAGTGGAGGGATCTGGAAGGCTGAGGTGTGGAGAGAGATAGGTACTGACCAAGCATGGCGGCCTCTAATAGAGGAACCTGGAGCTACCACCCCACCCCTTTAGCTAGGACCAAGCAAAAGTCTGCGTGCAGCAGTCTGGGGGCCGCCAAGGTCAGCCTTTGGGAGCTGCTTGGGTGGGTGAAAATGAATCTGGAAATCCCAGAGAGGCAGTTTCCAGGTCCCTGACAAAGCCAGCCTGGCCACTGGAATGGCCCTTCCCAGGGAGAACATCAAGGTTAATCTTCACGGAAGCCAGAGGGCACCACACCAATGAATCCACAGCAGGGCATTCTACTCCACCATCACCCTTCCTTCTCTGACTCTTCTGATACTGGCCACATACCATCAAGGGTGGCATCTAGGCCCCTGGCTCCAACATTAGGTCTATGACAGCTCCATGGTGCCCCAGAGGTGCCACATAGGCACAGGGCTGGACTGTGGGGTTTTTGGCTTCAGTCTGGTGCTGTGGGAACCCAGCTCATGTGTAGTTGCCACTTAAGGGCTATACTTGCCAAGCCTGAGTAAGAATGGCTCAGACTCCAGCCCTGGCCACCAGGCTACCTGCAGCTGAGGCTCCCAGCCAGGAAAAGCAGAGGCTGGGCATTTACACCGCAAATCACAGGGGTCATAAGGGTTAAAAAGTGTGGCTGCTGGGGTCGAATAAAATGCTTGCCACGAATGAGAACCTACATAAAAAGCCGGGCAGAGCGGCCCGAGCCTCTAATCCCAGCAATGGAGAGGCGGAGGCAGAAGGATCCTTGGATCTTGCGGGACAGCCAACTTGGTGCCCTCTGGCTAATAAGAACCCTTGCTCAAAAAGTGAAGTGGATGGCTCCTGAGGAAGGATACCCAAGACTGACTGCTGGCCTGACATGTACTCACATACATGTGCACCTGGACATAGATGAACTCGCTCATATTCCTTCCCCTGTGCACACAGCAACTGGCTGTGTGCGGGTCTGTCTAAGGGTTCCCTCTTACACGGCAGCCACCGTATCTGGAACAGAATCCCATGGAATAGACTGGTGCCGGGTAATTTGGGCGCTGCCGAGAGAGAAGTGGTTGCTGTGAGCTCTGAGCCTGAGTGAGTACATTGGGTAGACTGGATGCCTGGCTTGTGAGCCATGCTCCAGGGAGAGCCCGGGGCCTTGGCTTTAATGCTGCCAGTGTCCCGGTTCCTAGCCTGTGTGGAGCTATCTCCTGATAAAGTTAAAAGGAAGAAGGGCATCAAGGGAGAAGGGTAGGAATGGGGCAGATCATTTATCATTATCATTAACTGAAAAGGCCTTCCAGCAACATTAGGGCCACTGTGTGGGTGGGGACAGCCACACTGAGGAAGGCTGGGAGTAAGAGTGGCTGTGGTGGGGGCTGGGAGAGACAGAGTATGTGGTACCTGGACAGAGGACTAAGTCCCCCAACATAAAAAAATAAGTCCCCCAACATAATCTCGGGAGATGTCTGGTTGAGGTTGTAGAGGTGACAAAGATACGTTCCAGGGCCTCATATTCCTATTGCAGGGTCAGAGGAACAATCCATAGCCAGAACATGGGGACAGAGGGCACAACTATTCCCTAGAAGAGCCTGCCACAACTCCATTGCTTCATTTGTTAGCTGGAAGAGCCGCAACGGAAGCCTCAGCCCTCGAGTACAGGTGGATGACGGGATAGAGGGAGGCTCTGTGACAGACGCACTAAGGGCCTGGCAAGCCCGATTTGGGGTTTTGCCTGGAGTGTCCCAGGCCAGCCCCATCAGCCCAAGCTGTAGTTCAGTATTGAAGGATTCTGTATAACAGTTTTTCTCAACCTTCCTAATACTGCCACCCTTTAATACAGTTCCTCATGTTGTGGTGACCCCCCCGACCATAAGATTATTTTTATTGCTACTTCATAACTATAATGTTGCTAGTTATGAAAATGTCTGATATGCAACTCCAGAGGGTCACAACCCATAGGTTGAGAACCAATGTTCTAGAGAAACAGAAAAGATAGATAGATAGATAGATAGATAGATAGATAGATAGATAGACAGACAGACAGACAGACAGACAGACAGACAGACAGACAGATAGATGAAAAACAGTATTAAAGGGTCTCTAGGGATCTACATTCCATTAATGGTTTCTAGGAGAGGGAGAGAGATATTTTCTTCAGTGATGTCTTAGGGTTTCTTTTGATACTACAACACATCAGGACCAAAAAGCAAGTTGAGGACAAAGGAGTTTCTTGGGCTTACACTGCCAGGCTCACTGGTACCCACAGTGCTTACACAGGGGACGATTCAGGGAACCAATGGCCTCTTTGCCAGGTGGGTGTGACCACGTGGTGTGGAGGACAGGCCTCTGTACCCAGGACTGCTACCTTACACAACCCTTGCTTTGGAGCCCCACATGTTTGGGTATGTGGGGGAGGGGTGCAAAGCAGAGAATTTGCTGTTTTTTTCCCCACAAAGGACCCAGGACCTTGTACATTCCAGGCCACTGAAGCACACCCCAAGGCCTTTTAAAAGATTTCATTCTGAGGTAGTGCCTGACTATGTAACTCAGGCTGGACCCTTCTGGCTTTGAAGTCCTGAGTGTTGGGATTCCAGGCATGTGCCACCACAGCCAACTCGGGTCAGCTTTTAATCCTCAATGATACTTTGAAAAGTGAGACTGACGACCTTTTGAAGGGAAAGTAACAGAAGATTCTAGGAGCGAGGTCCCCATCCAGAGTGAGCTCATACCCCAAATAATGGCTATGTGTGGGGGTAGGGAGCCAGCGCCTAGCCTAGTGTTGCTGAGACAGGGCCTCAGGTCCTCAGGGAAGAACAACAGTATTCTAAGGGCCAGGCAGCGCTGGCCAGGACTTCATGCCTGAGGACTGAAGTATGCAGGTGCTCTGAGGGATCCAGTGAGTGGCAGGGGAGTAAGACACCCACAGAAACTGTAACCATGTGTGTGAGATTTAAAGTTTCCTGGCCCCTTAACAGGCATGGTAGGCAGACTGGGGTCCCAGAGCACACTCGCCAGAACAGGTGGATGCCAGGTCAAATGCTCATGCAGGTACTCTGGATAGTACTTTACCTTATGAACAAGGTCATAGAGGTGCGGACAGAGGCATGTAGCTGGTTTCTTCTGGCTGAGACCCGCCATTTTTCTTTAAAGTTGTCCACACAGGAAGTATTCTTTGAAGCTTTGGTGCATGGGGTTGGGAGGGAGGGGAGGATGAGTGTTGGGGGTGGGGGAAAAGAAAGGACCTGACTCAGGGCAGAAGCCATGGGATAAGGAGACTCGTAAGTTCCCAGGCTGGACTTTCATACACCACCATCCTCACCCCAGAGTATAGGATCCAAATTCCCATGAGACCAGCAGTTGGACATGTTCCTCTCGAATGAGGAACTGGCCAGGACTGGAGTCATTCCTTCTTGGATTAGGGCTTGGCTGTTCCCCTTGGCCTTCTCTACTTCGTCCAGGCTGAGAAGTGACCAAAATCTTCTAATTGGTTACTCTCAGGCTGGGTGATGGGATGGTGCCATCCCAGGACACCCGACAAGTGAGCAGATGGAAGGACAGGCGGGACAGTGACCAGCTCCCCTCTCCCCACAGCCAGCTTTCACATCCCAGATCCCCAAGCAAGGCTGACTGACTAGGGAGCATGCAGAGCTCAGGCTGCCTTTGCAAGCCTCTCAGTTCATGGTCCCCACAGGCCCCACCCGCCCTGGGCAGCAGCTGCTTCCGGCCAGACAAGCGGACAATGTGTTGGCGGGTGGCCCGGGGCCAGGACCATCCATCCCCCAGCAACACAGGAAGACGGAGCACAGAAGAGAAGCCACTGTGTCCCGGAGTGAACCCACTGCTCAGGCACTGTGATTTAGAACTTCAGATTCCAGTAGAAGGGGCCTCTCCCGGTAACTGATTCCTCCAGCCGTGAACCCATCAGGACCCTGGAACGCCGCCTGGGGGATGGGAAGAGAGTAGAGGGGCGTCAGAGAGTCTTGGCTTTGCCCTTTCTTTCTATCCACAGCCTTGGCTTCAGACTGTGCAAGCCTTCCCTACCACAGTGCCCTTGCCTGGCCATGCTCTCTGTACTTTATCTGGGTCTGTTGAGAGCATCTGTCTATTCCAGTGGCCTCCTATGGTCCACCTTCTTCCCCTCCCTCTTCCCCTCCCTGACTGAATCCCTTCTGCCCAGGCATCCTTGTCCAAGTGCTATCTGTCCCTTCTACTGGGCCCTCCCCTTCCCTGTCCCCGCCCACCTGCCTGTCACAGGCACCTCCTGGGCGCACATACCACACCTCACAGTGCTTGCTGGTTTGATGGTCTCATCCTTCCAAAACACCTGGAAGGACACAACCTATCCAGCTAGATCTTAGCATAAAACCAGTGTGCTTAGTAGATTGTCACAGAGCGCTGACAGATTGCTGAATACGTTGGTTTCAGCAGCTTCCTGAGTGTGCTTGGTTCTCTCTGCCAGGCCAGCCCCTGCCCAGTGGGGTCCATCTCTGCCTTTTCTTCCCCCCCGCCCCGGCTTCTTAAGTGACCCTGCTGGCTGCAGGATCTTCCCTCAAACCCACACTATGAACTCTGAGGGAAAGAGTGCACCCCACTTTTCTAGCCCTGCAAAGGAGTGAAGTACAGTGACAAGGCCACTTCCACGCACTTGGATGTTATAATAACAATAGCGATGACACAACAATAACAAAACACAATGGAAAGAAGAGAGGCTAGCAGGGGAGAGGAAGGGAAGCGAACCTCACGTGTGGCTGGAAGGTTAGAAAATGGCCACACTGGTAAGCCCCTCAGAAAGGTCAACACAGAGCCCTACTATGTGACCAGAAAGCCCACTTCCAGACCTAAGTCCCAGAGGAATGACAGTAGTGGCTGTATCAGACTCCTGAGTACCAGGGCTCACAGCAGCCAAAGGGGCCTGGGTGAGCCAAATGTCCAGCAATCTAGGGACTGTGTAGAATGGCCATCCTAGATTGCCACCTGGGGGCTGGGTTGGCCACCGCTGTTCCCCTTCCAGCACCCTGAATCTCAGGGTTAATGACGTATCTTGTAGACTCCTCAGCCCCCAGGACTGCAGCTTTTAACAGTTATTTGTGGTGATCCGGTCCTGTTCCCGATACATTTCTGTTTGGGTCTTCACAGGCTAGCACCACCTGCTTTCCATGAGTCATCCCTAGAGCCCTCAGGTAGGCACCGTGCCATAGAGGCAAAGGTCTTGGTGGTCACATAGCCTATGGCCTGGCAGCCAGGCCATAGACAGTCCAGAATCTACAATCATTCCCTCTATCTCAGGAGCGTGGACTCCAGCTCCATGGCTAGGCTCCATTGTGCCTATTCCCTGCCGCAGCGCGCCCTCTGGTGGATATATTGAGGGTAGTCAAGCCATAGAAAAGGAATGCAGAACCGGGCAGATTTCCGAAGGTCAAGGACATTTGGAGGGCCACGTGGTAGGGACTGGCCAGGAGCTAGAGCTGCCTGAGCTCACCAACCTTCCCCATGACTTCCATAGAAAATGTATTCAAGCTGTGGATCTTTCCCATGGACTATGACATGGTGAGGACAGCTTGCAAACTGGGCTCCACAGAAGACACTGCCATCCCTCTTATTCTCAAAAGCACCACCACTGTCAACAATCTTCCCCATCACCACCATCATTACAACCATAATCATCACCATCACCACCATCATCTTCACCATTGCCATCATCACTATCACTACTATCATCTTCATCACCACCATCTTCACCACATCATCTCCATCATTGCCATCATCACCATCACCACCATCATCTTCACCATTGCCATCATCACTATCACTACTATCATCTTCATCACCACCATCTTCACCACATCATCTCCATCATTGCCATCATCACCATCACCTCCATCACCATCATCACCACCTTCACTGCCATCACCATCAGCACCATCATAACTACCATCACCTCCATCATCACCATCACCACCATCACCTCCATCACCATCATCACCTTAGCGCTTGACAGTACTTAGAATCACTTAGGAAACAAACCTATGGGTATGTTTATAAAGGCATGTTTACAGAGAGGTTTTACTGAGTAGAAAACCCACCCTGCATATGCGTGACACAGTTCCATGGGCTAGAGATCCAGACTGAACGTGACCAGCCACACATGCTCCTGCTGTCACACCTTCCTTTCCGTGATGAGCTATAGCCCTTCTTTAAACTGAAGGTTTGAATAAGAATGTCCCTCATATAGGCTCATATATCTGAATGCTTAGTCACCAGAGAGTGGAACTCTTTGAAAGGAATAGAAGGATTAGGAGGTGTGGCCTTGTTTGAGGAAGTGTATCACTGGGGGTGGGCTTTGAGGTTTCAAAAGCCCATATTAGGCTTAGACTTTCTCTCTCTGATCCTGCCGATCAGGATGAATCTCAGCCACTGCTCCAGCACCTGCCTGCATGCTGCCATGCTTCCCCACCAATGGACCGAACCTCTGAAACTGTAAGCAAGCTCCCAATTAAATGCTCTCTCTTCTAAGAGTTGCGTTGGTCGTGGTGTCTCTGAATAGCAATAGAACAGTGACTAAGACAGAGCTAAAAGGGACCTTTCACACTTACCTCCTCCACCACATGCTTCCATTGCCAAAATGCTCTGCCCAAGTACACAGAGACAAGCAAGGACTAGACCCTCTGGATCTATGAGAGCAAAAAAATATTTCTTGCTCTTTTAAGTTTCTTTTCTTTTCTTTTTTTTTTTGTCACGCTGATGAGAAAAGTAACTAATAAAGCTATCATTACTATCGGCATCACACACTGTCACCATCACATTTCATCACCGTCACACATCATTAACCATCACTATCACACCTCATCATCGTCATCATCATCATCACTATCACACATTATCACCTTCACACATCCTCACCATGACACATCCTCACCATCATCATATACCCCACACATCACTGCCATCATTGTCACCTTCCTCCATCATCTCTATCACCGTGACTACCACCACTATCACCATCACTGTTGATTGGTCAAGCTGCTCACCAAGAGCAGAACCAGGAAAACATGCATGTGAGTATAAAGGGGACTTATTGGACTGACTTCCGAGAAGGAGCCTGGGTGATGGTTCAAACAATGGCCATCTGTGTTCAGGAGAACCGGAAAACCCACTAGCTGCTCAGCCGGAGAAGCTGGGAGCTTCAGAATGAGAAGAATGGAGGATGCTCTGGTTGGCTTCCTCATTTCCCACTAGGGTGGCACTGCCCACATCAGGGCAGTATGCCCTCAGTTGATGCTCCACATAGTAATCATCTCTTGAAACACCTAGAAATTTGCTTTTCTCGTTCCCTGGTATTCCAGTTTCATCTCTGTTGCTGGGAGAAATTATCCTGACAAAATGCATCTTTATGAGAGATACGCATTACAATGACAGGTCACAGTCCATCGCTGCAGGGAAGTCAAGGGAGCAGGAGCATGAAGCAGCTGCAGACATCACACAGATGAGAGCAGAGAGAATGAATGTGTGCACAATTCTGCGTGCTTAGGCTCCTCTCTACACTTACATGGGCCAGATCCCTTCCCTGGGGAGTGGTGCTACCCACGGTGGGCTGGGTCTCCCACATCTGCTAACAATCAAAACATATTGCCTTTACAGCCTCCCCCGCCTCCACCACCTCCACTATTGCCACCAACAATGTCATCCTCACTACTATAATCACTGCCACCAGAGGCCAGCAGAGGCCACGCACAGCACCCTAGCCAGGAAGCCATGCTGTGTCTCCCACATATAGTGGGGGCAGGAAGCTCCCTGACTCAACATGAGAGTCAAGCAAGGTATTGTGTAGATAGGCACCAACACCAAGGCTCCCTAGGGGCTTCAGAAGGGCTGATACAGGAGGGGTGTGTGTGATGAGATGTGGAGACAAGAGCATCAAAGGCTGCTTTGCACATTTGGTAGGGCTCTCAGTGAGGTGCCTCCAGGGTGCTCTGTGCAGGGTGTTCTGGACAATGTGCCAAGAAACAAATAATAAAAAGACCCTGGCGATGTCTTCATGGCTTGAGGGGACAAGACTAGGCCCAAGTAGGAGGTGCCATGGAAATGTTCAAAGGCTCGATGGGGCAGGGCAGCCTTTGCTATCCATTTGTAAGTCACAAGACCAGAGCTGCTGAGTGGAGGCCGTTCACTAACACTGGGGGGAGTCGGAGACCCATGTTCTCTGTGTTGTCCATACTCTCCACTGGAGAGAGTCATGGCCCTGAGAGCCCCTCCTCTCGCTTCCTCCAGCCAGGGGCATGGTGGACAGTGTGGGCTTCAGGAGTCTGCCTCTATATCTCCTGACTCCAAAAGACTCCAAAACATCCATCAGGAAAGGCCCTAAAGATAGCTGCTTCTGTCAATAGATCTGGTCAATAGATTCATCACTTTGTGGGCTGCAGAGATAGTTTTGTGGTTAAGCACACTGACTGCCCTTCCAGAGGACCTGAGTTCAATTCCCTGCCCTTCCAGAGGACCTGAATTCAATTCCCAACTTCCATATGGCTGCACACTTCTCTGTATGTCTGTAAATAGAGTCCCTGGGGATCAATGGCCTCTTTTGGACTGCATGAGCACTGCAAGCAGATTGTACACAGATATTACATGCAGATAACACACACACCACATACCATATACACCACACTACACACAAACACACTACACACAATACATACACACACACAGACAATGCACACAACGCACAAAACGCACACAACGCACACATACACCACAGCCCCCATACCTTAAGAAATTATTTGCATAATTGAATAATAAGAAATTATTTGCATAATTGAATAATTAAGGCCAGGCAGAGGCACCAGCTCTTTGCACTTTCAGGAGTCAAGCTTTACTTGATTGACTTCTACTTCCTGACTTCTACTTAATTGACTTCTACAGGCCACTCAGGTGCCCTGCAAGCTCTTGCGTGTCACACTTGACTTTTCTTCTGTGCACGTGTGTGGCAGTATCGGGGACTGAACTGGGAACCTCATGCATGCTAGGCAAGTGCTCCACCGCTGAGCTATGTAGGGACCCTTATGTATCTGTGTGGTGGGGAAGGCCAGGGTGCCCTGTATGGGAGGAGATGGCTCGAGTCAGCGTGGGATGGCTCAGAGTCTAGTCACCTCTGACTAGAGGTGTGTGGGTTGCAGCTTCCCATGGCACGGAGGGCAGGGCTGGTGTGCATCTGAAGATTGTTCCTCAGAGGCCACACTCCACCACCCTCTCCCACTGTGGCATCCACCCAGAGCCTCTGGAAGGGCCCACTAGCTCCAGAGGAGGGCGATGAGGTCCCGTCATCGCCTTCTATACCATCAAACCTCTGGAGAGGACCCGGCCCCCTCTCAGGCAGGGTCACAGAGGGTTTTCCACCATAACAAACCTGGAGATGTCCTCACAGCCACCATTATTGTCACTTGGGGAGGAGATAGAGCGATGGCTGTGCCAGAGAAGGACACTCATGTATGCCAGGCCCTGCCAAGGGCTTTCTGCAACTAACGGTGGAAGAGACAGGCACGGAGCATGGAGAGGGGAGCTGAGGCTCACTCAAGCCTAGACCTCCACCCCCATCTGCAGTCCTGTCCTCAGGAACACCTTCTGCTCTCCGAGCCCAGGAGCTGCTGTTACTGCACTTAGCCTCACAGCAGCGTGGGCTTCTGTGCCCCATGAACGAGGTGTCATAGAGAAGAGTAGATTTGCCCACAGGGTGTGTGTCGAATTCAAATCTAGCTCATGGTGCAAACCATCACTTGGAGTGTGCTGAGCAGGAAGACAGTTTCCAGGCCAGGATAGGACGGAGTCTCTCCTGACACCTGCATGCTGCTCCTAACAGCCTGAAAGCATCCTCAGGGAGGAACGAGGAGCCCTCTGGAGAGGCTGAGGAGCACAGAGTGTCCACTTTCTGTGTCCACGGTGGCTGGGAAGCAGGGAAGGTAGCCATGGTCTCATGCTGTCACACCCACTGGCCAGTGTGTGCTGGACTCAGCATGTTGGGGTTCAAATTCCTTCTCAGTGATTGTGGAGCCATAGTGAATCCCAGTCCTCCTACTCTTTAAGGAGGTGGCTCTCAACCTGTGGGTGGCGACCCCTTTGCTGGGGGGGGGGCTTCGAGTGACCCCTTCCCAGGGGTCACATATCAGATATCCTGCACACCACAGATGTTTACATTATGATTCCTAACAGTAGCAAAATTACAGTTATAAAGTAGCAATGAAAATAATTTTATGGTGGCGGTGGTGGGTCACCCCAACCTGAAGAACTGAATTAAAGGGTCGCATCATTAGGAAGGTTGAGAGCTGCTGCTTTAAGGTTCTGTCGTTCATGAGTCTTGTGTGGTTGCGAGGAGAATGTCGGGTCCCAGGCTCGAGTACCACTCTGGTCAGCCTGGTGCTACAGCTCTTGGTGTCCAAGATGAAGAACAAGAACCTATGATTTTTCAGGGCTGGGAATGCTTCAGTTATGTGCCAGGCTTCCTAACACACACAAACCTCTGGGTTCAAACCCCCAGTACGGCATAAACTATGTGTGATGGCTTATGTCTGTCGTCCTGGCACCAGAAGACAGAGGCAGAAGGATCAAAAGTTCAAGGCCATCAGCCTGAACTACATGAAACCCCGTGTCAAGAGAGAAAAAAAGAACCTGTGATTTTACATTTAAAAAAATATTATTGTTGTTGTTGTGTGGGGGTGGATGGGTGTATACATATGTCATGGCATGCATGTTGAAGTCAGAGGAGTTGGTCTTTCCTTCCACTTCTATGCTGGTTCTGGGGATTGAACTCAGGTTGTCCAACTGTTGCTACAAGCACCTTTTACCTGCTGAGCCAGCTTGCCAGCCCATCTACAACTTTTAAATCTACCTGGCAAACGGATCACAGCTACCGACTACAAAATGGCCAATCCACCTTCCTTCTGGGGACAGCGACAGGCTCCTGGCTCTGAAACGAACCTCTCTTCCCTCCTGGGCCAGCAAATGTGGAGAGGCTGGGAAAGCTCGAACTAGGGGATCCCTTGACTGCAGAGACACACATGCCAGAAACAAATACGGAGGAAGAAGTGTTAGCACTGGCCCACGAGCTGCACCCCAACATCTGCAAGGTTCACCATGCCAGCACTGACCCCAGAACTCAGGGGGGACAGAGGAGGGTGGTGGAACTCACTCCCTCACTGCTTCAGCAGGGAATTCTGGGTCCCCAGCAAGGACACCTGAGATGAGTCACCCACAGGCTTCCCAGCATCCAGGACCATGACCTCAAGGAAAGTTGTAGGGCACAGAGAACTGGACATGGCAGGGATTTCCCATGTATTCCCAGATACCCAGGCCCCGGTATCTGCCTCCCATCATCCTTTGTAACGGCATGGGTTCATCATGTTCAGCTAAAAGGTGACATGTCTCAAACAGGCTTACAGCTTGATGTGGCCATGTGGCCAGAAGTAGAAGAAGTTTCAGAGACATTTAGGCATGAAGAGAGAGCTGGCCGGCCCTCCTGCTCACTCAGAGCGCTGTCAGGGAACCGAACTGACAGAACGAATACACAATGCTAAAGGGATTCACTGGAGTGGCTTGTGTGCAGCAGGGCATGGCTAGGCCATCAGTGGTCATCTGCAACCTGAGAGGCTGGAACCCAGGAGGCTGATGAGTCAGCAGGTGCAGTCTGGTGCCTGGGGAGAGACTGGGGAACTTCCTGGAGAGCGGCTGGTCTTCAGTTCACATGGGAGGGTCAAAGAAGCTGGGTTCCGATGACAGCAAAGGACGGCGGCATCAGCAACGGCAGCAAGGTGATGCCCTTACCCACAGGAAGCAGAGGCAGGCAGATGGCACTGCTTTGCTCTCCGGCCTCTTCCTATTCGGGCCACTGCCAAAGGTGCTGCTCATCTTGGGGAGGATCTTCTGCCTTCAGTTAATTCTCCCTGGAAATACCCTCCCATACTTAGCCAGAAGCATGCCTCTTAGTTAATTCCATATCCAATCCGATGGAGAAGCAAGATTAACCACACACCTTCTTTGGACCTTATTTCCTCTGACATCCTGGAAGGCAGACGTGATAGCGGAACTCTCTTGTGGCCATTTTTGAACTCTGAGGCGATCGGCGCCACGTTCAGGATGGCAACCGAGTCCTTGGTGATATGTGTGGCCCTTAGACCAGCTCTGGTTTTTATTTATGACTGAATTTCTCTTGTGAGAAATGCTCACTGTTTCAACTTCTGTTGTAAGCCGCGACCTACTCAGAAGTGGCAAAGAACACTGGAGAACAAGGGAGCTTTGGAGAGAGCCGGAGATGCGTCAGCTTGGGGAGTGGTGTACAGTTTGCCCAAATCAGAGGATACAATGGCTGCTAGGCAGTCAATAAAAGGACTGTAAAGTTCCTACAGTATACGCAGGAGCTGGAGCTATCTACTCGGAGTCAGAAGATAAGAGGGGCTGGTGGGAACATGATAAAGAGCAGGGAAAGGTGTCAACAGGGAGTGCCCAGGGCCATGGTGGGGACTGCATCTAAGGAAGATGGCAGGCCTCCCGATATCCCCCAGTGTTGGCGTACTGGTTTTATGCTGCTTTTTGGGGGTTCTTATATCTATCAGCCTTCTCCACCCCAATCCCTTCCAACACCCCTAACGCTAGGTAGAAGAGACAGAAAGTTAGATGGGGGAAGAGGTGTAGACAGCTAGAGGCCACTTCTTGCTGATTGGGGTCATTGGGTTCCTTGGGACCTTCATCATCAGGATAGCACCAAATTCTTCTCATCAAACAGCAACCAGGAGCAGCAGGGGGGGAGCAGTCACTGTCTTTTTCTTCAGAGCACACCCATCCCTCTCTGAGCTCCACCATTTATACCCTCTCAGAGTCCCCAGAATTAAACTATCTGCAGCTGGCAAAGGTCATGCCCCTGCTAGCGCATGATGCAATCATAGTTAATGGCTGTGGACAAACTGAAACAGCCCCGTATCCCACACACACCTAGGATTAAAACAAAAACATATTCACATAACATAACTTTTTTTTTTCTTTTTTTTAAGAAACCAAAGCTCTCACTACACTCCAGAATCTATTGTTCCTTCCTCCCTGGGTCACCTAGTGCTCACTGATGCTAGCCAGTAGCTGAACCTAGGCTCCAGCTCCTAGCCTCCCTTGCAGCTAGGTGTAGCCGAAACCAAGTTGGCATCAGTGGGATGCCAGAGGTGCAAGATATTGTCACTTTCTTTCTTGGATGTTTGTGCTGCTTTGGTTATGACTAAGCCCTAGCATGAGCCTGGTTATCATGAGCTATGTTCTGGGCACACACAGTTGACCTGGATTGCCCACTCCCAAAACACTATACTTTATAGCTTAGACCACTGGCTTTTAATGGCCAGGGACCCTGCTGAATGACACAGGACATAAGACAACCTCCTACAAAGAACCATCCAGCAAAATGATGTGGGTTCTGTAAGCAATCCATCTTGAACAAGCAGCTGTGTGCTGTGTGGGTGCCCTCAAGCCTGGACCCACACAGTCTTTTCCCTGGGTACCAGGCACTCAGGTCTTGACCCATCAACCAGTCATTGGATGATAGTGTTTCTAGAGAGTGGACACCCGTTGGGAAGGGATGTCTCCAGTTCTAGGTGTGGGAGTGTGTCTCCCTGTCTGTAGACACTGCAGGAGTGCAGGCTCCTGGAGATTATGGTTTCAGCCAGGGCAGGCTCCCTCTCCTGCTCTTGACCTGTCAAACTCCTGGGCTTGCTCATCATCCCGCAAGAACCAGTACCTCTACCTGTCCATCCCAGTGATGGTGCCCCCACTTCTTCTCTGGGGAGAGTCTCCCTTCCTCTCCCTAGAGGCCCTGCCCTTCACCCGCTAGGGACTGGAGTAGGAGACACACACGAGAGAGAAGGAGAGAGAGAGAGAGAGAGAGAGAGAGAGAGAGAGAAAGGGGGCAGGACACCTGTTCAAGCTGTCAGGAGCCAGGAGCTAGAAGGTGACTCTGAACCAGCAGTCACTGAGGCTATGGTCCAGGTTTCTTCCTAACCAAATTTGTTCTCCAGAACCTCCCAGCATTCACATTGGATGCCCCTCCTCCACTACTGAGGAGTCAGACTCCGAGTGACCCCAGACCTGGCTGGTCAGGCAAGCAGGGGGCACTTCATCCAGGGCCTACCTCGGACACCCTTTTCTCTCCCCAGAAACCTTCAGTAGCTCCCCTGTGCCAGAAAACTACTCCCCCGTCTTTCAGCCTAGCGAGCAGTCCACGTTTGGGGTTCTGCTTTTCCTGAGTCACCTCTTACCCTGTCCAATGTAAGCAGGGGCCATTGCTTACATTGTCTTGGGATTTGGATTTCTGTTTCCTTCTCTGCGTGCCCAAAGCCTCCTACACTGGCTAAATGTTTACTATGGAGTATGTGGCTTCTAAACATCAGGAGTCCAGCTTGGCATGTCGGGGGGCTGGTATGGGGTGGGTAGGGGCTTGAGGCCTACAGGAGTGGGCCTCTGGGCTAGTCCTGGTGGCCGGCCCCGGACTCTGTTCACTGCTGTGGGAGGATTGAGGCTCCTGTGTTCTGTGCTGGTTTCCAGCAGCTTTGAATACCTAGAGGCCAGGAGCCTTCTCCCCAGGAGGCAGCCCCTCCTCAGGGCCACGGCAGAGGTCAAGCGCCCCTGCCTGTCTCTCCCACAACCCCTCCAACTCCAGCTGCTGAAAACCCTGCTTTTAGAGAGCTCAGGAAATCAGACCCAGCCCGTGGGGGTAAGCTCTGATGGAGTCAAACAATTGTGACTTTTAAGTGCACCTGTCTCCCATGCTGCTACAGTCTTGGGCACTACCGGGAGTAGGGCAGGGCATCTTTGAAGACCTTACCACATCTCCCCCTTTCCTCCTGCCCTCATCTGCCTAAGTCCCTCTGGGGATCACCTAGTTTCTCCCCCCCCGACCAACACCTTTCTACTGACCGCTGGCCATCCTTAGCGCCCCTTTCCTCCCTGGACTGGGGTTTCCCAGCACTGGCTGCAGGGGCTTCCCCTCTGCTTCTGCCCCATGAAGAGGTATGAGTGATGCAGCGGCAAGGGTCTAGCTGTGAGAGACGTGGGTGAGAACCCTGCTTCCCTGTCCGAGTTTATGGTTTCTGCGGCTATGAAAACACACTATGACCGAAAGCATGACTCCGGGAGGAAAAGATTTATTTGGCTTAGGCATCCCGATCACGTCCAGGGCAGGAACTCAGGTCAGGAACTGAAGCAGAGGTGCGGAGGAACGTTGCTCCCCGTGGCTCCCTCAGCCTGCTTCCTTTCACCATCTGGGACCACCTGCGCAGGGGTGGCACTGCACGCAGTGAACTGGGCCTTCCCACAGCAAGAGTGACTGAAGAAAAGGCCCAGGGCCAGCCAGGTGGGGGAAGTTTTCTCAGTTGAGGTTCCCTCTTCCAAAAATAACCCTGGCTCGTGTTATACTCTCGGCATAAAACAAGCCAGTATACTACTCCAGCACTCTCTGCTTCTACCTGTGTCTGCATGAGCTTGGGGGCCCCCAGCTGCTCATCTAGGGCCAGTGCACCCTCAAGGCACTTGGGGCTGGAGCTGCTGGAATTCAGGAAATGCCAGTGACCACGCCACTCACACGTCCCTCACAGGATACCACACAGAAGCAGGGGCAGGGGAGCAGCAACAACCAGGAATGGTGCTGGAGACGGGGGTGTTGGGACCTCTCGTTTCAAGGGAATTGGGCCAGGCCCCTCTCTTTCCAACCCAGAACACTGCAGGCCACACATGCCTGCCTGCTGCTTCCTGCAAAATCATTTATTCACTCCTTAGTTCATTCAAATAATTACCCAATAGAACACTTACTCTGTGCCTCCAGGATAGAGCACTAACCAAGATAGATACTGCAATGGTTCCTGTAAAGCTTCTATGCTAATGGTATTCAGACAGATAAAACAATGAAATCTGCTGGGGGTCGGTGCCACAGGCCTTTAATCCCAGCACTCAGGAGGCAGAGACAGGCAGATCTCTGTGAATTCGAAGCCAGCTTGGTCTGCAGAGTGAGCTCCAGGACAGCCAACTGATGCTTGTATTTTGATGCTAATTACTGGCCCTGGAGATCTGGTCGCTGCCCAAATACACCTGCCTAAGACATTATTCCTGATTGGTTGATTAAAAGGCCTAAAAGCAGGGCAGGGCAGGATGGGGGAGGCATGGCAAAGGCTTCATAGATGGAATGATCTGCCCGGCCCAAGGTGTTTTAAGGCAATTATAAAATCTAACAGGTGTCTGTGTTTTATTTGATTGTGATAGCAGGTTAAATAATACCTCTGAAATAATAATTATAGGGCAAGTAATAAATAACAGTATTTAGCCCAACACCAATTTTATTTACTACAACAGCCAATGTTACACAGAGAAACCCTGTCTCGAAAGACAACAGCAACAAAAACCAATGACATCTTTCTTCGAGAGGAGTAGCTTGTGTCATAACAAAGAATGACAAAAGGTATAGTTGGGGGGAAGGCTCCTGGGGGGGGCACTTTGATGTAGGATAATTGGCTGAGACCAGATAGAAGCAGAGGAAGAAACGGCTGGAAGGAACAGCATGTACAAAGGTCTTAGGGCAGAAACTAGCTTGGAGTGTCGAAGTGACACAAAGGACTTAGATGCTAAAAGAAACAGAGGTGGCCTTTTACTTTTTACTCTCTGCATCCATCTGTTCCTCCATAGTCTATGTCTGTACCTGACCTAGTGTGGACTCTCTAGGCCAGTGGTTCTCAGCCTGTGGGGCATGATCTCTTTAGGGGTCGGATGACCTTTTCACAGACCATTGGAAAGACCAGATATTTGCATTACGGTTCACAACAGCAAAAATAAAAATAAAAAATAAAATACAGTTGCAATGTATGAGTAGCAGTGAGGATAATTTTATGGCTGAGGGTTATGAGGAACTATATTAAAGCGTTGCAGCATCAGGAAGGCTGAGAACCACTGCTCTAGGCATTCAGAAATGGAAAGCAAATGACTCCAGAGTGTGGGAATAAGGGGAAGCCTGCTTTGTGGGATCCTGTGAGGAATCAGAATCAGGGGGCCTGTGCTGTCATGGAGCCCAGTACACAGGGCCTGTCAACTAAATGTGAGTTGGCATTACCTTTCATATGCTCCACTCCCACAGCCCAGCCCTGTGTGACCATTCCCAGGCACTCCTTGCCAGCAACAGAGAGAAATCACTTGGTTGAGGAGGATCCTGGTTTCTTTCCTTTCATTTAGCTTAAAACTATCTGCCAGTCATGGCAGTGCACACCATTAACCCCAGTACTCAAGAGGAAGAGGCAGGGGCAGAGGCGGAGGCAGAGACAAAGGCAGGCAGATCTCTGTGAATTTGAGGCCATCCTGCTCTACATTGTGAGTTTCAGGGCAGCCAGGGCTATGTAGAGAGACCCTGTCTCCAAAATAAAACAAAACAAACAACAACAACAAAACCAACCAGAATAAAACCAACCAACCAACCAACCAACCAACCAACCAACCAACCAACCAACCAAAACCTGGGAATGTCCCAGGCAAAGCACCTAGACGTGATCCAATCTCCATAACCCATGCTGGTCCACATGAGGATAGCATGCTGCACCCTCCCACAACAAACTCACCCATGACTCCACCCATACATCCATGTGTCTATCGATCCACATACTCATTATCTGTCAGTTCATTCGTGCATCCATCCATTCACCCATACATTTTTCAGTCCATACAGTCATGCAGTTACCCACCCACCCACCTACCCATTCATTCATCCATCATGTACACATCCATCTATGTCTCACCTACCTATCCATCCATGTATGATTTCCTCCATCTGTGCATGTACCCATACATGCATCCCTCTACCCACCTACTCATCCATCGACACCCCCCCCCACCCATCTGTGTGAGCTAGTTTCATGCCATGTTGGCACAAGCTAGAGTCCTTTGAGAAGGAATTTCAATTGAGAAAACACCCTTACCAGATTGGACTGTGGGGCATCTTCTTGATTGATGACTATAAAGAACCCAGCTCACTGTTCTACTTCAGTTCCTGAATCCAGGTTCCTGCCTTGAATTCCTGCTCCAACTTCCTTTGATGATGAACTGTGCTGTGACATTTGATGCTGGTTAGTTGGAGCTGGAGAATCCGTAATTAAGAGACCAGCATCAATGAGGACGAATCTTCTGTGAAATGTTTCCTCAGGGTCAGTACACAGAAGCTGCGGTCCAGAGGGGGCTAAAGCTCTACTTTGTACTGGCAGCTAAACTCGATATGTACAAGTCTCCCAAGTGGTACTGGCTTTGAAGGGACTTGGACCACAAGAGACCATGAAAGGCCATCCATCCATCCATCCATCCATCTACGCATACATCCATAGATGAATCCGTCTACCCAACTACTCACTCATGCACGCATGCCTCAACTGAAGCAAAGCCCCGGGATTGAAGGGGTCATAGAGAGAAGCTGAGGCTTCACATCATGCAGTAATCTATCGGTGAAGGTGCAGCCCAGTTGCAGAGGAGACTCCAGCATTTCAGAGATGCCAGTAGGACCTCCAAGGATAGCAACAGCTGTGGAGGGGGGCCGGTCTGAGTTTAGGAGACAAGCTGTGTGTGCTGTGGACGGCACTGCCATGGATCCGCTGGCCTCTAGAGGCCAGAGAATCATGAGTGCTCTCAGATGTGAGACACTGCCCTCTCTACACTGTTGGGCTTTGGTTATACTTTGATTTGATTGCGACTGTGCCCTGGTTCCTCCCTCTTGGAGTAAGAAAGTATTTAGCTTGGGTTTTGATTTTCCAGGAGGCCACAGCTATGAGACCTTGAATATTTTACAGAAACTTTGGAATTTTAGAGATACTTTAAATATTTTAGAGAGACTTTGAACTTTTTTTTAAAAAAAATCTTTTAAAATGTTATTTACCTTTATTTTATGTGCACTGGTCTGCATGTATGTCTGTCTGTCAGATATTAGAGTGATGGACAGTTGTGAGCTGCCAGGTGGGCACTGAGATTTGAACCTCGGTCCTCTAGGAAGAACATTAAGTCCCATTAATGGCTGAGCCATCTCTCCAGCCCTAAGACTTTGAACTTTTGAAGGGTTCCTTAGACATTTTAAAGAGACTAAACTTGTGTTTGAATTTTTAAGGAATGTGGGACTTTTCAAAATTGGAATGTTTGCCAGGCATGGTGCTGTACTCCTTTAATCCCAGCGCTCAGGACGCAAAGGCAGGCAGATCTCTGTGAGTTCAAGGCCAGCCATGGCTGCATAGAGAGACCCTGTCTAAAAAAATAAAAATAAAAACAAAGTTAGAATGTTTTCTACTGTGATGATAGAGGCATCTGAGAGACAAATGAGAAAGGAAAAGTTCTAGCTCCTCAGTTTGTGTGTCAAGATCACGAGCACCAACCGTGATGGTCTATTTTATGTCAACGTGACACGAGTCGGACTCATTTCGGAAGAGAGAACCTCAATTAAGAAAATGCCCCACCCACCAGATTGGCCTATGGGCAAGATGATGGGGCCCTTTCTTGATTGAAGATTGCTGTTGAAGAACCTAGCTCCCTGTGGGCAGGGCCTGTACATTCCTGGGATGGTGGGCCTGGGTGCTTATAGGAGACCAGGCTGAGCAAACCATGAGGGGTAGGTCAATAAGAAGCATTCCTTCGGGACTTCCCTCCAAGCTCCTGACGTGAATTCCTGCTCTGATTTCCTTCGATGACTGACTGTGATATGGTGCCATACTGAAATAAGACCTCACCAGGTTGTTTTTGGAGGTGATGATGATGGTGTTTATCACAATAAAAAGCCCTGTGTAAGAAGACATCATCTACATACATACCCATCCATCTATGGATGTAGGCATCCATCATGCCTACCCACCTACCCATACATCCATGTATCCATCTGCCTACCTACCTATCGATCCGTTCATCCATGCAGTCCTCACTCACCTACTCCTGCACCATCTACCTGAATACCCATTCAGATGCGGATCCAAAATGTTTGCTCATTTTGGGGTGTACACATCAGAAAAAAACATCGCAGAGTATAGGAATGATGGTGGTGGCGATGATGATGATGATGATGATGATGATGATGATGATGATGACAACTCTCAGGCTGAAGAAGTTGAAAATTTTACCAGAAGTCACACAGACCTTAAAAGATAGCCGAGCCTGGCCGAATCCTCGGATAACCAGGCCCTCAAGCTGTCCTGGCCCTGTCTTCTTCGTACCAATCCCATTCAAACTTTATGGAGAGAAGCCTCCCCACTAGAAGCAAGTCCCAGCCTTGTTCCACAGACATATGTGGGGGCCCTTGGGGGCCAAGCTTTATCCAACTGCAAGGTCAAATGGTGGGTAGGAGCCCAACTGTGATTATGGGTCCCCTTGAAGGCCTGGGCGGTGCCGCTTCCCACCTGCTGCCGGCAGGGGGCAGCACGACCCTGTGCCGCAGACCAGACAAGCTATATTAGGCAACTCTGCATTCTGTTTTGGGGAAACAAAGGCATAGAAGCAGGTCGGGTCCCGTATACCAACAGAAGCACCCGTTTTTCTCGGGCACAGCCCTCCTGGAGAATCCCAGGGCCAGCCCTATCTTGGGCCTCCAGGTTTGACAGGGCTGGAGGTGGGGTAGGAATCCTAAGACCCGGGGGGGGGGGGCACGTGGGTGCTCTCACTATTCCAGTCCCGCTGTAGCCACAGACATCTTTAGTCTCACTGACCGCTACCCCACGACGGAGGCTGTTGGCGGTGACCGGTGGAGTGGTCTCCAAACTCCCGGGCAAGCTGAGGGACTCCTCAACATCTCAAGTCCATCCCTGGATGCCAGCGTCGCTCCCTGTCGCCGCGGAGCGGCAGCATCCGCCTGCCAAGCTCCCGGCTGCTCTGCTTGCTCCCGCCACCAGGCCCAGCTCAGCTCCCTGCCCACCAAGCTGTGCAAACGTTCAGAGTTCTTGGTTTCAGGGGACAGTGGTGTGGGACTGCCACTACCGTTTGACACCTGTACCCTTTGCGATGTCCAAGGTCTCCTTCCTACCGAGTCCTCCAGCCCAAAACGTTCTGCGCAGCTGCACCTGTCCTCTGAACCTGGGGCCCAGCAGCGGCTCTCTCTCTCTCGGGTCATGGCAAAAGTTCACAGGATTTGGAGAGATTAGGAGGGGATTAGGGGCAGGAAAGGTAGCTCCTGAGCTTGAAGTTCCTGGACGAGCTGGGCTAGGTAGGCCTGGGGACGACAACCCCATGCCCCTCCTCACTTCCACACCAGGCGACTGGGTATCGGGTAGTCCTTAAGATGGAGCGTTCTCTGGGTCAGTTCCCTTGTCATTATAGCTCCATTTGATATTGTCCGGGGACGAAGACGCTCGAAAACCTATCTTGTGCCCCACCACCACCACCATGGGTCTGGGCTAGGACAAACCTATCTATGGCAGGCAAGGTCCCTGGCATCCACTTGTCCGGGATAGAATCGAGCCAGACCCACACAGAGATATGCCAGGCACCAAGGCTAGTGTCTTCACTTGCCACCCTCGCTGCTCAACTTGAGCCAGCTCCGAGACCCGCACGGGACAGCCCTGCAGAGCGGAACAGGGAATCCCCAGGCTGGGACTCTCCGGGGACCCCTTCTGACACCCTTCGTTAAGTCTCCGCCGTGGCGCCGCTCCTAAAGGTGGGCAAGCTGCTGTGTGAGCCGGTCTCTAAGTCCCGCGCCCTGCTCGCGCTCTGCAGCGCCAGGGGCTGGGCCGATCTTCTACCAAGTTTGCAGGGCGGGCAGGGATGCCCGATCCGGGGGTGTGGCCCCCGGAGCCCCCAAGGGGGCAATGTCCACGGAAAGGGTGTCTGCGCTTGGAAAAGAGATAGTGGTGGGTGGTCCATCCCCCTTCGACTAGAAACTGGAAACCAAGCGACCACCAGGCCCCCGCCTCTCCCCCCACCCTCACCGGCTCTGAGGAGCGCAGGTGTCTCTTCATAGCCGCACCCTCTCTCCTCCCTCCCCCTTCCCACGCAGTCCCGGGAGGGCGATCGGAAGGGAGCTGGCCTGGGGAGTGGGGCGGGGGGGACGCGGGGTTAGATGCGTTCGTGTGTCACGGGGGAGGGAGGAGAAAAGGGAGGGGAGAGGCAGGGAGCGCGCGCGAGCGCGAGAGAGAGCGCGCTGCGGGCGAGGGAGCGAGAGAGGAGGGCGGGCGGGAGGCGGATCCTCCTACCTGGGGCGCGCTCGCCTGCTCGCGGCGGCTCCCTTGCCCGGGCCGCGAGTCACCTGGGGAGGCGGACAAGTGCGGACACATTGGCCGCCGCGGCGCACCGCGAGGCGCGCACGGCCCCAGGCGGCTGAGCCCGGGCGGAGGCAGCTCCCGCCCACCCAACCCGCCCGCTGCGCCCAGCCCCGGCCTGCGCTCACCGAGCCCCCCACGGTCACTCGGCTGGGCTCCGAGGTCGCGCTTCCCGGCTCGGGTCACTCCCCGCCCTCCTCCCCACCTCCCGGGCGCACGCGGCGGCTGCGGCGCCCCGGGCTCACCATGGTGGCAACGCGTGCCGGGTGCCCGCGCGTCGCCCGCCGCCCGAGCCGGAGTGCCGGCTGAGCGTGGTCCTCCCGCAGCACCCCACCCCCGGCCCCTGCCCCGGCCCCTGCACGCCCGCGCGTCCCCTCCGGCCGCAGCTGTCTATGGCGGAGCCCCCCTCCCTGGATCATGCACAGAAACTTTCGAAAGTGGATCTTTTACGTGTTTCTCTGCTTTGGCGTCCTCTACGTGAAGCTCGGGTGAGTATTCCTGGGGGGGACGACGGGGGAGGCAGAAGGGGAGCCCCCAGCCTCGGGAGCCTCCTCCAGCGGACCTGGAGACCCGAGTTGGGGGGGGGAAGGGCGTTTCTTGGAGCGGCCGGGCTGGCCGGTGTGGCCGGCCCGAGCCCCGGCCTCGCGGAGACTTATCCGAGCCCCCCGGAGCCAGAGCTCCCCCGGAGGGGCGCTGAGCCCGGGACGCGGCAGGGGCAGCGCGGCCCGGGGACGGCGGCAGCGGGGCTCGCGGGTAGCGGGGCGAGCGTGCCGGGCGCGTCCTTTCACCTGTTTGGGCTCCAGGCCCCGGGGGTGGGACGCGCCTTCCCTCCCCCGGGCTGCGCTGGGCGCCGAGCCCGGACGGAGCGCTCTCGCCTCCCGGAGGGCGCGCCGGGCCGGGGACGGGGGGGTGGGGTGGGGTGGGGTGGGGGACACATCCCGGGCAGGGGAGATCGGGGCGCGCACCCTCTGCGAGCGCACGGGCCCCCGCACCCGCCGCGGCCCCTGCGTCTCTATCCATCACCCGGACATGTTGAAATTACCTTGACAACTCGTCCGGCTGGCTCGGGATGGGCCCCGGGGGCTGGCGCAGCAGCCTCGGGCTCCGGCCGGGGCCCGGCCCCCGCCCGCCTGTCCACCCGCCCGCTCGAGGCCCTGCGCCCGGCCCCCTCTCGCCGCGCTCCCCCTGGCGCAGCCGGGCGGGCGGGCGGGCGGGCTCCGGGAGGGCAGCGCTCGCTGCTCGCCGCCGCCGCCGCCGCCGCCGTAGCTGCTCCGAGTCGTATTTCCACATTCCTGAACCCAGCCGAGTCCTTACCTGTTGAGCCGCGATCTCCTTTAGACGGAATCTGTCTCGGCCTCCCCGGGTTGGGGGGTGGAGGGGCAGTGTGACCGAACCGAGCGCGGGGCACCTAGCGGGGCGTTAGTCGCTCTTGGCGGGCCTGGCCCGAACCAGCCCCCTCCCCCCCCGCCCCGAGCACCTGCGGGCATCTGCGCCCTCCGCGGCCCCGCGCTCCTACTATGTGCCGCCGGGCACTTGGAGGCTAGCCTCCTCTTGGCCCTCGGGAGGCCAGTGACCAGACCTGTAGGAGGGCGGGTTCCGGTACCTGGGAGACCGGCTTCCCAGGCGAGAGGTGGAAACAGCAGCACCCTTCCCCAGCCCTGTGCACCCTCCGCCATCTTACAGGTGAAGAAATTGAGGCCCAGAGAGGGGCAGGGACCAAGCTCGGTGGCCTTGGAGGCAGGCTTGGAAGTCCCGTCCTAGCCTTGTTCCCGCAGACCTGGGCGGAAGTGTCTGCGGCCGCTGGTGGCTGTGTTTATTGTAGGTTTGTGTGGGTAGGTTGTGTCCCTGCGTGTTTGTTTATGAAGGTGAGGGATGCCGGCTTTGAGCCTGCTGGGGGGTGGGGGTGGGGTGGGCAGGCCACGGCTTCCCGGACTCTCAGCCGCCCGCGAGGATTCTCCTGGGCCTGCGAGGGGATCCACAGCCCGTTGGGGAAAGGCTCCAGGCTGGTTCCAGCTACCTGGCTCTGGCACGGAGGCCTCTGAATTGGGTGCTTGACTCCACCGGCTCTGGCTTCCACCGCTGACCATTCTTTGTAGCACCGGTTCTTCAACAAGAGGCCTCAGCAGAGGCTTCCTATCAGCAAATGGGAAAGGGTATCAGCAGACGGGCCTGGATTCCCGAGGTTGGGGACTCTCTTGAGTGGCTCCTGCGGTTCATCTCTGTAGCTCTTCTTTCACCTTATGGGAGTAGGATCTGGGCTGTCTGTTCTGACCAGCATGGTGGTCAGTGTTGAATAAAGAATGGGTGAGTGAGACCCCCCCCCCCCCGCGCGTCTCTTCTAGCCTAGCCTGGATTCCTAGACGCCTGTGACCACTACCTCCTAGGACTGAGGAGGCTTCTCCTCTGTCCGGGAGCCCCAACGGAGAACTCTTCTCCCTCCAGAAACTGCTACCTATTTCTGAGTCAAAAAAAAAAAAAAAAAAAAAAAAAATCCAAAGACCAAGTTGAATGACAGCCAGGGAAGCCAGAGACTCACCCTGGGACCTGCAAAAGGGAGGCTTGGACCTCTTTGTAATCTCTCTCTCTTCCTCCCTCCTTCCCTCCCTCCGTGCATGTGTGTGTGTGTGTGTGTGTGTGTGTGTGTGTGTGTGTGTTCGTTCCAACAGGTGAGCAGGAAAGGTAGCCGGGCCTTCCCATGTGACCTAAAGGGATGGGTGGTGTGGGGGAGACCTCTTTGAAGGAGGCATCCCACACCCCTTCTGGCAGGTGCGTTAGTGACCTCTTAGCCTGGAGCCGCCTCTCCCCCTCATCTGAAGACAGTAGCGATGCTGGTATCCCCCTTGGGGCTGCGGAGGGATTGGTTCTGATGGCTCTCACCGTGGTCTTAAGTGACGGTCGTGGAATACTGTGGCACCCGCCACTGAAGCCTTTTGTATCACCAAGGATCATGAGATCAAGGGTGTGAGAGCCGTTCTGGGGACCCCTCTCGATAGTTTATTCCGGGGAGGGGGTATTTTGTGATGGAGGCCCCTGAACCGGCCTCTGCTGCACATTTCCCTGTGCACAACGGGGCCTCCAGAAATCCCACAGGCACGCCTCACAGGCAAGCAAGAGCCAGGATTCAGCCCTTACAGTCCCAGACCGTAGGTTAGTAGTGATGGAGCTGCCCTACTGGAGGAGGCCAAGGTGGGGTAGGAAGTAGCCAAGGTCATTGAGGTACCAGGACCAGCCCTGCCCTAGACTTGTTCTGCTTTTGTTGTTGGGGGGGGGGGCAGGACAGGGAGGTCTGAAGGTAAGGGAGGCTCCTGACTCCGGGGTATCCAGGAATCTCCATGCCAAGCCCAGGGGCCAGGGGTCCGCTCACAGAACCAAGGCTGTACAGTGTCCCCTTTCCTACTGTCCTCCTGCTCTGAGATTTCCCCCAGCGGACACACACCTCCATAGAAGGACATTCCAATAAAGCCAGGCTCAGCAGAAAGAGGAGATGCCCCCCCAAATCTGTCTCTAGACCCCCAAAAACATTTACTAGAAAGGGGAGGGGTTCTTTAGAAGACTCTCTCCTTGTACCCACCAACCAACTCCTCAATGAAAAGGACAGGATGAGAGATGAAGAAGCCAGAAATGAGGGGCCGCGTGCGATGAGACCAGCAACTGGGGGGGCTTCCCTGCCGCCTCTCCAAAGAGGTGCATGAAGCGGGTGGTGCGGGCACCAGACAATAGATCCGGAACAGAGCTAGCCCAGGGGCAGTGAGGGCGACCCCCAGCCAGCCGTCCCTAAGCAGGCTGCACGCAGTCAGAGGGACAACACACACATGGCGTCCGTGCACACACACCTGCGGGCTCCCCTGCCGCCCGTGCTCTGGCAGGAACATGCAAGCTCATGCACGCACCCATGAGCACACGCTTGCTGAGCACAGCCCCTAAGTGGCACACACACCTCCGCGCGGTGCCCGCCGTAGATGCTCGCAGCAGCGGCGTTTCTCGCCAAAGGTTGTGGCTAGGGTATCCTGGCCAAGGCAACTTGGGCAAAGCCTGGGGGCGGCACCCGCTGCACACTCTGGTCAACCTCCCCTTTAAAAAAAACCCGCCCGCGGAGGAGGCGGATGTAGGGGCGGCCTGTCCAATGGCAGCTGCGCGCTTCGGCAGACTTGGAGACTTGAGCCAGAGTGAGCAACAGAGCCGGTTCGCACCGACAGACGGACAGAGGACCAGACAGACGCTAAGGCGCGCCCCTTGTCCCCCCCGCCGGGCCCCCGCCCCGAACTCCAGCCCCAGCGTCCGCTGCTGCCCCCCGATACAGCACGATGCGCGCTCCTGGCGGAGAGACACTGGCGACCACTGTCCCCCGGCCCCCGAGCCCTGGCCCCTAGCGCCCAGCGCTCCTGCCCTACACCAGGGAGGGCCGTGGAGACCCCAGCCTCGGTTGGCGCGGGAACCCTGCGGGTGGGGCCTGCCCAGCCCAGCCTGGCGCGCCGGCCCACCATGCTCCTCCTGTCGCCGCGCAGCGCGCTGGTCTCCGTCTATTGCCCGCAGATCTTTCTCCTTCTGTCCAGCGGCAGCTACCTGTGAGTGCCGCGGGGGGCGGGCGGGGAGGGCGGGCGGGAGCCCCTGAACACTACTGCCGGAGGAGGGAGGGAGGAGCGGGTGGCAGATGGTCCCGGGTGGGGCGCTGGGTGCCAAGCGCGCACAGAAACTGGGGGAGGATGGGGGGGTCTTCGGGTCATTTTGCTGGCCTATGCCGCTGAGGTAGATCACCTGGGGGGACAGCTGTGGCAATGAGAAATTTTAGCTTAGGGGTCAGAGAGAAGGTGGCCGGAGAGGAGGTCCCATGGCACGTATTAGGCTACGTGCAAGGAGCGCGAGGGCCGTTGCTAGCCAGTCGCGTCCTGGACCGGCGGGAGACCCTCTCCTTAGGCTCTCTTAACCTACGCGGCTCGCACGGCCCCGTGCCACGCTCTGGAGAGCTATGTGCACCCATCCGCTTCCCCGCGCAGACACCGGCGGGCACGTGCATGCTGCGCCCCCACCAGACAGCGCGCCCAGGCTGTCCCCCGAAGTCTCCGTGGCCCCTTGCGCCGTTCTGCAGCGCCGGTCGGCCTTGACCTCTGCGCTCCGCCAGACGCCTTGCCAGGAGGCGAGGAGGGCGCGCGCTGTGCGCTCAGGTCCCCGAGCGCCCAGGTAATCAAGGCCCAGGGAGTGCGCGAAGCCTGGCGCGCGCTGAGCGAGGGGTAGGGCAGCGTTCACCAGGCTCAGGGAAGCTCGGGGCAGGGCCCAAGTCGGGCCCTGTGAGCCGAGGGGGCGCGTCCGCACAGCAGTGGCTTCGCCCGGTTCCTAATGGGACGCATATGCTCTGGCCTCCGATTTAAAAAGAAGTTTGATTTATGGAACCGCCGTTTGGGGGAATTGAAGCTGGATGCTACTGATTAAACCTCAGAGCCAGCGATCTCTCTCTCTCTCTCTCTCTCTCTCTCTCTCTCTCTCTCTCTCTCTCTCTCTCTCTCCTCCCCTCCCCCGCCCCCTCCTTAACACGCGGGCCACGTCCGGGGTCGCCTAACGCGGCCAGAGGCGGCAGCCTCCTTCCCGCTCCCTGCACCACCCCCTTCCCGCCCCGCGGCCACAGTCCTGATAAATTGCCCCGCCCCCACCCCTTTTAATAAAGACGCGGCCAATTTCTCCTCCAGCTCCTAGGAAATTACTATCCTACCAGTTTTCCTTCTATAAATAGTCGCGCATCTTGAAACAAAAGTTCGCAACCGCAGCCAGATGCTGCGAGGCCCGCGGTTTCCCCGGCTGTGGAACATAATTACAAGGTCCGGGCAGAGGGAGCGCTCCAGGCCCGGCGGGCAGCCCTGGCTGCGGAGGCATCGCCTGGGGTGGGGAGTAGCAGGCCGCCCAGGGCAGGGCGCAGGGCCCGTGGGCACCGCCTGATCGGTGGGGACCTGGCCAAAGGGAATCCTGCTTCCGTTGTCCTTGCCTGAAATGGATCAGTCATCAGGGCCTTGGACTCCAAGTCTCCTGCTGGGTTCTGGAGCTCCTGGGGGGCGTCCCCTTCCCCAGACCCTGGCATCTGAGGAGCCAGCAGTTCCTCCGCCTGAGAAATCATTTGGGGAAGCTAGCAGCTGAGGTTTGGTGTTCCTGGGGAGGTGTCCAGGGGAGGAGGCCAGGAGCTGGGTCTGAGAGGGGAGGACTGCAGAACTGGTTTTGTCCCACAGCAACTGCAGGGCTCTCCGGGAGATAGCAGCCTGAGGCCCTCCTGAAGGGCCCACTCCTGCTTGGCGGGGTGACCTCCACCCTCTGTGCCCACATAGGTTTGTCCCTGACTGTAGTGCCAACTCTGGGAGATGAAATTCTTTCAAGGAAGCAGCCTTTAAAGTCTGTCCAGGCCAGTGCTGGGGCCAACGTGGGTGGTGGTAGCTGGGGGGGGGGGGGGTGCAGCGAGGGGAAACCAGGTCCCTTCTTCTTCGCTGATCCTGCCTGGTTCAGCCGTGGCGCTGGTTCAGTCCTCCGTATGCCCTGGCCCTGGGAGGGTGAAAGGGCTAATGCTTGCAACGCTGGGTTTTCCTCACCTTGCTGGGTGCTGCAGAGTTGGCTGCATAAGATGCACGAGAGGGAGGGGGCCTGTGAAATTACAATACATGGGGGGGGTGTCCAGACACCCCCGTGGCAGAACTTGGCTAGATGGTAGAAGAGCGCTGACCGTAGAGGTAGTAGGGGCCAGTGTGACACCCACCCCAACACCCCAGAACTGCAGGAATATCCCAGAGGGTGTCACAGCAAGAAGGGGCCCCGAGTGGAGGCTGTGTTCCGTTCCAGAGAACTTTCCAGAATCTGGAAAGTTCTGGGTCCCATTGCTAGGATCACAGACACTGGCCAACAGTTGATCCTGCCCCTTTCAGCTGGGCTGTTCTCCCAGCTCCCCATGCCGGGTTATCATCGAAACACAGTGAATCCCAGACACATGCCTGGGCCTCTGCCGCTGATCGCGTTGGACGGGTGTGCTGGCCTGGAAGGGCCCTGAGCCTCCATCAGTCTCCAAGTCGTGATCCAGCTGTGAGAGGCTGCTCTGGTCACCTCTACCCCTGTGTCGCAGAGTGGGGGCCCGGTGGGGTCTCAGCAAGGGACCAAGGGAAGGCGAATGGGGGCTGAGGTCACCAGAAGGGTTTGTAGTGCTGGGTCAGCTGGTAGGAGGGCCTGGCCCAAGACTGGAGCCAGAACCAGTCTGGGCTACTGTAAGGGCAGGTCCCTTCCGTTCTTGGCCTCCCTGTCCTAGATGTGGTAGTTGGCTGTGATGACCCCCCCCCCCCCCCATGTCTTCCGGTAGAGCCTGTCATGGTAACCGCCTGCTCTGGGGAGCTGGGTGAGTCATGGGTGACAGGATGGTTACTCACCGACCACCTGGCTTGGGGGTGCAGAGAGTGCTCACCACTGTCTTCCCCAGGCCCAGTCAGGCCTCTTCCTGGCTCCTGCTGTGGCTTTGCCGGTGGCGCTGACCACAATCCTAAAAGCCCTGTGGGCATGACCCTTGGTGAGCTGGGCGCTGAATCAGGCCGCTCTTGTGGCATCAAGGTCCAGGAGGGCAGTGTGGGTCACAGGACTTCAACTTGGACAGGTCACCTGGAGGGTGGTATCTGTCTGGACCTCAATCCAGGTCACAGGGCAAAGAAGACTCAGGTCAGGCCTGGGTAGCTCTGGGTTTGAAAGCATGAGACAGCCCATAGAATATTGGTACCACAGGCTTAAGGCTGGGACACCTGAGGACAGCTTAACGCCCAGGAAACCTTCCATCTGGAGCCCCTGTGACCATGGGAAACTACCCCAAACCCACTGTGGTATGGCTCGCCAGCTGAGAGGGGAGCAAGGTATATTCTGGAATGGGCTTTTCCCAGCCCTTGTATGTGCAGGGTGCTTTGTCTCTCTCTGGGCTTTGATTGTACAGGGGGCGGGGGTGATGGAGCTGGAGGGTGGAACCCTTTCTAACCTGGTTTCCTTGGAGTCCTGGAGCCCAAGAGGCATGCCAAACCTTGGTTCTCATCCTCATGCCGTCTCTTCCTGCGTGGCTGTATCCTGACCCTAGCTCACTCCTTTCTGCTCAGGGAGAATCTGTGGAGGTCACGCAAATCTCCCAGGGTGACCTGGACCAGATTTAGAGCCAGTGTTCAGTTTATATCCTGCTGTTGGGGACAGTTCAGGAGACAGGTGGCTCTTGGGTAGCAGGAGCAGGGGAACTGGCTGTTAGGGATCCAGAGGGAGGGCCAGATTGGGCAGTCACTCAGGGAAGAATAGAGGGTTCCTTGAGTGTCTCAGGGGGCTTCCTGCAGGTGGATCCAAAAGGGATTTTAAAGGATGGAGGCATTTTGGCTGAACTAAACAAGATCACAGAAGGACTACTGAGTGGGAGAACGTGGCTGTTAAACACATTCACCTAGGGGACCCTATGGAGAGACAGAGAGTCCTGGGGTCCTGAGAGATCACGTCACCCAGACCCCAGCTCATCATCTTGTCCTCCTGGCACTAGCTCCCACATGGCTCTCTCCCTGTGGTGATTCATCCCAGAGGAGGGAAGTGGCCACAGCCAGTAGTCACAAATGCAGCGAGGCAGGTGAGCCCAGTGAAGGGAGATGTGGCCGCCTCTGCTTCTCTGCCCTCGTGCTCTCCCACTGGGCCTCCAAGCCACGGGCTGCCCTGGGGGAGGGGGCAGACCCTAGGAAAACCAGAGTTACATTGCTGTAGGTGCCCGATGGACATGGATGGGGTTTGAGCCTGCTGGGGTTTGAGCCAGTATTCTGGGCATGATGGTAACAGGAGGGCTGGGATGGAAACTAGTGTTTTGGACCCAAGCTCCCTGTCAGCAGAGGGTCAAAGGGGAGTGTCCAGATCAGGGCCTCTCTGTGCAGCCTATAGCCAGCCCACTAACCTCTGCGTCTCCCGGGCAGGTGAAACAGCTACAGCAGGCTCCCTGGAGGCCTCCATTTTGCACAGTCCTGAGTCCGGCTGGGATAAGGCTCAGCTCCCCTCCCAAGGGGACAAGAGGCTGGCGCCCTCCCTTGTCAGATGAAACCCCGGCCCAGGGCTCCCTCAGCCTGATGAAAGGGTCATTGTGTAATACAGGCCGCCCGCTGGCCAAGGACAAAACGGCCGTTTGTCCTCCCTCCTTGGTGTGGGGCTGGGGGCCTCCCCTCAGGCTGGCCGGTGGGTGGGGGTGGGTACAGGTGCGCTCCAGGCTCCCTCTCTCTCCTTGTCTTCCAGCTCAGCCTGCCCCTCCCCCAGTCCCCGTACCCACCCCGGGTCACCTTGCCCTTGAGTGTGGGTCCTCAAGCTTGGGCCAGCTTTACAGCTGTCTGGGAGACAGCGAGCTTCCTGGCCCTGGGGGCATCCAAGCAGATGTAAGCATGAGACCAGGAATTCCGAAGAAGGGCTCTGCTGGACCAGGGAATCCAGCGCCCTGGGCAGTCCGTGTAAGCAGCCAGGTGTGTGGTTGAGGCTACTGTATTGGCTCAGGTTTGCTGCAGCCATGGCTGACACTGGGAGTGGAAGATGCTAAAGGGCAGAGAACCCCCAAGTGGCCATGGCAGCTCTCTTAATTAGGTTTTATATTGCTACGATAAACACCATAACCAAAAAAACAAACAAACAACTTGGGAAGGCAAGGGTTTATTTGGATTGTATATCTCAGAGCAGCCCATTGAAGAAAACCAAGGCAAGGACCTTCACTCGGAAATGGAAACTGAGGCCATGGAGGGGAGCTGCTTATTGCCGTGCTCAGCCTGCTTTCTTATGGCACCCAGGACCACCAGCCCAGCGGTGGCACCAGGCACCACTCTCTGGGGCGTGGGGTCCTCCCTCATCAATCCCAAATCAAGGCAAGCCTACAAGCCAGTCTGATGGAGGCATTTTCTCAATCTTTACTGATTCCCTTTTCTCAGGTGATGCTAGCCTGTATCAAGTTGACATAAAAACTAGCCGGTACAGTACAAAAACTACAGTACAGCTTTAGGTTGTAAAGCCTTCCAAGGGCTGGAGCATGGGTGGAGAAAAGTTAGAACCTCTGGGAGTGCCATCAATTGTTAGGACGTCCATCACCTGCCAGAACCTTTTCCCATGGGGCCTCCTGATCCACCCCTTTTTGTGCTCAAAAGTCCCACCACCAAGCTCAGGTGTAGCTGCCACCTGTGGTCAGGTCCCTGGAAGGAAGAACACGGGTGGGATTTCAGATTACCTCCAGCAGGAGATCCCTGGGTGTAAAACAGATTTTAAGAGCCCAGGTTGGGTTTGGGCTTCGTGTTGCACACCTGTTATCCTAGCACTCAAAGCTGAGGCAGGAGGATCACCCTTTTAAAGCCGACCTGGGTTTCATACTGAGGCCTGTCTCCAACAAAAAGACTTTAGAATGAGAATGGACTTAGCTGTCTTGTTGACTCCCGACTAGGAACACAGGCTCCAGGGGTCACCTTTCCAGAAGGACCTGTCCTGTGGGCCTAGCATGCACAACTTGTCTGGAGTCTGGATGTTGAGTCTCTTTCCTCCCTGGTTGCTGACACAGGGGCTAAACCAAGCTACCTCCTGCATAGGAACCAGAGGGCGGGAGGTCGGGGCTAGATGTCCCCCAGGTCAGGGCGTCTGAGACTGGATTTGAACCCAGGTCTCTATGACTCTCAGGTCCATGATACCTCCCAGCCTCAAATCAACACTGTTGCCCCTCTCACATTCATTACATTTTATAAGGCCTGAGAATCTAGCTAGGGTAATATGTTGCAATGTCTGTGGGCCAGGAGTTCCTCAGCCTTAAGCAAAGGCTTCCTGGACAGTTTAGAGGCTAGCTTTTGTTTCAGTCCTGGGGAACGGAGTGATGATGCTCTTGAGGATGTAGAGATGTCTCTGCCCATCTTGGCTCTGCTCCAGCATCTCTGAGGCCGGCTTTCACCGGGAGAAAGGTAGGTCCAGCAAGCCAGCCTGTGACCTGTATGTTCAGTTTGTGTGTGATGACTGCTCTTAGGTGTGGCTGGGCACAGACCTGTGGCGCGCTTCATTTCTCTAGATCTTGGTTTGCCACCTGGGGGAGACTCGAGAGCCCTTCCAGCTAGTCCCACCACACATGGTTGGCTCCTCACAGCCCTTTAATTTATCGGCCACCTTCCTCCGAGGCCACACAGAGCCCTGCAGCTCCCACAGCGGGGACCCTGACCTTCAGTGAAGGTGAACCAGGAGAAACTTTCAGAGTAAGGTGACCTGAGAGGCTCCAGAAGTCTTCTCTGACAGCCTGAAGCAGGGGCTGAGGGCTGGGATGAGGCAGGATACCTTCCAGGAGGCCTCAGCCTTCATCTCTGGCAGGGAATGCTGGGACTTTCCAAGTGCTGCTGACCCTCCCCAGGAGCCAGATCGGCCACCCTGCTATTTCCATCTTCTCTGTGTTTCAGAGACCTGCTGTGTCCCAGTAGACCAGGTTGGCCTGGTGAGAAAGGATGAACTTAAGCCACCATATATGCTCCTGTGGGTCGAAGTGCTGGCACAGCATTCCTGTGGACCAGGCAGGGCTGACATTCTCTTTGGTGGCCCTGCCATAGGGTGGAGCACCAGGTTAAGCATGCCAGCTTCCCAGGGTGACCTTTTGAACTTCTGGGCCACAGGGTGGGCTGAGATGCTCCATGGCCAAAGTACTGTGCGGTGAGAGAGCCTGGGGCTGGTTGGGCAGGCAGGTGGTGTGGAGCAAAACGGTAGCTAGGGGCTGACAATTCCAGCAGCTCCTTATCCTGCCGGAACTCTGGGACGGAGATGCATGGCACGAGGGACCCCCAGGGACACAGCCCTTAAGATGACCATGGAGCAGAGTGCTTAAACTTCCATTCTGTCCTCTTGTGGGAGAGGGGAGCATCCTAGGGTTGGACAGCTTGCCTTCAAGCTGTGGTACCTGTGGTGGTGGTGGTAGGGGACCCCTGAACTTGCCTGGGGGTCTGTGTTTCCTTTTTGGCATCTTTACATTAGAGTATATGGCAATGACTCCACCCAAGGGAAGTCCTCATTTTGTGTGATAGTCAGCTCCAGAAGCAATATAGGTTGGCAACTCTCAGGTCAGCAATTCCTTCTGGAGCTCTCACAAAGTGAGGGGGGAAGGGGGGAGTGAGAGGAGGGAGGGTGCAGTCTGATCTACAAGCCCAGAACTGACCCTTCCAATGTGGGGATTCCGGCAGCAGGAAGGAACCAGGAAGGAGCAGCGGAGCCACAGCTGCAGGACAAAAAGGCAAAGCACCTGGCTCTACCACTGCCAAGCTGCTGTTCAGCCTTAGACAAAACACTGCCCCTCTTTGAGCCTCCTCCGGAAAGTGGGCATAATGAACTCCTAGCCAGGCTGGCCACCGGGATTGAGTGGCCCCTTTCCCAGGGCATTGAATCTAAGGCAGTTGTCTGGGAAGGCCACTGAGGTCATGGAGAGAAGCCATGAGGTGGGGGACCGGGAAAGAGTACCCAGGGGGCTTCTGACTCAGACAGGTGCCCCGCTGTGATGGCAGCAGATGACAAGGGTGGGCCTGGCCCCTGGCTGAGGCTCGTAGTACCCTGGGTGCTGTGTGGCCAGGCAGGTCCCACCTTCTCTAGGCTCTGTCTGCCAGGTGATTTTGGGTAAGAACTGCCTTGCCTTGAGGTCTGTGTCGAGATGGTGACTTTCTGTCCTCCGTGTGTGGGACTTGGTCCCCAAACTCACAGCTCAGAATACTCTCAGAGTGTCCCAGGAAATGCTGGCTCAGCCATCCAGTGTTTAGACTCCCAAACTGGCAGTAGGCCAGTGGGGCCTGCCAACTCCCTCCCACCTCTTACACCCACCTGTCCTTCTGTCGCTAGGTCTCAGGTTGGTGTCTTAGCCAGCCATGCCTCCAGGGCACCCCATACCACATAGGTTGTATAGTGAGTACCATGCTAGTCTGGGGGGCAGGGGGGTCTCAGCCCTAGTTTTGCTTCAGTCAGCCTCACAGCCTCAGGGCCCCTAACATCTCTGGGCGTGGCAGTCTCCATCTGTACTGTGGGAAGCAAAGAGAAAAGCCAAAGGTAAGGCCAGAGAGGAGTGCCCTCAGCCCCTGTGCCAAGCCGGGCACACACGGCAGTCCTAACAGTGAGAACAAAGCAGGATCAGGCAGGCTTCCTGGAGGTGGAGGCACTGAGCTGGGTATGGAGTCCTGTTTGACTGCTAGGGGGACAGGGTACGCTTCCCAGGGCAAAGTCCTGACCCACCAAAGCCAGGACTCCTCATGTTATGTTGGTTCAGAACCTCTCCTATGAACCAGGAGAGGTTCTGAAATTTCTGATGTCGGAGGTCAGTGGAATTACAGTGATTCCCCGGGAGGACTTGGTGAATCCGTAAGCCCCCTTAAGCCCTTCGCCCATGCTTTTGTGCCACGCTGTGGCTGAGGCTTTCCCATCTTTAGCAACCCCAACCTACTCAGGACTCCTGCTCACCGCCTGCTTTCTACCAGACAGTCTTCTTTCCGTCCAGGGTGGGGTCCTGGGCTGCCTGGCTGGAATGCCAGCTATGTGGAAGGGTGGGAAAGCCTTTAGCAGAATCTCTCCTCTCTCGCCTGGGAACACCAGGACCAGCTGAGGGGAGCAGTGGCCTGGAAAGATGGGAGCAAACGGGGTCCATGCTAGAGGGGAGGGGCTGCCCTCAGGAGAACCAACCGTGGGCAGACTGTTTTTCCTATGGACAGATGGGTAGACTGAGGCCCAGGTTTGGTCGGAAAGAGTCCGAGACCGAGCAGAACCTGAACCTAATCCCCAGAGCCACAGAGGCCTTCTTCAGGGACTAGCCTCAGGTATCCTGTCTTTCATCTCAGCCCCTTGATATTCGAAAGGGAAAATGAGGCCCAAGCGGTTCAGGGAGGGGTTTGGGAGTGACTGAATTTCCAAGCAGCGCCCTAGAGGTGTCTACCCTCAGCCCTCTCCATCCCCTGGAGGCCCCCAGCCCCTTCTGGGTCTCCCTTAGTCTGTTTTCCCCTTTGTAAGTTTAGGCTTCAAGGCTCTCCACGAGGAGCCACTGTGGGGATGGGTAGAACAGGTGGGGGACTGAACTTTATGGTTCTCTCGGCTCCATGTCTATGGGTGCAGGCTCTGTGTCAGGGCACGCTAAAGGGCAAGCTGGATGGCCAGGCTGGACCTGCCTTCTGACACTACCTCACCTGGGTCCAGGCAGTTACTGTTGAAGTGGCACTCTCTGAGGTCCAAGCAGGGGGATCAGAAGTTCATTGTCAGCCTTGGCTACTTAGTGGTTTGGAGATTAGTCTGGGCTATGTGAGACCCTGAAAGAGAAAGAGAGGGCAGGGAGGGAGGGAGAGAAGAAAGAAGAGAGGGAGGGAAATAAAGGGAAAGGGAGAAATAAAAACACAGCTCTGGAGCTGCTGTGCTCTGCCCATGTTTCTGAGATGGGGTTACCAGCAGAGGGAAGACTGAAGGAGGACCAGGGGGAGGATAGATAGCCCCAGGGCAGAGGCCTCAGCACCTGTTGTGTTCCACTCTGACCAGTTCTGTTCCACAGACCTGCCAAGTGGACCTGCTGTGCTCGGTTCTGGCCTAGGTGAGCTCTCCTCGGTCAGGTCTTATCTAATTTAGAGTGTAACTAATGTCTGTGTGGGGGTGGGGAGCGGGGGACTGTGATCTGGGGGCTCAGGCCAGTCTGCACCGCAGAGACATTCCTATCCCCACTTAACCTGGCAAGAACATTGAGGTTCCTCTAGTCTTGTCTCCCAACCAGCTCCCTCCCCCCCCCCCCCACACAGAATGCCCCCATTGCGCTCCAGAGCCTGGGAAGAGCCCTTGGGGCCCTCGGTGGCTGGAAAAGTCCTGGACACACCTGCCCACCCGAGGGAGAGCTCAGCGCCACCCTCCAGGGGATTTGCTGAGTTACTTCCTGGATGAGTGGACCCAGGCCCGCCTTCCTGGCTGATCATAGATAATTAGAACATTCTTCAAATATTTTGCCGGAGGATGCCCAAGAAGGAAGAATTACAAAGCGCCCTGGGCCAGGAGCGTGGGCTGGAGTTGCTGGGCAGCTGGGTAACTGGCCTGGCCAAGGCTTGGGGCCCAGAGAGAAGCCAGACCAGCCTGTCCCCGCCTTCCAGAGTGGTACTGGGTCAGGAGACCCAGTACCATTTTAGGGACTAGCCAGTTACCTGGCAGTGATGGAGGTTGTGGGGGGGATCCTTGCCCTGGGGAGTTTGCAGCAGGCAAAGAGGCAGAGCCTACTGCAAATGGCTTTTGAATAGGACGGAGGGTCACACACTGGGTCCAGGGCCTCCAGGTGGGCTGGGAGAACCAGTGCCTGGGAGGAGGTTTATTTGCGGTGGGAAAAGCAGGTCTGAGAGCAGAGCACAGCAGGAGGAAGAAGAGAGGCCTCCTCCTGCTGCCATTGGGTAGGCGGAATGAAGCAAAGAGGCTGCCTCTGAGGCTGAGAGCGTGGAGCAGGCCTTGAGGTGGGGCAGGCTGAACCCTGGGTTAGGCCAGGAGCTGGAGCAGGTAAGGGTGGTGGGAGCAGAGGGCTAAGGGGCCTGTCCTGGGGAAGGGTTTCCTGAGAGGGACCTGCCTTTCAGAGAGGACAGCTCTTGTTCCTGACTCTTCCTCCCCAGGCCAGGATGAGCTCCGTTCTGGTTCTAAACAGTCTTTGGATCCCGTGCTAGTCTTTGCAGTCTGTGAATCCCCTCACATGTGTTTGTTCCAACCCAGCAGCCTGGGGGCAGCCTGGTCCCGTGTGGAAAGGGCTCAGGCCGGAGAAAAGAGCCCGGCAGAGGTCACTGCTCTTACGGCACCCATTTGCTCTGGTGGGTAGAGATTTAAAAGGAATATCCAGACACAGGTGCCTGGCTCCGTGGCCACCTAAGGACAGATCTGTGCCTTATGAGGTGGCTAGCGGTTTCCTCTGGGTGGGAGAGACTGCCCCAGTGGCCATCTCTGCAGCTAGCAATGACCCTGTTTCTCTCTGGCCATTTAAGTGGAAAAGGACCAGGTAAATGGCATAGTTTTCACTGACCTGTCACCCAGGATGAAGAGAGGGAACCCTGTGGCTGCCCCTGGAGCCATCACCTGCCCTACTACACTGATGATGTCCGTGTTTCGCTCAGGTGGGCATGTGAGCCTTGAGCGTGACCACTGTCCTCCTGTGAGGGGGTGTTTCAGTGTGGCTGAGCTTCCTGACTGGAGTCCCTCATTTGCTCGCCCGCTGAGGGGTGGTGCAGTGGGCTGCAGCCTTCACCCCTTGCCTGCCTGTCAGCCCACAGCAGCCAAGCCTCTCCTGGATGCTGGGGAAATTGTAGCAATTCTTATCACACATTTTCATATAGGGACGTCATGTGGACCTTGAGTGCAGTCTAGCACACAGTAGGCCTTCTCTGACTCAAGCCTTGAAAACATGAGCACACGAAGGATTTAGGTTAAATTCCTAGCCCTTCCGGACAGGCTTTGGAGGGCTTTCTTCCTGATGGAAAGTGGGAGTGGCCTTCATACCAAGTAAGGACAGGATGACCTCAGTCCTGGACATAGGGAATACCCTTCCCCCAGCCTTTAATGTGAGCTGGTGCTCTCCAGAGATGTTGGAGACTTGGTGGGGGGGGGAACTTGGAGGAGCCCCCAGGGTGAGGCCTGTCCTGAAGGAAGGATCTATTCCTTATCCACGACCACACAGCTCCTCTGGTGGTTGGTTACTGTGCTGGCTGGCGTCATTGATACTGGTTTTTTTCCCCCTGTTTTTCACACCCAGAGTGAGTTGGCTAGGTTGGAGGGAGGAAGTGCCTGAGGATAGCCCCTTGGGTGGGCATGGAGACCTCAGTGGGCACTCACTGGTTCAGGATCCCACGGCAGGCATCCCAGGGGCGAGGGGCGAGTGGTGAAGCCAGGAATGCAGCGACTGTGTGTGTCCAAGGAACGCAGAGTGACCCCAGCCTCCGGCCCCCAAACACATGCCACCTCATGCTAGCTGTGGTGTGAGTGCATATGTCTATCATTCATCCAGGATGGTCTCACACCCCTTTTACAGAGGAGGAAACTGAAGCATGGAGGGGCCAGGGAGTGTGCCTAAGCCCTACCTGCTCAACCACAAAGAGGCATATTCAGGGCTCCCATGGAGCACCACCGGAGGTCGTGGCCCTTGCCGCTGCATTAGAGGGCTGGCTGGGTGTGGAAAGCCTGATATCTGCCACTGGGCAGTGAGAGCCAGGCTGAGATGTTCTCCTCTGCCCTTCACTCCCTCCTCAAGCCCCTCGCCAGGAAGGCAACCCCATTCTCTTAAGTTTCCGGTAGGTAGCAGGGTCTTCTTGTTATCCAGGGAAGTCCCCCTGTCGCCGTGCCCAGTCTAAACCCGGAGCTGGGCATCACAAGACTCAGGTCTGCCTCGGCCTCTGCTGCCGCTGGTGTGGGCTTGGAGGCCTTTTTCCCAGCTCCTCTGAGAGCTCTCCAGGAGACTGATTCGGGGCAGAGTTGAGGAAGGTTTGCAGAGCTCACAGTGTAGCCCACTGTTCCTGGCACTTTGCCCACGTCCTAGGGCCCCTGAGCCGTTCGAGGGACAAGCCCAGAACAGAATTTTTCCGCGGAAAAAGTCAGCCACAAAGGCACACGGCCCTGCCAGGCTTCTCCGCTCGCAGGCCTCCCTGCTCTGGTCACTTGGACACCTGAGCAGGCAGCTGCTGGCTAGGAAGAGGGTTTTCCCAGTGTGGGATGAGAGCCGGGCCCACCTACAGGGCGGCCTGGTGAGGGTGCCAGGCATGCTTCCACCCCACTGCCAACAGCCCCAGCAAGGCCCCACACGCCACTAGCCTCCCGCTGGCACCCGGTTGCTTATGATAGAATTTTAACCGTGTTTCCCACTCACAGGCTCTGCTTTCAATCCACTCCCCTGTCCCAAAGGCTTAGATGGGCCGTGGTGTAGCCTGTTCTAGGAGCTTGGGATCTGGTTAGTTGGTGCCTTGGGGGTAGTGTATGGAGACCTCTACACCGTAAGCCTGAATGAATGAATGAATGAATGAATGAATGTTTTTCAGCAAAGAAGTGACTTAGATTGGGTTTTGAGGAAAACAAAACCCAAACAGGCCTAGTCTTTCACCTCCAATTAAAGGAGGCTGAGGCAGGATTATAGAGTGAGTTTCAAGGTCAGCTTGGGCTACAGAGTAAGACCCTGTCCAAAAAAAAAAAAAAAAAAAAAAAAAAAATTAAATAAAAAGGACAACAGGAAGAAAAGAACATGTACAAGAAGAAAAGAAAAGAGCGTGGAAGAGGTGGGTGAGTGGATTAACAAGGCTTCTACCAGGCTAATAGCCTGAGTGTGATCTTCAAGACCCATAAGGTGAAAGGAGAAAACCAACTCTCACAGGCTGCCCTCAGATTTCCGCGTGTGTTCTGTGGCACACCCACGCCTGTGCACACACCAAGCAAATAATAAATTAATAAGTAAATCCTTTTAAAACAAGAAAGGAAGGAGGACGGATCCCCCCCCCCACACACACATACCTCTCAGCCCACCACCCCTCTCTGGACTTGCCGACTCTGCCTGGTTCCCCAATGCCCAGTTCAGCCTCCACCCTGAGCTCTGGAAGTGGGGTGCTAGCTCTGAAATGGGACTGTAGCCCTCCCAAGTTTCCTGGCCTCTCTGAGTTCTCGCCTCCCCACCCCCCTGCAGAGCATAGTGCTTGTGGGGGTGGGGCGGGGGGAGGGCAGGAGGCCCCACAGATGCCAGTCTCCAGGGGGAGTCTTGAGTACTGTCAGTGGGATTCCCTCCAGTGCAAAGGAAGGCAAGTTTAATGTCATCTTCAGATTGGTACCTGGTCACTTAGGCTACGCTTCTTGTAGCCCGTGAGTCACACACTGGGCTGAGGTGGTGGAATTCCTGTCTGGGCAGTACCAACACCCTCGTCCAGTGAAAGCCTTCGTCTAATGGATCCCTTTCACTCGGGTGTTTAGAGTGCTGTAAATTGCAGTTTTGTTGTTGTTGTTGTTGTTGTTTGTTTTTTTGTTTTTAAATGTTGAGAAGCACATAGGATGAAATTTACTGCTCTGTCCATCTTAAAGCACAAAATGATGCCATTTCGTGTTTTCATAACATCGCAGGACCACTGGCCTACATCACCCGGACGGGAATTCCAGAGTTAGTCAACAGTCAATCTTTGTCCCCCTCCTCTCATGTCTCTTCCTTCTGTTTCTGTGGATTTACCCGTTGTGTACACCTTTAAATGGACTCAGGTGACATCTGGGATTCTGTGTCTGCCTTCTTTCTCATGGCATAATCTTTTTGAGCTTTTTCCACACTGGGCCGTGAATGCATGCTTCATTCCTTTTTATGGCTGAATAATATTCCATGGCATGGACATACCACATTTTGTTTTCAGCCACTCATCCGTCGATGGGGAATTGGGTTATTTCCATCCTCTGGTGACTGTGAATAGTGTTGCTGGGAGCATTTGTACAGAAGGTTTTGTTTCGACACCTGTTTTCAGTTCTTTTGGATCTATGCCAAGAAATGGAATTTCCGGGCAGCTTTGTGTGTGACTTTTAACTCTCTGCCAAAACTGCTGCCCACAGTGACTGCAGGGCGGGAGGACTCTGCCCTCCTGCCCCCTCACGCGCACTTGGCATTTTACAGCCTCTCGGTTTTGCTCACGGGGGTCCTGGTGGGTGTGTGGTGGTTTGCATTCCTGGAAGGATGGATGAGGTTGCAGCCCACGTGAGGAAGCACATGCTGCTTGCTTCTCCCATGTCTCTGGGGAAACATGTCAAATCGTCTACACAACTGAGTTGTCTGGTTGCTGACATCCAACAGTAGTTTCCTGTGTACTTTCACCTCGCTATTCTTGAGGTACCTACCATTCGGAGGTGGCATAAAGACGGAAGCAGCAGGGTACCGAGGGATGAGGTTAGACTCTCAGGACAGGTGTCCAGTGTTCCTCTTCTTGATGCCAGAGCTTGTGGATGGAAGGAAGAATAGAATTTTTCAGATGGAGCCAGAGAGGAGGGTCAGCAGGATAAAAGAGTGCTCTATGGACACAGTCAAGGTGGACAGTGGAGACAGAAGGGAGGGATCATCAGAGCCAATACCCTAGGCTTTTATTTCTAGGCAGAGGGCAACGAGGAGCTACGGATTGCTACTGAGCTGGGGAGTGACAGTCTCATCTGGGTGGCAGAGGAAGCTGTCTGTAGGTGGGAGAGGAGGCCTGATTTCTTGCTGCCCGGAGTTCATCCTGTGTCCCCTTACGTGTCCAGAGTTTAGCTGGTGGCTCTGAGCACTCTTCCAGGTAGGCAGTTGAGGCATGAGGTCCAAGCCTGTTGGGGGAACTTGGGAACAAGAAGTGCTCTTGAGATCTAGTGGCTGCTTTGCTGTGGTGGATGTGCCCAGTAGAGTTCCCATCCATCTCATTTCCCCAGCTCGGTTTCTTGAGGATTCTACAGTTACTTTGGGCTGGATTCCCCAGATTCCAGTCCGCTCCCAGCCCCACCCGCCCAGATGCCCTTCCTCAACGCCAGCCTGGGGCGTGTTCACCCCATTGTGTCACGGGAGACCCAGGGGGGTTCTTGGCCAGATTAGCAGGTAGAGCGGGCGGGCGGGCCGCAGAGATTGAGTGTCACAGGGCTTCGGCACACGCTGGGGGTTCAGGCCACATGGGGATTGCCCAGATGCCTGGGGAGCACTGTGGCCTGGAAAAACACCGGGTTCTCAAAGACCCGCCACAGGCCTAGTTGCCAGCTTTGGGGGACTCTGACAGTTTCTCCTTACTGTTGTGTCCTTGCTAAGCAAACCCACTCTGATGATGATGATGATGACGATGATGATGACTGGTCTTTTCAAGAAAAAGCTTCTCTGTGTAGCCCTGGCTGCCCTGAAATTCGATTTGTAGACCAGGCTGGCCTCGAACTCAGAGATCCACCTGCCTCTCTCTGCCTCCCGAATGCTGGGATTAAAGGCTCATGGCACCAACCACCACGACGACCACCACCACCACCAGCCTACTAGGCTGTTGTTTTAAAGCCGGAGACATTTTTGTTGTTGTTTTTGAGGCTGGGATCTCCTTTAGCCTAGACTGACTTCAAACTTCAAGTAGCTGAGAATGACTTTGAAACTCTCAAGTGCTGAGATGGCCGGCGGGAGCCACCGCATACCGTTTATGTGTTACTACATACAGAGCCTAGGGCTTTGTACCTGGAAGGCCAGATCTCCACCAACTGAGCCCTTAACCTGGAGACTGGCCCCGGCTGCCTCTCTCTTAATGTTCCTTCTCCGGTTGCCTAGAACCAAAAGATCAGTAACAACGGCTGTGGACCACCTTTTTTTTAGCAATACTCCAGGAGGTCAAAGGTCACCCGATGACCCAGGAAATCCATCCCCAGCAGTGGGTGCTCCAAAGATTGAAAACAGGGACTCAGACAATGACAGGCATGTGAGAGGCGGGGCCAGGTATCCGCCCACGGGGAGCCGATCGATGAGAGAGAAGGGAATATTATTCAGCCTTTAAAAGGAACGAGGCACCCATGTATGCTGTGACTTGGATGAACTTTGAAAGCGTTTCACTGAGTGGCAGGAATCCGGCCCCAAAGACCACATGTATTGTAAGATTCTGTCCCAGGGAGCAAGCAAGCGGCAGCCTCGTGGGAACAGAGGCAGATTAGTGGCTGCCAGGGGCCGGGGGAGGAGGGGCTGGGAGTGCCCGCTCGTGGGTACAGGGTTTCCTTTTGGGATGTTGAGAAAAGCTTGGAACTTGATAGAGGCGGAGGCTGCACAATACTGTGTGTGTGCTAAAGGCCACGGGGCTGTACATTTTAAAATGGTTAATGTTATGTTATGCGAATTTCCCCTCATTACAAAAACAAACAACCGTGTTGATAATACTCCAAGCTCAGACTGAACTTGGCAAGAGGCCGCCTCCCTGGGAGTTGCCAGGAGACATTACAAAGGCAACCACAGGCTCTGAGCCCAGCCCAGCACACAGTAGGTGCTTACCTCATGTCGGCTCCTGCCTCTTCCCAGCACAGGCACTTATCTAGACGTCAGGGAGCTATTTCAGGTGTGTGTCTGCACTTGCATGCTGGGGACAGCAAGTGTCTATATACCCACTTCCTGAATGTGAAACATAGACTCAGAGTGTCTTGTCAAGGTCACACGCAGGTGGGAGCTGAAGGAAGTGTCCTTTGGGCTCAGAAGGAGCAGATAGGGAAGCCCAGTGGTCTGGGATTTGGGTGTGCCACCCCAAGACAACTGATGCCAGGTGGGACACTGTCTGATCTGAGATTTGGGTATCTGACTCAGGCCTGGGGACGGTGGGTCCTACAGATGTGAACCGGTCTGTGGTTCTAACACTTCCAGGGCTGGTGGGGATCCGTGGAGGGAGGTGGCTGGCGCCTAAGGGGTTCTCAACACCTTTCTTCTCTCTGCCCCCGCAGAGCACTGTCATCAGTGGTAGCCCTAGGAGCCAACATCATCTGCAACAAGATTCCTGGCCTGGCCCCACGGCAGCGTGCCATCTGCCAGAGCCGCCCCGATGCCATCATTGTGATCGGGGAGGGGGCGCAGATGGGCATCGATGAGTGCCAGCACCAGTTCCGATTCGGACGCTGGAACTGCTCCGCCCTGGGCGAGAAGACCGTCTTCGGGCAAGAACTCCGAGTAGGTAAGGGTGTCTCTGGGCCTGTGGGCTGGGGGCCAGGTGACCCACCAGCCAACCCAAGTCCAGACCTGACAGCCCACAGCTTGTGTGTATGGATGAGTGTTCTAGGTCTGGGCTTTGGGGTGGGGTGGGGCACAGTGACCCCCCCATAGACAGGAGCAGAACCTGGGGAGTCAATGCAGTGGCTGGGCCTGTTTTGTAGCTTCAAGTACCCAAGCCCCTGCTCCACTTTCTGTGGCTTCCATTGAGAAAGCAGGGAGAACTTGAGAGGCTTTGGACAAGGGGTAAGAGCTGCCACTCCCCCAGGGGACACTGAGATGCCACCTGCTCCTTGCTGAGGGGTTCCGGCAGACAGAGCCTATAGGGTGCTCAGGTGCCATGAGCCGAGGTGTGATGACCCTGCAGCAAGGATGCTTCCTTTGAAGGCGGTGATCTGCTATTAGAATGTGTCAGCTGGGGTGGCTACTGATGGCACAGCCACCCAGGGATGCGTGGTGGAGCCTGCCCTTGAGGCATAGTGCAAGCTACACCGTGCCCACTTCACATTTCAAGAACAAAGCCCAGGGAGGACCCTACGCAGGGCTAGAAGGAGGCTTAAAGGAAATTTCCAGGAAGTATCTGGATCTGAATCCAGCTGTGTTCCTCAGGGCTACTCTGAGCTTCGGTGTCCTTAGGCTCTTGTCTGGGTCTCAACACCAGAAACCAGTAGGTGCCAACAAATGCTGTGGGCTCCATGTGGGCAGGGACAGTGATTCTGACTGCCTTCTCTAGGTAAGATGGAAGAACAGGGTAAGGCCTGCTGGCTGCCTAGCCTTCAGGCCCACGGTGTCCTCCATACCCAAGGGGTCTGTAGTTGCCACAGGACTCAGGCCAGAGCTGGCTCTGCAGGGCTGCAAACAGCAGCACGGGGCTGGAGGTGGTGGAGGGAAAACTCCCTTTGCGGTGAGCAGCCTGTGGGTGGCACCTAGTGCAGCCAGGAACGTGGCACCGCCCCCTCCCCAGGGCTGTGCCACCCAAGTGCAGATCGCTCCCTCCAGGTGCCAGCTGGGGGGGTGATGGGGAGGGCAGTAGTGGGCAGAGGTGCCCGCCTTGTGTGGCTTCCCACCCACTTCCCCAGGTGCCATGTGCGCAGGCATCTGTGAGTACCAGACCCACAGTGAAGAAACCGATGTTGCAAAGTCTCAGGGTCACCTCACCTGGCAATCAGGGTAAAGCTTCGGAGAAGGGGGGGTTGAACTGTGGGAACACAGGGCACAGGGAAGAGAGACACACAGCAGCCCTGAGACTTCCCCTAGTGCCCCAGTGACTCTGTGCACACTGTCCTCTCAGGAGCAATGCTGGCTCCGCAGTTGTCCCCTTACCTCCCTTACAGTGTCACCTTTTGAAGAGCATCATAAGATAGTCCCTGGGAAGTGGCCTTGGGCCCCCCAGCACAGGAAGGAAGCCACTGAGGCGGAGCTGCCCCGTGTGCCCCTCCCACCCCTTGCTCCCTTGGGGACCAGGCTGTTATTCAATAGTCTGTTCTTCCCAGTGTTTGTGGCCCCTGCTCTTGAGAGAACCATGCCTGCCTCAGGTGCTTCTCCTAGGGAGAACCTGGCACTTCATCCCACCTTCCAGAACATTTCAGGGCCCTTGGGAGGCTTCCTGATAACCCAGCCCACAGCTGTCGGCTCCGTGTAGCTTCTTGTCCAGGTCATTAATGGCCTCTGTGTTGCTGACTGTCCCCAATCCCTGTCTTCCATCTTGACTCATCAACCTGGGTGCTATTCTGTCTCTAGCTGTTCGCTATTCCCAGGCACACATGGATGACTCTTTCCACAGAGCCCTGCCTGACAGCTCATTGTCACCTATATTCTGAGTCTTACTACCCCCCCCACGCACGTTGGCTCTTCTGCATGGCATCTGGCTTCGCAAATATGCTGTGCCCAGCTCCCCCTACCCTCCTGAACACCTACTGTCATTTCTGCTCTTTACCTGTCTACTCCAAGATCCTCGCCGGGGCTGCTTCTCTCTCTGGTCTTCCTCTGGAAGCTGTGAATGCCTCCTGCCCTCCACAGACCCAGGTACTGGGTCAGACAGGAGCTAGCCTGTGTCCTTTCCTTTTTGTTCTATGCGTACAATTCCAGCCTGGTACACCAAAGGATCTGGGTTTGATTTCCCAGCACCTCCTAAACCAGGTCGCCACAGTACGGGCCTGTCATTGCCACCTTTGCTAGCTACTGGCCCTCCTAGTCTACCTGAGTTTCAACTCCATCGCCACCAACAAAACCCAGCAATGCTTAATCTTTGCAGTAGCTCTCTACTGCCCTGTGGTCAGGTTAACTTCCTGGCCTGGAGCCCCTCACCTTGCCTCCCTCAAACCAGAACTCAGCCACGTCAGGCTTTTCTGTCTGCCTCAGCCTTATTTCTCAACCCAAGAGGCCTCTCCCCTCTGCTATACGTCTTTATGGCTTATCCCCCTTCCTCTTGGGGGCCTTTTTCCAAACCTTCAAGCTGGGTCAGCCTGTGCCTGTCCCTAGACCTCCCTGCCCCGGGATGGGCAGGCTTTCTGGAGCCCAGCCTGGGTCTTGCTGCCCTGCCTTAGCCTCCTGTGGCTTCCTGCTGCACTCAAGCAGGGAAGCTCTGGCCACAGGCCGAGCTGATGGAGCAAGGGCAAGAACCGCAGGGGCTTTGCCTATATGAGAAGGCTCCTTCTCCATTCTCAGTGGCTGCGAGTCAGAAGCAGCAAGCAGGCTGTGAGCTGGCCACTTTGAGAGGCTCGCTGGATGCCTGGACATGCCCGGAAGCCCGGCTGTGAACTGGCAGGCAGCCGGAGTGCTCTCGTGGGAGCAGCCTCTCGAGCAGGGCCAATTAATGATTGTCCCCGAGAGGGGCAATGGTCTGGATGGTGGGACAGCCCCCTTTAGGCCTTGCCTGTGACCTTGCACCAATCCTACAGCTTAAATGTTGAAGGGAAGAGAAACCTCCTCAGCAAAGCCCCTCTGCAAATTTGCAGTCCTTCTGCAACGCCTTCTGCAAGTGCCTGGGTATCTCCAGGCACGGGACGCTCAATACTCCCATGATGACCATGACACTAGCCTAGTCTGGCACACTGAGAGGAGTGGTGGCTCTGTTATTTTGAGACGGTCAAGACAGTCTTTAGATTTCCCGCTGCTGACAGGGTATTCCTTGTTTGGTAAGCCTGTCCCGTACTGTTCGCACAAGGCTCCGTGGAGGGTGGTGGTCCAGAACTCTTCCGATGGTCTCTTCTACTGACTGAGAGTGACCTTGAGGGTATATACATTGTAAGTGCAGCCCAGCTCTGCCCTGAGATGGGGAGGGACAGAGCAGAGGCATGAGGCCAGATGCGTGGGGATACCTGTGTAGCCTGCTAGAAATGTGGGTTCCCTTGCAAGTGAGGGAGCTGCTAACAGTCACCAGAATCAAGCCAGGACTTTCAGCAAAGTCTTCCCCAGAGGGGAGCCCAGGGAAGGAGCTCCAGAGAACAGAATGTGCCAAGGCCCTGAGGCCAGGAAGCAGAAAGTGTTTTTTCTTAAAGGGCAGGTGCTTTGTGATGCAAGCTGGGGGAGAGCTGAGGCTGAAAGACACTGATAGGATGCCATGAGCCTCCAAAGAGCTCAGAGCATCCAGAAGATCCTGAGCAGAAAGGGTCTCCCCTTGAGCGTGCACGAACCCCAGTTCCTCTCCTGAGCCCAGACCCTCTGACCCACTCACCTGGCCTGGACTGTGGTCTGCACTGTCCCCAGATCCAGAACGCAGGGCTCTGCCCATCATGTGCTTGCTCTGAGACATGACCAGGCATAACGGCCACCCCTAATCTGAGCTCACGTGAGCAGACTGAGGCCGACTCCTGCTGGCTTTATGAGCGAGCTCTGTTTCAGGGACAGCATCCTTACAGCCAGGCCCACCAGTGTTAACAGCAGCGGTGGGCAGCTAAGGCCCCTGGGGAGGGAGTAGATCGATCCATTTTCTGCCGTCTGGTGTAACCCTTGGTCACATGTACTTGCTGCCCTGCCAGGGCTTTGCAAGCAGGCCCTTGTGGGGCAGGAAGCAGTGCCCTCAGAAGGGCACCGGCTGCCTCTGCTGACAGAACAGGGCTCAGACCCCGGAAGCAAGCGGTATATTTGTCCTGCAGTATGTTAGAATGTACCGTTTTGAAATATTGGCTACATAAAACATCACCCATAGTCACATCCCACGTCATTTCCGCTTTTCTGAATGTGACCCTTGGAAAACCTCAGAAGATACCCTGTTGCTTGCTTGAGATTTCTGTCGGGCGACACTGTTCTCAGAAGGGATGCCAGTGACCTGGCTCACCTGGCCAGGGCAAAAGGAACATTGGAACTTGGATCTGATGATCTTTTTCCAGGGCATGGTGGTTGGGGCAGTGCGAGGGACAGTGGCTGCCATTATTGGCCTCTGTGGTAGTTCAGCTTACTGGCATTGAATACCTGCTGTGTTCTAGGCCACACTCTGCCCAGGGCATCCCGAGTGAACTGGGGTGGATGGGCATGAGGCATGGCAGTGCTAGAGGGACTGCCGTGATGGTTTGAGCATTACGTATTATTGTCCCATTGAACCTGTCACCAGGGCCAGCTCAGGTAGCAGAGCAGACATTTCTTATGCCCAGGGTCCTGGTTGCCAGGACTCTAGGGACTGTTGGGAGCTTGAAAGTCAGTTGCTGGCTTGGGATGTGATGAGGCCCCAGGCAACTGCCTGGACTCCATCCCTCGTTGGAAGGCAGCTGCTCCCCGAAGATCACTCTGTCACTGTCACTGAGCTCTTCAGCCTCCAGCAGCTGGGTGTGGTGGACTGGGCCATCCTTCAGCCCCTCAGAGGCCACCTGGAATTCGTCCAGAACTGGAATTTTCACCTTGTTGGTAGGCCCTGTGAGGACTATAGTGAGGGCGAGGCCTAGAAGGGAAGATCTCTCTGGGCCAGTGGTCTAGCTCACCCAGGTGACCTCGAGTATAGCCTCGCATCCCTGGGGCTCAGTTTCCCCTTCTGTGCCAAAAGAGGCTGAGGCTAAAACTCCACCTCTCCCAGAGGTGATTTTGTCATCAGCCCTGAGGGAGGGAAAAATGGAGGGTGGCTAGTCCTATCCCAAGGCAGCATGGACGAAAGACCATGGCTGTCCAAGGGCCATCTGCCTTCCCTCAGAATCTCTACAGGACCCAAAGGAGACACAGACCCTTAGGTTCCCTTGTCATATAGCCAGGTCCTGTTCTCCAGGCCCAGTGCCCCTCAGTTGGGGCACTATATACAGCGCTGCACAGCAGCATGTGCGGGCCACCCTGGGTCGGAACAAAAGCCTGGGGCGCAGGCGGGCCTGCATGTTCGGACCTGGCAGGTCTTTCCCTGGTGCTCTGTTTATGACAACGGCAGTGAAGAGCTTAGAGTGGAGACACTGACTCAGCCAAGCCGGGTGGGGCCGGGTGGGGTGGGAGCCAGAGGGGACAGAGGGACACAGAGAGATAGAGGAGGGCAGATAGGCACATGGAAACACACACACACATACACACACCATACGTGCCTATACAAATGTGTCTGTACATGCTCACAGATGTATACATGTACAAACACACATTCACAGACTCACACACAGCTAAACACCTGTGTGTACATGCATGCACGCACATGAGCTTAATATATGTCTGGGGGCTGGAGAGATGGCTCAGCCGTGAAGGGCACTGACTGAGCTTCCAGAGGACCCACGTTCAAACCCCAGCACTCCAATGGCAGCTCACAAATGTCTGTAACTCCAAGGTCTGACACATAGACATACATGTAGGCAAAGCACCAATGCACATAAAATAAAGGTAAATAAATTAAAAATATACATATCTGTTTGCATATAGACACTGTACACACACACATATATGCACACTCCTCACTCACACATGGGATACACAGCACCTGTGTAGGCCCGGGGTCATCCCCACTCTGAGAGGCATGGTATCTGTAGCACATGCAGCATGCTACCTTGTTTCTTCCATGGTAATCAAGCCCTGGCACAGGTGATGTCTCCCTGGCATTACTTTACTATCAGAAGCCTCTTCAAGGGGTGTTTGTTACCGCTTCACTTTCCAGGGGCAGAGGTAGGCACAGGTGTGAGGCAGCCTGCCTAACCGGCACTGGGCAGAGCCTGGAGATCCCCACAAGGTCAAGAGGTATCTGTGTGTTGGCCCATTTCACTTCCCTGTCTCCATCCTGCCCCCTGCTGCACACAGATGCCCCTAGCCTGAGGTTCTGTGTCCTAGGATGCAGGCCTGAGATCTGATTGGTCAAGGTTTGCACCTAGCCCATGGTGACTGAGTCCATGCTGGGGCCGAGTGGCCAGGCTGGGGCATGGGCAGCCCTAAGAGACAGACTGGACACTGCTCTGGCTCCCTAGCCTTCCCTTTCCCAACTTCTGTGCCCAGTGGCCACTCGGAGCCCCGTCCAGACGGAGGTCCCCCTGGATATAGGCACTGAACCTATCGGCCAGGGACATCAGGAGCTACCCATAGGTCCAGGGACGTCCTTATCTCCGTGAGGCTTCATTTCTCAATGTATAGATTGAACCTGTGGGAGACAGTCTACTCCCTGCTCAGTTCTAGACTCATGAGGATACTAGGGACCTAGCTGGTTAGGCTGGGGTTGGTGGATGTAAACAGTGAGATTGCCAGCCATGCCCCACTGCCCAGGCCCCCGGTTCTGTGTCCCTGCCTAGGGATCCTTCTAGGAAGTTCAGAAGAGGACAGCAACCCTTTTGAAGGAAATTTTAAAGGGGACCCATTGTACCCAGGGACACGGAGGCAGGGTCACATAGCACAAACCCAATGCTGCCTGGGGTTGGCTTTGGTGATGGTGGTGGTGGCGGGCACAGCAGGACTGTCTTTAGTCTAAGCTTGTGTGCCAATTGTCCCTCCTCCCTCCCTATCTTCAGACCCTTTAACTCCCCACAGATAAGGTTTCCTTTGATCCCCTAAAAGTTGAACCCCCATTGGTGAGGTCCTCCACCAGCGGCTCCAACACCACATAGGTCTTCTGGAATCTTCCATCCCCCTCCCCACCTCCCTGCTGATCTCATTGCCTCACCCACAGGTACCCTTGCACCTGCCCCTCCTTGCTGCCTCCAAACCCCTACAGTTGGTCACAGGGTTCCCTTCAGCTTAGATCAGAGCCACACCCCCAAGGATGTCCCGTCTTCTCGGAAGAAAGCCCTAGATCTTCCTGATTCTCTTCCAGGCGCAGTAGTGGGGTGCTCCTGAGAACCGTCACTGCTTTCTTGGGATAAACTTTGGGTGGTCAATTCATTTCTCCCCGGGATTTCAGCACTGATGGTCCACTTGCCCGAAACACAGCTCCCTGTGCCTTTGCTTGCCTGTCTTCCTTACCGTTCAGGACTTATCTTCGGCATCGTTTCTTGCCTGTCTCTCCCAGTCCCTCCACTGCCCTCCAGCTGACCCCTGCACAGTCAGACTGCTGCCCTCTGCTTCAGCAGCTAGGAGTCCCGCCAAACCTGTTTGCCCTGGGTCAGCATCCCTGGCTGCCATGCTGTCCCATGGTAGGCCTGACCTCCTGGAAGTTTTTCCAGGTAGGGGAAGCCTGGCTGTCTCCCCAGGGCTCTGGGTGGTCAGGCCAGGAACAGAGCTGCGCTTGGTGGCACAGGACACATAGGCTGTGACACAGTATATAATGGAGAGATGTTGGACCAGCCTAAGTGGATGGGGACCCTGGTCTGAGGCAGGAGGCAGAATATGCAGGTTTTCCAGACTGGCAGTTAGGCCTCAAGGGCAGGGAGACTCAGGGTTCCTGAGTCAGACTCCATCCCAGCGTCTCACCTGCTGTGTGCCCTCCGGCTAGTCACCGGCGACTTCTCGACTTCCTGTCTCAACAGAGAGCTGAGGACGTCGCTGATGGAGTCTCCTGAGGACTTGGACTGAGTAGGGCTGGTGTGTGGAACCCTTCAGACTATCAAAGGCTGCGCTTCTCTAACAGGCTGAAGCCATACAGCTCTATGGGTGGTGAGCAGGTCTGGGGTCTCCACAGTGCAGCCAGCCCCACCATCTGAGACATTTTCTCAGCCCCAGTAGAAACTCTGTGCCTTGAGTTACCATGCCCTACCTTCCTGCCCCTGGCCATACCAGTCCACTTCCTCTCTGTGGACCAATTAGCTGTAGATACTCCTGTAAACGGGCGCCTGCAGTGTGGGAGGGCCTTTGTGTCTAGCTTCATTCATTTTGCATCATGTTTTCAAGGCCCAGGACTTTAAATTAGCGTCACTTCTTTTTGAAGATTAAGTAATAATCTGTTGTATGGGTGGGCATACTGCATTTTCTTTCTTTCTTTCTTTCTTTCTTTCTTTCTTTCTTTCTTTCTTTCTTTCTTTCTTTCTTTCTTTCTTTCTTTCTTTCTTTTTAAATGTGTGCAGCTGGGTGTAATGAAACACACCTTTAATCCCAGCACTTAGGAGGCAAAGGCAGCTGGATCTTTGTGAGTTTGAGTCCAGCCTGGTCTATAGGGTGAGTTCTATGTCAGCCAGGACTACATAGTGAGATCCTGTCTCAAAAAACTGTGAGTGTGTATGTGTGTGTATGTGAACGCAGGTGCCTGGGGAGGCCAGAGGTGTCAATTCCCTGGTCCTGGAGTTACAGGCAGTTGTACCATCTACCATGGGTCCTCTGCAAGAGCAGTATTCTCTGACCCATCTCTCCAGCCTCAGTGTACCGCATTTTCTTCACCCCTCGCTGACACGTAGGTGGGCTGTTTTCACTTTGAGCTGCTATGAACATTTGTGTGTGGGCGTGGCTTCATTTCCTAGCCCATGCCTAGCTGTGCAGTCGCTGCATCAGGTAACTTAACCATTTACATTTCCATGGACCGGTCAGACTTTTCCATGGTGGCTTCCCATCTCACCTCCCCCGAGGCAGCACCCAGGGCTCTGAGGCTTCAGGTCCTCGCCAGCATGTGAGTTCTGTGGTCTTTGATTTCCACCGTCCTGGCGGGTATGAGCTGCATTTCACTGTGGTTTATAACTGTTAATGACACTGGGTACCAAGCATCTTCTCACATCTTTACTGGCCATTTCATATTCTCTCTTCAGAGTCTTTGTCTACACACTTCCCTCTCCCGCCTTCACCCACACTCCCAGGTGCTAAGTGCAAACAGAAACTCATTCACACCCAAGTCCGTGTGTGTGGATATGTGACACATACACACCACACGAGGTTGCTTAAGCATGTGCATACCACCAAGACCCCCTGTGTATGTGTGTGTGTGTGTGTGTGTGTGTGTGTGTGACATATGTGGGTATGAAGCTTAGGCCAACCTGTCTGGGGAGGGTCTATGTGTGGTCACAGAGATACAGGAAGGCTCCTTGGCTGGGCCAACATCACCTCAGTAACCAATTTTAGGATCTGGACTTGTAGAGATCTCTAGGCCCTGGGTGACTCCAGACCTCTGACCTCTGACCTCAGTGACTCCAGCCTGTGAGTGATGTCTCTGCCATGTCCTGAGTGGCTGTATGGTATTGGGCAGTAGCCTATCCTTCTCTGGGTCTCCTTGCTTAAAGTATGTCACTGGGCAGTCCTCAAGGCCTTTCCCAGAACTGAGTTCCTGGTCCCTAATTCCTCTTCGGACAGACAGGCAAGGTGCTTTTGTAGGCCAGCCTCCACAGTGTAGCTCATGGGGTCAATGTGAGCTCAACTTGAGCTTTTATAGCCTTCTCAAAGTAGTGTGTGGCCTGTGTCGATGCCAGGAAATGGCAGGTAGCTTGAGTGATAGGCCTAGGGAAGGCTTAGTCCCAACTCTGCCCTGAGGCAGCGGGCTCTGTCCTGCCTCTGCTTTGGACAGGAGGCCCATTGGGGTTCTCTTGGGGTCAGTGTGAGGGGACAGCAGGCAGCTGAGCCTGCCACTACATAGGCATGTGGCAGGCAGGGGCTGTATCATTGTCCTATGAGCCCAGCCTGTGCCAGCCGGGTGGGGAGCCCATGGGCTCTATAAGAACAAGAGTTTGAATAACCTAAGGAGAGTGCTGCCCTGGGCAGTTCTCCTGTGGGCCGGTCCAGCCTCTGCTCTACAGCTGTGGTCTCAGAATCTGCTCCCCAGATCAGCCTACTTAGGATAAAGATGGAGGAGACTTCGGGGGCGAGGCTGAAAGTACCAGTCTTGGAAGAGGGTGTTCCCAGCCAGCCTCACTGAACCTTGAGGAGTGCCTAGCCATCCTGTGGTTCCTCTGCTAGCTTTAGCCCTCCTCTTACTCCTGGGCTAGTGTTGCTGGTTCTGTCTGCTCCTAGAGTTTGCTCCAGCTGAGGGGCTGGGGAGCACTCTGCTCCCACAAGGCAAATGAGGACACAGGCTTCTAGAGGGGTTGTGGTTTGACCACCCATCCTCGCTCCCAGAGCAACTTCAAGCCCAGCGTTCCCCTGCCTTCACTGCTCCAAGCCTCTCTACATGTCTCTCTCTGCTTCCCCCCTTTTTGACAAAAGCCCATCGGCCAATTTTGCTTGCTTTGATGCATCCAAACACCATAGACATGGGACTCTGTATCAGCCCGGTCCACCAAGGACTGCCAAGACTCAGAAACCCATCCAGGGACCCCTGAGAGCCAGGAATACGGGGTGGCCATTGTAAGCCCTCCTCACTCATCTCTGGTGTTTTCCAGGGAGACAGGACCTCCAGTGCTTCATGGCACAGGCCTGTGTGGGAATAAGTCTCAGGTCCCAAAGGGCTCCCAAGTCTCTCAGCTCAGGACACACTGAGAGATGATGTGCACATTCACTTTGTCCCCCTTCCTGCCATCAAAATCACCTAGAATAGCCCAAGCCCAGGCGGCAGCCACTGCCGGAACACATAGTTTACAACCAGGAGGCTCAAGTTTCCTGTCTGAGAAATGTGTCCCATTAAAATGGCCTATTCTTGGGAAAGTTGGAAAGATAAGATGCAATAAAGTGTCCGGATTCACTCATGTCCGAGGAGTTGGGACAGGAAGAGTCCTAGCTGCATCCAGAGCCTGAGACATGGGCACACTGAGAGTCGTTAAAGATAGAGTTGCCACTGCCTGCCAGGCAGGAGGCAGGGAGCTGGGGGTCCTTTCTTCACATATAGTTCCCCTGCACTAAGGGTAGCTATGCCCATCTGCAGATGAGCCACCATCCACCCTGGCCATATTAGGCCATGGTTAGGCTGGAGCTCATGGTAGGAGAGGATAGGCCTTGGAGACTCTGGGGACCAGGGCAGGACACTGGAACCCATTGGAGCTATCAATGGTTTATTGGACCAGGTCCTTGAGCTCAGGCTGTCTGCATCTAAAAAGGATGGGCTCTTCTGAGTCAATTCTCGATTGTTCTCTCCTGGAGAAAGCAGGCTAGGGCCTTGGGCAGCCTCAGCCAAAGCTCCAGGAGGGATGGGGAAGCCTAGAGTTACTCCTCCCTCTCCCCACTCAACACCTGGGCATGTCATAGCCTGGGGCAAGTTACCAAGCCCAGGGAGCCAGCATGTAGCTGCCTACATGAGAACGCATGTAGCATGCTAGTTGCAGGGACCCTCAGCTCATGACCCTCACCCCTCTCGTTTGACCTTACATGGGTTGTTCTCCACAAACTACCGATTGCCTCTTGCCTCCCTCCACCAGCCCCCATCTCTATGGCAACAGACGGAGGGCTTGGCTCATTAAAACCAAATAAAAACGGCCCTAGCAGGAGTGGCAGCCTGATGAGTAACTGCTGAGTAACTGAGTCAGAGCAAGTGTGGGCATAAGCAGGTGAGAGCTGAGGCCCAGAGCGGGACTCATGCGGGACGCCTTGGGTCGTCCCGAAACGCACCTGCCAGCCAGGGCACCTGCCTGCTTGTCTGGGGCTTCAAGATAGGTTTCCCCGGTCAGACTGGGAGAAGATGTACAGTCTCTGGTGGCTGCCTTGGCTTGGGTTGGGGTGGGTGGTGGATGGCACCCGCAGCTATCTGCCTTCTATCGCAAAATTGTACAATCATTTGAATTTTCTAGACCCCCGCATTGAGTGCTTGCAACCCGTGCCCACTAGGAACTCAGCTTGGCCTCCACGGAGCCCCCATCCTGGGCTCAGTGGCTATCTAGCTGCCTTGCAACCAAAGGCACCTCCCCAGGGTGCTGGGAGTCTCTCTGTTCTTGTCTCCTCTCCCACAGCCACAAGCGATGTATGTGCCCAACTGGGGGCAAAATAGGTCCCAGAGACTTATGTTTGGGCCCCGAGCCCCTTCCAAGTTTTTCTGGGCTTTGTACCCATGGTCAGGTTCAAATTCCACCTCAGTCACTAATGCCCGCTGTTATAGCCTCTCACTGGAGGTAAGAACAGGGTATGGTTAGAAAAGAGCTGGGCGCGTGGTGGAAGCCCGTGAGTGTTGGCTGTGATGAGGATGCCGAGCTGCTTTTGAAGGTTTCAGAATCCTGTCATTGTAGGGTCACAGTGGGCTTGTTGTGTGTCTTGCCAGCCGCAGTGCTCCCTAGGGAGGAGTGCACACCCCTACAACGCCGTACCTCACAGCCCCACACATATTTCATACTCACAGCACTACACTAATACCAGCATACCCCACGACCTCCATGGCACCCCCACCAGGAGTCGGCCTAGGCCTCCACTAGACTTCCTTCATTCAAGGTTTCCCGTCCTCCAGGGAGCCTTCCTAATTCCACCCCACAGGAACAGGTTAGGGTGTCCTTTGGGGTCCGGAGTCCCATGCCCCACACAGAACTTACAGAACTCCTCCCTGGAATGGCCATGTCCATCACCCCCTCAACAGCTGATCAGCTGACTTTGCCAGGCCTGAGCAGAGGGGAAAGAGAGCCTGCCATCTTCCCTAGGGTCTTGATGACCTAATTTAGACCCAGGGATAGATTCCTGCACCTACCTAGTCTCTGCTCTGGGTAGGGCTCCTGGCCAGCTTCTACCAGTGCAGGGACAGGGCAGCCCTGGGTCCTTAGAGCAACGCTGGTTGCACACTCTGGGAAGACTCCACTGGGTTTAGGGACTGTTTCCCTTCTCTCCTATGGCCTGTCATAAATGGAGCCCAGAGCCCATAGATGCTGGGAATGCATCCTGGCAAGAGAGATGCTGTGGGGGTGGGAATGGCCCAGCAGGGCAGCAGGGCAAGGTGGAGGCCACTGTAGGCCTGAGACAATTGGCTCCATCCTGTTCTCACCTTGAGGGTAGAGGGTCCTCTAATGATCTCTCCCTGGAAAGATGCCCTCAGGTGCACCTCAGCTTGTTGGTAGGTAGGTAGGTAGGCTCAGGCCAGGGATAGAGTTGGTTCTTGGCGTGGCTTATGGATCTGGCTTGACTCTGAACCATTCTTCTGTGTTGAGTGGTGGGTCACAGCAGACACAGGCTCCAAGAGCAGGGCCAGCAGCCAGGTACCTAAGACAGGCTGGGACAGGCAGGTGCTGGCATGGGGCCTTGCTAAGGGTAGGTCCTGTGTTTCCTACCACCTTAGCCACATCTGACCACAAGATGAGTTGTTCATAGATGAGATGGGAGGGGGCCACCCCTCTCTGGAGCTTACCCTAGGTTCCTGGTGTGGCCTTCATGATCCTGCGGGGCACCCACCCACAGCCATGAGCTGGAGTCCTGAAGAAAACAGACAGGTGATGAACAGGGAGGGACCCAAGAGTCGAAAATGGAAGGCTTGCAAGGACCACCCTGGGGCTATGGAAGATAAAAAGAGAACAGAACAGGTCTCACCACACCACTTGAGGAACCTTTGGACCTACAGGGATCCAGGGATCCCCCTGTAGGGCTAACCTGGTGGAGAGGTTTCCCCACAGGAGCAGTGAGAGCTTCATCCTGAGGAGTCTGCCTAGAGGAGGAGGCTTTAGGGCCAAGCCTCGAAAGGGGAAGGGAATCTTACCCCAAAGACCAGTAAATCTGCAGGGGTGTGAGCCACACCCAGAAGGCTTGAGTCATCATCCCTGACAGAGGATGGGGAAAGGGCTGAGGAAGCTAGGCAGGTGTCAGCAGGAGTAGGGTGGGGAGTGGCTTCCTTTTGCAGCTCTGTTTGTCACAGGCTTGACTCTGCAGCAGAGGGTAGCCAGTGAATATTCTGGGGTGGAGGGGTGCCCTGCCTAGACTACATTTGGAAAGACCTGGGAGGTGACTAGTGATGGGTGGCTGCTGCCCAGAGGTTAGAAGGAAGGGGAAACCAGGGAGCCCAAGGCCTGAAATGGACTGAAGATGAGCAGAAAGGGAGGTAGGCTTCTGAGCTGTGTGGGGTCCTGACTAGGGTACAGAGACTCCGGGCTTCCTCATGGCCCGGAATACCACCTTCTGCCCAGAACACAAATGTCCTGGGAGACGGTATATGGCAGAGGAATGTGCTGGTGGGTCACTGCAGACACAAATGACAGCCAAATGACCTCACTACATCCCTTCAGGGTGGGGTTCACTTTAGTGAGTTGCTAGCTCAGACAGGGCAGGCGCTGAGCCTAAGGTCACACAGCAGGTGGACTACACCGTCCTGTGACCCCCTGGTCCAGAACCCGGAGGCCTCAGCACCCATGCCTCCCAACTCTCTCCACAGGGAGTCGTGAGGCGGCCTTCACCTACGCCATCACCGCGGCAGGCGTGGCACACGCCGTCACCGCTGCCTGCAGCCAGGGCAACCTGAGCAACTGTGGCTGTGACCGTGAGAAGCAGGGTTACTACAACCAGGCAGAAGGCTGGAAGTGGGGAGGCTGCTCTGCGGACGTGCGCTATGGCATCGACTTTTCCCGGCGCTTCGTGGACGCTCGAGAGATCAAGAAGAACGCCAGGCGCCTCATGAACCTTCACAACAACGAGGCAGGCAGAAAGGTAGCACGAGGGCGTGGTGGGCACAGTGGGCGTGGTGGGCATAGGGGGCATGAGACCTGCCTGTCAAAGGACTTGGACTGGATCCTCTCAGTATCACCTCTGTATCTCTGAAGCCCCAGGCAGTTTCCCTGTCCTTTCTACAGGCGTGACACCTAGGGTTTGGACGTGTGGGACCAGTTTCTATGTTGAGCCTGAGCTGGGCCTGGCTGGAGACCTGCAGGTGGGCCTAGGCCCCAGGCCATACTAACCCACATCTCTGGATCTAGAGGCTAATCAACAAAGCAAAGCAAAGCAAAGCAAAACAAACCCGAACAAACAAAAATACTCAGACATCTGAGAAGAGAAAAAGAAGGGAGATTATGGTCTCCGCATGGGCAGGTCCAGTCAGCTCGTGGAATAGCCAGGTTTGCATATGGGTGGGATAGCGTGAGGGCGGTAATGGAGGAAAACCGGGCCAGGACACACTAGGGAAGAAGTCAGGGTGAGCCCGGCCACCACTGGGAGATGAGGGCCCCAGATACCATGCTAGCAGGAGCGGCTGCCGCGGCGGCAAGATGGCCCGAGATAGGGCAGCCAGCCGAGCAGAACATGGGCTGGACCTGGCTCCTGGGCGCTAGGGGCTGCACCCATGCCTGCAGGGCCCGGGGGCTTCTTGGGGCCTGGGATGAACTGCCGTTCCAGGCAGAGAAGCATTGATGAATCCTTCCACCTCAGGGACTATAGCCCAGACCAAGTGTCTCATTCATGGATTTAGCAAACACTCCGCCTTTTTTTTTTCCCCCTCTGCCAGGCCATAGTGAGGAATCCCACTTAACTAGGGGGTCTGGGATCACGTAAAGGTATAAAGGGCCCAGGGAAAGGCTCAGGAGCTTCCTGGAGGAGGTGGTCTGGGAGTGGGATCGTGAAGGATATGCGGGGGAAAGGTGAGAAGGCTGATCCGGGGAAATGGCCGTAGTTCCAGCCAGTGGGAGCCGGAGCGGGTGGATGGGTCAGGCCCAAGGAAGCAGGTGCTGGCATAAAACAGGAGGGGGATGCCTCCCACAGGGGGCTGTTAGATTATGGTGGCAAACAGAGGAGCAAAGAATGGTCCTATGGCCTCCAGTGGCTTCCTAGAGAGACCCGCATCTCCAGACAAAGACCAATTCATAGCATAGGATTAAAGCTCCCCTGACAAGGAGGCTGAAGAGGGGGGCCTCCACATTGGAGGATAGGCAAGGCTGAACCCTCACGGGAGCCCCTTGAGTCTCTTCAGTGGCTTGTCTCTAAACAGATTTTTTTTTTTTTCCTCTAGAAAGGAAGATTTCACTGTCCCCAGTTTGCAGATAAGGACATGAGCCCCAGGGCAAGCTGCTGCAGAGCTGGTCAAGTGGTCCCTCGGGCCTGAGTTCTGGTCTCTGATCAGTGGGACAAGGTTCCAGGCAGAAGGCCATCTGGTTCCAGCTAGGGTTATCTCCAGTTTAGGTCTGGGATTGATCTGATAAGGAGGTATAAGGGGTTAAGGCAGGCATGGTTCCTGGGGGTATGGGAAGATGGAGGCTGATAATGGGACTAGGGACCAAAATGAAGGATGAGGGGTGAATCCTGGCAGTTGTTAGCTAAGGGGAAAAAGGCATACAGATAGCCCAGACCCTGTACTAGGGGTCTGAAGGAAAGCGGCACCATGAACCAAGATAGAGAACAGACCATGAGAGACCAGGATAGGTGGAGGCTGGCTAGGAGCCATAGGGAAAGGCTGTTAAAGGGTCAGTTGTACCCAGGCATGGCATCGCGTTCACTGAGGTGGACATGGACTGTGAGTTTTAGGGTAGCCTGAGCTATGTAACGCAACCCCGTCTCAGAAAGAGAAAGAGCCAGACATGGCAGTGTATGCCTTTAATCCCAGCACTCAATAGGCAGAGGCAGGCAGATCTCTGGGATTTTGAGGCCAGCCTGGTGTACAGAGTAAGTTCCAGGCCAGCCAGGGCTACCCAGTAAGACCCCGCCTCCCCTCCCCCTCTAAAGAAACAGTCTCAGTTGTGTGGGAGTTGACCCTGTCCCTCTGCTGAGCCTAAGTCTCCCCCAACTGCCCAATAGACACAGACACTTTGTCAGCCTCCTCTGCCGGCACTGTAGCCATGAGCACACTTTGGCCTGAACCCTGAAAGCCAGCCGGTGGCTGCACGTGGGCCTTTTCTTCCAAGCAGCTCGGTACTAGAGCTAGCTTTGGTGGTGGGCTGAAAGGCTGAGGTTGCCGCATGGCTCCTGGGTAGTTCAGACTTACCCTAGGGAATCAGATGACCCAGAGCACCTCACACTCACAGCAAAACAGGACAGGGCCATGCCCTCCCACAGTCCTAGCACTGAAGCCTGGCTTAAGGTGTGGTGGGGCTGGGCCCTCTCCAAAGACTCTGGGAGGTATTTAGAGTGTGGGGCAGGGGTTTTACTTGCTTTGACCAGATTCTGGAGACCCCAGCATTTGTTGTCCGTGTCTGCCTTGTTCCAGCCCCTGCTGCTGACTGTGTGGCCTCTGCCAGGCTGTTGTTTCTTCTTTCTCAGTATCTTGGGGACCACCCTATTCCAGACGGACACAGTTCCATTTTGCCTTCATCTTGTCCCGGGAGGTCACGTCTGCACTTTCCTGTGATGGAAGTCATAGGTGGCAGCCTCCAGCCATCTCCCTCCCCGTTCTCAGGCCGAATGAACTCAGACAGGCATCCTGGGTGGGCTGGGGTGAGATGGGCTGAGCTTGGAGTCTAGATTACCATGGCTACCCACCCAGCCCCGCTTCACTTCCCCATTATACTCCATGGGCTGTGCCGGTGACTGGGCAGAAAGAGAACTATCCCAAAGAATACTCAGACATGAAGGAGCCTGGTCAACAATTTCGTCCTTTGGCGGTCCCATCGTAGCGTGGAGCAAGGGCAGTAGGAAGATGGAATGGATACCTGAGAGGGTGGAATCTGTGGTTTCTTTCCTCCATCCAGACATGGTGATGACCAGGGCTGTTCTGTGAGGTGCTGTGAGGTACTGGGCTCAGATCCTCCCATTGATACCCGCCAGGCTAGAAGCTGTCGCTGGGATCTGGGGGAAGGGCACCCTATCAGCCGGCCACAGGCCGTGTCCCCACCAAGGATTTCTGACAGTGGTGCTGTGTGGTCTTATTATTCTGGTTGTATGGATCTGGAGGGAAACCCTTGCCGAGCTCAGAGTGTGGCTGCTGCCCTGAGGCCAGTAAGACTCACAGCCATTCCTGGTTACCCGAATCAGACAGAGCTACAGGGCAAAAGCCATGTTCCCTGCAGCTTCCAGATCTCCGGGGAGGCCAGGCCACCTGCAGGCTCAGGAAGCTAAGGGCGTTATATCTCCACTGAGCCTCTCTCCGAGACCTCAGCTGCTCCGAGGCTGAAAGTAAGGCACCTTCCCCACTTATTTCTGCCTCGCTGGGATAGAGGGATCCAGACTCCCTTGGGCTGTCCAATCTTCTCCTGAAAGGCTCTGGTCCCCAGCCTGATGATTACCCTGGCCTGGCCAAAGAGAGCGCTGCTCCAAAACCCTCTCAGACCTTACCCTGGGTGCAGTTGACACCATGTGCCTATGTGTGTTAGGGGGAACCAGGCCTGCAGAGCCCTCAGCCTCAGCCCAGCCCCTCAAGCAGGAGGCCCCTTCTGCAACCTCCAGGTGTCTCCTGGGCTCCTGGGCTGGTCTCAGTGCCCCCATGCTCCTGGCTGCCCCTGGCGCCACAGCTGCTGTCGCTCTGATGGTGAGGGTTCTGGAGAAGGAAACGGCACATTCTTGAATCCTGTGATCACTTCCCGGCGAGGCTCCAGCTCAGGGGACCCAGCCAAGCGAGGACTCGGCCCCTCACTCTGCAAACACCTGCCCAATCAGCTTCATCTGCCCTTGTCACCAGCAGAGCTACACAGGATCTGATTTCCTCAGGCAGGCTGGGGTAGGAGAGAGCAGCAGGCTACAGATCCCTGATGAGGCTCAGGAGCTACAGCCTGGGCGAGGGGTGTCCAGCAGGCCACAGTGACACTGGTAACTGACTACTGAACTGCATGGCCCCAACCTGGACCCCACTGATCTCAGCCATTGGAGGAGAGTTGTCATGTCATCCAGACCCTAAGTGACAGGCTGCTCCTGCCTGGGGTCCAGAAAGGCCAGTCTAGCTAGCTGCTAAGCGGGTGGCCAGAGCAAGGGACTTAACAAGCTCAAAGAAGACTAGTAGAAGAGGACATAACCAAACAAAGCTGAGCCAGGGGCAGGAGAGTCACCAGAATGGATGAGGGAAGGGAGATGCAGGGAACAGGCCCCAAGCATGCCTGAGACCACTCTGGCCCGACTCTCAGGCCTTTCTGGTCCACCCACTATTCCCCCTTCCCTCCACAAGAAACCTGGGCCAGTCCTACCTCAGCCTCCTGCTTTCTCCTGCCCAGCTTCTCTAGTTCCTGCCACAGGCTGTCACTCACATAGTAGAAGACAATAATGGGGATACCGCCCAGGGTCCCCCCAGCAGTGGGGTGCACACAGCCCCATCTTCCCCTGAATGGCTAATGGTACTGTTATATCTTTTGGTAGGCCCTCTTGGGATGCTTCTCTGTCTATCTAATGAGCTCCTACCTTACCATCAATACCCATTAGCAACATCACCTTCTCCAGGAAGCCCCCACAGGTACCAACACCCCTGAACAGTTGTGAGCTCCCTCAGGCCCTGAAAGTCGTCACAGCATCTGTTTCTTCTTTCCTTCCTTCCTTCCTTCCTTCCTTCCTTCCTTCCTTCCTTCCTTCTTTCCTGTTTGTTCTTTGTTTGTTTGTTTACCTTGGCTGTCCTGGAACTTGCTTTGTAGACCAGACTGACTTTGAACTCAGAGATCGCTTGCCTCTGTCTCCCGAGTGCTGGGCTTAAAGATGGATTCCACCACCATCCGGCCCCTCCTGTTTCTTTCACTGGAACATGTGTTCCATAGGTTCTCTGTGAGGTTCAGGGAAGGTTCTGAGGCAGAAGCAGTCTCTCTGGGGTTCTTCCTTTCACTCTTGTTTTCATTCATTCATTCATTTTTTTTCATTCATTCATTCACTTGTGGAGGCTTCTTGTCTAGAGCAGACAACCTGGGGGCTGACAACAGGTGCTCTTGACAGTGGGTTGCAGCCTGAGGGTGGAGCTAGGGGCCAAATGCCGGAAGTCCCAGGCTGTGGAGGTGAGGCCAGTGAAGCAGGGACAGCTGACAAATGGGCCCTCGGCAGTCACAGGGCGGCAGCTAACAGTGACTCCCCATCTTTCATGAGGCCAACTGGCAGGGCTCTTTCGATCTTGGTAAATGAGTACCTGGGGTCAGGGCTGCCTCTGGGAACTGGCCTTTCCAGGCGAGAGGGAGGCCCAAGGAAAACACACGGAAACACACAAGGAAAATGCACCCATCCCGGGCCCTCATGCAGCTGGGAGAAAGAACAACAACCGGCTAGGCCTGGCTGTCGGCTTCCCAGAGGATGGCACGACTGGGCCTCGCTGACCCGTGCCCTCACCCTCCCGGTTCCCTCCATCCCTGGCACGCCAGGCTGTCATTAAGCAGCTGGCTGTTAAGCTCTGACTGCATGCCAGGCCCTGCACCAGGCATGAGGGCGGTCTCAGGGAGATGGAGACATGGAGGGCCCATGTTTATCAGTCACCCGCTGGTGCCGAGCCTTTCCCAGCACAGCGTCCCTGCCGGGTACCCGGCTCCCATTGCTTCATCAGGGGTGGATTTAACCAAGTCTAATCAGATACTCCACACTCTATGGAGAGCCATGGGGATCCATTCCCAACAGTTTACACCAACGGGCACAGACAGGAGAACTCCGGGTGGCACCCAGCCCCTTCCATTCCCTGCTGAGCCCCCACTCTGTTTCCTGCAGGTTCTGGAGGACCGCATGAAGCTGGAATGTAAGTGCCACGGTGTGTCGGGCTCCTGCACCACCAAAACCTGCTGGACCACGCTGCCCAAATTCCGTGAGGTGGGCCACCTGCTCAAAGAGAAGTACAACGCGGCCGTGCAGGTGGAGGTGGTGCGTGCCAGCCGCCTGCGCCAGCCCACCTTCCTGCGCATCAAGCAGCTGCGCAGCTACCAGAAGCCCATGGAGACGGACCTGGTGTACATCGAGAAGTCGCCCAACTACTGCGAAGAGGACGCGGCCACGGGCAGCGTGGGCACACAGGGCCGCCTGTGCAACCGCACCTCTCCCGGTGCTGACGGCTGTGACACCATGTGCTGCGGCCGGGGCTACAACACGCACCAGTACACCAAGGTGTGGCAGTGCAACTGCAAATTCCACTGGTGTTGCTTCGTCAAGTGCAACACGTGCAGCGAGCGCACCGAGGTCTTCACCTGCAAGTGAGGCAACGGCGCAGGCGCACACGGCACCTGCCTGCCCTGCGGCCCTTGCCGTTTTGCACATCCTTCTTTGCTTCCGGAGCTGCCAGCTGCGGGCACAGGGGGATGGAGGTGGGGGTGGGGAGCTCAGATACTCCAGGCTCCTTCCTGCCGGCTCTGTCCCCGCCAGCGGCACAGCTGTGCCCTGACTCGCCCAGCATCCAAGGCCAACGCAATGGTCTGGTACCCAATGGAGACGAATTCCTCTACTTCTCTTCGGGAACGTGAACCTCAAAGCGACCGTGAGACTCTGAGGGTCACCTCCCTGTCTGGTGGCTGGACACAGAAAGGTCACACCCACCAGTCACACTCAAAACTGTTTCCTGGGCTCTGTCCTGCCAGCCCCTGGCAGTGTGGACGGATGTTGACAAAATTATTTATGTTCTTTTTTTTTTTTTTTTTTTTTAGCATCAGATGAGGACTCAGTACTAACGACCGGGTAGCCAGACCTAACCCTATTCCAGGTTGCCCCGCCTCTATCTCCTTTTCCTCACTTCTCCTGGCCCCTCCCTCGAGGGTCCTCTGCTCCTTGCAGGACCCAGGGAAGTCCGAGTTGTCACGGAGGCTGGCTGGTGGGGTGACTCCTCAGTAGCACCCTGGGAGGGACTGGGTAGACCCACAAGGCCTGAGATGGCCTCAGAGGACAGCCCATCTTCCATTCCACGTGGAAACTGTCGCACAGATCAGTTGTGGCTTGTGTTAGGGTCCAGGCATGCCTCTTTCCCTCCTGGTCCTTCACCCCCTCCCAGCCCTCCGCCAGCCTCCACCTCCAGTTTACAAATCCCCTTCTTCTCTGGAACCAACCTGACCCCCAGGACTGCCCCCAAAGGTTCAGGAGAGGTCAGGGACGGTTGCCCCATGTGACAGATGGACACAGGGCAATCTGAAGATTTGCTGGAAGGCCCAGGCTCTGTGAACTATACCGCCACAGCCCGAAGCAGCCCAAACTCCGGAAGTAGGCAGGGTGGTGGGGAGGCTTTATCCCCTTCTCAGTGCCTTGGGGTTTGTCCTTCTACCCTGACCCTGATGCCAGAGAATTGGCATCCAGAATTTAAGGCTGTATCTGCCAGGCTGCCTGGCTACTGTCCACGGACACCTGCTTGAGGATCCTCATATCCCGAGGACATGGGACCCTCAAGCAGGGGTCTGTGGGAGGCTTGCTGTCCTGTTTCCTCAGGACCTTCCAGACGGGGACAAAGAACTCAGGCCCGGGTATATCCCACCCTCTCCTCCACAATACACGACAGGGGTAAGGAACTGCCCGGGTTGGTAACACTACCGCCCACAGCCTTCCCCACACTAAAGCGTTTCATAGCAGAAGTCCACAGGAATGCGGGGTTTGGTGGCCACCAAGCCAGGTGGCCTGGACATTGACCTGGGAAAAGTGACCCCTGTTTACCCTTGCCTTGCACTCAGCTGTGTGTCCCTATCATGTCAGGATGTTACAAGCCTCTGGACCACTGGAGATGTCCCACCCCAGTTCTGGCCCCATCTCCTCACCCCCAAGTCCTGGGATGCCCAAGCCCATAGCCCAGTGTCCCCTGTAAGGAGCCTGGTTAACTTATATTGTTATATAGTGTCCCCGTCTGTCGTGTCTCTTAAGTTATTGTGACCTACACTGGGTACCGGAGGGGATGGGGGATGGCTTCATTTGCTCTCCCCCAAGCCAGGCTCCTCCTTCTGCTTGAAACAGACCCTCGGGGGCCCTTGATGCCACCGAGGCAATTCGCACTGTCCCTGGGCTGCCGGGCACCTGCACCTGCACTCGGTCAGCGGCAGACCTTGCCTTGGGGGAAGAGAGGTGGTTAGTGGACCCAGGCAGGGCACTGGCTGTCCCAATGCTGTGTGCTGGGGTGGAGGTGGCCGGGCACCACATGTCCTTGAAGTGCCCTACTTCTGATGGGCTGTGTTCTGCCTCCTCCGGAGACGAGCACTTGGCCCCAATAAAAGCTGGAATCAGAAAAGAGACTGTGTGTGGAGTCTCCATGGGACGCCCTTGTAGTTCTTGCCTTGAGGGCGGGGGCACACGCTGCCCACTGAGGCTGAGCTCTTTCGTCCTTCTTGCTTCCTTCGGCTCCTCTGCTGGCTGAGGGGTCTGCTTCCTTCCATTCCATCCTTGAGGCCCTTGGCCAGGCTCTGCCGGGATCATCAGGCTTGCCTGCCTCTAGCAGCTGGCTAGAGTCCCTGGAAGCTTCTCTGGATAATACGGGGTTTAGGCTGCAGGGACACAAGGCCTAATAGTCTGGTGCCCAGGAACTAACCACAGGTCTGGGTTCAATATGCCTTCAGCTGGAGGCCAGAGAGAAGGCCCCATCTCTGACTCCGTTTCCCTCTAAATTCAGATTCCTAGGCCTGATGATTTGGGGCTGTTTGTGGCTGTTCTCACAGGGTCTGAGCCCGGAGTCCCGAGGGGTTCGCAACCTCAACAGCTTGCCTGGCCACACTGCCTGTGGTGACCACGCACTGCCTACAGTGAATGGCATTTCTACCCAGGGTCAGAAGGCATGTGGCGGGGCCGGTTTGGCCACTGCCCTCTGTCCCGGGGAAGCCTGGCATTGGGCTGAACTGCTGATCCAACAGCTAGCCCTCTGCTCTAGCTATCTGCTAGGCACTCACAGAACATGCCTTAGTTCCTAGTCTCCTGGAGGGCCCTCCAGCTGTGCTTTACAAAGAAGGGGGGGGAGTGCACCCCTCTAGGGACAGGAAAGACCCTTGTTCCTTCCTGATGCATGGAAAGCCTTGAGACGATCCTCCCTGAGGCATGGCCTCAGTCTCCCCATCCAAGAGCAAGAGGTAGTCCAAGGCTGGGCCTTGAAGAGCTCTAGGTTGAAGCATGCCTGGGGCCCAGGCCAGGGCTGGGCAGGCTGGCAGGAGGCCCTGGGTCCCCATGAGACAGTCACCAAATCCTCAGTGGCGGCTGCAGTAGAGCTCAGGGTCCGGCTACTCCCACAGGGCCAGGAATGAGGAAGGAGCCCTGAGAATGCCCTGGCCCCAGTGCCCAGACTGTACTTATTTCTTGGCTGTGATTCAATCCCAACCTGGCCTCCCAGGGCCAGGGCACGCATCCTTGGGGGCCCTGCCTGAGGCGTGGAGTCCGCATTGCCTGGCCTGGCCCCAGGCCCTACCTTAAGACACTGTGAGAGCATTCACCTGGGCCAGCCCAGGTGTCCCCCGGTGGCATTTTGTTATCCTTCAAGTGACACCCCCTTCCCTTAGTGCTAGCCAATTCTGTACCTTGCTGGGAACTGCCTACCCCAGTGGCCTTTCTTCTCAGCATGCCTAACGCTACCCTAGAATAGCCTGCCTTGCCCAAGAACATGGAGGCTCTCGGGCAACAGGAATCACGTGGATCCCAGAAGGGATTTGGGGACACTGTCACTGGGAGACTAGAGTTTGTAGGAAAAGTCAGCCCACTGCCCACCCTACCCCCCCATTACCTCTGCTTCTTCACATCTGCAGTCCTGCCCTGGCTAGGGTGAGCTCTAACCTAGGGCTCCAACCGTGTGTCCCATTACCCACTTTATCCAGGTGGTGCCCACTCCAGGTGCACCTAGAGTAGGAGGGAGCCCAGAACGTGGTCCTCACAGCTACTGGAGGCAGCCTACAGGGAGGAGAAGGAACCTAACAGATCTTCCCTATTCAGGTATCAGAAGACAAATGTTCCACAGTACCAACCCCACCCCCCGCCCCAGCTCCCACTTCCTCCGCCTGAGGACACCCTGGCCATGTGCATGGTGGCCATGCCAGCTCAGGGCTGCCACTCCTCCACTGTGCTCCATCAGGACATTCTTTCTCCTACTTTCTCCCATCTCACACTCGTATCTACCTTCCAGGTCACCTGAGCAAACTCAGTTCCTTGTCTTCACTCTTGTCCCATGGGTGGGTAAGGGGGTACCAAGCCCCACACAAGCTGATTCCTCCTTAGCCAAGCAGTCCGTGGAAGAGGAAGCACACCCCCCTCCCCAGGCTAGGCCTGTCTTAGGTAGCCTGCTGCTACCCATGACCTTCACAACATCTCTTCCCGTACAAATTCTCATTCACAAATGGCTTAACCAAGACCCAGGAATTATGGGGAAATATCTCAGGATTTAGACCCATGTCTTCTGGGGTCTTCTTTCTCTCCTAACTGCTGTTCTCCCACCTGGGGACATGCAAGGTCGAGGATTTTCTCTAAGACTACACAATGGGAAGAGAACGGCTGAGGCAGGTCTCAGAGGAGAAATACCAATAATGTCATCTCTAAGAACAAAGCAAGACAGCTGGGCTTGGTGGCACGCACCTGTAATCCCAGGGAGGCAGAGGCAGGCAGATCTCTCAGTTCGAAGCAGCCTGGTCTACAAGGCGAGTCTAGGACAGCCAAGGCTACATAAGAAACCTTGTCTCAGAAAAACCAAACCAACCCAACAAACCAACCAATCAAAAACAAGCAAAAAGAACAGAGCAAGAAAGACCAGGTTAAGAAGCAGCAGGAAAGATCTGGGTTAGACCTCTCAGTGAACTGGAGAGAGATAAAGAGGGGGTAGCTGTGGACTAATGAAGGGGGCATTCTGGATGAGTGGGTGGGTGGGGTTGTGGTCTAGGGCCTGGAGTAGCAAGGAGGCAGAGGGTAAGGGAGTGAGAGATTCAAGTGGAAATATCTCTGACTGTCCTAAAAGGAAATCAGGGGGGTGCCTGAGCAGAGTGGCAGAGCTTGCTTTAGGTCTCTACCATAGAACCAGGCCTCCAGGTGATGCCAGCGGGGACCTTTGAAACCCACACCTCTGTCCTCCTTAGTTTACAACAGGAAATGGACCCATCTGTTCATCAGATCCTTGAACGTGAAGGACCCCATGACTGAGGTCCAGTGAACTGTGTATTTCAGGACAGAACTCCAGTCTGGGTTCCCAGAGAACCATAGGCTTGATGCCACAGCCATGACCAAGAAAAGGAACCTGGAGGCGGTGTCTGAAGAAGACACTGGAAAGGGACCAAGCTGGAGACTGCTCTGCCCACCTCGGGGACACAGGAGCCCATGTTGGGTAGGCTGTCCAGTGTCCTCTTTTGTTGTGAGCCCCACTGGAGCCCCACGTGGCCTTTCAAGAAGGCTGCAGGTAGGGGATTGAGAGTTCTCTCACTCCACCTACAGGCAGAGGTTTAGCAGCAGGGCAGGGCTGGCTCATCTCCAGGGGCCAGAGACATGTCCTTTCTAGACAGCTGGTCCCTTCTGGGTGAGCAGCCTGTTCACCTGAGGCAGAGGGTGACCTAAGAACCCCGATCTTTTTTTCATGTGTGTGCTGCGCCCTGTAAAGAGCCACAGCTGAACCTCTGCAAGCCCCTGGCATGAGTTGTCTGAGGCTCATCCCCCATCTTCCTGCAAAAGCTGCATTTGGTTGGATGCTCTGCCAGAGCAGGCTAAGAGCTCTGTCTGTGAGCCCCTCCCTGGCTTCCCATTTTTGAGCTCCAAATCTTTCTGTGGAGGCATGGCACACAACATCCATCCATCCACGCAATCTCAATCAAGTCTTTCATTTCTTTACTCATCTGTCATTGACAAAGTCTTTGGTGCTTAGAGGTCAATGGACCACTGTAAAGACTCAGAGCTGAGTCTGAGATGGGCATTTTTTTCCTCAGAAAACCTCAGGCTTGGAGTAGGGGAAGGCGATCAGAGTTTTCCTGTGGTCCCTGAGCATGGGGAGCCTTCCACAGCAGCAGGGAAACTGGAGCACATGGATCCATGGAAGCTCTGCAATAGCTTCCCGAAGCTGAGGCCAGAAGCAAAAGTGGAGGCATAGGGAAAGGAAGAAGGAGATCCTAAGGAGATGTGAACTAAGAATCAGTAGAGTGAGGAGCCTGGAGTTTGGAAAGTTAGAGAGCTACTCTGAGCTGATGAAGTTCCAGAAAGTTCCATATGCATAGAAGGGAACCTAGAATTTCGAGCCCTATAAACTAAGATTCGGCAGAAAGGCTTGCTATATCTGCTGGTAGCTTGCAATTTTATGACCCTCTGGGCAAAGGGCCTACCACCACAGACTGCCCATGGGCATCCGTCATGAGAGAGAATGGTGTCCTCAGTCCAAGAATCACCAGGCTTTGCGGGTGAGGGCTCCCGGGCTGCAGGTTGGCCTGCGGTATTCTGAGGGTTTTGGCGGGGTGGGGGTGTGTTCTCCACAAGGTTGCGCAGACCGTAAAGATATTTTACAAGTAGCCTTCATGTTGCTCCTTGCACCTCAGTTTCCCTGACTGAAGGGACCTGTGCTTGCCCTAGGACTCATTAACCCCCACTGAGCAGCCTTCCCTGGCTGGCCTTGTCTGTCCCTACAACACTAACAAGGCTTTGACCTTTTTGTCAACCAAGCTGGAGGGTGGAATGGGATACCAGGCCACCAATGTCCCTGACACAGAAGAGGTGATCCCACATCCCCTCTCTAGTTCCCAGACAAAAGGGACCGATTCCATCTCGATGACAAAGACTGTGGAAGGGATGGTAGCCGCAGGGACAGCTGAGTCACTGGGACATCATGGGAACAGGGCATGCTTCTGCAGGGAGTGGCACTCCTCCATGTTAAGGTCCCATTTTGCTAGGAAGGATTGTGACATCAGGGTCTGTAGGTGCCTCTCAACTTGGGGACCTTGGGATGGACCAGAAGGTCCAGTCAGGAACTGGAGAGGACCTCAGGCCACAGTTCCCAGATCTGCTGGGCCTGAAGGAGCACACTCCCCGTTGCTTGAGGAATTCAAGCATAGTTTGATCTCCAGAGGAGAGAGATGTTCTGATCTTATGGTTCTCGGGTCCTATGTGGCTGTGTGCTCGGTCACAACCTCATAAAAGGGCATAGGACAGGGAGGCAGTGCTGAGAGGTCCTGGAGAGATCAGTCTGACCACGCCCCCTGGGCCCTGACCTGGTAAAGTTGCTCAGCACCAGAAGCTCCTTGCCTTCCCCTTGCTCATGATCCCACATAGACAGTGTAGCATTGCCAGGGGCCTAGGGGCTGAATGGATAGTTGGACTCCGTAGAGCTGGGAAGGCTAGAGACAGGCTGCAAACCTGTGGCTGAGCACGGGCCTGGAGGAGATAAGGGGGGAGGCAGTAGATGCCATACCACGTAGAGGGACCAGGCAGGCCTGGGGAAAGGGACTGGTAGTCATGCAGTTAGATGGCAGGAAGTTCCAGCTCAAGGTTTGGCCTTTTCTCCTACTGGCTGGATTATAAGGGCAAGAAAGTGACCCGTGAGAGCCTTCGGTCCTTCTTCAGGAAAGGTACAAGGGGATGGTGAGACTCCCACAGGAGAGTGGAGTGCAATGGCTCAGGGGCAGTGCAGCCACAGGGGATACAGTGGGATTCCACGAATATTTTGCAGACAAGGTCAGAGGAGGCTGATGGTAAACCTGGCCTAGGCTGGCTCCCCAGCTGTCCCTCTGGTGTGTCTATGCCTCATCTTCCGGGGATGGAGAAGAACCAGGGTGAGGGCCTGCCTGTTGCTCAGAGTTAGGCCTGGAGTTGGAGGCACGTGACCTTCTTCAGCCACTGAGATCTGAAGGAAGAGTACTTGGCTGGGCCTTGGAGACAGGTTGAGATCAGGGACTCTGGGTTGGATGGATTTCTGAGCCAGGCTTCAGGTTGGCTGGCTATGTGACACCAGCCCCACTTGGCCTCAGTTTCCTCTTCTGTTAGCCTCTTTAGGCCGAGACCACGGTAGAGAGATGCAACCTGTGTGTCAGAGTGAGGACAATGTCATCTCTTGAGATTCTGAGGCTTGGGGAAGCAGTGAGATGCCTGGTAGATTAGCAGCTGGAGTGTGTATCCATAGAACTTTACAGTTTATGATTGTTCTTTTGGCTTTTATTCTGACCTCCTCAAGGCTAGAGAGCCCTGTGTTCCCAGTATACCAGAGTTCCTCTTGGGAACAGCAGGCTCAAGCCCCTTCCCCTCAGGGGACTCCCTGGGGCCACTTCCTGAGATAGCCCACCTTCACAGGACCTTTGTGTAGTCTCTGGACTGTGTGCCAAGCTGCCGTTCAAAGATCCACTGGGTCCAACTTGAGGATGTAGGACCAGACCCTTCTAGGCAACTGGCCATAGCTTCCTGACTTCTCTTCTCCACACCAGCCTAGCATGACTGTTGGCTTTTGCTGCACATTCTGAGAGCCTCCCCTTCACCAGCTCACCCTTCTGGCCCTGCTAAGACATCATTTGTTGGAAGATGGCGTCCAAGACCTTCCCTGGGTCCCTCCACTCCTCACACATCTGGGTGTGCACAGCCCTGCAGAACTAAATCTCCCCTGTGACCCACCCAGATGGGCAACCTCAGCCTGTCACCATTTCCAAAACCTCTCCTCCCCCATCTGTCAGTGATGTCAAAGCTTGGCATGGTACAGAGGCCAAACCAGACCTTGCACCAGGCAGCGGGTTGGGAGGGCTCTCCGCAGGGATGGGACCCAAGATGCTTCTATTTTTAGCCTCAAGAAAAAGAAAGAAAAAAATTCAACTCCAGAACATACAACACGCCTAACAAATATTTGTTTTTATTCTTAAAAGGGCTTGGATGGCAGATGGCTGGTTTGGGGACTGAAGTGTGTCCCTACTTGCATACAGGGGCTCAGAAGAAGCCTCGCCTGTGCCCAAGGCTGCCTGCCTGGCACAGCCTCATTCCAGACCAGGGAGGACTGCTGGAGGGCCAACTTTTCCTGAAGCAGTCAGGCAGCTTGCCCTTCCAGCTTTCCCCGATCCTGCCCTTCCTACCCCAACACCTCGTCTTCCTCTGGTTTTACCTTGGGTATCCCATGTGCTGAGGTTGACCAGGCATTCTCCTGTCCAGGAGCCAGCCCTCCTGGGAACACTCCTGAAGCGTAGAGCTATTGTCCATTGCAGGAATGTAGACCTCCTTTATCATCGTGCAGTCCCTCTGCTCGTCTCCTGAGTTCAGTGGAGGAAAATGAGGGTCACATGATGTCGATAATGAGAATCATCCTGTATCTTTCCCAGGATCCAGCCAAGACTAGGGTGCCAAGGAGCTCTGTCTTCAGGGAGAGTGTGAGAAGTTTAGATGAGCCTCCATACTAGGAGAACAATGCAGACCCATGCACAGACCACAGACCACCTCAGAGACAAGAACTTTGCTCTCTGGAGCTCTGGAATAAATGGCCACAAGTCAGGGTCTCGAGGCAACAGTCGTTCCTCTGGGGGCAGCTGTATGATGTCAAGATGTCAAGAAATCTGTTCACTCTAACAGTGTGTCTGCCTTGTCCAGCTCCGGAACTCAGGTCCCTGGCTGTGGCTGCCTTTGGTGCAATCTTCAAGAACATCTTCACAGATCCCTTTATCTCTCTACATGGCTGCCCGTCCTTAGCTTGTCCCTGGCCTTCCTCAGCGAAGTTCAGAAGATCATGAAAGGAACCACCTAGGAAATGCTGGGTAACTCTCAGCATCCTGAACAGAATTGCATGTACCATCGGGGAAAGGGGACATCGTTGAGTCTGCAGAATCAGGCCTGGGGCCTCTCTGAAGGCTGTGACTCTCAGCCTCCTACACGCCATCTGGATTCTTAGTGAAGGACTGAGAGGGTCTGTCAAAAACCAGTGGTTGCTGCCTCCACAGTTTGGGTTTGGGGAGGAAATTAAGGCTCAGGGCTGAACCACAGGGCCTGGCAGGTGGGGTGGTAAGGGCTTGATGGGGATAAGTGGGCCCTGTCACACTGGCTGGAGGGTGGGGCTGGATGAACAACATCCCTGGGCCTGGAGGCCAGCAAGGGGCACAGCTCTAGGCCAAGCCACAGTTATCGTGGCTGTACGATGTTGGTGCCAGGGGTATGCCCAGTAGATAGCGGCTCTGTCCTACTCTCCTGCAGGAAGACTGTCTGATCTCCATCAGGAACCACTACCAGAATCTCTCCCTCATCCTTACCCACCCGTGGGTCAGGGGAAGTTGGGATAACCTCCCATGCTGTTTCTTGGAAAGAACTGAGGCACATCGCAGCTGCTCCCATCTCCCCCATTCGAATGTGATTTCCTGTCTCTTGTATCTGCATTTCCTCGTACTCTGCCCCTGTTGCCACTCAGGGAGAGCCCAAGAACGTGGAAGCTGGGCCAGCCCATCACCTTGAGTCCTCTCTGATGCCTTCAGGCCTGTACCTGCCCCCCTGCCCCTCTCAGCTGTCACTGGCTAAGAGTTTTCCTGGCCTGTCTACCCTCATTCTTTGCCTGGGACCCTGCTCCTGTATCTGTCCTCTTTCTCTGCAGTCCTGTCCCGAAGCCATCATCTCTGCTGGGCTGGAGATGGAATGGTGGATGGTTTATTATCACTGATGCCCAGGACCAAGCCTAAGGCTCAGTGGGAATGTGGGGTGTTAAAATAACGCATGGTGTTTCCCACACATCGATTCAACAGTGGGTGGATCCCTGAAAGCAAATGTATGTAAGGACAAATCAAACCTCAAGATGAACTATTCATGGCTTCCTCTGTGGGAAGGTCTCTCCTAGAGGGTCACAGCAACAAATACCCCAGGCCTCCCAATGAATGAAAGAATGAGCCAGGCATGGTGGTGCCCACCCGTAATCCCAGCACTCAGGAGGCTGAGGCAGGAAAGATCACCAAGAGTTCAAGGCCAGCCTGGGTTCCTTAGCTATAGCCTGTCTCAAAAAAAAAAAAAAAAAAAACAGCAACCGCCAATGGTCTAGAGAGCTGCCTCAGCCAGTAGGAATGCTTGTTGTGTAAGCACAGGCATCCTCAGAACCTAAATTAAAAGCCAGATGTGATGTGTGCGTGTCTGGAACCTCAGCACTGTCTGGGAGGGAGACCAGGCGGTCACTGAGGTTGGTGGCCTGCCTAGCCCCAGGTTCGGTCACCTCAGAAGGAGGAGGAGGAGGAGAGGGATAGAATAAGACATCCCACACCTTCCTCCGGCCTCCCTATGGCACCTGGACCCACCCAGATACACACACACAGACACAACTAATAATATATATTATATCATATATTATATATCACTGAATATATATGTATGTATATGTATTCTGAGCATGGTAGCACACACCTTTAACTCCAACACTTGGGAGGCAAAGGTAAGTGGGTCTCTGTGACTTCAAGGCCAGGCTGGTCTACATTGGGAGTTTTAGGCTATCCAGGTCTACAAAATGAGATCCTGTCTCAACAAAAACAAAACAAAACAAAACCCATTCAAATGACAGTTGCAAGTGGTCCTGAGGCTTGGGAACCCGTGTCATTGCTCTGGGTGTTCAGAGGACTCAGACCGGCGGAGGTCAGGGTTGATGCGCTCTGCTCGGGTTTGGGAACATGCACAGACCTCAACACCATTTGCTAAATCCAAAGATCCTGCCTGTCCCCCCACAGGTCCAAGGTACCCAGGAAGTAGTGGTCCTCCTGTCAGGGGGTTCGAAGTGCCAGGAGATGCCCTAAGATCCTAACTCCCCACCAGGGCACACAGCCATTAGTGGATGAGTTCCACTTTGGGAGTGTAGGGCTAGAAGGGACCTAAAGGGCCTACACGCACTGGGGGTGGGGTAGGCAAGAAGGTTGGGGGGGGGGATGCTCAGAGAAGGTGCCCAGACCATCTGCAAAAGCTGGAGGCGGGCAGCTCTACCCTGGGAGCCATTGAGAAAGCGGCTTCTTTTTAATTAAAGTTCGGCAGAGGGCTTGAGCTCCCAGGAAAGGGAAAGTGTTGGTGCAGAATAATTAGCCGGACAAAAGGCAAATCCTCTTAGCTTCTCCCTGGGCGATTACAGGTTAATTGGTTGACGGTCCTGCCCGCCAGGCAAGACACCGGGCTTTCCCGCGCCTCCTGCAGCTCGATGACCCCGAGGCCACACCTGTCCTGCTGTCCAGCGTGGGAACCCAGCGGGGCTTCAGTCGCCCTCTGCTCGGCCCCTGCCCCACTGGGCCCTCTGCTGAGCCTCCAGTTCCTACATCAGCTGCGGGAGCACTGGAGCTCCCCACGGGCCCCCTCAGGACGGGGGTAATAGCATTGTCCCAAGAAGGCATGCTGTCCTGTGTTGCCACTCTGTCATCCCCGCCAAGGCTGCCCTCCCTCTCCATCGATGCCACCGGCAGAACACCTCTGGCAGAGCGGAAGCCCCTCTCCTTCTCTTCCCACATGGGCACGTGGGTTGGTTGGCCACTGTCTGAGGGACAGGAGTTGCCTTACATGGTGACGAGGTGGCCCAAGCTGCCATTGCATCTTTTTAGCAGGAGAGAATGTTGTAGGTGGAGAAGAGGAAGGAAGGAAGGCAGGAAGAAGGGATGGAGATGGGCTGGTGACCAGAGCAATGGTGGTTTAGAAAGCATGACCCTGATGGTGTACAGTCAAGGGCTCATAAGAGCTCTGGCTCCATTCCCACCCTTGCTAACCATCATAATGCCTCATTTGTTTTCCTGCCCCATGTGAGGCCTGGCTGTGGCCTTCAGGAGACCCCGAACCACACCAGTCCTCTTCTTGTTTCAGCCCTCCTTCCTGACCACACCACAGACAGTCAGAGGTGTAGCACTGGCCTCTGGATTGATCCCAGGATGCCAGAATCCCAGAGAAAAGAGGTCAGGGCTTGGCTGGAGGGAATACAAGATGTGGGTATCTCAGCCTAGGTGTCCTGGGATGGACACTTCCTCTTGCCAGCCGGGCATAGGCAAGATTGTGGGGCTACAGAGAGGCCTGTGTCTGGCTCAAGGTCTCTGAGGGAGCTCCTGGGGCAGCCCTGAGCCCTTGTGTGCTGCCCCCACCCAGGCAGGCTATGAGTCAGCCCACAGCTGGGCTCAGCGGAGGCCACACTGTGGCGGGGTTTCCAGTCTCAGAGGCAGGATAGCTGTTTATTTTTCTTGCAGTAAAGGAGAGGGCAGGGGCGGGATGGAGGAGCTGACCCTGCTGGTTCTCACACTGGCCCGGGATCCCTGGAAGGGAAGAGACCTCAGGGGCAGACACGGCAGCAGGGAAGGGGGGGGCACCCTCTGGGCCTCCCTGCCACACTCCTGGGGCAGCCGGCCAAAGCCAGTGCCGCAGGCCAGTTCCTGGAGCGGGATGCTGGGGTTTCCGAGGTCGGGAAAGTACTGGCAAAGCTCTTTTCATGATGTCACCGGCTCTGCCCCGGCCTGGCCCAGCCCCAGCCCTGTCACCACCACGGAGGGATAGAGCATGCCCTGCGGAGCTCAGGGCTGCCTAGAAAAGGTGCTCAGGGAGAATTCAGGTGCCTACTCCTGGCCCTCCTAGCAGCCGAGGCCATTAACTTTGGTGTGTGGCAGGGACGACACCTCCCTGGCCCCTGGGCTGGGCTGAGACTCTGTGGAGGGGTTGTTTCCTGAATTAGAAGGCGACCTCCCAAGACACTGTGATTCATTCCTGGAGGCCTGTTGACCCCAAACTCAGCCATCTCTGTGAGCACGGAGACCCTTCCCTCAACCAGATTCTGGACCCAACTTGTGAGTGAGGCCACACATCACCTGTGGTCGTACCTCCCTAGCAGGGGGACAAAGTCCTATTTAGTGAGGAACACACAGACGAGGCGAGCCATCTTGTCCTGTCTGAGATCTCCAATTTCCTTCCACCGAGCCTTTTTTTTTTTTCTGTAAGTTTCTAATGACGTGGAACCCACAGGGAAGTGGGCACAGCTGAAACGGACAGCCCAAAGAGATTGCAGAAACCAGACCTTCTGTGTTAGCATCCACCCAGAAGGCAGACAACACTCAAAGCCTGTGTGCCCTCTGGCCACTGACCTCTTGAGGCTATCTGCTTGAGAAGAAAGATACGGCCTCTTGCCATCTACCTCCCTGTCTTCCTACCTCCCTCATGCTGTGGTTTGAATGTGAACCTTTCCTAGTGTCTGTCAGTCCTGAAGCAGACATCTCCTACTGGCCTACACGGTGCTAGGCCATTCTGTCACTCCACATGGACATTTGACGCCATCCAGAGATTCTGTGAACACAAGCCTGATGAGGTTGACTTTAGTTCAGTAAGGCACAAACATACAGCAGCCTGGTGTGCAACTACAATTGAGCACACACGCACACACACACACACACACACACACACTCACTCACACACACACACACACTCACACACACACACACACACACACTGAGCATTTATCCCACCGACAGCACAGGGGTTGTTAATGTGGCATTGCCCCAAACATGGAGGAATATACTGAGATATGACATAATGATAGCTGTGATATCACTAGGTGAAAGAAACTTTTCACTTCATCGCAGTCTTGGGGAAGCCTGTTACACAGCAGCTGGCCACTGACTAAAATGTGGCTGTATAGCACTCTTGCATGCATATGTGTGTGTGTGTGTGTGTGTGTGTGTGTGTGTGTATGTGTGTGTGTGCTCGCAGGACAGTGTGCCCTCCCTGGCTAGATGACTCTTAGAGGTAGCAGAGACCCAGCCTGAACAGACTTGTGAGTGCCCACCCAGATGTCACTCCTATACTGCACTGACCCTCTACCTCAGAAGTAATCATCCTCTGACCCAGCAACTGAATCCCCCTGCTTGAATGACAAGCAGAAGTCATTCGAAGCAGCGAATAGCCTTGCGACCCTGCCAGCCTGCCCTGTTGCTTTGTTTCATCACCACATCACTCTGTCACTCCCAGGGCAGACCTGTGGGTCCGAGGTGCATTAGACCTGGCCATTGCTCCCAGTGTTAGGGATCTTGACCCAGGACATTGGGAAGAGGGTCCAGATGGCCTCTGGGAGTTTGACCCTGAGTACACTGAGATCTCTCCAGTCTGCCTTGCACTGAACCTCCCCAGTGTGCAGGGCCATCTTGTCACCCCTGGGGTGGGTATGGATAACAGCCCTCAAGGAGAGACAGACCATCCACCATCAGGGCCGTGACATCAGAGTTGATTAGGGGAGGGAGGGAATGCAGAGCCTTAGCTCAGGGCTTGGGCTCCCTGGGGACAAGAGCTCAGGTCACCTGCCATCTTATCTCTGGATGGGAGTCTACTGAGCAGACAAATCCCATGCTGCATTGAGCACCGCAGAATCAATAACTACCCTTCAAGAAAGGACCTCGGGAAGCCTAGAGCGAGGGGATTGGGCTAGAGGAGGAAGGATGTGACTTGGATAGGAAATATCCCTATAGACTCATGTGTCAGAGGTTTGGTTCCAACCACTGGCCTGGGGAGATGGAGCCCAGCTAGAGCAAATAGGTCAGGAGCTGCCTTCAAAGCTTACACTAGGGTCTGCTTTGCTTTCTGCTTCCTGTTCACCATGAAGTGGGAAGCCCCACTGGCCACAAGCTGCTGCAGCCATGATGTTCTGCCCAAGGGCATGGGGCCAAGCAGCTGTGGACAAGATCCTCTGAAACCAGGAGCCAAATAAGCCATTCTTCCTTTAAGTTACTTGTGGCAGGTTACTTTACTACGTCATAACAACAACCATACAAACCAACAGCAGGAGGAAAGGGTGGGGGCCGGAGAGATGGCTCAGTGTCTAAGAGCATGTGCTGTTATTACAGAGGACCTGGGTCCAGTCCTTAGCACCCATTTTGGAGGGGTGTGATTTGGATCTAAACTATTCCTGCAGGCTCATTATTGCCTACAACTCCAGCTCCTGGTGATACAATGCCTTCTTCTGATCCCTGTGAACATTTGAACTCATGTACACACACACACACACACACACACACACACACACACCCCACAATTTAAGAGATCGGATGTTATAGCTTGAGCAGTGGGAGGCTGCATTCTGGAGAAAGGTAAGCCATAGAAGGCTCCTGTGCAGGGTGGGGGGGGGCTGGTGGGGTGGAGGAGGCCCACTCTGATGGGCCAGGCTGGTTTTCCGCTCCTCCCAGCCCCTCCCAGGATGCCCATTCCATTGACCAGGAGAAAGCTACCCACATCACCAGCATACTGAGGCTAAACTAGAGCCAGATGGCATAGGCCTCTGATGGGTAAGGGACACAAGGCTAACGATGCTCTTGGTTTCTGTCTCCAGAGGTTAGGTCCAGTCTAGGTCTCAGGATGCAGGGCATTCAGTGGCTGTGGAGATGAAGACCAAAATAACACAAGTCACCCCTCCCCTCAAGAGCTGCAGGGTGGCGCACAGTAGGCCCAGGATAGTCATCTGTCAGGTGGAAAGAACTCAGTTCCCTGGAGGACATGAAAACTGGCCAAACCGGTTCAAAGGCAGCTTTTAGTCAGTTTTTACAAGAAGCTGCTCTCCCTTCTCTGAGGAGGTCTGGCCGGCACAGGCCCCTCCTCCCCCTCCTTGTACCTCTCTCCAGAGGACTGGGCCTCCCTTGCTGTCACTTCAGTCTTTTACCTTTCAGCCTCAACAAGTCCTGTTCCTGGAAGGGACACTTTACAGAGAGGCCTGGCTGGGGACCAGGGAGTACCTCGCCTACCTGTTGTACCAGCAAGCCGATTACTTCTTGGTAAGCCTCAGTTTCCCCTGGGGTGGAGGCTGAGCTCTGGATGTCAAGAGTCCCAGGAGCTCTGCTCACTGCTCTCAATGCGCAGCTTCTGGCACCGGGCTCTGGGGCCTCAGGTGCTCCCTCGGGATAGTCTGGTAGCCTTGTCCACAGCAGAAGCCTGATGGGCTGTTCTCCAAGTGCCTCTTGTTCCAAACTGCAGCTGGGACCGTGGCCTGGACCCTGTGGAACCAAACCCCACATCCTGGAAGAAATGAAATGGGACCAAGGCTGGAGAATCTGGGGCCCCTCACTCTTGCATCTGTGCAGCCTCCTACAGGTGGGCTTAGGAGGAAGGTCTACCCACATCAGCACCACTCACACTGAAGCTCCACCAGGTCCTGACCCTCTGGGGGCACCAGGGCCCTGGCCAGATGAGCTCTGTTTCCCTTAGAAAGTATAACCAGGACCTTTGTCCAGGAAAGATGACAGTCAGAAGCCTTTCCAGGCCAGGAGAGCATTTTTTTTTGAGGCCATAAAAAAGTGGGGAAGCAATTTTGAGGACAGGGACTATGCTGAGTTTCCTCCAAAGGCCCCTGAGCCTTCTGGCCAAAGCAGTGAGAAAACAAGGAACAAAGGAGAGAGTCCCAGGTTCCAGGTCACTCCAGCAATCTGTGGCAGGCAGACCTGGCAGTCGGATACAGATCTCTCAGACACAGGATAGTGGGGTTTAACCCCTCCCTCTAATAGTACCCTAGGGCACATCACTCATCCTCTCTGTGCCCTCCACCCTAAGAGAAGATTAGTAAGTCAAAAATGGTACCCAAGCAGCAGGATGGAGGCCACAAGGCTCAGGGCAGCAACATCAAGCTATGAAAACTACCTCTTCAATGATGAGATCACAGGGGACTAGGGGCACTAGTGAGGTGGTTTGAATTTCATTGTACTGTCATCCAGGACATTAGGAGAAGCCAGAGGCCCGCCTAAGTCTGTGTTGACCCCAATCTCAGGTCTGTCCGAGAGGATGGATGGAGGATCAAGATGAAGGATAGAGGTATGGGAGAGAGGAGACCTGGAAGGAATAAAGAGGGGAAGACTGGATTGGTGGGAAGGGATGATTGGAGACCCAGGAGGGTGGGAGAGAGGGGAAGATTGGAGACCTGAAGGGATGGAGGAAGGAGGGGAGGTTGGGGATCTGGGGGAGGTGGAGGGAAGAAGGATGTGATAGAGACATCATGCACATTTCATGACGTGAGGGAGAAAGGCGGAAGGAGCCGGAAGCCGTTCTGGAGACAGAGCAGGAAGCAGCAGCTGCCCCACATGCTGCTTCAACAAATATTTGCCATCCAAACAAGGACACTTTTAAAAGAAAGGATGGGAGACCCGAAAGATAGTTTATTTAGTTGTTTGAATACTTACCCATCAGCCCAAACTTAGTCTGATCACATTGGTGAACTTACAAAATAAGTCTGTTTGAAATCTTTATAAAAGTCTGGGGGAGGGGTGCGTGTGTATGTGTGTGCACACCTGCGATCCCAGCACTTGGGAGGCTGAGGCAGGAGGATCTCAGCCTGGGCCACAGAGCAAGATCCTATCTCAAACTAAACCAAACAGAGCAACTATCAAAATAAAGCAACTGTTGTAAAATAATTAAATAAATTGAGTTAGAACACTTTTTTGTTGTTGTTGTTTTTCTGTTATCAGAATGTCATAGAATCAGTGGTGGCGTCCAGGTTCTTCACCGCACGCGCGTTGGGGTCGCCACCAGTCCCTGGCATTTCCGAACAGAGACTTCTTTTAATATGTTCCCTCTACTTTGAAAGTTTATTTCCATCTATTTCCCTGAGTGTTCTCCAAAGTTGCGCTCTACTGTGATCCAGTGCTGCCTTCAACAGACTCGTCGGAGGATGTTAACAGAGCGGGGAGCATGTTAGCAGCTAAAAAGCAGTTGCTGGGCAAGCATGAAGACCTAAGTTCAAATCTCCAACACCCACACAGAAAGCCATGGAGAGGGCTGGAGAGATGGCTCAGAGGTTAAGAGCACTGGCTGTTCTTCCAGAGATCCTGAGTTCAGTTCCCAGCAACCACATGGTGGCTCTCGGCCATCTAGAATGAGATCTGGTGCCCTCTTCTGGCCTGCAGGCATACATGCAGACAGAATACCGTATTCATAATAATAGTAATAATAAGAATAAATTAAATTGTCTGGGTTCCAGAATATTTCCATTAAAAAAAAAAGCCAGGTAAGGTCATGGGCATCCTTAGCCCCATGAAAGGTGGAGACATGAGGGTCACTGGGGCTTGCTGGCCTCTAGCCAGCTCCAGGTTCAGTGAGAGATCCTGCCTCAAGGGACAAGGTGAAAGAGTGATAGAGCAGGACATCCGATGGTCTCTTCTGTTCTCTACATGAGCCCACAAGCGTGTCACCCCCCCCCCCCACACACACATATCATACACACATGCACGTAAAATGTTGTTGTTTTAAAAAAGAAGATAACATCTGAATTAGGGCTGGGCGTGCAGCTCAGGGGTGGAACACCTTCTGGAGTATGTGAGGAGGCCTGGGGTTCGACTCACCAGGAACAGAAATGAAAATTAGATGAGCCCCCCCTCCACAGGTCTGCAGTGAATATCTCAGCCCAGATCTCCCTGCACATCCTGCCTTTGGCCTCTATTCAGGCAACAAATATTTGTACAGACCTTGGTGAAAGAATTGTCCCTGCTGAGGATTCTTTCCCATGGCTCCTCGTGGTAATTCTGCACAGTCGTGGTCCTCCCCAGTCTCGCCCCATTTCACTGTGGGCTACAGACATTTCAGAGTCTGCTCCGAGATGCTTTGGAGGGCTGGCAGTGGAGGGTATTGAATTGTTTGAAACACTGATTAAAGGTTTCAAAACGGGGCCAGGTATGGTGGCTCGTACTGCAGTCCCAGCGCTTGTCAGCCAAGAGGACAATGGTGAATCTGAAGCCAGCCTGAGCCCAGTGACACCCTGTCTTAAAGCAAATGAAATCGTTTTTATTAATTAAAAAAAAAAAAAAGACACCAATGCTAGGAATGGAACACCAGGGCCTGGTGTAAACATTCTGTGCATGCTGGGTAAACATTCTGCATTCTCTTGGCAATTATTAGTATTGTTATCGTGGTTATTATTAGTGCTGTTATTGTGGTTGTTATTATTGCTGTTATTATGGTTGTTATTATTGCTGTTATTGTGGTTGTTATTATTGCTGCTATTATTGTGTGTTGTTGCATGCCACGGGCACACACACACATGCAGAGACCAAAGGAGGATGTTGGATGTATTTCTCCACAGATCTCTGCCGCCTGGAGACAAGGTTTCTCACAGAACCAGGCCTTTTTGGTTAGGCCAGCCAGCCAGTGAGCTCCCTGGGATCTGCCTGTTTCTGCAACTCGGTGCTGGGGTTCTGGGCACAATGGTGCTGGGAGCCAAACTGAAGTTCTCATTTTTGTACAGCAAGTGCTCTTACCCGCTGAGACAACCCCCACCCCCAGGCTCTCTAATCAGTTCTTTTTGTTTGTTAGTTAGTTAGTTAGTTAGTTTGTTTGTTTGTTGAGACAAGGTTTCTCTGTGTAACTCTGTCTTGGAGTGCTCGCTCTCTCCCTTCCCTCCCCTCTCTCTCCCTCTCTCTGTAGACCACGTTGGACTTGAACTCACAGTGATCCACCTGCCTCTGTCTCTGGAGTTCTGGGATGAAAGGCATGCACCGCCACCGCCTAGCTTCTCTACTCAAATATTTATTTACTTATTTTATTTTTTAATCTACATTGGTGTTTTGCCTGCATGTATGCCTGGGTTAAGGTTTTGGATCCTCTGGAACTGGAGTTACAGACAGTCATGAGCTGCCGTGTGGGTGCTGGGCATTGAACCCAGGGCCTCTGGAAGAACAGCCAGTGCTCTTAACCACTGAGCCATCTCTCCCATCCCTTAATCAATTCTCAAAAGGGATCTCTATTAAAATTCTAGAGCCCATTTTCCACATCCCTCGTGGCCATCATAGGTCTCCTGGTTGGATCTGCAGACTCTGGAGCTTCTAGTTTCAAAAATGACCGGCGTGTGCTCTATGTGACATCGCCGCTGTGTGGCCGCCAGCTACCTTCAGAGGCACCGGAAATGCCTAGAGGTCGTTGAGGAAGCTCGTGGGGTCAGTGGCTGCATGGGTAAAGTGTTTGCCCACCGTTGCTTGGGAGGTAGTGGCAGGAAATTCCTAGAGCAAGCTGGCTAGCCAGAGAGCTGGGTTGGTGAGCCCTGAGGTGAAGTAGGAGACCTCACCTTAACATAAAAGTGGGGAGCCTCTGAGGAAGACACTCGAGTCAACCTCTGGCCTACACACACACACACACACACACACACACATATACACACCCTACACACATCACATACACACACCCTACACACCACACACACACTGTTTCTGCTTTGCTGCAGCGTGACTGTCGACTCTCTGCATCCATCCAGCCTGCCTGGCTCGCACTGCCTTCTGCTTTTCCCCAGAGAACATCTGTCTCCATCGTGTCGCTGTGTTAAAGCACATTCGCAGCTACTTGGCTGCGCTGCACTGGAAAGCATGGAGGAAGAGTCTCACTGCTTTGGGGATTTGCCACCTACCAGTTCTACCTTGTGATTCCCCACGAGCAGCCCTACTATGCTACGCCCAGATGCCGGGGTATATATGTGTGTGTGCCCTGGGAACCAGAGGCTGCGAGTAGGAGCTCTCATGACAACTGTGCTTTTGTCAGCTCACGAGCAGGGTCCTGAACGAAGGTAGTGGCTCACTGAGGAAGCCACATCGCCTGCCAGCCTGTTGTGACTCCACTCTAGGACTGCTTGCTGCTTCCCGAGGTGTCTTTGACCCTCTTCAGCTGAGAGTCTTTGGGGGGGGGGGTTGGTTTTTTTGAGACAGGGTTTCTTTGTGTAGCCTTGGCTGTCCTGGAACTTTGGAACTTGCTCTGTAGACCAGGCTGGACTTGAACTCCGAAAGATCCTCCTGCCTCTGCCTCCCCAGTGTTGGGACTAAAACTGTGAGCCACCACTGCCCGCCGAGGCCAGTCTTCCTGTAGAGAACACTTTTGCATTTGTGGGGTTCCATGGAGCACAGTTTGGGAATCTCTGGAATGTATCCGTGTATCCACATTAAACATTGCTGGAGAGAGAGAGACAGACAGACAGAGAGTGCGCTTCCAGGAGCTGCCATGGCCTGGTACAGTAGAGCCTGCTCCATCTTCAGCCTTCAGCAAGAGTCTAAAACCCAACAATACTCTGCCTTAGTTGTCCTACTACGAGGGGGCTCAGCAACAACACGCCCCTTCTCACCCTGTCCGGTGCCATTTTACCAGGACCTTGGACACCTGGGGGCAACAAAAAGGAGGTGGATGGGAACTCTGAGGATTTCTGCTTGCTTCTGCTCCCAAGAGGATCTGCAGACCTCCTAGGCAGACCCTGCCACAAGGCCAAGACTGCTCAAATGCAACCCACACAAATGCCAAGGCCTCCTGCAGTGGCCTGGCTGCCTGAGACAGGAAGGAGCAAAGGGAGAGAGGAAAGCTTAGACCTGGCGGCTGAGAGACAGTTCCCTCTATGAGTAGATGCCTCTACACAGCTGCAGTCATGAGGTTAGAGCCCCCGTGGGCAGGGGCGAAGCCACTAGCCAGTAGAGATGGCCAGTCTAAAAGGCCTCTAGCCTATGCAACCCCACTGGTCCATGAAGCCCTGGTCTGTGAGGCACATGCTCTTTAGAGCCCCTTGCCAGTAGGCTCCTCCTATGTGGAGCCCCTGTCTGTGGAGGCCCCGGTTTGTGGGAGCTGCATGGCTACCGAAAGCTTGGAAGAGACTGCTATACTGCTGCAGAGGTCCTGGACAATGGTCCCTCCTCTGGGGCTCAGGCTGGCCCTTAAGAGTGACCATCTCCAAGTGCTGTCTGGGTGGCCCCAGATTTGTTGGTCACTCCCAGAAGTGCAAGGGTCCAGTAGCTGAGTAAGGAGGTGATGAGGAGGCGCCATTGTCCACTTTACACTTAAGAGGGCCAAGGAAGGGCTATAAGCAGAACAGGCCGAGAGGCATCCTGAGTTCCCCTACCTCTGTTGCTGTCCTCAGTGAAGTAATCTGGGCTGCTGGGCTATCTCCAGCCACAAGCCAGGGCTCATGAAGAGCCATTGAGATCCGTGTGCTCTCCCATTCACTCGACACCAGTGTACTCGGAGGAGCTCTGCAAGATGCCTAGAGTGGTGTAGGACACACAGCCTCAAGCAGAGAGCGGAACCCTGCATATACAGGCAGAATGGCCACCGAGCACGGACTGTCCCCGATGGCCTCTCAGGACAAGAGGACCTTCTGGGCAAAGACCTCCGGCACTTGGTGATACTCAGCCCGCTCCTGAGCTAGAACTGGGTGCTAGCACATGTTAGATGCCACAGTGCCCCATGCTGGGCACTATGGTGATCAGGATAGACCAGTGGGCACCCAGGCTCACTGTCCCAGTACAGAGATGAAAAGGGAGTAGAATATGAAGGTGTAATGGGGTTAGGGCTGCTATGCACACAGGGGCTGGGGCTGGGAATGGGGTGGGGCTCTCCAAGAAGAGATCTGAAGGAGTAGGGTCATGGGTGTCAGGGTGTGGAAGGAGCAACAGAGAGCAAGAGGAGCTGGCACATCCAGCTGTGTGGTGTAAGCCAGGCTTCATATACCTTTTCTGGTCATGGCCTTTTGAATTCTAATTCATGTGTTTATTCACAATGTTTTATTTTATGTGTGTGACTGTTTTGCCTGCATGTATGTCTGTGCGCCACTTGTGTGCCTGGTGCCTATGGAGGTTAGAAGAGGAAATTAGACCCCTAGAACTGGAGTTACCGATGGCCATGAGCCACTGTGTGGGACTTGCGTCCTCTGGAAGAGCAGCCTGTGCTCTCCATCACTGAGCTGCCTTTCCAGGCCTGTCCAAGACATTTTTGAGAGCCCCCTGTTATATGGATTTATAAAGCAGGCCTATGAACCAAACATAGTAATAAAGCATAGATAAGCCAGGCATGGTGGCGCATGCCTTTAATCCCAGCACCAAGGGAGGCAGAGTTGGGCAGATCACTGTGAGCTCAAGGCCAGCCTGGTCTACAAAGTGAGTCCAGGACAGTCAATGCCACACAGAGACCCTGTCTCCACCCAGCAGCTGATGAAAACAGATGCAGAGATCCACAACGAAACATTGAGTGGAGCACAGGGAGACTTGTGGAAGAGTGAGGGGAAGGATAGGAGGACCCAGAGGGAGCAGGAGCTCCACAAGAAGACCAACAGAGCCAACTAGCCAGGGCCCAGGGGGGACCTGTGGAGTCTGAAGCACCAACCAAGGACCATGCATGGACTGGACCTAGGGCTCCTACACAGATGTAACCAATGAGCAGCTTGGTCCTTATATGGGATTCCTAGTAAGGGGAATGAAGGCTGACTCTGACATGGACTCTGTTGCCTGCTTTTCAATCACTTTCCCCTGGTGGGGCTACCTCACCAGGACACAGGAGAAGAGGATATGCTCACTTCCAATACGACTTGATGGGCTGAGGTGGGTGGGTGGGGCTCCCCTTCTCTGAGGTGGTAAGAGAAGGGGTATAGAGGGAACATGGAGGGAGGGTGGGCTCAGGAGGAGATGAGGGGGCTGTTATTGGGGATGTAAGATGAATAAATAAAAATTAAAATTGAAAAAAGCATAGATAAAATTATTTTAAAGCGACTCATTGGTAAACATATAATTTAGTCATTTACCAACACTAAAGCAAATTTGGATAATAATACAATAGATGCTCTTATTTACTTTTATATAAAGAGCAAATCCTCCTGGCTGAGTATTAGATTCTGCAGGACACTGAGCACATTTAATACTTTCCCAAGCTGATCAATGTTTTGATTTTATAATTGTCAATGCTAAGAATGCCTGCTTTACATCGACGGAAGCATATTTACAGACATTTCAGAAATTGTTGCAAATTCTGTCTTCATCCCACATCAAAGTTTTTTTTTTAAATGAACCTGAAGTCATCAATTCAAACACCAATTTTTAAATCTTGAAGGATGAATTAATTAATTTTATCTGTGTCTGTGTGTGTGCCTGCCATGTATATGCTGGTGCCTACAGAGATGGAAAAAGCCTGTTGGATCTGCTGGAGTTGGAGGAACAGGCTGGCCAATGTCATGCTGGAGGCCGAACTTGGGTTCTCTGGAAGAGCACTGCGTGCTCTTAACTGCCGTGCCATCTCTCCAGTCCCACAAAAATCAATGCTCCAAATCAACATTTTACACAATACATTCTCCAAAGACACTGACTTGACACCTTTATGCTGGGGAATGATGGTAGCAAAATATTGGAAGTCTTTGCTTTCTGGGACTGGAGAGGTGGTTTGGCAGTCAAGAGCACTGGCTGCTCCTGCAGAGGACCCAAGTTCAGTCCCCAGCCCCAACAATGGTAGCTCACAACCATCTGTAATTACAGTTCCAGAGGCTACATCGTCCTCTTCTGGACTCTGGTGGCATATACACCCACGTGCACAAATACCTCCTTCCCATACACATGTAATTAAGAATAAAAATGTAAATGTACGGTTTTCTGTAATTAAGCAATTAGAACTTTTCACGAATAGTAAAAGACACCACAGTTTCTAACATACGAGAGTGCGGAACCCAAGCCAAGGTGTCTCAGGCAATGCTTGCTGATGCCTCACAGCCTGGCGGCACACGCAGCGCAGTCACCACACCACGTGTGTTCAGAAACAAGGCCGCAGTGAGTCATGTGGGGCAACACTGGCAGACGCCAGCCGAAGCACCTCAAATCCATTACAAGGTGGATTTTTTAAATTAACTTTTCATTAGCTGGTGTTGAGAAACCTTCCCTGTTGGCAAAATTTTTGCCGCTGCCACATTTTATCTCATGACTATGTGTGGAGTCCCAGGCCACAATTTTAAGAAGTGGTGATGCAAAGATGAGGCCAGGCAGGGCACAAGTGGGTGTGAAACCTGCTCACAGCAGAGGCTAGGGGCGGGGAAGGAAGTAAGGGCCACTTGGCCATCAGAAACGGTTAGTGAGCTGGTTCAGGAGGGTTGAGCTAACAGGATCTTCTGGGTGGACTGAGGGTCGGGGGAGAGGGCTTGGAAGAGGCGGAGGCTTGTGCTGAGCCTAGGGAGAAAGGAGACCCTGGGAGGAGGTACAGGGGGATGGGAGCTGGGAAAAGAAAGGCAAGTTGCCAGGAAAGGTCTTTTCGGGGGAAATGAAGGCAGGCTTTGGTAAGTGATCGTACACAGGATGGTCTTTGATGACGGGGGCTCTAGTCCTCAGAGTCCCAGCAGGCGGGTGTCTGTGGATGTGTGGTAGCTAAAGACCCATTCACCTTTCCACACTCCTAGACCTCAGTCAGTTGGCTGGACACACAGCTGTGAAAAAGCATCCTGGGAGCTCTGGGATGTGTGACATGGTTTAGCCACAAGGCTTGCAGAAAATGAGGCCAGAGGAATCAGCCAGGAGAACCTTCGAGGGCCGAGGATGCTCGTCTGGGAAGCAGGTACCTGGCTGCAGCTGGGCTGAGCGCCTAGCCCCAGGCGGCCATTAGGCTCAGTGCTGTCCCAGGCCTGAGCTGCTGTTTGTCCAGGGCTGCGCCTGCCCTGGGGCCTGTGGGAATTTTCTCTCCTGTGAGCCCTGAAAAGCCATAGGGGGCGGGGTGACCAGTCCAGCTGATGGAGGCGAAAGGGCCACATGGGTTTTGTGGTCGAATTATCCAAACAGTGAATCGCTCCGTCCGCCCGGGCGGCTGTGAACGACCCAGGCTTTGTCCGCCCTGAGAACAGCGGCGGCGGACAGGGCAGACAAAGCGGACGCTGACGCGGCCTTTTCCATGGTCAGCAGAGAAAGAAAGGCCTGGCACACAAAGCCGCGTCGGTGGGGCGGGCCAGGGGGGCTCTGATTTAGTCACGGCCCATGAGAAGGCCGAGGGGCCCCACCAGAGCAAATGGTCAGGAGGGGGTCAAACTGTGGCGAAACAGAAATGCCCATGGGCCCCCTTACCCTGGGGACACACACCTAGGAGTCCCACTTGTCCTCAGGGTGACCACTCACCCCCAGGGGAGGCCTCAAAGAAACCTTCACCATCAGCATCAACTGCGACAGCACATGGCTGCCACCCAGCCCCAGATCTCTAGCTGGTGTCGCCATGCTGGTGGGCAAGATCTCCATAGGCTGATCTTGGGGGCACCATGACAACAACCAGGAGTTAGGGCTGGAGCCTCTTGTCCTGGTCATCCAGAGAAGGGCTGCACTTGGGCTCCAGCACTGATCTAGGAACAGATGTACAAGGAGCAACTACAGGATGAGTCCCAGGCCAGGTCTCCTTCAGGTTGCCTCTGTTCCGGCCAGCCTGGGGGTCAACCTGAGGTCTGGGAAACAAGGCAGGGCAGGGCAGGGCTGAGAGAGGGATGGGGAGACTCCAAGAGTAGAAAAAGGGTTCTGAGCGCAGCCAGCTTGCCATCTGGACTGGACCGGGCAAGAGGGCATGGCTCCTGGAATGTCCTGACTGACCTTCAGGATCCAGGGGTTATCTGAGGGTCAGAGATGTAGTTTGAGCCCTGGGCTCAGCACCAGGCGAGTGGCCCCTGGGTCTGTACCTGAGGTCTACGAACGAGAAGGGAAAGGGAAATCTTGCTGAAGGAAAGCAGTAGGCCAAGGGCAGAAAGCAGCAGGATGAGCAGTGTAGGCCCTTCTCAGGCTTTGGGACTCAGAAGAGCTGCAGAGAAGGCCCTGCGTAACCATGCCCTTCACCTCTGTAGACTTTGCTGGGTTGGAAAACCCACAAGAGGCTTGATTAAAGCAGAGGTGGTGGCAAGTGGGGTCGGCCCAGTGTAGGCCTTGCTTGTAGTTGCTTTTTGAAAGAAAGAAAGAAAGAAAGAAAGAAAGAAAGAAAGAAAGAAAGAAAGAAAGAAAGAAAGAAAGAAAGAAAGAAATCTCCATCAACGGGGGGTGGGGGGGGCTGTTTCTGACATGGACTCTGTTGCATGCTCTCCAGTCACTTCTGCCTGGTGGGGCTGCCTTGCCAGGCCACTGTGGAAGAGGATAAGCTCAGTCCTGATGTGACTTGAAGTGCTGGGGTGGGTTGGTGGAGGGGGGGCCGTGCCTGAGGGCTAGGGGAGAGGGAAGAGGGGAAAAGGGAGGGAGGGACCAGGAGGAGAAAAGGATGAGGACTATGATTGGGATGTAAAGTGAGCAACTGAATAAAGTTAAAAGTTAAACAAAATACAACAAGAGTTGGCTGACATGAAAGTGAGTGAGCCTAGCCAGGATGTCCTGAGGGAGTGGGGAGTAGGGTGGCTTCTGTGTATATCCTAAGACATAATACTTATTCAAGCGGATGTGATGGTAGCCCTGGGCTCAGCACCGGGCAAGTGGCCCCCCCGGGGTCTGTACCTGAGGTCTATGAAAGAGAAAAGAAAGGAAAATCTTGCTAGCCGAAAACCATGGGCCAACGGCAGAAAGCAGCAAAATGAGGGAGCTGGTAGCCAGGAGTCAGAAGAGGAACATGAGGGATGGCCGATTCTGAGACTGAGGAAGGGGGACACTGGGCTGGGACATACATCATCATACATCAGAAGAGTTGGCCCTGGGGACAAGGGCTTGACCTACCAGGCCTGGGATGGCTTGTTTACATACCATAATTAACCCCTCCTATCTATAAAGTGACTTCCAGTGGTGCTGTGACAGTAACACCCAGGGAAACTGAGGCAGGGAGAGACACCCCCCCCAGAGTACCACACCAGGATGTGCTGTGCCCATAGTGCTAATGAGCCATCCTGACAACTTGGTTAGAACGATCCTCAGGTCTCCCCTTGCCCTGTCCGGGATACTCAACCTGGCCCTCAACACAGAGTTGCAAGGGAACCTGTGGCTCACACTGGAGCCGGTGTTTGGCCACTGGGAGGTACCTGGACAACAGCCAGGGTTGGCGTCATCTATCCTTGGTCAGAGCAGGGCCCCCAAACCAGAAGGTGGAGCCCCCAGCCTCACCAGGCCCTGCCCGCCCTCTCAGGCTGCCCCGGCTTCCATCTGGGTCCCATCAGCTTTGCCTTTGGCCAAGAGTATGCGGTGTCCGTGGGAGCAGGAAAAACAGCCGCAGGGGCCGGCAGCTGCCGACAGGCCTGGCTTCGCCCCAGCGGGGAGGGCAATTCTGATGAGGAGGCAGCGTGGCCATCCAGCTCCCATCAGATGGTGCCAAGAAGGCTTGCCTGGGTCCCCACTGCCCTGCTCTGTCTAATATCAGGATATGACTAAAGGCCAGGCAGGGTCTGTGGACCGCCTGGGGTGTGGGGGTGTGTGTTAGCTGCCAGGCTGGGGGTGCTAGGGCACCCAGCTCAGGCATGTATTTGAGTGTGTGTGTATATGTTTGTGTTTGTGTTTGTGTGTGTGTGTGTGTGTGTGTGTGTGTGTGTGTGTGTGTGCAGAAGCTGCAGGGATAAGGGTGACTCTCTAGCCAGGGGTCAGGTGTCTGTTTTCTGAACTGCCCTCTCCCTGACTCTCCAGGGCGGTAATGATGCTTGTACTGCATAGAAGATCCTACCGAGCCCTTAGGCCGTAACAGTTGCTCAATACACAGTAACTCACCCCCGCCCCCAGCAGCCAGGAACCTCCAGGGACCTGGCTGTGGAAGCCATAAACCACTGCCAGCCGCTCCTGTGCCATCTACACCCAGAGAAACGGGCACAGGGCCCCAGAGTGTTGGATCAGTGTGAACTTCCCAGGGTGTCAGGAAGTCACTGATCTGACCTCACCCACAGCTGACCCTGAGACCCCTTTGCTCCCTGGGCATGTTCCTATGCTGTCCCTGGATGTAAAAATTACATATAAGTCTCAGGGTGTTTGTGTGTTTGGTGCAAATATGTACCCATGTCTGCGGAAGCCACAGAACAATCTCAGACCATCTTTTTTGGGGGGTGGAGGTGGGGGGGGGAGAAACACAGGATCTTTTCATGGTCTAGAACTTGAGTAGCTGAGTAGTTAGGCTGGCCAGTGAGCCCCAGAAACCTGTCTCCAGCTCCTCTGTACTGGGATTATAAGGGAACATCATCCCACCTAGCCATTGTCCCCCGCCCCACCTTCAAGCAGGACCTCACTATTTAGCCCTAGCTGGTCTAGAACTCTCTGCACAAGACCAGTCTTGCCAGGAACTCACAAAGATCTCCCTGTCTCTGCCTCCTGCGTCCTTTCAGGTTTTTATTAATTAATTTAATGTCTGTGGGTATTTTGACTTCATGCGTGGCTGCACATGCAGCGTCCTTAGAGGTCGGAAAGAGGTATCAGATCACCCTGGGACTGGAATCACAGATAGCTGTGAGCCACCACATGCATGGTGCTGAGCCATCTTGCAGGCCCCCCACACGCTTTTCAAAAAGATTGGGTTTTAGTGCTTTGTATGTGTGCCGGGTTTGTGTGTTTGGGTAGGTACCCCTGAAGCCCAGAAGAGGCCTTCAGATTCGCTGAAGCGTGAACCACAGGCAGAGAGAACCATGGGCAGCTGAGAACTGTCCGTGCCAGGTTTTGGGACCAGAGCTTTGGTCCGCCGCAGGAGCAGCAAGGCTCTGAGCCATCTCTGCAGCCCACGCCTGCTTTTTACCTGGGTTCCGGGGCCTGAACTCAGGGATGCTTGGTGGCAAGGTAAACACTTTACCAATCTTCTCAACCCCAGGTCCCCATGGTTTTGGTATTTTTGTCTTTGTTTTTTTGAGACAAAAACCTTTGAGACAAGGTTTTTCTGTGTAGCCCTGGCTGTCCTGGACTCCATTTGTCAACCAGGCTGGCCTCGAATTTACAGCCTCCCTCTGCCTCCCTGAGTGCTGGGATTACAGACATGTACGACCATACACAGCCCCCCTCCCCCCTTAACAGATTTAGCAAGCATCTGCCATGGTCCCACCACAAGCCTAGGGTCCCAAGATGAAAAGAGAAATGTCCCTGCCCTTTGAGAGGACAGATTTAAGTTCTCTTGTAGCTGGCCCTACCTTGAAGTCTGGTGGGGAGGGGGGAATCCCTGGGCTGGCTGAACTGGGGTCCAATCAGGGAAGGCTTTGTGGAGGAGGATACTTGAGCTGAAAGTATGAACAAAACCTGTATCATCTAGCAGACAGAGTTAAGAGCGGCCCAGGGCAGGGCTAGCACATGCCAAGGCCTGAGGGTAGCTGTGCAGTCTGAGCAGAGTGGAATGGCCTGAACTAGGTGTGACAGGAAGCAGGGCACCTCTGAATGAGTATCTGAGTCCTCCATGTCCTCTCTACCCAGCACCCAACACAGAGAGCCTGTGCTGTTCTTATCTCTGCCAGCATCCGGTAGTAGTTGGCCTGGGCATATAGTTTGGTCCCTTCATGTTGGGGACACATTGGAAGCTGAGCTGTTAGGCCCAGAGAGGGCCTGCTGGGCTGTTTCACCCATGTGTTGGGCCCTTTCTGCCCCTTCACATAGGGCAGCCCTGGGGTTGAGGGATCAGGCAGTGCCCAGGTGGCGGACATTCAAGCAGAGCCTGCTGCCACCTGGGAACGACACTTAGGTCACACACAATGAAGCCAGAGGGAGCCTTGGTCTCCAAAGCCCTCTAATGTGTTTGGAAAGAGCAGTTGAGCGGCCGGCAATGCTCAGTCACTGATGGTCACCACTGCCCACAGCCTTTGTTCTTTCTGGGCCCCTGGGCACTGGCGTCTGAGTGTCACGTGATGCCATCACAGTCAGCAGAATTAGATTCTGCTGCCCTGGCAGGCCCCATTCAGGCTGGAGGGCACTAGGCCCCGCCCCACCACCTCACACAGGAAGAGAGGTTGATCTCTCATAGTCCCAGGTTGGTGTTGGTTGGGCTCACAGCAGACAGAGGGATCCTCTTGGTGGTGGGAGGGTGAGTGTCATGACTTGGCTATGGGCGTGAGGCAGGCTGTGGGAGCTGCCAGGCACTCCTGATGGCTGAGCATGGTGAAAACGAGGAGTGGGGTAGAGGAGGCAGAGATAACAGGGCCTGTAACAGCAGGATGGCCCTGTCCTGTTGTCATGGTCCCTGTCTCTTAGACTGCAAGTCCCCTTTTGGGAAGAGCTGCTGGCCCCGTGGGAAGAGGGTGCCATCTTGCAGCTAGCTGAAAGTTGCTCGCCCCCAAGCTGGGTGCCACACCTCTGCAGCGCACAGGAGCCACCCATCATTGGCCTCTGGAGACTCTTGTCTCCTGGGTGATCCCGAGAACATAGGATCACGGGTAGGGGCAGAGACTCATCTAGAAAGAAGAAAAAAGGCAAGTGAAAGCAGGCCAGAATAGTGCATGGAGTGGGATAGAAGGCAAGTGGAGGCACCATCACTTCCCGGAAAGGGCAGCCTCACGCAAGATGGTGGAGAGACAGTGGGGCTCCTGTAGGCTCTCCCGTTTCCCAGGTCTAGGGGTGGTACGTGCCTGTCCTTTTCAGGGGGCATAGCATTAACCAGTCTTTCCAGAGATTGCTGATATCTCTGCGGTTCAAGCACATACCCGTTCCTCAGCCAGTCAGTTAGCAGGGAGGCAGCTGGGCTTCCATGATGGGAGTCAGGTCGCTCCGTAAACTACCAATACCACCCCCACTGCCTTCCAGTCCCCCTCCCTCTGCGCTAGGGAACTTGGGTGTCTTCTGTTCCACGGCCTCCTGTGCAGGACATTCATTATCCCTCCCTTGGTTCCCATAATTCCCATGGATGCCCTTTTCCAACTGACCTGTCACAAGCAGGTACCATTGCTGTCGTGTTATACAGCAAAACATAACCGAATGGCCTGCCCCTTATCCTGTGCCTGCAACTGGATGGGCTGGGGCCACCTTGAAAGCACCAAATAAATGTGTGTGTGTGTGTGTGTGTGTGTGTGTGTGTGTGTGTGTGTGTGTAGGCTGGAGGTTGACATCATATGTCTTTGTCTATAAATTTCAAACTTATTTTTTGAGAGAAAAGTTAAAATTCATGTGTGCGCACGTGTTCATGCAAGTGAGTGAGTGTGTGTGTGTGTGTGTGTGTGTGTGTGTACACGTGTGCCACAGCATGCATGGAGAAGCCAAAGGACAGCCTTTGGGAGTCAATCCTCTCTCCATGTAGGGCTCAGGGATTCAACTCAGTTCAGAAGGCTTGACAGCCAGTGCCCTGCCCTACCCGGTAAGCCATCTTGCCAGCCCAATTTTAAATCTTAGGCAGGGTCTCACTTTGTAGCCCTAGGTGGCTTTGAACTTGCTATGTAGACCAGACTGGTCTTGAACTCACAGAGGCCAGCCTGCCTCTGCCTCTCCTAAGTGCCGGGATTAAAGACATGCATCACCACGCTTGGCTCCAGTTTTAAATCTTAGTGATGCAGTATGCTTAATTTTTTTGGGGGGGGGAGGGGCACCATGTAAGAAAGCTTTACCAAATCCAATACCTCAAGGATTTCTTCTAATTAAAACTTCCAACTCTTTCATTTTGGTCAGTGATCCATTCTGAGTTAATTTTTGTGAATTTCTTCCCACCGTACACATATGAATCCAATCCAGTTGTTCTCCTTTAAGGTTCCTGGTGCCCTGGTCAGTGTTTTGCCTTCTCCTCACCAAACCTCTGGCTCCACCTCTTTGTGAAGCTGTGACCTGTTCTAATCTCAGATGGCTCCTCTGACGTCTTTCTGCACATGCTGTGGAGACAAAGACATGCCCCACCCTGCTCCCGACACCCCTGGCCTTGAGATTGGGGCAGATAACAAAAAGCGTTTCTCTGAGATCATTCCGTTTTTCTCTTTCTTTTCCTTCCTCTTCTCTCCCCCCCCCAATCTCTCTCTCTCTCATACATGTGGAGGTGGTTGCCCTGGTTCTTTGTGACAGTCTGTTACTGAATGTGTAGCTTGCTGATTGGCTAGACTGGCGATCCAGTGAGCCCCTAGGATCGTACTGTCTCAGCCTTCCCAGCACAGGGATTACAGGCTCCGCCACTACACTCAGCTTTTTACAGGGGGATGGGGGAACCAGAACTTAGCTCCTCAAGCTTGCAGAGCAAGCGTTTAAACCCATCAAGCCAACTGCCCTAGCCCATCTTTATATGTGCTCTGCTTCCCTCCCTCAAATGCCTCGCATAGCTCCCCATTGTCTGCAGGATGTAGCTGGATCTGAGTCACTTTCCATACTGTCCCTGTAATTAATGTGGCTGAACTTTTCCTTCTTGCAGGCTCACCGGGGATGAGGGCTGTGCCTCCCCCGAGCTCTGGGTCTGGTGTCTAGCTCGATGACCACAGCTGTGGCCCTGTCTTGGGGTGGACATCATGCACCTTAGGAATCTCTCTGTTCCCAGCTGTCAAGTGGCATGGGCAGGACAAGTGCCACAAACCCTAGTGTTGGTCCCAGGCGCTCACCTCCCAGCTGCAGGCTGTAAACCCAAAGCCGAGGAGGGACTGGTTCGCGGTCATGACGCCACACTCCCCATCCGCCTGAGGGAGGCCTCCAAGCTTGGAATTACAGTTCCCAAATACGTACTTACTTGGGTTTGCCTTGGAAAAGGTTACCATTTAAGTATCACCCGATAACACACACACATGCCCAGCTACATCGGAAATTACAGAGCACTGTCTCCAGCCTGGCCAGTGTCCACAGCTGGGCGAGGAAGCGCTCAGAGAGCCTGAGCCACTCAGCCCGGGAGGGAGGGGCTTTTGCATGAGGAGGGGCTCATGTGTTTCCTTCCCAGGAAAGGACAGGTGTTCAGGACCATCCGAGGACTGGAGAGGGCTTTTAGCCTCTTTGTACCTTGTTTCATCACATGTAAGATGAGGGTAGCAAGGAAGTGTGAAACACGCACCCATCACCTGCACGTGCGCATGAAGATGGGAGCTGTGGGATGGAGAACGGCCCTGGAGTGGAGGGTAAGGTAGCAAGCCAAGGCTCTATGTCTTGCATCCCAGGGTCAGGCCTGGAGATGACACCCCAAAATGGTGTCTGTGACTCTCAGCAATGCCGATCTCATGACGACTGTAAGGGTGGAAGTGCTGCAACGGTGTTTCAGATCTCAGTCACAACGAGGAGTGAGCCTTAGGGAGGAGGCCATTCGCTAAGCACTGTGCTTGGCACACACAGAGAACATCCGGGTGCCTAAGTCAGGCTCACAAAGGCCACATCTGTAGTGGGAGCCCAGAAGCAGCCCTCAGAAACCACGTCCGCCCCTACGCCATGCTCCCAGCTCAGCAGACTCTACAGGGACATAACGCCCTGCCAGCTCCACTCCCAGGCTTCCCAGTTCCCGAACGGCACCACGCATTTACAAACTGGGTGTTCACTGCTACCTCACCAGTTTCGATGTCTCCTTCACACCTCCACATCCACGGCCTCCCCAGCCCCCAATGTGGGTGGCTCACCTGAAGCGTGAGAGCACAGCGAAGCCCTTCGTTCCGCACCTGTCAGCTGGAAGCTGGAGATGAGAAGAGGCCCCCACTTCCAGCAGCCAAGGACCAGCCCATGCCCGGTGATGCTCTGTAGGATGCTCTTCCCAGACCTCAGAAGGCTCTGCCCCTCCTCCACATCTGATCACTGTAACCAACACTGTTGTGTGGTGGCATCAGCCTTTAATCCCCGCACTCAGGAGGCAGGGGCAGTTGGATCTATGTGAGTTCGAGGCCAGTCTGGTCTGGATAGTGAGGTCCAGCCCAGCCAGGGTCATCAGTATCTAATACTCATAGCTCCTGCACAGTAACCAGGTCTCCAAGGAGGAGCAGACAGAATAGAAACGGTAGAGGTGTCCCAGGCTGTGGGGAGAAGCAGGGCTAATCAGTGCCCATTAACCCTGCCCATGAAGGGTTAGCAGGCTTTGCCTACCCTCATTTGCTGGATGCCTGGCCTCTGAGGCAGTCTTGCCCTCTGAGGGCCAGAAGCAGGTGAGCAATGGAGTGAACTGCATGCTGTCATGGGTTCTCTCCACTGCCTGCCCTCCTTGAGTGCATCCTGTGTGACTGTGAGGGCAGAAGGGGAAAGTGAGGGAGGTAGAAAAGAAAGAAGGAAGGAAGCAGGGGAGGGAAAGAGGAAGGGAGGACACCATGCAGGGACCATCCATTCCATGGACTGTCTCTGGACGCAGAAGGATGTTGCCTTCCCGCAGGGGTTTTTCCACGCACTGTTCGACTGGGCTTGGGTTTCCTCTTTCCTAATTGAATTCTATTTGTTCAGGAGAGAACAGAAAAAATACTGTTTGACTGGGCCAGCCCCTCCTCTGTGTAATCCAGAGGAGGGGGAGAGGCCAGGGGCAACCTCCCCAAGGGCCTTCTTTCAGGCCTGTGTGAATAAGCCGCAGTAGTCATGACCCTGTGTGCCTGTAGCCGGCCAGCACAGGACAGGTGTCCCCAGGACAATTCCCAAGGCCTCAGGGGCAGTGGCAGGCACTGAAGATGGAAGACTGGGGACTACCCCCTGGGGGAAGAATGCTAGAGGTAGTAGAGGTCTTGGGGGTGGCGCCCAAAAGAAGCTGGCTGCGGGACCCTGATGAATGTGGACGGCTGGGCATGAATACCTATTCAGAGCATGGCTCTTGTTCTCTTTGCGTCCTCAGCCTGGGAGGCCACAGATGTCCCAGAGTGAGTCAGAAGATTCTACTGACAGAGGCCCTTGGTGGGAGGGGTTTCTTTGGGAGCTTTTGTCACAGAAGCTAGTGAAGCAAGGAGGAGGCGGGGAGGCTTTCTCTTAAACTTGACCGCTGGTGGCTCCCAGCAGCCTGCCAGCAGGCAGATTGAAGACGGCTTTCAGTAAGCCATGGAGCGTCCAGGCCCTAGCCCTCTGGCTGCGCCAGGACTTCTGGTGAGCACAGATGACAGTCAGGACAGTCTCTGCTCACAGCAGCTCCCGGGTGTCTTTCGATGTCTGAGGCATGGATGAGGCTGCTGAGGCAAGGAGAGGTTGAACCACCAGCTTCCATGCCTGTACAGCCTTACAGGGCCTTTCTGGAGTCTGAGACACCCGTCCATGTGAGAGCACCCTTGGGTGAAGAGAGTGGCAACCTCATTGATGAACTTTGAGCCCGTCTGATTCTCCAGGGGCCTGAGGAAAGAGGAGGACAATCTCCTAGATTCACAGGTCCTCAGTGTCTGGTGTCTGGTATGGAGGGACTGCCCTTTGAGGATTCTCTTGACCAAGACCACTCAGGACATGAGCATGGACCCATGTAGACAATCCTTTCTCACAGACTACCACATGGACTAGGGTGGTGACAGTGGGGAAGACGAGGCCTGTGACTGGCTTCTTCCAAGCTCCATGCTTTTCCTGGCCCTGCTGGCTCAAGCTGTACCCTGTACCCTGAACCATTGTGAGAAAGGACCACACATTCCCTCCAGCCCTTGGGACCTGTCCATCGGGGGGGCCCAAGGAGAAAGAATCTCACTTTGGGTGGCTTGCTATCCATCCACCTATAACCCTGTGTCTAGCCTGGGTAAAGAATCAGAAAACCTACCTGAGGAGGGGGTCTCTAGAAGCAGCCTAACCAGTTGGTCAATGCTGGGCTAACTACCTATGAGTTGCTTGTTGTCACTGGCCTGAAAAGATGGCGATGCTGTCACCTATGGAAAAGTTGACGAGCTTCCGTGGAGTCACACAAAGCTATAAGGGAAAGAATGGACTGGACCCCCCTGTGCTGGATAGTTTTATGTCAGCTTGACTCAAGATAAAGTCATCTGTAGGAGAGATAGCTCAGTGGTTAAAAGCACTAGCTGCTCTTCCAAAGGACCCATGTTCAATTCCCAGCACCCACATGGCAGCTCACAACAGTCTATAACTCTAATTCCATGGATTCCGACACCTTCGTACCAATGCACGGAGAATAAAATTAAATAAATTATATAAAAAGATACAGCCATCTAAGAGGAGGGAATCTCAATTAAAATAATGCCTCTGTAACATCAGGTTGTAGGCAGACCTATAGGGCTTTTTCTTAATTAGTGATTGATGGAGGAGGGCCCAGCCCATTGTGGGTGGTGTCATTCCTGGGCTGGTGGTTCTGGGTTTTATAAGAAAGCAGTCTGAGCAAGCCAGTAAGCAACACCCCATGACCTCTGTATCAGCTCCTGCCTCCAGGTTCCTGCCCTGCTTGAGTTCCTGTCCTGACTTGAACGGACGAACAGTGATGCAGAAGCATCAGCCAGATAAACCCTTTCCTCCCCATGTTGCTTTTCATGACTGTGCTGTATGTTCACAGCCATAGTAACTCTAGCTAGGACCAGCCTCATTCTTCTGGGCTGCCTGCTATAGAGCCATGACAGATGATAGGTACCTAGAGACAGCAGGCAGGGCTTCGGGGTCACGAGCTGGACAAGGTGGTTGGCACGCCTGTGGGTAGATGCTGAGGTCATGGACCCGAGAGCCAGTTTTTTAGCTCTGGATTCTTTTTTTTTTCTTTTTTTAAAATGGGGGGGGGTGTCACCACAGGTGGTAAGTTCAAGGCAGGCAGCCATTTTCTGCCTGTGCCCAGATCCCCAAGAGCTGAGCTGTCGCTCCTGAACAGGTACCACCAGCTCAGGCTGATGTAAAGGCTGCTGACCTGCCCTCCTTTGAAGGCAGCCCCTTGCTTGTCCTGCTTCACAGCAACGATTGCCACCATGGAAGCCTGAAGAGCCCAAGGCTCTTCTTCCCTCCTCCTCCTCCTCCTCCTCCTCCTCCTCCTCCTCCTCCTCCTCCGGCTCTCTTCTTGTGACTGTCCTATCACATCTCTAAATGGCTCACTGTGTGCAGAGCCAGTAGAGCTTTCCAGACCCAGAGTGTCAGCAAAAAAAGACTGGAAAAGCTCTCTGAACTTGATCCTAGGCAGGAGCTGCAGGCCAGGATCCCAGGCTGGTTTGAGGCCTTTCAGTGACATTCATATGACTGTTTCTCATTTAGCTGGACCTAAGATCCACAGCATTGGAGAGCCAGCACCTTTGTCTCTAAAGTGACTCCAGTTGTCATCAACCAGACGACATGAAGGAAGAGGGAGTCAGTTGTTGGGAGACAGCATCTTTCTACCTGCTGGTGGCAGTGAGGGACAGATGGTCTGTTCAGGACCTTTTCGCATACTGTTTTCTTCCTGCGTGGGGCCAATGGCCAGTCTCCCCAGTCCTCAGCTATCATAATTCTTTCCCTGGAAGCGCTGGGGGTTCCAGCCTGCAAGGGACCACTTTGTTTCTCTCATAGGCTCTGAGCTCCCACGGGATGGCTGTCCGTCTGGTGGAAGCCCTCACAGGTTCCTGGCCCTCATTCAGAACTGCAAGGAAGGTGCTTCCAGCGCCTCGTTGTCTTGCTTGATGGCAGGTATCTTACAGCAGAGACTAAGCCCTTGCCTTCCTTTGTGCTCGTGCTGGGGTTGCCTGTGTGCCGGTGCAGAGGCAATGTGCCCTTGAGCCAGCCTCTGGGTAAGGCAGGGGCACCGCTTTAGCCTCTCTGCCTCCTGTTCCACAAACAGAACTTTCCAGAGTGCAGGCAGGAAGGCTGGAGGATGCCCCACAAAGACACTGCCTGGATTGCTTTCTGCAGAGGCTCAGCTCATCTCCCTTTGATGTGATGATCCCATGGGAGTCACTGACAGGAATCATTTCAGCTCCCAAGAAGGGGACTTGGCGACAGGTGACTTGTCTCGCAGCTCACTGAGGCGCTAATGAGTGCTAATTATAATCCAATCGCCTTGCCAAGGCAATCTGTCCTGCTGGGGCAGGCAGGGACCAGTCATGAAGTGAGTGGGTAGCTTTGGGGGATGGGTGTCTCTCTGTCTTGGTGCTGGCTTGGGGGATGTCCTTGTTCAAACGTGTTCTTGTATTCTAAGGGGAGAAGGGATTTTTCACGCCTTGGAAAGCCAGGTGAGGTGAGGAGGTGAGGTGACAAGGACAGTAACTTCCTTCTTCCTTTGCCTCAGACCAAAGGAGTTATGCAGGCAGGAGAGGCCCAGCAGGGTTGCCATGGGAACGCCTCCTGATTGGGAAGGGAATCTATTGGGGTGCAGAGGACAGAAGGAGGCACCCTGAATCCATTATACCTCACCCATTCCCTCCCTCAACCTGGGACTCACTCCAGGGCAGGCAGCCACAGGCCTGCCCAGACTTCTGGAGGGCTGAAGAAGGAGCTGGAATTGACAGAGGTACGTTGGAGCCTGGTCTCTGTCCCATGGCAGATAGTAGGTGATGGCTTAGCTCAGATATGACTCCCTTAAAGACCTGGCCCAGGTTTTCTGAGCTCATAGCTTGAGCCATCGAGGTGGGAAATGAATCTACACAGGCTGCGTGATCCACCCATACAGTCCCGCCCAAACTTAGCCGCAAGCTCTGGGAATCAGTGACAATCTCCTGACTTGTCAGAGAAGGACAGCGAAGCTTAGAGAGATTAAGACATGTGCTTAAGGCTACAAGGGGACCAAGAAGAGGCAGTGCTGGTGGCAAAGGTGAGAAAGGGCTGGAAGTCATGGCTGAAGACTACCTACGACCTCCCATCACCACGAGTGAGCAAAGGTGGGAAGGCACAAGGCAGACGAGGGCTCCAAGCCCACCAAGTTCTTTGGTGGCTTAGAGGTCAACTCCACTCCACTTTGGTGAAGAAGAGAACTGAGGGTCATCAAGGAAAAAGGGTGCACCTTAGTCAAAAGCCAGAAGAAATGATCTATTTCCAATAGGCAAGATGTGGAGTCAGGTCACAACAGATATATGGAAAGCCAGGTGTGGTGGCACAAGACTGTATTTTCTAGCACTGGGGAGGCAGAAGCAGGAGGATCAGGGCCATTCTTAGCTATGTAGTAAGTTCAAGTATAACTTGGACTCCTACAAAAGACTCCTGTCTCAAAGAACCAACCAAACAAGCAAACAAGTTGACAAAGAAAATGTGATGCCTATACATAATGAAGTTTTATTCATCCATGAAGAAGAATGAAATTACGCCATTTGCAGGCAAACATCTCAGTGAAATAAGCCAGACTAAGAGAGACAAACACCATGCTTTCTCCACCTCTAATGCAGTGAGCTGGTTAGTTTTTTGTCAACTTTCCACAAAGCAGTCACCTGGGAAGAAGGAACCTCAGCTGAGAAGCTGCTGCTATCAGATTTGTCTGTCTATGATGCACTGTCTCTTTTTTATCATTATTGTTTTGCTCTTTAAGAGGGAGGAAGAACATGAAGTTGGGGGTGGGGCATATTTTCTTGATTAATGACTGATGTGGATGAGTCCATCCCATTGTAGGTAATGCCTCCCCTGGTGCTGTGTAAGAAATGCAGGGAGCTGAGGCTCCATCTTCAACTTCTGTGTCCAAGTCCCTGCCTTGATTTCCTGCTTTGGGTTCCCTCAGTGACAAACTATAAAAGATGAGCCAAAATAAATCTTTTCCTCCCTCAAGGTGGTTATGGTCAGTATTTTATCACAGAATAAAAAGAGAAAAAGGACATGCAGGGGTTTAGGTTTTGTGTGTGTGTGTGTGTGTGTGTGTGTGTGTGTGTAACATGAAAACAGAAAGAGGACTATTTGTGGGTAGGAAGAAGACTAGATGGAGCAGGAGAAGGCTGTGGGGGAGATGAATATGAACAAAGTTATAATGATATATTGATTATGAACATAAAACCACATATGAAATTCTCACAATGAAACCCATAAAATTATTAAAATAATCAATTTAGACAAAAGAGCGAACCATTCCCTTCTGTGCTCAGCCAACTCTAGTCCTCCACAACCAACATCATGTCAGGATCCTTAGGGAGAAAAGGTGCTGAGGGCCTGAGCAGAGTAACTGCAAAGAGCCCTCCCTAAGCATCTTCTACTTCTAGCCAGCCCAAAACCACACGTTTAGCAGGTACAGGGACAGGTCAGCACAACTGGGCAAGCTTGCACTGGCTGGCCATTCAGATTGCCCCATCTTTCTCCACTTTCCTTACTATTCGTTTTTCAAAATGCAGGTGATATATGATCTCATGGGCCCAGCTCTGTGGGACCAGTTGGGCACCTGCAGTGAACAGGAGCATGCTGGGTTTGGGGAAACACAAGCCATCAAGCCGCTCCCTGATCAGAACAGGCTTAGTGCTTATGACAAAGCAGCAAGGAAGGTCTGATGGGCCCAGTGAGATGGTCACTCTGAGTGCCTCTGTCCTGGGTGGTCAGGACCAGGTCAGGCTCTGCACGGAGTCAAGGATCTTCTACGTGCTGTACATGACCCCTGCTTCAGCCCTGCTGCCAAAGGACACAGCCTGCTACCCACGCTCTGTCCCTCCCTTCAAATGCCTCTCCCTGCTTCAGATGAGGATCAGGGCAGCTCTCAGGCAGGGCCTCTCTTCCTGATCTCGGCTCCTACTCTGTGTAAATCGGGTAGGTGTGAAAGGTGAAGCACATCCGCCCCCCCTCCCTCCTGTGCGTCCTCTGTGAGCAGGCCCCAGCCAGTAGCCCTGAGCTGAGGCACTGTTAGAATCGGGGAGGCTTTTGGGGAGCCAGCTTCCTGGGGGCTTGCCAGTCTGGGGACAAAGCCTCCCATTTTAGGAATGTTCACAGAAAGGCCTTGTCTTCCCCTGACCACAGATGAGCCAGCTAAGCATTAAAAACATAACCGTGGGACCATGTGGCCACAGAGAAGCTGCCTCTGCTGCTTGGCCTTCTGGGTGGGACTCTGGTGTCCTTTTCCGTCTGGAAGGTATACACCTGCTCTCCCCACACAGCCACTGCTTTCAGGGAGTTGGTGACAACTCAGGGGCAGGCCTCTCTCAGGACAGCATTCTCAATTCTCTGATTTAATCTCTGGTGGGCTTGAATTTTTTTTCTTTAAAACTGTACTGTAGGGTATCTACTGGCAAATGGTAAAACCGTAAAGAGTCTGGGGGTGAGGAAGGGTTAGTTTTCAACACAGTGGCTAAAGTGGACTGTCCATTGGAATCACAGCCTCTGCTAAGGGAACCATGGTGACAACTTCCAGTCCCTTCTGGTGGGGGCTGTGGTCATGTGTCCATTACTACCACCAATAACAACAAAAGCACCTAGCATGCCCACACTATAAGGGATCAGCCTGGCTTTCTTGGGGGTCCTTGGTCACTGGTACACTAAGCTTGTCACCATGCCCTCTCTCCTTGGGATCCGTTCCTCTCTGAAGTTATCCCACTTCTGGACTTCTGATTCTCTTGCCTTGTGTGTTGCCACCAGCAACATCCGTGTCTCTTCTCTCCCCCCCCCCTGCAGCTGTTCCCAGAGGCTCAGCCCATGGTGTGTACTCTGCACTGTATGTGTAACTAGGGACCTTGTTGCCCCTGATGGTAGGTGAAAGAGGGCCATCTCCCACTCAGGGAAGCCAGGGAGCTTGAGGGCAGCTATTCTAGTCCAGGCCAAACCTCACACATTACCAGTGTCCCTGTTGCCTCATCTGTGAGGCCTTTAATATCGGGGCCTCATCACCATGTGCCCCAGGTGCCTGGGCCTGATCCATGTTGCTGCCCAGGACAGTGCCTGTTTATCCGGACACAGCAGAGGGTTGTGCTCTTTAGGTATCTGCCAGGCATCATGCCTGGGACCAGCTCAGGGTCCCCTTCGCATGCAGTAGCCAGGCATCAGCAGCGCAGCTCCCGTGCACACCCCCGGGGTTCTATGTGGCTTCTCTCCAAGCTCCAGATGCTCTCAAGGGGGCAGGGTCCTACCATGTCACCTGGCTTAGGAGGACTCCCCTTAGCCAGAGCTCAGCCAGGGCCTCCTGGATTCCAGTGACTGTAGATAGGGAAACAAACCCCTAACAGCAGTTATTTCTTAAGAACCATGCCACCCCTGCTCTGTGTCCAGGCTGTGCAAAGCCTGTGCAGGAAGGGGGGGGGGGGTCCTTACTTCTGGAACATTCCTCTTGCTTGTCTTTAAAAGCAGCTTAATTTAAGTACAATCACCGAGCAATTAGCCGTGCATGTTTCAGGTGTACCATTTGATAAGTTTTGACACGTATGCATCCGTGAAGCCACCACCACTAACTCAGGATAATGAGCTGCTCATCTTCCCACAGGGGAGGGGCCCTCTGTGACAACCCCCACTCCTGCACTCCTGCCCCTTGCTGTCTCTAAGCAACCACCTACCTGCTTTCTGCCACACAAGAGCTGGTGTTTCCCAGATTTGGGGCAAAGCCCAGTTTCCCCATCTAGCACACTTATTTCTAGATCATGTCCTAGAGTATATTAGCAGTCTTCTCCCTCCCCCTCCACCCTCCTCCTCCCACATCCTCCACTTAGTGTGGTGTATGCGCACATCTGTGTGAAAGTGTGCATGCCAACAGAGGTCAGAGGAGGATGCTGGGGACGCTGCTTTATCATTCTCCACCTTATTCCTTTGAGACAGGGTCTCTCAATGAACCTGGAGCCAGGCTTGTGTCGACCAAGCCCCAGGGAGCCTCCTGTCTCAGTTCCCTGAAGCACTTGGGTTGCAGGTCCAGCTTTTCTATGTCGTCTGGGATCTAAACTCAGGTCCTCATGCTTGTACAGCAAACCCTACCTACTGAGCCACCTCTCCAGCTCCAGTGTAGCTTTCTTACTGTCTGGTGGACACGGCTGCATCATGGAATGTCTACTTCATGATGACACCACAGTGTGTGTGTGTGTGTGTGTGTGTGTGTGTGTGTGTGCGTGTGCTGTGTTTACACCAGTGTTTGTCTGGTGTGTGCTGCACTGGGGTGTGTTTTGTATAAGTTTAGGACTATGTGCAGTCCTGAAGCTATGCAGTGGCTAAGTGTATGGGGTGATTACACTGCAGTTTACTTTCCCCCTTACGTGGAAGATACACGTTCAGCTCTTAGACATTAAGGCTGTTCTGGTATTTGGTTACCCATAAAGCTGGTATGAATATTCATGTCCCACTCTCTGTAGAGACAGCCGGTGCTGTTTTTCTTGGGTAAATATAAGGCTAGAATGCCTGCATCATATGGCCAGTATATGTTTAACTTTTAAGACACCTTCCAAGCCGATTTCCACATATCCTTACTATTTTACAATTATTCTCACCAGCAGCAGTGGGTTCCAGTCCCTCCACACCCGTTGGCATACGTCGGCTTTCCTAAGTAGAGCTGTTAATAAACAGGCAGGCACCATGGTGTTTTATTACCGTAATGACTAACATTATCGAGTGTCTTTCTACGTGCTTGTTGGCTCTTTGTGTGTTTTCTCTTGTGAAATGTGCCTCAAATAATCTATTTTCAAGATCGGATTTTGGAGATTGTTTGTATGTTCTGTCTCCAGCCCTTTATCTGGCATCACCAGATGTATGCTCCAAAATAAGTTTTTGCCATCGTGCTCTATCTTTTCCTGCTCTTAACAGCATCTTTTAAGCACTGGAAATGTTTAATTTTGGTGAGGTCAAATTTGTTAGTTTACCCCTTCCTAAATCTTGTTTTTGGTGTCAAAACTAGGAAATCGGAAGCCAGAAAAGACCAGAGGACCCGAGTTCGGTTTCCAACATCCAGCAACTCCAACTCCAGAAGCATCCAACACCTTCTTCTGGCCTTTTTGGGCACATACTTCACACACACACACACACACACACACATCTTAAAACAAAAACAAAACAAGACATAAAACACCTAAGAAAACATTTAAACCAAGATCACAGTCCTCAACAGGTTTAGGTTCTATGTTGAAGTTGAGGGTCCACTGTGAGTTAATTTTGGCCATGGGGCCAGGTATAAATTGAAGTTTGCTCTTTAGTATTTTGCATGCAAATATTTGAACGCTCTAATACCATTTGTTGCCACACTGTAGTTTAAATTGTCTTTGTAAAAAACAAGTTGACCATGTATGTGTGACTGTTTTGGACCTGTCTTTCCAGCAATCTATTTATCTTCAAACCAATAGCACAGTTTCTTGATTTTGTTCAAACTTGTTCAATTCTGTGGTTAGTTTTAGTGGGTCTTTTGTAGCTTTATTGGACTTTCTACAGAATGATTAGGTCATCTGTAGGCAATGGCTATTTCACTTCTTTTCTATTTGGATTCCTTTTACTTTTCATTCTTGCCTGGGTAGAAGCTCCAGTATGATGGTGGACAGCAATGGTAAGTGAGGGTGTACTTGTCTAATTCCTGATCTTTAGGGAAACTATATCCAGGCTTTTCCATTAATTGTGGTGTCAGCCAGAGGGAATAGGCTTCTCAGGTTGAGAAAGCCCCCTGCCTCGCTTTCTGCCTCCCTACCTCATAAATTCTGGCATTATTGTATTTTCTTTCATTTTCAACCATTTAAACTTCTGGCTTTCCTTTTGGTTTTTTATTTGACTCATGAAAACTACTATGTAAAGTTTTTAAATATTTGAGAATTTTCCTGAGATTTGTGTCTCCTTATGGCCAGAGAACACTTTTTAAACAACTCAGTTTATCTTAGTAAATATTCAGTGTTTGCTCAAAAATGTTTACTGTTTTTATTACTGTTTTTATTTACATTTATTTCTTGTTAAATAAATGATAGCTAAGCTGAATTGTCTGTTAATGTTCTTCAATCTTCTATATCCTGGCTGATTTTCTGTTTGTTCTATCCATTGCTGAGAAAGGAATGCTGATGTTTCTGTCATGGTTGCAATATGTTTTTTCCTTTGGTTCTGAGTTTTTACTTCATGAAATTTGAAGATATTATTACAGATATTTAAGATTGTATGGCTCCCTGATTGACAATTCCTCTTCCTTCTGTTCCTCCTCTTCCTGCTCCTCCTTCTCTTCTTTCTTTTCAAGACAGGGTCTCTGTGTAGCCCTGCTTGTCCTGGAATTTGCTATGTAGACGAGGCTAGCCTTGAACTCACAGAGATCTGCCTGCCTCAGACACCAGAGTGCTGGGGTTAGATTATTTTGTATTGTTTCCAACAAGAAATCTTCCTACATGTTCTTCTGTATGCAACATGTATTTTATATTTTTATAAACTGTTCACTTTGACAGTTTTCTCTTTATCATTAAAGAAATGTGACTGTGACTCTTTTGTGTGTGTGTTTCTTGTTTGTGTTTGGAGTTTTCCGAGTTCTCAGATCTGAGTTTTGTTTTCAAAACTTTTGCTCATTTTTTTTCAAACCTTTTTTTTTGTATCTCTTTGTTTGTATATATGTCGATGTCAAAGGTCAATCTCAGGTGTTTCTCCTCAGGCACTGTCTACTTTGTTTTGTTTGTGAGATGGAGTCTCACTGTGAAGCCCTGACTGGCGTGGAATTCACTATGTAGACCAGGCTGTCCTTGAACCCATAGAGACCCATCTGTCTCTGAATGCTGGGATTAAAAGTGTGGACTACCATGCCTAGCAATGTTTTTCTTTCTTTCTTTCTTTCTTTCTTTCTTTCTTTCTTTCTTTCTTTCTTTCTTTCTTTCTTTCCTTTCTTTCCTTCCTTCCTTCCGTCTTTCTTTTTCTTTTTTTATTTTTTTGAGATAGGGTCTTTCATTGGCTTAAGATTCATCAAGAAAGCTAGACTGGCTGGCCATGAAGCCGTAGGCATCCTCCTGCCTCTGCCTCTCCAGAGCTTAGTTTACAAGTGTACAAGGCCAAGACCAGCTTTTTTTTTTTTTTTAATGTGTGTTCTGGGGTTCCAGCTTGGGTGCTCATACTTGTACAGCAAGTACTTTATAGACCAAGCTGTCTCCCCAGCCCCCTTCTGGTATTTAAGCTGTAGGGTTCCTCCTCCTTCATGTGGTTCTCTCCTTTAGTGTCTTCAGTCACTTTTCTCCTGTAAGTCTAGTTTTGGGATTCCACATAGTGTATGTAATGGCTCATATGTCAGAGTCCCCACTAGAGCTTGATAAACTTTAGTCCTCTACATCTCTGTTATCGGAACTAGTGGGATACAGTTGTGACAAACATTTTGAATATACTCGTTGGTTAATTCTAACATCTGTACCAATTCAATTTTGAAGATCACTTTCTCATTATGGGGCAACCCCTTTTTCTTTGCATGCTCCATCATCTTTGATTGGATATTTGACATTTGCGAGATTTTTACCTCATTGCACACCGGGTATTTGTGTATTCCAGCGGACGCTGAGCTTTGCTCTGTGACACCATTAAGTTACTTGGAACTGGTTTAATCCTTGCGGGTCTTGCTGTCATGATCTATTAGGCTGGTCTGCATAAGGGTTCAATCTAGGGCCAACTGTTTGCCCTACTAGGGCAATATTTTTCTGACTCAGCCCCCACCTCTCAGGGCCATCAAATGTCCCACCAGGATTATGAAGCTTTTCAGTCTGCCTAGTGGGGACAGACATTATTTCAGGGTGGCACTGAGTCCCTTCAGATTCCCTCCCTCTGTAACTGTCATGGGCTTGTGGCTCCAGGTGCCCACTTATTACCCCTAGGACTGGTAATGTCTCTAATCTCACCTTATACAATGGCCTGGAACCTCCTAAGGCAGACGGAGGGCTCTTTTTTGTTCTCTCTCAAAGATCAGTGAATCTGCTTGATGCTCAACATCTTGAAAACTACCATTCCACATATATTATCTTGTTCGTTGGGCTTGTGTCTGGCAGAGGAATCAACGTCCTGATTCCATCTTGTCCAGAAGTAGAACCACCCCCTTTTCTTAAGTCAAGGGTTGTTTACCTTCTGCTCTCAGGATGCGACCCCATATAGAGCCCTCTCCTGACTGCAGCTCTCCAACCAAGCTCATGAGGGCTGAGGATTCATTTGTGGTGGTGATTAGGGACAACTAGTCAGCAGTCTCCACAGAGAGATGTGATGTGACACAGTTACTGAGTACCCAAGTTGGTTGGGGCCATTCTCTGGACAGAGTCAAGCCAACAAGCCACAAATAGTTTCTAATATGAATTATGAGAAGAGATACCTGGTGCTCAGAGCTAAGTGATGGTGAGAGGGCCTGGAACCCCTGGCTACTGCAGACATATTTACACAGAGAACTGTTCTTAAACTGGAGAAAAAGACCAAGGAACCACAGACACAATGGTATGACAGGTCATGAAGAACACTGAGGATAGGTTCACCCCAGTGAGTGAGCTATAGCAATGGGTTGAGGGCTTGATTATCATGTGAGTTTTGTCAAGTGGGACCTGGGATTATTCTCACAACAGCCACACCACCACTACCACCCAACCATCCACCCAGGTCCCAGAGCCACCTACCTACTTTGGCATTTCTCAACTCTTCCCTTGTCTTGGCTGCACTGTGATCAGTAGGGGCACATTTGCCCTTCCTACCTAGGAGATGCAGCTCCTGAGAATGGACAATGTCCAGATGTGTGGAGCTCTCCCTCACCAAGACCACAGATTTTATATTGAAACCATGTCACCCAAGAAGTTAGGAACAGGTGCCACAAGCTAAGCCGCCTCTCTGGGCAGAGTCCACCCGACTATGAGATAGACTCAGGAAGGCCCTGCAGGAGTTCAGGCAGGTGTCAGTTGTGGTCAGTCCTTAGAAACCTGGAGAGAAAACTGGCTCCCTGACTGATACAGCACCAATGTGCGTGGGAGGGTGTGAGCACGAGATGTGCAAGGTGTGAGAAGCGACCACGAGTGTATGGGAGTCCAAGGCTGGGACTGCCAATCTTTCCAGTTTTACAACTGTCACAAGAATGTGGCAGCTGGGGTTAAGCAGGGGTGCTAATCCAGCTTTGATGCTGACCCTCTGTCAGCCCAGGGCATGGGGTCAGGACCACCCGCTCTGGCCCTGGATTAAACATTGTGAGTTAAAACTCTTCGATGGCTAAAGGGAACTCACAGAGCCTGCCTGCGGACCTCCCTGGTAGACCTTCTGGAAGGGGTAAAGGGCCAGCGCTGTGCCATTCCCACAGTAGAGGTCTGTGTGCACTTACCAGCTATGTTATGCACATACCAGGGCTATGTTATGCACCCAGATATGTGTCTCTGTCTTGGGCTCTGATGTAGCAGTTCTTGTCCTCCTGAGGGAGGGAATTGCAGCTACAATTTCCCTGAGGTGACACTTGGGTGAAATCAGGAAACTGGTGAGGAACTGAGCCCGAGTGCATAAGAGATGAGTGTTCAGGCAAAGGAGACATACAGAGGTCCTGAGGCCCAGCAGAACCTAGATGTGTGGGGAGTATCCAGGCGGCTGTGACTGGATTGCTACAGTGAGGAAGCCAGAGCCACCCAGGGCCATCAGCAATCCTGCCTGTTCCAAGCAAGATGACAATGAGGCTTTTGGCAGGTGACTTAGGCTTAAAAAGGTAGAGATGTAATGACCACACTGGGGGCAGGGAGCCAGAAGAGGTCCAAATCTGGCACAGTCTCTGAGAGCAAAGGCAGTCAGGTGGCCTAGCCAGTCAGGGAAGTAAAGAGAAACAGCAACAGATCTAGAAGGTGGAGCCCCAAGACTTGCTGACAGATTCAATGTGGGGAAGGTGGGAGGGAAAGGAGGAAAAAGGAAGAGGAAGGGAGGAGAGATAGGAATAGCTGTGGAGATTCTGGGCCAACATCTGGCAGAATGGGGTGCTCAGTTGCTGAGTTTGGAAAGGCCAGGCCAGAGATGAGTCTGGGCCAGGAGCTGTGTGGCACTTTTATATGGGAAACACCTCCCCAGGAAGGAGCTGGGTGTACGAATTTGAGCTCAGAGCATTAGTCAGCCAGCCACATTAGTGCTTAGACCCTGGAGACTGGAAAGATTACTGAAGAGCCCATGGAGACAAGGAAAATCCAAGCCAGTCTTAGAGAATGCCAGATCTACTAAGAGTGGGAGAAGGCCAGGTAGTAGAGGAACCAACCCCCTCCCCATAGCAGCCACTGGGGGCCAATAGCAATCAAGGTAGGCTGAAGGACTCCAGCACTGGGGTAACCAGGCAGACATTTGGAATAGTCAAAGGCTTAAGATGAGGAAGGGATGGAGATACGTGAAGGGTTGTCTTTCAAGAGAGTCAAGGACCAAGACATGGTGGCTACAGGAGAGGTGTGGTCTAGAAAGGAGCTTTTAAGAAGGAAGGAATCACAGGAGACTTGGTGGTGAGTACTGGCCGGGGGTCTCCACTGTGCCAGAAACTGAGATGGCTTAAGAGGGATCCTGGGGTTCTGGGATGGGAGGGTATAGCTTCTTGGGGTTGGTGTTTGTAGAAGCAGGAAAACCCTGAGCTGGCAGGTGACAAGTGGTGAAGGGAACAGGCCTAGTGGCTATAGAGGGAAGGAGGCACTGGGATGTTTGAGGCCACAGTCACACCTGTGTCACCTTGTTGCACCATGGCACGGACAGGAGTTTGCATTAAACTAGGTCTGGGATCGTGCCAGATGAGAATTCCACATGGAGATGGGGTGTGGGTGCTAAGGGTGTGTGTGTGGGTTGATGGAAAGTCAAGTGTGATGGCAATGACACCTGGCCTCAGGGGCAGATGGGAAGAGGCAGAAGGCAGGTGGGTACCAGCAATGGCATGCTCACACTGCACCTCTGGCAGGGGTAGCATAGCAAGGGTCTCTGCCTTCGCTATCCCCATTGTGTGAATGGCCCCGCCTCTTAGCTGGAGGTTGTTGAGGTTAAAAGTGCAGGCAGACAAAGCCCTGGAACAAGCTGGGGAGCTTTATCTCTTGCCCTCAGCTGGGGTGGTGGTTGTGCCAGGAACTGAGGTGGCCAGGGTCTGTGAGCCTGCCTCCTATAAGGTGAGGAAGCCTCCAAGGAGGCAGCAGCTAGAAAGCAGTCAGGCTGTGTGGGAAGCAGGTGGCTGCTGCCTCCTCCTCCCTCCAGGCCATCCCCCAGAGGGCAGTGCAGGATTACCTCTGGCCACACTGCTTCACTAGCTGAGGGAACCATAGTCTGTCGCCCTGCCTGATCTGGGGCTTGCTCCTAAGGCCTCCGGTTTCTGTCTTTTTAGTTCAGAGTAGGCGCAGGCCAAGAAGCTTTGCCACCAAGGATCCTTCACAGCACTGTAGCAGCATTGCCACTGGAGAGGAAGCACTTGTCCAGGCCACACAGCTAGCAGTGGGTCCATTCCACTTTCCATTGCAGGGCACAGCACAGGGCCTGGCACCTCCACTCCACTAGCACCCCCTTCCTTTACATCCCACGGCAGCCAGTGTTCTTATATTTGTCCCTTCAGGAAAGCTGGGACCTTGCTGGTCAAGTCAAGCCTGGCTCAGACTAGGCTGGCAGTGGCCACCTTGCACATGAAAAGAAGGCAGAGACCTAGTTTGAACAGGCACAGCTATTCCTGTCCTGTACCTGCCTTCAGTCTTGCCCTACTGATACTGTATGCCTGTCTACCTCAGTCAGAGGGAAGAGCCGTTCCTGACCCATGCAGCTACAAGCTCCCTGGAGCTCAGACCTTGAAAGACAAATGGAGGACTCATTAACTGCACCCTGTCTTAGGCAGTGGGTTGGGGCAGGCTCCTCTAGGACCCACCCATGTCCCTACCTCATTCCAATGCTGAGCTGGTCTGGTCTGTGGAGAGCAGGAGGTGGGTGTGCCTGGAGCACAAGCCAGGAAGAAAAAGAGGACATGAAGGCAGAGGCCTCTGGAGAGGGGCACAGAGGGACGAGGGAGGAGTGGCAAGAAGAGGGGAAGAGCAGGGAACAGGAAGTTCAAAAGAGCAGAAAAGGACAGAGAGGGGAAGCAGAGAAAGGTGAGGACTGAAGGTCTAAGCTGGCCACTCAAGAGGTTTATCGTTTGCAGGCTATTGGTGGCAAGGAAGAGAGTAGCTGGAAACCCTCCCAGTGCCAGCTAAATGCCTCACAGAAAACCCCATCTGTGGAGGACTCTGGGAACAAAAGCTCCACGTAAACAACTGAGGTGTGGAGTCTCTGGGTAACTCAAGGACCTCACATTCAGACACCAGAGTTGTGAAACCTGAATACCTGACTAGGTTATTTAACCGTCTTCTGCGCTTGATGGCAGTGGAATGTGGACTTACCAAGCATGAGTCATCAGCAGCAGTACCTAGGAAAATACCCAAGTCACCCCAATTACACCATTATCAATGGCTGCATCGCCCTGCAACCCAACGCAATGAAACTGGAGAGAATGCCAGCTGGGGCGGGCCTGGAGGAATCCTGCTCTTGGCGAAGATTGCTTGCCTGGCAGCGGCCTCTGCAGTCATGCCAAGCCACAAGCGCTGTGTGGTCGCTGTGCAGAGGTGTCAGGCCCATTTTACAGTCATGGAAACTAAGGCTCACCAGGGCTCAGTCCACTCCTGTAGCTAACCATAGAGGAGGGCCCAACGGCAGAAGGGCTGTTTGAAGCTGTGGCTTTGAGCACTGGGATGGGGAAAGCATCACTGGGGACTGCCATCTTGGCTACTGCAATGACCATCCAGGGAATATCTAGTTTGTGTTAGCACATGCCATGAGCTGTGCAGACAACACTTCATTAACAGGCACAATTGCCCCGGCTTCGTAGATGACAAGATGAAAAGCATCCATCACTGGCCACAGCCATACAGTTGGTAGGTGGGTATGCCCAGCCCTATGTGACCAGGGTCTGTCACTTCCCTCATCATGGCTGCCTCTGTGTCCACGACTAAAGATGAACACGTGGACCGCAGGGACTTGCCTACCATCATGCTCCTTGTGTGCACACAACCATGCCCACCTGCACAGACCACATGGGCCTCCAGCCTCTGACATTCTGTGGCACTGAGCCTGGCCTGGTGGAGCAAGGAGCCAACTACAGCTGGCCCACCCACGAGCCAGGAGCACTCCTTGCTCTTAATCAGTAAGATATGTTTCTGGAATAAAAACCGCATCAGCATTTTCATTTTCAAGTTCAGACAAGGTTTTTTTTTTTTTTTTTTTTTTTTTTTCCTTCCTAGTTTTTCCTTCATATGGGTGAGGCTAATCCTCCCTCTTGACTGACAAGTCTCTAGACTCAGCCACACTTAAGGCAGCAGAGAATCAATGACGACAGCCCAGGGAGACGTCTTCCTTGAGTTTTTCAGATTTCAGTAATACCACAACCCATAATTACCAATGTGAAAATTTTAAAGCGATCCCAAAACTGAGGTGAAGCTCATCCTTGTCCTGAGTTCTGGCAAAGCCAGATGGAAGGTCCTTTCTCAAGTGCTGGGAGAGAGGCGGGGCTGACGAGGACTAAGAGCCCTATATACACTGAGAGATGAGTGGGGAAGGAAGAGGGACACTCAGGAACTACAGCATCCATGGGTCCAGGTGTGCACTGCAACTCAGGAGACACCATTTACAACAGCCAGGAAGACGGGATGGGGGTGGTGGCTGGGAGGGTTCACCATGGTGACTGAGTAAATATTAGTGTTCCCTCCCCTTTGCAGTCTCAAGATACATTCAAATTAAAAGGCTCTTCTTCCTCTACAACTGAACTTGACTTCTTCTTTTTCTTCTTCTTCTTCTTGGTATGAAGGGGAGAAAAAGTCAGTGTAATAAATTTGTTGGATGTTTGTTCTGGAAGGTTCCCAAGTGAAGCTCCAGAGTCAGAATCAGCCAGGTGAAAGATGGCTCTACACAAAGCTAAAGGCATGCCTAATTTCTAGGGTTGAAACTGAGAAGAGAGTTCAGTTGGGCAAATTCTCCATGGCTCTAATGGCATTCTCAGCAGGGTGATTCCTCATCTCCAGTCCCAGGCATTGTTGGATGTTTGACACCTGGGCGCTCACTACTAAATGCCAGGGACATTCCTTGATTTCAAGTGACAACTCATACTCCCACACATCCCCAAGTGCCCCCTTGTGGGGATACCGAGTACTGACACCTGGGAACTACTTGGATAATTAACTGTGGCACAAGGTGGAAGGTGATGGTTAGTAATAACAGTGTCAGGTTGCAGGCACCAGATGGATCAAAAGTAGCCTTAATACTCTGTGGAGTAAGCCATTGGATTGAAGTAAGGGCACCACAATGACAGATCTGCACTTGAGGATTTTCTTTGCGGCAAGATTAATGTCAAATTCAATTTCCTTAATATGTAATTTGGGCTTTCTATTCATTTGTCCATTTATATTTGTCCATATATATTTCACAGAAATCATTCATTCCATCTATGTTGTCATTTCTGGAAGGGCATAAAAGTGCTAAAACTATTGCGTCATATTCTTTTGTGTGACTGTTGGATTTGTAGTGATGCCCCATCATCCACTGCTATCACATATTTGAGTTAAGAACTCTAGCTAGAGATGTATCAACTGCATGAATCTTTTCAAAGACTTAACTTTTAATTTTCCTTATTGCTTGCATTTCCTTTCACAGATTTTTGCTTTCATTGGTAGAACTTCCTTTTGTTTTGCTTATATTTGTCTAGTTTCTTATGGTAGAGACCACTGATTTTCTAGCTCTCTTCTAATGGGGCATTTCAGAGTTCCAAATTTCCTCAAGAGCTGTTTTGATTGTATTTTCCTTATTCACATCAACCTATTCCAAATAGGCTTTTAATTTCATCTTTGACCTGCACAAATTATGTAAAAGTATGTTTAATATTTTTCATACATTCAGTTTTTTTAGACATCCTTATATGATAGATTCTAATTGTGAAATTTTATTCTGTATAATTACACATGAAAATTAAATTAGGATAAAATTCTGAGTAAGGTAAAATGGGCATACACATTATAAAAGAAAATACATTAATTTCTGAACATCAAAAGCATGTTTATCTTCAAAATGGGCAGGAACTACATTTTTCTCTATTCCAATTTCACTGAAATCACTTAAGGAATGAAATAGTTCCATTTTAAAGTATCTTCATGAAGTGTTGAAAAACGATTTACTTGCAAAGGCAAAACACAAGACACAAAAATTTAAACACAACTTATAAGTGTTGATGTAGATTTCTTCAATATTCTTTTGGAGGCACATGAGCAGAAAGTAAGTTGACAAGTAGGCTGGGTAAGGAATCAAGTACCTCATAAGGGTACTTGAAATCTTTTTTTTAAAAGTTTCTATAGATAATCTTATATCAATATGCCACTGGTAGAAATGAAAACCCAACAGGTCCCTAATAAGCGAGTTATCAATAAACAAAAAATTATCAATAAAAAAAAAGCTAACTCTGTGGCAAGTTAGAACTGGAACTGCCCAAAAGGAGGGGAGGAACCCCAAGAGCAAAACTCCCAAATACAAATAACTAAGAGACACACAATAAAATTAATAATATGAAAAAACATGTTATGTTTGTTTTTTTGTTTATGTTTTTCCTCATACAGGAAAAATAACAACAACCAACAATCTCAGCACTAGTTGGGCAGTCCAGCACCTGGCACTTGGAAGATTCTCCAAGTCCCAGGCCAAAACCAAAACAACAACATAAAACTAAAGCCCAGGCTGGCCTTCAACTCAGTGTAGCTGAGGCCATCTTCTTTTTAGGATGGGTGATGCTTTTTCCTGTTGGGAAGGAAGCAGGAGAGGCAGGGCTGCCCTGACCAAGGTACTGTGGAAGCAGAGCCACATGCAGAGGTACCAATCCTGGGAAAAGCCAAGTTCTTTCACTATATCATGCAGGACAAAGAAAATGAGCAGAGGCAGAAGGGACTGGAGAGCTCCTGCATATAGGTGCTAAAGCAGATGAGAGAAGTGGGCAGGGTTGGATGTTTCGGGGATGATAGCCACTTTTTTGTTGTTGTTGTTTTGTTTTGTTTTGTTTGTTTTCTACTCCTAGAACCACACATCTCTCCTGGCACTTACCAGTCTAGTTACATTTTTTGTTGATTTGGTTGGAGAACCACTCCCTATCCATCTTACTTTCTAGTGCTGGCCCACAAGTCTGGCAGTTGGTATTTACTAAAGGATGTAAAGCCCTGAGAATTCCTGGGAGAACCTGGGAATGCCAAAGCACAGTGGTGGGAAAGGCATGCTGGACTGTCCTGACCATTTCTGAGACTGAAGTCAGATTCTGTGGTTCACAAAGATGTCTTGTCTGTCTCCGGTTCTGAGCCCATCATCCTCAACAATCCTCATCATCCTCAACAATCGATGGCTGCCAGGCCATGTCACTGGCATGAGCAGAAGGCACTAACCATCAGCTGGCCACAAGTCCTTGACCATTTCTTGAAAAAGGACATCGTGAAGGAGGCAGAGGCATGTGCAGGCCCTTGAGAAGCAGCAGTTTGAATAAAAACTGAGAGGAAGGCCTGACATGGAGAGTAGGACTAGAGCTGGTTCTGCTATCAGCAAAGCCAGACTTTCTTTCTGGGTCCTATTTCCCCAGCCCACTGAGCAAAAGCAACAGTAGAAGTGGCAAGTGCTAGGCATCCTTAAGAGCAATCCACCTTATGGAAACCACTGGCAATGATTCTATCTAGTAGCATGTATCTCTTTTTTGTGGGGTCCCCACAGCCAGATCTCTTTCTTAAATGTCTTCTGTGGGCCCCTGCATGTGGCTCACTCACACTGCATGGTTGGTAGGAAGTGCCTCTTGATTACTGCTTCAGGGCTCCTTTCTGATAGATGGCCCTTTGCACTAGCAAACCATTAAGCAGTTCCTGCAGGTGTAGTTCCTGGCCTGAGCCCATGCATCCTGGCTCCCTGCCTGGAATACCCTTCCCATCCATACCATCATGCGGTTCAAAGTCTCCTCCAGGAAGCCTTTCCTGAGCAGTCTCCTGTTTCTATGGTCACTCTGGGACCCACCAATTGCTTTCCTCATGTATGCTCCTTGTGTTACACTTTGAGCTCATCTACAGCAAGGGACAAAGCATTTTACTGATGCAACCTTCAGTAAATTCTGAGCACTATGTACATGTCAGCTAAGGATGACATACCAAAATGCCACAGGCTGGTAGCTTACACACACACACACACACACACACACACACACACACACACACACACGCCTCCACAGTCTGGTGTCATCAGGATTGGTTTCCTTGGAGACCTCTCCTTGGCTTGTAGAAGGCTGCCCTCTTGCTACCTCCTCACTGGGTTGTCTGTGTGTGATGGTTAGTGTTGTCAACTTCATAGATCTAGAATCACTTGGAGATGGGACTGAGCACACTTATAGGGGATTATCTTGTTTATGTTAATTGATGTGGGAAGACCCGTCTTATGTGGGTGAGACCCATGGGCAGGGGATCCCAGACTGCATAACATAAGAGAAAGCAAATGGCCCCGTTTCCCAACTGTTGATGTGATGTGACCAGTTGTTACAAGATCCCGCTGCCCTGATTCCTCACCGCAATGGAATGTACCACTGAACTGTAAGCTAGGAGATATACTTACTTCCTCATGGGTCACACACTGTGCCTTAATTTCAAGAACCTTCTTGGACTGGAGTCTACTTACATATCTGGGAGCAAAGGTGAGTGGTAAAGTTACATCCCAAGAAAAATGAGCTCTGGCTTGCTTGGATACTGCTAATGCAGCAAGGAGAAGAAATGGAATTTTAGCTCAGGGCTAGTGGGTCTCTGCATTTGCCCCCTTCCCCCCCAGCTCCAGACTATACACAGATCACCAGTACCTTGCAAATGCTCCAGTCCCCAGTTAAAAAAAAAAAAAATAGGAGTGGTATTTGCATAGAATATCTGCATATCCCTCCCATTACTTTAAATAATCTCTAGATTACTTAGCTTACCTAATACAATGTACATGCTATGTAAACAAAACAAAGTTATTTTCTTTGAGTTCTTGGCAGGGAAAAAAAATCAGTGTACATTCAATAGATTTTTTTTTTTTTTTTGAGACAGGGTCTCATTATGTAGCCCCAGCTTGCCTGTAACTTGCAATATAGACAAAGATTGCTTTTGATCTCATAGAGATCCACCTGCCTCTGCCTTCTGAGTGCTGGGATTAAAGACATGTACCACTATCCCAGCTGGAGACACCTTCCTCCCACCAATTAGGGATGTGAAACACAGGCACACAGCCGTATTGTACCTTTACAGTCCTACCTGAGAAGTTAAACACAAACAGGAACAATGTTTAATTACATCTGTGTATCCTGTGGTATAGTGAGAATTTTGGTGTTTTGAAACCTCAGTTATGTTATGTAAACATGTTTTTGTTTTTATCTCAGGTGTGGGCTATGGCGCTGCTTCAGATTGCCCACAGCAGCAGACTATTTGCCTCGTGCATGCTCTGGTAGGAGCGTGATTCTTCCAGCTGAAGATAATTTAATTCTGGGGACTCTAAAGAGGGTATAGAAAGACCAGAGCCCCAAGAGAGGAGGCACAGCTGTTCCTTCTGCTGGTTCCTGCTTCTGTTGTTGCTGGTTTGTCTAGTGGTCAAGGGAAAAGTGACAAGAAGTTGGAGCTATCCTACCTAGATGAAGATTGGACTTGCCCCAAGGAACTCAATGACCCTAATCAGCAGGTAGTAGTAAAAAGATCTCAACGGACCCTTTCCCCACTAACCTTCTGTCTCTCCTACCTAGTGTTGTGATGTTGGGAGGGATTGGGTGGAGAAGAGTGGTAGATATAAGAACCCAAATAAAATAGGTAAAAAAAACTATGTCTACATGGCAGCCTGTCAAATTCACAAAAAAAAAAAAAAAAAAAAAAAAAATCATGACAAGCTTACTCTTTTGCCAGCCTGGCCCCATACTCATTTTCCTAAGCCCTACTATCAAGACACTAACATGGTCATCATTTGGCCTAGCATGATACAATGTCCTGAAAACATAACCCTCACTGGAAGTAAGGTTCTTCAGTGATGTTCAGCAATTTGATATCCTCTAGCAAAGTACTAGGATGTAAAATTGGTAGTGCCTAAGTATATTATCGTAAAGCAGATATATCTTATGCTGCATAGTGAGGATGAGGAAAGAAAATGAGGATATTTACTATGCTTTATATATAATATACATTATCTTCATAATAAAATAAGGAGACATTCATGAGTCTCATTCTTTTCAGCAATTGGTCCTGTGGTTATAGACAACATATGCAAACACCTTTATCATATTGCATGCAGAGAAGGCAAATCTATACCCAGATTGTCTATTTTAGTGAAGTCCTCAGTGATGAAAGCAGCTCAGCAGTAATAATGTGGGATTAGAGCCATGTTGGCTTCTGTTTCTGGCTGCCTGGGCACTCAATGGTGGCCCTAGCTAAGAAGATGACCTTTGTGAGAAATTCATCTTGCTGAGCTCATGTACAACCTCCATTTTCTGCCACATGGTCATAATCTCCTATGGACATATTTCAACGACCACCAGACCTACTGAACTGCTTTCTGTTGTGGATCCCACTCATAATTAGAAGCTTTAGGGGCTGCTGGGAAAATGGGCCAAGTACACAACCAGATTATATGTAAGTTGCTATTTTTGGTTGCAGAAGGAGCAGGATGCAGCGACTTACCCTCTGCTTTCATTGCGATATCCTGATTCACCGTACACCATGGGACCTCCTTTGTTGAGGCAAGAGGCCCCTGAACTTCATACAGTGTAGACCAGTGCTCCACACAAGGTTCAGTCTGTATATCATAACTGTAATCACAGCACAGAATCTTGTAGAAAGAACTGACACTTGGATCGCTGCAGAGCATGTCACAGACACAGGGCTGGAGGGTCTCTCTCAGAGGCTTCCCTGAAACCTACATCACTTCTCTTGCTTATCAGCCTTTGGGATTGGATGGCAATATACATCCTTGGGTTCCCTGGTATTCCCAAACCTGGAAAACTACATCTTACTCTTGAGGGTGACAATGTGGGAAAAAGTCTGTTTGGCTTTTATTGTCCAGTTAGGGAATCTACAGTTAGCCAGGTGTGGTGGTGTACATCTTTAATCCGAGTACTTTTGGGGCAGAGGCAGGAGGATCTCTGAAGCCAGAGGGGTCTACATAGTTCCAGGACAGCCAGAGCAACATAGGGAGACCCTGCTGCTAAAACAAACAAACAAACAAATAAGAAAAGAAAGAAATCTAGAGGTAGGCTTGGTGGTTCACAGGCATAATCCTGGCAGTTAGATCACAGCTAGTCTGGGCTTTGATGAGGCTTTGTTCTAAGGGGGAGGGGTATGAATCTTAGGCTATATAAAGCTATGGGAACATTTCCCAGTCTAGCTTTTTACCTTTCATAGTTCTACAGTTCACCTAGCAAAGGTCAAAGTCCTAACACATGACCTATTAAGAAAACACTTCCTCCCATGCTCTGCAATATACATTAAAAACACCAAATGTCCACATCTAAGGGGCTGTTCTTAGACTTTTCTGTGCTCCATTTGTGTGGTTCAGGGGACTAGTTCGTCAGGCCTGGCTAAGCCATCTCATCGGCTCCAACTGATTTGAGAGGATTGCTATACAACAGCCTTGTGTCCCTGGGAACACAAGCTTAGTATTGTGCTTGGTTCCTGAATTTATGTTAATATGTGAGATGGACCTTCTCCTTTCCTTCTTTTCATGTATTACTGTCTTGACTATCTTGGCTTCCTAAAATGTGAGTTGTGAGATATTCTTTTATTTCTGGGACAGTTTATATGTGATCAGCAGATCTCCCAGAAACGTTAGTAGAATCTGTTGCTATCTATACCCGCTGTTTCCTCTGTAGAATTTTAGAAGATGAAATGTTTACTGTAGTAATAAGCTAATTCTACATTTTATTGATTGTGTGTATGTACCATAGTATGCATACTTACAGGAATGTATTATGTGTGACCACAAGCCTCTGACTTTGCTGAGCTGTTTGAGGACACAGAGATCAATTATGGTAAACAGCTCTGTGTATACTTTAACAGAATGTCTGCTGCAGTCCTGGATGCAGACACTTGTTTCACGTGCCATGCAGGGTCAGCCTCAGTAACTACACTCTTCACACTCTGACCTTACACATGTCCTTTGCCTGTGTATCTTACCACTTCCTACAAAAGGCCTTCAGTCAAAGTCTAGCAGTGAAAAATTCTCTAGAATTTGTTTTTCGTTTTTGCAAGATACTTTTATTCTCTTTTCATTACTGAAGGATTCATTTTGTGGGGAGCATACAGAGATCCAGATTGGTGGTTGTTTACTCTCAGCTCTTTGAAGATAAGACTCTATTTTCTTCTGTTGCTTACCTTTCTGTTGGTAAGTTAGCCATTATTCTAACACCTGTTTTTGAGAGCAATCAGTGTTCTGCCTTGTAATATTTATTACTGTAGAACAAATCTCCCTAAAACACACTTGAAACACTTATCCAGGACACAGGGGCCTCTTTGCAAGAACAAGCGCTGAGCAAGGGAAGTCACAGTTTTTGTGACACTCATTGCTTTTCCTATATTGTTAGACAGAAGCAAACAAGCAGGTGAGATTTCAAGGTGTCAGCATCATGATTTCTAGGAGGCAGAATTCCCGGGAGCCATAACAAGAGTTCAAGAGGTGTCTACCCTCTTGTCAGGATGCTTTATAGTTGGTGTCTTTGTTGCAGATTTTCCATAGTTTTACAATGCGCTTTCCCCTTTGATTTATATTGCTCCAGGTTCACTGACAGTTTCTAACTCTGTGGCTTTGCACTTATCTACGAAGTTTCAGAAACTCTTGGCTGGCACACCTTTCAAACAACTTCTGCTCCACCGTAGTCTCAGAAGCAAACCTTTGGAAGGATGACCTCTCCTCCCCCTTTTTTATTAATTATACTTTATCCACTTTGTGTCCCCCTGTAGCTCCCTCCATCCTCCCCTCCCAGCCCCTCCCTCCCTTCCCCTTCTCTATGCATGCCCCTCCCCAAGTCCACTGATAGGGGAGGTCTTCCTTTCCTTCCTTCTGATCCTAGTCTATTAGGTCTCATCAGGAATGGCTGCATTGTCATCTTCTGTGGCCTGGTAAGGCTGCTCCCCCCTTAGGGGGAGTGATCAAAGAGCAGGCCAATGAGTTCATGTCAGAGACAGTCCCTGTTCCGATTACTATGGAACCCACTTGGACACTGAACTGCCATGGGCTACATCTGTGAGGGGTTCTAGTTTATCACCATGCATGGTCCTTGGTTGGAGTATCAGTCTCAGAAAAGACCCCCTGTGCCCAGATTTTTTGATTCTGTTGCTCTCCTTGTGGAGCTCCTGTCCTCTCCAGGTCTTACTATTTCCCACTTCTTTCTTAAGATTCCCTGCATTCTGCCCAAAGTTTGGATGCCCTCTCTTTTAATAAAGTAATCAAAGTGCAGATGTGGCTCAATGGCACAGCATTTGCCTGGCACGGGAGAGGCGCCATGTTCTATCTCTAGTGTTTTGAACAAATGAATAAATGTGGGTGGGGAGTACATTTGCCATTGACAGCAGGGATGGTTTCTCCTAAGGCTCCTCTCTTTGCCTTATAAATGCCTATCTTCTCCCTTAGTCTTAGTGGAGTATTTTCTCTGAAGCTATGCCCAAATTTCTTTTTTGTAAGGGTTTTACGATATTGGAGGCCACCAAAATATCAAGGGCCCCCTTATATTACCATGTTATCTCTTTAAAGATCTCTGAGTTCACATTCCAAAGTACTGAAGGTTAAGACGTTGCTGCATATATTTGATGGGAGGCATGGACACAATTCAGTGTACAATACCTGCCAAAATGCCCTTCTACTCATAAACATGCTTATCTTGAGTTGCTCAAAATAATGTCTCCAAAAAAGGTAAAAAAAACATGCTTTTTACCCCCAAAGTCTGCCAAAGCTGTAAACATGTTGACCCTGCTGGGGTCAGTGTGTTAGTTCTGGAGGCTTTGTTTATACATGGTGAGATGAAATACAGTCTTCATGTGCTCTCCCTTCAAACTGTAAAGAATTCCCATGATGTAATGGAGAGAAAGCCTGTGGTGCAACTACACACAGCAGTGCAGGGAGAGAGGGCGGAGTGTGTCTACTCATGCCTGCTCAGCAAGGCAGTGACCCCGTCTATAAGACTGAGCACTCGCCACTCCATCCCTCTAGGGAGTCAGGTGGGTTGAGCGTATAATGTGTGCTGGCCCTATGGGACTGCAACCCTTGTATACAATGGGCAGGAATCTGCAAGCAGTGGCCACTAAAACCCTGGAAGGAGGTTTGCTCAGAATTATCCAGGTGAATATTGTCTTACTTTCTTCAGGAAGCTGAGTAGCCACTGGGAGCCAACTTCAGGGCCTGGTCTGTCTGTATTTTGCTCTCCATCTCTCTTCCTTTGTTTCTAATACATTTCTGAGAACATCCTTTCATTATGTATTGTCCTTACAGAGAGGTAATATAAAATGCACAGAATGTCATGTATGAAGATGGTGAGGTCATTAAAAATCTTTTGGTGAAGAACCTGTAACGGCAAGTAATCTTACTAAGTGGTGTTCACGGTAGGCTGATCTGAGAGCAATGTGTGAGGTCTCTCCCTAAGTTGTCCATACCATTCCTACAAGACTATTTAAATCAACACCTGTATGGGAAGCCAGTGACTGTTAGCATGGATTTCCAGTACCATCCAGGCTTTCAAATTCAAGGCTTTTGTCCAACTGGATGTCTCAAAAACATCTGACTCAAAGGGAAGCCTGGATGCTCCCAAAGTAAGTACACCAGTAAGAATTATTCTTTACACGAAGGGTTTCCAGTTGAGTGAATACAAAGCCATACATTGGGCTGTTCAACAAAGCCTGCAGGTTATTCTTGGCTCCTCCATGTACTCTCCCAATAAGCCCACAAGCAGATCCTATGAGCTCTACTTCCAACATATGCCAACTGAAGTCTTTCCATTGAAGTCATGCTGGTCTAAGTCACCAACATCAGTCTAGATTATTGCTCAGCACCCCCCATCTTCATTCCTTTTCTCCAATGTATGTCTCACACTGCAGCAAGGGAAGTAATTTATAACTGTAGACTCAATCTTCTCACTTGCAAAAATAGATTCCATGTTTGTACAATGTACACCAAGTAAAATCAAATTCCTCTCAGGGCCTTGCAGACCAGGAATATCTAATCCTGTTCACCCCACGGCCAGACTCACTCCAGTCTCCTTTTGGATCTGGGTCCTAGCACCACTCTTGGTGCTTGATCCAAGGCAGCCATCCAGTTCCTAGGCTTCAGCACTTGTTGCCTCATCTACTTCAGCTCTTTTGAGGCCAGCTCCTTTGCAGCACCCTGGCCTCTGTGGATAAATGACTAAACTCAGAAAGCGTGCCCTCTTCTCATCAGCTTCACTCTCTTTCTACAATTAGTACTGTTCTTGTTTCGTGGTGTGTTTTCCTGTTAGCAGAATTCCTCTCAGCCCTAGGAGAATGCTGCTTCACAAGGGGACCATGACTGTCCTCCTCATTGCTTTATCACGAGCATCTGGTATTCTGAGGGGAAATGCAGGCTCAGGTGGCTAGGCACCTTACTCAAGGCTACAGAGCTAGCAACAAATGCAACTGAGAACTGGACATAGGTTTTGTAGTTGTGAAACCTATAATCCTCACAGAGTTTCCGTTGTGCTGTGTCTTGGCCAACACTGCAGCCTATTCTGCCACAGGAAATTTCCATGCTTCCAGGAAAAGCAGCCACATGGTTTTTTCACTCATTCTTGTCCAATTAACTACAGGGATTAGTCATTAATCACCTACTGCTGTGTGACCTTGGGGCGTTTTACTAACTACTCTGACTCAACTTATTACTGTAAGTAAGCACTTTATACAATCACCTGTTTTCATCCGTATATGCTCAAGTGAGGTGGGTAGCATTATGGGCCAGATTTGCAGTGAATAGAAAAAAAATCACAGACAGCTTATGAAATCTGTTTTGGTGTTTGTTGATGATAAAATGGGATACTAGTGCCCAGTTCACATGCTGCATCCATGTTCTAAGGGGACCCAAACTCCTGCTCTAGTGATGAAAAGTAAGCATTGTCCACGCATGAGTAAACCAAGAATGCAAGCTGTATTTTTAAAACAGAAAAACAACTAGGTTTTACTTAGAGTAAGAATACAATTGGGTTGGATTAGGTGACACATGCCTTCAATTCCAGCATTTGAAGGTGGATCTGTGAGTTCAAGGCCAGTTTAGTCTACATAGCGAGTTCTAGGCCAGCCAGGTTATATACTGAGACCCTGTCTAATAAAAAGAATTATCAAAAACTTAAAAAAATTTAGCCATGCTCATGATTTTCTCTGGTTATGAGAAAAGTGTGACAGTGTGATATTAGAATCACTCTACATGTATAGAAAAGGTTTGGCTTAAAAATTCACATGTATTGTAGACAATAAATCAAATTCATGTTGTAAAATAGGATGTATTAGTTGACTGAAACGTAAGCATGTAAAAATGTGTAAAGGAGAGGAGGAGATCATGTATTGTGCCATAGGAAAAAGACCCTTGTACTTGGAAAGCAAGGATCTAGACCGATGGAGCTAAAGATATCAGAACCTTGGACAGCACCGAGAGGACTTCTGGCTCCCTCAAAGGACTCTGAGATGCTAAATATCAGCTTCTGTGCTTTTAAACACCTGCCTTACTTTCACTGCTGTACATAGAAAAGCTTATTATGTGCAAAACCTATCATGATGGGATAATGGTTAAACAGGTTTTCTTCCTGTAAAAATGCCTGGCTGGCATCTTTTAAGTTTTTCAGTTCTAGGATAGAAATTAAAAGACAGTTATATTATATATATATATATATATTATATAACTGTCGTAACACCACCTGGCATATATATATATGTTACGAATCACTTCAAAGAAGAACAGAGTTAAGACACAGGTAGAAATCTGGTCTGAAGCTTGCTAACCAGCAGTCTTCCCTACACCCTAATCATTTTCTGTGTCTTCTTTTGCAAGAGTGTGTTCTAATGGTTCCTGAAGTGATATGGTTGGATTCTGCATTGCTGAGCAAGATATGCATCCTGACATTTGCTTTTAAACAATACCAAAGTCACCATGAGACATATGACAACAGCATAGCCCTAAAATTGTGAAAACAGTTTTAAAGTCTTTTCTGTTGTTAGGTATGACAAAAGAGCCACCAAGCCAAGAATCCTTTCTTTTCCATCTGTGAAAATGAAGTAAGCCAAAACTTTGTCAATTTGCTCTTGAAAAAAATATGGTCACAAAACTCACTGTGACTATTTAGTATCTTTACAAATTCTGTGGTGCTGCCCTGCTTCCCACCCCCACAAAGGACTGACTGAGGTGGCAAATTAATCCTTTACAGCGTGTAAAACAAGGTTCTGGGAAGCCCCAAACCCACTGGTAGAGCACAGGGAAGCTGTTGTGCTCAATCCCTCATCTCCCTGGAATCAAAAGGAGCCACAATGCAGTCATCAGCATGTTTTCACTCTGCGAGACCCACACTTCCTATTTAGAGCACACAGCCATACCCCATTCTACATTCTCACAAGGCTCCTTTTATTTACTTGTGTTTGTTATTATATGGTGCATGCCGACATGTTTGTGTGACTCCACTGGTGTGTACACACCCATTGAGAGGAAAAGAGAATGTCCATTGTAAACTTGTTAAAAGGAGAAAGGGACCCCCACTGTTTCCCCTTTGGCCAGACCTCTATGGAGAAAGGATTTTAACTCTTGGTGCCCCAGAAGGGAATGGCTTCTTTGTGTACTTTACATTTTGCAATGGCTGAACATCACAAACTCATCTTACCTATCATAGGCCTAGAATTTGATGTTTCTTCTGTTATATAGCTTCCATCAGACAGTGAGCTATATATGGGGAAACTGTTATTTCATTAATAGCTCAAGCTGTTCTTACAAAGCAAAGTAATTCTGGCCATGAAGAAACTTACAAGGAATCGATTTTGGAATAGTATTTTTGTGAAGCTTTTGATTGGGTCTTTACTCGTTTTATTTTTGAAGTGTAAACACAAACTATGTGATGTCTCTGGATATTTTAGTTTTGAACATGCTTGTTCGGGAAAATAATGCTAAGCACCCTGTGACATGACCCACCCGATCATGGTAATTTTATTAGTGATTCAGGTGGCTAGTGTCTCCATAATCCAGTTTTACCTGGTATAAAAATTTAATGAAAGCTAGCTAGATTTGCACTTCCAAATTAAATTTGTACTTATGGCAACAAAACTAAAACTGAGTGGTCTTTCTGTAACAGCCACACTTTTAAGCAGATGATAGGATGTGCCTTTCACACACCAGAGGCACTGCACATCAAACAGAAAAAAAAAAGCATTCCCTTCTGTGTCAGAAAGGCATGAATATTGGCAAGAAATAAGTAAGTATCTGCCTTTCCACGGAGTTCTTAACTCTAAGTCAGCCTGGGATGCAAACAGTTAAGTGCCTACATGTTCTTTCACCCATTCTCACTCTTTTCTAACTTCCAAAGGACAAGGCTCAGTGACAACACAGTAAGCGAAATGAAGAGGGAGGGTTCTCAGATTAATTAACTGGAAATGAGTCATGTCAATGTTTTGGAAAGGCAGAAGGGGAGAAAAAAGACTGGTAGAATTAATCACAGTGAGAAACTTACTTCAAGTGCCCGCCAGAGTTCAGAAATCCAATGAGAAGCAGAGAATCAAAGGGATGAAGCATACTTGCCATCTGAAAGGATGTAGAGAATCCAATCAAGGGTCCCAGTCTTTGCCAAGTAAGGGCTATGCCCTCAAGAGTGTTTATTATCTACTACAACAGTAAGCACAACGTATATGACTGGAAAGCTCATTCTCCCCAGAGGGACAAAGGTGAGGCAGACATTACACTTACTGCAAAGAAATAAAGAAAATGTCCACTTGTAGCTTACACACACTGAACTCTAAAGGATGGAGAGGTTCCCGCATTTGTGCTCTACATTTCCAGTACTTGTGATTCCATATACTGTAGAGATGAGAGATCCATGAGACAGAATCTGAACATGTTCACATGGAGAGGTCATTCACTAAAGAGAAAAAAAAAAAAACAAAACAGAAACAGGGTCATAGATACAGCACATTTATTTACAAAAGCATCAAAGGGACAATGCAGAGCTTTGCTTATGTCATGGTCATGGGGAACTGGGAAGCTCCTTAAAGGACACATGCAACAGCACACACAAACAACAACAAAACACATACATACACAAACCTTCAGTGAACTCTGCTACTTAAAAGAGAACCTAGTTCTGGTCAGGAACTTGCTTATATCATGTATAAATTTCAGTATATGTTTTGTACGTCATGCTCTGCATAAAGCTGTTGTTTTAAGCAAATGGCATCATAAAGCCTGATCAAAAAGTTTTTTGTAGCGCTATTTAGTGCTGTCTGGTAACCACATCATGGGGCATATTCTGCCTTCCATGTTGTCTCTAAAGACTGTTGACTTCCAAGGTCACAGGGGTGCAGGAACAGCTTTCAGGGAGAGACTGGAGGACAGTCCACATGAGGGTACTTACAGGTGGGGGGATGTCTTTTTTAGACTTCAGAATCAGTTTCTCCCCGCTCTTTTCAACTTCAAAACCCATTTTCTTCAGCAGGGACACATCTGCCAATCCCTGCTCCTCCATTTTTGCAATGAAATCTTGGTTTTGGCTGTTGTCTTCAGTGAGATTTCGTACAGCATACACCACCCACTGCATCATAACTGGAGGCAGAGTGAAGGAATTGAACAACATACTTCCTCATTTTTGTAACTCACATGACCGAGAGGTAAAAAGTGCAGGAGCACAAGAATACTGATGGGATTTTCTAGAGTGTTAGAGAGAATATAAATATGCATTCAAAGAGGAAACCATTTAAAAAGCTGTAAAGGTGCACAGGAGCTTGTGGGTACAGCACGTGATTCAGCAACCAGCCCCAAAGAATGGCTCACTGAATGTCTGATCACGCATGCACGCACGCACGCACGCACACCCAGAGCAACTATTTTGAGGTTTGTGAACACAGCAGTACACATGTGTACACTCCTGGACACGATGTCAAGTCATTAGGGAAGGACAAGGGGAGCTCTGAGACAAGTCAGAGGCGCTGGGAAAAAAAATCAGACAGGAAACTAGTTCTGTTTAAAGTGCAGTTATCAGTAAGAATGGTTTCCTAGGAGTCACCATGGAATTTCTCTCATTCAGTATTTCAGAGACAAAGCTTCAGCTGTGAAGGATTTGCTAGGTCCAGTGTGAAACACTCATGCCCTAAAAGCACACGACCCTCCCTGCCTCCCCATGCCCAGGCAATGCCCTGCTTGGTGTCCCTATGTCAGAATGAAGATGACAGAAGTGCAGGGCCACATCGCTGCATTATTCATTACTGACTTAAGTGCCAGGAGCTGGTAACACTCAGGAAAACTGAAAATTGCTACTATATAGCATCCTGTAAGACAAAGACCACTGAGGATAGGCTTTTTGTTTGTGTCTCCACTTTGGTCCGGGGGGTAAGCGGGGGGGAGAACCATAGGAGCCTATCGTAATGTAAATACATTTTCAGAGAACTAGGCCTATCTGTTCATGATCAGTAGAGTACCAGAATAATGTGCGTGTGCTGGGGATGTAAGACAGTGGTCTAGTGTGCTTGCACAACATAGCATTCATTTGGATCATGGTTTTGATCCCCAGCACACACACAAAAAGGAAGGATCCTTTTCCTGATGGCCATTAGATACACTTACTCAGTTCCAAACGCAGAGCAGGGGTGCATGTAACTCTAAAAGGCATGAGACCAAGTTTCTGATCCTGCCCTAGGCTTCTCTGACAAGAGGACTGGTTCTGAGACATTCCTAGATTTCTGATCAGAAGTGAAATCCAAGAGAAGCTGTCTACAGTAATAAAGCCAATGCTCTTCTTGTAATACTTTTAAAAAAAAATTGAACCCATTCACTACAAAGGACTCAAGCATTACAAACAGGGCACTAAATGACTGCAGGGTATTTGTGGGGTTTTAAAAGGTTGTGCCATCCTTGTCTCTAGCACCAACCCTGGTTCATAACCCTATCAATTCTTCTACACCACCTCAGGCCGGCCCTCTTCCTAACCATGATCCTTTTTCTGGCTGGCCTCTCTCAGACCTTCATCACAGGCTATGCTCATGTTTGTGGGACTGTAGGGCCTGGCACAGAGCAGAGTCCTACTTAGCAGCCTTGAATGAATGAATGGATGGTCTGTTGGTCTTTGAAGGTTTATCACTGAAACCACTTGAGGGTATCAATGGCTGAGTGTTTCCGAAGGCACAGGACAGAAGCGGTGCTTGCTGGCGGATGTTGAGTCTGCACTTATCTCCACTTTGGTGGAGACTGTTTTCACCTGAAAATCTGTCTGCCATCCGTCATGACAAGGCCCATGCTATAAAGGCTCTGCTTCTTTTCTGAAAGCTGAATCCAGACAAACACTGAAATAAAACCCCAATTTGCATTTTTCCCCTTTCCATGGTTGGTGAGTCTCCACACTTGCCATCACATAAAATATAAAAATAACATTTGCAGGTGCCAGACACTTCCAACACAAGAAGTAATTTCTGGACAAATTATTTGCTGTGACTCTTTTTACACCTAAGTTGACACTATCATTATACAAACTCATTTTTTCACTTTTTATAGAAAACAGGAAGCAGCAATTATGAGAAGTGACTAAAGAAGCAAACATTTGAGGCATAAACTCAAAAAGACAATGTGAAAGACAGGAGGTGTGGCTGGCTCACAGGTAGTTGCAAACAATAGAGGCCAAACATTTTCTCCTTTCTGGAACTTTCTGGATACTAACTTAAAGATAAGTGAACTCGAAAAGATTTGAGGTTGCTGAGACTTTTCTAAGGACTGGGTGGCTCAATAATGACACTGACACAGTCACTACCAGTTGTAAACACAGATTATTTGGAGGAAAATATCATGACCCAAACTTCAAGTTATCAAGTCATCTGGGGAGAGCCAATGGCCCTGCACTGCTCTTGTCAGGGACCTCTTGCATCTTAGACCTCAGCCACATCATACTTCCTGTCTTCTTATGCCCATTCTCTGCCTGGTAGTACCCCCCCCCCAACTTTCTTTTCAGCAGCCATTCTCAGCTGAGTCCCAGATACTGTTGGGAGGCTTTCAGGTACCTCATGACTACCCAGTACCAGTGGGAACTAATGCTGCTACAGGCACCCACTCTTAGTAACAGTTCTCATCACACGGCAGTTCACTTAGCTATGAGCACTTTAAGGGCAGGGATTACACCCAATTCACTTCTATGTCTCCAACATCCAGCTCAGAGACATAGAGCAATGCTTATTTGTTGAGATTATGCAAGCTCCCATTAGTTGTATGTATTTCTATCTACCTTAATAACTGTGAGCGTCTCAAACATGATCAGTATCTTATTAATCTGTCTTCGTTCTTCGTCCTAGCACAGTTCAGGGAAATACTAGCTGAATGTGTAAAGGCAAGTGCATCCTCTTTAGTGGTATGCAGGCAGAGCCACGATGGCATTGACATGACCCCCACACCAGTAGTGTTCTTCCCCACTTCTCAGTGGTTTCCTGAGTCATGGCTTTGTAGGTCTAAAATTCCAGGATAGCAAACCCAACAGAAATACAAGCCAGGCAAGGATACACTGTGTAAACAAAAGGGCCAAGACAACCAAACACCAGTAGAATTCCATGGAAAGGTGACTTCAAACACATTCAACTTGCACGAGCAGGGCTAGGAACACTGTGAGCACGGTAATTTATCATCAACTAACTCCTAAGGGTTTGGAAGCTAATTTGTGTAGAAAAAACAAAACAAAACAACCTGGTGTGATGGCTACTGTCTGTAAGAAGAAAAGACAGCTTTGTAGATGAATGGGTATGACAAGAACCCTACAGAAGATGCAGGGCCACAGCTGGGCCTTCAGGCATACTTTTCCAGGACAAAACATAATGGAACCAACAACCTAAGAGAAGAAGTCTTGAGGGCCAAGCAGCAAAGGCATTCTTGTCTTTTCTAAAATTGGCAGTGAGAGTGTCAAGATGTGGAAGTGAAAGTAGAAGGGTTGGAGAGAACTCTAGTCACAAGAAGATACCGGAACCAACACCTGAGGCACCTGGGAATCAGAAATAAATGATGGATTACCAACAGCAGCACGTCATTTAACTATGTAGTTAACATTTTTTCAATCAGCTTTCCTAGGAGTCCATGTAGCTGAGTCCTGCACATGTTCTCAGTGGACAAGGAGAAAGCCTCCTTCCTCCAAGTGAGCACCAGCAGCGAGGCACTGTCCATCAACAGAACACACACTGCCTAAGGGTCCCTGCACTGTTTCTGTTCAAATGAGAACACCTGGGCACTGCTGTCCAGGGCTTCAGATTACACAAGAACTTCTCATACACTGCCGTGTTCAGATCAGGGCAAACATACCTATCTCATCCACTATTTTTTCTTTTATTGTTAAGTTTACCTATTATTAGAGTGCTTATGCAGAGCATATGGGATGTGCATGCGATGCGTGTAGGGGACAGGACGACTCTATGGAGTCAGTTCTCTCCATACACCTTTACATAGGTTCTGGGGCTTGAACTAAGGTTGACAGGCTTGCAGAACAAGTGCCTTTCCTTTCAATGAGCCACCCTGTTGGCTCTCTTTCCCCCTTTTTATTTGTGTGTGTGCATGGGTACACATGCATGAAATATGTGGGGGAGGGGTTGCACACGTGGAAGTCAGAACTGGGTCTTTTTTTTTTTTTTTTTTTTTTCAGGTGTTGAGAGCCCGGCCACAGAGACCACAGTGGCAGTTAGTACTGCCAGGGTGTCCATGCTCTGTGGACTTGGTTTCCTCCGTGTGGTTTCTGGGATCAAACTCGGGTTGCCATGCTTGCAAGCACCTTTACTTACTAAGCAATGTTGTTAGCACCAACACCACCATTTCTTTATAGTGAAAAGAATCAACATCATTTCTCCCAACATCTTGAAATTAAAGGTGCACTACTGTTAATTAGTCACCCTACTGTTCAATGGCACCCAAACTTCTTATTCCTATCTGACCGTAACTCAGTACTCACAGATGACAAAATGAAAGTAAAGTACCCTTTCAGGAGATTGAACCAGGAAAGAGAAACACTGTAAAACACAATCTTGAGAGCTGTCTGATCTGTAGCCATGGGTCATGAATATGCAGTCTCCTTGTTAGCGAGCAGTGAAAGGCTGGAGCCTGAGTAGATGGTGTAGACCTAGACAGTCTTTAAGTGTCACAAGGGAGATTAAAACAAGTCCCAGTTAATATTCACATTGCCCTCTTGTTCCCGCTGTAAAGGGACAGGGAACAAGAAAAGAATGGGGGAGAAAATTCAACATCTTCTAAAGTCTCTAATCCTACCAACACTTGAAGTCCTTTATTGTATGCTTAGCTCCGAAGAGAGAGCGCTTCTACCGTTTCCATAGCTACTACAAATAGAAGGCATGAGCCTGTTTGTCCCAAAACTGCCATGAAAGGGCCCGCAATCAGCACTGGAGCTTTTTTACAGAACACTCTGGTGTTGTGACCCAGGCCACAGAGACCACAGTGGAAGCCAGCAGGAATGCTACTACAGTACCAGGAACACCTGGGCCGGCTATGGGCCCACACTAAGCCTGAAGCTGTGAACAGGTTAGTTAGGAGGCTCAGTATTGGTAGGGTACAAAACTGCATAAAAAAACTTCAAAAATAGCTTAGTACTACTCAGCAGATTTATGTACAAGTCAACTTAAGTACAATCAATTGAATTAAAACACTACCTGATAAGATACTTTTTCTAGTTAAAGGCAGAATGTTTTTAGGAATCAAACGCAGCACACTTCAAGTCTAAGGATGACTCGCCAAGGCCTGAACTATCTAGGAGCCTGAAAAGAATGAGGGCTGGCAAAAATACCTAACAAGAAACAATAAAGTCTTATGGATTTCATACATGTTAAGGAATCAATTTCAGTGTCTACTAGTTCAGTTCTAATTTCCATATGGCCAGAACCAATCACATGTGAGTGACCTGTGGCTGCTCTGAGAGCTAAGTAGTTGTAATGACAGTAGGCCAAAGATGCACAGGCATTTACCATGCTGCCCCTCAGAAGTTGACCTGTGTCTTTGGTTATATAAGGAACCAATAAACAAGTAACTATTAAAAGTATGGGTTTGGAAAACTTACGCCTCATTGATAAGAATTTAAATGTCATGAACTCAGTGGCTGGCTCTTTGATCACCACTCCCCCCACCCCCCAGGGGGCAACCTTACCAGGCCACAGAGGAGGACAATGCAGACAGTCAGTCCTGATGAAACCTGATAGGCTAGGGTCAGATGAAAGGGGAGGAGGACCTCCCCTATCAGTGGACTGGGGAAAGGGCATTGGAGGAGAAAAGGGAAGGAAGGCAGGATTGGGAAGGAATGAGGGAAGGGGCTATAGCTGGGATATAGGGTGAATAAATTGTAATAAATAAAAAAAATTAAAAAGAATTTAAATGTCATACTTGAATATTAGGATTTATGTACACTTCATATAATATCTGTATATGTACATCACACACTAGTTAATCTTTACCTACATAGTATGTTGTAAGTTATTTTAGACAGTGAGCCAGTGAAGGAATGGGATTTACATGCATACAGCTTTGCAGGAACTATTGCTATAGGGCAGACATCAGACATGGAGCTCCCCCAATAAACTGCACTGTGAGAACAGAGTCAATGACAGACGAGTCTCCTTCAAGGACCTTTACAAAACATGCCAAGAAAGGGTTTTCTGAGGATTAGAGTGAATGATAAATACCTAAATCACAACTAACAACCTTTTCAAACTATGCAAAACTCAAGTGTTGGACCACAGCAAGCAGTCCTGCTATCAAACTGTTCTGGAAATGCTTTACATTATGAAAAACCAAGTGTGCTTATTTCCATCATATAAAGTAGGCAAAACATGGGGGGAGAGAGCAGGAACACAGTGTGCTCGGCTCCCTCTGCCCCTCTTGGTAGAAGCTGGGCAGCTTCCTCTCAGAGGCAGGATTAGCTCATGGAAAGGAAGGTAAAGCAATGCTACTTGGGAAGTCCAGCTTCATGGCTCATGCTCTGCAGGGAAGAAGGACTGGTAGAATCATGGTCATAACAGAGGCTGGAAGGGGGGATCATGGAGACGAGGGGGCAGAAAGGATGGTGGTGATCGGTGGGTAAAGGTGTCTACTCTTTCATGAAGCCATACATTTCTTTGCACAGGCCAGTCATTCTTAGACATCCAGAGATATTCCTGTTGCTGTCATTATAAAGTCCATTTCATCACTCTTAACTTTATCATTATCTGTGGTTATCAACACTCATTCAGTACATACTATTCTCATTCAGAAACTAAAGAGAAAGGCTGAAGAGGGGCAGATCCTCCCGAGCTCCTTGCATGGTGCTGGAGCCAGTGCTTACAGTAACCACCGCAAACCACCCACGCTGGCTCTTCTTACTGCTCTAAATTGTTGGACTATCTGGTATCTAATTTTCTTCTGCATTTTGTATTTTAATACAAGTGAACATCTGTGCTCCAAGTGTCTCAGTGAGTGCTGCATGTGCTGTTTCACAGCTTGCAGGCTGTTGTCTTAACAGCGTCTAACAAATCACAGCTCTAGTCATGTGTGCATACCTGGCCACTTAGTAATGAATGGCTAACTGCCAACACTGAAAGAGGTAAAAAGGAAAAACAAATAGAGGAGGGTGGGAAAGAAAAAACTGCCACATTTGTGAATCATAAGTCACAGTATGAAGAATATGGAATATGTGTTCTTAATACTTGCTCCAAATAGCTTCTGCCTATACAGAGGGAAGGCACCTCAGAACCATCACTCTTTAGAGGCTAAACACTTTTCCTGTCCTCTCCAGCCACAAGTGAGACAGAAAGAAATTTCAGAGATGGTGTGATACTTCAGAGCTTTGAACTGCCTGAAGAGCACTGTCACTGGAGACTCATTCCTCTGTGCATAGTCCACACTGGCACTTATGAAAAAAAAAAAAAAAAAGACATTCACTGTCTTTACAACATATAACTTGCTTTTCCTAGAGTGACCTTTAAATTTGAGGTGAGATACTGTTTCAAGGGCTCCTCCTTGAAGCCCACACATCTCTCCACCTTATGAAAGCTCCAACTTCCCGATAGCATCTGTGGGCAGGGTGGGGAACCATGCCACATACCGCTCTCCGTCTGGACCCTGGCTGGGTTCCGTGCTCTCTCCTTCAATCCCAGATGCATTACCATCCAGCATCCAAGATGAGAAAGAAAACATACTGTAGGCCCGTCCAGCTGGCAGTGAAGTCATGGGAAGACGACATTCCCCTTGCCAGGCAGTCATCACATGCACTGCCCACTCCAAATGCTTCTGTGGCAAGCAAGGGCTGTGCTCTCAGGTACCTTGTCTTCACGGGGTTTTGGTGGTGAAGGATCTTAGAGCACTGAAACCAATTTTGTACATTACATATTCTGGAATCCTTTTTACTACCCACTTCAAAGCCAAGCGTGGTACAAAGCAGGCACAGTCTGGCATCCCTATCACACTACAGGTTTCAGGATCAGAAACAACCAATACCACTTTTAACCCAGACCACACCAAAGGGCTTCAGGGCCACAAGTGGTTCCATTTGTATTTGGGCAGCACTGTGACATCACTTCTGAGACTAAAGGGGCTGCTGCATGCAGCACATGCACTGAACATAGGGCACACGAGCAGTGTCTACAGCCTACTAGGTGCTGTCCTTCCTGTGCTCACTTGGAAAGTGTATGCTGCTTACCAGCTGCACTGAACTGTGGCCTTGGTGAGCACAGCTTAAGTGATCTAGCTATTAAGCAGAGTTAGCTTGTTCAGGGCCTGTCAGATCTGGGCTGTGAGATGCTGAGGTACACACGCACATGTACAACACAAGCACAGCCACTTTCACGCTTGTCGGGGGAACAGCTGGGAAGAATATCAGGCTTCTAAAGCAAACAATGCCCAGGACTCCAGTCATACCCAGGTCTCCACTAACAGTGTCATGGCTGAGCTTTACTGCCTGAAAGAGGAACTCAGGACACAGCAGAAAAACAGCAAGGCCCCTCCTGCTGGGTGAAGAGACGTTTATAAAATACACAGAACTCTGGAATACATGAGACATCAGAAAAGTCACTTCATCTGAATCCATTCAGAGAATACTACCTCTCTCAGTGCAGGCAGAGCTTTGTAAGAGGAATTCTCTTCAGTGTCTCTCCCACTTGCCAAGGCTGAGAAGAGAATGGTCAGTGTACTTACATAAAACAAGAAGGTAATAATAAAAACAACAGCAGACTGCCAATGTAGTATGAGACAGTAGCTGTTTTAAGCACTTACTAACCCTATGGTTGCCCTCATCCTACTGAAGAGATTGAGTTTCCGTGGCCTGCATTAAAGAGTGGTGAAGCCAGGGCACGCACAGACACAGGCATTGTGGCTCCAGCACTCACCTCCCATCTCAAGGACAGAAAGCTTCTAAACATGCCCATGGGGACCGAATCCCCAGAAGCAGGAATCTCCTCCTGGAACTAGGAGTTTCATGCTCTGCCTAGATCTTAAGGAAGGGAAGACTGATCAAATTTGAGGCTTAAAACAGCTTTCTTTCACAGGACAACACCAACCTGCAGATAACATTCAGACCAACTCTGAAGCATCTCTGTAAAATACTTTCAGAACTAGCTAATAAACTAATGTTCAAGACGAAATGAAAAAGTGGAGCAGAAAAAGTAATCCCATCTAAATTATAGGAGATTAGTGTTGGGCTAGCACTAATGACATTTCAGAACCAATAAAGTATAGCCAAGGGTCAAAAACAGTTCTTAGCTAGGAAGGATTAAATGAAGAACACAAATAGCAAAGAGCTTCTGGTGGATTTGAGAGAAGACAAGATACAGCAGGCAGCAATGAGCCAGGAAAGTCCCATCCTGTGAATGCTGGGGGCCTGGGCATTTGGCCCACCAAGGTGATATTACTAGTCCCCTGAGGGAAGGGGGGTTGGTCACAGGTCACATGGCCATGCTGATATGATGCTTTTGGCCCTTCCCCTCTCAAAAGCCTCCAGGAAGTCAGCAGGCAGAAGCAGAGAGGGCCTGAAGACATAAGTAGGATCAGACAGAGAGGTGTGTAAATACACAATTAAGAGGAGGTGGCTGGAGAGCTGCTCTGATTCTTTCTCTCTGCATGGAAACCTATAAGCCTGCCTTCTTATCAGGAATGCGCCATCTGCATCTTTTTAACCACCTAAGGGCAGCCTACAACAGAAACTTGTGATATGAAAACAAGAGCCAATAAACACCTTAGACTATTTTAAAGTTAGGTAAATTGCAGTGCTGATATTAAATTTCTAAAGTTCTTTGATACTTCTTTTAGTCCTAGGTATTTTGCTTTTGTGGGAGAAATTAATTAGAGAAGTGTAATAATGCTGTTATGGTTGGTTTTGTCTGTCTGCAGTCCTAGGGCCTTGGTGCATGCTAGGCAACCACTGTGTCCCTGTTGTATTCCTTTCTAAAAATTAACACTTGAATGTCTTCCTATCTTATAGAGACAATATGACTTGGTATTTATACTAAAATTAGAGCAATGAACGGAGATCCCAAGAAAAACTCTGACTGTTCATCACATATTAGAATATTCCTCCACTTAATCACATTCCAAGTGAGGTAATCCAGAAGCAGAAAGACACAAATGATATATACTCACTTATAAGTGGATGTTAGCCATTTAATATAGGATAGACATACAAAATCTATAGCCCTAAAGAAGCTAAACAACAAGGAGGACCCTAGGGAAGATGTTTAATCCTCATTGAGAAGGGCAAACAGGATAGACAACGGAAGTAGGAGAGGACAGGGAACACGACAGGAGCCCTCCACAGAGGACCCCTGAAAGACTCTACCCACCAGGGTATCGAAGGAGATAGTGACACTCGTGGCTAAACTTTGAGCAGGGTGCCTGAATCCTTGTGGAAGAAGAGGGAGATAGAAAGACCTGGAGGAGTCAGGATCTCCACAAGGAGAACAACAGAGCCAAAATACCTGGGCTCAGGGGATCCTGCAGAGATGAATACTCCAACTAAGGACCATGCATAGACAGGACTTAGACCCCCTGTTTAAAGGAAGCCCATTGGCTGCTCAGTTTCCAAGTGGGTTCCCTAGTAAGGGGTACAGAGGCTGTCTCTGACATGAACTCAGTGGCTGGCTCTTTGATCACCTCCTCCTGGGGGGTGCAGCCTTGCCAGGCCACATAGGAAGATGATGCAGCCAGCCTTGATAAGACCTGATAAGCTTGGGTCAGATAGAAGGGGAGGAGGTCCTCCCCTATCAGGGGACTAGGGAAAGGACATAGGGGTAGAAGAGGAAGGGGGCTGCAGAAGAGATACAAAGTGAATAAATTGTAATAAATAAATATATAAATAAAATTAAAATTTTTTTTAAAAGTAACATGAAGACGTTATATGCTTTGCCTGGATCATGCGTCCCAGATCTAACTCTAGTATATGGCTTGTAGTAGCAATCATTTCAAATGCAAATGGAGACAAAAGAGGTATGCACATTGCCATACCTCTTTTGTCTCAGTTCCCTCATTCATAAAACAAGGATCACAGGTTTTCTTGTAGTAGGTAAGGTGATGGTATCAGGTTCATGGACATAAAGTCTGAAGTGGACTGCCATCATGTTACTAAACATCTAACAGCTTTGACCACTCATAAAACCATTTCCCACAATTTTCTCTTTTTCAAAAAATAAAGGTAATATTTTATGGATGGTAATAAAGATGAAATAAAATCACAATGCCGATGTATAAAAATTGTTAAGTAGATGTTTTGACCTTTGGATCCAAAAGATCAGGAAGCAATGTGGGTCCTGATGAGGGACTCAGTCCAAGGTAAGTCTGCTGCATTCTGTTCTTCTAAGTTCTTACTACAATGAAACACAACTCACCATCTTTACCACTTCTTAGTGTATAGCTTGGTGGTATCAGACATGGCTGTTACACCCATCTCTACAACTCTCTCAGCATGTGTGGTGTATGAGGTGCACACGTGGGGGTCAGGAGATGGTGCTGGATACTTACTGGCTTCTAATTATTTTTTTGAGATAGGCCCTCTCTCTCTCTGAATCTGAAGCGTGTCATTTCTGCTAGGTTGGCTGGCCAACTCTTCTTGCTTGTGCAGCAGGCACTTTGCCCATGGGACCATCTTTCCCATCTTCTCCATAACCTATGATGCTGTTCAACTGAAACTCTAAACCCATTAAGGTTTAGAATAATGTTCTTTTTTTCCAAGAAAAAAAAAATTGAACTCAGGGCCTCTGAAAGAGCATCCAGTGCTCTCAAACATGGAGCCACCTCCAGCCTCCTGGCTTCCACTTTCTAGTTCCATGATTAAAACTATTCTAAGTACCTCCTACAAGGAGGCAGAGACAATAAATGTTATTTTGTGACTGACTTATTTTATGGCCTCAAGGTTCATTTATGTCATAGCATGTGATACACAGCTGCTTTCTTTTTCTGGCCAAGTAATATTCTATGACACAAAGACCATATTTTGCTTTCCTATTCATTACCTGGATGGACACCTAGGCTGCATCCAGACTTTAGTTACCAAAAATGATGCTACTATGAATAAGGGTGTAAAAATATCTCCGAGGTTCTGCTTTCAGTTCTGAACGAAGTACACCCAAAAGCAGAATAGCTGAATTGTTTAATAATCTTGTTCTTAGCTTTTTGAGGGACAGCAGCATTTCTAACAAATGTTTTTGATAGTGTATGATTATTCCCACCAACATTCCACAAGGTTTCAATTTTCCCCAACTTTATTGAATTGGTTAACTTTCTGTATTTTTGACAGTCATCTACTGTAGAGTGTGAACTGGTATTTCATTACAGTTTTGCTTTATATTTGCCTAATGGCCTGTGATTTTTCTGTACTTACTGGTGCTTATACAGTCTAATCCTTTATTTTTCAAATCCTTTGTTCATTCTGTAATTGGCTTATGTAGGTTGGTTGTCAGTCCCTTACCAAACAGATGATTCCCCAAGTATTTTCTCCCATCCATAATTATCCTTTTATGGTTGGTGGTATCTTCTAATGCCCAATTTTTAAAAGATGTCATGCAGCCCTATCAGGATGTTGACTTTGCCTTTGGTATCAAAATAAAAAAAAAATATTCCAAAATCTAAAGATATGACACTGTCTCCCTGTGTTTTACAGTTTTAGTAAGACTGTTAGGCCTTTGATATTTTGTTGTACATAGTACTGAAAAGGGTCCCTCCATACACTATTTCTTTAACTCCTTTTTCTTGCAAGGGGTCTCATGATGCTGTCCAGGATAAACTCCAAGTCCTGGGTTCAAGTGATCCCAGCTGCCCAGCTTCTTCATTTCTGTCATCAGTCAGTGTTAAGTTTTATTTGCACTATTTGTTGAATAGACTGAAAATTCCCAATGGAACAGTCTTGGCAGCCTTGTTAAAAAATTATGTGACCACATATATGAGGGTTTATCTTTGGGCCTGCATTCTACTGTATTAGTTCACATGTCTCTCTTTATGCCAATTTTAATAACTTAGATTAAGCTGTAGAACTAGGAAGCATGAGAACCCCAGCTTAGTGTTTTTGATGTTCCTGGTGTTCCCACTGAGCTATACTAAATCTGAAGATGTACTAATATTTGGGAGTCACTGACAGAAATAGTAAGATCTTTAACTCATAAACATAGGTGTATTTCCATTTCCTTACATGTTACTTCCCTTTCACAAATATCTTTATTGTATAAGCCTTCTACCTACTTAGTTAAATTAATTCCTCAGTATTTTACAATGCTACTGTAGATGGACTAGTTTCTTTTTCATGGTTCATTAGTATACAGAAATGTGATTATTTTTAACACATTGATTCCATATCTTACTATTTTATAGAATTCATTTATTAGTTATAATAGTATTGTCTAGAACCCTAGGAGTTTTCTATATGTGCAGCTAATCACCTGAACAGACAGTTTCATTTCTTCCTTTCAAACTTGTATACCCTTCACTTTTTCCTGCCTAGTAGCTTCAGTTAGGACCTCCACAGCTACATCCAATGAGAATGGGGAGGCCAGCCATCCTTGCTTTGCTTTTCCTCTTAGAGGAAAGGTGTTCAGGCTTCTGCTATTGAATGGCATGCCTGCTGTGGACTTTTTACACAGCTTTGGGATAGCTACAATGCATTTATTTCTAGCTTGCTGACCATTTTTAACATGAAAGGTGCTGAATTTTGTTCAATGCCTTCTCTGCGTCAGTAGAATTGGCCATACAATCTTTTCACTTGTTCTGTTAATGTGGTTTTCCAAAACGACCAATTTAGGTTGAGCTATCCCTGCATTCCAGGAACAAATCCTGCTGGATTGCTATGTATAATCCTTTTTTTTTTTTTTTTTAATATGCAGTTGAATTTAGTTTGCTAGTATTTTCTTGAAGATTTCCATGCCAATATTCATAAGAAATACTGGTTTGTAGTTTCCTTGTAGTGTCTCCCTGGACTACTTTATAAGGCAATGCTTTTCCTGTTTTGGAAAAGTTTGAGAATGGCCAGTGTTAGTTCTGTGAATGTAGAACTCACCAGGGAAGGTGTCAAGTCCAGGCTTTACAAGCTCCTTACCAGATACACGTATACTCGGAGCCTCTATTTCTTAGCAATTTATGTACAGTTTCAAATCTCTATTAATTATCACAGCACCTTTATAACTCTTATTTCCAGAGAATCAGTAGTACTGTCCTCATTTCATTTCTGATTTTAGTAATTTGAGTTTTTTTCTTTTCATAGCCCATGTAGATGCAGACTGCCCAACTTTTAAAGAACCAACTTTTGGGTTTTGTCACCCAACTTCATCCAGTTATGAAAGCTGTCTAGTTAATCATCTTTTAAAATTGACGGAGAGTTAATTTGTGTTATGATATAAGATCTATTATGAAAAATGCTCCAGGAAGAATTTGGGGAAAATAAAGTATGCATGGCATTCTGTAAACACTGTAGATATAGTTAGTGTAGCTTGCCATTTACATTCTCTGTTCTTCCTCCTTTTCTGACAGACTGTTCTACCTATTATTCAGAGTTGGGTACTGAAATAGACAGCCATTAAGAAAAAAAAAACACCTGTTTTTTATTCATATACTTTAATGTACTTTTGGTATATAAATCTTGTATTTCTTTGAATATTCTTAATTTTAAAACCTTTATATTTATTTTAGCATGTGTGTGGGTGCATGCGTGCCACAATATACATGTGTGGAGGTCAGAGGACAATTTGCTCAAGTTGAGTCTCTCCATGTACTAAATGAGTTTCAGGGAATGAACTCAGGTCTTCAGGTTTGGTGGCAAGTGGCTTTACCTATGGCACCATCTCTCCTCCTCATGAGCATTTATTCCTTTCATTGTCTTTTGTAATCCCTTCGGCTTTAGAGTACATTTTATGTGATGGAAGCCACCACAGTTCTCATTAATCATTTGCTTACTCATTTTTTTCTATACATTTAAGCTTTTCTGTCTCTGAATCTACCTTCTTCCTCCTCTTCCTCCTTCTTCGTTTTTTTTTTTTTTTTTTCAAGACAGGGTTTCTCTGTGTAGTCTTGTCTGTCCTGGAACTCACTCTGTAGACCAGGCTAGCTTCCAACTCAGAGATCTACCTGCCTCTGCCTCCCGAGGGCTGGGATTAAAGGCATGTGCCACCACCGACCAGTCTGCCCCTGAATCTAAACAGTCTCTTATAGACAGCATGACTGGATCACATTTCACCTATTGTGTTAAATATTCTTTTAACAACAAAATCTATTGATATTTAAATAACTTTGAATAGAAAAGATTCATATATGTCATTTTATAGGTTACTGTAAGGTTTACGATTTTCTTAGCCATTATTTCTTTTATATGTAGTTAACTTCTTATGGTAAAAAATTTGAATTTCTGTTTATTTCCTTTGTGTCTTATATTTCATAGCCTTTTTAGATTTGTGGATACGATTCTAAGGTAAAAGCACTGTTTTATCACAATTTAACTTAGGTGATATACTTTTAAAAAGCTGCTTCTTTACAAACACAAGTGATTCATTTTTACTAGTACTTGGTGAATATTAAAAAATATCCTTCCACATTGCATGGCCCTCCATACACTAGTAATTCTTTCAAATGTATTAGTGTCTGAAATTATATAGAAAACAAAACGTGGCTCTATAAACCACTGTCACATGCTAGCTTTGGAATTTCAAAGATTTACCTTTATCAATTAATTTCTTCATAGATGTGCTACCTACCTACCTACCTACCTACCTACCTATCTATGTTTGTTTGTTTATGTGTTATCAACTCAATACAAAATAGGTCCATGTGGGAAAAGGGAATTTGAACTGAGAAAATGCCTTCATAAGACTGGCCTGTAAGCAAGTCTGTGCCACTGTTTGTGAATGGTATGGGAGGGTCCAGGCCACTAAGGGAAGTGCCATTCCTAGGCAGGCATTCCAAGTTGGGCAAGCAATGGTGAACAAGCTAGCTGGAAGCATAAACAAAATAAACTCTTTCCTTCCAATGCTGCTTTTGGTCACAAGTTCTTTTTTGTTTTGGTTTGGTTTTTTTTTTTTTTTGAAACAGGGTTTCTCTGTGTAGCCTTAGCAGTCCTGGAACTCACTCTGTAGACCAGGCTGGCCTCAAACTCAGAACTCAGAGACCCGCCTGCCTCTGCCTTCCTAGTGCACAACACTGCCTGGCTGGTCACAAGTTTTACCAACCAATAGGAAGCAAATCAGAAAATTAGATTCCCAGGTCCTATGCAGTGGCCTCGAATTTCATACTACAGGTCTCCCTTGAACAAGGTCAAGCAATGAGAAAAAACTCCTTTAGCCCATTTCTCTTGGAATATTTTAATTTCTCCTATTTCTCATGCTTTGAAAACAGACATGGTACTCTGGATGGTAGGGTTTTTAATACCCACCCTCTCCCACATCACCTCAAGACCTACTTTGAAGGTTTTTAGTGATAAATTTCAAATAATCTTTATTGATTGCTTTCATAGGTGACAAGTCATTCATCTCCTGCTACTTCTAAAATTATCCCTTGCCTTTCAAAAGCATGATTATAATGCATCTAAGTATGAATCTACAGAAAACTGTCTGTGTGTGCCTGGGTGGGGTCTATGTTTATACATATGTATATACTCATGGAAGCCAGAGTCAACACTGGGAGCCTTCTGCTAGTGCACTCCACCATACTAAACCTAGAGTTTGCAGATTCAGCTACAATGGCTGGCTAGCAAGCCTGAGGAATCCTCTGGTCTCTGTCTCCCAGTAAAACAATTATAGCAACTGGCTTTTTACATCGGTACTAGGGATCCAAGCTCAAGCTTTGATGCTTGAACTGCAAGCACTTTATCCTGAGAAGGTCACTGAGCTTCTTAGCTGTTCATGTCTTTCTCATCAAACACGGGAAGTTTTTAGCCATTATTTCATTATTCTCTCAGTCCCTCTCCTCTCCTGGCTACACTCTTAACATCTGTTGTTCAGCTTATTCTATCTCCTACACCCTTTGTTTTCTGCCTACCTTTCTTCTGCAATTCAGTGGTCTAAGGGCTTGGTTTCTGTAATTTGGTCACAAGGAATTAATGAATGCCTGTTCATTAAATCTAGAAGAATGGAAAACCCTTTACAAATCAAGCAAAATAGATTTTTCTCTTTTAATGCATTGTTCCTACAAAAACAACTGTACAAAGAATGTAACACTTCCTGTTAAGAATGATGACCTTAAAAATAGAATTGCAGTGAGTTACTATTTAACAGTTTTGAATGGCTGTGGTTCGTCAATGTTTTGTTCAGAGCCCTCTGTTTCTGCTAAAGTCAGTTTAGACAAAAATCCTAGCAATTACTCAGGGTTACCTAGAACTTGTTTCTCTGTGGCAATCAGCTACCCAATCTCTGAAGTGACTTATTAAATATATATTACTCATGGCAATGGTATTTGAGAATAGCAATTTTAATGTTATTAATTTCCTAATCATATCCAGTCACCTTTGTTTGAAATACAGGAAGCTAATGCAAAAAACGAACACAAACAGTAACTCTGTAGGAAAACCGATACCTAAGCATTACTACTGCTTGTGAGTCAGAGCCTGTGCCAAGAACTTCTCTGCACTCTCTCCACCAGCAGCCATACACTCACTCTAAAGTCTGCAGCTTGTCTGAAGGCAAATCTTCACCCTGTGGGGTGACTATGAATGAGGAACTGCCAGGTTGCTTACATGGGATGACACTGCTTTTGTGAAGCCCATATGTAGAAAGATGCAGCATGCCCAAACACACCGGGCTCCTTTGTGATGGTGTGATTCTGGAAAGGAGTACAATTCACTGTGTAAGCAGGCTTCTAGGAACCAGAGAGCAGCTCTTCAGAGGCAGCTACTGAAGGCAGCCATTGCATGTGGCATTTCAGCTTCGCTACTTTTGTTAAGTTGGATCTAAACCTTCAAAAATACAAAGATGAGACTTAAAAACTTGCTTTTCTATACCATGCTCTTTGTACTGTACAAGAAACTGGGAGATATGGAAAATATTTTTGTCAGCATACTGACAATATAATTCAAAAAAAGTTTTTAAAAAAATAAAACAAAACCAAAACATTTATTGTCAGGTGTAGCAATAGGGCCCTTTACTCCCAGAATTTGTGAGGTAAAGGTAGGCAGACCTGTGTTTGAGTCTGAGACCATCCTGCCCTCCATTAAAGTTCCTGATCCCCAGGATGATGTGAAACAAACAAACAAAAGAAAAAAAAGGCAGAACATTTGTTCTATGTTTCTGTGGATTTATGTGTATGCAGAGGTCAGAGGACAAGCTGTAGGTATTGGATTTCTTCTACCATGTTGGTCCAGACATAAAGCTGATATCACTGGACTTGGTGGCAAGCATCCTTATCAATGAGTCAGCATGCAGGCCTGAAAAAAAGCTTCTTGTTGGCTCTAAATTTACAGTGCCCCAGAAGATAACTAAGGTGAAATTACTTAGGCATGGGCTTCCAATTTTGTTCTTTAAAACTGAGACTTAATGTAATTTCTAGGATTAAGAGTAGGGGTTACATCACATCAAAGACCAGAGAACTTTGCATTTGGTGTATTCAAGACATTCAAGCAAGGAGCTTCTACATCACTCTCACAACACTTCCTTCACAAACAGAATTGTGTCCTCAGATCATCACCACTCTGGGGCAGGAGTAAAAGGAAGGTGAGAAGCAGTCATCTATAGACAGGGTAGGTTCCCTAACATCAGACGGAGTGGCATTTGACAGAAGTGAGAATCACCCAGGGAATCCTTCAGTGAGGAGAAACCAGATAGAGCAAAGCTTGGTTCCCTCCTGCTCCCCAGAGAAAGGGTTAGCAGGCAAAGCAGGAATGCACCCACTGTGCCACAGTGCATAACACTTACTACCTCTTCAAAACTATGCCGGGATACACACCAGCTTGTACACTAGGAAAACCTCCTAGTGACTTTAGCAGTAGAAGAAAATAAGGGCTCCACACAGAAAGTTATAAAGGCAGGATGAACATAACCTTGGAACACCACACTGACTGTATGGACTCATTTTAAATGAGTTTGGTCATTTGCTAAAACAATTGAAACAGGAAAGTTGGTCTGCTTTTCTGAAAAAGTTCACACATCAGTATGTCCAATCAGCTTCTTATTCTGGATGCCATTGCCAGACTAACAGGAACACTACACAAACAGGTCTTCACAGTCCATCTACATGGCAGTAACCTGAAAACTTGTTGAGGGGACACTGAGGGTCACCAGTGCTCATCGCCTTCCCCTGAAAAGCTTCTGCCTCCTGTAGCCAGAAAAGTTTGATTTACATATTATCTCTTCACAGCAGGCATGGGAAAGAGCGTTTACACTTTTTTTTTTTTTTGTATTATTTTTGAGACAGGGTCTCACTATGTGGCACTGGCTGGTCTGGAACTCACACTGTAGACTGGGTCAGCCTCACAGAGAAGATCCACCTGCCTTTGCCTGGCAAGAGCTGAGATAAACCCAGTGAGACGTCACACCTTTAGTAAAAACTGATTTGTGGAAAAACCACTTAGAGGCTTAAAGGATAACAGTACTATTAAGATTTTAGTTTTTAATGTCCCTCAACAATGGAAAAAAGAATGAGTGCTGGCCATGTGCTTAATAATGAGTGCAAACAAATAACTGTTAGAGTGCCTCTCTTACAGAAACAGGAAACACACACCGTAGCAATAAGATTCCTAATCACTAGCTGTGCCTTGAGATGTCCCCAGGCTGGGTTCAGCGAAATGTGGAAGCAAGAAGGGATGTGAGATAATTCATTCCCTGCTGTGGGGTCTGTGGAGAGCGCTTACAAATCCTCTTTGTGGGACCTCCCTTCAATGGCTTTGCTCTGATGCTGCTTGGTCACTGTCACTAGCTGGGTTCCTTACGAAGAACCACAACAACAACAACAACAACAACAAAAAAGCATTTCAATGTTTATTTGAGCTTTCAAATCCACCAAGATATGGTTACAGTGGTTGGGCTAACGGTCACCTTGACAAAATCTAGAATCACCTGGGAGAATCCTGGCCCTGGGGATGCCAGGAAGAGACTACCCTAATTAGGTCAATAGGGGTAGATGGCTTCAGTCCCTGACAAGGATGGGGACTAAGTTCAGAAAGGAAGCTGAGCAGGGACACACACATGGCTCTCTGCTTTCTGACTATGGATGCAATGTGATGGCTGTTTCAAGCTCCTGCTGCTTTGGCCTCCTCATCATGACAGTTCCTTGAACTGTGAGCTAAAATCAATATCTTCTCTCTTCAGTTTCTTTCATCACGGCATTTTATCACAGCCATGAAAGAAACAAAATAAATGGTACTATGGTTCTAGCTTCCCAAAGCAGAGTTCCAAAATGCACAAAAGACTAGTTAAAAAGTGTGAAGTTCTGCAAAGACCATCCCTGCTCACAGAGGTCTTCTCACTCTTTAAGAAAGGCTTCTCTCACATATCAGTTAACATATTACAAACAGGGGCTGGAGAGATGGCTCAGTGGTTAAGAGCACTGTCTACTCTTCAAGAGGTCCTGAGTTCAATTCCCAGAAACCACACAATGGTTCACAACCATCTAAACTGGGATCTGATGCCCTCTTCTGGTATGCAGGTGTACATGCAAATAGAGCACCCAATACATAAAATAAATGAATAAATCTTTTTTTAAAAAAGATATTACAAACAGAAAAGGTGCTGTGAAACACATTTTGATCATAGTCCCTGGGGCCATGGACCCCAGGATGAGGGGTCCATACTTCAGGGTATAGGACTACACAGACACCTGGGATGGGTTTTCTAGCAGAAAAGGTTAACTGATGAAGGTGTTTTATGTGACCTGTGTAGGAACAATGACAAAGCAAATTGACTTAATGAAGGGTCACCGTGGAGCAATACCTGGAGAAGACATATACAACTCAAGTCTTAAGGGGTGAAGGAGCTGGGACTACATCCTAAGATGGCTACCAACTCAGCACTCAGTTGCTGTCCTCATTAGCTTGGATCAGACAGGATAGCAAGTTTTATCAGATGTTTACCATGGACTACATGCTTGCCACCAGGACTAACACATCCAAGCTACATCCATCTCTAAAGAAAATACTGTTAAAAGAAGTACAGTGTCCAAGCACAGAGAGGACTTGGGTAGGAATCTAGACTTTTTAATTAGGACAAAAGATTTAGCCATGGAGTCAGAGAGACATGAGGTTGCCCTGTCCCCAACACACCTGAGCTGGGGGAAATTCTGATTGCAGCTTCAACTCTCAAGTTTCAGTTTCCTGATCTGTAAAACTGAAACAATCATTTCCACCTCTTAAGAAAACTGTGCAAGACAATAGTTAGGCAGGATGTGGCATACAGAAGGCACTCGATGAATGATTAAAATGTTTTAGTATGAGGTGCGACAGAATGCACATACCTACAGTGCACATACTGATCACTCTTTTCATATGTATGTATCTATATATACTCCTCATTAACATTCAGAAAATCGCTAGGACTTCAGAAGACCCCACGTGCCCTTCATGTCCCCAGCTCCCATGACCACTCTTCTATCTATTACCACAAAGGAATCATGCAGCACAGGTACGTTTTATACCTAGTTTCTATTGTTTTAGCATTATGCTAATGAAACTACCAATCTCTACACACAGCAGTTTATTTTCCTTCACTCTATTCCACCACAGGCACAAGCATAATGATTTTTTTTTTAATTTAACCATTGATAAACAGTTTATTTCAACCTGTGAGTACTTAGGAATACTAGTGCTGACAATTCTGGTACATATGTTACCAGACACACATACATACTGAAGATCACCCAGATGTACACTGCAGGCTCACAGTGCAGGTCTATGTTCGTCAGTGTTGACCAACACTGAATTTACACCCCACAGCAATGCAGTAAAGCTTGGGCTGATGCATGCTTGCCCCTGCTCTCACTTGCTTTCCCAGCCACTGGGATGGAGTGGCAGACAGAGGCTTCTTACTGTAGAGCTCTCTTTAATGGCTACTGCATTTCTCTCTCTCTCTCTCTCTCTCTCTCTCTGTGTGTGTGTGTGTGAAGTGCATGCCAAGTCTTTTGCCTGTTTTTGAAAACAGAATTATCTTTTCTTAGCTGTTTTACAGACTACTTGCCATATTACACAAGTCCAAAGTTAGATATATTGAAATAACATCTGAGTCTTTCTTATAAAGCTAGCGCTCCCAATTGGGAGTTTGATACCTTGTTTAAGGAACTCTGCTACCTCAGGATAACAATTGTACTCCCTCCATGAAGTACATCTTCTTCTAGAAACTCTATTGCTACACTGCTATGATTCCCTTGAATTAACACTGCTGAATGGTGCAAGGCAGAGGTCTAGGGAATTTTGCAGCCCCCAGCCCTCACTTCCAAGAGATAGGTCTGGTGCAGCCCCATTAGCAGGAGACCCCCTTTTCTCTGAATGAGGGGCCTGTGGTAATATTTCTGCACTCTCCATTTTGCTCTGGATGTCATAACTGGATTATAAGCACTGACTCACAGCAATCACAGATGAAAATTTGCCTTTCTCATAAGGACTAAGAGTCATAATAAGATATGTGCACAAGAACACTTATTTGTTAAGGAGCTGTATGGGGTCATGCAGGGTGCTTCATAAACACGATGATACTTCATTGCAATCTGGAAGGGGACACAGTAGAGACTCACAGAGTTAGTGAGGTACCTGGGAGTGAAGAAATTACCTGCCACTATGCCATGTTTCCTCAGCATAAGATTACACATTATTATTTCTACAAAGACATACATTTCTCCATGTAAGTGAATTCTTTTTTTTTTCCAAACAAAAGTCTTTCAACACAAGTTGGGGGGGGATTTAGATATGGAGATAGATTAAAGAGGAAGAGGAGAAAACATCATAAAATACACATAACAAACCAGCTTGGGCTCTCATTCTATCCCTGTTCCCACCCAAACCCCCTCAATAAAAACAATATATGAAAAAAAACCACATCAAGGACTACCGATCAAAACATAGATCAAAAAAGGATGAAAAGAAAAACATTTCAAATAAAGTTCAGCTGTTTCTATTTGGGAACAACAACAAAAAAAATCCCACTTGCCACAATAAACTGACAAATAAGAAATTGACTCTGCGGTAGTGGAGCTGGAATTTTCCAATGGCACCAGCTACTCTGTCATTACTGTGGGTGACCCAAGAGTGAGTGGGGGCGATGAACAGCTGGGAGCTGGCTGGGCTTGCATCCCTGACCCAGGAGTACCCCAGTGCAGGCCTACATGGTTAGGCTCCCCTCTGAGCTTCGGCTTTCCCCTGGCAGTGGAAATCCCTGTTGGTTGCATAAGCTGCTTTCAAATAAAATAGAAAACCTTCCTGCCTCAGCCCCAACCCCAACCTAGTTCTGTTAGGCCAGCCTGATTTCCTACCTGCAGGAGACCAAGGAAGCAGAGGTCTTTTACAGCGATGTCTGCAGATTTCTCATGTGGAATGATGGACATCTACAAGAATCTCAGGCTTTACCCCAATACTTGGGGGGGGGGGGAGGGAGGAGTGAGGAGGCAGAGGGGGAGAAGAAGGCAGATGCGGAGAGTGGGAGGTGTCTAAAGCTTGAATAAAAGCGTGGGTAGGTTATGACTGGGAGAATGGACTTAACCAAACATGCAAAATATTGCCAAACTTAGGAAAAGATTCATTAAACAACTGAAGAATGCTTAGGGAAAAAACTTTCTTGATCACTGTGCCTACTGATTAATGAAAATAAATATATGCAAGAATCAGGACATGGTTAAGATTTTTCCTAAGAATTGAATTAAAAAGGATGCTCAGCCAGGTGGTGATGGCACATACCTTTAACCCCAACACTCAGGAGGCAGAGGCAGGCGGATCTCTGTGAGTTCAAAGCTAGTCTGGTTTATAGAGTAAGTTTACAATCTGGTGGGACTAAGGAAAAAAAACTCAAACACACATTAAACTTGCTTATCATATTCTCTTTCCTTAATGGTTTAGAGAAGAGTTGTGGATCTCACAATGCTGAAGTATCACCACAAAAGCTGATGTCTACATGAATATCCATGATATGCTTTAAAGTGATTTTTCTACTGCACAAGCATGTTCATATGGCTTGGCTACATATGCTCACCTCATTTCAGCGACCTGCTAAGGAGGCAGTGCAGGAGAACCAGCTATGCCAGAGCCTAAGCTCTGGCTGACATCGAGGACAAGGGAGTGGACCTCTTGTTTCTTGTTTCCCTCACCTATAAAGTGGGGTCTGATCATACCAGCGTCTGCTTCATGCATTGTCAGAATTAAGTAAAATCATGCATAGAAACACACATAAGGATTAAATAAAGGTTGAGAGTGCTGTGAGCACAGCCTGAACTTTTGGTCTTTGGTAAAGACAAGCATGAATGCTGAAAACCCTTCCTCCCTTTCATTCAGGGAGCATGAAAGTAATTGTGGGTAGAGTCCTTGTCAGGATGAACTGGCTCTTGCACTGGGAAAGACATCTGCAACTTCTACTGTCCCCACCAATGCAAACACAAGTTTCTTTTATCTTTTCTTTTTCTTTGAGCTAAAAAAACTATCCATACTCTACTCCATGCAGTGACAGAACGCTATGCAGTGACTGATGACAATGTATACAATATGTCAACTCTGTCTGAAGGAGGGTTTTCTGAGGCACTTGATTTGTTTTTTCCTGATCTCATGCAACACTGTGCTCTTCTATATTGTAAATTGGGCAAATGGCAGTATCTTTAGCACAAACATTAAGTATTTCTGTTTACTTACTCTGAAGCCCCCAAGAGAAAATTCTGCTAGGAAGAACACATCTACTCATCCTAGGCTGGGCTCCTCATTGTCTAACCAGACCTTATTCTCTCCACTTTCAGCTTCATAAGCGCTCCTCTTCCAAATGCAAAAGCACAAGGCCATGCAGGACAGAATTTAGTTTACCAGAAAAGTTCTTATAATTAAGTAAGTTTCATTTCAAACCTAAAGAGGTTGCACCTGGTCCCTGACTAATCATTGCATTAAACTGTTTTATTTGGCATCATGACACTGAAGAAATAATCAAGGTCTCACAAAGAAGACTAGCCACGGAGTATGGACAATCCAAGAAGGGGCAGAGATCTCACCTCAGTAGCAGGTGGCTGCCGGTCAGGTCCTTTAACAAAGAAAAGTAACAGCACAGAACCTTTCTTATGACCAGGATGCAGAATGCTCCCATGCTTCTGTGAGGTCAAAGCTTTGTTAAAGTAATGCTGACTGACAGGAGTCTAAGATCTCTACCTCAAAAACAAGTTAAATGTTGAATGCCTATTCCAAGGATCACACACTTACTTTGGAAGATGATACACAGCACAGGGGTTGAATGAGCTATCTCTGTCATACATTTTAGCCACATGTTGTATTCAGATATCCTTGTTACCTTGAAAATTAGCTCATTTATACTATGAGCTAGCCTTCTTACATACTGAACAGATATCAAGTCAGGGACAAACTAGGCTATAGTGCCTGGTTGTGGGTCATATGCAAGGATACAGGGATTGTTGTCATCAATGTTGCTGCTGTCCAAGATCAGAGGAATGCCATCCAGCTCATTCACCTAAAGGGAAAGAAGATGGACAACCAGGTCAGCATCCCTGAATGAATGACTCATCTCTCCTCCCTAATTTCCTTATTATTGTAATATTTTTTTCTCCTATTACCAATGCAGAAATATGTAAAAGCAGATATACAGGGCTTGGATAGATGGCTGTCAGTAAAGTCCATGCTTTGCAACCATAAAGACCTGAGTTTGATCCTCAAAACTCACGTTTTTGTTTGTTTGTTTGTTTGCTTAAAGCACCGTGGCGCACACTTGTAATCCCAGCACAAGGCCGGCGAAGACACAAGGATCCAAGGGATTCACTGGCTTGTCAGTCAAGCCTAACTGGTGAGCTTCACATCAGTGAGACCCTGTCTCAAAAACAAAGTGGATGGGTACACCAAGGAATAAGACTGGGAGCTGCCCTCTGGTCTCCACATACAAATGAACACTAATGCGCACACACCACACACAGAGGAAAACGCATACATATGAGCACAGAGATAATTTCTTTCTTTTCACCCTTCCTTACAATTCTTAGGGCATTTTGGGTAAATTAGTACAGCCATATTTAAAAAGAATAGAAGTAAATTACACTCTAATGTTGCCTTTTATGGATAAACACCTTATCTGAGCATTAAGAACAAAGAAATGCTACCAAAAGAGAGACCAGAACGTTTTCTAAGATAAAAACAGGAAAAGTTTATTTTTGTTTCTTCACATTTTATTCATTATATATCCTGATTGAAGTTCCCTCAACCTTCCCATTCCCACCCTTCCCCTTTCTTCCCCCTCTTCCTCCCTTTCCCCTAGTCCACTGAAAGGGGGGGGGGTTCTCCACTATTGCTATCTGCCCATAGCTTGTTAAGTCTCATCAGGACTGCCTGGATCCTCTTCCTCCCACTCACTAATAAGTGGATATTAGTTGTATAATATAGGACAGCCACCTACAGACTTAAAGAAGCTAAACACTAAGGAGGACCCTAGGGAGGATGCTTAAATCTCATTCAGAATGGCAAACAGTATAGACACCTAAGGGGTGAAAGAGAGGAAAAAGGATGGGAGTCTACTATAGAGAGTCCTCCAAAAGGATTCACCCAACAGGGGATCGAAGCAGATGCTGAGACTCACAGCCAAACTTTGGGCAGAGCACAAGGAGTCTTATGGAAGAAGAGTGGTATTAAAGGGACATGGAGGGGACAGGAGCCCCAAAAGGAGACCAACAAAACTAAAAGATCTGAGCCCAGGGGTCCATCAAAGGAAAAGGTTTTCTAACCAGGACTCATGTCCAGAAGCAAATGAGAAAAGGCTTTAACATTTGACATCAAAAAGAAAGCAAATGAAAACTGAGAAAAAATATTTGTAGAATATTATAGATTTGTAATAGAGTTGCAAGGGACTAATATTCTAATACAGAAAGAATGTATGAAACTAAAACTGTCTTAAAATTCTTGCTCAGTGAGCAGCAGGGGCTGCAGGGTGTCAGTGGGGAGCAGGGGTGAGTAACTGCTGCAGCTGAGCCAAAGCAGCAATCTAGGAGTCAGGAGACACGTGTGATGGGGCTGAGAGCTGAAGTCTGGCCAGGATCTCAACCTTGGGCATGTTACAGAACCTTGAAGACTCAGTTTTCTCATCAAAATGGGGATGCAAATGTCTACTTCAAAGAAAACAGGAACTACAGACTAGATTGTGGCTGGTGCTAACTGACTGCAGCAAGAAAAGCCTGAGGAAGCAAGGATACTTTAACAGGGCAAATGCACACTTTATTTCTGCATGGGGCTAAACTGAGAGAAGAATTAAAAAACCATTCAAGATTTATTCAATGCAAGAAAAACACTAAAGAAAAGAAAAAGCAAATTGTAAGGTCTGTCAAGTGGGTAAGATTTTCTTTGATAGAAGTGAAATCACATGATAAATACTAAAATTGAAGCAAATTATACAGGTAAACTGAAGATTTATTAAACATCATGGTTCCACTGAAGCTTGGGCTCCTAGGCAAACATCTCACTCACAGGGCGGCATTACAAAAGGCTACAGGAAACTTTTTATAGAAACCCATTGACTGTTTTCAACGTACATGGACTATTCTAGACACAGATGACAAATACATAATTATAGACTCAAGAATGAACACAGGATAAGGTCACTGGGAACAGAAAACATAAATGTAACACCTTCCCAGGGGGCCTGACAACAAAATTTGTTATTACAGAGCTCAGGTTTACTGCTGCAGTTACATGTGTAGAGTGACTATCTGGGGCAAGGGAGAACAATTAGGAAATTAACGAGTTTTCTTCTGTTAGCACTCCATAAAATAAGGAAGTTGTTTGTTTCTTTACTTAACATGTTAGGAACTGATTGTAAACCTGTAATAAATGAGTCACAGGTTGTAGTTTGCTGGAGGAGCCAAGTTCAGTCAACACTTTCTTTTTACATGGTAATGCTGTCCTACAAGACAGTAAGCCTGGCTTAAACAAACATCTGGGCCCTGCAAACTGCAGACAGAGGACAGCTAACTGATTATCTGTTTCCTTTCTGTCCTACAGGAGCAAGTGATGCTGGAGAAACACTGCAAAGCATACAAGCCCTACAAGAGAACAAGCTCCTTTGGAAACACATACTGGGTAGGCAAAAAACTGCCTCAATTATCCTGATGGCTTTGACACTGAGTGGTGAATACACAAGTCTTAAAAACTCTAGAGGACACACAATACTAATTTGGGGCAGAATCTTCTCCAGTCAGGCCTCTATGTTTAGTGAAAATGCACACAGATCTTCAGGCAGACTCACAGATCACAATCTCATGCCAAAAAGAATGAACCGTAACTGGGGAAAGGGGAGGTGTGACTCTGTGGCACTGCACTTGCCTAGCAAACTTCAGGCCCTTGGATCTACCCCCAGCACTATAAACAAACAAACAGACAGAATCCACATTTTAGCCAGGTGTCTAGCATACTCCAGGCCGTTGGTTCTATGCACAGCACTATAAATAGATAGACAGACAGACAGATGGATAGAATCCACAGTTTAGCCAGGTGTGGTGGTGCACGTTGTTTTGTTTGCGATTTTTCAGACTTGTCTTCGCTGCTGCACTAGTTTGGCAGCTCTATCACAAAGCAGCACAGAGCAAATGGCTTACATAACAGACACCCCCCACTCGTTCCCTGTTTTGGTGGCTAGGAGTTAGCAGGTAAGCGATGATCAGCAGGGTATTCCTTTCTACTGAACATAGAAGAGAATTGCTACAGGCTTCTCTCTAGGCCACCTCTGGTGGATCCTTTTTGGCTTGCAGATCTCTGCTTTGACCTTCACATCACATTTGGCCTATACCTGTGGACCGCATCCAAACTGCCCCTTTGTATAAAGACAGTCACATCAAATTAGGGACCCCGTCCTACACCAGTTTAACTTCATCATAACTTGGCTAATTACATCTGTAATGAGTATTTCCAAACAAGGTCACATAGAACACCTCAATATAGGAATGGAAAGGATGCAAAGTTCAACCAATAATAACTACTATAGGTCTCTCCCAATAAATTTTAAAGTCAGTTTTCACCCTGCCCCTCCACCCAAAAAAAATGACCTATGAGATTTAAATTGGTATAGTCTAAGTAACTGTGTTTTTTTTCTGTTGCTATGATCCATCTAAATATTGTTACTGAGGAGTTCATGGCAGACCTCTGGTACAGCCCTTTTCAGTTTAATTGCTTTCTGAGAATGAGGGAAGTCATAAGTAGGGCTGGGCTTAACAGGTACTTTTCTCTGCAGGCTTAGGAGAATTTGAATATATCAAATATTTCTCTTTTTTGAGAAAGCTGATCTTGGTGCATTTTGAGACTGTTCAGTCTAGCTAATGTTACAGGCTGGGTAGTGGGGAGGTCCCAAGTGGGCTTGTAATTTTCTTGTATTGGTTTGTCTTAGTTTAGAAACAACATGATACTAGCTTCATACATTCACTGGGTAGCTTTAACTTTCCCTATTCTGTTGTAACACCTGTCTACAAGACATGGTTTGTTCTTAAAGCATGGTGGCACATATTGTGTGAAGTAGTGTAATGCTACTTATAAACAGGTTGCAACAAGTTAAATATGCATACCCTGAACTCTATAACAACCATTTGAACAAAAGAAAGAGGAAGAGCACTTGGAAGGAGATGAACTCAGTTTGAACACAGCAAAACTGTTCCCTGAAACCAAACAAATAAAAATATCTAGCCATTAAACTTTGGAACATTTTATCTCTAAAGATCAGGGAAACCATGAGAAGCTACAGTGGTGTGAGAGGTTCTTCAAGGCTCATCAACAAGACAGAAGCAGTGGAAGGCCAGAAATAGATAAAGCATAAGACTGAGAACTAACAGAGGAATAGTCCATTTTTGTTTTCATTTTATAGCTTTTTAATTTTTAAAAGATAGTTACATCACTTCCCCCTTCTTTCTCAACCCCCTCCTCTATGCCCTACTCTATCCCTGCCCTGCTAAAGTTTATTACCTTTTACTCTTTAACTATTACTGTTTTACATATTCATAAATAAATATATAATTACAACCTGCTGAGTTTATGTAGTGCAGAGCTGACCATTTGGCATTAGATAACCCATTACAGGGCTCATCTATGGGGAAAGACTGATTTATCCATCCATCTTCCCTCTCACCCTCCTTCTTCCTTCCCTCCCTCCCTTACCTCAGCAGTCTTTGGGTTTGTGGCCCATCAGATTCCCCTTATCCAAGATGTTATGTCAATTGGTGTTATCATCCTTCAAGTCTGGTTTAGGCAGCCATATTGTTGAGATGGGAGAAGGGAAGGGAAGGCGGGATGAGGGTGAGTGAACCAGAATTAAGGATGCATGAAAAAAAAATCCCTAAAAAACCCACTATGTTTGTAAAGTAATTTAAAAACATAATTAAAAATAGGAGTTTGAACACAGATACTCTACACAGGTGGACAATGATTCTGTCAGAAGACTTGAGCTGTTAAATAAAAATTCCAGTACCAGTTTTGGGACACTGCCTATGAGATACTCCCATGAATAGGACCCCAAGGGCCCCCAAAACAACATAGGCCACTGCCATCAATCTTGAATGCCAACTAGAACTAGATGGTAAGACCCTACCGTTGAAGACACAACACACTTTCTCTGCAGGATGCAGAGAAGTCAGGGAAGAAAGCTTCCTGCTGACTAGGTCTCATAGTGCCAGAAGGTGCTTGCTGACTGCTGAGGTAACTAGTATTCCTGCAGCTAACCCTGCTGAAGTACCTGTACCTGCCAGTCAAGGCAAGCCCACAGAGGTTACACACAGGGTTAACTAGTTGCTTTTGAGGTTGGCTCCAAGGCCTACTTTACAGGAAGGAATTCAGGCCCAGTACTGCATGAAGCCCATGGCTCAGAAGGTCACAGGCCTAAGGAGGAACCTACCACTGCTATTTTGCTAAATGACATGATGTTAAACTAAACTGCCATCTAAAATACTTAGGCTTACACCTACAGATTAGTGCCACCCTCCACCTCGTCTCTCTGCAGTGGTCAGCAGAGACTCATAACTGGTCAAAGTGCTGAGAGTAGTGCCTAATGAATGCAGTCCTAAGTGGGACATTTATATCTACCCATGAGCCCTGCCTCCCTGACAAAACAAACCAGAACAAAAATAACCTAAGGGAACATCACAGAAGATGTAAAGGCCAGATGGGAAAAGTGCTGTGCAATACTGTGTTGGGGACATGACACAGTCAAAGCATGAACTTACTGTAGCTATGATCTGCACAAGCTCAGTCAGCATTCCAACAGGCAGCATTAATTAGACTCAGTGTATCATTACCACCTCCACCCCACCAAATGGAGAGGACTCCTCCAAAATGGAACATGCTGGGGGTTTCTGCAGGGAGTACATATAATGACAATGCATTGTTTATATGTATGAAGTTGTCAAAAATAAATAAAAGACATTCTACTAAAATAAAGAGACAAGGGGAAATGAGGGTGTACTTCATTCTACAAACTGTACACGCTTCAGGAATATGAACGGCTGTGTCCCACAAACTCCAAGAGAGAAAAAGAGGTTAGTTTAGACAGGATCCAAAAACTCAGTGAGAACAGGCCGCTCCCAAACTTTACCGTCACCAACTGCCAAAGGCTGGCAAAACTTAGGTGACGCAGAAACCACTCTCCAGGGCCTTCTTTGTCCCAAACTACCTGTGGTGGCCAGAATATGGCAACGGGTCCTAGGTGCTGGTTTCTGGGGTTGTACTTCCACAATGGTAAATACTAAAGGACTGGCAATAGCTAGAACACACCCAGGGGTGGTGGCACATGTATTGGAGTTTGTGGCTACCCTGGGCTACACAAAGAGATCCCCTCACCTCCATGCCAAAACAAAATGTTCCAGCACAGACACTGATGCATAAAGAGCTGAGCAAACCTGAGCCACAGGAGTGATACCAGTATGCCAGCATGCACACAGCCAGAGGCTGAGCAGACTAAGAAATGGGGCGGTACACATTTTGAACTTACACTTCTTTATATATTCACACTCACGGACAAATGGTTTAACTTTAATGACTTTGGACTTGAAATGTAATCTCTGGATTTTCGTGACTCCCTGGAAATTTGATAATGAGTTAGAATTAATATTCAATATGGAGTGTCTCTTGTGAACATTTGATGATAATGAATTTACGCCTCTCACAGGAGTATATCAGAATGGAATATATTATCTGCCTTGAGGCCAGTGTGATTTTGGAGTTAATGAGATACATGTGTTGTTCTGACCCACTTAAGAGTCTCCTGGGAGCAAAACATCCACTCCTCACTAGCGGCTGAGAAGAAACAAAAGGAGTAGCTCGGTGCTGGCAGGGCAGCCAGGGAAGTGAAGGCAGAGTACCCTGACACACTGAACTTCTTCCCAAAGGAGGACACTCCATAGCCTTGGGTGACCAAAGGTGACACACCATACCACCAGACCACTACAGAAAATGCCAGCTGGTTTGTAAAGTTCCTGCTCTGGGCTGACACAGCTTCTCTGGGTTATAACTACTGACTGCCAAAAGCTGACAAAATTCAAATAAAGCAGAAACCACAGACATTTGCTGTTGGGAGCTTTCAAAAATTATCATAAGAACTATATTCATCTACTCTTGTATCCTTCAGATAATGATAGCTACTCGCTTTAAAAAATTGTATGTGAAGACAAAACATTTTTTGTAGCTGATTCCACCCATATGCCTATCACACCTTTACACTTACACCAATTTCCAACTAAGTCCTAACCAGTATCATAGAGAATGAGAAAGAGTGTGGAATATAATTACAGTTTATGGTAATGCCTACAAAATAAATACACAAGATGATCTACTAGAGTAATGGCAAGGTATTATTTTAGATGGTTGCCAGAGAGGCCTTCTTATAAATTGATGGTGACTATGCTGAGACCTCATCTATAAGAGTGATCTAGCCATGAAGATGAGCCAGCTACTGAGACACAAGTAAAGAGTCTTTAGACAGAGCAACGAGAAGCAGAGACAGAGACATACAGAAAGGGCTAAGCAAATCTGAGTCTGACAGCCCACACCACCATGGGGGCATGCAAAACGCCATTGGCAATGGCAGAAGAACAAAGAAGCCAAAGCCTAAAGATGGCCTGAAAGGTGTTCTAGGGACCAGCAGCACAATCATCAACCCAACTTGTTCCAATGCCTGGGCCCACCCGAGACTCAGAAGCTCTAGGCCTAGGGCCTCGGAATGTCTATGATGCAGTACTGAGACCTCCACTCATACCATAGCAACTAAATCTGAATTTGAGGAATGTATATATCCTAAGCATATACACATGACACGCAGGAAGGTGCAACATAAAGTTGTAGAAACTAGTAAACCACTGAAGATTTTATGGAGATGAAAGGAATTTAAGTTGTTTGTTTGTTTACTGAAGCAGGACCTCCTTATGTTGCCCACCCTGAACTCATGATCTTCTTGCCTTCACTCCCCCAGTGTAGGATTCTATTGTTTAACTAGTAAAGAACTGAGTAAAAATCAGAAAGCAAGCACCCAGAATACCTGGGAGAAAGCTACTGCAGGAGTGGAAGACAAAGAGGTGTGGGCTTAGATCGCAAGCACAAAGGGTAAGGCAGGAAAATCTTAGGCTGGCACTCAGGAGTTGCCTTCAAGAGTAGTGGGGGATAAGAACAAGGAGAAAACACCAAGATTCTAAGTGGCTAAATGGCACTGGTGTGTCATTTCCTGAGAGTGGGAAGGAAAGTGCTGGGCTAGGCTGAAATACTAAGAATAGTCTTTATGGTGAGAGAGATACGTAAAGGAGGGATATAGGGAAGGACAGATATCTAAAAAGTCATAGGGAAACCACTACTATAGAAGCTTCCTAAAATATATACATATATAAAAGAAAGGTGCTGGAAAACCCCACCCCTTAGCCTACTTTCAGTAACCTAGCAAAGCAAACCACGTCATCAGCTACCAATATGTGACACATTTCCACTGTCATCATGAGTTCAGTATTCTCCCTATGTACATGTATTAAATCCCCTTTAAAAAAGAGAGTACTTTCTCTTCCTGCCCTCTTTCCCTTTCCACCCTTCCTCAGAGGCAGCCTCTGCATGCCCCACCTGCCCCAATAAAACCTCTTTCCTGAGATCTGTTGCATGGTGTGACTTTGTGGCATCGGCTGCTTAAATCCCAACAAAAGGAAGCTAAATGGAGTCATCAAATAATAGCGGAGACAATGCCTCAAGTAGACATCTTATTGTTAGGATTTTGGAACCAAACCTGCTTCTAGGTTGCCTAGTCACCTATGATGTCATCATGTGTCATTGGCCAGGTAGCCACACCTGGAAGGTGTGGTTACCTTGCCCCCTAAAGGGACTAGCCGGCCATGTGGTCCTTCTCTTGGTCCTTTCTCTCTTGGTCTCTCTTGGCCCCTCTTGGTCTCTCTTCTCTCTTGGCCTCTTGGCCTCCCCTTTCTCTATCAGGGCGCCCCTTCTCTCCCCCTCACCTTTTCTCCCCATTATGTCCTGCTCTCCCTTTTCTCCTCTTTTTATATCCACATAATAAACCACTTTCATATAGAAGATCTGTTGCATGCCTAATCATCTTTATTTAATATGTCCCATAACATTATACTTATGCCACCATGTAAAACTTCTGTTGGGAGGAATGAGTTACAACTCGCTGAATCATTGGCCATGGGTCCCTGACCCCACCAAATACCATAGGCTTCTACCAAGACTATTGGTTGCTCTGCACAACCTGATGGCAAGGCCCAACTGTTAAAAGCAACATTTACTTATCTGGTGACACGTTTAAAAACCTTTACATGAAAGACCTCTGTTTTAAAGCAGAAGAAAGTGTGAATCAAGAAAAGCACTTCACACTTGAGTACATATTACTTAAAACTCCACTCCACCAGATGCCGCCTCACTGCCACAAGATACAACTTGAGAAAGTTTAACACAAAAAGAGATGGGAAACCATGGCAGTGGCTGAGAAAGCATGCAGCTCCAAGTTGTTTTGGCACATTTGTGCTAACAGGCACAGCTACGTTTAAAACAAAAACAACCTATACAGTGAGCTTGGAAAACTATGCACCCCACCTTGACTACTTAAGGTGCAAATTCCCACCCACAATGCCTCATCTACAATGCCACACTTCAGCGCCTGGACAAACAGAATTCTGTCCTAAACGTGTTTGGTCTTTAATTTTTAACCCATGGACAGAATCTCAATTTTCTGCTGAGGTTCTAGCCCTTAATAAACGAGTCTTGGAGCCTGGTAATCAACCTGCATGTGGCATTAATATCCACTGAAGACCGATCCTCTGAGTCCTCCAGCTATCTGCCACACTAGACAGGGAACAAACATCTCATATGTGTAAGAATGACAGCACATCTGTTTGGGTACTGTTCTACACTGAATGACCTCTGGGCATGGCAAGGGACAAGGCTAATGGGAAACCAGGGGAAACAAAATACATGTCTGTCCTTCCCTTACAGCCATTCACGTAGCCTGGCAAGCTGGCAAAGACTTCAGGGGGAATTGTGGCTGCCACCATCAAATGGGACACCCTTGAGGTGCCTGCCTGTTACTGCGATTGGGTCCATGCACCAAGCAGACACAATTCAGAAGCCACTAGTTCTGCTACAAAATGACAAATGTGAGACTGAAATAACCCTAAGATCTGACTCTCATACAGCTTGCAAGGCAGCAGTTAGCATTTCTATCCAGCAGATAAAGATCAGGAGACTTGTAGCCGTTAACTAGTTCAAAGCCACACAGCTTAATGACTGGCAAAGCTGAGGTCTGCTTAATTGAAAGTTTATGCATTTTCTTTCTTTCTTTCTTTCTTTCTTTCTTTCTTTCTTTCTTTCTTTCTTTCTCTCTCTCTCTCTCTCTCTCTCTTTCTTTCTTTCTGCAACTCCATGAAAATATTTCTCATCTTCAGGAAAAAGAATGACAGGTGATAATATAATACCTATAATCCTGGCACTTGGAAGACTGAACATACAAAGCCAGCATGGATTCTATAACAAAAATCTCTTTCAAACATAAAAAAAAAAAAAAGGAGGGAGAGAGGCAGAGAAGTTAGGTGAAACAATATCAAATATACCGAAACTGTCCAAAGTGGAGAAAGGAGAAGGCTTCCTTAGCTGCTAAAGAGAGGCATGTGACCATGAGAGGGCACAGCGGCAGTCTGGGGACCCAAGAGGAGTTCTAAAGTTCTGAGCTCTTCAGCCCTGACCAGCAAGAAGAAATACTACAGAATTTACTCGGCGCCTGCAGGAGGGACTTCTGCATTGCAGAATACCGACAGTTATTTTAAAGAGTCTTTCTCCATGTCTAATTTTGGTGCTGATACCTGAAAGCCAGAAATCGCCCCCCACTTTTGTTTTCCGCAAAAACATTTTTTTAGTTAAAACAAAATTATATAATGGATTTTGATCATGTAGTCTCCTTACCCAGTTCTTTCCAGATCCTCCCCACCTCAGTTCTTTTAAACAAAGAAAAAAAAAAAAAAACCATACAAACAAAACCAAAAATCAAAATAAACAAGCAAATGAAGATAAGACAACATATGCTCAAACAAAGCAAAATGGTAGTGGAAGACACCCCTCCCCAAAACTAACTATCTAGTCATATGACAAACAAACATTTAAAAAAGAAAGCTACCCTGCAACAGACCTTGTATTAAATTAAAAACTAAAGGACACATTAGCTATATATATTATATTTACCAAAGTCAAGATGTATGCAGTGGTGGGGGTAAGGGATAGAAGGATAAGGCCTTAGTCAAGACGTAAAGTAGACAAGAATACAAACACAGAATGCTTAATCCACCCATGGCAGGCTCAATCATAGGTATTATCTTGAAAGTCAGACCCACAATTTTTCCAGTCTGTTCTATACAGACTGTACATAGCAGTTTATGTTAAAACAAAAACATACACACCATCATTTAAATTTCAATTTGATAACATGCAATAAAGTATGCAGCATGTATGAATTGTTCTCTGTGCATTTGTTCCCTCTACTCACAGCACAATAGAAAACATGGCAGCACCCAGAAACCCTGGAGCCCCTCCTAGCTGACAAAACAGTAACTGTCATTCAAATCTCTATCACCTAGGCTTACCTCAGCCTCTTCTGAGACTTTCTCTGTGTCTAATTTCTTCCGGACACACTGCCACCAGCCTAGTAACTCCCTCTGTCACTGTTGTATATTAATTACTCCACACTACAAATACACCACCTGCTGATTCATTCATCAATGACAGACATTTAGGTTGCTTCTTGGTTTTGGTTAATTATGAATGTTCACATACCTGACTTTTAGGAGGCTATAAGGGCTAATTTCAGCTGTGTGTGTGTGTGTGTGTGTGTGTGTGTGTGTGTGTGTGTGTGTGGCTTTAGCAAAACAGTATCACCACAGCTTAGATCGGGAACTCCAAAGACCCATGTGTTAAAGAGTTCCTTCTCAGCTTGGCACTACTAGGAAATGGTACCTTTAAAAGGTGAATCTCACAGCCAGGCACAGTGGCATGTCTGTAACCCCAGGACTTGGGGAGGTAAAGGCAGGTGGATCTCTGATTTTGAGGCCAGCCTGGACTACAAAGTGAGTCCAGGACAATCAAGACTACACAGAGAAACCCTGTCTCAAAACAAACAAACAAAAAGGTGGGGCCCAGGGACAGTTTTTAGTCATGGGAACATGTTCCTCAAGAGGACTGTAGTCTCTTCTCTTTGGTTTGTTGGCCACCATCACAAGCCTAAAGTGACAGACTTAATATACCAAGGGCTAAAACTTTCAAAAATGCGAGTCAAAATAATCTTTTTCTGTTCATAAGGTGGTTATCTCAAGTATTTGTTACAGTGAGGAAAATATGACTATCACAAACAGGCTTACTGAAAACCTTATTCTTTGTTGTTGTTTCCGAGTCAGGGTTTCACTGTATAATAACCCTGATTGTCCTAGACTCGCTTTGTAGACCAGGCTGGCCTCGAACTCACAGAGATCTGCCTGCCTCTGTCTCCTGAGTGCTAGATATGCACAACACCCAGCTAAAAACATTTTCTTTCTATACTATAATTGGAAATACCAGTTGATGAAACCTGGGCTCAGGGAGCAAGTCTTTAGTCATACAGAAGAAAAGACTTACAGCAAATCCCTTCCTGTTTTAATAGGATGGGTGTGACACTGGTCTTACAGAAAATTTCAGGGTTGAATCATTTATTCTTCTATAGCTATTGCCAAGGAATCGTAACCAGTCCTACCCTCTTCCATCTGTTGGTGTATGTTCGTTACCAAGTTGGAATGTACTCTTTGAATAACCTTTCACCTCCACTTTCCTTCTCTCAGTGGGGAGTCTGAAAACAGGAAGTCAAACATTGGAGTCCCATGTTTTCCGGGGGCTTGCTAGTATTCCTAATTTACTTTTAATATCTGTTTCCATATTGAGTAATTTTATTCTAGCATCAATGGCTGGCTGATTGTTCTGTTCTTTCCATGAAGTAATTAAGGAGCCATGGCCTGGAGTTCTTCTTTTTTGTTTGTTTGTTTTGTTTTAATCCTAAAGTTGCCATTTAGCTTATGAACATTTGTAACTTCTACTCTGCTGAGATTTTCTTCATTTCTTTCAAGTGTGTCCATAACTACTGCTCATGGAACATCACTGTGATGGCCACCCCACAATCTCTGTCAATAATTTCAACATTTATGGCACCTTGGTTTTCATTTCCATTGGCTGCCTCCCCACCCCCATTTCTGCACTGTAGTATAATGCTTGATTCTTTCATATGTGTTTGTAGATGTGTGCATGTTACCCCACGATAATGTTCTAAAATACACTACAGGTAGTTTTCTCTTGTGCTTTCAAAGGGTGCCTATGAATTCTATCATAGCTTTACTGGATCACTGACTGCTGCCTTAGATTTCAACTACTAATTTTTATAACAGTAACACTATTGCTCATGTCTATCAAGGATTAGTGTTTCACATACAATGTGTTTGGGGGCAAACCATCTCTTCTAGTATTTCTTGGCAAGGAGAATGAATAAACAAACAAACAAATAGGGTGCTACTGAACCACCAAAGAAAAATAGCAGAAGTGCCCTCTGGAGACGTGAAATCACTTGCGGCTGTTCACTGTAGGATGGTCCTTGAGTCTCACACATCAAGTCCAGTCTTGCTCCTAGCTGTGGAGGCTTCTCTCTTTGAAAAACAAAGAAGACCACAACACAGCCTCCATCCTCCTCCTCCATCTTCTGTCTGAACTATATTCTGAAATATGAGAACTAGAAAATGTCCTAGGTAAATGTATATAGCTCAACGTGACATTTCCACTCACAGCTCAGCAGACAAGAACACTTGTAGAAAAACCTGAACTTGGGTCCTGTCAGGCACTCACAATTACCTGTAACTCCAGCTTCAGGGGACCCAACACCATCTTTTGACTGCTGCAGGCACCCCAACAGACACATATGCACCTGTGTGCCCACTGGACCTTAAAAATCTAAGGCAGCAGCAGCAACACAGCTCTACATGGGTCTCAAGAATGGGCCTTGTAACTCCATGAGGAAGCGCTCTCTCCCTCGACACAGGGAAAACCAAAGGTGCCGGGTTGTGCATAGAAGTGGCCCTTCTTACAGGTCAGAAAAACAATACCAAGGTCCAACAGAGGTCTGGACAAATGAAAAACTAACCAGTGCAAGTCTTCAAGTTGTCCTTTGACCTAAACACACACACACACACACACACACACACACACACACACACACACCCCACATACAAACAGAAATACAAATAGTGCTTTAAAAAAAACAAAGCAAAACACTAACTTGGTCTACTCTTAGGAAAGGTACTTTCCCTGGGCCAGCAGAATGGCTGAGTGGGTAAAGGTGCTTGTTACAGAATCCTGACACCTGGAATTTGACCCCAGATGCAGTGATTTACATCTGTAATCCCAGAAAAATGGGAGGTGGAGACAACAGAAAAGCCCCCCCCCCCCCCGCCTGCAATACCCAGAAACAAGAGACCATGCTTCAACAATGGGCGAAAGAGAACTGACTCCTCAAAGTTGCCCTCTGGTTTTCACACATTCCCTGTGTCACATAAATGCCTACATGTATACACACAGATCACATACAGTCATGGTAAATAACATTTTAAATTTGAAGTTTTTAAAAAAGAGTGTTTCCCCCAAGTCATCTTTTAGGTCCTGTGACACTCTAGTTCATTACACTCACCAAAGTATTTCTTCTTACCATCATCCCAGACATGAGTGGGTAGCAAGATATAATAAAATACTTAGGTCCTAGCACCTTCTGTATAAAGATCACACTAACTGATCACACTTAGTGATACTTGCCCATCTAAAACAGGCCTTTTAACTCTATGAGTTATAAAGATTAGCTCCATAGTTTCTTTCTTTTTTGGTTTTTTGAGACAGGGTTTCTGTGTGTAGCCCTGGCTGTCCTGCAACTCTCTCTCTGTAGACCAGGGTGCCTTCAAAACTCACAGAGATCCGCCTGCCTCTGCCTCCGAGTGCTAGGATCAAAGGAGTGTGCCACTAACACCCAACTAATTCCACAATTTCAAACATTACTCTTTATTCTTAAAACATAATCACTATTTCCAAGAATAAGAACCTAACTTGGTCCTTCTATTCCCACAGTCTACCCTCCCCATGATATACAGATTCAGAGAAATTCTAAAGTATCCAGGATTTTGAATCTTGCCTATTATCTTACAAAAAAAAAAAAAAAAAAAGGAATGAGAATGAAACAGGAATTAACTCAGGTTCACAAAAAGTATTAACATACTGAAAGCATCCCACTTTCATTTTTGTCCACTGGAACCATCTTCTACAAGGACAATCTGTTACTCTTGCATTGCTTGTACCTGAGACTGCAGTGACACAGATTACTCACTCAGAAGCGAATCAGAATTTCACATAGGCTCTTCTCTGTGTTGAGCTAATGTGCCAGAGATATTCACTGTTATTTCTACATACTCACTCTTCCAGTGAAAACTTTTGAGGAGAACAAACATGGGCTTACACTAACATCATTCAGAATATATTTGCTTATCATTTCCTGTGCCAAAGAATGTTCTAAATATCACTTTTATAAATATCAGTTCCTCTACTGGTCACTATCCTCACAGAATATAAGTGTTATTGGCCTCAAGTTCCATGAGGACAGGTATTATATCTATTGTGTTTAGTGTTCTACTTCCTGAACCTGGAAAATAGCATGGCATACACAATTAAGCACATAATATATATTCACTGCCCCCCCCAACAAAAACGGTTCACAAAAGGTTAAATTTCTATAAGTATTTGTGTGATCAAGCTGGGATTCAAACAACTTTTTTTTTTTTCAATTGTCAGAGGCTGCCAACTTTTTTCTAGAAAGGGCTAGAAAATAATTTAGATTTTGCAAGCCACACAATCTCTGTCTTGCCCACATAACTGCACTGGGTAGTGTGTCTCAGGAAATCTTTATTTACAAAAACAGACTCACACTCCACAGAGTGCAGCTCCTTCATGCAATGCTCACAATGCTTACACTTTTCTATCAGACCTTGTGTGCTACAGAAGCAACAGCTGCAGGTGACAGCGCACTTAGTCTGACCTCACACTTTTAGGTGATAAGGCAGAATCTGAAGACTTCTTTGCATCTTGAAATCAGAACATGACTCCAGCTTAAGGGCACAGGCAGGTGTGCAGGGGTGTATGCAAGTGCACAGACATGGCTAATCCACAATCTGTTTTCACAATTGAATCTGACCTTACATTAAGCACCATGATCTGGAAACAATGCAAAGACTCCACCTGGTAGACAGGCAGGGCTCAGGATTGGCTGCTTCTGTGCTCATAAGGAAAACAGCCTAAACAAAACTAAACACTAACCTGGTTAAACGTGAGGTGAACATAACTGAAAGCATTAATCATCAGACAGGATAATAAAGGAAAATATGCAAGCCCTCTCCCAACTGTTTACCAGTTATATTTTTCTTGGAACAGAAATGCATTTTATATATTATATGAACCTGTAAAAAAAAAAAAAACACACATACCTGGTAAAAATATTTGAGCACACACTCTATACTGGGTATTAAAACATGAAATATTCTATCATCATAAAAGAATCTTGTGTTCAAAAGGGTTTAAACACCCACCCGACTCCAGCTATGGTAACAAGTGAATAACAAACACTAAACAGCACTTTACATTAGCTGGATAATCTCAGTAATTATGGGGTATCTGGTACATAGTAACCCTGGCAAACCTGTCCTTTAGGCTGGCGGCACTAAAGAGTAAAAAGAGTGTAAAGCAGCACTCAAGAGTAACGGTGAAGTTTGGTGAGGAAAACCCAAATTGTCATTTTCCAAAATATAGTAGCTTTCTGTACTTTACGGCATTATTGTGCACACATGCGCGCAGCCACATAAAAAATCATTCAAACTCTGTGTTGTTCATTATTCAAGTGATATATATTATATAATTTCAGAGTTCTACTTGTTATACTTAACAGAAAAATTACATACATAAAATTACATGATACATGGAAATAAAAAGCTGAGAAGAATACAATTTCTCCCATCAAAGAAGTTTTAAAAACTTAGGTCAGAAATACCAGTAAAAACTAATGAAATTAGAATATAAGTGCAGCTTGGTGTGCCCTATGCTCTGGGCTGGATCCCTGACATTACAAGGGGAATGAGTAGTAGCAGTAGTTAGTATTTTGGTTGTCACACATGAAATACCACTTAATGGGACACAAACACACAGACATACATACATACAGACACACACACACAAACAGCCTTTGTTAACAGCAACACTTTGAGACCAAACATTTTCTCAGATGATAAAGACCGGGGCTCAACTATTTATGTTTCAGTTCAGCTAGTAAGCACCTGAGCCACAAAGGGTTAAGAACCAGGTCTGTCAAGCCATCAGGCCGTAACTTTTCTTTATTATAACAGTTCCCTCAAGTCAGGATTCAGTTCTAATTTTGAGGCCCAAAAATAGGTCCCAGAGTTTCTGAACACGTGAATTATATGAACCTCTTCCCATGGCTAAGAGCAATACAAACTTTCCTACAGAAAATATTTTTAAATATTTTCATTGAGAATTTCCTACAAACGTTTGATCATATTTATTTCCCCTCCCCTAACTCTTCCCAGACTCATCCCCTTCCCCTTCTACCCAACTTCCAGCCTTCACACCCCATTCCACCCCCCACATCAAGGCCCATTTTGTGATAGCCAAATATTCTGGGATGTGTGGCCTTCTATAGAGTGAAGTTGACTTGTTAGGGGCTCCACTTTTATAGAAAACTGACCCTCTAAGAACAGCTAAAAACTGTCAAAAGCTCAGGGTAGAACTCTGGAGAAGGTTTTAAGGGAGAGAGAAATGATAGGTGTTCACATGAAATACAAGTCATGTATCATATGTTCATTAATGTGCACAGAAAGTGCTTTATAAAATGCAAAATGATCAGGCCAGATAGCTCTCTGTAGTGCTAATAAAATGTAAAGGGCCGTGAAGAATATTAAACCAATGAATGATTTAAGACTGAAGTAAACATGGTCCACAACAAATTTTGGATGGAAAAAAAAAAAAAAAAACGATATAATTAGTGCTGTAACCTCTGTATCTTTGTTGTATGGCAATTCTCAGAATTGAAACATTTCATCCAGACCCAGGTTCCTTAACACTTGGGTGGTAAACAACTCACAAGTCTCAGAAGACCATGACTTACAAGATTCACAAAAGACCTCCCTTCCCAAAGTTACAGGGCAGAAGAAAGGAGAGTCCAACCTACCAGCATGCCATGAAAAGGGCTCCGGGGATGTAACTTTCACAAGTGGTCACCAGGCTAAGGTGGACTTTTCGGTGGTCTAGCTCACTTTGAGTTATTCCTGCTCCTTTAACTAACCCTCAGCCATATACCCATAAGTGACCCAGATAAACTGAATGGCTCACCAAGCTGGGCTTTACTGGTGTCATCACTACTCTGCTCTGCAGTGACCAGGTACTGGCTCACAGCCCCCGTATAATAGTGAATGTCACACAACCACCTTTTATCTGAATACTCTGCACTAAAAATACGCCTTCTGCTTTTACAAAGTAGAATGACACATAAACACTGCAATTTAGAATAATCGTGCAGCATCTTCAAGGGTGTCGCTATGAGCCTTGAGCTCTGTGGATGAGGCTGTCTTTCAAGGAGACAGGGTGTTGTAAGCAGAGGATGGAGCTAGTAAATTATGGAGGGCCAGGAAGACTGTGCCCACAAGAGCTCCATGTCATCTCTCAGAGCTGCAGGTCCCTAACCAACAGGGTGATATTAAGTCTCAGCTCACAAGCCTGCTAAGAGGGCTCAGTAATGGGGCAGATTAAAACCAATAAAAGGAAGTCCTATCTGTTAACATGTTAAATTAATTGACAATTCACGCCACAAAATCTTCGAGTATAGAGACTACTCAAATGTGTTTCCTAGAACTTTCTTATAATGATACTATAAACCGTGTTTCTATTATACTCACATTTAGGAGGAAAAGTGTTATTTCATAGACCAAATTAAAACCACAATCATCCATACAGGCAGTTACTCAAGTCAAATCTTCCAACATTCACTATTTTAACAAAATCAAAACACTTTAAAATAATTATTCCTGAGTATGATTCAACAAACAAATAAGTAAATATCTGAAAGGAATAAGACAAAAAGGGGCGAGTTAAACATAAACTGTCAGCAAGTTCATACACCTGCTACAAATTTTCAATATTTCTGTTTTCCATTTTCAGTCTTAATTTTTAAAAAATTCACCATAAAACTGAACAAGGTGGTGCATGCTTTTAATCCCAAGCCTCACGAGGCAGATCTCTGTGAATTCAAGGTCTGGTCTATACAGCAAGCAGATAACCACGGCTACATAGAGAAACTCTTGTCTAAAACAAACAATCTCCATTGAGTCACCTGACAGAGGAGTACCTCCATTCCCAGGTCCTCTGCTGAGGTGTAGACTTGAGGGAGACAGGCAGGAACAGCTCTAGTTTGGAGCCAGCGAATGAGGCTTTGTTGCCTAGTCTATGTCAAGAGGCCCTGGTGCCTGCTCCACATCCTTTGTGGGTATAAACCATTCTGTTCCCTACACCCACTCCAACTCTGCCTTTCCTAAGGATGGGACAGTAAAACACATCCAAGGCCAGTGTTTTTCAATCATGCTCCAGACCAGACCTTCCTTCCACTTTGGAAATGGGTGCTTCCTAATACTATATAGTGAACAATTGCATCTGGTGATGCAAAACCAAGTCTATACCATAAGTGGGGAACAAAGAAAAGAGGTTAACTCTGTAGATTTCCTATACAAATTAGGTCAGGATTAGGTAGGTAGATGTATGTAAAGAAGGTATTCAGAATTTCACAGCACTGATCTTTTCTTTCAGAGAATCATTTTCTTTTTTCCTGTACATCAAATCTGGTTTCCATAGTATTAGGCAAGCACTGAGCCTTCACTCACTGAAGGGCATGTGTGTTTTCACAAACAGTATCTCTACATTGTTTTATTCCAACTGTATTCAAGGAGAGACAGGCAGACATTCCACATGGGCACATGAAGTCCCACACCATCCATGGGTAATTGCCACAAGAGCTCCCTGAATGCTATGTTCAAACATCTACTGGCGAATAAGGTTTATCATCACAGTCTTTTGTCTATCATCCTGGAAATGCTCTGCTGCTCTGTTGCTGTGTTTCTTATAATTCAACAAATCATTCTTTCCACCCAAAGAACTAGAATGAGGAGCTGTGGAAATGACTGGGAGGGTAAAGCAGTTGCCATGCAAGTCTGGGGACTTGAGTCAGGATATCAGAAGCCATACAAAGACAGATGTGGTAGCACATGTCTAATCCCAGCTTTCCTATGGTAAGATAAGAGGCAGAGACAGGAAAATCCCTGAAAGCTGGCCCAGCATACAAAGGTAGCAAAGAGACCCTGTCTCAGTCCAGATGGAAGGTGACATTGACACCTTAGATTGTCCAATACCTCCACTCATGAGCCTTACCCCTATCATAAAGAGTGGTGGGTGATAGGAGAATGAGACATCTCCACAGTCAATTTCTTTTCTTTTCTTTTTTTTTTTTTGGTGTGTGTGCGTGTGTGTGTGTGTGTGAAGAGTTGGTTTTTCAAGATAAGACAAGACTTCTCTGTGTAGCCATGACTGCTCTGGAACTCAAGTCTGTAGACCAGGGTGGCCTCAAACTCACAGAAATCCAGCTGCCTCTGTCTCCTGAGTGCTGGAATGAAAGATCTGCATCACTGTGCCCAGTCAAAACCAAGTTTTAAATTTTGTTAAATGTCACTAATTCCTTAGCTTTAAAAGATTTTAAATTTATTATACGTGTATATTTGCTTGCATACACACACACACACACACACACACACACACACACACACACACACACACACACGCGCACATACTGTGTTCATGCCTGGTACCTGTGGAGGCTAGAAGAGAGTACTGGTCTTGAAACTGGAATTCCAGGAAGTTATGAGCTGCCATATGCAAACTAAATCCAGGTTCTCTTCATGAATAGGAAATGCTCTTAATCACTGAGCCATCTCCCTAGCTCTAGTTTTCATAATTAGTTGATTAAAAAGCAAGTTCTAGTTTCATTCTGGCCCCCCAAAAGGAGAGACATGATAGCATAATTAAAAAAGAAAAAGAAAAAAAAAAAGCTTAGCAGGGCATAAAGACAAGAAATGGCAATAAAAACATACAGAGTAAAAACTACTTCATCCTTGTTCACGGAATATGTTTGCCTGTGTAAAAAATTCTAGGGAATGTACTTTGTAAACCCCTAGAACAAATGCACTAAGGCCACAGGATATTTGGTGAAGACACAAAAAATTCACCTTATTTTCCTATCTACATATATTGCCCACTCATGAACTGGAGGCTGTTTTAAAAAGAACATTTATAGTAGTTCCCATTTATATTTAAATATAAATGTATCAAATCGAAGCACTGATGGAAATTATCAGAGACATTTATGTCAAGACAGTCCCTGCTCATGGCCTGGCAGGTGCTACAAGGAAATACCATCAGTTCTCCCTCAAAGAAAGCGGTAGAGTGTACACAACCCCAATCACAATGGCAGGTGGTGAACAGTTACCAGCAAGCTGCTCTAACCATGCTCTCCTCAGAGACTGCGCTAAGACTAGAGGGTGTGGGCAGCTGATGCTGCCACTCAGCTCTCCTTCCTTGAGAAGTCTGCTCTGCTCTGGACTGAGCCTAGAAGCAAAGACTGCCCTGGCCCATCACAGCCTGCTACCCTAGGACAGGCCAAGCTTCCTCAAGGGTGGCTTTCCTACATTGGGACGCTTTTGGAGAAAGTTCTATTCAGGCCAGGTGTCTGCCTATCTACCAGCTCCCCCAGAGACCCCAAAACAAAGTTACCTAAACTTTTAAAAAACTTATTCCATAGATATATATATACATCATCTGTCTGAATGGGGCCATATATCTTACAATGTATACATTGTATATACATCTTACAATGCATACACTTTTTTTCCAATACTCAGTCGTGCACAAAACATTTCTTCTACTTCCTTCTATCCTCCTCTAAAATATTTATCATGCTCTAAAAAATTCTCTTTACAAATAATGGCCTTCATTTCATTAATGCACCCCACTCACCGTTTTCCAAAGCCTCTGCTCAAGGCAGGACTCAAGAGGAGTTTCAATTATGTCTCCGCTAAAGGAGTCAATCAAGTTGACCTCCATGACCCTGCTTCCTCATCTGTAAGACGGTAGTTACAAATCTGCTTAATGAAAAAGGCACACACTGCCTTGGTCCCCCATTGTAGTGAAGAAGCCACAGACCTTAGTCTTTTTTTTTTTTTTTAAGCTTTTTTCAAGACAAGGTGTCTCTGTGTGGAGCCCTGGCTGTCCTGGATCTCATTTTGTAGACAGGCTAGTCTCAAACTCAGAGCTCTACCTGCCTCTGCCTCCCAAGTGCTGGGATTAAAGGTGTGTACCACCATGCCAGGCATGAGCTCCTGGTCTTATGTAGGTCACAAGCCGATTTGTGAAATACCAAATGGCTATTTTTTTTTTTAAGACAGAGTCTCACTTTGTAGCTCTGGTTGTCCTGTACCTCACTATGTAGACAAGGCTGGACTCAAACTCAGAGATCTGTCTGCCTCTGCCTCCCAAGTGCTGGGATTAAACATGCACACCACCACCACCTGGTTTTTATTTTCAATTGCACACTTACTGAAGCAAATGGTATTTTTATAATTTATTATTTTTATTTTATGTGAATTGGTGTTTTGCCTGAATGTATGTCTGTGTGTGTCAGATCTTGGAGTTACAGACCCACATCCATGGGTCCACTACAGAAAGTTGTGAGCTGCCATGTGGGTGCTGGGAATTGAACCCAGGTCCTCTGGAAGAGCAGTCAGTACTCTTAACCACTGAGCGACCTCTCCAGCTCTGCAAATGTTATTTTTCAGCCAATATATGTATCCCTCACACTCCATCAAGAAATATCTATTTCTGAACTTCCCGGTGCCGTTACTGCATAGTATCATTAGGTACTTTTTAGCAGCCAGTAGGCTGTAGAGGCTGCTCAGGGAGATGAGGAGCTGGATCTGGCCTTGGCACACCTTCCTTGCCCACGTCTTCTCAAGCAAGGGTCTCTACCTGGCTCTGGCCAGACTCAAGTTTGCCTGTTCCTCAGTGCCTCTGCCAGCAGCTGCTGTTCCTGAGCAATCTCCTCCATCATGTCCCTTCATGTTTCCCACAGGAAAATCGGAGTGGAGGCTTTCTGGGCCATCTGCCCACTCATGGGCAGTGCCCTGACCATTTCTTCCTTGATTGCCCCATCAATTTATTCCCATGCCAAGGAAAGGCTGTAGAAATGCCCATTACTTCTTCTGTGATGATAACAATAAAACATACCTGTATTTACAGAATGACGAGGAGCAGGTACGCATACATAAACATTACTGTTGATGAAACCCTTTCAGAGCTTATGTGTTACATAACCAATTTAATAGTTCTAACAGCACCTTAATAAAAATAAAGCTTGCCATTACCCTGCCTAGTCAGATCAATTACAATTCCTTAATACTGTCTGGTGTTCAGTTCATGTTCAATTATCCAAAAAGATCCCCCAAAGAATCTTTTACAACTGGCTTGTTCCCATTAGCACTCAAAGCCAGCAGGGAGTATGTGGTAAGTACACTCCTTCCACCTTTGTAAATTTTACTAGCTCTTCTCCTGACTTCCCATCCACACACTAGCACTGTTTCCTCCACAGCAAAGTATGATGTGGCCATGGAGCCCCAGCTGACTTTCTGCCTCACTGCTTTGCACCACTGTACAAAGCTTCCTTCAAGGGGAGATTACATTTATAAATTTTTCTCTTTTAAACTGTACTTTTAAAAATGTTGTGGGAACTAGAGAGCTGGCTCAGGTGGTAAGAACGCTGACTTATCTCCTAGAGTGACCAGATTTGATTCCCAGCACCGACATGGCAGCTTGCAACTGTCTATAACCCCAGTCCCAAGTAATCCAATGCCCTCTCCTGGCCTTCTTGTGAATATACATCATGTACAGACATACAAGCAGGCAAAACATCCATACGTTATATATGAATGAATGAGTTTGTTTGTTTGTTTGTTTGGTTTTTCAAGACAGGGTTTCTCTGTGTAGCTCTGGTTGTCCTGAAACTCAATTCTGAAGATGACGCTGGCCTTGAACTCACAAAGATTTACCCACCTCACCAATGCTGGGATTAAAGGCATGCACCACCACTGCCCAGCATAAATATGCATTTTAAAGTATATTGTGTGTGTATATATGTGTGGGAGCACTCGGATGTGGTAGTTAAAAGACAACTTACAGGAATTGGTTCTTGGATTCCACTATGTGAGCTCCAGGGACTAAACTCAAGAACCTTTATCTAGTCAGCCATTTCCTGTGTCCTTTTTTATTTTTAATTAAGTAAAACAAGCAATTCAAATTAATTAAGAGTGGGTACATTCATAGGATTCTAACTCCTGTCCCTGTCTAGTCTACCCTGGATTCTCTAAGAGGTATAATTTCTTCTAATTGGATCTTAGTTTACTCTCCATGCATTCACTCTTTTCCAAAATATGTAGCTAATAACAAAACCACAAGATGTATGTAGGTTCTGATTTGTCCGTCTTACACAGAAGCCAGCAGACAGCACTATGGGTGCTGCTTTCATAGAATACTGTGCTGTTTGGTCACTTCAAAGAACACATAGGGTCTACTTTATGTGTTCTTAATGTTTTGTAGTGCAATGCACTACAGCAGTGTCCCTCTGAGTGACAGCTGGTTGTTCTCCACATCTCAGAATTAGATATAATGCTCAGTAGCTTTGTTCTTGACTCTGGGGTGGGATCCTACAAGCAAAATCTCTGAGTGAAGAGCAAAGGCACGTGTCTTTTTATTTGGACTGAATCCTAGCAATGCCAATTGTCCCACTTTGTATGTCCACCAGAGTACACGAAAACTGTTACCTACTGCATTGCCAAACACAGGTGTTGAAAGTGGCTGGAAGCCAGCCTGTTAGTGTGTAGTTTAGCCTGCACTCCTATTGTTGATCAAGGCCAAGCAAGCAATGCTTTATCTACCTGAGGATCCTTTGCATCATTTATTGCTTGGTAAATTAACAGTTCCTATCTTTTTCATCCGTTTTTTTTTTTTTTTTTCTATAGGGCTACTTGTCTTTTCCTTAATTTTTAGGAACTCACTGTATTATAAATATCAGAGCTGCTTTTGTTGTTGTTTAACTTATAAGTCTCCGTTTTCAACTACCACTTCAAACTGGCTTATCTGTTTTGTACCATCAAGCTTTTAAAAAATAAGTTTGATAGTAGGTTTTCTTTCTGCTTCCAAACTGTCTTGGAGAGGCTTTGGGACCTCTGCACTGCAGTTGTGAGTGAAGGACCAAAGTAGAGAGAATGCAGGTAATGCCCACTGTAAGTGAAGCTGGGAAAATCCACAACAATGATACCCTTAGTCCCACTGTGATCCTCCAGAGCCACTTCTGCAGTTAGGATTTAGTTTAGAAATGTCAAAACACTCCACAAATCTTGGGATATATGATGGGTATTGGTGAGTTATTCCTTTCTCCATGGCTCCTGACAGAGTTTGGATCTACTAAAATCTAAATGGCCAGGTTTCCATGGCCCATGGGCTCTTAGGCAGGCCTTTTTCTGGCTCCATGTCCACACATCACCATGAAGGTCTGTTGCTACTGCTGCTTCTTTAGCACTGTGCACAAAGGCAAACATTCCTTTTTGCCACAGTTCTGAGGAAAAATGTGTTTCAGGGGTGACCTGTGAGGGGACGGAAATCTCTCTAGAGCCCTGTGATGTCCATTGCTTCCTCTTGAATAGACTTTACATTGCCTTCCTATTGGCGTGTCTCTATAAACATGCTCCATCAGAATTCCTAAAGGGGATTTTTTTTTAAAAATCATTTACAAAACAGGAGCAAAGGGACTCTTACCTTGCTCCTGATAATGACATAATAAATTCTTACCTTAGCTTAAATCTACCCATAAATGTAGATGGGGGGGGGGGTCAATAAAACTGCCTTCAGTAAAGAACAAGGGTAAGAAAACTTGAGTTGACCACCAAAGGCTGAAGAGACAAAGCCAAGCAAATCTGGATTACAGGAAGCAAAGCAGGGTCTCCTCAGTCTCAAAGTAACAATGGAGACCAAAGGAGGATATAATAAATATCATCACTAAGAGAAACCCCTTCCACTCAATTCTAACAGCCATCCTGAATTATGAGGTACAGGTGAGAAGAAAAGCAATGAGGAGAAGATGAATGTCTGAGCAGACAAGAATGTACGCTAAGTGAGAAGATCAGGCCCTGAGGAGATCTGGCTCCAGAAGGTCAACATCAGAGCCTGGACTTGGGGAGATGGGAACAACCTCTGAGCCAGGATTAGGTGGCAATTTGTGCCCTGCAGGAAGAAGGGGTCTGAGATCAGTATGCACACCTGGAGAAGATGACACTCAAGTTCTGCAGGATTCAAAACAAACAAACAAACAAAAAGATTACTGAAGAAGACTAGGAAACCCTGGCTGGTAAATTTGAGAATAGGATTCCCATGTTATTTTTTTACAAACTTCCTAATAACAATCAGCATCCTGAGATAAGAAACGGGGTAAGAGAATGACAATGAGCCCACAGCATTGGTACCCCCATCCTTTAGAAACCTCCCAGGAATGTACAGGAACTTAGTACCCTGAAGGCTTACAGTGGACTTGCAGCATATTAGTGTAGAGGACCAAGACATGCCAATCACAAATGTGTTTATAGCACCTAATATGCCTGATGGCAATTACAGGTTACCGAGAAAAAGGAGACAGTGCAGGCGGAGGAAGGAGTGTGTGTATGCACAAGCAAGAAGATTTTGCAGAGATGAGCAAAAGCCTGAAGGAAAAACAAAACAAAACAAAACAAAAAGACAAGAGTTGCACAGTACTGGAGATGGGTATCTGAACCTTTTAGCAGCCAAAGAGGGTAAAGGACACAGGCCTCAGCTGCACACTGGAGTCCTTCCATCATCTAGACCAAGCCTTTGTCTCCCTTTACCTCCTAGGAAGCCTCCAAACACATAAACTTCTTCACAGCTAATTCCCCCTTTCACTCCTTTATCAGGCCCACTTTCAACACCACACTGTCCTTGGCTCTTGCTACACTTTTCTGTCCCTCTGGATCTGTGCCAGTGCCAACCTTCTCCTAGCTAAGAGCTAATCAGGAGGCAAGAGTGAAGGGGCAGCCACAGGCAAGGCCCTTTTCTAGGTGCCTCTATATTAAATAGCCACAACCTGTTTAGGAAAGGGGAATTGCTGTTACAGTGTTATCCTGAGACCACAGCCTACAAACTGCTTCTTCAACTTCTCCATACACTCCAACCAGTGGAAAAGCACTGTGTTTGGGCAGTGTCTGGGTCGTAAGACTATTATTGTATAGGAGAGAATCTAGCATAGTAGAGTTCTAGGGCTCATGTCTGAGGAGGGGCCTATACTAAGGATGGAAGCATACGCAGCTAAAACCATGGAATTATTTTCATTCTGGATCTGGAGCCGTGAAAAGAACAGTATCTATTTGTTAGCAGAAAAGACTGCAGGGCTAGGAGTAAGGACAGAGACTAGAGGAGCAGACAGGAGGCAGAGCCCAAGGCTTGGTGACCTTGCAGGCAACAAGGGACAGATCCAGGCTGTTGTTAGAGCCTCAGGTCCTAGTCTGAGATCCTGCTTTCTCACTATAGCCTTAAAATACAGCTCTGGCCCAGTCTTTCTTGGACCAGGTTGAGAACAAGGAAGAACCTTGACTTGAAAGACAGCAGGAGTTATCCGGTTAGGATCAACAAGTTCAAGGTGCATACTGATTCTGGCTAAGTTGATCAATATTAAGCAAAAAACACACAATAGTCCAATGGATTCTCTGCTTGCATTTGCTTCTGACCCAGGGGGAAAAATGCTTTATCTGTTACCTATCACAGCAAAGATAAGCAAGAAACAGTTACTCCTTCCAGCAGCACAGAGAGATATTCATTAAACACCGGGTACTACCAGGGGTCAGGGGCCTCTGTTAGGAGAAAACAAGCTGGGGTACTGGTCCCTCAAGAAAGAAACCCAGACTTGTCTGGGGAGACAAGGGAAAAAAATTACAAACCAGATTTTAAAATGCTATGAAAAAAGCAGCATGGGACAGAAGAAACCAATTCTCTTTTACCTATAACTTTAAGATGGTTATTTTTCTTTTTAATTGTTGTAAGTAAATTGTTGCCTTTAACAACTGAATTTTGGTGTTCAGCTAATTTAAACCATAAAATGAAGTAAAATGTATGCGTCTAAATAGGAAATGCTGTAAAACTCAGAAGAACTCAGGAGTCAGAAAACGCTAACAAGCGTGATGGTCCACTCACCAGCATATAGTGACAACATCTAGACAGATGTGGTTTTTAAAAGCCAGATTACACGTTAATCCATTTAAGTACAAAACAGTTTCAACCTGATCAAATGGAAATCAGCCTCTTCTGTTTCAACAAACACTGGAATAATGTCTCATCGCCAAAGCCTAATCTTTTCCAAGTAATTAAAGGCTATTTATGTTGAGCAACCAATTTTTGCTATTCCCTGGGGTATGGCTTTAAAGATTTTTAAGTAATTATTAATAATAACTAGGCAAAGAAGGAAAAGGTTCGTGGTTTAAAAAGGAAGAGAAAGGCTCATATAAAACACCTTAGTCACTGGAGTCAGAAGGAAAACTATGAAAATAGTTCCTACAACAAACTGGATTTTGCTATATTTATCATCTTTTGGTCTTTTTAAAGGTATTTCTGTGTCCTACACTACAATTTAATCAGTGACCACTTTTACAGCTGGTTTCCAATAAAGAGTGTAGAGAAATAAAAACCAACTAAGGGAAGCGTCACCTAAAGTGTTAGGAAGGCTTAACCCAAAGCATTGGCAAAGATATTCACTTGCGCGTGGCTACGGGTCCCAGACAAGAACACACGACTGTCCTGAATACAGCAGAGCGCTGCCCAAGAACTCAACACCACGCTCAGAAATTAGTGCTCCTCTCAACCTTCATGGAAAGCAGGCAGTTTTTTTCTTTTTCTTTTTTGGCAGGGGGGTGTATGGCAGTAGATGATGATTAAAACAGAGACTCACAACAGGTCAACTTGTATAGTATCAGACTGTGGAGTGCTCAGCCCTAAAGAGGACATCCATAAACACCCCTATCACAACATCCACAGATCATGGATGAAGGGGCTGTTAGGAGACAGAGGCAGAGGACAACTGCAGCAAAATTGTATTTTCTGGCTATGACCAGGCTCTTGCACAGATGTCCTAACAGCAACTGTGACAAGATCAAGACAGGCAAAATTCCAGTATGGACCAAGAAGAGGGTCACGAAGTCCCACTCCTGTGTGAGAAGATGTCAACTGATAGCTCCAGCAAGAGGAGAAAACAGTTTTTCTCCAGGGATACTGCCCCTGAGGGGCTACCCATGAGACAGTATGAGATAACCTCAGACCACAAACACTCAGGCAACACTCAGTGGGTTCAGTGGTTTTTTAAAAAGGGAGCATAAAAATTGAGAGGCACAGTGAGGAAAGTGGAAGGAATTGGAGGGGAGGGCATAGGGAGTACATTTAATCAAAGCACATTATATGCACTATGAAATGTTCAAACAAAGAAACAAAAAGACAGCACTCACTTCAGGCAGGCACTGTGTTGAAGGGGAGGGGAGACAGCAAAACAAGACCTACAAACCTTAAAAGCTAGGCTGCTCAGATCTTAGACTTGAAAGTCACAGACATAAAAGCATCCAATACTGAAGTAGTCAGTTTATAAAACACACAGTAGTCACGGAAAGGCAACTGCTTCACTGCTTCCCCTAACGCCAGCAATTTCTTTCTTTCTTTCTTTCTTTCTTTCTTTCTTTCTTTCTTTCTTTCTTTCTTTCTTTCTTTCTTTTTTTTTCTTTCCTTTTTTCCCCCCCTTTGGTTTTTCGAGACAGATTTCTCTGTGTAGCCTTGGCTGTCCTGGATTCCCTTTGTATATCTGGCTGACCATGAACTCACAGCAAATCCATCTGCCTCTTCAGTCCTAGTGCTGGGATTAAAGGAGTGTGTCATTGTACCTGGCTAAGGCCAGCTATTTCTTTGGCTACTGTAAATTATGATCCTCTGTGCAAAACAGCTGCTGCCTTTATCGGATCAGCTGTGCCTGCTTGCAATGGTCCATCAAGACTGAACTTGGTGACTGCTGTCACTGCCTTCATAGAAGGAAGGGGTGGACAGGTTCTCTGGATCCTCACCTGAGATTGTAGCCATTTCTTCCAGTGATTTGTATACAACTTAGATCAAACTGTACGTGGTCTTGATGCTCAAGTGCATGGGATGGAGGAGACTAACTGAAGTTGGGCTCCCTCTATGTGGCTATGTAGAAGCTATCATCCACGTGGGGTCAAGACTTTCCCTTGCAGCTACTTTAGGTCACCTACACTATCAACAACTCCTCACCCATGCTCTTTAAGTAAGCCCAGACAACTTAATGGTTGAATCATCTTTTGTTGTAATCTTACAGAGTGGGGGTACAACATTACATTACCACAGGGAGGCATTCTCAGAACACTGGCCCATCAAAGAACTGCTGTCTGCTGCCTTGCTTTCTCCTAACTCTGTCTGAAATCTATCCCTTATCCCATCCCACATTGCCAAACCACTTCCTGATACAGATATCTGTAGCCACATTCCAGATAGTTCCTCGGCATGGTGCCTCTTCTCCAGTCTATTGGGCTAAGGTAAGTAACATTATGCTGCGGTAAGAAATAATCTGTACAAATGTAAGTGGCTTCTAACAGGATGACTGGTTCCTGTCATCTCAGGTCCTCAATCTCCTTTTTTGTACCCTGGAGAAAATATCATTACATGAAGTGAATGAATTATACTTACTTGAATGTCCGGTACATGGGCAGCACTAAGAATGGGTAACTGTCCCTCCTGTTGTTACTACTAATCGGCCTCATCCTCATCTCAAACCACCATATCCCACAGCATCCAGGAGCCACCACAGAATAAACGACAGTACACTGCTCAGTCTGAGAACCACAGGGCTTATCAGAGTATCTGTCACAGTGTGGCCCCCAGTGAATGTTTACTGAACCCCAGAGATGAACCATCCCTGTGAAAACTCTCCTACACGCTCCACACACAGTTAGTAAAGGCGTGCACACAGCACATCTGCCTGCAGGACAGCTAAAACAAAAACAAATAAGCAAACAAACAAAGCAGAGGGTGAGGGCAAGGGCGTTACCCATAGATGAAAAAGTCCTGTGGCTTAAAGTTCCCTAAAAGGACCCACTAAAGGAGATAAACCAGCCAAGTACTACCAACTGCTCCCAGTCCCTTTCAGAGAGAAGGGAAGGAGAGAGAAAGGCAGGGGAGGGAGAGAAGACAATGGAAGGGAGAGGGGAGACTAAACCAGAGTCTAGTGATTGCTGTATATTGCTATTGGTCTCACGCTCAGGGAGGGGACGCCTCTTCCCGGAATGACCTCTCATGAAGGTAAGAAGAGCTAGAGGGAGGACATGTGGACATCTGGTGAGCCTGGCCTGAGGACAGCATTCTTCAATAGCATGAATCCGGAAGCTTGCGTGGCATCTGCTGCCTGGAGGAGCCTTCCCTTCCCCAGTGCCTCACAGGCTCAGTGGGTGGGGAGGTGGCTGCAGTAACACAGATCTAGGATCTTTAGCTTTTCATGTTTTCCTCTAGGCTGTGAGTTGTTTACAGGCAATTACCTGTTTTATTTCCTTCCTCCAGACTCTGCACAAAGTTTAGTATTGACTATGCTCTTAAATATTTGTTTCTCTGAAAATATGTTTTTCAAGTTACTATCAAAGACATGCTGTCTTTAAATAAGAATGTTACTTCTGAAGAAGAGTAAGGTCTAAGTTACATTAAATCTTAGAAACTCTGTGAAGATTTAAATCTCTTCTTTTTGGATATGAGTCCTACTGTCATGATTTATAAGTCCACAAGAGCCATATATTTATGGAGCAGATAGACAGTAAGCCTGGAATGCAAAACACAGCACTAGAATTCTTGCTATAAAGATTACAGATGCCTCAGGCTTTTAAAAAAACGAGATGTCACATGAAGCTGTACATCAGAATCTTGCCCGGAAGATAAAAACATTACATACTCCTCTGCCTGCTCACCTTTAAATTACAGCTTCTGGCACTGTCTGGGGTGTGCGCATGCACACACAAGCACCCGGCCAGTATGTTTAAATGAACACCTGCAACCTAACTAAAAGCAACCCCTTAGAAATAACTGTCAGAGCAGGAAACCTGGCACTCACAGCGAATTCTAAAAGTTGTAGATTAGCACAGCAAATACCATAAAAGGAACCTTGAAATAAACTACGGTGCTCCTTAGGAAACTTCAATGTTTGCAGATCAATAATCTGAATTTGACATTTTGAATTTTAAGTAAAGGTGCATTTTGCTTTAGGCACATCACTAGGGTTGGTGAACATCTCCTGGGGCAAGTTCTCAATTTCCTAAATACAGCATTGTCTTGAGTCTGTGTCTGTAATGGCTAGTTCTCCTGCCACAGCTGGGAAAGCAGTGTTCCAGGAAGATGCCAGTGCTGTGCACAAATGACCCAAGCGGTTTTAGCAAAAGCCTACATGGGGAGCTGTGACCTTTCTCAGAGTTAAGGAAGGTGAGAAGGTGAACATTCTGAGCCTGACAGGCCAGACAGGAGCATGGAACTACAGGCTGACTCAGGTCAGGCTGCAGAGGTAGCACAAGGGGCCCAGGCTGCAGCTGAGGCTTACTAAGCCACTGTTCCTGCCAGCAATGTGTCACTATGTCAGTCTCTGCTATACAGACTGGGTAGTATCAATTTAAATTTAAATTGTGTGTCCTATCACATAGGCAAAACTTCGTTCCTCTTTTACAAATTTCAACAAAATTAAAAGCAATATGTACAGTATAAATCCCAGATGCCACTGTTACCAGAGTAGGCTAAAACAATGAGATTATCTGAAGATGTAGAGCCAGAGTTGGTTTTTTCAGGTAAATATAAGCTGAATCATATACACAATTACTAGTAGAGAATAGTTCTAAAAAGAGAAATAAAGTACTTCAAGTAACTTACAAGCATTCTGTATTGACTAATGCTGCACTGCCCTAGTTCACTTCTGTTGCTGTGATAAATACATGACCAAAAACAACTTGGGGAAAAAGGGGTTAATTTCACCTTACAAGTTACTGTCCATTATCCAAAGCTGCCAGGGCTGGAACTCAAAAAGACAGAAACTGCAGGAGGGACCGCAGAACAGTAGTGCTCACTGGCTTGTTCTCCAGGCTCATTTCAGGCACCTTTCATTCAGCCCAGGCCCACCTGCCTGGGGATGGCACTGCCAAGTGGGCTGAGCCTTTCTGCATCAATCAGCAATCATGGAAATACCTCACAGAAACACTCATACGCCAATCTGATGGAGACAACTCCACGTACAGGGTCCTTCTATGCAGGAGTGTCCAGATGACAACCAATATCAGCCATTACACGCACTAATGTTTTTTAAATGTATTTTATGATGTGAATGTATATGCTTGCATGTCTGCCATTGGAAATACGTTTTAAAGGTCAGAGGGCAACTTGCTAGAGTCTGGTGTTGCCTTCCACATCAGGTGGGTTGAACTCAGGCCATCAGGCTTGTGTAATTAGCCACTGAACCATTTTGCAGACTGATATTCTATATTTTATCTCCCCAAATGCCTAGAAATGTCAAGATTAAAAACAACTATATTTTTTCCCTCGCTGTCTCCAAGTTCTTAACAAATCATCCCCCTACTCCCCACTTAGGAGTACCTTTGCCTGGAGTCCCAAGAGGCAAAAGGAGAATTTGAATTCAGGTCAGGATGCCCAATGATTCCTGCTACTACAGGAACCAGCTGCTCCACATGGAAAGGGGGGCAACATGGGAGTTGTGGGGCTGCAAACACTGACCACTCATAGTTTAAAACCAACTAGTGCCAAAACTTCTGTTTATTTCCTTTGAGGATGAGGGAAAGCAGAGGGTACTGTCAAGGTTTCCAGGGCTGAAATCACAGCAGGTGAGGAGCGCGCCCTCCCCTCCCCAATCCTGTGGCCTGCCTGGCCTACTAGTCAGACTTTTCCTGTCAACACCCTTCAACCACAGCCCAACTCAGCCTTCCCCAAGCCTTCCTCCTCCACAGCCCCTCTGGCTGTTTGTCCCAGGCTGCAGCTGTACTCACAACTGTGTGGAGGAGGCCCAGTTGTCCTGGAGGACATTGGCTTCCCCTGCTTCCACTCCTCAGGTAGACCTCTTCCTGCCCTCTCAGGCACAGACAGTGTGGGATTAAAAAAAAAAAATGAATCTTAGCTCGGATGCCTCCTCTGTCCCCAATTCTGTAGACTAGTGACTTAATTTCCTCTTGGATTTTTCCAGCAGGTAAATTCTGCATTGTCACTAGTCATGATACTAAGCAAATAATGATGAGTCATTCCCAGAAATTAGTCTCACATTAAACCAATTATTCAAATGCCCAAGAGTAGCATGCGCTAAGTGGAGTTTGTGCAAGGATTTGTAATGTCTGATGTGCAAGAAATACAACCAATTCAACGACAACAAAAAAGGACAATCGCCTCCCACCCCTGCCCCAACACACTAAACCGTGAGAGGTTCCAACCACACTGTTGGCCACAACTCTCAGAGGGTCCTGAAATGCCGCTGCCTGAGTCAGAAAATTTCAAACAAAGACTGGAACTAGCCTTAGGAAGCCCATGTCATTCTTTAGCGATTTTCTTTCTGTGTTCATCTTAGTTCATTTGCTTTAAATGGTTAAAAACAAGTACATTCTGCTTGTGTGAATGTGTTAATATATATAATTTCTTTTAATCAACATTTATTTTTGGATACAGCAGGGTGTCAAGACTGCACTCAACATTAATTAATTTAAAATAGTCTGGAAGACCAAGGGAATCTATACTTAATTTATAAAAGCCACTATAATTCCTATACGTATCTACATGCACCTGCAGCTATAAATCAAATCTGTGATCATACCATAGAAAACAAAAAAAGGAAAGTTCTGGCTAAATACATGCCCCACAGTTTCTAAGCTGCCGCCGTACCAAGGGCGGGCAGACAAGGCAACTGAGAATATGTTAAAAGCCAATCTGCCTAGAGCCTTATGTACTCCACTACCGACTGTAAGAGACCAGCTGATGCTATTGACTTTCAGTTTGGAAGTAATTAACCTTTCTAAGACCTTGACTAAGGCTCAGCTTTTAATTTTTCCAATCTAATAACACTTTTCCAGGAAAAAAGAACACAGAACTTCCAGATACATATAAATTATTATTGCTGGTAGGATAATGAGAGTTACAGGGTATTTGGTTATTATGGCAACGATTGCCCCCTACACTTCCATTTGGGAATGACTGGAGAGGTGAAGGCAGTGAGCAAGTGGAAGGGACAGAGAACACAACAACAAGCACTGCCCCTCCATTCCCCGTTCCTCTCCCAACCATCTGGATCAGAGTTTATCAAGAAAAGACTAGAAATGCTTTTACACAAATACATAAAAGAATTACTAAGGCTTGAAATTTTTCTCATCAGGGTATGTCGTCATTTTTATACAAATTTGAACTAAAAGAAATAAAAGCTTAACAATGGAAGGTATAAGGTGGTGATGAGAACATTGATGAGATGGTAAATGCCACCAGGCCTTTGCTTACATGAATGAGCAGCTCTGCTCTAGATTTTACCAGCACTGTGCAGGCACAAAGAGGTTGACAGGATACTTACATTTGGTGCTACATATAGCAGCAAACGAGCATTTTTCTTTATAGAGTCTGGCACCAAGAATTCCTGGATACCAGAAAACTGGCTTAAAAGAGAAAGCTAGTCAATCCATGTTGTGGGGAAAGAATATGGAAGCTCACAAGTGGAGAAGAAACTTGCACAGACCCCAGCTTCTGCACTATTGGTTATCTATCCTTCATGGATGCTGCCTGATCAAGAGCCAGTGACAGCGGTGGACAAAGCACAGGACTGAGGGAAGATAACCCCCAACCACTGAGGTAGTAAGGTGATGGTTCCTATATGTTGAATTGAGAAAAGCCAAATGGCATAGTGGAATTCAGGCTTGTGAGGATCACAGGCTAAAGAAAGCAGTGTTATAACTACTGGAGTATACACAAAGACACTCATATAAGGTAGTCACTGGTGTTATTGTATTAATGATCTTTAGTCCTCACAGCAAGCATGAGATCAGGAAAATTACCTTTAATTACTAGATGAAGTAAGACTCAAAATTTAAACATGTGGTGAAAGGTTGCCTAATGAGAGAGACAGAGAGAGAGAGACAGACAGACAGACAGAGAGAATAGAGAGAACAAAAAACTCAACTGGAATTTTAACTAGTTTTTCTCTCTAAAATTGAGTTTCCATGCACTTGTGCTAAAAAAAAAAAAAAAATAAGAGTATAATACAAGAAGCAGGCAGTCAAGGGAAGGTTCAGAGAAAACATTGCTCACTGCTACTCTCTGTAGCTCCTGGGAGATTGGCGGGATATGCTTTTTTCCTTAACCCTTCGAAGGGTTAGGTCGATGTGGGTGTTTGCATCTTCCTCAGAAACCAAAAATAAAAACACAGAGTAGGAAATGAGAACCAGGATCCAACTGGGATACAATCTGCAGAAGAGGTTTCTGCATTGCTTAGGGAGTAGCTCAAAGGTAGGTAGGTGTTCTTCAGTAGGACAGTGACAAGGAAGAATAAAATTCTACAGCTCAAAGGCTGACATTTCATGAATAACTCTCAACCACTCTTTCAACAGGGCTGTAGTTTACTCAGACATTTGCAGAACGAAAGAAGACAATTGCCACTAGTTAAAATTGGCAAAAGGTGGATGGACTCTCTATGACCTCAGGAGTTGGAGACAAAAGCAAAGCACAGTGAAGACAAGCTTACAAGACAGGAACCATGGGTCCTCCATGTTTAAACAAACCAATCCCACGGGACAGAAACAAATTAAAAACCCACAAGTCACTAAGAGAAAGTCTGCTGAAGAGATAGGAAAGAGAAGAGAAGGATGGTAAAAGAGACATAAAAAAAAAGAAGAAAAGAAAAAGGAAAAAAAAAACAGTGTACAGAGGTCTAAGAGAATATCAGTCTTTAAGGGCAAATAAAATTGTCTTAAATAACTAAAAGCAAACGTACTCAGGTAGTGCAATGAAATTCATCTTAAAAACTTCACAAGAAGGTTCAGAAATGAGATCTCTGATAGTCTACAACGGCTACTACAACTGTCCTCAGACAAATGCTGAGGCCAGCCTCACACACATCCTCACTCCCCATCAGAAAGGCCAGCCCACAGCAGGCTGCCCCTCCCCTGGTTCCCCCATTTCAGTTCACACAGGCACAGGCTTTTCTTGAACTCAGTGGAGCCTCCCTGGCACACAGTGCAGCCACTCCTAGACTCAGGCTAGTCTCAGAAACTCACTTACATGGCAAGGTTTTACAGTTTTACATCTGTCTCCCCTGTGCACATGAATTCCTCAAGAGGGCACTGTGCCAAATCCATTTCTACATTCTCACTGTCTAGAACACCAGCTGGTGCAGAGCAGATGGCAAATACATAGTTGAACTAAACTACAAGTTTCTACCATGATGACAGAACAGCATGGCAGTTCCTATCTGAAATGGCTTTATTCCAACTGCTACATAGCAGCAATATAGATTTCAGCTCTACATTACAGCATGGGAGACTCAATGCCACTCTTCCACTAGAATATGATGGGTATGAAATTAAATTCTAAGAAAATAAGATAAGCAATGAGCTTTTAAAGGAAGGGGTGTCAGATAATTACTTCAAGACTGATTTTTTTTTATGTTTATAAGAATGTAACTCTGATCCTTTGCTGCCAGGAAAAGCAAACAACTAACCATGCCAAAGAATGACACTGTTTTAGATGTATGACAGGCAATTCCATCTTTTTTATTCCCTCAGAAATAGAAGGAGCTAGTTTAACACTTGAAATAAAAACTTTCTTATTTGTCCAAACTAATGAAGGCTACAGAGATAGAAAGAAAATTTACAATGTCAAAAGTACTTGGCTTTTCATTCGAGTCTGACAAGTAGTAGAAATGTGAAAGGCTCACTCATTCACCAAAAGCTAACATGCCCAAACCAGATCCCCTGCCAACAGAAGGTAAATACAAATCCTACTCCTTTGCAGTAGAAAAAAAGAAATTCAACACACTGCAGGAACAACCTTATTTTTGTCTGCTTGCTTCTGCCTCTCTTTTACACTGACAAATTGACATGTACTCAAGAATGTCCCCAGTCACTTTGATATGAGCTTTTAATTATTTTTGCTAGTAAAATTCTCCAGATCATATGCTATTGTTTTACTCTTAATTTTTTTTCTATACAAGCTGAACTGAAACTCTGTTAAACCCCCAGATACTGGTTGAGAAAGGTAAGGACATGTGCATAGACTATGAAAGTGGAGCAAAGAAAGAAAGAATAGCTATGGACACCAAGAACTGCCATTTTCTTCCTATCAGGGACCAACAGGACCTCTAGATCCATGCTTATTTGGGCACGTATGCACGCACGCGCATGTGTGTCTTTGTGCATGCTGAATAACTCTGGTCCTATTAACTTCCAGGTGCTGCAAGAAAAAACAAAACATGCTAAAAATGAATACTGTCGCACATGCACATGTGGAGGCTGGAAGTTAACATCAGAGGTCCTCAACCATGCTCCACCTTGTTTTCCGAGACAAGTTTTCTCACTGAATCTGGAGCTCAGCAGTTTGACTCAACTGGAAGTAGGGCTATCATGAAGAAACCACAAAGCATGGACCCCTGGCATGCAGTAGCAATAGCAACAGATGGCTCATGCTCCTGTAAGTGCCCCTTTTAAATAAGGTCATGCCCCTCCCATAGAAGTACAAGCTGATTCCTCCTATAACAAAACAGAAAAGATCCTCAATGCTTTAATTTTTTGGCAGTACTAGGGATTGAACTTAGGACCCTGTACAGGGTAGGAAGATGTTCTACCACTGAGCTACAACTGCAGCCCTCTTCTATGCCTTAAAAAAAAAAAAAAAAAAGTACAGCTGCAACAAACTAAATCTCTATATGTATCCTCAAGATAGGAATTTTAATTTCACTTTCTGTAGCAGGAACTGTAAGTTCAAGAAACTAATGGTGACAGCTTGATTTATGAATTCTGACATATTTCTTGAACTCGGATTACATTACAGAGAAGTGGAATTCTAAGCAAGCCAGATCTTGTCTATGCACTCAATCATCAAATCAATAAGCAGTGATTCTATGCAACTTGCTTCTGACCAAGGAGACACACACGGTGTAACCAAGAGGACACAGACCTAGTTGAAAGCTCCCCTAGGGCTGGTGGCTCATTGGCAAGGGCACCTGCTTGCACCTGATGAACTAAATTTGAAGAACCCACATAGGGAAAGAAGAGACCTGATTCCCGCAAGCTGACCTCTGACTACCACACGGACACACATTAAATAAATGCATGGCGGGGGGGGGGGGTGTCCTTCTATACTCTCAGAGCTGTCCTAGAACAGATTTGGAAATAGATATAGAAAATATGTCACCTCTTTAGTGGACAATGCCAAGAAAATATTGAACTAAAAAAAGCATTGTGGTAGACCTGACAAGGAAAAAAATCAGTATTCTTGTCCTAAAGAAAGTTCTTACATGCTTTCACTACTTCCTCAAAGAATCCCCATCTAGAAAGGCAAGGGTATCAAGATTATTTCACACATAGTAAACTCCATGACATGCTATCTACGAATGTCTATTTAAATACATATATTTGAGGGTCAAGCAACATGGCTCAGTGGGTAAAAGAACTTGCCACCAAACCTAAGATCCTAAGTTCAAAACCCACAACTCATATAGTAAAAGGAAAGAACCAACTTCTGCAAGTTGTCCAACTTCCACAGTCACATCATAACATGCATACACACATACACACACACACACACACACACACACACCACCCACTCCCATCCAGAAACAAACATACTAAAACTTTTTTAAAGTATATAGTTGGGAGATGATGAAATGAACTAGATCTGTTCAGCCATAGCCTGAAAGGGAGGCTCACGTCCAATGCAGTGTCTAGGTAGCCTGCTGGAACGATCACATGCAATCTTTCCAACCCAAAAGGAAGTAGGACTTTCTCCACTTGAAGCAAAGAAGCTGAAAGAAGAACTAACAGTCAGTAGATGGTGGACTAAGAAACCAGTGTGTGTTTGCTTAATTTTAGTCATGTCTGCCCTACTGCAAGGGCAGCAATGACGGAAGAAAAATAGCAGGAGAACACAGCTTACTTTGTAGCACCAAGAAACCAGCCACCGTGAAGAGACTGAGCCCCGAGGAGATGGACAAACACATAGCATGACTTGGAAAAGAAGTGTGCATACATTTACAGTCCAGTAACCCATCACCTGTAAAGAATGATCAGCTCAAGACCCATGAGAAGACTGCATACAATAAAATTCTCAGCATTATTACCCATATAGAAACACTTCTTTTTTAAATGAAAGAACAATCAATAAGCAGAAGCCAGGAAAAAGGTGTGGGATTGTTAGCAGAGCTGGAAACAGATCTAGCCTGTTGTGGTAAAAGTGAGCGGTAATCAAAATTTTCATGTATCTCTTTGGCTGGTGGTTAACCTATACACACCAAAGACAAGTAAAAGCAAAACATAAGTACATGTATGTTGGCAGACACACCATGAAATATCCACCACACACAGAAACCAACTGCATATGCAGAGTAAGGTAGAAAAGCAAAAACATCAAGAAAGGGCACAGTGGAGTATAATCTGCTTCTAGCTGACCTTAAGTTTACAGAGGTTTACAAAGTTCCTTGTAAGGAGCTCTAAAAGTGCAACTTAGGAACATATGGATGAGAAGAGTTCACATAATGCTAGTACAGAGCACAAATATAGAAAGCAGCCCTTCTTGTAGCAGGCAGTAAGGACTCTGGCACCCTTGCCGATGCTATAGCAGCTCAATGGAAGACACTAGCACATGCTAATCAAGTCTTTATTTCTTCACCTAACAAGTATTCCATATGAGTAGTTACTAACTCTAAGAAAAACAACCTCAATGAAACAATTGGGACACCGAAAAAGCCATATAAATGTGTCTCCAGCTTCACGATCCACTAAGCAAATGCCCTGCTTGAAATCATGCTACTCAGGAGAGAATCGTACAGGACTGGCCTGCCAACCTGCTCTAGATGTGAGAAACTCAAAGGCTTGCCACACTGCACACAAAAAAGACACTAAGCTGAACAAAACAAAAGGGCATACATTAAGTCAGAATGCACTAAAATATTCCAAATAGTGCTGATAAGATGGCTCAGTGGGTAAATTTGCTTCCCACCATGCCGGACAACCTGAATTCAATCCTCAGGACCTATTTTACGGAAGGACAGGACACACACAGTGACACATGTGCCCCCAAAAAACATACACTAACTAAGCAAGCTAATGAATCCCAAACATAAAAGACTTTCAGAAAATTATACCAGAATTCAGAATTTAAAGAAATTTTAATTTTCATGTGCAAAGTTGTTTCTTTTGTCTAGTCTTTGCTTACAAATGACTCCTTCAGCCAGAAAATAGTGTTTTATTTACTTTGTATCTTCAGGACCTAAAACTACACCCTGTACAGACAACAACTTTTTAAAGATTCATTTTATTTATAACTATACACATGTGAGTGTTGAGGAGGCCAGAAGGAGATGTCAAAATCCCCCTACAGCTGAAGTTGCAGGCAGATGTGAACCATCTGACATGGGTGCTGGGAACAGAGACTTTCAGGTGCTACTACAGGAACAGTGCACTCCTAACTGCCAAGCATTTCTGTGCAGCCCCTACAACAAGTATTTTAAGATAAACTGTTACAGGCCAACTCTGATACTATATAATTCAGAGGTAGAGGGTTTGTCTACTTTATACAAGGCCTTGTGTTTGAGCACGAGCAACAACAACAACAAAAAAGAAAATATAATAGGGAGGACACATTCTAAAAATTATTTAATGTGGATTGGTGTTTTTGCTTGTATGTATGTTTGTATGAGGGTGTTGGATCCCTTGGAACTGGAATTACAGACAGTTGTGAGCTGCCATGTGGGTGCTGGGAATTGAACCTGGGTCCTCTGGAAGAGCAGCCAGTGCTCCTGACCCCTGAGCCATCCCTCCAGCATGAGGACACTTTAAAAGAACCATTATGGGGAGGAAGGGGATCAGCAAAAGGAATAAAGGGGATGGAGGGTGACAATGGATAAAGGGGATGAATAAGAACAAAGTAAAATAACATGTATATATGAAAACACTTTGAAACCTATCACACTGTATAATAACCAATTTTTAATTAAAAATTTATAAAAGATAAAATTCATAAAAGATAAAATTTCATTTAAGAATTATCAGGCACAATTTTTAAAGGCATAACACAATGAGCAAAATAAGATGACAAATGTGCTTTTCATGGCCACCGATGTTTAAGAACCACTTTCCTAAGGGACAGTTCTGGACAAAAGGGCTATGAGTTGCACCTTCCTCACACACTGAACCTCACACAGAACTGAGTTGTCTTCAAATGAACTAATACCTGCAATGAAAGCTTTGTGTGCACACATGTCAACACAGGGACCACCAGGCACCAGCACTAAGGCTGTGGATTTCTACAAGGAGGAGGGAGAGGAGGACAGAAAGATGGAAGAAGTGGCCCACACTGCCAGGGAGCCTTCAGCAGAATGCACCCTGCAAGAAACAAGTGTAAGTATCACTTACACTTAGTCAATGCCATTTTTCTTTGGGGACACAAGAAAGTAGATAAACTGGTTCAACTTCCCAGATATTTCAAATAACACACTTAGCTTTAAGAAATGAAAACCATTTTTTTCTTCAAATAAGGCATTTACTTAGAGAAGCTACAACAACAGTGAAAAATAGAAGAATGGGGAAGAGAGAGAGTAAACCATACATTCCACATCCTAGCAAAGAAGTCAGAGAATGGTTTATGTTTACAGCATTAATATCCATGTGCTTCTTACAATGGAAACCCAAACAGAATTGCTCTCCATCTCATCCACCTGGGTTTAAAAGTAAACTAATCATTATAGCTGTAGCAAAGAAATGTTATATGAGTGGAGCACAGAAGACAGAATGAAGGGGAAGTCAGTAGGATTAGGAACACCTCAGTCATGATTTGGCAGGGAAGTCTAGACGCCTTTACAGTTCAGGAAGCAACCTGATCATCAGTTCCACACAAGGATAAGCTCAAGACCCATGCAAGGGCTGGGTTCAATAAATTTCTGAGCAGGTTGTCCAAAGGTGCAAAAACAAAGGAAGAAGATCTCCCATTCCCATAACTCCATGTCCTGGTAGTCTACATTTGCTCAGAAAGAACTATTCTGGACTGGCCACACAAGAATATAAGGCAACCTTTTCAGGTCCTCTCTGGCAGGCCTCTGTAACAGACTTGTGGAATAATAGTGCTAGTGCACATATGTTAGCCCCTACCGACAATCAGAACACACAACACCCAGTTGGCATTCAAAATGAATCAAATTTCAGCTAAATTAAATCACACAGGAACCTCCCTAAGCCTTGGTTTCTCCATTTAGAAACTGATGCTGACAAATTTTCTTTCAGTCTTTTTCATAGAGGAATCATAGACTCTAGTGACCCAATGCAGACGCAAAAGACAGGAAACTCCAAAGGACACAGAAGAAGGGCCTTACCCAGTTGCTGGATGCTGCATTCCAATGAATGAAGCTACATGACAAGCAGAAATATGGTAGGGCTCAAAAGGCTTCTGGGCAGATTTCAGAGGAACTAAGTGCTGTGTAAAGAGTCTACCAAAGTTCCCATTGTGCTCAGTGGTCAGAGGTAAGATCCCAGATGTCCCTTATAGAACACAATCCACTAAGCAAAACAACTGCATTTTTCACAAGCTGTGCCTGCCTGCTTGCACAAGCCCTCACAGAGGTCACTAGGGGGAAAATGATTTCCCCACCCTCAAAAAGGAGACTCTTCTCCCTCCTGTGTCTCCCAGCCCTCTGTATGAAATTCTGTCCTGACTGTAAGTAGCTTTTGGATCATATAAGCTGGGAAAGCTTAATCGAGGAGAACTCCGTCTATGAGGCTATAGGGAAGCCATTATCCACACTAGGTTGAGATTTTCAGGTGCTACTATCTCAGAGTCCCCCAATATTATTAATAGTCTCTAACAAACGCACTGATTCCCCAGAGTGAACTTTGGTAGAATCAAACTTTGGTGTGTTCTTGGGAACCTGTAGGGAGGAAACAGCTGTTTCCCCAAGAAAGAAATTCTCACAACATTCCTAGAATGGAACCTTCTCAGGAGGCAAATTATTATCAATCAAAGAAAGGCCCTGAAGGTTAAGGAAAAGTCCCCTAGAGTTTCCTAACTGAACCCAAAAGGGGTTGAGAAGTTCTAGTTGGATGGCCTATGGGCTGATTATCTTCAGGAAGTCTACTCTAAACCTTTCCCTCCAAGCTTACTGTAACGAGAATTTCCAAATAAGAGGTATCAGAGTGCAGGAGAACAGGCACAGACCTGGGGAGTCACGGGAAAACCAACCTAAATTCTACTCTGGGTTCTGCCAGCATACCACTGGAGAGCCTCTCCTTTCACATCCCTAACAAAACCTGCTCTGCTAGGCTGCTGCAAAGGTTAAAGCTGACAATGCCTATAGGAAGGCATGATGCAGCAACACAGACACTAAACAAATAAATCATCCATTCCTTTTTTTCTTTTGGTGAGATGAGACAAATCCCCCCTACCCTGGATCTTTATTTAGTCTTGGAAATATAAAGTCAAATTTATCTGTAGTCTCCAATTTGCATAGAAGTCAAACAAACCACCTAAACACACACTGGGAATTAGTGACTCACATATAAAGAACTATTACCCAAACATCCAGTTCCCCAGAGCTGTAACAAAAGTTTGTGAAAGCTACTGAACTTTATCCCTTGCTGGGACAATAAGAAAGGAAAATGCATTTTTACTATCCAACTGAAGTCAGGATTGAGCTACAAGAATAAAAATGTTTTGAGAGCACTGAAAAAGCAAGCACGGGGGAGAAGGGTGTGTTCCCCAGAGGTAACACTTTCAGGTTTGAACCCTTTGTCAGCACAGGAAAGATGCTGGGATAGAGGCATTCATTCTTACACTCAAATGAATCCTTCATGATCTCTAGACTGTTTTCTCTATTAGAGACCACACCAGCAACTTCCTGTGGACCCTATGGTCCTCTGCACAGCACTGGGGTGCATTCTACATTTACTTAGGGTGCAACCTGTTCCTGACTCTTATGAGCTATTTCATAAGTTACCTAAGAGTTACTACATCATATTCCTGTAAGAGGCCAACCCAAACTAGCAACAAAGCAATCACTGAACTCAAGGAACTCAGCTCTGGTGTGCTCCTAAAGAAAAGTAGTTTTGGTTATTAAAAAAGTAAAGTGTTTTATTCTCTATCAATTTTCTTTTACAAAAAATCACTCCAGCAAGTTTCTAAGAAGGAATCAGTAGTCTTAGCTACATGTCTGCTCAATGAGGAAGAATATCCAGATTGCACACACACTGGACAAAACCGGTCTCATTCTTCCCATAATTGATTGCCATATAACAAATTGTGCCCAACTGCGATATAGTACAAAGACCTGCTGTATTTTCAGTCTTTTCTCCTATCTTTTCTAGGCTATAGAATCAAGCACACATACTTCCCTACCAGCTCTGTGGTATTGTTAAGAATTCATAAACCTTTTAATATCAGATGCTACATCTTTTCATTTCTAAAATTTCTACTTTGTTCTATCTTTCATTCCTATTTCTTTCTGTCTTTTCATTCATATAATGCACACTGTCAATTCACTGTTACAACTGCTCCTTTAAAATCCTTGGCAGCATCTTTGTGATTTGCAGTCAGCTTCTTTTGATTAACAGTTCTTTTAACAACGGAGTACGTTTTCCTGTAGGTCAGGTGATTTTGTGTTGGATCCTAGACACTATATGAACTATGCTGTGGAAACTCTTAATTACATTATATTCCTCTAAAGCGGGCTATTTTTTGTTTGTTTGCTTTAGTGAACACTTATTTTATTTGACTTAAATGTAAACCCTGTAGACTGGCGATTTAGATTTTAATAACTATTTTGTCCACAGCTTACCTGCCTGGAGCATGCCAAGTTTGTACAGGATTCAAATATGAGCAAAATTTTAGGGAATTGGTGCATAGAACCTGGTGCTTGCTTGTACCTTTTTGGAATTCCCTCCTTACTTTCAATATTTGCCCCCAAACTGTTTTTGGGTTTTAAAATTTACATTTATTGCGAAAAAGGGAAGAAGGAGAAGATGGGGGTGGTTGGAATATGTCACAGCACTTGTATAGAGGCCAGGGGAAAACTTCTATCTACCATGTGGAACATAAGGATTGAACTTTGGTCTTCAGGCTTGGTGGTAAGTGCCTTTACCCACTGAGGCAATTTGCCGCTTTGTTCCTGGTTTTTTTTTTTTTGGGGGGGGGGGGATTGTTTGTTTGTTTGTTTGATTTTTGTTTTGCTTTGTTTGCCCTTTTCAAACTAGAAAACATGGCAGGCAGATTTTCTGTATGTTACATTCTGTATGGACATTTTCTGTATGGACATTTCTGTATGTCCCATTCCCTTCTAGTATCAACTTCACTCCAGAATCTATGAATTTGTGCCATAATTTGAGTGTCTTTGCAAGACTGCCTTCATCCACAGTTTACAACTCTTAAAGCCAATAGCAGCATCCTACACTACTAACAGAAGGAGAACCTACAAAAGTTTTTCCTAAATTCACTTTTTCTCTCAATACTATGATCCATAATTGAGAAAAGGCTTTGCCTGGGTCAGCAGTCATGTAAAGAACCCAGGCTACATATGCTTCCAAGATGGCTTTCTGCAAGTGTGTCTGACTAGTCCCACTCGTTCATTGCAGTTTCCAGGGCCTTTGTAAATGGTCTCACCAAGTCACAGCAAGGTGTTCTCATGGAATCAGGACTTCTTACATCATAACTAGCTTCTAAAAAGCATGCAACTAGGCCACAAAAACTATGCCACAAATGATACAGACTCATTCCTATCACATGTTACTGTTCAAAGCTGCCATGTGGGCTGGAGAAACTCAAGAGAATGGAGAACAGACACCTTGATAGACATGTGGTAAAATGACAATATATACACAGTAACAAAAAATTACAGATGTCTTACAAAATATAATCCGTAACAGATTTAATATTTAAACAAGCAAAACAAGCACTGCTCAGAGTAAATCCAAGTAAAACGAAGAACCCCTAGCTCCAGCTAGGCATGGTGGCACATGTCTTTAATATCAGTGTTCAGGAGGCAGAGGCAGGCAGATCTCTTGAGCTCAAGGCAAGCCTGGTTTAAATACCAAGTTCCAGGACAGCCAGATCTACACAGAAAAGTCCTATCTGGGGGATGGAGTGTGTGTGTGTTAATTCACTGTGAAGCGTGTGATGGAATCATCATGCAACTCTTTTATCGATATCAAGATTATGTTTTTAGTATTCTCAGTTCTACAATGTACAGTACAAAGGAGAGAACAAAAGAGGTTCTAAAGGTGGCCCCTCATGTTAATAAGTACATATCCATTCAAAACACCTAGTTTAAAAGACTCAGGTCACAGCACTATTCACCCGTCAATGTAGGATGCATAAGCCAAGGATTTTTCTTACAGTAATAGCCAGGTTTGTTTGTTCGTGTTTGTTTCATTCATTCACTGAGACAGGGTCTTGCTGTCCTTGAAGTAGTGAGCCACCTGGCTGGTCCTTCCTAAGGTAGGGAAAACAGGTGTCTGGCTCCATGTTTCTGAAAAGCCTATTACTAGAAAAATTTACAAACTTGTTAAAAAAAATGTGTGTGTGTGTGTGTATATATATATATATATATATATATATATATATATATTCCCCCCCTCTGATTTGTTTCTGAGACCAGATCTCACTATGCAGCTCTGGATGGCCTGGAACTTGCTATGACTAGGCCAGCCTACACAGAGATGCACTTGCCTCCAAGCCTGGCTTGTTTTTGCTTTTATTTTATTGATTGTTCCATGAATCATAATAGAATGCTTAAATAAACATACTTCAAGCAAACTCTGCTAATTTATAAGAAAGGAGAGTGCCTCAAATACATTCAGGACAAAGACAATGCAAGAACTACAAAAACACAGACTTTAAAGCAAAATAATGTTACATAGAGGGCTAGCCAGATAGCTCAGCAGATAAAAAGCACTTGTTGCACAGCCTCTCAACTTAAGCTTGATTTAAGGAATGGACAGTAAAGGGAGAAAAGGAGAGAACCAACTTCACATGCATGCACTGGCAAACATATGACTACACTGTTTCACACTCATACATCTAACACACACACCCCACTAAAATAAAAAGTAAAAAAAAAAAAAAAAGATCAAGTATGACATATTGTGCTTATTTGAAGAAAAATAAGATGTCGCATACTATTTTATATTACATATTAACCTATAGATATTCTTTTCAATCAATTTTCTCAGAACTCACATAAGGTTTCACTGCTCTCCACACATACACGAAGAAATAATCTTACTTTGTCTTGATTTTCTTTATTCTTGTAACACAGATTTCCAATCAGTCGGATGAGATGAGACTTAAACCCTTCAGCCATGTGTTCAATGTCACCCTCGGCTTTTAGAGTGCCAGAGGGACTAAAGATGTTCGTGGTGTCTTTTCCAACTACATGAATCACTCGTAAAACATCTAGAGCAGAAAGGTAGAGATTCACTTTCCATAAGAAACTAGTACAGCATCTAAGTCTTCCATAAAAAAACCCATTGGATTAAAATAAAGTAAATGAGCACCAAACCCTCCTTCAATAATTACTCGTGTGTGGGGCACAGCTTGGCGGCAGAGCCCTTGCCCAGCTTGCATCAGTCTTTCTTCAGCACCACCAGAGGTAAAATAGCCGTAACAACTGACAGCTTCTTTGCTTTCATATTAATTTTTTTAAAGACCCAGTTTGAAGGAGGCTGATCATAACAATTAGCCTCACTTGGACTTATCCACAAAGGAAAATTAGCTAAAATTTTGCAACTTTTTTTTCTCACAAAATGATTTTCAATTTCCATTTATTTATGCAAAAGCTAATGTGACAGTCAGGTAAGCGTAAATCACTAGAGGTTTCAGTAATGATTTACGGCTTTCTCAGTGGCCAAATTACCAGATTCAGGCATGGATTAACATTAGCTATAACCATAAGAAATCATATTGCTATATTCTATGAATACCCCAAGCAGCCTATGGAAACAGACAATCTTCCAGGAGTTATACATTTTTCCATATTATTTCATTGAACCCTCTGAACAAACCTTTTAAATGCAGACATCATTTTCACAATTTTATATGAAGCAATCAGACCAGAGAAGTAGTAACAGCAGAGATAGGATGGCAATCCATATTTTTCCAGGCTTCATAACAATTCCTTGTTTGGTAACTTACTCTGATTATCATTAAAAGTACTGCATTCAAAATAGAACTCTTCAACGTGGTGGTAGCACATGCCTTTAACCTGAACACTTGGGAGGCAGAGACAGGTGTATCTCTCTGAGTTCTAGGTCAGCCTGGTCTACAGAGTGAGTCTAGGACAGCCAGGGCTACACAGAAAAACCCTGTCTCTAAAAATTAAAAAGCAAAACAAACAGAACTCTGGGATATACCTCCTAGTGCCTTCTACAGATCCCTGCTAGCTCAACTGTACTTGTACAAATAATGACACCTGTCTTGTATATTGACATCCAAAAAGACAGCAATGCTTCAAATAATGGCTTCCTAATTATTAAGGATCTCTTCTTACAAGATTAAATCTATAATGTGAGTCAAACACTATCCTTTGTTCTCAGAAGTATAATGAAAAAAAAAATATCTATTACTTAAAGCATAATAAAACTTAAGGAAATCACCCTTATCACCTGTGAATCCCTATCATCAGTTTCATCAAAAACATTCCTATGAGGTGAGGGGCCTGCAGAGGGGCCTGACTAGTCACCATACTACAAAGCAGGACCCAACCTCCACAGATGCAAAGGAACAACAGTTGCTTGAGCAACCTGAGCTGTTATCATTACATCACAATTCCATTCAAAGAATCTCAAGAAAACATTTCAAAGAATCTCAAGTGAAAACACCAAAAATAAGGGCTTGTGTTTGAATTTATACTCAAGAGCATGCCAAAGTCTTCTTAACTAAAAGCACGATGTGTGCTGTTTCACTCACCGATCACTCGTTCCATTAAGCCAGGAAAAACTTGTAGGTAGCCGAGAAGCTCAGTGTTGGATGTCATTTCACACAAGACGTCCAGGAGCCGAATTGTAACCAGGGCTTCCTAAAAAGATAAGGAAACCTCCTTGCTAGGAATCAGAGTTTTAACTTTGTTATAACTAACAATGAGAGAATAAATGCTATGCTACACATCTGCAGAGAAAAACAGGAGTGTTTAAATGTTCTTGAATGATCACTAACAGCTGCAACAAGAGGGCAAGACTACATGTCATTATGTGTCTTCTTGGAGAAAAGAAAAGAGTCAGAAAAGCTCTTATTGAAGCAGAAATACCTTCCAACAGTGGGATAAATGCTCAAAATTACAAGCTACACATAACACTTATGCAAATACTTTCTTTTTTAAGCATTCTCAGTATGAAAGTTCCTCTCTAGAGATGCAAACATTCCACAAAACACATTAACTTCTTGTCCACAAAAATCCTGTAAAGTCCTGATCTAAAAAAACACTAACTTTAAGAACTTACATTATTTCTGGGTAAATCTAAGACTGTATGCAATGTGCAGGTAGGATGGAAAACATAAGAACAGAAAACATGACCAGGAAACCACCACATGCCAACATTCCAATATATTTTTCAAATATATAATCTTTACAGGTATTAAAGCATCCTTTTTCAAGTATACTCTATTTGACAAAACACACTAACACCTACAAATTAGATCATAAAGATAAAATTCTTCAACAAAGAAAACTTTTTTGATAATACTATTCTTTATATTCTTCAGAAAAAATTAAGATAAGTCTTTAATATAGCTTCCTACAAATCTCAAATAATATCAAGAAATAACAAATTTCAATGCCTTAGTCTTCAAAGCTTTCACTTGCTAACAAGAGGAAGGAGGGATAAAAAAAAAAAAGATTCGATTCTAAGTCTGAAGTCAGTATCATGGGTAACCCATTAACTCAGCTGGGCTTCAGCACTCTGTCCTGTTGAGTGTTGACAGCCCAGACTATGTCTTCTAGACAACAAGTCTACTGGAGAAACAACAGGCTGATTCTGCACAGGGCACAGTGCTTTGTTCTGTCTTTTTAATTTGTTTTCTGTAGACATAAAATTTAATGTTATACTGAACATTCCTGGACAAATAACTGTTCTCCAACTGTTGGGTAAAAAATATGTACATTAAAGTCAATTTAGCAGTATTTTGAATGGTACACTAGAAGACTGTTTATAACACTTTGCAAGTTTTTTTTTAAAGATGTATTTTATTTTTAATTATATGCATGTGTTTCAGTATGGGTTTGTGCACATGAGAGTGAGTTCCCAGGGAGGCCAAAAGAGGTCTCTTTCTCATTGGTCTACAGCTCACTAAGTAGTGTAGCTTTTATGGGCCATGAGCTCCAGGGCTTGCCTGTTTCTGCCTCCTCAGTGCTGGGATTACAAGAGTACACCACTACACCTGGCTTTTTCACATGAGTTCTGGGGATCAAATTCAGGTCCGAAAGCTATGGCAACCACTCCACTGTCTTGAGTTATCTCCATAGCCCTATCTTTACTCTTCGTTTTTAACTCGTTAATTATGGACATGTATGTGTCTGTGTGGGTTTTTTTTTACTCAGGTCCCTACAGAGGCCAGGAGCACTGAACTAAATTTAGGTCTCCTGAAAAAATATTAGAGGTTATAACTACTGAACCATTTCTCCAGCCCTTAAGAAAATCATTTTTAAGTGATAATGCTAAAATAATGCTGGCTTTATTAATACAAGAAATTTAATGACTAATATGGGGAATATGTTAGGTTTCTGTCAGTAACAGAGTGTAGAAGAAAAAAAAAACTGTCTAAATAGTGAAACTTTATTCAACTTTTGAAAAACCTACAGTAGGGCCAGGACTTGGTAGGTTGAGGTGCTTGCTCCCAAAGCTTACAACCTAAACTCAATCCCTGAAATCAACATGTTGGAAGGAGAGAACCGATTCCCCCAAACTGTCCTGTAACCTTCTCACTCCTGCAGGCACATACACATACACTACCAGACCTTACAGCACCAAATAAATAAATCAATAAGTAAATGATTACAAAGTTCTTGAAAGGCTAAATTTCTTTAAAATAAAAAAACAGTACACACCAGTATTCAAATGAAAGGAGATACAAGACATATCTGGAAAGTTAAGCTAAGGAACAGTCCATACATCACTATGAAAAGGAGACAAAGCAACTTAAGGTGCAAATACACCATGAAAGCTTTAGTTCAGGAACAAAACATGACACAAATAGCTCTGTAGAAAAGAGGTGGGGGCTGGGAAAACCAGGAACCTCTTAACTTTGTTTCACTGACATCAGCTAAAGAACTGTTTACAGAAAAGTGAAATATGAGCAAAGTGCCCAAATATGATCCTTATCGGTCTGTGCAATCACAGATACCATTCTTACTCATTCCACGAGCTCATATGAATTGCTACTGCAAAAAGCTGCTTAGTTTGAGGCTGCAAACACTTAAGTGAATACAAACCCTTTCCAACTAAGGGAAATTTTCAACGTGCACAGGAATCAGGAAATATAAACCTTTCAGAGGAAACGCGAGGATCAGAACAAGTAACTAAGATTCAGTAAACTTAAGCTTAAAAACTTACGATAGTCCAAAATGGACTAAATAGTAACAAAACCTGGAAATAGGAACATAAACTACACCAGAAGATGAGTGTGACCACCTGAACATGCAGCTACTTCTCCAAAGAGGCATATGAAGAAAGCCTCAGTATTTTCAAACGACACAGTCCAAAAACCTCGAAAAACACAGCTATTTTTAGTCATAGTCTTCTGAAAACTTTATTAGTTGTCTTAAGTATCTTGTGTGTCCAAGAAATCACTGACGGCTTGCTGGTCAGTGGCTGAGGGAAAGGAAGGCAGAACCCTGATGTGCATTCAAAAACTTCTGTAGTGATTCTGGCAACCAAAAACCAGCCAGCCTATAAAGGTTCAGCTATGAACAGCAGACTCCCAGAAGTTAACATCTTAAGCTCCAGCATACAGCTTGAGAGCATGGTATGCTGGAATATTGGTTCAAGAGTCTTCAAGTCTACTGTAGCCTTCTATCCCCATTCCTAGCTCAAAGTATATTATGCAAATTAGCATCTTCCTCCTCCCTTACAGAAACTACTATTTGAAAGAAAAATATAAATTTTTCTACATAAAAATATTAGAGGCTGAGGAGATGGCTCAGTGTGTGAGAACATAAGTACTGCAAGCATGAAGACCATCGTTTGAAACCTTGGTACCAAGTTAAAAAAAAAAAAAAAATTACAAGTGGCTGGAACCACAGCCCTGGTGGGCAGGGACAGGTAGATCCAGAGAGATCTGTGGCTGGTTAGCCTAGCCAAAAAGGCAAGCTACTAGTTCAATAAGAGACCCTGTTTCATGACAGTAAGATGGAGAACAATAAAGAAGACACCTGACATCCTGAACTGTCTTCTTCATACACATCCATGAACATATACATACCCCCATGCATGCAACACAAACAATACATGCACACACCAGAGAGACAGAGAAGGAGGGAAACAGAGGGGGAGGGGCACGCACAGGTCTATCTCACTATAATACTATAAAATTACTTTAAACACAAGTCTTGTGAACAATTTAAAGACAGCTGTGATTTAACGAATATTGAAATATTTTGGTTTTTTTGTTTTGTTTTGTTTATTTGGTTTTGGGTTTTTTTGTTTTTTTTTTTTTTTTGTGTGTGTGTTTCCTAGAAACTTAATTTTTAAAACATGTTTTTAAAGCACACCTTTTAGTGGAAAGTTTTGGTGTCTTTAAAAACTCAGTTATGTTATGTAAACACGTTTTTGTTTTAATCCCCAGTGTGGGATATGGGGCTGATTGAGATTGCCCACAGCAGCAAACTATTTGCCTTGTGTGGGCTCTAAGAGGGGCTCTTTCCCAGGTGCAGGTAGTTTAAATCTGAGGACACTGGAGAGAGAAATAAATGCCAGGGCCCAGAGAGTGTTGGGGGGGTCTCTGAGAAAGAAGGATGCTGCTGCCTCCCCCTGCTGCTCCTGGTTGCTACTGTTGCAGCTTGACAAGAAATTGGAGATATCCGGAAAGGAAGACTGGACTTATCCCAAGGAACCCAACAACACTAAACAGCAGGAGGTAACCAAGATAGCAACGTCCCCTCTCTCCACTAACCTTTCTCTCCTACCTGATATTGGAAGGGACTGGGATACAAAAGGGAGGCAGAGGCATCGGGAACATAAATAAAATAGTTTTTTGTTTTTTTTTTTAAATATGCCTACAACAACTCCCTACTCCCCCTGCTGGGAACAAAAGCAACTGTCTCCAAAAGGGTAAATCAACGCTGAAATTTCCTACTTTCTTTTACAGAAAGAGAACTGTTGTCTAAATGAAGACAACTAAAGACAAAAGCCAAGTGTCCTTGAATCCAAGCACAAAGAGGGCAGTGGACTCTCAGGCCAAACTATCACAAACATGACATCAATTACATTAAAAGTGAAGAAATTGTCAGAATCACACATATCTCTCCAGGGCACCCTATGGTCTATTGTCTGCTTCTCTGCACACCTTTTCATGCTGAGTGAGTGTCCACTGTGAAGTCCAAGCTCTCCTACCTTGTCTTAAGCTACTGCCAACAGCATTCCAGCATGAGTCACTAAAATGAATTTAAATTCTGCGTCACTGAGGTACGGTTTATATGCAATACATACCTTTAAGTGTACAAAACAGTGTATCAAAGTACACAGCTATGAATAACATTTTAAAATGTTTCCTTGTGTCCCTGTGGAATTACTCTCATCCCTGACTTAAGTCCCAGCTAACATGTGACCTGTTTATTCTCTGTCGTTATGCATGCTTTTAACCTACTACTAAGCCTCACAGAAATGCAGCCCAGCCTAGTTTAGTTCGACTGCTCACATGCTGCTTTGGGACTGCATTTTGTGCTGTTCAAGAGGTGCTTTTATTTTGCTACTGAGCAGTTTCCAAGCGAGAACAACGCTGACTTTAAATCAAAGGGAAGGGCAAAGAAATAGGTACAAGCAGAGTTTTTCCAGTGAAAATGTGGGGATAGAATTACCGCCAACTAGCTTCAGTAGCCTTTAGTAGAGAAAGGGTCGATAAAGGAGAGAGATTGTGATGTGGTTAACCAATAGGGATGGGGTTAGGAAGGCCCTACCCTGAGTGGGGGAAATAAACCTCTTAAAGATAGCTCAGAAACATATATTGAAAAGTTATTTGTTTTTTAATATTTTAAGATTTATTTTTTATATGTATATTTCACCTGCCTGGTACCCTCAGAGTCCAAGAGGGTGTTACACCTCCTAGAACTAGAGTAACAGAAGGTTGTGAACTGCCAGGTAGGCATTGGGAACCTAACTCAGGTCCTTTGCAAGAGCAGCAAAAGAGTATGGACCCATATAAAGATGTAACTATGTAACGTGGGCCACAGCAATGTGTACAATGAATAAAAGTAGAAACCATCCACATGTGTAATTACAGGGCTGACCCCATCCACTCACTCATTCAGAATGTGCGCTAACTGCACACTATGTTTATACCACTATCACCATTACCACACTTCTGGTCAACAATGGAACTGTTAAGGAGTCTTTAACACATGTCTGTGGACCTGTGCCTAACTCAAAGTATCAACCAAAATTACTTTTCAAGTCATTAACTTGGAAAAAACAAGGGCATGGTTTCCCCTTATTTGTAGTTTCTAAATTCTCTAATAAAACCACCTATCACTCAGAGAGTGTGCCTAAAACCTTTCAAGAGGGGTTGGAGAGCTCTCCCAAAAGACCCAGGTTCATTTCCTACACTCATATAGGGTGGCCTACAAATATCTATAACTCTAGCTTCAGGGCATCTGACTCCTTTTTTTTAGTCTCCACAAGCAATAAAACACATACATAAATAAAAACAAATCTTTAAAACCTTTTAAGAAAGAAACCCCACAGAGGACTTGATGGAACTAGAAAACTTTTCTGTTCTCCCCCTCCAGTCCTGAGATTGGTCTCCTTACCTTATCCTCAGTGTGAGGTTCTGAAATCAACTTTACCACATTCCTACACTGATCCACAAATGAGTTTGCAATCAACTCAGCATGGCGCAAGAATATAGAGATGTCATCCTTTGTCAGCTGCTCATCGCCCACTATCTTGGCTATCATAATGTCTAACAGTGTAACCCTGTAAAACAAAAGAGTTCTACGTGAGTACGTAACACTTGCACTGGGCAATACCAAGAATGACTTCTGAAGGGCATCTTAAGAGTTATTTTCACTTTAAATTTTTTAACTTTATTTTTAATATCTACCTAGGAAAAGCTTTATTAATAGAGCTAATTGTCAATTGCCCATTTTTTTAAAAAAGTTCCATTTCTTATATGTGACTTAATAACAACAACAACTGTAAAATACACATTTTTTTTCTTTTTGGTTTTTTGAGACAGGGTTACTCTGTGTAACTCTGGCTGTACTGGACTCTGTAGACCAGGCTGGCTTCAAACTCACAGAGATTCGCCTGCCTCCCCTCCCAAGTGCTGGGGTTAAAGGCATGTGCTCCCAGCCTTATACAATACACTTTTTAGATCCGTTACTTTTAACTTTTGAGAAAGGTTGCCAATTTAAGTTTTACAATATATTCACAATATTGATGGTAGCAAAGTGAAATGAGCTAAAGTTAATCACTACTTAACACTGATCCACATACAACACACATTATTTCATTCAATCCTCACTAACCTCCATAGGACAAGTAATGTAATTAGTTTTATATTAAAGATGTCAATCTAAACGTGATAGCACACATCTGTAATAAGAAGGTACCCATACTCCCATATAAAAACATCACGCATGCACATGTGCAATGTGCATACACACAAATAACAATAATTTTTAAGAAAATGATATGGATGAGTTGAGCCCAGCTTAACCCAGCATGTTTATTTATTCTAGTGTTATAAAGCAATCAAGTATATACTAAAAACAAACTTCATGGTTCTCAAGAGCTTTGTATTTACATAACTCTATATGTAACTGGGGGAAACGAGGTTTATACTAGCATTAGCACAAACACGTAAGAAAGGCACTGGATGACACTATAATGGCTTAAGGGCATCCCACAGCTATGACATTATGAGCATTTTTGAACTCTATTATAATCTTATAAGATGACTGGCACACAAGTTCATTGTGGACCAAATGGTATGCAGCACATGACTGTGCCTCCTTGAAAACAAGCACACTCTAATAAATGCTATTTATTACTTTATTTATTCAGGCAAATGGATGGAAAGCCACTAGACCTAGCCCAGGATCATTACACATCAGATTCAAAGACTTGCTTTCCTCCTCTAACCCACAAACTATCGCTTAGGCCTCCTGAGGCTACCTAGGAACATTCTCATTTCCAAGCCAAGCTCCATGTCTAAGTCACTAAGCAACATGACCATTCTATTTCTAATTCACTTGTAACCAAATGAGTACATACTCTGTCCTCTCTCAAAATTATGACGTCTTTGAAAAAAAGCAATGAACATGCAAAAGACTTAGGAAATACTTACTGTATAGTTATATTTAAAGTCAAATAGGCTATAGTTGTTTTGTTGTTCTTGTTTTGGCTATAGTTGTTAAAGTCCCATATATGCAATCTTGTAAAGGTTTTGATGAGGACAAAGAATTTGGGCAAGAGGGGGACAGTGTTTTATGAACATTCCAGAGCAAGAAACAAAATATTTATGATTCAAAATCAAGGACATCACCAGCAAAATTTCAATTTAGATTTGAATGTCTCCAAAGTGTAATTTGTTGAATTATATGCTACAAAGGTCAGAAGTTGTATTAACCCAGAATAACAAGCTCACCACACTGAGATTTGTGGTACTGAAAAACCTCCTCTATACCTACAGATGTACAGAAAGCAGAATCAGCGAGCTGGGCTACAAAGCTCCCTCTGTAACCTCAGCAAGCGTTCCCTACAGAGTCCCAGATCCCTAACCTGGAGAACACAACAGCAATGTCTAAGTTACAGTGAGTGTGAGGATCTGAGGACAGTGGTGGTGCTACAGTTTGAATATGAAATACCCCCACACAATTCACATAGTAACACCTTGGTACCAGCACTGGAGAGATGGTTTAATGAGTAAGAGCACTTGCTATGAGAAAGGAGCTAGGCTTTAATTTCTAGCACCTATATAAATCTGAGCCATGACCTTGTAAGCCTATAACCCCAGAGTTGGGGGGCAGAGACAAGTAGATCTTGGGACCCTACTAGTCAGCCAGCCTAGCCAGAGCCATGAACTTCAGGTTCAGTGAAAGACCCTGCCTATAAATGAATGAATTGAAGTAAAGTGAAGTGAAATCAACTGAAAGAAACTGGAAACAGAGAAAGACACTAAACATCATCCCTAGCCTCCAGTGCACACACACATGTATGAATAGGCATACTCTCATATACTTGTTCAAATACCTCTCCACCACGGTGCACTGGTTCCTAGCTGGTGATGCTACTTTAGGAGATAGGAGAAGTTTAAGAGGCGGGCCTAGCTCAGGTCAGTGAAGACATGCCTTTGAAGGTTACACAACCTCTATCCCTTCCTCCAGCCCACCAGGAAGGAAGCCACTTTGTGCCCCAGACGCTTCCAATCATGGAGCAGTACCTCACACTGGCCCAGAAGCTAGACTACAGCCTCAAACCTCTAAAACTGGGAGTCAGATCAAATCTTTGCTCCATCAAGTATTTGCCTTTGTATTTCCACAGTGTTTGTTTTATCACTGCTTTCCAGTGTTTTATCACTGCTTTCCAGAGATACACTGAGAAAAACCAGAGCTACAAGCAGAAACAACTATTCATAGTTGAGCACGGTGGCACATGTTTTGCAATCTTAGTCTCTAATGCCAGCTTTAGAGAGGCCAAGGCAGTCTGAGACCAGCTTAGGCAACACAGTGCGAGACCCGGGAAGGGGCACGCCCTCACATTTACTGACTGCTAGCTATGCAAACACTAACTCCTTGATGCATCATCTTAGGCAGCTATCACAATAATTCCACCAAGTGACCACTATTACTGTCTCTTTGCATAGATGAGATGAGGCAGAGCTCTAAAAAGGGTAAACGACTGAGCCACCAACAGCAGCTGCCCTCTGTCCCTGTGCTATATACACATTTCAACCCGAGCACAGTACATACCACCTCTGAAGAGCAGCCTTTCCACCTGCTAACAACTACATTGGCTCAGCAAGAACGGGGACCAGAAAGTGCACAATATTGGCTCTCAATACTACTGAAAAACAAACTGATTTTGTGTGTATCTAAAATTCCCTCACAAAACAATCTGTTCCTGGGCTGGAGAGATGGCTCAGAAGTTAAGAACACTGGCTCTTCTTCCAAAGGTCCTGAGTTCAATTCCCAGCAACCACATGGTGGTTCAAAACCATCGATAATGAGATCTGGTGCCCTCTTGCGTGCAGGCAGAATACTATATAAATAATAAATAAATATAAAAAAATCTGTTCCCAAATAGACTACTGGCCCCTAGGTAAAGGAGTCAGAACCCTAACAATGGAAAGAATGAGCACAGGAAGAGAGCGTCCTCACACACTCACAGAAAAGTTATTGCCCACACCACCCTGAGCAGGGAGTGTGAGCGCTGCTCACTGACATGCCCCAGGAACCACCACAGATGCGTAGTACAGTACTTGTTTTATTAACTAATCCGTAACATATTTTAAAATGTAGACAGCCCCTGACCCAATCAGATATCCTAATGCAGGCAGCTGGAGACACAGCCTGACACCCCAAAGGATTCTTTATTTTTTTCTTTTACCATTACAGTTTATTCACTTTGTATCCCAGCTGTAGCACCTTCCCCCATCCCCTCCCAATCCCACCTTTCCTCCCTCTTCTTCTCCTACGTCCCTCCCCCAACCCATGATAGCAGAGGTCCTTCCCATGCTCTCAAGTGTGGCTCCTCCTCTGAATCGCATAGTTTGGGAACATTCTGAGTAACACACTGTCACACTCCTTCTCCAAAGGATTCTCCATGCACAAGGGAAATTTTTACTTGTCAAGAAAGCCACTGAGAAAAGCTCTTGTTTGTTTCAGTCCTACTGACCTGCCAAAGAACACTTCTGAACAAAGAGTACTCTCCGTCTTCCTTAGAAGGAGGGAAGGGGACCAAGCTTGCACTTCACCCAGAACCCAAGAGCCCACAGTCCCTCCTCCCAGACATGGACCTCTCCACATCAGCACGGACACACAGCAGCCCTTCACTCAATGGCTAAAGTCAGACACCAAAAGGACTCGGCACTCCCAGGGTTAGGAGGCACCCCACCTGGATTACACTCTACTACCTACCAGCTTGAGTTGTGAACAGGCCCAGTTAAAGCTCTTCCTCTATAACAAAGGTACACTATTTTGTGTAAATTATCTAGCAGAAAACTACAAACCAGGCAATATACACTCTAAATAATCAAACTAGTAATATGAACGAATAAGCACATCCTAAACATACAACTATAGTGCATACTTAAATTAACTGTTGTTATAAAATTGAAGAATTGTAACATTTTGTTCTTAAAAGTTTTACTTTTATTTCTTTAGCATGATTTTACCAAATAGTAGCATCACACTAAATTCTATGATGCTATTCTTGTGGCTATGCTGTGATGTTAACCCAGCAACTAATACCAGCACCTCACAGACATATGTACTTAGAGGTCTGTGGCAATGAGAAACCACACAGCACTCAGTCCAGGCTACAGAACACTATTTGGACTGCTAAAGGGTCAAAACCAACTGGTCTGGGGGTTACCTTTCCTGATCGCTGAGTTTGGCATACATGGCTTCTATCAACTCTGGGCTTTTCAGAAAGTGATCTGTAATAATCAAGAACCTACAGGGAAAAAGAAGGAAATTAGGTCAGCACACACAATAAAACATCCATGTCCTTACCCACTTTATAGATACATCTTGAACAAAAGACAAACCTGTCATTTGTTAGACTCTTTTACTACAGTCTTTTAAAATATTTATGCACGTATATAGCTGCTTTGTCTGCACGTGTACACGGGCATGTAGTGTGCGTGTAGTATATATGTGCACCACATGTATACAAACCACAGAAACCACAAGAAGGTGACAGATTCTCTGAACTAGGGTTGCAGACTGGAGTGAGCCCTCATGTGGATGCTAGGAATAAAATCTGGGTTCTCAAGTGCTTTTCACATTTTTCCAGTCCCAAGTTTACTGTGATCTTTTATGTTTTAGGAGGTTCATAAATTGTTTTTCTTCTTCTTCTACCTCCTCCTCCTTAGCATTAGTGGGGTGGGGGTGGGGGCTTGAAATATTCTTTTCTACAATTTTCCATGTGAAAATAACTCAATTGTTTCAATTAGAAAAGCAACTCTAATAAATAAAAGACTACAATTTTTCTGTGAGCTTTTCACTGTGAACAGGGACACGAAATTGCTATGAACAGGGACATGAAATTTAGTTACAATGTCAGATCTAGACAAGAACTGTAACACTGTTTTAGTCTACTATAAGATGAGGAAAAAAAATGGACATGTCATATTGTTATTCAAAGATATGCCAACAATGCAGTGATGAATCCTGGCTTGATTCTCTACTCCTTAAGAGCACTCAAGTTACCAAGAAAATATCTACATTGTCAAGCACTGTGTTCATCTGGACTAGAGAGATGACTATAGAAGCCTGAGGCAAAGATTATGAGCATATTTCTTCAAAGTACATCTTTGGCATCTGAAAAGATTGAATAGCATTAATAGTTCTCAATTGTACCTAACAACAGGTATCAGTAAGACTTAAGAACTAAGAAATACAATGTTTATAAATACTGTTATACTAATAAAAGTTGGCTATAAAGTAGTAAATACACTAACAATTTACTTTCTCACTAAAAAAATGTGTCATTAAGTATGATCGTCGAATGTCACACATCAATGACCACCACACTGTCCTGTATCTAAACATAAAATCAAACAAGTATTTATCTCTCCTACAGATCTTTAATATTGTCAATCACTACTCAGATCTAAATATTTCTAACAATAATAAATGTCAATAGTACCCATATTAGTTTAGGCAGGTTACAAATGAAGTAAAAGGAATTCAAGCATTCTAAGCTAGGTTCACAGGTAAAACTGGAATTCTGTAATCCTAAAGCCCATTCATACATAATTTGGCTACTTGGAAATCAAAACTTTTCTTGTGAGAGCATCTGTTAAAAATGCAATATTCAATCAAGTATGGTAGTGTGTCCCTAAGTTCCTAGCATAGAGAGGCATATGCAGAGAGACCGCCAAGTTCAAGGTCAGCCTAGACAACACAGCAAGACTATCCTCTGATGACACACCCTACCCAAAAAACACAATATTCCAAGTACTGTACAAAAAGCTAGAAGTTTTACTTCCAAAATTACTCCCCAAGTAGCAGAAAAAGAGCTACAACTACCAACGACCCAGCTATTTTACTCCTGGGCATAGAGCCAATAAACTCCATACCCTGCCATAGAAATATCTGCACCCCATGTTTATTGCTGCTTTATTCACTATAGCAAAAGACTGGAATCAACCTAGTTATCTACTGATAAATGGATAATGAATATTAAAAACACACATGCATACACACACAAACATACACATACACAAATACTATTCAACTCTAAAGAAAATGTAATAAAAATTGCAGGAAAATGGATAGACTTAGAATTACTCAAGGTCACACAATCTCAGAAAGGAAAAAGACACATTTTCTCTCAGATGCAGACTCTTGCCATAACATATATGTAAACAAATGCACATGTGGGTACAAAATAATACATAAAAAAGACAACAAGAAAGGATAAATATTAGGAAACGAAGGGGTGAACGTAGGTGGTGAACACATGCTATGAGAGGATTTTAAAAAGCTAAGTGTTTTTCTAGTTCTAATTCTGGCATGGATATTTGGAGCTTGGAAGAGGGTTAAGTGTATTAAAATATACCCAAAGGTGAACATGTAAATTCCAATGTGAAACTCCATAGTTTCAGAATGGCTATTCTAAATGGCTATTCTAGAAGTTCATTGAGATGTATAGATTTGGGACAGGGGGGAGGTGTGGTTAATTTTGGTATCTGATGGTTTTTCTTTACAAGATTTTTTATACTATGAAAAATTAAATTTATTAAAAATTTAAAAAAAAACCATACCAAAAAATTATAGAAAAAGACATTATCCAACTACTCAACCCAAATGCAATGCCAAAGACTTTCTTGTCAACACTTTCATGCTACTCCAGTCTATCCAAACAGAAAGATCTGAAGCTATTATTATAGTCATACATCCTTCCCTTTTTAAGAATGAGGAAAAACTGAGAAGATAATAAATCTTCATGTAGCTGGTGTTCTTTATCAGCCATCTGCACATCGAAGCAAAGGAAAGGGCAGAAAGGGGATCTTCTCTGGTTTTCAGCAATCAGTTCAGATTTAACAGTAAATCAATTTTTAGAGGCCTCTGAACAGTTCACAGCCAAATTCAGCATGTGAGCTACCCAAGTTACCAGCTGAGGACTACCTGCCCCTCCTGCCCCTGCCCTACCTCCACCTGGTGACTGCTGGCAGCTTCCGGGGTCCCTGAAGTCGATTTTGTATTTGCCCTTTATGAGCTTCGATTTTTATTCCAAGATGATAAGATACAGACCCCAGGTACCTATCAAGTGCTACCAAATAAAACAGAGCCCCGCTACAAACTGGCTGGCCCAAAGTAAGCTGACACAGGACTCCTCCTTGGTGATTGCAAATGCTATGTGCACATATTGAGGGCTGTTTTCAAAGTTAAATGTGTAACATTTTCATGTAACAACAGCTATTTGCATATGGTAATTCAAATACATATGATATTCAGAGAAGTAAATACTTCTAAACTTAGAACTTCAACATAATAATATTTCATTTAAGAGGCTCAAATACCAGAAGACTACCTGGGTCCTGACCACACTGTCCACTATGAGGAATAAATTCACAAAGATACTTAGATTGATAGGAAAAAAAATTACTAAAATGTGAAAAAAATGTAAACAACAAAATTTTCATGAGTTTTACAATGAAAAAACAGGTCAATCAGTTAGGAGATAATGTAATACTTGTGAATATAAATACTACATACTGACATAACAACTGTACACACAGACACTACATATACTTAACAGAGCCTGAAGAGAAAGAAAGCAACCTGAAAGAACTGAAAGGAGACTGGCTTGGTGGCACGCCTGTAGCCTCAGCACCGGACAGGCTGAGGCAAAGCGTTATTAGTTCAAGGGCAGCTAGGGATACATGACAAGTCCCTGCTTCAAAAGAAAGAAACTGGATTCCTGCAACACTCTAGCAAACCCAGCAGAACACACTCATCTTAAGTGCATACAGAACATTCTTCATGATGGTATAAGGGCCATAAACAACCTCAATAATTTAAAAAAAAATGAAATCAAACACATGGTATTCACCCAAAGTGGAATAAAATTAAAAGTCAATAACAAGATGGAATTTAGGAAATACCCAAATACATAAAAATCAAACTCCTAAATAAGCAATGAATTCAACTTGAAATGAATCAAAGTGAAAGCACAACACAGCAATGTTCAGACTACTAAAACAGTTCTCACAAGGAAACCGATGGGTATAAATGCTTAGACCCTATGCCAATAATCTAGCTTTCACCTTAAGTAACAAAAAGACAAAACCCAAATCAAGTAGCAGGAATGCTACAACGAAGGTTACACAACAAGTGAAACTGAAGGGTCAGTAAGGTGGCTCAGCAGGTAAAGGCTCTTCCTGAGAAAGCCTGACAACCTGAGTTCAATCCCTGTAGCCCACAAAAAAGGTAGGAGAAACCTAATCCACAACATTTGCCCTCTAACCTCCACACTGTGTCATAGCAGCTGCCCATCCCCCACCCTAATGCAATAATACATTTCTGTAAAAAAGACCTACAGATTCATGAAAACTTCTTCCTGTTTTTAAAGCTGAAATGATGGGCCTAATATTAACCTATAAATGGAAGAGATCTAAAGTAGCCTCCTTTCCCTACCACACACATAAATCTTGATAAAGAACATAGGCGGCCTAACATTTTCAAATTTTAATATTTGTTAATCAAGACCGTGGCATTAAAAGTACACTGGCATTAAAAGAGAAATTTGTGGTGAAAATCTCTTGTGTACTGTGTAGAAACATCGCCTGTCAATAAAAAGTTGACAGCCTATTAGCTGAGGCAGGAAACTGAAGGTGGGAGTTCTGGCAGAAAGAGATGAACTCTGGGATAGAGTCAGAGGGGAGATTCACCCTGGACTCTAAGGACATATGAAACTGAGGAGAGGTCACCAGCCATGTGGCACATATAGGATAGAATAAATGGGTAAAATCAGTTATGAGCTAGTTGAAGAACAAACCAAAGCTTATGGCACAGGCATTTATTTATTCACAAATAATAAAGTCACAGCATCGTTATTTCAGGAACTGGGGCAGGTAGAAAAGCCTGCAGTCACAGAAATTAAACTAATAAAAGAATTAAAAACAAAACAAAACCAAAAACTGACCAGAGGTTCAGTCCTGCGGAACAATAAAACATCAGCACTTGTATCCGCAGAGCACAGGAAAGCTGGCTGAGATCTTCAGTGAGAAAAGCACTTGCAAGCCAAGTTCAACTGAGTTCAATCCCTAACACCCAGGAAAAGGTATGTGAAACCTTTTAAATAATTAAAAAGTGTAAGATAGTGTACACTTGTAATCCCAGCACTGGAAAGGCAAAAACAAGGGAGAGTCCCTGGGCCTGGTGGCCAGCCTGCCTATTCTAATTGGTGAGTCCCACATCCCAGTGGGGAACTCTCAGACAGCAAGGTGACACATCCTAAAGATACCAGCCAAGGCTGACTACTGAACACACACATTCAGTATAAGGAGACTGCTCCACCATAGCACTTGGACTGCCTGTATCCTCCCACGTAGGCCACAAAGGCCAGCACTTTGAACAGCAGCTCATCTGAGTCTAGCTGATGCCTTGTGATGGTTCTACAATAAGAGAAGATGAGAGGCTCTTCCCTGAAGCAGGCTACTGTGAGACAGATTCTAAAGGGGTATTTTAGGGTCCTTTCTGTACAACTCTCTCACACAATATAAAAGCAGCTTTTACCTATAAGTAACAAACTATCTAAAGCTACAAGGGGCTAGTAGAAAAACAGACCACCACCTTGACCTGTGTATTTCTGATATTGAATCCTAAAAGATAGGTCAAAGAACACAAGATTAAAAAAAAAAAATTACTCCAGCAGATACTTCTGAAAACTTACCAAAAGTTCAAGAAAGACAAACACCCACTATCTTTGTTTGCTTTCTGGTGCTGTTACCAAAAGTAACTTGGAGCAGGAAGGCATTTATGTAGCTCACAGGTGATAGTCCATCAACAAAGGAAACCAGGCCAGTAGCTTGAAGCAGGAACTAGACCAGAGAACAGGGAGGAACACTGCTTGCTGGCTTGTTTCCCCTGGCTTTCTCAACTACCGTTCTTATACAGTCCAGGCCCACCTGCCCAGGAGAGCTCCGCCAACAGTGGACTGGGCCCTTGTCTTCAGCAATTAGCAATCAAGAAAATGCCGTGTGGATGGGCCCACCTAAGGAACTCTCCAAGTATGCCTATATTTGTGTCAAGCTAATAAAACAAAACAGCACACCTGTAGACTCAAGAACTTGAGCAGATCCCAAAAAGAACAAGTTCCAAAAAAATCTATGCCAATATTACATTAATTCCTAAAAAAAAAAAAAAAAGCTCAAAGTAACCATACAGAAATCAGACATTCTGTTTGGAGAGATAATGTGTGAACAAGTATTTCATCTACACAATGCCCACAAGACACACACCAACTTCATCTTTAATGAACCATCTGCTGAGGTCACAGTGGTCGCCAAAGAGGCTGTGACATCTGCACTAAGTTCACTCACACACTAACACTGACCTCCCCACTTACCACCTTAAAGAACCACCTATAGTCAAGGCCAAGCCCAGGCTTTCCCTCTTCTACAACCTCAAAACAACTATCGTAACTCAACTTTTTACTAAAACTTCTACAAAAGGGATGAGATTGTAGCTCAGTGGGAAAGCACTTGTCTACACGAACTCAGTTCTTCTGAAGCACACAAAGTAAATAAATGAGTAAGTTAGTAATTGGACTGAGCCAGATGTGGAAATGATAATCTCAACTACTAAGAGGCTGAGACAGGATGGAAACTCCAAGGTCAGCCTAGAGAACACAGCAAACACTGTCTCGGTATATTTCTAAAACCTCATAAGGAAAATGATCTATGAGGATGTCCTCAAGCAATGATATTTCTAGTGATACTTACGGCCATTCTGACTCTGGATGCTTTTGGTGAGCTTCTATGACATTAATCGCAATATTGAGGTTTTCTTCCAGGTCTTTCATTCTTTCATGATTAAGAGATGTGAATAAAATCATTGAACAGTAGGCAACAATCTTTTTGTCTGGATGATTTAAGCAAGACCTGCCAAAAAAAAAAAAAGAAATGAGGCTCTTAATCCAATTATCAACATGGTAACTTATGACTGTAATTAACACTAGCCAATTCTGTATATATTGGTATTTGGGGGATATAATAAAGGTCTATATGCTGTGAAACAAAGTATATCCTTGACTATAAAAACAGTAAATTTAATGTTAAGATACAATAAAATGAGACTGGCTCAGTAACTAAAAGCACAAATCGTTCTTGCAAAAAATCCAAGGTTCCTAGCACCCACCCCTGGAGGTTCACAACTGTCTGTAACTCTGGCTCCAAGGGACCCAACAGTCTTGTCTGAGAGCAACAATCCCCCACAAAGACTTGTATGCATATATGGGGGGGAGGGGGGGTGTGTATGTATGTATATTTACAAATAAAAATAAACCTCAAAAAAGACAATAAAAAGTTGCATTTAACTTAGGACTCAGAATTGAAAAGAAAATGACATTTGACTACAGGAAAAAAAATAAAATGATGACATTTATAAAGTATTAGAGGTGTTTATTTTTGTTAAAAAGAACAAACAGACCCAAAAAAAATGTAAAAAGACTATCAGCATCCCTATCCTAGTCATAAAGGACAGATATCCAAACAGAAGAACGTGGGGACAAGAGCCATAACACAATTCCTAAATCCTATCAGCTACAAGAACTTAGTGAGGTCATTTACTTATTGTCAGTTATGTCATGGCTCATCCTAGAATTTGTTTTTTGTCCCCACCTAAACTTCACAACTCAGGCACACTATTAATGGCAGTAGTCAAGAGGCAGAGGCAGCTGGCCTAGCCTGGTCAACATATCAAATTCAAGGCCAGAGTTACAAAATGAGATCCTGTCTTTAAAGAAAAAATAAAAATAAAAATAAAAATTAGTGATGTAGGTCGATGAGATCACTCAGCCAGGGGGTGCTTTGATGACCTGAGTTCAATCTCCAGAACCCATGTAGAAATGAAAGAGAGAACTGACTCCTGAAAATCATCTCTGGCCTTTACCTAACTGGCATAACACAAACACATGAAACACATGCACATGCACACAATAAATAGCAAACGTTAAAAAAAACATGTAATTATTGTGTATTTATGTAGCTTGAGTTTCATTCTTTCCTTTCATCTACAATCAACTGTTATTAAATGTAAAGGTAACAGATATATACACACACTTCAGGCATTTGAGAAATGTGCTCTGAGCTAGAGTTCCATAACTTACATACAAGCCCAGAAAACAAACACAACTAGAGAGAGCAGCACGGGCCTTACACCGCAGCACACATGGTGTGGATCCAGATGGCAACACTGGCTTCACACTGCAGCTATACCCGCTGCCACTGACCATCTGCAGGTCCCTCGCCTATCCAAACAGGATCAGTTCCATTTATCTACAGCACTTGTAAGGACAGAGATAATACACGCCCAACTCAAGGCACTTCCGTAATAGCTGCTGTTCTGCGGCCCACACTGAATCAGTCTACGCTAAGCTTAGCCTCCACGACCACTACAGTGTCTTTCTATTGCCTATCCACTTCTGTCACCAATTTACATTTTAATGTGATGCTCAACTATTTACAAATTAATAGAGCTTATTTTTTAAAGTAATACATAACATGAGTCAATTCAACACCCACCGTAAGTAACCAGACTGGTTACAGCAGCCATCAGACTGGCCAACCACATCTTATATTAATAAATAAGTTCTGTATCTATCTCCTAACACTAAAAAAGGAACTGAATTACCCTCTTCTCATAATGACAGACAGATATACATTTCTCAGAATGAACAATAGAATAGCTACCCCCACTTTTCATAGTGAAGTCACCTTACGATGATAAGCATGTATGTTAACCAAATCTTGTAATTCTCCATTATTTAGCAAAAATTATATTGGGCCACACATGTATACAACAGTAAAAAAAAAAAAAAGGATTAACTCACTGCCCATACTTAATGTCTTATGTTTATAGGGACTGGGGTTCTTTAGAAATTTCAAGGTTCTTAATGAAGTTACTATTATTACCATGACTTTTCTTTCTTAAAAATATGGCAGCATGTTCCCAAGGGCCACAAATCTTTGTAAAAGCTCAGTGAATATCAGATATGTGTATCAAGGAACCACCACACAAACCAAGGTACAGGAAGGGTCCAGGAGTCCCCTTCATAACCTCTCCCAGCTAATACCTACCTACTAAACACACAAAATCATGTGCTATCCTGAATTCTATAACTATAGTCTTGTTTTTCCTGCTTTTGGATTTCATAAAAATGGAATTATAACCATAATCTTTTTAGGAAACAGAAGAAAAAATCTTTTTTTAAAATTGGTTTTTCAAGACAGGGTTTCTCTTGTGTAGCCTTGGCTGTCCCGCACTCACTTTGTAGCCTCAAACTCACAGAGTTCCACCTGCCTCTGCCTCCCTGAGTGTTAGGATTAAAGGTATGTGACACCACATCCGGGGAAAAAAAAAATTCAACATCATACTCACATGAAGAGTTCTGGGAAGGCATGGGCCCAAACAATGGATTGGGATTCTTCATTCCGTGAGGCAATGTTGCCTAAAAACTGTAAGCCACAGCGAAAAGCTAGGAATATAGAAATGTAAAACTTTAAGATAACAGATTCAACACAATGAATAAATGCATCTTAGTAAGAAATATTTCCCATGTAAATTAAATAGGGAAGTGAGAACAAGAAAAGGAAGGAGGAAGAGAGGAAAGGAAGAAGAGAGAGAGGGAGAAAAGAAGAAAGGGAGAGAGGAAGGGAAAGGAGAAAAGAAGGAAGGGGATAAAAAGAAATAGGAGGGGGAGAGAGAGAAATTGATTGATTATTATCTAAGAGTCTCACTCCATAATGAAATCACCAAAACAACACTATATGAAATTAACTTCTCAAAGGTTATAAACTCAAATATAATTACATGAAGTATCATTAGAATAATGCTACAAATAAAAGATAACTACAAATTAGGTATGTCTGCACATGTCTGTAATCAAGGCACCTCTGAGACAGGAGGATCATGCTAACAAAAAGACAGGCCAAAATCAGTCCAATAAAACCCTGTCACAAAACAAAACACAGCTATACTTAAGAATGAATTGTTAAAATGCTGCAAGTTGTTTAAAACAAACATACCTAGAACATAAGGTTATAGAAATACTGCAAGTTAAAGAAAGCTAAAAGGAGATAGATCAAATTCCATCAAAAAAGGAGAAGTAGACTACTTAAAATTAGACATAGCAAACTTTAATGCAAAAGACATTACTGGAAATATGTTAAATAATCATTTCACACTACGTTATCAAAAACACGTAAAAATTTTAAATTGTAACTCATCTAGTAATACACTCTCAAACATAAAGAAAAACTGAGCACAGTGAGACCTATTAACAATTTAAATAGTTTTAAGATACCTTTTCTCAAAAAATTCTAGAAGCAGACAAAAAAAAAAAAAAAAAAGAAAAGAAAAAAAAAAAAACTAACTGACACCTAGAATATAAAGCAGTAAAACACCGGCCAAAGGTTCAGAAAAGAGACAGCACCAAATGCCAGGGAATACAGTGGAACACACACTTAAATACTGAGGCAAAAATGAAGCATGGTACAGTCACCTTGGAAAACAGCTTGCTAATTTCTTACAAAGGAAGCACAAAAAAGTCACAATGATACCATTAACAAACTATAAATGAAAGTGATGTATATACAACTAAGGCAGAAAATACAAACTATCAAGTATCTCCTCCATTCAGGGGCTTATTTAGCCTAAAGCTGGGCATAAACAAAAAGTCTGCAGCACACATTAAAATTAATGGCCAGGCATAATGACAAATATTCCTTTTGAAAAAAAAAAAAAGTCCGAGGCATTTGGGATCATCATTTATAATTAACAAAGTACAAAAATACCACTGCCATCAAGACAAAAGACCCAAGGGCTGAAAACGAACAAATCAAATTATCATATCCCACACTACTGATGAAATGTTAATGTATGTAGATTATTTTAATATGCAGTTATCTGCATACTTGAATGCTCATTTATTTATATGCAGGGTTTTTTTTTATAATAAAGTTTACAAATTTTAAAGAGTTTATAAAATTGCTTCATCAAAGTCAGCATTAAAAAAAAACATAGTTCTACATGCAGAAAACAATCAAGCATAAGGACACTGGGCTAAGGGATACAGTGATAATCTTCTTAACATGTACAAGACTCTGGGCTCAGGTCTCAATTTCCAGTAAGAGTGGGAGGATGACATGAAAATAGGACAAGAAAATCATTTATAAAAGTGGCAATATACGGGGCTGGAGAGAAGGCTCAGCAGGTATGAGCACCCTCATAGCAGCTCACAGCCATCTGTGAGGTGCCTTGGACATCCTCTTCCAACCTCCACAAGGTACTCACAGATACACACAGGCAAAACAGTCACACACATAAACAAGTGACAAGATACAAGTGACAGTGATGCGCCTGCTACCATGAAAGAAACTACAAGACAAGACAAAAGCGCTAAGTGGAACTACGCAGGTCCAGAGTTATATGACTCAGTTTCTATACAGAGACTGCATGTAACTGTCATTCTAGACCCAAGTGGGAAAGTCCACACAAATACACATTCATATGTCATTACTCAAACTGGAGGACATACATATTTGCCTAATGAAACCACTCAAGAATCCATGAGCTGTTAACAATAAGACACTGTTAAAACAGACTTGAGTGTTGAGGTCTTTGATCCACTTGGACTTTAGTTTTATGTAGGGTGATAAATATGGATCTATTTGCATTTTTCTACGTGTAGCTATCCAGTTAGAACAGCAGCACCATTTGTTGAAGATGCTATCTTTTTTCCATTGTATGGTTTTGGCATCTCTGTCAAAAATCAGGTGTCCATAAATGTGTGGGTTTATTTCTGGGTCTTCTATTCGATTCCATTGATCCAACAGTCTGTTTCTATGCCAGTACCATGCAGTTTTTATTACTGTTGCTCTATAGTACAGCTTGAGATCAGGGATGGAGATACCTCCAGAAGATCTTTTATGGACTGGGGAAGGGGTATAGGAGGAAAAGAGGGAAGGAGGGTGGGACTGGGAGGGGACAAGGGAGGGGGCTACAGCTGGGATACAAAGTAAATAAATTATAATAAAAAAAATTTTAATCAGACTTGAGTGGACACGAGTTCTTGATTTTGCCTCCTAGCTCTAAACATAAAAATAAGGGGGGGACTCTCAAGACATTTCTTCTGCCAGCATTGTCACTACAACTTACTCCTAGAAGACACTATCCTCTGCTCTGCTCTGGACAACAGTTTCTCCAGGCCCAGCTCCCACAAAGCATGGCATCAGCGATGTTAGCAGCCAGAATCCCAAAACTAAAGACATTAATATAATTTAAAGGGACACAAAACGTAGGTTAATACCAACAGACACAAACACTGAAAAAAGAAAGAAAATTAAAATTTAAGTGCTTATCACAGCCTGTTCATAGAATTTTATTATTTTCTTCTGTCTACTTCTGAGTCCTTAAAAACTAGTCTATAATAAGTGCTTATTGAATAGTTATGATATAAAAGAACAAACCTTTTTCCAGATAAGACATACTTTTAAAATAAACTAATAGTTCTATAAATACTTCCTTAGTAAGCTTCATGGTGAAGTTCCCTTGCAGCAAAGGGTGAGTTTTCCATCATGACCATCAACAGTACATTTCAGCATTTACTCAACCACCCAATGCCACAAGTGCAGTCTCCCCAAGGATCTCAGCCTGCAGATGAGGTTAGGGAGGCTGACCTCAGTCCTGGGTTTAGAAACTCCATGCATCCATGATTCCTGACTCGGAGTTCTCTTTGCTTCTTACCAGTCAATGCCATTAATTTAAACCTTTATAACAGCAACTCTTTACATTAAATCTTACTACCCAGCTGAGGATAATGGTGAAGGCCAGCACCCAGAAGTAGAGCAAAAGTCTAGCAAGTTCAACATCAGTTTGGGCTGCAGAGAAAAACCTCGCTCCCACATAGATGCACAAAAACTATTTCTATTCAAATTATGCAGTGACTGTTTTCTTCTCTTGTACCCTTGCTAGCAGAATGAGTGGATGGAAGAGACAAAGAGAAGGTAGGGAGAAACTAGTAGGGACAAGACAAGCGGCGGCGTCAGAGAACAGTAAACAGAAAGCAAGTCAGTGATTTTGAAACAGGAAAATGTAACATAAAGGATTAACAGGAGAAGCAACACTGAGGCAGCACACAGGGTGAGCTGCAGGAACCAGGTACGCTCCTAGAACTGGAGGAGCACATGGAAGAGGTTATGGTATAGGAACCCAAAAGCCTATTTGGTTTTTCAAGACAGGGTTTCTCTGTGTAGCCTTGGCTGTCCTGGACTCTTTGTAAACCAGGCTGGCCTTGAACTCACAGAGATCCACCTGCCTCTGCCTACCGAGTGCTGGCATTAAAGGTATGTGCCTCCACACCCGGCTAAACATACAATTCTTAAAAGTATACAAATCAAATGACACAAGAACACCAAAACTAAAATTCAAGTGTTTCTCGCAGCCTGCTCAGAAATTGTATTTTCTGTCTACTTTTCTGAATTTTTAAAAATTAGTCTATTATAAATGCTTTTTGAATGGTTATGACATAAGAGTATTAATCTTTTTCCAGATAAGCCATATTTTAAAAGTTACTAATAATTTTACTAAATACTTCAGAAAATTAACACTCAAATTTAACATGCAAAAAGAGTGAAAGAGATATCCTGGCCTGAGAGCCAAGCAGCCCAACTGTTCCTCAGCCAAAACAAAAACAACAGCAAAAACCTCTGAAAATCCAAAACACAATAATTCTGGAAAAGCAAAGACTTACAGATGGGCTAGGCACAAGCTAAAGGCAAGTAAAATAACAGTTTACTTTAGCAAACAGCTTATCAACTGATCTTTATGTAAACATTAAGAATAGTGCAAAGCCCCTAAAAAATGCCAGCATTATTTTTACAGATTAGGAAAGAATATATGCCAAAAACAACATCAATAGCTCAATTAAAATAACTCATACTTGTGTTTACATAAAATTTGATGACCATAATATATTTGTCAGACCACTGCAATTATTGCCTGAAAATAATACTCTAAATATTATTTTGACAATATAATTACAGTTCTTACCTCAGAAGCAGTAACAAAAAACTGGCACAGTCACCCTGACAAAAAAATCTCCCTAAAATAAGGTTCTCAGAGAAAGTATTAACAAATAGTGAAATCAAAATACTTCTTACAATTCTATCCATTGGTTTTGAACTAAGGTACTATGAAAATAACTTCTCAGTTTATTAAATGCAAATGTCACTGTTGAATTCCAAATAAAAACCAGAGGCTTTCCTATCAGTCCTTTCCTAGAAGGTGGTAAGAAATACCACTAATTTTCCTTTTCCTCCTTGCTTCTCTTCCAATTCTGCCACAGAATACAGGTCAACTACTGAAAATAGACATAGCTGAAAATTTGTAATTAGAAAATGCTCCCATTTCATGGACTAGAGGACCCAATATTGTCAAGATGGCAACTCTTCCCAAACTCTTCTGCAGAGTTATCATTATTTCTAATCTCTACAATATATTACAATTCAACAAAAAAACCACCACAGAGCAAGAGAGATGGCTCAGAGGTTAAGAGCACTGCTTGCTCTTCCAGAAGTCCTGAGTTCAATTCCCAGCAACCACATGGTGGTTCACAACCATCTATAATGAGATCTGATGCCACCTTCTGGTGTGCAGGTGTACCTGCAGACAGAGCATTGTATACATAATAAATAAATACATCTTAAAAAAAAAAACCCAACCACAATAAACAGAAAAAGAAAAGAAACTGAGCAAAGGATTCAAACAAACATTTCTCCAGAAATTTATAAATGCCCAATGCACAATGTGTATGTGCATCATTAGTCATTTGGGAAATGTAAATAAAACTCACACATTACTTCACACCCACCTGGATGCCTATAACCCAAAAAAACAAAGTGTCAGTAAGGATGTGAAGGAACTGGAAGACATTGTTGAGTGAATGAAAATGGCTCCACTTTCTTGATAAACAGTTTAGAGGCTCCTCAAAACATGGGAGCTAGAAAAAAGGCTAAGCAGTTAGGAGTGTTTGCTGCTCTAGCAGAAGATTAGCAATCAGATTCAGTTCCTAGCACCTGAGTCAGGCAGCTCAAAATCACCTGTAATTCCACCTCCAGGGGATCCAAAGTCCTCCTCTGGCTTCTGTAGGAAACCACATATAATATATACACAAATACACACACACACACACACACACACACACACACAGAGAGAGAGAGAGAGAGAGAGAGAGAGAGAGGACAGACGACAAAGTCAACAGACAGAAAGACAGACAAAGACAGAGAGACAGAAATGAATCTTTTAAAAAATAATGTTTAACATGGTGGTACTCAAGCCCAAAATTCTAATCCTAGGCACTCAAACAAATACATGTGCACAGTAATAGTGTCATTCACGATAGCCAAAAGATGAGAACAGTCTGTGGTCATCAACTGATGAATGGATACAATACAGTACTAGTCAATCCCAAAGAACAAAGTTCTGATGCATGCTACAATGTGGCTAACCTCAAAAACATTACAGGTAAGAGGAATCATACCAAGGGCCATGTAGTTCTACAATCCCATTTTTGTGAAATATTCAGAATAAATAAACAAATAGTAAATAAACTCCATACAAACAGGCATAAAATTGTGGTCCCCTGAGGTAGGGAGAAGGAAAGGGGAAAAAACTGCTCCCTTTATAACTTTCAGTGTAAGGAGGTATTTTCAGTTATGTACAAGTGTTGGTTACACGATATTGTACTGTTCTAAATGCTATTTCAACTGCTCACTTTGAAAGAGACAGTTTTATTCTAAGTGAAAGAGCTGGGAGACATAACTAAGCGATAAAAAGCTTGTCTAGTATGCCCAAGGCACCACATTTACCCAACACTACCAGAAAAAAAATTAATTAAACTGATAGCACTGAAGCTATCAAAATTATAACCAATTCTTAATGTAGCCTTTATAAAACAAGCCTAAGGCTAAGAATATAGCTGAGTGGTGGAGGTTTTCCTACCATACTAAAACTCAAGGTTCAATTCCCAATGCCACCAAAATTAGAAAGAAGGAAAGAAAGAGAGGAAGGAAGGAAGGAAGGAAGGAAGGAAGGAAGGAAGGAAGGAAGGAAAAAAGTCACAGGGATCTATTCTCTGACATCAATCAAAGCATTCCTTCACCACATAATTATGTTATAATAGCATTTTTAGGTATCTTCCCTTTTCTATTTTTGTTAGGTTATATCTATTTCAATGAAGAAGAATCGTTTATCATATATTGCAAAATCAAAAATCTTGCACAGGAGATTTAGGAAAACACAAGAAAGACAGAAAGAAATGTAGACTCAAGGAAAGAAGTTTTATGATGGAAAGCAGGAGAATGTACTATGATAAGGCAGGAGAGCCTTGTGACTCTGAGAACAAAGGGGAAAACAACAAGAGAAAATCCTCCATGTGGGTGGGTGGGGCTGGTGTCCAAAGTTTAAGAGGAGGGGCTAGCTCCATGCTAACAGTTCCACAATGCTGCATTTGCCAGCACTTCTGCTATGCTTCATTAGGAAAACACCATTAGAAGAAAACTCTACTTCTCCTGACACTATTTTCTCCCAATTACAAGATGGAGTGCATCTGAACAGTGGCAGTATCACACACCTCACAGACTTTACAAACACTGATTTTTTTTTCCATGCACAATGAAAATTGTTACTTTGTCATTGGTTTTTAATCCTCCAACTCTTGAGCACCAAGGACTTATTACAAAGTAGTTACAAAAATACTGTTAATACTAAACACCTTTAAAATACTTCACAACTGAATTCTACATCCCACCAACCTCTTAAAAACAGCCACTCAGAAAAGTTTGGAGCAAAGATGCTGTTTAAAATCTCAGACACTATAGTTAACTTTAAGAAATCACCACTTTCCATCACACCAGGTAACTGACTTAATTAATTGATTTACAAGATTTCTAAACCAAATAGTAAGACCCCAAACTGTAGTATAATCAACCTAAAATGAAAGCACTAGGAAATCACAGAGAGCGAAAATTAAATGACACCCAGCGGTGCCTGCAGCACACTAGCACACTGACTTAAGTCTGTGCCTACGAGAGGAGAGCCTCGCCTCCAGCTCTTACCTACCCACTGAGGTGGTGTCAGGTGTCAGCATTAATATAAGCATCCCTCATGTTACATAAGAACAGGGGTTAAGAAATATTTATACATCAAATCTGTTCTTTATTATCACAATTACTTTACCCTATAATCTAGTGTATACTATGGATACTTACATTAAGATTATATCAAATAATTTATATTTACTCATAACATCTCAATTCCTTGGAAAGAAGATCATATATAAAAACTCTATTATTTAATTTAATGATGTGTAAAGATAATATAATCTTTGTACAAAGGAGAAGCATTAATGCTACTAATACAAAAACCTAGATGCTTTCAAAACAGTCTAAGAACCTTCCAGTTTTTCAAGCTAAGATGCTGAGTACTGCTCTTAATCCCACATCAACAGCTGTTAACCAGAAGAGCTAACTTCCCTTTCTGTCACATGAGGTACCTGACTAACTTAACAGACTTAACATCTGGCTGTTCTCACTGAAAAGTAAGCAACTTGGGGACAGAGTCACTGCTGGAATCACATCGGTGTTAGTTACTTCTATCTTCACTGTGATAAAATACCTAAGAGAAGCAACTTAAAGAAAGGATTTACTTTGTCTCACAGTTTAAGATGATAACAGTCCACCATGGAGGGGAAAGCATGGTGACAGAGCAGCCTGTGGCTAGAGTAGCAGAAATTGTACTGGTTACACTGATTGCCTGAGCAGTCAGGAAGCAGAAGTCAAGTAGAACTGGAGGTGACTGTAACTCACAAGCCCTGCTCCTATGGCTTTATCAACCAGCTAGAGTCCATGTCCAAAATGTTCCATAACCTCCCAAAACAAGTGCCACTAGCAGAGGGCCAAGTGCTCAAACACAGAAGCCTGTGAGGGGCATTCACAATCAAGCCACAGTGCCTGTCCCATATGTAAAGATCGTAAGGCAGTAGACCAGGCATCACAGGCTTCTATAGCAAAGAACCACAGACCAGACAGATTCCAACAATCACTTTCCACCATTCTGGAGGCTGCAAGTCATGCTTAAGGTGCAGCCAGTGCTGATTTCTACTGATACTTTTCTTTTTGACTTCAGACTGAAATCTGCTCCCTGTGTCTTACACGGTCTTCACCTATGTGTCCCACTAGCCTTTTTTTAAGAAGACACTAAATTTCTTCACTGTACTTTAATTCCCTCCTGAAAAATCAACTCCAAATACAATCCTATTCTAAGTACTGAAGGTTTGGATTTTGCTATGGTTTGAATGTTTTGTGTCTTTCTAAAATCCATATGCTGATATCAAATCTCCAAAGTGTTCCTAGCAAGTGATGAGGGCTTTGAGGGGTAACTACATCTTCTAGTTAGTGTTCCTTAGAAAAGAACAAGAGTCCCTTTGCCTCCTTCTGCCCTTCTCCTGAGTAAGAACACAGCAAGAAGTCACCTTCATTGAGCCATAGAGCAAGTCCCTACCACAAAATAAATATGCAGAAGCCCTGATCTTGGACTTCCCATCCTTTAGTGTGATATAAGTATTTTGCTACAGCAGCCCAAACAAATTCAGAGAAGCCTCAACATAAGAAGCTGGGAAGAGACAAGCCAGCCCACAACAGGACGAAAAGGAAGCCACAGCAACAACCCTTCACAGTAACTCTTTAACCTCTCTTGGCCTATAGAACATGTGCTTCAGTGAATGACTGAAGACTCAGAGCATTAGTTTTAAACAGTCTTCAAGGCAATAACCCATTAATTATGCTTCACATTACCTGTCAACAAAGAGTCTTGTTCCACTCGGAGTTCACGAAAGAGAAGAACCAAATCAACGGCAACGCCAATTGTATCCAGGTTCCTGTATTAAATTTTAAGACAGAATTAAACTAAATATGTGCTCTTCCCTAATACTGAATTTCAAATGCTGATTTAATATATAATGCTGAGACTACTGATCAGCAGTTCCTACAGTGAAAGCAATAACAGCTTCCAGATATGTGCACATCCTGACTACCAAAATCTATAATTATTACCTTATCTGGTACAGAGAATTTTTCAGAGGAGCCCAAATCCATACTCTTGAAATGGAAGAATTATCCTGAGTTATATGGAAGACCAATACACCACAAGGCTCCTTACAGAGGAGCACAAGAAAATTACAAACAGGAGAAAGGAGGATATAGGCCAAGAAAAGTAGAAGGGCTGAAAGCTGGCAAGGCAAAGAAACTGATTCTGTCACAGAGTCTCCAGAAGGAAGCACCACCCAAGCCAATCCCTCATGGGCTGCTGAACTTCAAAATTGTAAGGTAATAAAGGTGTGCTGTTTTAAGTTTTTGGTAGTATGTCACTGTAACTAAAGCAAAATGACACAGATCTGATTAGTGCTTCTGTAAAACACACCTGAAAAAGGCTCTGTCTGTTGGCAGAGGCTAGAAGAACCGTAAGAACCATGACAGAAAAAAAAAAAAGCATAGTGCCTGAGACAGACTGCTGGTAGAAACACACACATAAAGCACAGCTGGCGACGAATGGAAGAAAATGAGAACATGCTATTAGAGACTGCAGGAATGGCGGTCTCTGCTCTGCAGTGCCAAGAGTCCTTAGACAGCATCCTACAGCTGTGTGGAAAAGAAAGAAAAAAGAAATGCCTAAAACTGCCCCATGAACTGTGACTTTCTGCCTCCTGTTCTTGAGAAAAGATACTTATTTTCTAGTTTTACAGGTCCCAGAGAAAGTGGAACTTTGTCCCGAGATGGATCCCCATCCATAGTTTCATGAATAAGTTAGGTAATTCAAAGGATTAGATGGGGAACTTCTGGCTAATGAGACTTAGAGGACGCAGACCTTGGGATAGCACAAAAATGTATTTTGAATATGACAGATGTGAATGTTTAAGATCGATGGGTGAACTGGGATAAGGAAAAAAAAACAAAAACAAAACCTAAACTCCTTATCTGTTTATATGATCTGGTTGGTCTTTGTCTGGAGCACCTGGCACAGAGTTCCTGAAGCCCTTACACATTCCTGAATGATAGGAATACCTCCTGATCACATCTGCATTCACACTGGAAAGTAACTTAGGCATAATGTCAGAATGGTGCCCGACTGCCAGGGGACCCAACCTACAAACTTTCAGCCCCAGAGAGGGAAAAGAGGTGAAAAGCATTCACAATAACCACAACCAGTGGCTTAATTAACCATGTCGGTATAACGAAACTCCATTAAAAAATTAACAACATAGTCTGGGGAACCTGCAGGTTGGTGAACACATTAAACTGCCAGGAGAATGGCATACCCAGAGAGGACACGGAAACATCATCCCACCCTATACCTTGTCCTCTGCATAGCCTTCTACCTGGATGTTCCTGGTATATATCCTTTATGGTGAACCAGAAACCTACTTTCTTGAGTTCTGTGAATTCTCACTCTTTTCACATACTGTTTGGTTGATGTCACACTACAATGGAATAGTTGAGAAATATAACAGAGACTACCCAAAGCTTAACTATTACTAAAACTGAACGCCGTCATGGAACCCTCAATTCCTAGTCAGTCATACAGAAATGGGGGTTGCCTGAGTACCTGATTTCTAGATAGTATCACAAGTAGCAACTCCTAAGTCACAAAGAAGTAGACCCCAAAGTGGCAGTGCTACTGGCAATGACTCAATCCCCGCCTAAGCTTGGTTTTGCTAGAAAACAAAAAGCAAAAGCATTTCTCAGAAGCCCTTAACAACCAGCTGCACCAAATACTTCTTACCACAGTGACAGTATTTCCTCTATCTAAGCTGCCCCTCCATGTATCTCTATAGAACCTAGCAAGTGTTTATGGCTGGCTGTTGTTCTCTACTGTCCCAGGCAGCCAGAAAGATTTTTCCTATCACAACTGTTCTTTCTATCCATGGAGAATAGCTGTGTTCAGTGGTTTCTTGCTGTGCCTACTTATAGCAACAGCCATCCAGGAAGTGAGCCTTTTAAGTTATGACTAATTCCCATAGATAGATAGTGTCAGAAAAGAAGTGAATTACTAAACATTCAGCTAGTATCAGAGATTCAGAACTAGTGTCAGCAAATACATGAGACTATTTAGATGTAACTAATGATCAATTTTGAGGTGAGGACATTATTCTATACAATCTATTACAGGTCTTCATGAAAGGGTCGCAGGAAGTCAGTCAGAAAGAGAGTCTGTTAGATACTACACACTGTTACCTTGATGATGGAGGAAGGGGTTGTGAACCAAGGAAAGCAGAAGACCACTAAAAGCAAGAAGAGACAAAGGAAGAATTTCCCCAGACCCTCCTGGAAAGGAAACAGCCCTGCAGATGCTTTGATCTCAGGCCAGCTGGATTAAGAACCTCACCTACAGCTGTTATTTTCAGCCCTAGGTATGTGTTAATGTGTTACAGCAATGGAAAACTAATACAACCCCAACTTACTCCCTTCTCAACATGAATAAGAATTAAGACCAAATTACCAAAGAGAAGATCCTGATTTGTCTGGATCAAATTTGAGAACTATATGTTAAACCTATTTTAGTCATCATGCATGTGGCAAAAGCGCTCTCTCCCTATTCTCAGGTACAGGTGGGCAGTCACTGCTCCAGCCCCTTCACTCAGGCAGTCAGTGAGAAAGAGCACAACACCTGCCTCCCAGGAAGATAATGCTGCATCCTACTCTACTCATTTCTACATAGGCAACAGCTCCCAGGATAATGGGACGCTTTGCTTCGTTAAATGTTATAAGAGGGCTGAAGGGAAGGATATGAAGTTTATTTAATAAAATTCAAAATTTCAGAGTTTAAAAATATAATGCAAATATGCTCACTCTTTTCACATACTGTTTGGTTGATGTCACACTACAATGGAATAGTTGAGAAATATAACAGAGACTACCCAAAGCTTAACTATTAGCTGGCCATATACAAAAAACATACAGTGACTACAGCAGCAGCAGTTTTATTTACATGCAGAGATAATACGTTGAACAGTTTTTCTGGGTACTTCCTGAAATGTCACATGACCAGATCTCAGACTGTTTGCTGTATTGCATCCCTGCCATACAAAAGAGATCTGGGCCTTAATGGCATATCTTCTGAACCTTGACTAACAAACGAAGAAAACACACACACACATACACATACATATGGATGTTCCAACCTGAATCCTAACAAACTCAGAAATATTGGCTTTAGTTAAAACTATGTGCAAAGTTCCCACTAGAATCTTTGTTGTATTTCTGACTAAAATATTTCTTCTGGAAGCTAATGCCTCAAATGACTAAAATTTCCCAATGAAAATCAACAATAATAATAATATAATACTAGAAACCAAACCAAAAGACAGAACAATTGGTGCCCCTATCTTTTTATTTTCATGTGTGCCATATAGAAGTTGACACAGTAAAAGTTAACCATAAGTACATGCACTACCCATGCTTTGGTGACCGTGCCATATGACTGAATACTTCATTTCCCATAGTATTATTTTCATGTTGTTGTTTTTAGTAGGTAAGTATTGCTCAGATCAAACACAGTAGTCTGAAGGCAGGTGACAGCATTCCCAGCAGAGGCAGAAGCACTGTACACTTGCCAACCCACTGATGCCACAGCTAAGAAGTCTCACCTACCAGTCACTACCTTGTTACCTTGTGAAAAGGGGAAAGTGACATTCAGAGGGGCTTCCTCCATGTGTGGTGTCCCATGGGCAGGCTAGGTGACTGACTATAATCACAGGCAGAGAACCTTCTGAGGGGGAGACAATGGCAAGAACTTGCTTTTCAGCATGGAGCTGGAAAGAGTACCGCTAGCTCCCTATGCATCTGTGAATGACTTCTGGACAAGTTTTTTTCACTGCTCCAAGCCATGGTGTCTTCCTTTGAACAACCACAAAGAAACTGTAGCCCACTGTTGTTCAGTTTATCCCAAGGCTTAAAACAAGATACTGCAAGTGAGCACCTAGGCCCAAACCTGGTGCTAGAGCTTCTTTCCTCCCCGCTGAGGCCACCCCAGCCCATGTGCAGACTGTTCTAGGCTCCTGGTCCTTCCCCACCTAGGAAAGCATAAAAGAAACTGGTATTCTGGCCCAGGTCTCCAGAACATACCATTATGTTTTTAAAATACTGATATTGGGGCTAAAGAAATGATTCAGCAGTTAAGAGCACTTGCTGCTCTTCTAAAGGATGCAAATTCAGCTCTCCACACCCACCAGCTTCAGCTGCAGAGGATCCCACACCCTCAGACACACAGATACATAAATAATCTTAAAAAATTAATTAGCTAAAAAAGCAAAATAATAACCATTAATAGCAAGATTATTGTTATCTCTATCCATTTTCCCAAAAGAGATGGCAGGTACGTTTTAGCATTGATGTTAAAACAACTCCAGCTTTTTTTTCTTCCTTTCCTTTCATCTTAAAAATCTCATTAATCATATTAAAGCCTCAGGTATAAGACTGTCTAAGCAGCCAAGGGAATCAAATGTCTTCTGGACCAGCTCAACTTCACCCATCACAGCAGTGATGGAGAGGCCTTGAGGCCCTTTCTACATGCAAATCCAGGAAAGAAAGGTGAGCATCCTGCTTGTGGCTTCCGACTTCATTGCAACTAAAATATTCTAAAACAATTTTTAACAAGAATCTGGTTTCATAAAAGCAAGAGGGAAAATTAGGCATGGTGGTGCATGCCTTTAATCCTAGCACCCAGGAGGCAGAAGCGGGTGGAGCTCTGTGTTTGAGGCCAGCCTAGTCTAGAGTTCCAGGACAGCCAGGACTACAAAGAGAAACCCATTCTTGGGGGAGGGGAGGTAGACAAAAGGAAAGAAGCTCAGCTCTAGGTGTGAAAGCTGTACAAAGGGAAGAGCGGCAGATAGCATGCTCTGTTCAGTACTTAACACTTCTCAAAAGCAAGCACAGCTTAAGATGGATGGAAATCGCTCAGAGCTTTAGTCTCTTACATATAATCTCAGAAACTTATGAAATATTCTTGCTCAATGTAAATACAGGGTTATGGAAACATCTGTAATTAAAAGATCAAGAACTCCATGTGAACTTGGCCAGGCAGAACGTAGAAATATGGAACCAATGACAAATTGAAATAACTGTTAAATAAAGAATCAAATACTTCTAAACAAGTTACAAATTACAAACAGGAAAGCGGAATAATCCCTCTTGTTAAAGAGAATACAAGAAAAATAGAAATGTTTCCTATCTAGAGGTAAAGGATAGTTTTGTAAAAACAATGGGCAATACTATGAAGCTAAAACATTAACCACACATAAGAAACACTCAGAAGAAAGTGTGTCACTACCTGATTGAATTCTGGTTCACAGAACACTCTATACAAGCATTCCGAAGACACCTGAAGCATTCAGTGATTAGCTGAAGACTGGAAGCCAGGTGCTCCACTTGGGAAGAATCCCTGCAGGCCAGCTCAACAGCATGAGTAGATTTCTTTAAGATATCCAAGACTCTCTGGAAGATCGTTCTGGGTGCTGTTTCCCTGAAAAAAGATAGAGTTGTTATAAAACTAGAGAGAAGGACAAAGAGGGAAGGAAGGAGGGAGGGAGGGAGAGAGGGAGGGAGGGAGGGAGGGAGGGAGGGACGGACGGACGGACGGACGGACGAACGGACGGATAGACGGAGGGGAAACTGGATTCGCCTGTTGCAGCTCCTTCATTATGAACCAGAAGTTAGGGGCTGCAGTGTAGACTGTGTACCTACTATATGTGGGTTACTGCTGCGTTAGTCCTTACACGTTCTCTCCCTCTGCCTTTGAAACAATCTTGAGACCAACACTGTCCTCTCCATTTTAACGACAATGTAAGGGAAGGAGCTGCTTGCCCAAATCACTTGGCCAATAAATGCTAGAGCCACAATTCCAGTTAAAGTCCTCTGATCCCAGTACTTGCATTCCCGGGACAATCATAATCCAGTCCTGATGAACTCTCTTACTTATGGATCTGCCACTGCCTAATGTGGATCTTGGAAGGGCAACCAAGAAGACAAGCAAGCATGCCATCTACTCTTTAGATCCCATGAAGCCAACACCAAAATTAACATGAGCAACTCTACACCTGAGATGGAAGGAGGGAGGGAGCAGAAGGGTGTGGCGTGCGCCAGTCAGGTCCCCTATGAGAATGACTCTCAGGAATACAGTCTTCTCTCATGCCAGGAGTACAGCCTACTGTCATTTCAGAGATCTGAAGATGACAATTTTTGGGTGCAATTTGGTACCTTAATGAAAGCCAATTTCCTCACTTGATACCTCCCCTAAAGAAACAACAACATGCGTTTAAAGATAGAAGAAAACTGCCATGTGGGACAACGAAGAGACTCTTACAGACAGTCCTAGCCATCTGAATGTTCTCTGTTCTCAGTGGAGAATCAAAGGATTAAGCCAGACCACAGAAGCTCCAAACTATTACCATCCTGTGCTGCCTGGACATCAACCATCAAAGACACTCCATATATGTTCCCTTCCTTTACAGGATCAGGGGACTTTTCTCTAAGAACTTCAGCACCATGGCTTCTTGTGTATTATTATGTGGTGTCTTTCAGTCTTAGAGAGACAAATATCCAATGCTTTCCTACGGCTGGGCCTTTGAGAAATCTAGAGACAGCTATATAGCTCATGTTTTCTAACAATATGAATCCCACTTTATCTGTATTTTCTCTTCTCCCCAGTTTCCTTACTTATCTCTTGGACATAAATAGGGGCCAAACTCAGGGCCTCCCACATGTTAAGCAATTCCCATTGACCTACAACTCTGCCCTCTTCTCTTGTCTTTTTTTCTTTTTTTTCTTAATTATCTTTAAGGTATCTGAAATTTGTTTCAGGAAAGAGGCAGGGTATTAATTAAAAACTAAGAAACAGCCGGGTGGTGGTGACATGTGCCTTTAATTCTAGCACCCAGAAGGCAGAAGCAGATGGATCTCTGTGAGTTTGAGGCTAGCCTGGTCTACAGAGGAGTTCCAGAACAGCCAGGGCTACACAGAGAAACCCTGTCTGGGGGTCAGGGAGGGAGACTGAGAAACATACACAAAAAATATCTATCCTCCCTCCACCCCACCAGTCAGCACTGTTTCCAAATACAGGTCATAAAACTTTGACCCAGTGTTTCAGTGACTTAGTGACCAAGCAAAAACAGTGATCTCCACTTGCCTCAGCAACTGTATCAATTACATATGTACGACATGTTTGCTGACAATACTGTCTTTTTTAAAAAAAAGAAGAAGAACATTTACTAACACTCCCATTAAGGATTACTGAATATACTGGAGAAAATAAGCAAGAGTTTGAAACACAGTGAAGAATGACAAGAGTATCACAATTTCTATAACAAAACCCAATTACCTGTATGTGTTCAGATGCATAGTTTCAACATTTATTATTTGGTCTTACAAATGAAAACAGAGGGCTAAGGTAGCTCAATGGCACCGCATTTTACTAGTATGCACAAGATCCTATGTTTAAACTTTAGTAGTGCAAAAACAATAAGAAAACAACCAGAATAATCTACAGTAATTTCTCTGTTCTCCTCCGGTGGCCAAGAGATGTGGATTCACACCTGTGAAGATAGAGCCAGTCTCAATTCCTTCAGCTGATCCTCCATGTTCTTCACAGATGCCACTGCCACGTCAGCGGTCTTCCCTTGAAAGCCAGGTCATTCCTTAATTACTTACCACTCATTTTACTAAAAACTGACATCTGAAGCAGCACAAACTTTGGAACAAAACTATGGCTACAGACTAAAGAAGACAGTTATTCTCAAGAAAAATGGTGTTTTTATAGTGTACAGACCATAGAACAATTAAGGTCGTGTGCTAGCCTACAAATATAATCCCGGTGTTAGATGGCCATTTGTCATGGATACACTGGGCCCTTATTACAAACAAAATGGAGCTGAATTTAAGAGCCATCAAAAGACTCCTAAAATCCAATTAACTATAAATAGCTTCTACAAAGTAAGCTCACATTACATATCCATCAGATACAAAATAACCTGTGTTTGTAAAACAAAGGAAAATGACTCAGGAGAGTGATTGTTGTTATTGCTCTCCCAGGTTCTAGGCCCATGGGTTCCTGCAAGCATGCGCTTCCAAGCTCCTGTACGTCTGCTCAGCTGTGCTCCTCCCTCCACCAGAATACACTTGTCACACTGTCCCCACACAAGTCTTCACCTGTGAGAGCTTGGAGTGGTTCTGACCTTAAGGAAAACATTCTACAACCAACTGCACCCTCCAGCCTAAGCACCTCCTTTTCCAGAAGTCCTTTCAAGACCATGTCCCTGATGAAACTCATCCACACTCCCATCAGTGTGCCCTGCAGCTCTGCAAACTAGAACCTAGTCTTTTTTGTATCTCTAGTCCACTGGCACTCACTAAGAGAGGTCTCATTTCTACCTTAAACAGCAATGAGGCATAATGAAAGAGGTCCAAGCCTGCACCTTGCCTTCCAGGATCACTGCACTCTGAGGCAGTACCTCAGAGACATTAGCTTAATTCTTTTTCTTTCCACCGAGAGATCCACATAGCCTAGATGCACAAACTTGAAAAACAGTCACCTTTTAAGATGTGGCTCTAATGTAGATAGATGTCTTGTGGTTTCTATTTAGCATATTTAATTTCTCCTTCCCTATTAATTATTAAAACAGATTCATTTAGGTCTATAGCCCAAATTAACTGTATTTTAAATTTCCTGAAGAGAATACCCATATTTGTTTCTCTCTACAAAATCTGAGAAAGAAAGAAATTTAAAAAAAAAAATTCCTCCAGTCAGACGGCAAATAGCTACAGATTCTATTAGCCCTACCTGAAATAATACAAATATGAACACTGTTTACTAGATGAAGACAAAAATGTTCTTCTCAACAACAGTGAAAACATTCACCTCTCCCCACTTATCTCCCTTCTCCACAGCCCTTGAAGAAAATAACTTGGCATTACAGCGCTGCAAAGCCTGTGTCCATAGTCAAGACAACGTAATGCATCTAAATACGTAATGATTAACGACAATGAAATAGCTGGTAAAGATCAGTCAGTTGGTCCCATATTACAAGCATTATTAATAATAATCGCTGTCAGTCCTACTTTAACCAAACTAACAAAAATATTCAAAAGGGCTTTAAGAAGCTTAGCTACTTCATTCGCAGAAGGCGGAGTGCTCATGAAGACAATTAAACTTCAGCCGTTAGACGTTCCTATTAGATAGGAATGCATACCCTGAAGACAATGTATAAATGAAATGTTGTATTAGAGGACAAAAAATTCCTTTGAGTTACACAAAAGGTAGAATTTCATTTCCTTCAAGTTTCAACACATTTGTTGGTCTTGGCAAGTTCTGTTTGAGTAAAATTAAAGAAAACTACCGGTGATTATATGTCACAGGTTAGACAGGCCTAATATACCATATGTACACACATTTTACAGTTAATTTATCAGTGGACCTCCTACTGAAAAGGAAACTAACTGCTAGAGTAACTACAACTAAGACTATCACACTTGTTTAAAAATTATTCTAATACCTAACCACTGAAGCTGGCTTATATGTAGAGTATTTTAGCCATTGTTGCTGAGAAAAATAATTAACAGTTCACAGATATTTTTTCCTAATCACTGGTTGTTACATAAAACCACAAACTTTGCTTACTGATTTGATCTTGTTGATCAAAAACAGTAATTAAAAAAAAAAACATTTTATCAACTGCCACAAAGAGCCTACAGCCAAATTCTGAAATGCACCTTTTCCAAGATCAGGCCTCTCCTTTGTGCAATCTGCACCTTCGTCCCATCCCGGCTCAGGTGGTCCCTGACATCCCTAACCAACCCATTCTGCTGGGTCACAACAGCTGTGTGTAAAGAGCATCTTAGCAAATATTTTAGGCTTTGACAGCCAGAAACTCCCCAAAACAACTTCTCAGCCCTTCCCGTTATCAGAAAAGCAGCCTTAGATGACAAACAAATGAACAAGGCTGGATTCAAACACAACTCTACTGTGTTAAGGCTGGACAGGTAGCTCACTGGTTTACAACAACTAATACTACTCTTACAAAGGACTGGAGTTCATTCCCGGCACCCATACAGCTGCTTACAACTACTAGCATATCCAACACTATTCTGCCTCTGAAGGCATTGGCACTCATGAACACAGACACAGATACGCCAACACACATACAGACACACACACATACACACACACACACATACTCCTAATTAAAAATAAAACAAATCTTAAGCTGGGTGGCACAAGCATTTAATCCCAGAAATCGAGAGGCAGAGGCAGAAACAGGCAGGTCTTTGAGTGCAAGGCCAGCCTGGTCTACAGACTGAGTTTCAGGACAAAGAAACCTTGTCTGGAAAAAAATTAAAAAATACAATAAATAAACTTCTATTATGACCAAGCATGTGGCTTACCATGCTGTAATTCCAGCATCTGGGAAGCAGAGGAAAGAGCCTAACAAGCTCAAGGCCATCCAGGCTTACACAGCAGAACCTTGTAAAATAACATACTATCATAAATATCATAATTTAAAGTTCATATAACTTTCAGGTGTCAGCTACTTAAATGTAAAAAACACCCTTCATTCACAGGCCATAATAAAACAGGTGGTGGGCCAGGTATGGCAACTCCTGCCTTACTAAGATTCCTAACATATCATACAGTCCTCTCCCAATCTCCCAAAATTATGGTTTCCCCTTTGTCACTATCCTCATCACAGTCAGTTAATTTCTCATTAAAGCAAATACAGCCCAACTGCATCAGGCTAAATGAAAAAAGAAAGGACAGAGTAGCTCAGAGAGCAAACTCTAAGCCAGATACAAGAACCCATGAGAGAAGTGAGCATAACAGACACTTTGGCAAAGGACAGTGTTGGCATGAAAGGTATGAAGGAGAGGGATGGCCTACCTCACAGTTGGGGTAATACTTTCTGTGACAACTGTGATCCACAAGGCATACCTAAAAAGTAGGTTCAGACAGAGATAGAAAAAGAAGACTAGACCACCAAACTTTGGAAAATTTTTCAGTCTTAGGTAGAAAAAGAATATATGTAAGGAGTCAGGTGTGGTGGCACACACCTGTGATGTCAGCACTCAGGGAGGCAGAGGCAGGTGGATCTCTGTGAGTTCAAAGCCAGCCTGGTCTACAAAGCGAGTCTAGGATAGCCAGGGCTACACAGAGAAACCCTGTCTTAGAAAAAACAAACACACCAAAAAGAATATATGTAAGGATCTGGAGACAGAGCTCAGCAGTGAGTACTGGCTGTCCTTGCAGAGGACTTGAGTTCAATGCCCAGCATATACATGGTGGCTCGCAAGTATCCATAATTCCAGCTCCAGGAGATCTGATACTTTCTTCTGACCTCCACTGGCATTAGGCACACACATGGGGTACACACACACATAAAGGCAAAACACTCATACACATAAAATAAATAAACCTAAAAATGTAAAAGAATATATGTAAAACATTATTAAGAATTTTATTTTTTTAAAAAAGTTAAAAAGCAATTATTTGAGAGGCCAAAGAGATGGTTCAGTGGTTGAGAGCACCCACTGCTCTTAGAAAAGAGTGCTCAGAAAACCCAAGTTCAGTTCCCTACATCTGTATGGCAACGGCACCCAGTTCCAGGGGATCTAATGCTTTTTTTTTCCTGGCCTCCCAGGCACCAGGCACACAAGTGATACACATCCTATATGCAGACAAACACTAATACACATACAATAAATAAAATATCTCCTTAAAAAGGCAATATTTGAGTACAGAAATAAGGGGAACCAACTGTACTCATTCTTAGAGAATCTGCTAGGAGGCCAAGGCACCACTGAGATCCTAGAAAATCAGGGACCTGAATGGATAAAGCCCCATGAACACAGAAGACTGGTCTACAAAGCGAGTTTTAGGACAGCCAGGGCTACACACAGAGAAACGCTGTCTAGGGAGACAGATAGATAAATGGATGGATGGATGGATGGATGGATGGATGGATGGATGGATGGATGGATGAATAAATAAAGCTAAAAGAAAACAGAATAAATGATCAGCAAGAAAAATAGCACCATAACTAACTCCAAGAATCCACAAATGGAATTCATGAAATAGTTTCTACACAGGGAAAAAAAAAAAAAATCAGCAAAGTAAAGAGTCCACAGAATGGGAGAAGATCTTTACCAGCTATCCTTCAGCTATATCCAGAATTTACAAACAGCAAAAATTAAACTGTAAGAAAACAAAACTACCAATCAACAAATGGCTAATAAAATGAACAGAAACTTATATATACATATATTTATTATAAATATATATACATATATAAATATCCCTAGTTACCAGGGAAATAAAAATTAAAAGTACTTTGAGATTCTTCACTCCAGTCAGAATGGCTACTATTCTGTTATCTAACAACAAATGCTGCAGGGGATATGGGAAAAGAGAAACCCTACTCACTGCTTGTTGGAGTGCAAATCAATACAGCCACTCTGGAAATAAGTTTGGACGTTTTACAAAAGTTAAAGATAGCGCCCCCTGGCGATGGGCGAAGAGACACCTTGGTGGTGTGGTGTTCTTATATCAGTCAGGGGCAGAGCAGATGGCAGTCCTCTGTTCGTTCCAACTTGATACCCAAAGCTGTTTTCTGCCTAGGACACATAAAAATCAAACTGAATCAAACCCAGGCAGGACAGAGAAGGAAGAAGAGACCTGCCTTCCACCATGTCATGTCATGTGATGTGGGCTGAGAAAGATACCCACAGACCTGCCCTCTGCCCCACAGCAAGGGCAGGCAATAGACAAAGAGATGCCACCTACTACCCTGCACCAAAGCATGAGAGGAGGAATATAGACAGAGACCAGGCGGCCGTAGATGCCTGTTTACCACTACACCACACAGCAGGAAAGGAGGGTGTCTCCCAGCGGCCCGCCAGTGGAGTGGCCGGCCTACAGCAGAAGCCACCACAATGTGCATGTATGTGGTGGTCAGACGGGAAAGAAAAGTGTTACAGCTTGAGAAGTATGAGAGCTAGAATGTTGGAGGGCTAGCTCAACAGCGGAGGGAGTAGCCTGTTGTGAGTAGCCAGCACCACTACCTGGGGCCATGGTACGGTTCCCACACACACTGGCCGCTGAGAGCCATGGCTGGGTCTGTGACTACTCAGCAACTGGGGTTGGTGTCAATGTCCACAGCTCAAATTAACGCTACAGAACATGGGGACTTCCCTGGTCTGGGCAGCCACAACGTGGATGTCCAGGGGCTGTGCAGAACTGACACCACCCCTCACCGTTTGTGGCATTCTGGAGAGATGGTCCCATCTCTCACCCGCAGCAGCACTCAGAAGAGAGGCCCCTGTGTCTCACCCAGGCAGCAGAGTAGAGCTGGCCCTGGTGGCAGGGGCACAGGTGAGCCGGACTGAGGTCATGAGTGAGGGAGAGCTGTCTGCTGTGAGGTGGTGTGGGTGTAGGTGTGATGCCCTCTCCCTTCACCTTTGCCACCTGTGGTAGTAGGGAAAACTGGACAAGAGCATGACAGCTGGAGACCCAGCCCTGTCCCCTCACTGGCTAGAGCACTCAGGAGAGCAGGCCCTGCACCTCCCCTGTGTGCAACACAATGGAGCTGGTCCTGATGGCAAAGGCACAGGTGAGCCAGTCTGGAGGGTGTGAGAGTAGAAGAGCTGCCCCAGCCCCTCGAAGGCTGCAGCACTTGAGAGAATGGCCTTGACTGGGCAGCACAGTAGAAATGGCTCTGGAGGCATGGGTTCAGGTGAGGCAGCTGGATCTGAGAGCATGAGAGCAAGAGAATTGACCCTGTCTCCTGCTGATGGAGGCATTGATTGGCCTAGCCAGAGCAGTGCTGGAGAGCTCACCCTGATGATGCAGAAAAGGGAGAGTAGGGCTCTGAGTTGGTCCACCCCAAAATTTATATCTTAGATCAATGGTTGGGATGCATGAAATGGCCAGTCCTCCTGATCCAAAGCTGCAGGATCTCCATGAAACAGGTTAACAACCAGATTAACCGGGAGGAGTCCTGGTGAGACTCCAATACTGATGGTATCACAGAAGCCAGAGATCTCAAGCCAGACCAATGACTCATTGCAATGAACATCTGCAAGTGAAGATGAGTGGACAGAGGGATGTGCTGTGGGACACACTGTGGCAACATTAGCACATATCTTTAATCCCAGCACTCAGGAGGCACAGGCAGACAGCTCTACTAGAGTAGATCTGAAGGCAGCCTGGTCTGGGTTCGAAACCAGCCAGGCTACGGAATCTCTGAAATAAAAAGACATAAAGGGGGATATAAAGTTAATATTTTTGAGTTTCAACTCCAACACAATTGCGGTAGATAATGTGAAGTAAACTTTCTGTGTATTAAAGTAGCAAGAACCATCTTTGTATTCCAAAAGAACACGTGTGTTAGTCCTTAGGCAGTGGCTGTGAAAGCTGGGCTTTCTTTTCTTGAATTGACCCATTCAGAAAAGGTGATTTTTTTTTTTTAATTTATTATGAGGGGAGAGTTGTTTTAATTTTTGTGGTGTTTTTTTCTTTTTCTGAAACCTTGTGTTCATTTCATTTTTTTACCTTTTTAATTTATTCTCTCATATATTACATCCAGACAGAAGTTTCCTCTCCCTCTTCTCCCGGTCTGTGTGTCATAGCGCCCCCTCCTCTGTTTCCCTTCAGAAAAGGGCAGGCCTCCCAGGGATATTAAACCAAACATGGCATGTCAAGTTGCAACAAGATTAGGCACCCTCATATCAAGGCTGGAAAAGGCAACACAATAGAAGAAAAATGGTCCTAAAAGCAGGCAAAAACTTCAGAGACAACCCCCATTCCCACTGTCAGGAGTCCGTGGGAAGGCCAAGCTACACAACCATAACATGTATGCAGAAGACCTAGCTCAGACCCATGCAGGCTCCCTGATTGTCGGTTCAGTCTCTGTGAGCCCCTATGAGCCCACATTAGTTGATTCCGTAGGTTTTCTTGTGTAGTCCTTGACCCCTGTCTCCTACAATCCTTCCTTCAGCTCTCCTGCAGGATTCACTGGACTCCATTTAATGGTTGGCTATGGTCTCTGCATCTATTTCCATCAGTTCATCAGTTGCAGAATGGAGCCTCTCTGATGACAATTAGGAATCATTTCTTTCTTTCCTTTTTTTTTTTGGGGGGGGGGGGGCTGTGCAGGCATGCAAACCGGGCTATCCAGCCTCTGGTTCCTGGCCCTCTAGGCAGTGTCATGGATGGGCTTTCCTTGTATCTCAATCCCTCCACTGGAAGTCTTGCCTGGTTACAGGAGATGGCTGGAGCAAGTCCCATATGCCCCATTATTAGGAATCTTAGGAGGGTCACCCTCATAGATTCCTGGGAGTTTCTACTGCCCTAGGCTTCTACCTTGCCCCCAAAATGTCCCCCCAATTCCAGTTGTCTCTCCCAGTGCGTCTTCCCTGAACCATGATCCCTCCCGTTCCGGTCTCCACCCCCTCCCAGTCTACCACAATAGACTATTCTATTTCCCCTTCCCAGGGAGATTCGTTTGCCTCAAGGGTGTGGGGAAATGTAACATAATTTTTTTCTTTCTTGTTTAAAACTATATCAAATCATTCTATTATAATAAGTATTTAACTTATACTGCTATACTTAAAGAACAATTTTGTTTAAAAAAAATAGGTCTGAGAGGTGATGTTTACGGCAATAAACTTTACTCAGTCATTTCACATTACTTGGACACCAAAACATCACAGTGTACTTCATAAATGCATATAATTACAACCTATCAAAAATTAAAGGCCAATCAGCATGGCTACATAGCAAACATCAATTTAAAGGGACCAGTAAGCTAAGCATGACTGTTTTCCTCTGTCCTCATTCAGTTACTTGGGTGACAACATGAACAAGTGGAATTTAACTGGCAAAGAAAGGGTACATGGAAATGTTTAGCTCCATGGATCCAAATTAAAAAGGGAAATGTGAAATTAAACAAAAAGTTACGGAGAGGAAACTGTTGGCATAATGTTTTTGTTTTTGTTTTTTTTTTTTTTGGAATGTATATAATTTATCCTTGTTCATTCAAATGTTGATTTTTCTATTCCATTATTTGGTTTCAATTTGGACATTGTATTATGATGCTTAGGCTAAGCATCACCTGTTTTAAGCTTGTGTAAACATGCCATAATTTGCTCTTTGTATTGTCAATAAAATAACTAAACATAATGTTGAGCAATGGAGAGAATAGGATGGGACATCCTTGCCTGTAGGGGAGAAAGAAACAAGTGGGAGGAGAGGAAAGGAGAGCAGAGATCAGTAAGAGAGGTCTTAGAACCATGAGAGATGAACCGGACCTAAAAGCAAGTATAATGGATGAAATCTGAATGGTAGGAAACTATATGGGCTTTGGAGATTTAGGATGGAAAAACTATTACCCAGTATTGTGCTCTAGGTTAATTAAATAAATCCTAGTCTCTGTATGATGATTTGGGTATACAGCTGGTTTAGGAATAACTGCTGCTTAACTAAAAGATAAATCAACAATAAATATTAATATTCAACAACAAGAAACAGAATCAATAAGCTATAGGGTATGCTAAAGACGTGTCAGCATAGAAAAAAGACAAATCAGGTAGCTAGAAGTGGGGTCATGATGAAAGCAGCTAGGTTAAAAATAAGGTCCTGGTAAGGTGTAACACATGGCAATGTGAAAGAGAACACCTGGAAGTCAAGCTCATTGACAATCAAAAACTGAGGTTGGGCAATGAAAGAGTTACCTTTGCAAACACTGAAATGACGAAGATTTAAGACAATTAAAGCAATACACAGTTATTAGTAACCTAAAGCTAAACTTTTCAAAAAATAAGATGGAATGACCCACAAACATTTAAACAGCAAGACTGATTCAACAGGGAGTATACTGCCACAGCATGGACAAAAGCTGGAAAAAACCAGGTAAAGTGGTGCAAATTTGTAATCCCAGCATTTAGAAGCTAAGGCAGAAAGAAGGGATGAGTTAAAGGACAATACGGACTACACAGCAAGATCCACAAACAAAACACACAAAAAGGCTGGAGAGATGGCTCAACAGGTAAGAGTGTTGGCTGGTCTTCCAGAGGATGAGAGTTAGGCTCCAGTATCCACTACAGGCAGCTCACAACTCCATGTAACCCCAGCTTCTCTCTGGTCTCCATGTGGATCACATTTACAAGTATACACTGTAATGGAAGGTTTGGTTTCTTTGTTATGTAATTATGTTTTTGTTCTAATCCCAAGTGTGGGATTTTAGTTGGCCTATAGTTTGTCCACACCTGTTAATTGTCTCCTGCTGGGTGTGGCTTTTGCCAGCTGATAAGGGTCTTCCACCCGCTGCACAGAGAGGGGCGTGGTCTAGGACTGAGAGTATGAATATGAGAGTGGAGAAAGAGACGGTGTGGTGTTTGGTGGTGGTGTGTGGTATGTATCAGTTTGGAGAGACCAGAGATGGATGGTGTGGCGGTTTGGAGCAGACAGATGGAGAGAAACACCTAGGGGCACAGCGGCATGGAAGAGCCTGTTATCTGTGTCTGCCATTGACAAAGATTGCTATAGAACCCTAAAAAAAACCCACTGATCCTCAACAGACCAGAGAAGTAAAGGGCCCCCTCTCCCCACTAACCTTTTCTCTCCTATGTAGGGTTAGGAGGTTGAAAGGAGGTTGAGGCCTAAGCACCCCAAATAGAGTTGTAAAACAAGCACTACAATACACACACACATACACACATATACAACTAACAATAAAAATATTACAAAAACAAAACGAGTCAAGGTGTGTTTGGTGGACAGAAGTCTGACACCACCAGTGACAATCAAGGGGAACCAACCCAACTTAAGCTACAAAATGAGGAGAAAACAGAAAACACCTCCCACTGTTAAAAGGTAGCATTTCTAACAAAATGTTTACTGAAATGTTATCTTGAGTGACACTGAATCTACAGGTCAACCTGGGGAAAATGTCTTTGTTGTTGAGGTTTCATTAATAAACTGATGTATTTCATCATGTAAGTCTTCTAGTTTTCTGACAGAGTTTCTGTTCTCTATGGTGATCATGGTCGTGAGCATGGTGACCAGGACACAGCCAGTAGCTAACATTTAAATAGTGCTTACCCTATGTTAGCTACTACTGTAGGTGCTGCACACATAAACTCATTGGTGGCAATAATAAGAAAGTATCACTCACACATAACTAAAGCTTACCTAGTCTTGTGGCCATCAGAGAACCTGGCTCAGCTGATTAACAATCCCAGAAGTCATTTGCTTCTCAGTAGCCCCACTCACAGATCACTGACCAAGCCTCTGAGTCCAGTGACCACTACAAAAGACCGGAAGAATGGAAGGGCTAAAATGTCCTCAAAGTTCTGGCAGTCACAAACATATCCTTATTTGTTTTGTCTTGCTAGCTCAAATTCTTCCCTGACCACTTCATCCACTTAAGATAACTGAAAGGAGAGGTGGCCTCATATTGAGCACTTCTTTATTTTGAAGCTGAGTCAGACACCTTACCAAATAGCTCCATGTGGTATTCCAGCTCATGGCATAGGTAAAAATAAAGGAGATTGCCACTGCTCAGCTCTTTTTATAGAGGAACTTGACATGCTCTCAAACAATCGAACTGAATCATGGCTGAGTCAAATGCCATATGGCATCTTCAACTAAGCCGATGACCTGTCTGGGTTTTTTGTTTGGGAGGCAAGTTGTTTTGTTCTTTGGGGGCACTCACAGACTTGCTGGCCACAGACTCAATAATGGTTAGGGGAAACCCATGTGTATGAGTGTACACAGATAGACAGGTTTATTTTTTACTCCTGTGGTATTCTGACTTCTGAAGGGCTTAATATATTTGGTTTCTTCAAGAAAGTTAGTCAACATATTTATGCAAGCAACTCGGTATCCCAAGTCATTTTCTATCCCTTGAAACCAGTAGTTTATCACAATGACGTTTCCTATATATTCCTCAACTACAGTCTCTCTTCTGTGCTTTTATTTTACATGCAGGGATCAAGAAAATCATAAAAATACTATCAAATACTCATATGTGCTAGATGTGGATGAAGTTGGGAATACAGAGTCAAATAAGATTCCTGCCTGTGAAGGACTGGCAGGAAATTATGTGCTTTTAACACTGTATGATGGTCTTGAAAAGAGGTAAAAATACAGGACACAGGCCTAGATATCAACAAGATTTCCAAAAGTATGCATCCTTTCTGTGCCACTATAACTGAACACCTAACAAAAACAGCCTCTAAAAGCAGGATTTATTTGGCTCACAGCTTCAGAGGACATACTCAGCCACAATGACCTCTACATGCCCGAGTGGAACATCCTGTTGGCAGAAACATGCATCAGAAAAGACACCACATGGCAAACCAAAGCAATGAAAAAGTAACACCTGAGAGGACCAGAACATGATATAGCCTGTAGGGCATCTCAACTTGTGGGTAGCAACCTCTTTGGCAAACCTGTACCTACAAAAATATTTACATTATGATTCATAACAGTAGCACAATTACAGTTGTGAAGTAACAATGAAAATAATTTTATGGCTGGGTGTCACAACATGAGGAACTGCATTAAAGGGTCACAGCATTGGAAAGGTTAAGAACCACTGGTCTAGGGTCATGTCCTCAGTAGCCTACATCCTCCACCTCTCAATAATGCAATCCTCTGATGGCCTCATAGAGGGTATAATCCATTGATCAGAGCAATCAAGATTCAATCAATTCCCAAAATCCATTAGCTAACAACAGTTATATTATTTTTATAAAACTGTGTTTGTTTCTCTCTTGACCTGGCTATCACACAAATAATTGAGACTCTTCCGTGTTTGTTTAATAATAAGCTTCACAACACAATAACTGAGTAGTTATTACTCCATTCTTTACCCTCTAAGCTAATTTGACTTTCTCCCAGTGCACAACCCAGAAATACTTGCATTTGTAGCTTTTCCTTCTCCAGCTCTCTCTTCTGATGTTTCTCAGACCTCTTCCATGACTGAATCCCCTATTTCCTCCTCTAACTCCTCTTCCCCAGGCTGGCAGGAAGTCCAGCCCTAGTCTCTCCCCTGTTCAGTGACTGACTATAAGCTACTTTATTGGCAAGGGACAACTGGGAAGCAGTGTTTATACAATATTGAGATAGGAGATTCTCAGAACAAGAATTACAACCAGATATGGTGTACAGAAATCAGCATTTGAATTACGCAATAACCTTATGCCTACAGACAATCATGTCCTAGTGGTAGTCGCTTCATACTCAAACCAGAACAAAATCAGCTGTGAAATGGTAAATAAATTATGAAGGAAAACTGTAAGTGTGTATGTATAAAAAGATATAAAAGGCTTGAGACATTTATAAATTTAATGTTGACATTTGTGCTACTTCTTTGTTAGTAGTAGGAAACAAGCCAAATATAGCTCATATTACTATATGAACTATAGATGTCCCAAAACACTTGGCAAATACCTTAATCTTCATTGTCAAATTGATTGGATCTAGAATCAGCCAGGAGACACACCTTTAAACATGTCTATGAAAGTATCTCCAGACAGGTTTAACTGAGAGAAGACTGGATGCCCAACTGTAGAAGGGAAAAAAGACAGAGGATGAGACTAGCTGAGCACCAGCATTACCTGCACCCCAAACCCCAATTCTCCACTACTAACAACATAAACAGTGCTTCACAGATCCTACTATGTTTTCAGGCACTGACAAACTCTGTCCAGTGAGTTAAAGTTTTAAGTTGCTTTCTGTCAAGCATTTGGCCACAGCAATGAGAAAAGCAACAATATAGGTAGTTAAGCACATAACACAGCACCCCGAGCAGCTTTCTAGTGTTAAAAGTAATTGTCTAGTACTTTTAAGAAGTGATTTTTCCTCAGTGGAACCAACTAGCTCATCCTCAATGCTCTATTCAATTCACTGAACATCAAAACAGTCTGGGTACCCTGCCAAGAGATGCCCCAAAGACAATGGTTCCTGCTCTCAAAAAGAGTGCTATCCAATAGGAAAAGACTGGCAGAAAAGGGGTATTCTATTATAATGAGTTAGTGGGGTAGCCTGGTGGATAAGGTAACAAACCTGAAAACCAAATTAAATCCCCAGGAGCCCCATGGTGGAAAGACCTCAAACGCATGCCCTCTCCCTTCCTCCCTCCTGCCCCTCAATAAAAATGTAAAAGGTAGAAATGGCATGCCTTTGAAGAAGAAATGAAATGAAGAAGGCCGTGAGAAGTCCATGTGTTAACACCTCCCTCCTTTCTAAGCAATTCAGTATGTTCAGTAATAAAAATGGAAAAGGTCTAGACTAACTTACAAACAAACAAAAAATACACCTTCACACACAGAAGCTGAAGGGGAACACTCAACTATAGTCAAGTCTGAACCTAAAAAGCCAACACACCCACAAAGCAGAATCCTGTAGCTGAATCCTAACTGGATGACAAGGGCTATGTCCCCTATCCATTGTAGTGATCAAAAACACTATGTGGTTCACAATACCAGGACAGGACTCCTCTGCATGTGAGGATAGAAAAGACCTGCAAACTCTGTACCCCACATACAGGCTACATGGAAAGCCATGTCCAAGAAGAAGCTCAGAGGGCTCACAGAAAGGACCAAGTAGAAGATGGCTGCCCAGTAACTAGATCTCCAATACTACCACTCTCTAAATCACCAACAAAATACTTGCTTTTGAGCCAGAATCACTAGGATTAGGTACAAGAAAATGTAAAACTTTCAGAGGGAGGAGTGAGCACAGAAGGGAGACATGGAAAAAAGCCCTTGCTCAAAGAATGGCATTGAGGTAAAGGTTCACAGAGAAAAGTAGCAACAAGAAAAACTGGTTGCTGCCCTCACTACTCACAGTGACCCACTGACAGATGTGTCCTAATACTGTAACCCAAGGCAGTGTTGAACTAAGTCCTAGAGCCCAAAAGAACACTTCAGTCTGGCAAGATGGCTCAGAGGGGTGAGAACACCTGCAGGTGAAAACCTGATCATTAGCTTGATTCCTCAGACTCACATGGTAGGAAGGGAGAATGAAGGTCATATGATGTCCACACACACATACTAGGCAAATAAAAATATAACTTCAAAAAAGATTTCCATCAAGTAATGCAAAACAGGGTCTCTATCTACAGAGAACTACTGTGGGCTCTCAAGCAGGGAACCAAGGGGCAAAGAAGGCAGTTACTACAACACAAAGACCATCCTGAAAAGCCAGAGCTTCCTCATCAAGATGAAGAAAGCACCCTGAAAAGCCAGTGCTACCTCACCAAGATGAAGAAAGCCTCTATCTAGAGCTCGGAGCCCGCTGGGATGTCTCAATCATCTCCGCCTAGCGCTCTCATGAGAAAGTAGCCGCAACAATCCCTGAAGTAGCAAGGGAAAGGAGGCCAAGGGAGCAGGCCCCTTAGCAACAGGGCAGGGCCACACTGCAGGCTGAACCTGCAGGGTAAGCCCAGTGTGGCGGGAAGAACCCTACGAGAGCCTCAGCAGCAGGACTACAGCCAATTCCAACAGGGCTCCTCCGAGAATTCCACAAGATGCTACCTTGAAGACTGACAGAGTGGACAGTCTCAGACTAAAGAAGACCTAAACTGAAGAGCAGATTGAAACTCATGATAGGCCTCAGTGTTAGTTCCCAAGCCATTGCACTAGCCTACTCCTAGGTTGCCTAGAAACCCGACACCATGCCTGTCCACACCAGATATAAAGAACTGGCCCATCACTACATGCTCTCTCTGCCTTGGTTTCTCTCCCCTTCTCTGACTTTCATTCTTAGGGTGCCTCACCCATCCCCCTTTCTCTCTTCTCCTACACTCTTCCACTGTCTCTCCGTCTCTCTTCACCTCCATATGATAAACCTCTTCATACCAGATCAGTTGTCTGTGGTATTTTTAAATATGTTATTACACTCAGTCCATACCTGGACCCTGCCAGCCGACATCAGGGTCAATGTTCAACCAATGACCAACAGGTTAATCAACCACTTAAGCCAAGCATCTTCAGAAGGGTAAGTTGGAAATACAGTCTGCATGTTTCCTGGGGAATTATGCTTCAACTGCCCATAGCATGATCAGCCCCACAAGGCATTCTGACATTGGTTGTATTCTTTTCTTCCCCCTCCAGTTTCCCTCATCCACACATCAGTTATCTCAGCCCAGCCTCTGAAAACAAGCACTGGCACAGAGAAAATGTTCATGAAGCAAAACCCACAAGCACCACCTGGTTACTAACAAGATTAGCGAACACAATAACTAGGCCTTCTACTCATAGCAAATTTTTACTATTTTTTTTTTTTTAGTGTGTATGGGGGGGCACAAGCCAATGAGTAAGTGAGCAAACAAGCGGGTACATGTGTGTCATGGCACATACGTCAGTCTATGCTGGCTACTTTTTACGTCAACTTGGCACGGGCTAGACATTTTAGAAGAGATGGAATCTCAACTGTGAAAATGCCCCTACCACGCTGGTCTGTGGGGAAGCTTGTGGTGCATTTTGTTGACTGATGATTAGTGTGGGTGGGCCTATCTCAGAGAGGATGGTGCCATCCAGGGGTGAATAGTCCTGAATAGTATAAGAAAGCAGGCTGAGCAAGCCTTGAGGAGCAAGCAAGCAGTACTCTTCCATCGCCTCCAGTTCAGTTCCTGCCTTGAGTTTCTGCCCTGATTTCCTCCATGACAGACTGTGATTGAAACAAGTAAACTGAAATAAACACCTTCCTTCCCAAGCTGCTTTTGGTGTTTTATCACAGCAATAAAAACCTAAACTAAGATAAGGTCAAAGGACAACTTTTAGGAGCGGTTCTCTCTTTCCACCTCATTTTTTGAGGTGTGATCTCTCTTATTTCTGCAGGGCTGCTAATTGGCCCACAAGTTCCTCGTTGATTCTCCTGTCTCTGCCTCCCATTTCACTTGCAGTCCTGGAATTATACACAGCATCAAATACAATTTTATCTGAGTTCTGGGGATCATGCCATCAGACTAGCATGACAAGTGCTTTTACCCACTGAGCCACCTTCTTCTAAATACTTTAGATATTTAGAACTATATTCCATGTTGAAATATTTTTCTGAATGCTCTGAATGTAGGTCAAGGTTCACTTTATTCCAATTAATAAAAAAATAGTTGTTCCCTCCTTGCTAACAGAGGGCTTTAAGTTGATTTTGGTTTTAAATTTATAAATAGTTTATAAAGAACTATAGCTAGCAGCCAGTCCTGATAAGACCTGATAGGCTAGATCAGATGGATGGGGAGGAGGACCTCCCCTATCAGGCATGGGAGAAGAGGGAGCAAGAATGGGATTGGGAAGGGAGTAGGGAGGAGGCTACAGGTGAGATATGAAGTGAATAAAGTGTAATGAATAAATGTGGAAAAAAGAAACCATAGCCAGAATTGGCTTTAATTTTTTCACACAGAAATATTCAGCTTTAAATTTAATAAAAAGGACCAAATAACCACACACATACAAGATAAAACTAACAATAGTAAGTTATCAGGTCCAAAATTTTTAACCAATATACTTAAATGAGAAGTCAATTTGAACGAAGTATAAGAATATAAAAACAAATAGACTGATTCAAAAATACAATATTAACACAATGGCAGGTTTGATGAAGAAAATAAGATTAGCAAACTAGAAGGCAAGTTAAAAGAAACACTTTAAGCAGAAATTTGAAGAGAAAAAAAAAATCCTCTTAGAATGTCTTAAGTCTGGGCTAGAAAATCCTAGATTTGCCCAAAGACACAGTTAAGAGCACCTGCTGTTCTTGCAAAGGACCTGTGTTCAGTTTCCAGCATCAACATCAGGTAGCTCATACCCCAGTGTAACTCGACCTCCAGCAGGCCCAACTCCCTCTTCTGGTCTTCAGAACACCAGCATACATGCAAGTATCTATAGACTAGCAGGTCTCAACATGTTGGTCAAGACCTCTCTGGGGGTTTAACTACCCTTTCACAGGAATCACATAACACATATCCTGCATATCATATATTTACACTGTGATTTGTTAACAACAGCAAAATTGCAGTTATGAAGTAACAATAAAAATAATATTCCATTTGGGGGTCACCAGAATATGAGAAACTGTATTAAAGGGTAGCAGCATTAGGAGGCTGAAAACCACTGCTTTAGGTAGACAATCTTTCTATTTCTGTCTCTCCCCCTCTCTCTCTCTTTAAAAATTTTAAAGAAAGGGGCTAGAGAGATAACTCAGCAGTTAAACAAGAACTGGCTGCTCTCCCAGAATTCAACTCCCAACGCTCACATGGCGGCTCACAACCACTTCTCATGGGATCTGAGGCCCTCTTCTAGTGTTCAGACATACATGCAGACAAAACACCCAAATACATAAATAAATAAATCTTTAAATAGTAGGAGGGGGGATAACAAAGCAGAACCAGAATCAAGAATTCTGCTCCAAAACAACTGCATCTCTCCACCAGAGCACCTAGCCACCAGCTCTTTTCTGATCTCCAAACTGCCTGAAACAGGGACTCTGCTCCACAAAAACCAGAACCAAAACCTCAGAAGCATTCTCATCTTCACCCCAGCACAACAATCCAGTTGGTCACTGAATCCAATCCATTCAATCTGATAAATTTCTCTACCCTACCCTTCCCTACAACTTCATCCCTCTGCCACTAGCTTCTCCGTTCTCTTTCATCCCCAACAACAGCAATAAGAAAGACTTTCATCACAAGCGGATTTTATCAAACCACTTTTTTTGGCAAAATCATCAATGGTTTCCCAGAACCCCTCTCACAACAGACCAAGTCAAGAAAGCTACAGGCCATACTCTCCTCAACAGGTTACATAAAGAAAACCAATGTTTGAATGTCTCCTTTGGCCCAGACATAGTTTGTTTCTCTGCAACTCTACAAAATCAGTATATGATCCTTTCATAGATACTGTCTTTTCTAGGTAGCCCTAGAATAGTCATTTTACAGGTATGGGTGTTTTGCCTGTGTGTGTATGTCTGTGCATATCATGTCCATGAATGCATGTACGTGCATGCCTGATAACCAGAGACCACCAGGGGACATCAAATCCCCTCACACTGTGGTTACTGATGGTTGTGAACCACCATATGGGTTCTAGGACTCAAACCCTGGTCCTCTGGAAATACAGCAACTGCTCTTAACCACTGAACCATCCTCCCAGGCCCTCTCCAGCCATCTGTCTTTCCTGGCTCTGGGAGGCAGCACCTTTACTGTGTGGATCTCTACGACGGAGTATGTTTACACAGCAATTATGAAAGGAATTAAGTCATATTTGTTTTTGTAACCTCGGCCTCCTGCAAAGACTGTTTCATAGTGTTTATATACACACACACACTTAATAATCAAGGTATAGATCCTGAATGGTACTGATAAGCCCAAGCATCAAATCAACCAATGCTACTTCCCAGAAGCATCACACTGATTAGCATCCTACCCACAAGCCCAAGCAGCAATACCCTGGGGCCTTCAACATCATTTTTAGAGGGACACTCTTCTACTGCATCTACAGACAGGAAAGTGCTCAGACCGGTATCTTTTGTTGTGGTCGGTTGGTTGTTTGCTTGGCTGCTTGGTTAGTTGGTTGGTTGGGTGCTTGGTTGGTTGCTTGCTTGGTTGGTTTTTGAGATAGGGTGGATTTCACAATGCTGACCAGTCTGGCCTGGAACTCAGAGATCCACCTGCCTATGCCTCCTGAACGCTGGGATTGAAGGTCTATGCCACCACCCCTGATTCAGTTATCTTTTTTTTTTTTAAAGAAAAGTTAAGGTAACCACTGAACCTACCCAAAAGACCCTAAGTGCCCCTTTCCACTATGCTCTCTGCTCTTTGTCCACACTAGGATTGCTTGTTGTCTCCCTACAGGAGAGAGCAAGGGCTCTAAGTCTTCTCTCTTCTCTCCATCAACTTCCTACAATACGTGGTACAAGGGAGACCATTACTGTTACGAGAAAATACTAGTGCTTATTTTGTACTAGCTGTCAGGCATGGCCTAAGTATGTAACCTGCATGATCTCATTAAATCCTCACTACCATTAAACTAAGGAGGTCCCATCCAACATCATTTCCACTAAACAGAAAGAGAAACTGAGGCACAAACGAGGCTACAAAACCCAACAAGAACTGACAGCCTCGAGTACTTCTATTTCCACGTTTAATTTCATCTCAGCATTGAAAACATGCGCCATACCTCTCCCCCCCCCCCCTTTTTTTTTTTAAAGGCTGGAAAGGTTGGAAGCAATGCTGAGCAGATGTCAAGAAGCCTGTCCGGATCGGCAGGCTCCCTTTAACCCAGTGGTGGAAGCAAGCCTGAACACGCCTCCCCCGGCCACCGCCCTCAGGGCCTTCGCCCGAGGAGCAGAACCAACAGCTCCCTCCCAGCCAGTTAGGGGAGCTGCGTTGCCATCGCCTGCCCGGGCGGCCTCGTCCAGAGCAGGCCTAGGCGCGCGCCACAGAGCCACAAGCCGCGCGTGGGCCGAGCCTGCCGAGCCCGGCGCCCCGCCTCGCCCGCCGCGCAGCCCGGAGCCCTCTCCGCGGACCCCGTTCCTCCTCGGCAGCAGGCCCCGCGCGGTTACCGGTTACGCTGCTCCTTGAAGAGCGCCGTGAGCGCGCGCAGGGCCTCCAGGTCCTGGATGGGCGCCGGCACCATGACGCCCGACAGCCGGGAGGGTGGCATTCTGGGCGCCGCCATCTTGCCACTCGCTCTTAGCCGAGCCCGACGAGGCGGAGAGAAGAGCGAGAGAAGGGGGGGGAGAGACAGGCGACAGGAGAGGAGACGGGGACGCGGTCTGCACAGCTCCGGCTTCCGCAGCCCGCGTCACCCAGATCCCGCGCTGCTGCAAGGCAGAGAGCGCGAGACTAGCTGTTTTGCCTCAGGCGCAGAGGACAACACGGCGCGGCGGGGGGGAGGGGGGCGATGGCGGAAGTCCCGCCTGAGGGGAGGGGGTCCAGCGGAAGTCCTGCTCCCTCGTGGGGAGGCAAGGGGGTCTTTTAGGGTCCTCAGTGGGGCGTCAGGGGCAAAGACGCCCCCCAGAGGCCTGAATGCTGGGCTGAAGGGGGCGGGGTGGGTTGGGCTGTAGAGTGTCCTAGGGAATGAGTGTCTTGTCAGGGGCAGATACCACGAGGAAGGGCTCATGGTGGGGTCCTCATGCAGGGATACCAGCCCCCCCCCCCGTTACTCCCCCTTACTATAATGGATGCTTTCCCTTGATGGGACCTGGGAAGGAAAGGCTCCTTCTAAGGGGAAGGAAAGGGATACTGGCCAGAAGTGTCACCATGGGAGGGGACCTGGAAAGAAGACTTGCCCCCAGGGGATGTGTTACTGGGCCAACTAGTCCTATTGCAACAGAATCTGGAATAGAAATTCCCTCCAGGGAAGGGATGTTAGGTTGGAGTGCTCCACGGAGGGAGACCTGAAATGAAGGTTCCCCCATGAGGAAAGGAGGCTGGATAGCGAGAACAACCCCACCCCCACCCCCGTAAAAGAGACCCCACCCCGTAGAAGACGACCTTGGGCAGAGACTCCTCGGGAAGAGGATGCTGAACAGAAGTGCCGCCTTAGGAAAGAACCAGGAAGGAGGTTCTTCCCATAGGAGAGGATGCTGGGAAGAAGTGTCCCCAAGAGAGGTGTAAAAAGGATGGGCTTATTTTGGCTCAGGTTGAGGGCACAGGACAACGTGGTTAGAACTCGTGGCACAAGAGCTTGAAGCAGCTTGGTCACGTTGCAGCTATAACCAGAAAGCAAATGTGGATGAATTTGCTCTCCTGACTGTCTCTTTTTTTCTACAGACCATGGAATGGTGCCAACCACATTGGGGGCAGGTTTTCACATAGTTAGCCGAATCTAGGTAATCCTTTACAAACACGCCCTGAGGCTTGTCTTTATGGGGATTCTAGATCTATTCAAATTGAGCATTAATACTATGGGGGACCTGGGAGAGGACTCTCTCCAGGGGAGAGGATGCTTATCAGAACTATCTCCATACCTGGGTTGAAGAGCACTTTCTATCTTCCAGGAGACATGAGTGTGTTTCCCCCTCACATATGTCCCGGGTGGAGTTCACAACTACCTGTAATTCCAGCTCCAGGTGTTCTACAGGTGCCCACCATGGCATGTACTTTCACAGATACAGATTAAAATAAGGTGTGTGTGTGTGTTTTTTTTTTAAACATATCCCCAGAAGAGGCAACCTGGGAGCAGGGCACGGCAGCGCATGCCTATAATCTCTGTGAGTTCAAGTCCGGCCTGGTCTACAAAGCAAGTCCAGGATAGCCAAAGCTAAACAGAGAAACCCTGTCTTGAAAAAAAGAAAGAAAGAAAGAAAGAAAGAAAGAAAGAAAGAAAGAAAGAAAGAAAGAAAGAAAGAAAGAAAGAAAGAAGAAGAAGAAGAAGAAGAAGAAGAAGAAGAAGAAGGAAGGAAGGAAGGAAGGAAGGAAGGAAGGAAGGAAGGAAGGAAGGAAAGAAGAAAGGAAAAGAAAAGAAAAAAAGAAGCAACCTGGGACAGAAGGCAAAGAAATGTAAAGAAGGCCTCCTCCCTGGGAAGAGATGGTGGCTGGGACTTGGGAAGGGAGGTCCCAGGCAAAAGATTCCCTAAGAAAGTAGAAGACCTGGACCCTCACCTTTAAGTGTTTTAATCCGGACTCCTCCCTCAAGTGCAGCAGCCTATCACCAGTTGCCAAGTCTCAGACCCTGAAAGCTGGCTTATTTGTGTTTTCTTACCATCTACTGATAATATTGTCACTTGAATAGAGTAGCTTATCAAGGTTTTAAAGCACAGTTAAAGGGCCAGCAAGATAGCTCCCAAGCCTGATGACCCTGCGACTGCAGGGTAGAAGAGAACCAACTCCAGTACATTGTCCTTTGACCTCCTGCAAAGTCTGGAACAGGTAGAGTCTTCCAGATCCAGGTCCAGCTGGGAGTCGAGGGGGGAGGGGTATGCTTCTTTGAGGAATGTTACAGCTCTTTCAGGTGATTATAGCCCTTCACCAAGAGGGACAAGAAGCAGAGCAGTGGGATGGCGAACAGGGTGGGCAGAACCGAGGGATGGCAGGAGCAGGTCCAAGGGTCCAGTGGTGAATGTCCTGAGAAAGCCCAATGAAACAGTCCTTCAAATGTTACAGCCCAGTGAAACAGCTTATGTCTATTCGAAGTGGACAAAGACTATATAAACCTTGGGGAGCAGGAAGGGATTTGGGGGTGAATGCATTCCACTGGTTGTGGCTGGCATGCTGGTGGTGCTCTGTTTGCATCCAGGTGCCAGCTACTTGACTACCTTGAGAGTTAGGGCTGCCAGCCTACAAGCCCTGGGGCATGCAGGCACAGAAGGAGATAGCAGCCCTACTCCTAACGGTCTCAAAATGAGATTTTTGGGGTTTGGACAAATCTCTCACCTCCAGTCCCATGCCAGTTGTCCTGGGTCACTCAACCTACATGCCCCACAGCCAACTACTGGTGTCACTTAGAATATGTAACTATAACAATGCTAAGGATCAAGTAGCATTAGTCTTTTCCATTTCACTAACTCCACATTCATTTATTCCACAACCATCTCTATGTGACTGCTACTTGCCAGATATGAGATTGCCAGATATGAATTGTCATGGCAGGCCCGGGACAATTCAGAGTGTTATTCCCAGGCTAGCAAGTCAAACCTGACAACTGTTGTCTTGAGGAGCTGTAAATAGTTAATTATGCTTCTTCACCCTTAGCTTCCTGTACCGTGAAACAAAAACTGCATTGAATCTTCCAAAAATGTCCCCATTTTACTATTGTGATGACAAAACACCATGACCAAAATCAAGTTGAGAAGGGAAGGGTTTATTTGGCTTATGTTTCCATATCAGTGTTTCATCACTGAAGGAAGTCAGGACAGGCACTCAAACCAGGGCAGGAACCTGGAGGCAGGAACTGATACAGAGACCATGGAGGATGCAGCTTACTGACTTGCTCCTTGTGGCTTGCTCAGTCTGCTTTTTTGTAGAACCCAAGGCCACCTGCCCAGGGATGGCACCACCCACAATGGCCTGGGCCCTCCCCTCTTTAATCATCAGTTTAAAAAAATGCCCTGCCAGCTTGCCTACAGCCCAATCTTATAGAGGCATTTTCTTAATTGAAATTCCCTCCTCTCATATGACTTTATCTTGCGTCAAATCGACATAAAACTATCCCACAAACCCTCTCTGTTTGCACTTATTTTCTGGAATAGTGCTATGGGCTTTTATTTATCTTTTAGTTACATTATAAATATTTTTTTTAAAAAACTCAATTATTTCACTCTGTTTAAAACCTCTGATGGAGTTCCATTACACTCAGATTTTTTTTATTTGAAATTCCTTAAATGCTGGCCAGCTTCTTCCCCACAACCCACTGTGATCCCATCTTCTCAGTTCTTCCTCTTCTGTTTTGCTTCAGCCAATTGGCCTCAAGAAAGTTGCCCTCTGCCACAGAACTTTGCATACTTTGTGCCTTTTGCATAGCATTCCTCCCCACAAAGACCTGCATGGTATGCCTTCTTCTTCAACTGTCTGCTCAAATATCTTCCACTTTCCCTTCTTCCCGCCCCCACCACACAAACACTATCTTCACTCTTTATTTTTTACTTATGTGCATGTATGTGAGCTTCTGTGAGTATCTATACACCGTATATGTACAAGAGCCTAAAGAAGCCAGAAGAGGGCATCAGATACTCTGGAGCTGGAGTTACAGGGGCTTATGGACCACCGTGTGGATGCTGGGAACAGAACCCAGGCCTCTGAAAGAGCGGCATGCACTCTTAACCACCGAGCCACCTCTCCAGTCCCAAATAATAGATTATCACTTCCTGTGTGTCCATGTTACTGACATTTGAACCTAGGGCCTTGTACTTCCTAGGTAAGTGCTCTACTACTAAACTCCATGCCCAGCACTGCCTCTGATTTCTTTGAAGAACATCTAACTTCCATGTTATAGCCTTAGTCTTTTCAGGTCCTTTGTTTGTTTGTTTGTTTGTTTTCAAGACAGGGTTCTTCTGCATATCCGTCAGAGATATGCCTGCCTCTGCTTCCCGGAGTGGTGGGATTACAGGCGTGCACCACCACACCCAGCTGGTACACCTAGTCTTAAAATGGGCGTTCAAGCAATTTACCTTTGCCTCCCCAGTAGCTGGGTTTGCAGGCACTGCCAACACACCTAGCTCAAGTGATTAAATGAGCTTGCCAGTCAATTTTCTTAGAACTGTAATACTTCTCCCAACCCTGGGCCCAGAAATGTTCTCAGTACACTTACCCTAGCTCACTTTCTGTCCCTGTGAGAAACACCATAACCAAACACAACTTGAGCAGGAAAGGGTTTATTTGGTTTACAGGTTAGAGTTCATCGTCAGGGAAACCCGAGGCAGGAACTGAAGCAAAGGCCACAGAGGAATGATGCTTACTGGCTTGCACTTTATGGCTTTCTTACCTTGCTTTCTTATACAACTCAGGCTCTCCTGCTCTGAGATGGCATCACCCACAGTGGACTGAACCCTCCCACATCAATCATTGATCAAGAAAATGCCCCCTAGACTTACTGACAGCCCAATCCAATGGAGGCAATTCCTCAGTTAAGGTTCCCTCTTCCCAGGCGACTCTGACCTGTGTCAATTTGACAAAACCCAATAACATAGCACCTAACACACTCTGAGTTTACATACCAGTTTTGTTTACTATTACTTATCTATTATGTTTACTATGCTAGAGATCCCTGTTTCTAACATCTTTGTCTCCAGCCAAGCACCTAAAAAAAGGCCCAGTGTATGGTGGTGGATCAATAAATATTAATAGATGAAGGCTATTTTATATAATATTTTCAGAAAGGATAAAGGAAATGCTATATACTCCAAAGGAATACAACCACTGAAAGAGTTCAGGAACAGAACAGAGAAAGAGTATGAAAAGAGGAAGTAAAATTTAAAAAATATATATTTTTAAAAGGCAAAATGGCAAATACACACACGCAAAATAGAAGTATGGGTAAGAAAAACAAAAGAAAGTTAAATTTTTCAAATGGCATGTGGTATTGACTACCCAGAATCAATGGAGGATCTCAACCTTGACTGAACAGATCTGAGCAAGTTAATATTTCACTTGGTTCAATGGCATCCTTTACTGTTATGTAATTGTTTGCCTTAGATAAACCACATGAGCAAGCCACCACATTGAGGTGTTATACGAGAATTCAACCTCGGGGGTAATTTCTGACATATATTTGTATCGTGAGCCCACACACACACACACACACACACACACACACACAAAGAAGAATCGGGAGCTTGAGTAATCAAGAAAATAATAATAATAATAATAATAATAATAACAATAAGGAACGGACCAAGGAAAGGAAGGATGATAAAAGGAAAATGAGAGACAAAAGTGAACCAAGTAAAAGGCAAACAGGCTTGGGCCAAATGCACAGGGTTTTGGGGAAGAAAAGAAAGAGGAAGTAAGTGACTGCTGAAGAGAACAGAAGGTGAGCAGAAAAAAGAAAAAGAAAAGAAACCCCTGGCACCCAGGTTTGACACTCTTCCTTGCCTCTGCTTTGTTTTCTGTTGCTATGATGAACACTGTGACCAAAGGCAACCTGGACAGAAGGTTTACTTCATCTGACACTTTAGAGTCCATTAATGAAAGAAGTCAAGGAAGAAACCCGTAGGCAGGAACTGACACGGAGACCACAGAGGAATGATGCTTGCTGCCTCGCTTTCCCTGGCTTGCTCAACTAGCTTTCTTATACAGCCCAGGCCCAAATGCCTAGGAAGGGTACCGCCCACAGGGTGCTGGGCCCTCCTACATCAATCAACAAGGAAGAAAATGCCCCCCCCCCCTCCAGGCCACTCTGGCGGAGGCAATTCTTTGACTGAGGGTCCCTCTTCCCTGGTGTGTCAGATTGGTAAAGCTCATTGTCTTTGTTCCTCTTCTGTCCTCTCACTAGTTTTCATTGTGTATTAACTTCTACATGAGGCCTGTTTGCCATCAGGAAATCCACCAGACACTGCTGGCTCTTTCTGTCCTTGTTGGTTTTGTCAAGCTGACACAGCCTAGAGTCACCTGAGAGAAAAGCGTTAACGAATTGCCTAGGTCAGATGGGCCTAAGCACATGTCTGAGGGGCACCGTCTTCATTGTTGGTTGGTGTGAAAGGGCCCAGCCTACTGTGGCCAGGTGATCCAGGGCTGTGAAAGAAAGCCAAGCACAGCTGTGCAAGCAAGCCAGCAAATAATGTTCTAAGTAGTGTTTCAAGGCCTGGCTCCAAGGTAGCTTTCTACTCCAGGCATATGTGATAGACTCCTAATTTAGCTCTTCTGCACTTTTATAGTTTTGTTTCTTCTTTCTGGATAGTGTCTTCAGGTCCATCAACCAACACATACACATAAATAAGAACTGAATAAATAATAAACTTTTTTTTTTTTTTTAGAGAAATGGAGGCACTGGAAAGATGGCTCAGCAGTTAAGAGAACTGGCTGCTCTTCCAATGGATCCTGATTCTGCTCCCAGCACCCACAAGGCAGTTCACAACCGTCTGTAACTCCAGTCCCAGGGGAACCAGTGCCTTCTGGCCTCTAGAGACACTGCACACACACAGTGCACAGACATACATGCAGGCAAAGCACACATAAATACGATTAAATTAAAATCTTCAACAACAACAACAACAACAAAATCTTGGAGAGAGGGGTGAGGGTGTGGATATTTAGCATAGTAAGAATGTGCTGGGTAGAATTAACAGAATGGATGAAAGACCTATAAAGAGAACTAAGAACAAGACCTAAAAAAAGCATACTAAGGGCAGTTCTTAGATCTAAACCACAGCTTCACGGAGCGCAAAGCAGAATGGGTGAAGTGAAGTGAAATATATTTATAGACACATCAGAATGAAACTGCAGAGAATGACAAAGACAACCTGATAAGCCACAGGAAACACACAGTTTCTTTTTAAGGGAGTGACAATTCGAGTAGGCTGCATTTAAGGCAGAAATACTAGAAACCAAAATATTGCACTGACATCTTCCATGCTCTGTGAACTATAAATAACCAGCCACAGACCCACACGACAGGAAACAGAGAGGAGTGAAGACAATCCCAGGTGGAGGAGGAAGTAGCAGAGTGAAGACCGATGATGATGGCAAAACCGTTAGCATCATACAAAGGGACCAAACGATGGATTGACAAACAAATCGTGGTATGTCCATACAGCAGGAGGCTACTCAGTGATAAAAAATATATATATATATCACAGCAACTGTGTGAGTGAATCTCAAAATCACTTATGCTGAACAAAATGCCTAAAACAGGAAGGATGGTGTGCTGTGCAATTTCACTGCATGAAGATGCATTCAGAAAAATCCAACACACTTCAGTTCATTGTAGGAAGTCATAGTGAAATTACAGAATAAGGATGGAATCAGAAAGAGAGACTAGAATATGAAAGTCAAAGCCAGGCATGGTAGTACAATCTGTAATCCAGCACTTGGGAGGCAGAGGTAGGAGAGCACTGTAGGTTCAAGGCCAGCAATACTATGTCCCAAAACAATAGAAAGGACAGTGTTTTAGGATCATGAAACTATTCTGCCATGATTGTGATAGCCATTAGCAATTATGCACTGTCTTGAAATATCACCAAACAATGCACTTTAAAAATGAGACTCTGAGCCAGGCTCTGTGGTGCACACCTGTAATCCCAACACTCAGGGAGACAGGCAAGCAGATCTCTGCAAGTTCAAGGCCAGCCTGGTTTACAAAAGGCGTCCAGGACAGCCAGGCTACACAGAAAAATCCTGTCTCAAGGAAACCAAAACAAACAAAAACAAAAAAATTTAAAAAATGAGAATTTGATTTTGCATAAATAATAGTGAAAAACTAGCAAGAAGTGTAGCTGCCCTGATTTGTAACTAATAGATCTGCATTCTTGCTGTGGACAGCTTCCGGGCATCGACTAACAAGAACCCCAAGCCTGGGATCCCCACATAAACAGAGATATGGGAGGCAGATCGACACTCGCTTGGCCTTTCTGTCTGGACTCACTTCCCAAATTCCTTGGAAGAAAGCTGTTACCAAGGACGTTGAGACAAACCAGGTAAGTCAAAGAGCCATGGTCACTGATGGCAAACCCATCTGGCTGGAGTTTCCAAAGGTAAGAGCTAAGCTGCCGGGAGACTGGAGTCCAGCAAGGAGCTGTGTGAGTCCTGGGCTCAGCACAGAACTGTGCGTTTACTGAGAACCCACTAGGCCAGACAGAGATACCAGGGAGAAGCAGCACCCCTGAGCACCCCGGAGACCACACAGAACCAGACATCAGACTCTAAACAGCTTCTGTGAGACTACATGCAATGTGGATGGACCTCAAAAACATTACAGTAAAAACAAACAAACAAACAAAACAAAACAAAAAATGCACCAGACTGTATTTCTGTGAAATCTCTAGAAAAGGAAGAACTACACAGAAAAAAAAAAAGACAAATCTGCAAAAATAAACAAAAAACAAAATCACAAATGTGGTTGTTTTTGTTTGTTTGTTTGTTTGGACAGGGTCTCATGTAACCCAGGGTGGTCCTGAACTCGTGCTCTTGCAAGTGACTCACCACGTCCATCTTAAAAGACATCAAACTTGTCAAGTGTGGCGGCAAACACCTTCAATCCCAGTGCTTGAGAGGTAAAAAGGCAAGCAGGTCCTTGCGAGTTCGAGGCCAGCCTGGCCTATATATCAACTTCTAGGCCAGCCAAGGCCTAGAGCCTGCCTCGTCATAAACATACACACAGAAAGCCACCGTAGAGAACTAATGGAAATTGTGAGAAGGGTGCTGAAGAGTATCTCTCCCCAGTTGATGGATTCGGGCAGGGGTGCAGGTAGGGAATGACTGAGTTTTCTTTGGGGGACTTTGTTTGACCATGTCCCCGTGAGTACATGGACAACATAAATTAGACTTGTTTTGTTGCTCCTGCTCTTCCTCCCCTGCTCCTACTCCTCCTCCTCTCCTTCCACCTCCTCCTTTTTTTGTGGGGGGAGGGGACAAGGCTGGAGGGATGGACCTAGGAGGACTGGGAGGTGAGTGTGCTCAGGGTTCATGATGTAGAATTCACAAATGATCAATAAAAAATATTGTGAAAAATACAGGCATGCACAGGCACATGTGCACACACGCAACACATGCACACACATGCAGAGACACATGCACATACACAGAGCCATCAAACTTTTAAAGAAAACAGAATCTCCTGGTTATTACTGGCTCTTGTACAGACAGAGCCCCCGACCAGGATCTTAAATGTCTCTGTGGCCATCAGACTCATTATTACAGAAGCATTCATTTTAGAACTTCCCCTGGGGTAGAGTGCCAGGAAGTTTTCAAAGCAGAAACACATATCCCAAGTCAGGGGCCAAACTCATATCACCCACCATCAGGGACAGCTTAGGCATGTCCCTAAGCTCTTGTGATCTAGGACAACATAGGTAGGAAGCCCTTATGACCAGAAAAAGACGAAGAAAAGACTTGGGTTACACAATCATTTGCAGCAGCATCCTACAATGGCTGCTGCAAAAATGAACTCTCACAGGGTTGCCTCAAAGTATGTGTCTTGGGTCTAGAGAGATGGGTTAGCAGTTAAAAAGTGCTGGCTGCTCTTCCAGAGGACTGTAATTCAAGTCCCAGCACCCACATAGGGGCTCACAACTGTCTGTAACTCCAGTCCCAGGGAATCTGACATCATCTTCCGACCTCTGGGGATACCAGGCATACATATGGTACACAGATATACATGCAGACAAAACACCCATACCATATAACACATAATTTAAATACCAAAAATTAACATTTTAGTATCTTATCCTTCTGGAATTTAGAAGATTGAAATATCTTTCACTTCAGCTAAAATTAAAGTGTTTACAAGGGTGCTTCTTTCTGGGGTCTCCGTGAGAGAATGTGTTTCTTTGCTTTTTCCAGCTTAGAGCCCACTCACATTCCTTGGTTCCTGGCCCCTTCTTGTATCTCCAAAGCCAGAAAGGCGGGGCTGAGGATTTGCCTTCTCACACTGCCATCCTTCTTTTTCTGTTTCCATGGTTACATCTCCTTTTTGGACTTGAACACTCTCCTGTCTCCCACTTTTACTTAGGAAGGCCCTGTGATTAATTCTGTGCCCATCAGAGTGATTTAAGGCCAGCTCCCATCTCAAGACCTGTTGGTGAGACCCTTGATTTCTATCTGCAACCTTAATTTCTCCACCTCCCCATGAAATCTGACATATTCACAGGTGCCAGGGTCTGGAGTGAGGAACTTATGGGTGACATCATTCCACCTGCCACACTGGGTGAGTGTAAATTGAGAGTAGAATGTGTTATATTGAAGCCTAACTCTGGAGTAGCTTTTAAAGACAACGGCAGTGAGGTGAACTCTTTAGGGAGTAGTAGTGATGAGTGTTCCTGACCATCTTTGTGTAAAGAGAAGCTTCCCAAGATTGGACCATATACAGACTCAGGAGCAAATAGCCCAGTCAGAAGGTGGAAATTAGGAAATGCTGGAGGACTGGGGTCTGATTAGGGAGGAATGAAGCTGAAAGAATGGGGACCAAGAAAAAGATCCAGGGCCAGAAAGATGCTGAGCAGTTAAGAACACTTAACTGCTCTTGCTGAGGACTAGTGGCTCACAAACGTCTGTGACATCACTTCTGGAAACACTGCCACCTTCTGGACTTCACAGGCAGCTGCATTCACATACGCAGACACATATACACATAATTAAATGTAAAATAAATTTTTTTGAATAGGAAGAAAAGAGCTTGTTATCATGTTAGTACTGTCAGAGAATGTTCAGTAGAGGAGGGCTCCACACAGCCAAGGAGAGCAGACAACCTTAGCCACTTGCCTTTGTCATCAGCCAAGCTGGAACTGATAGTAGTCCCACACAGTGGCCATGTGGCAGGAATTGAGTCCCGCCAGGGCCCCACAGCACAGATGACCACATGTTATAGCCATCCTTTGGGCATGGAGGAATACTCAGTGCTCTCCCTCATCCATTTCTGCTCCCTCACTCTCCACAGTGGTTGAGGTAGAAGTGTCCATCGTAGATGCTTGGCACCCAAGTCTCTACCTGCCACATCCCAGGGAACCTAACCCAGGACATGATGTTCAGTTACCACTGAGTAAAGCTTATTCTTCTAAAGAAATTATTTGCCTTCATTTTATGTGTTTTGCCTACATGCATGTCTGTGTGAGGATGTCAGGTCGTGGAATTACAGATGGTTGCGAACTATTTTGTGGAAGCTGGGAATTGAACCCAGGTCCTCTGGAAGAACAGTAAGTGTTCTTAACCACTGTTCCATCCCTCCGGCGCCCTATGTAGAATCTAATTAGCCCATTTTCACTGTGCACAGGACCATCTTCTTGGAAGAAGGCACACACCCAGGGCTGCCATGCAAGTCTCCGATGCCTGTCTCCACACCCGTTCCTCACCTCAGTCACTATTTCCCTTTAACACATCACCCAACCCTGAGGCCCTGGCTTTTCATTTGACAACAATGGCTACTATGTGTAGCCATAGTAGCCATGGACAAATGCGTAGCTCTGGAATGGGTGGAAATACATTCTATGAGACAGATGGGAGGCAGGTAAGGACAGAGCATACTCTTCCTACTGAGGTCCCTGCTGACAACCTTACTGAGTGGGGCTACTCTGCTCCAATGTCTCAGCCCCTCGGCTCTGATTCCCTTTGGTGGCACTTACACCATCTGCAGCTATTTGCGTGGTCATTCACAAACATGGTTATCAATCATCTTTTTATTTCTAATGCAGAATCTTCAAGATGGTAGACTTTTTTTTTCCATCTGATGACTATACACATGGTCTGAGATCTGACTGGGGAGGAAGAAGAGAATAAAGCTGGGCCGGAGGGGGGGGAGCACCAAGAAAAATACCTGGGGCTGGAGAGATGGTAAGTAGTTAACACTTGGCCCTCGCAGATCATGGTTGATCTTCACTGTCAGCTTGATAAATTTAGAATCACGATGTGTGCTGGCTATTTTTATGTCAACTTGACAGAAGCTATAGTCATCTGAGAGGAGGGAACCTCAATTAAGAAAGTATCTTCATTAGATCAGGCTGTAGGCAGACAAGCCTGTAGGACATCTTTTTAATTAGTGATTAATTGGGGAGGGCCTGGTCCATTATGGATGGTGCCATCATGGTGGCTGAGCAAGCCATAAGAACCAAGCCAGTAAGCAGCATTCTTCATAGCCTCTGAATCCGCCCCTGCCTCCAGGTTCCTGTCCTGACTTCCTGCCCTTCTGCCCTGTTTAATAAAGAACAGTGATGCTGAAGCGTAAGCTCAATAAACAAACCCTTTCCTCCCCAAGTTGCTTTTGGTCATGGCATTCCATCAAAGCAATAGTGACTCTAACAAAGACACTATGAAAACGCACCTCTGGGTACTTCTTTGAGAATGTTTCCAGAGAGGGAGAAAGGGAGACCCACCCTGAATGTGGCTAGGAACATCTCATTGGCTGGGGTCCCAGATGGAATAAAAAGGAGAAGGTCAGCTGAGCACTAGTACTCATTTCTCTCTGGTTCCTGACTGTGAGTGTAATGCATGCAGCCGCCTCACTCTCCTGCTGTCCTGCCTTCCCTGCCATGGTGGACTGTACCCCCTCAAACTGTAAGCCAAAGCAGACCCTTCCTCCCTTAACTTGCCTTTTTCCAGGTATTCTGTCACAGCAATGAGGAAAGTAACTAATACCCTGTAACAATCATGAAATCTAGCATCATGCCTGCCTCTGAAGGTCAAGAGCACACTTGAAACACGGTGGTCCCCAAGCAGTGGTGGCTCACACCTTTATTCCCAGCCCTTGGGAGACAGAGGCAGGCGGATCTCTGTGATTTTGAGGCCAGCCTGGTCTACAGAGCAAGTTCCAGGTCAGCCAGGGCTACTTAGAGAAACCCTGTCTCAAAAAAACAAAAACAATAAAACCCAATCTCAAGCAGATCCCTCCGGCTCACAGAACCTCAGCCTCAGGCATGGCATCTGCGAAATGAGAATGCGGGTGTGTGGCCCGGGAGGTTGGGCTACCTCTTGGAGTGTGTACACAGCATGCAGCGTATAATCCTAGGTAGAAACACAGTCAGCGCCAGCACAAACAGGATTCCTCCGCCATGAACTAGAAGACAGAGCCACTTGGGAGGAGAGGTCGCAGGTTTTGTAAAGCATTCTGGGAGAGGAGGCTACCGACAGTGTGGAGCCAGCAGCTGATTCTGGGTATTATGTGTGGGGGCTGTCTCCCATGGGTACATGGAGGCTGGCATGAGGGTGGAGGAGACAGGTGCTGCGAAATCCCTGGCTCAGTCCGATGAGCAAAGCAGGAAGCACAAGGGCCAAGCAGTTGGGGACGCTGGCAAGCGAAGGCTGACCTGATGCCCTGGTTGGGAGGCCTCGAGGTGGGGAGCCAGGGGAGCCAGTGCCATGGGAAAATGCAAGGAGCCAGGACCAGGATGAGGTCAGAGGACTGGCCAGCCGGAGGCGTGAGAGGCCTGGCAGGCTCGGAAGCTGTGGTCAGGGAGTGGGATCGTGGAGAGAAGTTGGAAATGTCTGGTGATGACAGGGCCGGGCGGCGGGCAGCCGCAGTGCAGTGGAGGTGAAGGCTGGCCAGGGAGGTGTGGGAAGGGTGCACAGATCTGGCAGCCCCCTCTGCAGGCCTTAGGGCCTCTGGGTGACTCACAGACGGCTTCTCTGCCCGCACCCCTCACCCTCCTCACGCCCTTTGATGTCCTGCAGTTTTTCTGACATCTGAACCAATGTTTCTCACCGCAAGGCCTTTTCTCAAACACAATTTTTTTTTTATACTTGACCCATCCCTTCTAGCTGCCCCTACCATCACCTTCCCAGTCAGTCCCCAGTTTTTATGTCACTCATTCTCCTCTTCTTCTTTGCCGGTCTTATTGCCACCATCTTGTCAATCAGGAATCTTCATGAATTATTTTGCTCATAACATTGTTTCCTTGTCCTTCCCACCCACCCCCAGTGCTTATATACACTCTAGGCAAGGCAAGTGCTCAGCACTGAACTGGTTCCAGTGCTGAGGGTTGTCCACACCAACCCTAAGCATTCAAAGCGAAAATCTGCCCCCAGGAACTGACCTCATGCATCCAAAAACAGATGGCAGAGAAACCGGTGATGGACTGGCAGGCTGAAGGAAGCCCACAATTCTGCAGTCACACACCAACTGGAGAGCAGGTCTCCAGCCTGGCTCTGCCAATCATGGGGTGTGGGGCGGCGTGGGAAGCTTGGTTAAGCCACATCTCTCAGCATCAATTAAGCAAAGAAAACAGTAGCTAATGAGACATTAGGAATACTGGTTGAAATTAGCCATTGCTATGACATTAGACTGGCCCACAGCAAAAGCTGCGTTCTTCCTTCTTTCCCCGCAAGGAGTGCGCCACGCCTCCTAGCACACACTTAAAACCATGGTCAGTACCAAGCCCCACACTCTACACTGTTTTCATATATATATTAAAAAAACCTTTGGTAAAGCTTGTTATAAATTAATACAGTAAGAAATTGCCAATAATAAAAAAATCAGAAAGCCAAACATGATGGCACATTCCTGTAATCTCAGTACTCAGGACGCAGAGGCAGGAGGATAGCCACAGTGAGGCCAGAGTGTCTACACAGTGAGTTCCGCACTAACCAGACAGACAGTAAGGCCCCACCTCAAGAAAATAAAATATAAAATAGACAAAAAAAAAAAAAAAAAAACCAAACAGAACAAATCAGAGCAATTTACTGTAATAAAATTATGTAGATGCGGTCTTTCTCTCAAAATCTCTTACTATACCATACTCACCCATCTTGCTGCTCTGCTGTGAGATGGGACAATGCCTACATGATGAGACAGAATGACAAATGACTTAGTGAAGTATGGTGCTGGACCTTATGCAAAAGCTATTCTTAAACATAGGCATTGGGACAAGGAGAGGGCTGATGGGATAACAGCTAAGCCTGCTGAGTGACTAAGGAGAGCACAGCACACACAGCATGAATGCTCTGCACACCAGGATGAGTTACCTGTCAGGCTGCCCCGACAAGCGGGTGACGCCACCGTACTACTTGAGATGTCAGGCCATTGTTTATATCTGGAATTCTCTGTTTAATATTTGCAGGCTGCGGTTGACTTTGGGCAACTGAAACCTCAAAGAGCAAAACTGGGCATCCCTGATTGCGCTCTTCTAGTCAAATATGTCCCCATGGAGCCTTTTTTGAAGTACAATGGGTAGGGGAGGAGGCTCTGAGCTGGACTCAAACACTCTTGAGTTGTTTCTGGGACTCAGTTTCTCATCTGTAAAATGAATTACTGACATCTGCTTTGCCTGCTGCAAGGGCTGTTGGGAAAATGAAAATGCTTCTTAAAATGCTCCACAGATGAGGGAATTTATTCTCGGGTAAATTAATAGACACCGTCTCCTCTTTTTCCCTGTGATCGATACACTAACCAACATGATTTCCTCCCATTGCTCCCCTCGCCCTCCTTGTTCCTCTCCTTCAATCCTCCCTCGTCCTCCTTCCTCTCCCTCCTCCTCTGGATCTTGGGGTCCTTTGCCTCTGGGAACACAGCAGCACCATGTCTGCTTGTCCCTGCTTCTTACAACAAATACCCTGCCAATGTGGAACCTCAACGCCGGGCTCAGAGCAAACTCTTCCTCAGAGGCTGACTCGTTCTTGTCACTCAGCCCACCCAAGTGGCTGAGAAGAGCTCCACCATCAAGCTCTTATATCTTTGCCTGGAGCATGGCCCAGTCCTGTGACCCAGGCACATCCTGTAACCCTGACAGGCTCTGTCTGCCTCTAAGAGGTGCAGGTGGACAGTGGTCAGCGTGAGCTCAACCAGAGGGCGAGGGACAGTCACTGAACGCCATAGAACGTGTCTGCCATGAGCCCAGTGCTTCATATGTTAGCTATTATCATCACCACAGTCACCACCATCCCCCTCCCCCCCCCGTCCTCCCTCCCAGGCCATCTGCAAGGTCATCTCTGTCCTCTACCCCCTCAGGATAGTGACATGACTCAGTGGCTTTGTCTAGACTCCCCTGAGGATGAACACCCACCCAGAATGACTCTCCCCCTACCCCCTACCCATCTCCAGGTACTTTCCAAATTGGTTTTTCGTTGTTTTTATACTCAAACGCAACACCACACAGACAGCACCCCAGAAAAACAATGTTAAGTAATTGATGGTTTGCCCCTCCCTCTCCCCCTCCCCACTCTGGACTTCTGGCAGAGGTGTTTGTACATGACCTGGGATGAGAGGAAGCAGACTGGATGGGGAGGGTATTGGAATGCCCAGCTACTCCCCTAGAGCCAAGAGGCCTTTGCTCCACACTGGCATCTGTCATCTCTGCCTCCAAGCACAGTACACTCCTTACTTACCCTGCACCCCTGTGTCCTGTCCTTCCCTTGTGCTCCATCAAAGCCTATGTCACAATATAAATCCATGTTGCATCCCCCTGGCCCCTGTCTCCTTCATCCATTTAATTTTGTTGCCTTCAATGTCAGTCACTCAGCCAAAACATTCCGCACTTTACTGTGTTCAGGGAATACAGAGGTTGGAGAGATTCGGGGCGACGACCTAGAAGACAGGGCAAACCAACGCAGGCAGTCAGAGGTGGCTGGCAGGAGCTCGGGAGCTGAGACTCTCCTTCTTGTGTCGGGGACACACGGAGGCCACAAAAGTCCAGAACAGCAGCAGGCTACATCTTCTCTCTCAGGGGCTCACAATGGGTCCTTTCCAAGGAATTCTAGGTGTTTTCAACCCTGGTGATGGCGTCATTGTGTCGTGAACACGTTACAGGGGAAAGGGGGCTTTCAAAGGGGAAAAGCCTGTTGGGGAGGCCAGGCAGGGGCCACAAACGGAAGCATTACTGTCTGCAATGAAGAATTCTGAATTCAGGAGTCAGAGAAAAGCTCTGGAGAAAGCTGCATCCTACCTGGGGCACAACAAGGTGCCATGGGAGGCTACAGAGTGCCACCTGGTGGCCACCAGGAAAAATGCTTTGTGTGGATCTGGTTCAATCCTCCACTGCAGAGGTCTCTGGGTCCATGGCAAGTCTCAGACACCAGTTGGCAGTCTCTAGTGTCCATCAAGAAGAGGAGAGAGAGGTCAGTCCTGGAATTCTCTGTCTGCCCCCAGATCACCGCACACACCACTTCCCCTGCTCCTAGCATCCTGAGGCCCAGTCCTCAGCTCTGGATTTTACTGCTGGTAGTGCTCAAAGAGCTGTCTGTTGGAGAAAAGGATTCTAGTTGGACCTAACCACAGAAGTGGGGCCTGTAAGTGAGCTCCAGCTGTCCTCTTAGGAATGTCTCCCTGCTTCTTATCAAAGTTGGCTTCTCTTCAGCTGCACCCCATTTTTTCGTTTGTTGTTTGTTTGTTTTTGTTTTTGTTTTTTTTTTGTTGTTGTTGTTGTTTTGTCTTGTTTTTCTTGGACTTCTGTTTCTCGTGCAACTCCTAAGAACAGATTTCTATACCTAAGTGTCCCCGTGTCATCATTCTTTAGGGAGGGATTCCTAGCCCAGGCCAGTTTTTACCAGCTGGCTGGATAACACTTAGCAACATCTGGAGGCCTTCTGGGCAGTCGCACATGGAGGAGGGAAGCTGCTATTGACCCCTAGCGAGAAGAAACTGACAATGCCCAGGTTGGCATTCCACTGTACTCAGAATCAGGACCCACACATCAGCAATGCTAATGGGGCACCATGGAGTGTTCTAGCTGTCTCAGGAACCAGGACCTTTCTAGAGATCTGTTTATACAATCACGTGGTAGCACATCTGTCCACCTCCGACTCCGACTGCGGTTCGGACTCAGCAGCTGCCTGGCTACCCTTGATTCTCAGGGTCCATTCTATCCTCCCTCAGTGCTTCGGAACAATGAACTTGGGTGGTGTACAATGAAGAAAGAGACACACGTCACTCTGCAAAACCAGTATTATCCTCTATACATACACATTTGTATTGGGATGATTAGTGTATAACTTTTCCCCCAGCTATCCCTTTTAACAAAGAAACAGGGAAGGCTTGCTAAAGCCCCGAGTAGCAGGCAGAACAAAGAAAAAAAAAGACTCTTGTCAAGTCAAATATGAAAGGCCTAGCGCCCCTAATTATATCTTGGAAGGGAAGCTTTGTCCTAGTGACACTCGGGCTGGCTTGGGGCCAGCTCAGGTTTCCCCCTTGAAGATTTTTAGGAAGTTTCATGATATGGAGACATTGTTGAAAAAGCAACCGCTTGACTTCTGCTGAGCAATCAGCTGCTGAGATCAAACCCAGCCCTGCCACTTAGGCGTCTTTGAGTACCGCTGGTTATCTCGGGCAAAAGCAGCTTGCAATTTTAACCCGGGCTTCCCAGGGAAGTCAGACCACTCGGCCTGCTTTCCACCTGCTTTGTGTGTGTGTGTGCTTTTCACAAAGGCTCTCTGGGGAAGCTTGCCGGAGAGATGCAGACTGATTTCTGATACCCATCGTTCCGCATTCACATTGATTATTAAAGGAGCAACAAATACTGTTTTTCTTTTGTAAACTAAAAAACAAAAAAAAACCAAAAAAACAAAGAAGCACTAAGAAAAGCAGCTCCTTTTCCCTCCCTTCCTTCCTCCCTTCTTCCCCGTCCTTCCCTCCCTATCTTCCCTCCCTCCCTTCTCTCTCTCTTGGGCTGGAGGCCAAACCCAGACAGAGCCTTGCACTGTGTACTCTGCCACCAAGTCATACCCACCTCATGCCCAATTGGGTCCCTTAAACATGAAATTCTGAATCGACTCACAGGCCACTCTTGTCCCATTGTAATTTCAATTTTTAGCTTTTTTATTTTTTTTCAATTTTAAAACAGGGTCTTACACTCCTTATCCCCCTGTGTCCACCTCTCAAGTGCTGGGATAATAGTGTGCGTTATCACACCTGGATTTTTCGGCAATGGGATGAGACCCAGGGTTCCCTACCAGGCATTAAACGAGCTACATCCACAGCCCAAATACTCGATGACTTAAAACACTAAGTTGGGGTGTCACACTGCCTCCCCATCCCTGAGCCTCGTTCGTTTGCTAAGGAAAAGTTTGTATGTGGGGGTCAAGACACAGAGTCGACTGCCTGTGTCTGTGTGGAGTGCTCATTCCTGGGGAAGGAGTGTCTGGAGACTCGGAATATATTATAAATCACATTTCTAGTGAGAATGACAAAGCTCCCTTGCCTTAGGGAACCTGTTCAATTTGTCAGTTAGAATTCAGTCTGCTGAAATAGAACGAGCCTGTTCTTGTCATGAGAGGCCTGGTTCCAGAGGAAAGGGCCTTCTGGGGAGCCAGTACGGCGGTCACTGGGGGACACAGCAGACACCTCTGTGCACAAAGCTTTGGAGCCAGAGCTGGCCCCTGTCACTTTGTCACCTAGCCAGCCAAGGCCTTTCTCAGGCCTGATGTGGACATGCAGGGATCCTGGGAAGATGCTGGGCTCCTGTTGCTTTTCAGATTCATAACCAGGCTTGGAATCTATTCTTTAGGGGAACAGGATTTTGGAAGCATTGCACATGTGACTGAGAAGGGAAAAGGGTCAAGATCGACCACTGCCCTCCACCACCTAGAGCCTTGTACCACGTACTGAGTATGGATAGGCCAGCCCCTACAGCAGGAGTGGGCTTTTGTTTTGTGCCCTATGACTTGATGATTCTGAAATGTCTGTAGTTTTGTGGAGGTGCCCAGGACAGTTCCCTGAAGGGCTCAGGGGACAGAAGCTAGAAAGGAGACTGTAAGTCTTAATAATGACATATTTTGGGCCTAGACCCCAAACAGCCATGTTCTCTCCTTGCCGAGTCACATGATCTCTACCCCAAACCAAGAAGGAGCCCAGCCCTCCGGCCCCATCTTTTTAGGGACCCAGTGACTGTTGGGCTATGTAGCTACTGTGGAATGGTGGGAGTGACCGCTAACCAAGGCTTTGACTGTCACCTGCAGGCCACTGCTTCAGAAACCCTCACACCAGCTGTGCTGGTGAAAACCACCTCTGGGTCCTCCCCTAGACCTTTCCAGTTGCAGCCACTGAGAGATGAGGCTGCCTTCTGTATCCAGCTGTTTTCCTGTGTGACCTGAGAAGCCCAGAGTAATCAGTAGCAGGAGGGACTTCTGGAAGGTGTCTCCCTCTCCTGTAGCACCTTCCGGCAAATGAGGAGTGAGCTCTGTCACCCCACACAGGTTTCCTGCCTTCCTTCTCTGGTGGTTATGTGCTAGGCGAGTTCCACCCTAGCATCCCTCATCTCAACAAGCTGACCCTGAGAGGAAGCACAGTGGTTTCAATAATTTGTCCTGCTTTACCAACAGAGGGCAATACCGCGGATAAAATGAAGCCTAGCGCCCTTCCTCATGGGAGTGTCTATGGAGGCCCAGAAGACATGTTTCTGGAAGGGGGACCAAAACAAGGTGGTGAGTTGCCAACTTCATTACAGTCTCGCTGGTTTCTGCTTTGCTTGCTGTTGTGACACTATCTGTGTGTATAATGCTCTCAAGCAGATGGTCAGGTGGTTGACAGGACTGTGATTAGAGAAGGAAGCTAGGGCCCAGTGAGGTGTATCAGCTGGCTCAGGTCACAAGGCAAGGGAGAGCTGCAGGTAGTTCCCCTGGATGTGGTGTTTTGGCTAGCCTTCTCTGCTACCCCAAGATGTTCCTCACCAGAGAAAATCTTGGTGCTGTGATCATGGATACGTTCTGTGTTTGATGGAAGGAGGCAGTAGTGAGAAACGAGGCATGTGAGGGTGGACTGGATCCAAAGAGAGCCAGAGGGGAAGAGAGACATCTCATTGGCCCAGCTTGCTTCTCCATCACTGCTGATCTCTGCTGTAACCCACAGGCGAGAAAACACCAACTCCTTGCAGCTTCCTGGTCCAGAATAACAAAAGGCTGGTCACTTGGGGCTATCACAACAGTTGCCTCCTGGGGATAGGCCAGCCTCATCCCACATTGTCGGTGGCATGCTGAGATTCATAGGTACGCGATGGCTGGCAGCCCTTACAACCATCTCTGCACCCCAATAGCACCTGAAACAAGAGCTCCTCCTAGCCCTACTACCCTGTTGCTATGAAATCTAAACACAGGAAGAGACTCCTTCGAAACAGACATGCTCGTGGGCCAGGCCGTGTGGCTTGCCTCTTATTCAAGCTTGTTTGTCAAACGTGAAGGGGCTTTAGGTTTAAGTCAAACTGTCCCTAATGCATTTTCTATTCTCTACAGAAACCACAGCCATCAATTAACAAATGAAAAAAGCAAGCAAGAAAACCGGTGAAGCATACTTCTTTGGCCTGACTTACCATTCTCTTTGATCCATTAAGATCCGAAAGCAAGCCCTTCTTCAGCTCTGGAGTATGAGGCAAAGAGGGAATAATTATCCATAAAGTGGTCATCCAAGTGTTTGTTTTGCGATGAAAGAAAACTTTTGAGGGCTTGGAAGAAAGAAGGAATATGTAAGTCTCTCCAGACGCCATCAGTAATAATATTAATGAATTAATGATTTACCCGAGTCCTATATGTCTATTTGCTTTGCTGCTCATAAGCATACATCGTTTCCATAGCAACCTTGACATCAGACCAAACTCCATCGCTCTGGGAACCAAAGGGCAGCTCTCAAGGAAAAGCATACAGTCTCACTTGCTCTTTTCAGTGTTTGCCAATGGGAAAATGATAAATTGATATGTTCTAAAAGAGCCGTTTGTCTTTTTTCCCCTTCCTTCCCATTACCACCGAGGCGTGACATTTGAAACGCCTACTGTATCAACATCTAATTCCACCACCTTCCTTCTCAATACGCCTTTAGTCTTAGCCAAACACCACTGCTCTTGCCTACGGTCTTCATTTCTTTACAAAGCGCGTGCACGCGCGTACGCACACCATCAACTTATTACCAACAAACAAAAGTGTTGATATATTTTCTTAGCTGCTTTAAAAACTTCAGCAATCCCATTGCTCATGTACCAGTCTGCCCTACGGGCTCCATTGACGCTCACAGAGTGCCGGTTGGTGAGGATGGAAAGTTCTGGATCTACCGACTTTTAAAAGCCCATGTAGTCACAATAGCTTAAATGCCGGTGAGTCAAATTTTCTCAGTATAAACACTTAGAAAGGAATCCGGTCAGACAGATGAAAATAGGTATCTAAGAAAAGGATAAATACAGACTAAGACTCACACCCAACCCGGCATCATTTCTTTGGGTTGCCGTTGCTTGTGAAAATGTTCTTGTAGGATGGTGAGATGGCTCAGCGGTTAAAAGCACTTTTTTTTTCCTGCCTTTGCAGAAGACCGAGGTTCAGTTCCCAGCACCCACACGGCTGCTCACAGCTGTCTGTAACTCCAGATCCAGGAGATCCAATGCTCTCTCGGGGCTCCCAAGCACACACATGGTACACTTACACACATGCAGGCAAAAACACTCATTCGCATGAAATGAAAATAAATCTTTGGGACTGGAGAAATGACTCAGCACAATTAAGAGTACTTGATGCTCTTCCAGAGGACCAGAGTTGGGTTCCCAGCACCCATATCAGGCAGCTCACAACCATCTGTAACTCCAGCTGCAGAGAACCTGACACCTCTGGCCCCCACAGGTGTGCACTGTGTGTGTGTGCACACACAGACACACACACACACCTACACGTAATTAAAAATAATAAAGATAAATCTTTTATTAAAAAAGGAAATATCCCGGGATGTGGTGGCACATGCCTTTAATCCCAGTACTCGGGAGGCAGATATCTGTGAGTTCGAGGCCAGCCTGGTCTAAAAAGTGAGTCCAGGACAGCCAGGTTCTGTTACACAGAGAAACCCTGTCTTGAAAAACCAGAAAAAAAGAAAATATCTTTGTAGGAGGACTTAGTGACTTTTCAACATATGAGATGGGGAACCAAGAAATAGGAAGCTCAGGAAGGAATCTGTATTTGCTGCAAAGAAAGTAATCTATTTGCTGACAATCAGGAAACCAATGGGTCACCCCTCTCAATGAACAAGTTTAAATTTTCAGATCTGCTGTGGGAAAAGCTGCCATCACGGTGAAAGTGAGGCTTAGTCCTGGGGGTGACAATGTAGGATGGTGTCCTAGGAGGGTAAGGCACAGCCTGTGCCTTAGTTAGTCCTTTGGTCTGGAGGGATAGAGACAGCCAGGCATGGATAAGATGGGGTGCCAGAATACAGAAGAGAGCACAGAGGGGCTTCACACAGCCTGAAGGAAACAGGAAAGCCTTTCCTGGAGCTGGGAGGCGTTCGGCTCAGGAGTCAGGCACAGCTGTGGAGAGTTCATGGGTGCAATGGCCATGCTGTGTCCAGAAGAGGTTCTTAAAAGATTTTTTAATTTTGCACGTGTTTTGCCTGTGTGTGTGCGCGTGAAGGCAATGCGGGGGGAGAGGGCACAGGATCCCCTGGAACTGGAATTACAGCTGGTTGTGAGCTGCATTGTGGCCACTAAGAACTGAACCTGGGCCTTCTACAAAAGCAAAGTGCTCTTGTCCACCGAGACATCCCTACAGCCCACAGGTGTTCCAACAGGACTCCCCATCTGGCTCTTCTGTTCCTTCTGCTCCTCCTTGAGCCTTAAAGGGGGAGCTATAGATGACTTCTTTAGGGTCAAGCACTCCACTGCCCCCTGCCCCTGCTAAGCACTTCAGTCTGTTATGAGTCTCGGCATTAACCCTTAGGCTGCAGTAACTTTTTCTGTCACAGGTTCAGAGCAACACTAGTCTGCAGTTACAAGCGTGACTATTTAGAAGGCAGTTGGCCCACACGTCCCCTTAACAAAGTAATACTGGTGAGTTCCCCCTAGGGTGATCTTTCCAGCTGCCAGGACTTCCCAGGTTTGTAATACCAGACATGTTCCTTCCTGTAGAGGGGACCTCAAATCCAATCAGAAAGCAGTTGGTAACCCCACAACATACATGCAACTATTTCACCAATAGTTACATCTAGCCAGACCAGTCATTACTTTGGTTCAAAAGGCTGCAGCTGGATAAGACTGTGGATTTTTCTTCCAGTGCGGTTCCAGCTTGATTTCACCATGTCCTACCATCAAAGGGCGTGGTGTCTTCAGCAACAGAGACCAACAGAGCTGACAGTAGAGGGACAGTGTGGCACGGAACACGGCTATCCATTTCTTGCATAACTTAACCGGACCTTCATAGCCACACTAGCAGATAAGGAAGCCACAGACTCCTAGGGACAAACCCTTCCTCAGTTTCTGAACCATGTCTGCATCTTCCAAGAATGACTGTGAGGGCTATGTAGTCCAGGTGCCTTAGGCAAGAATGAGAATGCTTGAAAAACGTGGAGACATGCAATGCTCCTGGCTTGGCTGCTCGGCCTCTGCTTGGGTTCAATTCATAGAAAGCATCTGCTACATTCTCACAGCCCTGTCATGACACATGTGGCCAGGAACCCAGTCCTCTTCCACCGGCAAAGTCTATTTAGGATTTCTTGGCTTGTTAGTAGTTGCTGAGGCCTAGCTACAGAGCCTTCAAAACAAAAGCAATTCCAGGACAGCCAGCGCTACATAGTGAGACCCTGTCTGGAAAAACAAAACAAAACAAAACAAAACAAAACAAAACAAGGTCTTATATCATAGCCCTAGCTGGCCTGGAGCTTGCTATATAAACCAGGCTAGCTCTGAACTCAAAGAGTTCTGTCTGCTTCTTCTTCCGGGGAGCTACACCACCACACCTGACTGCTACAGAGAGCTCTGAAGCATGATGGGACCCTGGCCAAGGTTCCTGCCCCTCCGAAGGAATTCCAACATTGTTTGTTAAAGGCTGTTCTTTTTCAGGGGGAGGAGGGCCTTTAAAATTTTTTTCTTATATAAACATCCAGTGAGCTTTTGAAAAAGAAAGGCTCTAATCCCATAAACAAAGCAGATGGGATTAGAATTTCAGATCCTGATAGAAACCCATCTGAGAATTCTTTTTAGGGGATGGAAAGATGGCTCAGAGGTTAAGAGCACTGGCTGCTCTTCCAGAGGTCCTGAGTTCAATTCCCAGCAATCATATGGTGGCTCACAACCACCTATAATGAGATCTGGTGCCCTCTTCTGGTACGCAGGTGCACATGCAGACAGAACATTGTATACACAATAACTAAATAAACAAACAATCCTTTAAAAAATAATAAAAGCACAGTCTTGTGTTGTTCAATGACAGGTACATATGTGAGGAACCGCTTTGTTGGGTGATCTCATTGCTGTGTGAATACCACACAGTATACACCTGGTATAGCATCATGGCGTAGACAGCCCATCACTGGCTGAACCTGAAAACCATTCTGCAATGACTAACTGTTGTATTTAAAAGTCCAAGAGCATAGGGGTGAAAAGAGGGGCCTGGCTGTGGACTCCACTTCTAGCACATTCTGGTGTTGCAGCTATGTGACTAGACTCCATAATGCAACCTCTTAGTGCCTCAGTTTCCTCACTAGCACCAAGAGTGATTTGAAGGCGATTACTAAGTCAGAGGAGGCCACAGGGACACACCAGCCTGTGGTACACCGTGCATGGCTGCCTGCAGGCCTCATTAGTTACTTCTCTGTTGGTGAGACAGATACCCTGACAAAAAACTGGCTGTGGGAGAGAAAGGCTTTATTTTGGTATATAGTTCCAGAGATACTTCCTCATGCTGGAGAAAGCGGAGCTGCAGGAACAGGAAGTTGGTTGATCACATGTCCTCTGCTCACAGGAAACAGAGAGGGAGAACAGGAAGTGGGGATGCTGTGGAACCTCAAAGCCTGCTCCAGGGACATGTTTCTTGCAGCAATGCTCCACCTCCTAACAGTTCCACAAGGTTCTGAAAAAGTGCCACCAAATGCAGACCAAGTGGTCAACTGCAGGAGCCCATGAGGCTCATTTCTCTCACTCAGATCACATCAGGGCCACCTGGTACATGCTGCTCGTGGTTGCTAGTAGCCCCTAGAAGGTACTGCTGTGTGGAAGGAACCCTTCTTTTAGGTGCCTAGGGGAGGAGACTCGAAGTCCCTTGGCTTTGTGGGAAAAAAAAAATCACTCCCATATTTGTATACAGGAAAATCAGAGACGAGAAAGTCCCAGAGACATGTCAGTCACACAGGCAGACAAGGCGGAAATGGAAATTCAGGCCAGGCCTCTGTAACCTCAAAATGTTTATAGTTTTGTTCCTTCCTAGGTTGATGCTCCACTGTTCAAATACCATGAGTGTAGAACACAGTCAAACGTGCAGTCCTCCCCAGGGACAAGTGACTAGGTAACACTCTGAGATGTTGTTTCCCGTCAGGGATCTAGGATCTCTCCCTACCTCAGGGTCACCCAGGCAGCCACAGACTCTGTGCGGCACCAGCCTCCTCCGTGTTGTAGGTATTTTGGCTCTGTCCAGCTCTGCTCATTTGTGCCCCTGTATAGCCCATGATGACCATGCTGTCAGCCTTCATCCCGCTCAGACTGGCTTAGGGACTCAGAGCTGGTGATCCAATGAGGCTGGGATCTGTCCTCTCAGGGTGATGGTGGCTGCTCTGCACCTTCTCCAGGCTCAGTTTTCACAAATTTCCATTTTCCAGGGTCAGCCCCACCCGCTCCACTGAGGTGGCCCCCTAGGACAGAACACCGGAACCAGGCTCTCACCTAGGCATTCTGAATTTAGGTCATAATCACAGACTATCAATCAAGACTTCAGACACTGGCACCCGCCCCTCCCCCATCCTCACGGAGGAGGCTGTGAGCCAGAAACACAATGCCTTCCTTTTTCCTCTTGCCCGCTCTAGTGAATAAGGACTCACTTTCAAGGTGGGGTCAGCCAGAAGAAAATCAGACAATCTGTGCCCTGACCCATGGAGAAGGACAGATTAGGCACTGGAGGGTGGGTGGGTGTGGGCAAGCTTCTGGGGCAGGGCAGGCTCAAAACTGGCCGCTGCTCTTTCTTCAGCTTAGATCACCATCCTTCTTCATTCTTTATTCATCCATTCTCACTTCCTCACTTCAGTAATTTCCTTGCTCCTTTGTTCCTTGCTTTGTGCCCTCACTGTAGGCGCCCACCCCCACGCCGCGTGTGTCTGTGTGTGCGTTTGTAAGCTCCTTTCTCAGAGCACTCTGTTCTTGTTTGGTAAATGGCTATTTTCTTCACTGTGTGTGTTTGAGTTCCTTTCTCATAGCAGTCTGTTCTTGTTTGATGAATACGTGTTTTCTTCAGTCTCTCTGAGAGGTTCATTTTTTTGGAGAAGAATCCTGTGCTGTAGGTACGGAGTCGCCTGTTGGGGTCGGTACTGTACCTTTCACGGTTTTCAGTGAACTGCCTGCTCTGCAGAGGGACCTGAGGTGGGCCCTCACTGTGTGTTTCAGCCTGGCCTGGAACTTGCTCTGTAGAGCAGACTGATTTCAAACTCTTGATCTTCCTGCCTCCTAAGAGCTGGAATGACACACATGCACGCCCACACCCTGCTTGGAAACCGACTTTTGCCTTTATCTCAGGGAGACCAGTTATCAAATCTGCCTCTATCATAGACAGCTGTGTGAGCTTGGCGCAGCCTAAAATCTTCCCACCTGTGTTTTCCTCACGTGTAAGATGACTGTAGGGAGTGCAGAGCACCTGGCCTGCTCCTTCAGGTCTGTAGTTGGGCTCCATAGCCATGACCTACACTGTTTGTATCACCACACCCCAGTTAAGGGCGATGGAACCCCTGAGTCCTCCACCAGCTGTCATGGAAGGTCTCTTGTCCCCTACACACAGCTGCTTCAAGGGCAGACCTGGTATTGACTGTTCCCCTAGTTGTAGCTTACCTCATTTGTATATGTCCTTTTCTGATTTCTGGGAGGATGGCCCCTGTTGCCTGAGCAACCGGGAGCTGGGGCTCAGGTCTCTTTCACTGGCACTACCCACCCTCCTCACTTTCTGTTAGCAACCATATAGAGTCACATAGCCCGGTGCAGTGGCACACACCTGTAATCCCAGCACTTGGGGAGGCAGAGGCAGAGGCAGATGGATCTCTGTAAACTCAAGGCCAGCCAGTCTACAAAGTGAGTCTAGCACAGCCAAGGCTACACAGAGAAACCCTGACTCAAAAAAAAAAAAAAGAGTTACACAAGATTCCCACAAAAGGACATCATGCACAGAGCATCTCCCTGTCACATTCCACTCCTCTGCCCTTTCTCCCCATTCACTCCCCTAGACAATTAAGTATCAGTTTTCATATCACCTATACATATACTTTTATGTGTCTGCAAAGAACCAGGAGCCACAGATGAGAGAAAACAAGCAATACTTATCTTTCTGAGACTGACTTAATGCACTTCATATGATTGTCCCCAGTTGCATCCATTTTTCTGCAAACAACTTCATTCTGCTTTGTAATTGAAAAAAAATTCCATTCTGTGTTTAAACTACATTTTCTTTGTCCATTTTTCTGTTGATGGGCAGCTAGGCTGGCTCTGTAACTCGGTGTCTCAGTCACTGTTCCATGGCTGTGAAGAGACACCATGATCAAAACAACTCTTGCAAAGAAAAGCGTTTAATTGGGGCTGGCTTACAGTTTCAGAGGTTTAGTCCGTTATCAGCATGGTGGGGAGGGTGGCAGTACGCAGGAAGACATGGTTCTGGAGAAGGAGCTGAAAGGTCTGTGACATCCAGAGTCACAGGCAGCAGGAGAAGAGCCACTGGGCCTGGATTGGCCTTTTGACACCTTAAAGCCCATCCCCAGTGACACACTTTCCCCAACAAGGCCACGCCTCCTAATCCTTCTAAGTAGTGCCATTCCCTGATGACTAAGCATTCAAAAATACAAACCTGTTGGGCCATTCTTTTGTTTGTTTGTTTGTTTGTTTTTGTTTTGTTTTGCTTTGCTTGTTTGTTTTTTCGAGACACGGTTTCATTTGTAGCCTTGGCTGTCCTGGACTCACTTTGTAGATCAGGCTGGCCTCAAGTTCAGAGATCCACCTGCCTCTGCCTCTGCCTCTGCCTCTCAAGTGTTGGGATTAAAAGCATGCACCACCACTGCCAGGCTATTAGGGCCATTCTTATTCAAAGCACTACACTTGGTCTTTGTGCCTAGGATGCAGGGATGGCTGATGCGTAGGCTCAGTGTCTCTGGGACATGTGGACTTAGCTGGGTTATAGAGTGGGTCTTTTTTAGCTTTCTGAGGAACCTTCATACTGAGTTCCGTAATAGCTGGACTGATTGCATTCCTACCACAGTAATGATGGTTCCCTTTTGCCTACATCCTCACCCACATTTGTCACTTCCTGAGTGCCATACTGACCAGGGTGACTTAGAATCTAGGTAGTTTCTCTTTTCGTTCCTCTGAAGGGTAGAGATGTTTTCATATGTTTATTGGTCACTTGTGCTTTATTTTTTGATGTCTGTCTGCTTGGTTCATTAACCCACGTATTGACTGGTTCATTATTTTTCAGTATTTACTTTTCAAAAGTTTTAAATTTTATTTTTTTTAAAAATATATTTATTTATTTATTTATGTATATGAGAGCATTATCTGCATGCATATGTGCATGACAGAACAGAGCATTGGATGTCATTATAGATAGCTGTGAGCCACCATATCGTTGCTGGGAATTGAACTCAGGACCATCTGGAAGAGCAGCCAGTGCTCTTAACCGCTCAGCCACCTCTCCAGCCCCTAAATTTTATTTCTCTGTGTGTGCACATGTGTAGGCATGGCACAGGTGGGGGGGGTGTCAGAGGACAGTTTTTAGGAACTGATTTTCCCCTTCTATCATGTGGGTCCATGGAATAAACTCTAGATATTAATCCCTGGTAGATACCAACTTCTTTGCAGTCTCTTGCTGTTCCCTCCTGTATCCTGTTCCTCTCCAGTGTCTTGGGTCTCCTGCTGTCTCCTCTTTTGTATCCACGGCATTCCCTCAGTTTTGCACACCCTGAGGTTCTGGTGACATTGTAGGGGGTGATTTTTTTTTTTTAATGGTCACAGCAGGGACCTAGTGCCTGTCTCCAGTTGAGCCCTGGCCCACATACTTGATAAACATGTCTAAATGCATCCATCACCCCGGCAGATCCTCTATCTCTATCGCTGCCTCTTTTCTAGTCTGTCTATGACACCTTGGCCCCAGACACAGATGCTTTGCTCTGCTTCATGTTCCCCCGTTTCCTCTCTTGAAAACTTGTTTTGTAAGACAGAGTCTTGCTATGCAGCTTAGGTTAGCTTCAAATTCTCCATCCTCCTGCCTCAGGCTCCAGAGGGCTGGGATTACAGTGAGTGTTCCTACTGGCCTCTGGAGGTATTTAAAACACTGGAACCTCATATGTATCTGTCAGAGTCATAGGTTAACCATGATCCTGGGTTCCTGACACTGATGGATGAATAGACAATGAATGGCCCTCAACATGGGCACATGTTCTTTTGTGTATATGGGTGTGGGTGTGATATTTGCTTGTGTGCAGGCACACGTATGTGAGTGCCTTGTGCATGCTCCGTGCTCGAAGCATGCACATGAAGGCTGGGTATCCTTTATCTCTCAACAGTTTTTGTTTTTGTTGTTGTTGTTGAGGCAACAGCTCTTACTGAACCGGGGGTCACCTATTCCAGCTGGCCTAGTTGGCCCCTCTGCCCCAGGGATCCCTGTCCTTGACTCCTGAGTTCTGGACTTGCAGGCAGCCACCAGGCCTGGCTGGCTTTTACCTGGATTCTGGTTGTCATGTTTGCACAGCAAGTGCTTTCCCTACCAAACCAAGATGCATTTTCCCAGGAAGGCTCACGGGAGGCCTTTTGATTTGATTTGCTTTTATTCATTTACTTAGCTAGTTAGGTTAGCTGTGGAGTCAAGTAGACAACTCTGGTTCAGACCGGCAGCCATAGCAAATGGACAGAACATAAGCAAAGGTGTAAGACCACAAAACTGCACAAAGCCAGCCCACTCACGCGTACACAGCCAACACCCTGCCAGGCTCTCCGTCTCTAACCCACACACTAACCGCTGTGCAGGCATGCCTCATTATTTCCATTCTATCCACCAGGAAATGGACCCAGAGTGTTGGAGAGACTTGTCCAGAGCCACATATATGTGCAGATGTGGCTGCCTCCTGAGCTGCTGAGGCCCATCCCTCCCAAAGTCTGTTTCTCCCCAGGGACAGTGCCTGCTTAGAGCAATTTTTATTTATTTAAATGTTTTGATATACTTTGTGTGTGTGTGTGTGTGTGATGCTGGAGGTAGAAGTAAGTGTGTAAAAACCAGGGTCCTGTGCACAGTGAGGCAGGTCTCCGCCACTGAGCCACAACCCTATTCACTAGAGCTATTTTAATTTACATTAATTTATTTAATATAGTGTTTTGTTAGTTTAGCAGTGGTAGGGATGGAACCAAGGCTGTACAAGTCCTTAAAGTCACTTTAAGCCTTCCTTTCTATCTGTCTATCTGTCGATCTATCTATCTATCTATCTATCTATCTATCTATCTATCTATCTATCTATCTATCTCTCCTCCCACCTCCCTTCTTTTACCGACCTGCCTACCTATATATTTGTGCTGGTGACGGAACCCAGGCCTCATAAGCTAGCGTTCTACCACTGAGGCCCCAGAGCCATTTTTAGACATTTTGAAATTTTTTAAATATTTTATGGGTACGAGTATCTGCCTGCATGTATGCCTACGGTACCGTGTGAGAACATGGTGCCCACAGAGTCCAGAGGAAGGCATTGGATCCCCTGGAACTGGAGATATAGATGGTTGTGAGATGCCTTATTGGTGCTGGGAATCCAACCTGGGTCTTCCACAAGAGGAGTCAGTGCTCTTAACCACTGAGTTGTGTCTCTAGCCCTGGGGGCCATTTTTTTTCCAACAATGTTGTGTATGCTGTATTTTCCTAGATATGTTGCGAATGTTACTCAGCATGTCTCCGATATTGCATCAGAAATGGCAAAACACTTGGGAGGGTGCTCTTTGTAGGATACAAAGAGGCCACTTTAGACACTGTCCCTGTAGAATGCTGACGGACAGTTAGAATCGCTTGCTATCATGTTATACGATGACTTTACTGTTTTCCCCTTGTTCATTTCTTGTCATGGGCTATTTCCCAAGTGTTTCCAGAGTCACCTAAAGGTCAGGTCAGGCCCAGCCAGGCAAAACGAGTCATCTGTCCACAGAGGTGAGATGTCCCAGCCACAGGGATGGTGTGCAGTACAGCTTTCCGGAAGTTTATGCCCTGCAGCAGTTTGATTCTGATTCATTGTGTGGCATTTTTGTGGCATTTGGACATTTGTTTTCTTTTGTAGTACCAGGCAAGGAATTTCAGGGTAGGACCAGGTCTGTGCGTCTCTGTGAGCAGAGCATCCAGTGCCACCCCCTTGAGAGGGGGTGCTTGTGGCAGCCATGCTGCAGGGATTGGGCTGTGTCACCACCCCCACCAGCCCCGCCCCAACCCCTTCACCCTTACCAAACCCACCCTCAACCCCACCCTCACCCCCACCCCCACCATCCCTATCCCCACCCCCATCCTGGTAGTGGAAAAATACAGCCTTGGCCTCACCCCTTAGCAAGCCTCCAGGGTGCGGAATACTGCCTGCTTAACTTCTGATGCCTTTAATAATGGTTTTCTGTGATTGTTCGCTCCTGTGTGTGTTTGCTTTCCCCATGTTTATGCTTCATGCTTCCTCCTTTAGGTAAGAGATCTGAGCAGGAACTCAGGGCTGCAGATGCTGTAAGGCTCGGGGCCTCGTCTGCCTCATTTCTCAAGTAGAAATTTAAACAGTGATAACCATCAAAAGGATGAGAGAGATGTATGATGTCTTCAGGGTCCAGCCCACAGCCGGTTTTACTGATTACTATAAAGACCTTGAAAGCCAGGTTGTGGCAGGAGAATTGCTTTTAGTTCAAGAGTTTTGAACTAAACTCAAGAGTTTGAGGCCAGCCTGAGCAACATAAAGCGACCTTGTCTCAAAACAAAAAAATGCAAATAAAGATAACTGGGCTAGGGGTGTAGGTCAATGGTGGGCAACAGTTTATTTCAACCCCAAGCTCGGTGGGGGTTGGCGGGGAAGAAGTTCCAAACAACAACAAAAACTCACATTACTTGGGAGGGTCCTGCTTGACTGAGCACAGTTCCCTGGGATTCAGAACTCTTAGTCTCTTAGTCGGGAACAGAGGGGCCGGGATTCAGAAGGAGTTGGGGAGATGGCTCAGTGGGTAAAGAGCTGGCCAATCAAGCCTGAGGGCCTGAATTTGATTCCCAACACCCATGCATAAAGCTAGGTAGGGCAGCCTGCCCTCATAATCCCATCGTAGGGGAGGCAGAGACAGGAGGGGTCCAGCGAGCTCCAGCTTCCTTAAGAAATACTGCCTCAGCAAGTTATGTTAGAGAGAGATAGAGGAGGACACCTGACACAGACTGCTAACCTCCACCTGCAGTGCTTACATACACGCACATACACAGGACATGTATATACACGCACAAGGCCAGAAAGACACATGTGCATGACAGCTCAGCACTACAAAGGAACCATGGCAAAGGCATAACACACAGGGTTTCCCAGGATTTGGAAATGAGCCCCTAGCTGCCTTAGCACATGAACTTAATGCTAACCACTCTAGGACTGTTACCTGGTGGGGTGGGGGGGGAGGGGGCTGTGGAGAAGGAGAAGGACGAAGAGGAGGAGGAAGAGGAGGAGGAGAGTCTCACATGCGTGTTCCATCCCCGCCCAGTCACCCTTGCCAAAGATGACTCAGGTGAACATGTTATCCCTCCAATTGCCAGGTGCCTGCTGTGAGCCAACCAGTACGGTCATGCCAGGTACCCATGCCACTCACCTGTGCAGCTCTCAGAACATTCCCTGGCTTGTCTCCACTAGAATCAAGATGGAAAGAGGGGGAGAAACTGGCTGCTCCGGGGGATGGGGAAGAGGAAGAGGAGTGTGGTAGAGGGAAGGTGTGAAAAGGAAGGGCACAGCCAATGTGAACATACCAAAGCGCCAGGGACCTACAAGGCAGGTTCAATATGGAGGAACCCTTGCTTCCTGGGAGCTTAAACATACAGGTCGGGAAAATACCACACACCCATTACTACAAAGTATGGCAAGTTCTAGAAGGGCAAAAGTTGAAAGTCAGTGACCCAAGGTTACAGAGGGGGCCTGGCTTAGATAGGAGGAGGAGGAGCAAGAGGCACAGTTTTAGGAGGAAGGTGTAAATCAAGACCTGTGGGGAAATGTGCAAAGGGATATTTATTAGTCAAGAAAAGAGCAAGTAGAAGCCAGACAGGTTTTGGAATGTCTGAAGAACCATAAAGAGGCTGAGGGTGCTAACGCACTGTGAGCAAGGAACACGGCTGGGTGCTGTCATTTCACATGGATATGTAATATATACTGTTCTGCTCAAGGAACCCCACCGGGCTGGGGCTAGGGATCCCCATGTACTCTTACGGTCTTGTTCCAAAGATGCCAGCTCAGATTTGAATCCCGCCCCCAGCTGCTTCAAGTGTGGAAAGGGGGGTGGCTTAAACTATCAGAACCCTGCCTGTCGCTGAGCTGTTCACACCTGCCTCTGACGCTGGGGCTGCAGTGAGGAAATGTCTGGAATGTCCCTGGTGTGGCTTTGGGTGTGCAGTGGGCTCCTGTCGTCTTTCCAAACAAACATCTTACCTTGCCAGAGACTGGGGAGTGAAGGGGATTTAATTCTGTCACTGCCCTGCCTTGCCTCTTAGAAGAAGCTGGGAGAGAGAAGGGCAGGAGCTTTCTAAGGACCTGTGTGGGGACCCACAGCAAGAGAACACCCAGAGCATGTGTGGCCTCTCCCTTCCCCATTTAGCAGAAGGAACCAACAGAGAAGCCTGGGGGGGTGGGGTGGGGGGACAAGGTTAAATGTTTCAGAAACTCTGCTGCAAGCTTGTTGGGACAGCACGTGGACTAAAATTGGAATGACATGTGGAGGATGGCACGGCCCCCCAGGGGTGACATGCAAATTGGTGAAGCATTTCATAGTTCTGGAATCCAGGAGACAAAGGACTAACACCATGGACTTGCTGACAAAGCCAATAGAACCCGTTCACCTCTGTGAAGGAGAGATTCTTCAGGAATGAAGGCTAAGCAGAAACGTTTTCAAGATCTGCTGAGGGAAGCTGGAACTCGCAGACCCACACTCTAGGAACCCTCCTCATGCCCCACCACTGCCCCAAATCCTCCAGAGCGAAGGCGAAATTCCCAAGGGAAGTCCACACGCAAAAAAGGGTGCATACTGGGTGACCATCCAGAATATTAGCTCTGTAGAGCAATAAGGAAGGAATGCACCCACAAGCGAACAGGGTCAGCGGTGCCAGTGGCGGGAGAGGATTGATGAAACTGGGCACCATTCACCAAAACAGACCCCGTGCTGGGCTCTTGAGCAAGTCTCGGCAGATCTCAAAGGGCTCAACCCCCACAGCGGTGTGCTCAGACCACAGTGCAATTAAACAGGAAAGTAATAACACGGAGCTCACCGTACAGTCCCCAAGCGTTTGCAGACACATTTCTGAAATCACCGGAGGAGAAATCACAACGGGAATTAGAAAATTCTTCAGACTGAAGGATGAAGAAAAGAAACATTGGACCTTGTGAGGGGCAGATAAGGAAGAGCCAGGGTGGTTGTTTCTGGCAGTGTGCACATTAGAACACAACGAGGTCAAGCCAGGCGTGATGGCGCATGCCTGTCATCCCCCAGCCCTGAGGAGGCAGAGGCAGAAGGATTGCTGCAAGTGTGAGGGCAGCCTGGTCAAATAGTAGGGAGGGGGAAGAGAGAGAGAGAGAGAGAGAGAGAGAGAGAGAGAGAGAGAGAGAGGCTACAAACAGCCTTAGGCTTTTAGGCCAATAAAAGCGATGATCTGGGGTAGACAAGATGGCTCAGAAGGTAAATGTGCTTACCTCCAAGCCTGCTGACCGGAATTGGATCCCCAGGACCTACAGGATGGAAGGAGAGAAATGACCTCCAAACCTTGTTCTCTGACCTCCGAACATGTGCCATGGTACATTCACATTCACACACTGCCACCCCCAGAATGAATGAATGAATGAATGAATGAATGAACAAATAAGGGAAAGCCTGGAGGCCTTTTGTTCACTTGCCCCCTTTGGTGAGGCTGTAGCCTGTTTGACCTTAGCTGGCGTCTACAACATCTCCTCCACAATGGGATTCCCTGTCATGTGTGTTGTCTTAATACATAGGGAAATGACACCTCCTTCTGCCACCTACCTAAGGAATAAACTACCGGAATCACACACGGCTCATCCTTCCCTCACCTCTGCTTCTGTTCTGCTACAGGACATTCTGATGTGGTCCCATGCACCATGCCAGGAGAGTCCATGACCATCACTGCCTTTGTATCCATCTCAGGGAGGCTCAGCCACCTGCCCCCATCACACGGCTTAGCAGGGCAGAACCTGGTCTCTAGCGCAGGTGTTTAACATCATCATCACACTGAAATGCGCATCCAGCGCTGCCAGGGAAACTGCACCTCCACAGTTTCAATGGCTTTTCAAGCCATTCCCTTCCAGCTCAGGCCACAGGATTCTGGCCTCCGAGGGCTGCCTGGCTTCTCTCTACCACTGAGTTCTCCCTCAGCCCCTGGCATCCCCAAAGATGGCAAAGATTACAGCAAGTGCTGGCGGTGCCCCAGCTGGATGAAGCCTTCTTTGCCCATCTGTTACCGATCGCTGTCACCGTGATCACCATCTCCTGTCTCCCTCATCACCAGAGGGAGATTGCTTCTGCTTGTCATGGCTCAGTGGCTCTGTGTGCTAATGGTGCCTTCCTTTTCTCCCCCACAGCCAACAGGAAAAATTGTGGGTGACGATTTAATATGACCAATAATTAGTGTGAACAGCACGGATAAACCAGCTACTTGGTGGTGACAGCTACTTCTGAACACTGCCTTATGTTGCTGTCTTCTGCCGAGGGAGGCCTATGCTGACCTCGAGGAACTGCACCAGCCAGCCTGTGTCCTCTGCTCTGCAGCCAGGGGTTGGCTCACTCATCAGATTCCAGTGGCGGCATGCGCGCCGTGGCTAAAAGCAAGTCCGCGTTGGTACAGTGGATGCGTCCTCAGATCTAGAACAATGAATTCCGGCAGCAGGAGAGAGAGAAGATTTGAAACATGGAGACTGCAGTGAAGTCTCTCTACCAAGAAAAGAGTGATGGACACGAGGCCCCGGACAACATTCTGCAAGTCAGGGGCTTAACAGTGGCTCAAAGCCTTCAAGTACTTTCTTTAAGACGTTTTCTAAAAACAGGTATTTAGCGTGTGTGTGTGTGTGTGTGTGTGTGTGTGTGTGTGTGTATGTATGTGCATGTGTGTGTTTGCTTGTGCCTGTGCACATGGAGATCAGAGGGCGACTTGTGGATGTAGGTTCTCTCCTATCATGTGGGTTCTGGGGTGAACTCAGAACATTAGTTTTGGTGGGCAGGTGCCTTTACCAGCTGTGCCATTTCCCTGGTTCCCTTTCCTTTCATTCCTTATTAACCATTACAAATTTGGTAAAATAATTTTTTAAAAAAATTGGTAAAACATGCATGACGTAAACCTCACTGCTCTAATCATTTCCATAAAAATGTGCAGTCGAGCGGCATGGAGTCTGTTCACACATTACTGGCCACCATCACTACCACTGCCCAGAACTGTCGCTTTTACCTAAACTGATACTCCGACCCCCCTGAACAGCTCTCCAGCCCCCAGCAACCCCCATTTAACCTTCTGTCTCTGTGAGTTTGACTAATTTAAGCGCCTCATCTAGGTGGAATCACATAGGATTTGTCCCGTGTGCCTGTGTCGCAAGCACACTGTCTTCGGAATTTATCCCTGCGGCAGCGTGTCTCAGAATTCCCTTTGCTATTTTACTTTTATGCGCATGGGTGCTTTGCCTCCTATGCCATGAGCTGTGCATCATTTGCATGCAGCGCCCACGGAGGCCGGAAGAGGGCATCAGACATCCTGGTGCTGGAATTAACGGTCTGCTGTGAGCAGTCCCGTGGGTGCTGCGAACCACCAGGCTGGCTTTGAACTCACAGAGATACGCCTGCCTCTGTCTCCCTGAGTGCTGGGATTACACGCATGAACCACCACGCCCGGCTTCTCTCTGATTTTTTTTAAAGATTTATTTTTATTTATGTGTTTCTATGAGTGTATGCCATGTATGTATAGGTGCTCAAGGTGGCCAGAAGAGGGAGTCTAGTGTCCGCTTCCATTACTCTTTGAGTATTCCTTTAAGGTAAGGTCTCACCCTAAACCAGGGTGTCTGTTTTCTTAGCTGGGCTGGAAGCTCGAAAATCCCTGAGGTCCTTCTGTCTCTGTCCACTCTTGAAACTGGGGCTACAGGTGTGTGCTGGATACCCTGTGTGTTACATAGGTGCTGGCATCCAAACTTTAGTGCTCGTGATTGCACAGCAAGTGCTCTTAACCCCCCTCTTTGTTTTTTTGAGATAGGGTCTTGCTCTGTAACACTGGCCAGCCTGGAACTTGCTATGCAAATCAGATTAACCTTGAATTCACTGGGATAATACCGCCTTGGAAGATGCTGATATTACAGGCATGAGCCACCACGCCCATCTGAGTCAGGTGATTTCAATTATGATAATCCTTTTATCTGTCACAGAAATTATTTCTAATTCATGCCTTGTTTTGCAAGAAAGTGTGAGAGGTTTGTCCTTTAAGACAATTGCTTTAAGGGTATGGTAGCTCACATTCATAATCCCAGCATTTGGGAGGCGGAGGTAGCAGGATTGTTGTAAACTGTAGGGTAACTTGGGCTAGAGTGAGTTCCAGGCTAGCCTATCTGGAAGACAAAAGTTAAACCCAGGTCTAGTGGCGCACACTTTTAATCCCAGCCCTCCAGAGGCAGAGGCAGAGGCAGAGGCAGGGGATCTCTGAGTTCAAGGATAGCCTGCTCTACAGGGCAAGTTACAGGATAGCCAGGGCTACACGGATAAATGCTCTTAGAAAAATAATTTAAAAAATAAATAAAAGAAAGAAAGAGAGGGGAAAGTGTGCTTTCGGGCTGAGGCTGGGGCTGGGGCTGGGGCTGGACCACTCCTCTAGCATGTGTAAGACCCTGTTTGTTTGTTTGTTTGGTTGGTTGTTTTAAAGGGCTTTTGGAGAATGGAGAGGTGGCTTAGCTGTTAAGAGCACCGGTTGCCTTCCAGGGGCCCTGGGTGCCATTCCCAGTACCCACATGGTGGCTCACAAGCATCTCTAGCTCCAGTTCCAGGGGGTCTGATGCCCAGTTCTGCCCCCTGCCTCTTCACAAGCACTCTACACACACGCACACTCACATACACATACATTTTTTTTTTTTAAAAAGCTTTAACCGTATGATGGAGTAGGAAAATGGGGTCAGAAACAAGAGGGGAAGCAAGATCTAACTATTAGGAAGCATTTTATTCAACTGAACATTGAGTTCAGATTTATATTTGATCTTCACTGACGTCAAACAGAAAGAAATACTTCAATACTTGGAGGCTTTTAAAAGCATATAGCATTCTTATTAAAGTTCATAATTATGACAAGTGCATTGGGTCCTTCTAGACTTTATTTCTTATGTGAAATGAAAATGAGCTTTATCTTAAAAAGTCTGGAGCATAGCTGATAAAATGATTAAAGTAAAAGTGATGAAAACAAGCAGGGTCTGAAATCCCAGCGTCAGGACTGTCATCACAAGTTCAAAGCCAGCAAAGGCTCCCCAGTCAGACTATCTTAAAACAAAATAAAAAATGCAAGGAAACAAATCTTAAGTTTGAAGTGGACAAATGTAGCTTCCACCGGGGCCCAAGAAACCCATCATTCCTCACAAACCCTTCCTGATTACATTTCTAAGAGAAGACATTTCACATAATTCCTTCTGTATATCTGGGCCTCGTCCGTACCCGAGTTATATAGAAGACCCGAGAAAATGCGTTTTTAAACATGTGTTTAAACAATTATCGGTTTATTGGTGTGTGTATGTATGTGTGGTGTACATGTGTGTATGTGTCTCTGAGGATCGCGTGGTGTGTGTGTAGTGTGTGAGTGTGCATGTGTGTGTATGTATACATGTAAGAATGCATGTATGTATGTTTGTGTGTGTATGTGTGGTGGTGGGTGGGTGGGTGGTGGTGGTGGTGGTGGTGTGTGTGTGTGTGTGTGTGTGTGTGTGTGTGTGTGGTGTACATGTGCAGTGAGTGAGGTGCCTGTGGAGGTGTCAGGAATCCTCCTCTGTCTCCACCCACTGTTCCTTTGAGGCAAGGTCTCTTGCTGGACCTGGGGCTTGTGTTTTCTTTGGCAGACTGCGAAGCACTAAGCCCCAGAGATCTTGTCTCTGCCCCTTTGGGGCAGGGGTTACAGGTGTGCTCCCAACATCTGACCTCTTACGCAGACTGGGCGCAGGGATCTGAATTTTAGTCCTTGATTTCAGCCTTATAAAGCCCAGCAAGCCTGCTTACCCACAGAGACATCTCTCTAGTACCCCAAAAGTTTAAAAATGGGGTATGCGGTATAGCATCTCCTGTGAACCTGCAAAAGCAGGTCCCAGGGAAGGAAGGGGAAAACTAGAGCAGGTGTTTGCTGAACCTACCCTGGGGACAGGTGCCGTGTCTGTGCCTGGCATCCCCAACCTTACTTCGCTCACACAAACAACTTTCAGGGTAGTAATTACCAGGCCCATTTCACAGATTAGAAAACCAAGACTGGAGAAGAACACCCTTTGGGAAGATCTGAGGGGGGTGCAAAGAAGTGCTGGAGTCCAGACCGTGGGATAGGGTACCCGGGCTGGTTCCTACACAGAGGCCCTCTATTCTTTCCTGCAAATAGTATTCCACTCGATTTCATGTATAGTCGGTCATAGGGCATTTATTATGTTCAAATCCCTGAGCGAACAGGTGACCAGAAATTACAACAACACAAAAAGAACAAAGCTTACAGGCAGGGATAAGGACCGGGGCTACTTGGACTGCTTTGAGCAGTGCAGTGAATCTCCCTACCGAGAGAAGCCACAGTCAATATCCCCAAGAGGGCTGTTGACCTTCAGTTGCTAAGAGGCCTCTCCTCACTTCTCTCTGGGGACTCAATCTCTGGGTTTCTGAAGCTCGCCATCACCCTCAGCCAAGTGGCAAGAGCTGACACTGATCTGAAAGTTCTGTGGCACATGCCAAGTGCTGGGGTTTTCCTAGGCTTGCCCCTGTCCTGTGTGCAGTGTCTTTCTTTCCAGCACCTACTAAGAGTAGATTCTGGATCCTGAAGTTCCGGTCTCTGAGCTTCTGGCTGCTTGGCTCCCTTCCTATCCCCATTCTACCATGGTTATCCACACTGAAGAACCCTTCCCGAAGTCACTGACCTCCCATCAGGCCACACTCCAGGTGCTCACAGATTACCCAGAGTCCTCTGCCGCCCCAGCACTGTGATCAACAGAAAGCTTGGCAGGATGCCACAAACTCACCTTTAGAAAACAAAACCAACCACAAATCCTTGTGTTCTCCTAAGTGAGCAAACACTTCTGAATTGTGTGGCACAGAACTCTGAAATGTGAAAAGCACCCAAGACTCAAAACGCCAGCCAGATCACAGGCTGAGGGCTTCTCCTTGCTCGGCAGAGAGATTGACATAGCCAGTGTGTCCCACCAACGCTGCAGACACCAGCAGGCTGCCCCGGAACACCTAAGCTTCTTCTTTCGTGATCTGGAAAAAGGGTGTTGAGGGTCCAATGCAGGGCTTCTGGAAGGTTCCAGTAGCTCCCACTGGGGAGGCTCAAGGGAAACCATTTCAAGCAAAATCTCTAATTTGGAGAGGTGATGTGGAAGAAATAGCACGGGGATGGTTCCTTTGAGCCAAAGCATTTGGTGTGGTGTGTGTGTGTGTGTGTGTGTGTGTGTGTGTGTGTGTGTGTTTAGGCCCCACTCAGTGAGAAGTAGCCCCTGCTGTACATGGATAAAGCTCTGGCATGCAGTGATTTTACATCGAGAAATGCAGAAGGGGTGCTGAGCCAGGATCACCACATGCTTCAGGAGCAGTCAGGAGCAGTAGTTGAGGGGGAGGCTTGGTGCAGCTGGGGAGGGCCTCACTGCCTGACAAAGGTAACAGTGGTCTGTGGATGCTACCTGCTGTCTGGCTCCCATTTAGGAGGTAGGAGCTTGACCCCATAGAATCCATTGGGAGAGACTCCAGGTAGTGTTAGAGAATCATTTCTCGCCACGGCATGAGGAGCTGTGTTTAAGGGTTGGAGCATTAGGAACGTTGAGAACGACTGTGTTAGAGGATCCTTGGTCTTGCTCTCCACATGACTCCTTCCTTGATTGAGTCCCAAGTCTCACGTCCCTCTCACTAACACCCCTCTTGACTCTTCTCATTAACCTCCTCTCTGCCTGTCCCTCTCTGGAGCTGGCTGGGGATGTACGGGGTGGGTTGCTGAGTGATGGGAGGAGGCTCTGTGCTTCCTTGCACTAGAGCTTCCCCAGTCCACTGAGATCCCAAGGTGACAGGTCATAAGCTTCCATACACCTGTGCATTGTCCCCGAGTCTTATGCAGAGGAAGAAAGAATGTGACAGGGAGAGAAACAGAGGTTGGCAGACTGTAGATGGGTGAAGAGCAGACAGCAGCCATGGCCTGACTCCCTCCATGCCCAGCTCCCTCCCAGCATCCATAGCTGTACCAGACTGAGCCAAAGTATGGCCTTATGGACAATGAGGAGATGTGTGGCATGCAGTGTATGGGGGAGTAAACACCATGGACAGTGCTTTCCAGACGCATCCAGGAAATGCACTGGTCAAAGCCCCCAGAGAAGGCTGACGCCTTCCAACCTTGAGCTGAGAGGTCTTCTCACCCCAACCGCCCTGCAGGGCCTCCGCTTTGAGGAGCAGCCCCCGCCTTAAGTGTGTAGCGTGAACAGGAAGTGACAAGGCCACCAGGTTCCAGCAGAGCTGTCCCCAGAGGCCTCCTGAGCATGCCAAGGCCTCCAAACACACTGGCAGGCATGTCCATGATAGGGTCTGCATAGAGGCTGCCTGGCACCTTGCCAGGGCAATGGAAGCCTGGGCCCCCATTTTCTGTAACCTCCTCCCCCGGGTGAATTACCTGCACGCAATTAATTATGCAATTATCTAGATGGGGCTGTGAAGAGCAACGATCAAATTGTCAAGATGGGCTGTGGGATAAGATGTTGCTCCTGCTTTGCCAAGTGGAAAACCGTCCTTACTCACTTCAGAGACTCCGGTGGCTGCCACAGCTAGGTCCACAGGATGGTCTTGGTATGAACCTGGCCTGGTATGTTCTCCATGGGCTTCAAAGTCCAACCTGTTACCCCGGGGCACTGTCACTTGACTATCCTTGAGCAGGGGTGGCTCCACCCCACCCCAGCAACCTGGCTGTTCTTATGTCATGGAGAGGGTGCTATCTGGAGAGCTTCTTTTCTGTGGAGTACACAAGTTGCTGTTGTATGGAAACCCTACGCTCTGAAACCTAGTGCTACATTCCCCAGGCCACAGAGCTTAAGAGTGGCTGAACCTAAGCTCAGGCCTACAAACTCCAAGGCTGACAAGCTGTTACACCACGCTATCTCGTTCTGTCCTATCCCATTGCTATATTTTTGAAATGCAACTAAACCCCTAATACTCCAAGAGCAGAATCTAGGTGCTGGATGCTCTGGCATTCTTTGTAAAATTCTTCCAACCTTGCTGTATCATTGCAAGAAATTTTCTCTCTTTAGGGTATCAAGAAAGCAACTAAGTCTCTACTTCTAAGGTCTCAATGACAAACGAAAGGCCCCCCCCCCGGGGGACTAATAAACTAATGAGTTCATTAGCCTTCCTTACAGAGAGAGCATGGGTGAGGGGTCACAGGCAGGAGTGTGGGTGGTCCACGAGCAGCCACCATGGAAGGTCTGCATCCAGCATGGATGACGGCTCCCACACAGCTGCAGAGATGGAGCCTTCTTCCCCTAGTCCTCCCCAGACTACTGTACCTCCTCCCCAAGACCTCAAGGACGCACTCTATTAGGGCAGAGTTGAGAACTGCATACAAGTGAGTGGGAGGAAGGGCTGGATACGAAGGTGAGGGTCCCATGGCTCTCTGACCCTTCTCCTATGAGGAAATGCCAACACCCAACAAGCCTGACTGTGAAGATCTTTCTCAAGACGGCACAGCGGGGCTCATGAAGGAAGCAGCTGTTTGGCTCTGAGGACAGAGCTATGCAACATGCATATTTGGAATTTTAAATAAAATACTAAAAGAAGTGAAAAACGTACAGCTGCTTCCAGGTGATTACCTGTTAGAGCAGACTGAAGAACCCTGGTGGGACTTGGGAGGCAGGCTCTCTAATCTTTGGTTCTGCTAGCTGGCGGTGTGGGGGTTTGTGGGAGAGCTCTGCTGCCCTTTCCTGGTTCCCTTGTGTGTATAAGCACTGATCTCTCAAGGACACAGGTTGGCCTGAGCATCTCTTTGCCTCATGCCACAGAGCTCCTGAGTGCAGCCGGGTAGGTTCTCTCTGTTAGGGTTTGAGTACTAAATGTCTCTGAAAGGTCCATGTCAAAGTTTTGGTCCCCAGTGCATTGATATTCAGCAGTGGGGCCTCTGGGAGGTGATTGGACCATGAGAATTGTGACTTCATCAAAGGAGTTATCCTTTGAAGGGTTCATAACTTAACAGTGTTTTGGAAAGTGGTGGGAACTTCAGGAAGTGGGGTCTAGCTGGAGGAACTAGGTCATGGGGACATGTTTTTGAGGGGGAATATCTTGTTCCTGGCCCTTTCCATCCTTTTTCCTTTATTTACTTCCTGGATCCCAGTCATATGCTCTACCTTGTCAGAGACCTAGAAGCAATAATGTCAATGGGACAGGGGTTGAGGCCTCTGAAACTCTTGAGTCTAGATAGATCTCCCAATTGACTTTCCTCATGTGCTTTATAACCACAGCTAAGTCAGCTTCCTTCCAAGCCAATAGCTTTTGGTTAGAATAGTGCAGTATGACACACCTTTCTGGAACCTTCTCTTTCAGCTCATTCTGTGAGATCAGCAAGCGATTTAACCCGGTGTCTCTGTGTGTTCGAGTTATAAAATGCTTTCTGTTTAGAGACCACTCCTCTAAGTCTTTAAGGAGTCAATTAAGAAGGGTGCGTTGATGTTGGGGACCCTAGCAGTTTATTTTTAAGACTCTTGGGACCACCTCAGCTTCACACAGGGTGTGGTATAAAACACACATAGTTGGGGTTGGGTGCAATTTATATACCTGTCCACCCTGTCTCTCATGGACAATGAAGAAATGGAGATCAGGTTTGCAGAAGCTCCAGGGTCTCATCTGTGTAGTTCCATTGGCAGTGGCTTGCTCTTTACTTCAGAAGGTCAAGGGAACTAAGGTCATAGACGTGCACAGAACCTCATAGTTTTCAAAGGCCTCTTGTGTTGACCTCCAGCACGCCTCACTGCCATCTTGGCATTAACATCTCCATTTTGACATGCAGAAACAGGCTAGAAAGATGACAGTGACACCTACCAGCCCTGCCGCAGCCCGTTTGGTTGTCTCTGTGTTGAGCAGGGTCGGCACTCTTTTCTTCTCTGTTCTGCTTTCCTGGCAGCCCCCGGCCATCATCCCACCTCTGACTTGTCTGCCTCAGGGACTCAGCAGCTCTCTCAGGTAGGGCCCTGATTAGCATCTTGGGTCACATACCCATTTGTAAGCCAGTCAGCATAAGGAAGCTTGGCTCTGACTACCAATAGAACCTCCAAATGGCTATAAATTGAGTGAAAGTAAGGGTGGGGAGATCCTGGGGGAAGAAAGCTTGCCATGAAGGCATAAGGAACTGAGTTCAACCCCCAGATTCTATGTAAACACGCTGAGGTGCCTGTAATCTCAACACTGGAGGGCACAGACAGATCCTTGGGGCTTGCTGGCCAGCCAGTCTAGCTTACACGGTGAACCCCAGACAGATGAGAGCCTTTGCCTCAAAAAAAAAAAAAAAAAAAACCAAGGTTGACAGTGCCAAGGTTGATGATACTCAAGTTTGTCCTGTACACACATAGTCGTGCACACACACACACACACACACACACACACACACAGGTGCGCAAAGAGACAGAAGTAGATAGAAGAAGCAGAGAAAGAGACAAGTCCTCTTCTCTGAAACATGCAGTGATTTGGTCCTCTCAGCCCAGTCCCACCATTCAGCCTCTGGGAAGGAAGGACAGGGGCCCCATGACTACCCTTTGCTGAGTCTGGGAAGGCAGATCTGGTCCTCAAGCTACAGGTGACCTGCAAGGACTCACATACCTCCTAGATCCTGCTCTTCCTCCTTGAGATTCCATTTTTGTTTTTTATTTTAAAGTTCATTATTTAATCTATGAGTGTGTGTGTGTGTGTGCACCTGCATGCACATGTGATCACACTCATGCATATGCATACAAGTGCCCAAAGGAGCCAGAAGAAAGCATCCAATCCCCTGGAGCTGGAGCTACATGCAGGTTGGAAACACCTGCTGTGGGTGCTGGGAACTGAACTCAGTCCTCTCCAAGAACAGTTGTGCTCTTGACTGCTGAGCTCCAATCTCCCTTCTCCAGGGAGAGTCTACAGCAGGAAGAACTGTTCAAATGTCCCCTGTGCATCCTGTCCCTGATGCTCCCTGGACTGTCTGGTCCCACCATCATTACCTCCTAACCATCAGCTCAAGTTGCCAAGATGTTATGAACCCTGGTTTCACAGTGGCCAGGCATGGGTAGGACAGAGCAGTAACCCAAACAAATGTCCTCAGAAATACTGAGGGTTCCCAGAGGCCAGGTCCATGTTCTTGAGAGCTGTAGAATCAAGTGGAATTGCCCAGGCCTTCCAGCGCTGGCACTCCAGGAAGGTTGTGCCACTGCTGTGGGCTAAGGTCTCTGTGGGAGTCAGGGCCCAGGACAAGAAACAGTAAACATGAGTGCCTCTCATGCCTGCCAGAAGATCAGAGAGCTGAGCACAAAGGAGGAGGCCAGTGCCAGAGCCCTGCCCAGCCCATCACCGATGCTGAGTGCTGTTTGCTCACCGATGTGTTCAGCTGGCCCGTATCTGGTCTTAACATGGGTCACAGATTGGGCCAAACAACCAGAATTTGAACCCATTTATGTTTCTTAGAGGCTGAGTAAGCTCAGGTCATGGAGGTTCCCCTCTGAGCCCTATGCGCCTCCATTGAGACTGGGCCTGATTGATCATGCCCAATAGACAAAGTACCACAGGTAAGCACATAGCCCATACAGCGTCTTCTGGAGATACTATGACAGTGGCCTCATTGCTTTGTGTTGTTGGGAGTCATCATCCTCTACCACCCTCCACCCCAGGAATGTTTAGAGAGGCCCAGATGACCACAATATTCCTTGGTGCAAGTCGGAAATGCCAGAGCCCTGAGAGGTGTCTGATAGGGCCATGTGTGGGGCAAAAAACTGTGGGTCTGCTTTTCCGAGGGCAGACGTGTGTTGTGGCTCAAAAGACATGTGTTTGTGTCCCCCAAAAGATAAATGTTAGAAATGTTGATGGATTGTGGAAGTAGGGCCTTTGGGATTAAATGAGGTCATTTGGGGTTTTGTTAGAAGAGAGACCTGAGCTGGTATTCTTGCTCATCTACTGACATCCTGTCACCCTGTCACTGGGCAGGGAGGCCTTCACCAGACGTCACGCCAGCACCTGGACGTCCCAACCTCCAGGACTATATACAAGCCAAATAAGCATCAATTCTTTGTAAATTACCCAGCTCTGGGTATTTTGTTATAGCAACAGACTAAGACAGTGTGATGACAAAAAAAATTATAGAGCGGGAAGTTTCCCCAATACATAAGCTGGAGCTCTGGGGGCAGAAGAGGCTTCGAAGTGGCTTTAGGGGAGATTTGCAGTCCTCCAGCTCTTGGAAGACTTCTGAGCTGGCAGCAGACCCATCTGGAGACTGTCAGGAAGATGGTGAAAGCTTTTTTACCCTTGTGAGGAAAGGTGGCTGCAGGTGAATACATGGACACACCAGTCACCAACACAGACACACTGGGACACACCAGCAATCCTCATGGACATGAGGCCATATGAGCCACCCCCATGGCCACACAAGGCCACACAAGTCACACCCAGTGACATACTGGGACACACAGCCACCCCCACGGACACACCAGGCCACACACAAACTTTGCAGCTCACATCTTTACCAAGGGGCCCTCCTTTGAACAGAACTGCAATCCACCTCTTGAGCGCCCCTGAGGCATACTTGTCAGGCTTCTGGGGAGAATTTATTGTATGTTTATTTATGTGTTTCTCTACAGCAGCCACCAACCTGAAACACACAGAGCCCGCCTGGTTTAAAAAAAAAAAAAAAGAGTACCAAAATGTCAACCCTCGGCAGCCTCAGCAAAGAACTGGCCACCTCTTAGCTTTCGGACAGACTGCTGCCTTGAAAACTCCGTCTTTGGTCCTTAGCAAGGTTTAGGCCACGGGCAGGGAAAGGGAACAAGATTGAGCCTTTGCACTAAAAAGAAAAAAAAGCAAGGATTCAACCACACGGGTGAGCATCAGACTTAGTGTTTAAACGCCACAGTACACCAGCTAGACTCCACTGACGTGGCTCAGCTTAATGCACGCGGCCTCACAAACCACCATGAACCATCAAGGGCTCTAGACAAGCACCTGGTGGTCACTGGCAGCAAGGACTTGGCGGATGGGGGGGGGGACTTCGGAGGGGAGGAACATCCCTGGCTGTACTGCAAACCATCCCTCAGAACCAGTACTCGGAGACAAAGATGTGCACGTTGACGACGTTCCGGTGGGAGACCACGCCCCCCAGCACGTAGTTCATCTCCAGCTTCAGGACGGCATAGAAGGGGCCCACGATGGGCCGAACTTGGCGCACGACACCTGGGGAGAGAGAAGAGGGCCTGTTGTTCGATGCCAGCGGGCACAGAACAAAAATGTGGGTTATCTGGGAGAGGGGCTCCCTCCGCCATTTCCAGATGCGGCAGACGCTTGAGTCACCAGGGTAACTACCCTCTTCTACACGGTCACTCTGGGTTGTTTCCATCTCCGGGGACAGTGATGGTGAACTCACTACCTCCTTTCTGTCACGGCACAGCTTGAAATGTGACGGAAGTGCTGAGTGTGGGCTTTGGGGCCGGGTTTCCTACTCTACTACCATTTATCTGACAGGGGTTCAGATAAGGGCATAGAGTTGAGACTTCCCTCCCTCCTTCCTTCCCTCTTAGATCCCAGGTAGGACCCTTGGGAAACAAAAAAGCAGTAGTTCGTTCCTGGAATATCTGAAGGTCAGGAGGGTGGGTCCTTGGCCGCCTTCTCCCCGGTCTCTCGTAAATGATAAGGATCATGTTATATTTACGTGTTGGCATAATATTTGTATGTTGACCATACTGTTACATCTACATGCTGACACGAGTGTCAATATGTCTTATTTGAGTGAGCGTTCCTAGATACCCATGGGACTCCTCACAGGGTACACAGTTCAGACATAGAGTCATGTCTGGGCTTGCGGCAGGTGCCTGACATCCAACTACAGAAGAATAGAGAGAAAGCTGGTGAGGTGTCTCAGTGGGCAAAGCTTGAGTCTGATACCTGGCACCCATGGCAGAAGGGATGAATAATACTCTCAAGTTGTCTTCTGTGTATTCAAGAGTGTGTGTGTGTGTGTGTGTGTGTGTGTGTGTGTGTATACACACTAAATAAAATAAGATTTAAAAATGTAGAGAATGCAATGGTGGTTTTGGAGGGTCGGTTTGGGTCAGAAAAGATAAGAGAGAACTCATGCATAGGGCACAGGGATTGAGGATGGCCTCCCTGGGCTACAAAGTGAGTCCAAGGCCAGACCTGGGAACTTTGGTAAGATCCTGACTCAAAAGAAAGTTTTAAGACAGTATAGCTCAGTGGCAGAGCACTTCCCAACAATGGAAAAAGCCCTAGATTAATTCCCCAGCATCCCCCAACCCCAACACACACACACTCAGAAATGACTGTTGGGTATAAAACAAACAATATTTCAATGTGATCTCTATGCTCCAAAGGGTAAGAAATGTTTGCATCTAAACCCATCATCTCAGGGAATCCATGAAGGGTCATTCTGAAGACTAGAACTGCATACTGTTGGCTGGTAGTTCGGTTTGTAAAAGCCACTCTGTGGGACAAGGCACCAAAACACATTCTGCCTTAGGGAAGGGCGGACTACAGGACCTCCAGGTGACAGGCTGCCTCAAAGACAGGAGTCCCTTTCAGAGCCTGCAGCAGCTTGGAATCTTTGCATATAGCAAGAAAGATGACTAAGGACAGCCCAAGGTGCTGCCTGGGTTAAGCAAGAGCTTATGTGGGTGCAGGCTGAAGGAATGTGTCCCTTCCTGCTCGTCCAGAATCTTCTGGTTTTCTTCCCCCTTTGACCTAAAGTCTGTGTGGTACCTCCAACTAGCCACAGCCTCACTCCACCCAGAGCTATCTTTCCCACACTAGACCCCCGGCTCCTACTCCTTCAGCCAGCCACACATTCCTGCACCTCTGTTTTCAGAGAACATGTTTCCTCTGTCTCAGTAGCTCAAGCATGACCTTCACCCTGTCGCCCTCACCCTGACTAAAACCAGGCCCACAGAGTTTCATGAAAGATGATAGAAATAACCCAGCTGGTACCCAGCACCTGGTACTCAACAGATGCCAAATGAATGGCTGTTTCTGGTGCCAACTTTTTATTCATAGCCTCCTATCATGTGCCATCTTCTCACTCAGCCATCATCCATCTATGCACCTACTTATCCACCAATCCATTATCCATCCATTCATCCATCATTCATCTATCAATCCATCCATCCATCAATCCATCCATCCATCCATCATTCATCTATCAATCCATCCATCCATCAATCCATCCATCCATCCATCATTCATCTATCAATCCATCCATCAATCCATCCATCCATCCATCATTCATCAATCCATCCATCAATCCATCCATCCATCAATCCATCCATCCATCCATCCATCATTCATCTATCAATCCATCCATCCATCAATCCATCCATCCATCATTCATCTATCAATCCATCCATCAATCTATCCATCCATCAATCCATCCATCCATCCATCCATCATTCATCTATCAATCCATCCATCAATCCATCCATCCATCATTCATCTATCAATCCATCCATCATCCATCTATCCATCCATCAATCCACCCCACTGACCCACTCATTCATATATCTAACTCATCGGTCTCATCCATTCTTCCAGCTACCCTTCCCTTTACCCATCAATCCCTCTGTCTGACTGAGATCAATACACACAGGGAGACCTGAGGCTGTTTCTACAGAGGTACTGATATTTTAATTTAAATTATGATAATTTAATTAGGTTGTGAAGAGTATGTAGGGGCCCAGAGAGCAGGAAGGACCTGTGTTCTCAACTGTAACGCTCCACCAGCCCAGTTCAGGGGACATTACAGTTAACCTCTCATTCAGGGTAGAGACTGCATAGTGCTCATGCCTGCTCCACCATCCCCAGGGCTTGGGCAGGCACTTGGCAAGAATTCAGCCATGATTACTGAGGGAGAGAAAGAGAGTAGGAGGAAAGGAAAGGCAGTCAGTTCTTGAGGCCACACTGTCTAAGAATGCAACACTGTCTGGCCTCACAGGTAGCATTTCATTCGGTATGATCTGTCTAAAACCACTGTAAATACTCCGAGAGCCAACAGTTCCTTCCTTTGTTGGGCCCATAGGCTAGTGTGGGCCATCGTATAAACTGGGAGTCATGAGGCCCATTCTGGGAGTCAGAACTTGGGTTGTCAATTCTGGAAGCACTCCACAGTTCCTTCCTCCTGTCCAGCTGAACTGGGCTCCCTCCTGTGCCATGTTCCAGCACCTTCTCATGAGGCCTGCCATGACCACCTTCAATATTGTAATTCTCATTCCATGCGAGTCTACTCTGTATTTGTCTATTGTGTATTTGAACAGAGCATCTGCCTTCTCATAGCACTCCACGAAGGAGGATAAGCTCTACCACTGAAGTGTTGTCCTGCAATCCACAGTGAGAGTCCCTAGAGCAGCTAGCCCTAAATGGAATGTCTTTATCAAGCCCCTCCCCTCAAGGCCCAGGGATCTATGCAAAAGAGGAGTCAGAAAGATTGTAAGAGACAGAGGTGCTGGATGACGCCAAGGAAACAGCATCTTCCAGACACAACAGGACTGATGTGTGCATATATATATACACACACACATACATACATACATACATACATACATGAATTCACAGAGATTGTCACTGCACACATAAGACCTGTACAGATGCAAACCAGAAAAAGCCCAGCACTGAGATGGGGGGTGGACATGAAGCTCCACCCCCAACGAAAAACCTATTTGCGACCGATACCTGCTGGGAAAGGGAAGGTCAGTTTTCTCTAATAGTGTCACTGGGAATGGCAATTAATTATATTCTAGGGCAGGAATCATGCTTATGAGCAGTTGACAAAAACACAAAGGATTCTACGTGTGTGCGTGTGTGTGTGTGTTGTAATGGTTTGATTTTTTAATTTTAATTTTTTTTTTTTTTTTTTAGAGAGAAAGAATATGAAGTTGGGTGCCTAGGGTGGTGGGGAGAATCTGGGAGAAGCTGAGAAACAGGAAAATGTATGATCAAAATATATTGTACAAATTTTTCAAAATAAAATTTTAAATGTAAAAAAATCAAACAAACAAGTCTTCATCCTGCACACATTGGGAGTTATGGGAGACTAGCTCCCAATGGCTAAGGGCACACTGATTTGACCAACCAGTGGTCACATGGCCCACTGCCATCTAGCCTGACACGCCCATCCCTCTCTGGAAAGAGGGGCTGGGCAGATGGTTTGTTGGGTAAAGTGCTTGCCTTACAATCAGGAGGACCTGAGTTAGGATCTTCAGTACCCAGGTAAAAAGGCAGGCGTAGTGACATGCGCCTGTAACCCTAGTGATGGCAAGAAGGGGGGGAGGGGAGGGCAGACAGGTGGATCCCTGGAGCTCAATGGCCAGCCAGCCTAGCCTACTCCACAAAATTCCAGGCCAATGAGAGACAGTAGAAGGTAGAAGGTGCCTAATGCCAACACTAAAGACTGTCCTCTGACTTCCACCATGCATGCATGCATGCACTTGAATTCACATGTGTATACACACACACACACACACACACACACACACACACACACACACACACACGGGGCGGTGGTGCTCAGTTCAACAGCTTTAACCTTCGAAATCCTCATCTTAGGCCTTTCTGCTCCTGGTCCCAGGCACTGCTGGTTTTCCTCTTTAGTGTGCTTGCCCCTCTTAGAGATATAATTAAGCCTGTTTTTTTCCCCCATTGAAAAATGTAGCCCCCTGGGGCAGCTCACCTTCATGTCTCGCTGCTCTGTGTAACCTGAAGCTGATGTTCTGGGATCCTTGATCCTGACCACAAAAGTACACAGATCCAGTAGGGGAAGTCTGTCTCAAGGGGCTGGCGGTCCACACACTCAGCCCCTGAGCCCATCTGAGCTCCTTCCATACAATGCCATCAATCAATTGCTTGAAGTGACATAAACTCGTCTGAGTTCTTTGTCCAGGGTCTACTGGCTTCCAGACATTCTGTTCAGATATCTGGAGTCATATCCTCTGGGTCCTGGGCTAGCTCTGTGCTGGCCAGTTGTGTGACCTCACACAAGGCCTCACGTGGTCTTAAGTTCGGCTTCTGACATGAAAGCGCTGTGATTCGAACTGACAAGAATGTAATGGAGTGGACAGGGCTGTCAGAGCATTTCAACGAACGAGATGATGAGTCAAGACACTGTGTGATGATGTTACAGCAAGGGAACAGACAGCGGCTGGAGTGGGGAAAGGCACAGGTAACAGTCTGAAGGCTTCATGGCATTACCATGCAGAGCATGAGAAGCTCTCCCTACCTGAAGCCAGACTAGGGGTGGGGTGCATTTTCTCCTCACTGATCAGTCTCCTTACCGCAGTGTAAAGCCAGGGCTGAGGGCACAGTTTCGGCTAGTCCTGCATGCCTGTTGCCAGGGGCTTCTCTGTGCCTGATTTACTCACCGAATGGCTATCGAATGCATGAGCCACGGAGTCAAGCATTGAGTGTAACCGATCAAGTTGGAAACTATCACCCAGAAGTGGATGTACTGGGAAACAGTGACCAATAGCTCAAAAGTGTTCACATTTCAGATGGGGGGAGAAAGGACTCACATCTGGCCTCCGTAGCAACTCCCCACCCCATGTTGGACACCTGGAAAGAAGAAGTCACCAGATCTCATCAGGATCAGAACCACAGGCTGGAGCATGAGCCTGAGTGAGGAGGTAGAGTAAAGGTGGGAGAGCTGTTGGCTCAGGTCTAGTGTTCCCAGGGAGCAAAGTGACGGGGACTTCAGGGTGTTTGCACACACAGGTCCCAATAAATGGCAGGGAGGGACGCCACATGTGAATGCGAAGTTTATCTGTTTCATCATCACCTTCTACACATAGTCATGCCTACAGCATGCTTCAAGCATGACTATACAGAATGCTGCCGATGGAGCCAAGTTTCACCATGGGAGACATTCTCCTCATGGCCTCAGACACTCAGCAGGTTTCAGCTTTTGGAGCATTTTGAATTTGGGGTTAGTAAGGAATGCTTGGCTTGAATCTATACACAACGAGGGTGCAGATAGGTGGGTGAGGAGAGAGGCTACAGGGCAGGAGTGAGGAAGAGCTCCCCCCGCCGCCATGCTGTATTTGTTTCCCACCACTGATCTGTGAAGATGACTAGTTTCATCCATGAGTAGGGAGGGGCCAAAAATGAAGCTCTAAGAGCAAGATGTGCCAAATTCCAGCTCGCAGGGCCATGAGTCCCAGTCCAGGTAGGACTGATCCCAAAGCTCAGCACGTCTGTCACTCAGCTTGTGACTCAACACATAAATGCTTCCCATCTATGCTGCCCCGCCCTGACTCAGAAATATTCCAGCAAGAAGCTGGAAAGACGGCTCAGTGGTTAGGAGGACTTGCTGCTCTCGAAGAGGAGTGAGGTTTGGTTCCCAGAACCCACTTGGTGGCTCATAATTCCAGTGCCAGAACAGTTAACACCCTCTTCTGACCTCTCTGGACACCATGTGCATGCACATGGTGCACACACATATATGTAGGCAAAACACTCAAACACATAGAATAAAATAAATTCTAAAAAAAAATAATAATAACAAAACACATCATTCAGCAAACTCGGCAGAGGAGTCTGGAATTTTAGAGCCATCTCACCAGGAATTAGGGCTGTGTCTGAACTCCCCACACCCTGCCTTCCCCGCTTGCCCGAGAAACCCCTTAATGGCCGGAAAGGAAGGAGGAGGACAGGTGTCCAGGCTGCATATTTAAAATACCAAATGTCACTCAACATGTCTCAGCAAAACTCATCAGCCGTATTTTGGGATTATTATAAATGAGCCCCGCCCCAAGTCTCCAGTGAGCAAAAGCAGATACATCAAGCAGACACCTGCAAGCAGCCAAGTGGAGGAGGAAACCCCAGGGCGCAGCTGCCCTGGGGGGAAATGAGGAGAAATGTGAACAGATCCAGCTTGGCTCGCTACCTTCCCGACCCACGTCTGGGACAGAGAACCAGCATTTCGGCCGCATTGGCCCCTATATGGCTCTCACACCCTAGGTACTGCTGGTTGTGGCTAGGGCCAGTGCTATCATTTTCTGAGGCTTGTTGGGGAGGAAATAAGGTTCAGGGTGTCTGAGGGAGCCACTGATGATCACACAGCCAGGAAGAGGCGAACCAAGACTCCAAGCAGAGCCTGGGCCACACTGTGCTTTCTCCTGAGCCATGTGGCTTTAACAAAAGAAAGGAAAGGAAGGTTTGGACGAGACGTTCTGAAAGGATGTGTCTGAAGCTCCTACTTACGCTGAGTTGATAAAAAGTGTAACTGTGTTGGGAGAAGCTCAGGCTTGGTCTCCCCTTTTCTTGTGACCCACCTTTGACCCAGTCTCACTGACATACCTGCAGGGGCCTCCCAGCCCCAGCTCCACCCCCCCATACTCAACTATGTACAGATGGCCCCAAATGATCAATTTGAACCCAAGAATACCTAACCCTCTCCTAAACCTCCATCCTTTCTCCCTGTGGTGGTCAGTCTTTACACTCAAGGCAAATGATTCAGAATCACCCAGAAGACTTGAGGAGCGTATCTTTAAGTTTCCCAGATTAGCTGGGTGGAGGCGGGGCCACTCGTGGGAACCCAGAAAGTGTAAAAGGAGTTAAAGGAGAAAGGCAGCTGAACACTTGTATCCCCTGTCCCTCTGCTTCCTAGCCGCCATGATGGAGCTAATCCACCACGCCCGCTCTGCCATGATGACCTGTGCCCTAGAGAACTGTGGGCTGAAGGATCTCTCTCTTGTTTCTTTCAAGGTGTTTTGTCACTGAATAAAAATTTAAGAAAAGGAAATAGAAAGGAAAGGGCATGACTGGTCCCAAGTTTAGCACCAGACAAATGAAAAAAATAAAATAATAAAATAAAAAAGGAAAGGAGAAAGTTTATTGTAGATAAAAGTGAGAGCCTAGCCAGAAACAGAGACATCTGGGAGAGTCCAGAGTGGACTTGACCCTGAGCCATGAGAGGAGAGTGGGAAGAGGGGAGGGGAGAGCCAGACCAAGAGGCCAAGAGGGTAAAGGGTAGAAAAGGCCAGGTAAACAAAAATGGCTGGATTACATAGGGAAGGGCAGCCCAACCACTGGGCTGGAAACGTTTAGGGTAGGGGGCAGTATATGTCAGCCAGGAGGACCCTGTAACAGGTAGGGACTGAGGGATGCTGGGAGGACCTGGAGGTCGGGTCTGCTTTGGTATGCTAATGAACATCTCAGGTATCTGTTCCAGGTTTGAGACCTAACAGTCCCAATGGCAAGCCAACTCTGTTCTCAAACCCTACCCAGCTCCCCAAGGAACTTGGAGCCATTCTCAGCTGCTACTTCCTTCAAGCCTTGGGTCACCCAAATTCTCTTCTTGCCAGAGTTCTCTCCTCTCTGCAGGCCTTTGGGCCAGGCCCCATCATTTCTAGAAGGTAAGTGTGATAGTAGGGACCCCAATGGTTCTGAACACCTGATGGGTGTGAGGGCCTGATACCTCCTGGTAGGGATTGTCTGTGTGTGTGTGTGTGTACACATGTACATATGTCTTCGAGAAACTAGGAGGGGGGACCCAAAAAGAGTGTCACTTCCTTGTCAATGATGAGAAAGGCACACAAACTCTCCACGGCTGCAACTTGTTCCTGGACCTTGCCATCCCCACTGTTCTGTTCTGGCTGCTGCCCAACTTTCCAGAAAGTGGCCCCAGGACTACGGACCCAGGTACCAGTGGCCCCTTTCAACAAATCTGTTCTGGCTCCTTGGAAACAGCCTTCCTGAGGTCACCAAGCCCTCAGTGTTGCCAACCCAAGGGTGAATCCTTAGTCCTGATTCTCAGCAGCACAGCTTGGCAGCCCTCCCTGGGTCCAGGCCCTTCCCCTGCCCCTGTTGCCAGCTCTTCCTTGTCTCCGAGATCTCTTGGCTTGTATTCAATCTGGGCCCTTCTTTGTCTTCCCTCTCCCCATGCTAATAAGCTCGTCTCCTCTGGAGGCCCTAACGACCATCCTCCTGGAAGGATCCAGCCCATCAAACCCTAGCCCTATCTGTCCCATCAGCAAACAAGACCTGCCTTTCCAGTCATAACCCTATCTGTCCATGGCCCCACCCTTCCTACCAGACCCCCACAGTTAGAGCCACCACTATCTTGGCCTTCTGAAGGACGGTGACAGCCACGCCAGGAAGCACCTTAAAGGATCCTCTCTCCATGTCAGCTTCCTGCACTGCTTGGTGGAAATTCACGGCACAGGACTTCCTGTGGCTTGGGGGTCCCAAGGTCCCAGCTCAGTCCTTCCTCTGCTAGAGGTGCGGTCACGGTACACTGAGCACACACCTGCCTTGGGGCCTTGTACACTATGTTCCCACAGCCGCCAGCTTGCCTGAGGCTCATTTCTTGGGCTGCTTGGGCTTTGCCAAGTGTCCCCAGTATCCAGACTGGAAGTCCTATATGCCCCCTCCCCACAGGCCGCATCCTTTTCTGAAGGGCTGGCCGCTGCCAGTCTGTGTGTATCACACTGTTTGCTGCCTGGCAGTGGGAAAAAAAAAAAAGTACAATGGAGGGGGCACATCTGTCCCTCCTTCTGACTGCCTTGTTCCCAACTGTGTCCCAGAGAATGGCCTGAGGTGGGCTGTAAAAGACGAATAGTTTACTCAGAGGAAAAAAGAGGTGGAGAGAGGATGCTGTGTGTTTGGGGTGTGGGCGTGGCTGGGGTGGGCACAAGAGCAAAAGGAAACATTTGTGAGAGGAAAAACTGGAGGTGCCAGTGGGCAAGCCTGGGGAGCATGATGGCAGCTTGGAGCCTGGAGCCTGGGCTTCCGGCCAGGCACTGCTTAACTCTACAGTGATCAGGACTCTCTATTCTGAGGAAAGGAGCAGGAGGGAGCTGCAGATCTAGGCTGCAGATATCTCTCCAGCCAGGCAGCAGGGAGAGACAAAGTTGACACTGGCTGTCGGCAGCGAGGGAGCCACCCCAAGGAGTGGAGGCTGAGCTCTTTCAACCACAACAGGTAAGCCTGCTCCTCAAAAGGATGCTTCCTGGGGTCTGCAGAATAGCCAGGCCACAGTATGACAAGGGGATGGGGACTTGCTGTATGGGAAACAGAAGCAGGGTGGGAGTCATGCACCAGCAGCCATGAGTGCCAGAGGGGACTGCTGGACAGTGTGGTATCCCAAGGTATGTGTGTGTGTATGTACATATATACCTGTATACACACACACACACACACACACACACACACACACTCCTTTGCTACCTGTGGTCATTTTTTTACTGACTCTGTACAGACACCTGATCAAGACCTGTGCCTGCCCCTGTTCAGGTCATCCAACCCCTCATGTACTTGCTGTTTACAATCCCTGGGTACTTAGGTACTTGTCCACAGGGATAAAATGAACAAAGAGGATGGATGAAATCTCTAGACACTTGCCAGGCTAATCTTAATGGTCACCATTGCCCAGCAGTGAGGCAGGCTTCACCCTGGTCCATCTTTCTTAGACACCCGGACAGTTCCACCCACAGTTTCAACTGCCTGGCTCTTGTAACCGAGTGATGGTTTACTTGGTACTTAGTGTGGGCGGAGCACCCCACCATATCTGCTCCTCTATCAGGGTGGTGGCTGCAGACACTGCTGGCCACCAGCTAGGCTATGCTATGGGCCTAAGGTTGGGTCCAGAGCTGTCCCAGAAGGGAAGGCAACACCCACAATTGGGCAACTGCTCAGGCCACATACAGCAGGATCCCAGGGGGCACCTGGCCATCTGGCAAAGGGCAGGGACTCCTGGCTGTTGTTTATGGTTGATATCCTTCGGTATCACTTCAGTAGGCACCTAGCAGAGGTCACACCCACATTGAGTTCCCCCCAACACCCATGTCTGTGGATGTGTATCTCATGTTTGGGAGATCTTTGGGCTTCTTGAGTCTAAGAGCTTGGGGCTGGGCATCTCCTACAGTGCCCTGAGAGTCCTTAACCTGTCAAGTACGTCCCATCTTTGCTTCATGGGGCTCCCACACAGGGAGCACAAAAGATGTCTGCCCTCTTCTTACCCTTCTGTCTGGTCCCCTTTGAGAGATACAACCCCTGCCTCCGCCCCCTGCCCTGCCTGTACCTCCTGCCAGCCTCGTGGCAGAGTCAAGCCCTGGCCCATCCCAGACTGAGGAGGAGGAGGCTGGGCCCCTCACCCGGGAAGCAAGTTGGCTGCTGGCCAGGGTGTGGCCCCGGGTGACAGGGCTGTGCCTCCCGGAGAAGAGAAGGCGCCTAATCCCTGGGATTTGCCGTGAAAGCCAGGACAGGGCCAATCACTCGTCACTGGGCAGGGATGGCTACGCTGTTGTTTTAGGTGGAGTTTCTGAATGTCGTTTGCAGTGCCCACTGATCCCAGGCCAAACCTGCCAAATTGGATTTCACGGCAGGGTCAGTCTCTCGTCTTTAACCCCTTAGGAGGTAATGGTTTAAACAGGCAGTCCCGATCCAGATGATGACTTGACGCCAAAGAGCCAAGGCAAACCTTAAGTCTTGACTCAGTTCTTTTGGTTAAGACGGTGGAGTAGGTTGGTGTCAGTATTCACAAGCCCCTACTCTGCCACCACTGTGTACAGTCGTACAGGCTGTGCTCCCCATGTAGACTAAGCTAGGGGTGACATCTCTAGGGTTTTGTCGTGTGTAGCACGTCTGACTGCCCACGGCAGGCTTGTCACTTCCTACTCTCGCCCTCTTAAGGCATGCAGCCAACTCCTGAAAAACAAGTACTTTCAGCCATGGAAACTCAGTGGATGCGTGCTGGGGAGGCTGACAGGCTGCACTCGGAAAACAGGTGAGAGGCTCAGATAGGTAGCTGTTTCCCAGCCATCAGCGCAGGCCCTGGCACAGGGCAGGGTCACACCTGCCCTCTCGGAATGAGTGAGATGATTCAGGACAGGGGAGGCATGCCCTCCATTTTGCTCTAGGGAAGGCCAGACTCCCTGGGCCAGGCTATAGGTCATGTCTGTCAAACAGTTCCCAGGCATCGACGTGAAGTGGACGGTCCTACGTTTGTACGCTCGTGTCTTGCCACCCGAGAGTGCTCTGAGCTCTCAGCAGAGGGGTTCAAACTCCTTCCCCCAGGAGCAGTTTGTCTTAACAGACCATCAGGCAGACTGCTCTAACCTTAAATAGGTCCCTATGGCCCCACAGGCCAAGAACCATTGTGTTGACCACCTGCAAAGAAAACCCAGGCCCAAGCAGGTAGGTGGTGGCACACGCCTTTAACCCCAGCACTCTGGAGGCAGAGGCAGGTGGATCTCTGTGAGCAGGCCAGCCTGGTCTACAGAGTGAATTCCAGGACAGACAGGGATACACAGAGAAACCTCTCAAAAAAACAAAACCAAAACCAAAAAAAAAAAAAAAAAAGAAAAAAGAAAAAAGAAAGAAAACGAAATAGAAAACCCAGGCCCCGGAGGTTTCGTAATGAGCCTGAGGCTACCAAACTGGAAACGAAGATTCCCCCACACCCCCCAAATCAAGGCCAGAACAGCTCTTACCAGGGCCTTTGGAATCAACTGCACATGTACCCTAAAAAAAGAACCACCCCAGCCCTTCTTATTTTTCAGACCATATCCTTCAGTTGACGAACCCTGTGCTCTGCGCTCTGTGCACCCACAAATGAGACCTCAAGAGGGGCTGTGAGAGGCAAAGCGGTTCACACCGCTAGTGTTAGCAGGAGGACAGTCACGAGTTCCAGGCCAGCCTGTGCTTCAAAGCGAGACTCTATTTTCAAAACAACAGCAGCAGTAAATAAAAAGGTGGGGTGTGGGAGCGCCGTGTGCATGCCTGTGTGTCATACACTCGTGCCCACGTGATGTTGGACACATGGAGTACTTTTAGCGTTAACGATCAGCACCCATTTTTGAAGAGTGGCTGGACCGCTTCTCACCAGTAGAGCACAGCCTCCCAAGCCTCAGGTGGGCCGAGCAGGTGGTTCTCCCCTTACAGACACTTCCCTAGAAGACAGGCTGTAAGTCCCATGCAGATGTGCCTCAGTGACGACCCTTTAGTCACACAGTGGCATCACGGAGGTCATGCCTGCTTGCTCCAGACCTACCCGTCACTGCAGCTGTGCACCTCAGCAAGGGCTCTGGCCCAGGCAGCTCCCTAACCTACTCTTCAGCTTAGCTGAATTTGGGCATCAAAGGCGCTGCTCCGCTGCTGGCCGTGTCTTCTTGGGAGTCTGTGAGGGATCAACCGTACCTGATCCCAGCTCTCCTATGCTGCCTCCTGTGTCCTTCCTGACCATAAACCTGGACCTACTTTTACCCCAAAAAGGTCTGGCACTTACAGCCACTCTCGGACCCCACACCAGAGACCCTGGACTCACAGTACCTGAGCCATCATCATCGGATTTCTGGAGGCCTCTCTCACATAGCCCTTTCTGGGTGACCTTTCAAACATCTAAGTGTCCTGCAGAGGATGGTGGGATGCAGGGTCAGAGCGGAAATGCGAAATTAGGCCATGGCACCCCCCTCCAACCCCCCCCCTCCAAATAATACAACATACATATATCCGCTCCTCTTGGTGGCTCCTCTTGGCTTTGGTGAGGCTTTACTAGAAATGTTGGCAAAGCCAACCCTCATTCTAGACAGATTTCTTTTTTCTTTTTTTCACTTCTAGGAAAACAGAGTTGAGTATCTGTGAGTGGGAAGGCTAAAAGGGAGGCCCGGGGCCCAGGTACACACTAAACCCCAGAGGTTCAGAAAAGGGCTCAGGCTGATGGTGAGTGGCCCCCACTTGTCATGGCCAGGGCTCCCCATCAGTCACTCCACTCATCTTCTCTAAGCACCCTGACTGCAGCCTGGGCCTTGCAGAGTGCAGCACAAACCCAAACCCACGAGCACAGTACGGAGGCTCTGTGGTGGCCCGAGCCTGCCCCAGGCATTCATAGAGCATTTCTCCACAGGCCGGAGAAGCATTCTTCATGTCTCCCTGACAGCCAGAGAGAGGAATGCAAGGGGGCTTTGCAGAGGCATCAGCTCCGCCTTGAGCTGCATCTCCCTGATCCCCTAAGACCCAAGCACTACATTAGAGGAAGCCTGCCCTTTTCAGTCCTTCCCTTCTCGTCCCCCACCCCCCGCAGGCACTTCACCATCTTGTCACTTTCAAGGGCCTGAATGCCACGGCCACAGGGGCTCAAAGGCACATCATCTGCTGGTTATTTTTCTGGGACTTCCAAACTTGGAGAACTTTGTCTACGCTGGCACTGCCCGTCTGTGGGTTCTAGCTCTGGGGAAGCCTAGGTTCATACTAGTTCTAGTCTCTATTGCCACTGACCCCCTGAGTGGAGATAATCTCTCCATGTCCCAGAGACTGAGTGCTGGTTCCTGATCTGCTAGTTCCTGGATGCTAGGCTCACTGATCTACGAGGCTCCTAATCCTGAGGAGACTCTGCTTGGGCCTTGCCTCTCTAGGGAAGCCCTCTGTAGGGAGTGTCCACACAGGTTGTGGCCTAGACAGGCAGGTCTTCAGCAAGCCGGTGGCCAAGCCTTGGGATTACTGCTCAAGGCAGGGTCTGAAGTGAGTACTGCATTGCACTGTTCAAAATAAATCAGAATATACCTGGCCCCATGTTTTGCTGTTGCACAGTCTCACGAGGTCCTTTGACTCTGTTCCCTTGCCCAAGGGAGATCTTCCTGTCCCACTCCCAGCAGTCATGTTCGCAAGGACTGAACAGGAACGCGGGGGCGAGAGTGTGCAGTGGTGGCAAGGAGCCATGAGGGCTAAACCCCATTCCTAGGGTTGCTTCATGTTGGGCCAAAACTCAGGAGAAAACTCCATCTCCCAGTGGTCAGGTCTGGAGCCATGGATAGGGTAGCTCCTAAGAGGACATACCCAGGTACACAGAGATGTTTCTGGGCTGAAAGGGGGAAAGAAAGTAGGCTACAGGCAAGCCCAGGAAAAATGTCCCGAGCAGAGAACAAAGGCCAGAAGACAAGAGGTCTGAGACCAGAGCACAACCACAAACACAGCCTTGGTCCCCACTCAGTACAACCAGCCCCACCTGGTCTCCCTCTCCACCTGGGAGGTGATGTGTGCACCAGATGGAGCACCCTGCAGACTTGCTGAGGAGTGAAAAAGCCTGGGCCACTCAGGAGGCAGGGAGATGAGCCCCAGGAATTTCCCAGGGCTGGGAGTCCACCCCCATACCGCCCAAGCCTAGAATTCCAAAGACCAGGGCACCCATGACCAAGCACAGCGAGGGAATGCTCATTCCCTGTGGCCTGAGCTGCATTTCATTCCCAGGATGCCACCTGCCTGAAGGTTACCTGTGGTCACTCATCACACCTGGAGTGACTTCATGGCCAGCTGTGGCCCTGAGTTACTAGGAAAAAAAAGAGACTGGAACCCTGCCCCCTCAATGGCCTTTGTTACTCCTTTTGGTGGAAGTGGTCGGAAAAGATGAAGCCTCCAGGCTCTAACACAAGGATTTTCTGACCTAGCAGATGAGAAGCCGAAAAGCAGACACACCCAGGGTTTTTCTGTCTGTGGTGCAGTCGTGACCCACTATGAGCACTGGTGGGTCATTCCAGGGCTTACTTTTGCCCAACTTCCCAGCTTAGATCACTCCAGGACAGACTTAGCTAGGAATAGAAGATAGGAAAATGGCAAGGACCAGTTCCTGAGAGAGCCGGGCTGGGTCAAGGGGGCCTGACTTAGCCCTGAAGGCATGCTGTCTCGGTCTTTTGATGGGGCAGTGCTCTCTTCTGGGGAAAAGCAAGAATGGGGGAGGCAGTATCTGCCTCTGTGAACACAGGCCAGCCAGGGCCAGAGACTTAAGGGATCAGAAAGTGAACGAGAGCAAGCAAACTGTAAGGTTCTACGGTTGTAACCACATGGGCCCAGGCTGTGTCTCACCACAGCAGCAGGTGGCTCACAGGGCAAGCACTAGGGGGCTTCTGCAGGCCAGTGCCAGGGTGCCCATTCTCATGCACACTTGAAGCAGGACAAACCTTTACCACCCCCACATCCTCCGCACATTGCACCTTCTCTCATCCATAGCTGAAGGTGAGACTTACGCCGGCTGGCAGCCGGGCTGCGTGCCCTCTCCTTGGAATCTCAGTGAGGGCTGCTGAACTATTAATTATAATTAACTAATTATCCTTGCTGCCAAACAGCGGAGGAGGAGGCCGGGGGGTGGTGAGCCCCCAAATGACTCAGTCGTGTTTACAACATGCAAACCCATTTAAGAGCTTGTAAAGTTGCTATAAATGGCTCTTTGGCAACAGGAGAATAACGATTCCCTTTCTCTAGTTGCCAGTTTAGCAACTGTCGGAGCTGGGGGACAGCAGGGATGGAGGTTCTGAGATCCAACAGCGCCACCTGGAGACCAGGTTGCCAAAGGCTCTGCTCTGATCCAGACCTCGCAGGCTCCACGGCCTGAAACTAGAACGCGAGGGAAACTGAGGTCTAGGGGAGAGCAGGGGCTGTCATTCAATTTCTCAGTTGCTTTAAAATGTTCAGAGAGTAAATCCAAGTCAGGGATGGCAGGTGAGCCTATTTTCAATCTCCGTGAATAAAAACTACTTCAAGACAGTTCAGATGAGCTGCCGTGTGACAAAGGTCACAGGACGGAGTGAGTCTAAAGGGCTTTTGAGGTGAGCAGGTTGTAGTCAAGACTCACAGACAGCCACTGGAACCACAGACACACTCACACACACACACCCTACAGAGCAAGTGTGGCTTCCTGGCTTCCCTCACATCTCCCCTCTGGGCGTTCAGCAGCCTCTGCCCCGAGGGTCTGGCTCATCCTTTCCACTTCCTCTTCACCAAGCCCAGGTGCCCTCAACACAGAAGGGTCCTTTGACTGTCCTTGCCTCAACCCCGTTTGTGCTTTTGACCGTTCCAGGAGCAAGCACAGCAGACTCCACACAATAAAAGGCTGAACGGTGGCAGCTGGGTTCTTACTCACTGTCACCTGGGGAGGGGACGGTGAGTAGCTCAAAACAGCCTTTGAAATTCAGTTTTGAGATGCAAGATCTAGTTGATCCACCCATTTTGTAAGTGGGGAGAATGAAGCTGACAGGGTTTATAGTAGAGTCAGTGGTGTGGCCAGGGTCATCCCCAGAAGATTCTTTCACATTAGGCTCCCCAGACTTGAGTAGGAGCCGCTGGCTGGCACCTGAAAGCCAGGTGGATTGGGCTTGGGGAAGGTACTCTGATGGGAGTGAAGAGAATGCAGAGAGGTTGTCCCTGTATGGATCACATGACCTTGGCCAACACTTTGGGATCTGCAAGGAGGTTACTCACCCACAGTCATGCTGTCCTCGTAGCGTTTGATGATATCAAAAGAGTCCCGAAGGTTCCCTTCTGTGATGTCGAAGATGATGTCGGCCTGGTTGGCAGGGTACAATGGTGTGACAGCCCTCAGAAAGATGATCTCTGCAGCAAGTGAGAGGGTGGCATGAGAATGGTATAGCGCTGGCCCACCATCCCCTCCCCAGAGACTTGCCGAGACACCTAACACGATGAGGATTCACTCCTAAGGCCACATCGATGAAATCACCAACCCCCGTTGGGGAAGGATAGAGAGAGAGAGTCCTGGCCATCACGTCCTAGCCCATCTTTGTTTCATCGGTGGGGAAACTGAGGCCTTGAGACAATCTGACAATTCTTATCTGCCTTGAGGTCTTAGGGTCAGCTGGCAAGGTGGGCTCAGCTGAGCAGGGGTGGCCGTGGTTCCAGATCACCTCACAGTGAGATAGCGTAAGTTACCACCTAAACCTTAGAGCCACTGTTCAGATCCCAGCCGGGCTCAAGGTAATCTCGGGGAAGTCCTTTTTCTGGGCCTCAGTTTCCTCATCTATAAAGTAAGAGAGAAAGCTGATGTCCATTGAGGGTCTTTTCAGCACTCTCAGTTTCCTGAGCCCAAGCCATTAACAGGTGTCTCGGCTGCTCCCATGGGGTAACCAACTCCTATGTCAGCACCAGAAAAGTGGCTGCTGGGGACTTGGGAAAGACTTGAGTGAAGGTTTGTTGAAACTCCACTTCACACAAGGCAAATGCCAGCTGTGAAGACTTCTCTGGAAGAGTGAGCTGGTGTGGGGGGATGGAGACGTGCCCTAAGAACAACGCTGGCCTTGTGGGTCTCTGGGTCTCGTGTGTTTCCCTCACTACTGCTGTCTGGTGATCCTGCGTGACTCTTTCACAGTGGGTCAGGCCAGGAGACAGTCACACATTTTCCTGGAGAGGAAGGGCCTTGCTTTCTTAGTATGTTCCCGGAGCCTGGCACATGAGCTCACTGAATGTCTGCTGATGGGGGAGGGAGACTCCGTGCAGAGGAAAGAAGGTGCCTGCAAGCCAAGAAGCCCAGAGCTGCACAACTCAGAGTGTGTCATAAATAGTGCAGTTCACTGAGGAGCACGCAATACAGGCTGCCTCAGAAACGTGCTGTGATGGCCCCTGCCATGTCCTTTAGAACACGGACACAGGAATGACACAGAACTGACATATCCTGCCCGTGGTCACTGCTTCCAGTCTAGCAACTCCATCCATCTGCCCCAGTCTCCAAGATGCCTTGGCCTGCCAATGTCATCTATCAGAACCTACCAACCTCGGCTCCAGGTTTAGGGTCTTGCTTATCTGTCCAGCCCCATGAGTCAGTGTGTCTTGGTCCTTAACGTCCACACTGCCCCACTCACTTCCAGGCCTTGCCAGCTGTGATCTGCTGGCAAGTTTCTTCTCTCCCACTTTTGACCTCCTATCTGCTTCCCCCAGGAAGCCCTCAACTCCCCACTGTTCAGCATGGATTCAACACTCAATGCTATTTACTGAGTGACTGTCGCCCATCAGAAGGGATTGCTGAATATGGAATATGCAGCCAAGGGACTCTCTCATGGGAAAGTTTTGCATCCCACCCCCACCACATCCTATAAGGAAGGGCTCCTACAGGCCAGGCTCTCTGTCCTTCAGGAGCCACCTGCTGGAGGCCCTGAAGCATGTCCCAGGACCTTCAACTTGATCTCCTCACCCTCAGGACGGGTGAACTCTCGGAAGGTGGGCAGCGAGATGACCGTGTGGGAGACGGTGTGCACAGGGTCCCTCATGCAGGCCTCATCGGTGGGACGGCAGGACTTGATGCAGCGGACGGTGTCTGTTTTCTCTTGGCGGAAGCTGCGGGGGAAACACAGCCCGGGAAGGTTGACGGCAAAGCCAGGACCACAGCTCCCATGAAGACACCAGCCCGGGACAAGTAGCAGGTAGCCCAGAGGCAGTCCCATCAGCACCTAACAGCGGCCTCTGTGGTAGACTGTGTTGTAAGGATCCGTGCCTGTCCTTCATGTAAAACAGGGACACCATGCTGCCTCGCTGCTAATGTGCACAGCTCGGCATTTACCAACAGCTCCAAGTGGGCATCAGCCTGCCACTGAAGAACACGTCTGCTTCTCAGCTGCTCAGCAACTGTGTTGAGCAGCTAGGGGTGTCAGGTGCTACGGAAACCCGGGTGAACAAGGGTAACAGGGTCCTTCCTCCTGGGAACCATCCATTGGGCAGCTTGCAAGGGCTCACGGTGAGGGGACAGGGAGTATATAAAAACTGCTGAGCTCAGTGTCCACCCCAGAGAAGTTGAATCCGTATCATCGAGTGATGGGAAGGAAAAGCTAACATTTACAGTAAGCCCAAGGCCCGCGTTGCAGGCACTGTGCTAGACTGTCCTTAAAAACTTTATCAGGAAGTTAAACACAAGGTTGGAATGATGGCTCTTCAGTCAAGGGCACTGTTTGCTCTTTCAGACAATCCAGGAGGCAGCTGGTCCACAGTTGTCATACATACATGCAGGCAAAACACCCATATACATAAAATTAAATTAAAACTAAAAAAAAAAAAACAAAAAAAAAAAAACAAATGAAAAGGTAGACAGTGTCTGGGAAACAACACCCAAAGTTGTCCTCTGGCCTCCACAGCACATGTATACACACACACACACACACACACACACACACACACAAAATAATGAAGTAAAACCAGACATTAACTGAATAAAAATGGCTCAGTGAATTATCAGCCATGCCAGGGGCTTGAGGCAGAAGGGTTACAAGTTCAAGGCCAGCCTGATCTACACCGTGAAACAGTGTCTCAAAAAAAAAAAAAAATCATATAAAGAAAGAAACTTCGGCCATTTCCCGGAGGCCACCTTGTGTGCACCAGACCAAGATCAACCCTCCTTTCCCTAACCCAGGCTCACGTAAGACCCTACGAGGTTTATTCACATCCTCATCCCACAATGTACATTTCTAGGCCAATCACATGGATTTGCCCTTGAATAAGTTATGGCTGTCTTTAAGTCCCTTTTGCCTGACAGTTTCCCCTCCGTTCTGTTATTTTCCGTGGTAAGGGATCTAGGGCATTTCAGCCACAGAGTCCCATAGTCAGGAGCTGGCTGCCAGCATCCTTGCGGTGTGGTCCAGAGTGCTCCTCTGTCTGCCGAGCTTCCCTCACATTGGCTGCTGGATTAGACACAGGCCTGGTCTTGTTCAGATGACAGGGGTGGAGTGGGAGTGCCTCCCAACAGGTCATGTGGTTTCTGGTTTTTCTGTGATAGTTACAGCTGTTGGTGCTCAGGGCTACACCCACTGTCCTAGTTTGTTTTTGTCAACTTAACACAAGCTAGAGTCATCTGGGAGGAAGGAATCTCAACAGAAAAAAAAAATGGCCCCATCGGATTAGCCAGTTGGCAACTCCTTGGAGGCATTTTCTTGATTAATGATTGATGTGGGAGGGCCTGGCCCACTGTGGGATTGTGTTACCCCTGGGCAAGTGGTCCTGGGTGATAAAATGTTTTGTGGGTTTTGTTTTTGGTTCATGTTTGTATGTTTGTTTGTTTGAGACAGGGTTTCCTCTCCATAGTCCTGGCTGTCTTAGAACTCAGTGTGTAACCAGGTCAGCCTTGAACTCACAGCGATCCACCTGTCTCTGCCTCTTGAATGCTTGGATTAAAGGCATTCACCACCATGTATGGCTGGTCCTGAGTAATAAAGCAAGCTGAGCAAGCTATGGAAAGAGGAGAGAGGGAGGGAGAGAGAGAGAGAGAGAGAGAGAGAGAGAGAGAGAGAGAGAGAAAGAGAGAGAAGAAGAGGAAGGGAAGGGAAGGGAAGGGAAGGGAAGGGAAGGGAAGGGAAGGGAAGGGAAGGGAAGGGAAGAAGGAAGGGAAGGGAAGTCTGCCCTGACTTCCCTTCATGATGGACCATAACCTGTAAGCTGAAGTTAACCCTTTCCTCCCCAAATTGCTTTTGGTCATGGTGTTTTACCACAGCAGTAGACACCCCATTGACTGTACCTTGGGGGTGGACAAGTGCTGCTGGCCCATCACTGGCTGGCCTTCTGTACATTACTGCTCTGCAGCCACCAAGAAGTATATAGTTCAATACTTGCTAGGTTCAATTCTATCCTGCTACTAACCAGTGTTAAAGCTTGGATATAAAATGTTCCCCTCAGGCTCATGAGTTTGAGACCCCTAAAGAAACCTTTAGGGGTCCAGTGGGAGGAAGTGGATAATGGGTAGGGGCTTAAGATTTATGGCCTGCCCCTCTTTCTGTCCTGTTTTCTGAACGGCCAGGAAGCACACCAGTTGCCTCATTTTCCTGCCACAGCCAAGAGCTGCTCCTGCCACCATACCTGCCATGATGGACCCTATCCTCAAACCATGAAACTAACACCCTCTCTTCCACTAAGTTGCCTCCTGTTAGGAATCTGAGAAAAGGAGCTAATACCAGCAGGTGTTTGTATCATCAACTTTATGGCTCCGTATTACTCCTTAAAGGATTCCGAGGGAGGGGGGAAAAAAGAAAGCCATAGTGACTCTTGATGCAATCCAGTTTGATGAGGTTTGCTCCACTACCATCACTGTCCTTTATGGAAACTCAAATTTCCCTTCCCTTCTTGGCCAGAGAGAAAAAGTGGCTCTGGGATCCCTTGTGCCCCCGTAGGTCTCTGGCTATGACTGTGTAGAACACAGCAGTCTGTTTTGTTAGGGATGCTTTACCATTCACTATAGCCACGTTTCCAGTGAGCCCTGGATTTATCTATCTGTGGATTATGGGAAACGGTCACAATCTAGACAGCAACAATGCCCAGAGCGACTGGCTTGGCCGCTGTTTTCAGGCATCACCGGCAGACGTTTAAAAAGTTAAATATTTAACAGTGGAGGCTGATGAGATGGCTCAGCCAGCTAAGAGCTTGCTGCCAAGCCTGATGACCTGAATTTGGTGCTTGGGACCTACATGGCAGAAGAAGAAAATTAGCTTTTGCAAGTTCTCTTTGACCCCCCTCTAAAAAAACGTGACGAGAAATAAAATGCACTGTGAACTCATACTAATGTTTACAGTTCAAAACAAAGTTTACACATTTCTTAACTTTCCAGGGCTCAAAGGGGGATCATTTTTGCACTACATCACAGTCCTGATTCCACAGACACAGAACCTCATAACTATTCCATGTGACTGATGCCGTGTTCCACACGGTGTAGTCTCAGTATAACAGTACTAAAATGACCACCACCAATCAACCACTGTAAATAATTTCTCTGCTAAGTTCTCCTTCTTCTATTTAGCTGGAAATGCTATCTCTGTGGAGTCTGAGCTATAGGGCAATTGATGGTGTGCTGCTTCCCTTTAATAGTCAGTTAGCTGCAATGCCACAGTTACTGTTCGGCGTGAGCGTGTTCATAACAGGGTGCACTCTTTGTCAGTTTTGCTGGGTATAAAATCCTTGGCTTGCATTTCTTAATTATCCTAAATACATTGCTTCATTTCAATCTGACATAAAATGTTGTTAAAAAAAAAAACAAACAAAAACAACCCTCTGATATGCAGGGCTGGAGAGATGGCTCAGCAGTTAGGAGTGCTTGCTGCTCTTCCAAAAAAAAATCAGAGTTCAATTCCCAGCATCCATGTTGGGTGACTCACAAACACCTGTAACCCTAGCTCCACAAGATCCAACAACTCTCTTCTATCCAACTTGGGCACCTAAATTTATGTATGTGTATGCACACATATACATAAATAAAAAATAAAAACAAAAAAACTTTAAAAAACTCTTATACCCATGTGAACACACACACACACACACACACACACACACACACACACAATTTTGAAGCTCTTCCAAAGGACTTATTTATTTGAATCCACCAGAGACCTAGATGAAGGATTTCTGTGTGTATCAGGAGTTTGCTTACTGTTTTGTTTTACAAAATGGTGAAGAAAAAAAATTGTCACCATGTCTAGATGGGATTAGAAGTTAGAATCTATAGAATTAGATATCTAAAAACAGGAGAAGAAAAAAATTCCTGAGTTGAAATTACATTTATCCGAGAAAAGAAATGTTTAAGTGAGAAATGCAGAAATACCTGCAAGATCCTGACCTTGGACTTAATGGCTGAAAATTCTTAAGACAGTATGAATGATTAGATGATGCCATTCAAATGGCTGACCCTCACACGGGTCCTACGTGGCTTGTGAAAATAATATAGAAACTTTTAAACTCCAAACTCCTGGTTCTCTGAAACCAATTGCCTTAATCTATTCTCTAGCAGTTAATTTATTTAATTAATTTATTTATTCTTCCTTCTAATTTTATGTGTATGGGTGTTTTGCCTGCATGTATGTCTACACACCATGTGCATGCAGTGCCCACTGAAGCCAGAAGGGGGTATCAGATCCCCTGGAAATGTAGTTACAGACAGCTGTTAGCCACTGGTTTATAAGAAATCAAACCAGTGAGTGCTCTTAACTGCTGAGCCATCTCTCCAACCCCTCATAGATTTAAAACACACACACACACACACACACACACATCCCCAAGTTATTTAAATAAAGAAACAACAACAACAAAATCCATGCAGGGACCCACTGCCTAAGCATGGATACAGAAAAAAACAAGTATGGAGGTGACTTAGCAGGTCTGGAGAGGAAATGTGGATCTCTGATGGTTGGCTGAGCTCGTTAGCTCTGTGTCATCTACGCTCCACGAGTGATGGCTGCTATAATGCCTACAGGAAGACGCTGTGAATCTCACCAGTTCATTGACGTGTTTAAGTCACCACTCCTTGCCCCAAGCTCTTCCACCAAACCAGCTCGCTTTTCAGTGTAAGCAACCCTTTGGTGCTGTTTAAGGGTGAATGCTATAACTAAAAATGGGTTCAGAGAAGGATGTCTCAGGGCCATCTGGATGGCTCTGCCGCTTTTTCTCTGGTAGAATGGCCACCTGATGACAGACTTGTACTTCAGTGAATTACTTTCTCATCACTGCAATACAATACCCAACAAAAAGCAACTTGAAGGATGTTGGACATACAGCCCATCAAGGTGGTGCAGGCAATAGGAATGGCTCCAGGCTGTGGAAATCAATATGTGATATGTTTTTCCTACAGGGAATTTCAAAGTTTAATATGTAACTTTTTTTCAGTTATCTGACTTTTGGTTTGTTTAGGGCTACCACGGACATTTTTTAAGCAACAGGAATTCAGAGATGGCCATTATCTGCGTGTTGAACCTTCTCTGCATACCTTCAGAGTTCCCTGTTACCTGCAGGATGGACCTGCTTTGCGGACGGACCTAGAATATTTGTTACGTTTCCTCTCATCTGTCTACTTTGCTTCTCTGTCACTGTGGTATAACATTGTGACCAAAAGTGACATGGGTATTAAAAGTTATTTGGCTTACTATTCCAGGTCACAACCATCCATTATTGGGGAAGTTGGGGCAGGAGCCAGGGAGGAATGCTGCTTGCTGTCTCAGTCACACTCATGCTCAGCTAGTTCTCTTATACAGCCCAGGGAATGGTGTCACCCACCGTGGGCTAGGCTCTCCTTTATCACAGACTAAACTGATAAAGACCACTCAGTTGAGACTTTTTCAGGTGATTCTAGACTGTGTCAAATTGAGAGTTCATATTAACCAAGATATTGTTATTTCTCTTCTGGTTTTTAATTTTTTCTTTTCTAACTTGATTCCCTTTAGTGTTTAACTTTTTTGTTTCATTTCTCGTCATTTATTTTTAGTAAATAATTTACTTAGTGCTGGGCGTAGTGGTGCACTCCCAGCACTTGGGAGGCAGAGGCAGGCTGAACTCTGTGAGTTCAAGGCCAGCCTGGTCTACAAAGTGAGTCCGGGATAGCCAGGGCTCTATTAAACGGAGAAATGCTGTCTCAAAAAACCAAAACCAAACAAACAAGAGAGAATTTTAATTTAGCATTAAAAAATTAATATATTAAATTGATTAGCTTTTCTATATTTTAAATTCTAATCACACTTTCTTTCATCTTTTGATCATTTTCTGAACATTTTTGGCTTGTCTATCTGTCTATCTATCTATCTATCTATCTATCTATGCTCACCCTATGGCAACTCTTTTGCCTCAGCCTTGCCAATGCATAAAGGGTGTGATCCACCATGAGTTGCTGAATATTAGAGTTTAGGGATATCATACTAGTTCACAGTCTTTGTCCTTATAATAACTTTTATGTAATAATTTTCCAAAGCTGCCACAAAGATACCACAGATGCTGTTTAAGCAACAGGCATGCTCTATGTCACAGTGCTGGAGATCTGGAGCCCCTACTCATGGTACTGATGGGGTTGGTTTCTTCTGGGGCTCTTGTCTTTGGCTTGTAGAGATCACTGCGTCTTCGTGTGAACTTTCATTGAGTTCTCTTCATATAAGGACTTGGGTATAATGGATTGGGGCCCATCCACTATATGGCCTTGCTTTTACCTTATTTGAATTTTTGAAGGCCCCTGTCTCTATTTTCAAAGGTTAGAAAAAGACAGGTCAAAGTACCGGCCCCTGGTACCTCAGAAAATGGCCTTATTTGGAAGCAGGCTCGTTGCACATGTAATTAGCTAGGATGAGGTCAGAGCAGGGCAGGTGGGACCCCAATCCAAACACAAATCAGTCCTCCTAGGAAGAGACCCATGGCAAGATAAAGATGGCACAGGATGAGCTTGAGGGACATTCCTGTAAGCCAAGGAAGGTGGTGAGCAAGCCACCGGAGGCTGTACAGAGCCGTTCCCTTCCAAGAAGGGGGTGCCCTGCTTCAGATGGAGCAGGGACATAACGGACACTTACTGCGCAAAGCCACCTAGTAAACCATCCTTTGCTACGGGAACCATTAAGTGAACTCTGACACTGGTGCTTTTCGGTTGGTCCTCTTTGTGAGGAAATCTGCTTTCCTGGCATTTGAAAGGCTGTACGTCTCTCTGACCTCCTAGAGCCTCCTGGCCTGTCACCTCTGAGGTCCCCTCTCTAATGTGTCTCTATACAGACTGGCACCTTCCTCTTCCAGAATAACTCTTGTCACTGTAAATTTTCTATTCTTTCCACAAGCTGGCTCTAGAAAGAGAGAGAGAGAGACTCTGCCACTAGGAAAAGCCTTGGCAGCTCAGTCCCCATGCTCCCAAGGGCTGAACTGCTCCTGCCTTTCCCAGTCCCGCCATGGGCTCCCACACCTTGGCCACTGGGATGTGAGAATGGGCTCCCAGTTCCTCTGAGCTCGCCACATTAGCTTGCTGCTCTTTCCAGGGGTGCCCAGGGGCTATCTGGGACTCCCCACTATTTTCCCAGTCATTTCCCACAGATGCCACCAATACACAGAGGCACTGACTTTTATCTGGGGAGTCTGTAGAGATGTCTAACTGCTTAGTTCCGTAGCAAATATTTTCCATGGATTTTTAATCTCCCTACCCAGTTGTTCTGAGTGTTTTGGGGTGGGATCCAGAATATTTCAAAAAGTCTGCCTGCATCTATCAGGATGTCCATTCTGCAGATACTTCTGCATTTTAAAATTTCCTTCATTTTTATTTAATGTGTACGTTTGTTTTTGCCTGCATGTATGCATGTACAATGCACTCATGCAATAGCCAAGGAGGCCAGAAAGGGACATTGGATCCTTGGGAATCTCACACTTAAACCAAAAACCAAAGGACCCTTTGGCTACCTCCCACTGGGAAGCTAATGTTCACAGCCCATCAACTAGATACCATACATGACCTCAAAAGTCCCTTCATAGACACTTCAAAGCCATCCATAAGGTGGTCCTGTGGGCTCTGAGAGGAGGGCAGCGAAGGCAGGGGCAGAGCTTGTGTGCAGGACAAATGAGACCTGCTCATTTGTCCTGTACCATCTGGTCTCCCAGCAGCATGGCCTGGGAACAAAGCTCTGAAGCTCTGGAAGCTTTTCAAAAGTGGAGGTGGACTAGTGAGATGGCTCAGGGATCAAGAGTGCTTGCTGCTCTTCAGATGACCTGAGCCCAGGAACCAGAACACATGTTGGTCAGCTTACAACCACAGGTAACTCCAGCTTTGGGGAATCCAGCGAGTTTTTCTGGCCTACATGTGTACCCACACATACATGGGACACACACACACAGAGACATAGAGACAGAGAATCTTAAGGAATAAAGAGGGGCCCCAAAAAGGAGTTCAAGCAGAGGTACAGACACTTGTAAACACTGTGGAGAGGACTATGGCAGCACACAGAAGGTTGCTAGATAGTCCCCGAAACCCATGGTGCCCCCACTCTCTCTTAACAAATCTGTGACCACGAGAACAAAAGTGCCCCCTTTGCCTGAATAATCTGGACAATGGTGACTTCCAGATTAAGTCCTTCAGTTCCTCCATTTAAACTAGAATCAAGCTCCTCACTGCACTTTGCTGGCTTCACTAAAGACAGAGTTGAACTTAACCTTTAAAATGCTATCCATCCACCAATCTACCTACACACACACCCTTTCAACCATCCATTCTTCACTTCATCCATCCATCCATCCATCCATCCATCCATCAACTATCCTTTCTCCCACCTACCCATCCTACCCATTGCCCACTTATTTACTGAGTTGCTTCTTCAGGCCAAACAGCCCAAAGGTGCCCAAACCAACCACAGACACTACTCCTTCATTCAAAATCCCATGGTCTAGAAGGTACAATGAACAAGTTAACAAGTTTAAGATAACAGGTAAATGATCTGAGAGAGGATGCCTGGGGCCAGAGAGTACTAACCAAGAAAGGCTTCACTGAGGATGTGGCCTATGAGCTGAGCTAAGTCTGTAAGAAGAATGGCAGTTTGCAGAAAGAGGCAAAGCTAAGGCCAAGAGCTAACATATTCAGGCAATGGCAAGGGAGGGGCAAGCTGCCCTATGGGTCAGGTGGTGAGCAAAGGGTATGAGCCAGGGAGTGGAAGCTACAGCCGAGAGAGTCGGCAGGGGCCAAATCATATTGGGAACAGACAACGTTCAAGGAAATTAGACTTCACGATCTGGGAAAGAGAACCAGAGAAAAGAAGGAACTGGAGAGCAAGACTAGACCTTCAGTCCTCTGCTGCAGCCTGGTGCATGCTCTGGGAGATAGGCAACTGGAAGGCAACCCAGCCCCCACCTATCAGAGCAAGGTCTGGGTGACAGAGTGGAAGGCACTGAGGACAGGCTAGATGGATTTGTGTCAGGCAGCAAAGTACCTGCTGCCCCTGTACGAGGCAGAGACCACCGCACACTGTCTTCCCCTTGATCAGTGGGGAACATACCCCAGCCCTTTACAAGGGAGACCCCAGTATGCTGCAGAATCCTTTATTCCAGTCCACCCTAGTCCAGTCCTCTTCAGGTTCTTCTCAGAGCCTGCACCAGGAGTCAAGAGTCACTGAAAACCTAAGCCAGTGAGTGTGGTGGTGTGAATAAAAATGGCCCCCATAAACTCATAGGGAGTGGCACTCTTAGGAGGTGTGGCCTTGTTGTAGGTGGTCTTATTGGAGGAAGTGTATCACTGGGGGTGGGGCTTTGAGCTCTCAGAAGCTCAAGCCAGGCCCAGGGTCACTCTCTCTTCCTTATGCCTGCTGATCTAGTTGTAGAACTCTCATCTACCTCTCTAGCACTCTGTCCACCTGCATGCTGCCATGCTTCCCACTGTGATGATAATGGACTATAAACCTCTGAACCTGTAAGCCAGTCCCGATTAATTTCTATCCTTTATAAGAGTTGCAATGGTCATGGTGTCTCTTTACAGCAATAGAAATCCTAACTAAGATGGCCACTATTTGCAGAATCAGCATTTTTCTCAACAGTCCTGGATAGAGTATCTTCTGTGTGTTGGGCACCTTGCCAGGTGACCAGGATAGTCACCAAATGAGACAGACATCTGCAAAGTCTTAAAGATGGTGAGGAAGACAAGTTCAAGGAACAGAAGCAAATGAGAATCTCAGGCTGTTGTTTTAAGCACCATAAAGATAGTTCTATAAGCAGGAGAGACAGCAAGAACACAACTGGGCATTGGGAAAAGCTCCTGTAAGGGTGAGGATGTGGTGAGTGTCCGCCAAGGCTTCATATATTGACATTAATCTTTACTGAGGTATTAGAGGAGGGAGCTCTCACTTCTACGATGACATTTAGAGACGGGATCTGAGGGAGGTGGCTGTGATTAGACAGGCATTTCAGTGGAGCCTCGTAACTGAACTCTGGGGATTTTATAAGAGCCACAAATGCTTATGCATGCTCCATCTCACTCCACGTGACACCCTGAGACTCATCAGGGCTTGAGCAGCAAGAAGGGCCATCATCAAGCATAAAATCTTGACCTTAGATCTCCATAGCTAGAAGCCAAATAAGAAGCTGAACAAACATCTTTTCTTCAGTAAGTTTCTCAGCTTCCACTATTTTGTTATCTTAATTTTAAAAAAATAGACTAATTCAGTCTGAAGAAGAAAGCCCACTTAAGCTGAGATTTAACCAGCTTTTGGGTTAAGGGTGTAAAATGATGTCATTATGGTTTAGGGGAAGTGAGCAAAGGGAGAGTAATTTGAGGTCAGGCTGGACTGTCACACAAACATGAATCTGTGCCCACCCTGGCTTGGCGGTTAAGAGCACCGGGTGCTTTCTCAAAGGACCTGGTTTTAGTTACCAGCACTTACATGGAGATTCACAAGTCTGTAACTCCAATTCCATAGAAACTGGTGCCCTCTTCAGGCCCCCACCAATACACGCGCGCACACACACACACACACACACACGCACACACACACACACACACACACACACGCAAAGAAAACATTCATACACATAAAACAGATGTTATAAAACAAAAGAATAGAATGGGGATCACAACTACATGCAATGGATTCAATGGAGGGTCTGAGCCAAATTCTTCAAAACACTCCAGTTTTTGAGCAGAGAATGAACTGTGGGCAGAGTTGAGTAGATACCAGGAGATCAGCAGAAGGTGGCTTGGCTGGACTCATGATGGAGAAGACAGAGGTTGGAGGATAAGGACTCACAATGGAGGTACTGTGACAGAATACACTAGACAGAGCAGTGGAAATAGGGGACATAGGCCACCTGTGTCATTGGCCTTGGGCAAATCACATGCCTCCTCTGAGTATCCACAAAGACAATACAGGCTGAATACATACAACACATACAAAATATCTGATAGATGCTTTCTGATTCCCAGCAAGCACAGTGCCAGCCTTTGCCTCCTCTTGGCACAGCACTGGGGTTCAGTGGATGGAAATGAGTTCATTTAGCCAAGAGCTTCATCCAAGAGGTATCAACTGTGCTCGGTCCCAGAACAAAAAGTTAGTTAGGTGCCCAGCCCTGGTGATACAACAAAGAGCCACAGAGCCTAGAAGGCCTACTTCCTCAGGCTAGCCTAGCCACAACAGGCCAGACATAACAGTCAAGTCCTTCCCTTTCATGGGAGCTGTTTATTGGAAAGATGAAGAAGGCAGAGCCCAGGCCTCTCTGAGGGTGAGGTCCGTTTCTCAGCCATCAGTTGGGTTTACCCAACAGGAAGAGGTAGTCCATAGGTGTATGCCTGGCCCAGCTTCACCTTCTTCCCTTGCCTCAGCTGTCTGGTAGTACAATAAAAAGCTCCGTTGCTGGGGTTCTCAGGTGCCCAGACCTTATGAAAGGTACTCCCTCGCCACCTGTTAGGGAAACCAATTCTAGAAGGGGCTTAGCTTACCCCAGGAGAGAAAAAGCACAGGGACGCCTGTCCGCACCAAATAAAACCAAGGCACAAGAGGCATGCTGTGCTGGGTGGCTGCTGAGACTTTATTAGAAGCCCAAGGGTAGGAAAGCGACAGGAGGGAGTGCCCAGGGCCCAAGCAAGCACTCAGAGTTCTGCAGACACAAAGATATAAAGCTTGGCCACAAAGGAGCTGACTGTGCCGTGGCGATAGAGATCCATCTTGACGGTCAGGAGCAAGTCCCTGGGCTCAGGGATGGGCTTGGTGAGGGCCACCACCCCACTGTGGTGGCTCACCTTTCGAGTGGTGAAAAAGCCCTCCTCATTGCCAGCAGTGATGGCCAGCTGCATGCTGTCCCCTGGGACAGCACTGGAAGGGCCCATGCGAAAAACGACTGCGGGCACTTGGATGTTGGTGGGGAAAGAGAGGTGGTAGTAGGTTATTCTCAGAGGCAGCCTGGGGCACTCCTGGTTCTCATGGCAAGGCAAGCGCTCACAGCGGCTGAAAGACAAGTGGACAGAGAGACAGGAAGAGGGTTAGCGCCACCTCAGCAAGCAGAGAAACAACAGCGTGTGGGTAAGCACAGCTCGTTGGGCAGGGCCTCCTGCCACCCCTCTGGCCAATATGGCCAGCACAAAGAGCAACCTCACTCACCTGGGGGAGGTGCTGTAGACCTCCGGGCTGCAGACTCAGGTACCAGCCTCTTCCAATACCCTCTGGGGCACTGGTGGCCAGAGTCAAGCCATACCCAGGGTCAGATGTGTTCCCTTCTCAAGGCAGAGAGCCACTCTGGGCACATTCAGCAAGGGCCTCATCCAGATAGTGGCCAAGGCCAGGAAAAGCTCCTGGATGGGTCTCAGAGACTACCCAGAAATCATAATGGCTGTTGCCTTATGGGGCTCATCCCTACACATTCATTAGTGCTATCACTGCCAGTGTTCAAAATGATGGCTTGAGTGCCACTTGCCAGATGAGGAAACAGGTTCACAGAAAGACACAGAGTGAAGGGAGACGCCACGTCTATGCTCAGGGATGAGATCAGGCCTCTGGTCCTCGCCATTCAGCTTCAGACACCTGGTCCAGCTCCCTGCTTCTGTTCACAGAGACTCAGAATGGAGATAATGAGGGAGTATAATATCCTAAGACAAGACTGAACTCCCCGTGGCAGGATGAAGACAGATCCTAACTTCCTGTGTGGTGGAGACGAAGACAGACTAAAACAATGTGACAGAACTGAGTTTCCTGAGGTATGCCCAGGATAGGCGCTCACTTCCTGTGCCAGGAGGGAGAAGTCCTACCTTCCGTGTGGTGGAGACGAAGACGGGTTCTCACTTCCTGTGACAGGTTCTAACTTCCTATATGTGGTATAGATGAAGACAGACCCTAACTTCCTGTGTGGTAGAGATGATGACACTTCTCGTAACAGACTTCCTGTATGGTAGAAATGATCACACTTCCTCTAACAGAACGGAGCCATATACTAACTTCCTAGCAGTAGAGATAAAGACAAAATGTGACAAGATGTAGAATGGAGACAGTCCCTAACTTCCTGTCACAGGAACTGATTTCCCATGATAGGGTGAGGGTAAGTTCTCTTAGTAACATAATTACAGACTCTTGACTTCCTGAAACAGGGTGGCGAAAGATATATTTTGTAATGTTGACAAGAAAATGACAGGAACTGTGTTCTACATCCTGAACACCAGGCCCAGTACATTCTGAGGGCAGAGCCAAGATGTCACGCCCCATAGGACTTGATCAAGCCCTTCTCAGGTAGTTCTGCCATTTTGACTGAGTTTGGATTCTTCAGTTGGGGACTCTCTCCTGGTGTTCCATCACCTCCCCCTCTCTCTTTCTTTCTCCCTTTAAAGTCTCCATGTTTTTGTCCTGGATTTATTTCACATTTGACATAGCTTAACAGCACTGCTGGAAAGCCTCCCTCTCATTTACTTGACTATTTACCATTCTGGCTCTAAGAAAAGGACAGTCCTACAAGTAAGGTCTAAGGAAGGTCTATGAGGTCAATGACAGGAGAGGACCATGTCCACTGAAGAAAAGGGTACCCAGTTGGGGAGGGAGGAGCCCAGAGCTAGTAGTAGGAAATAAGGTAGGCATGGGCATTCCTGAAGGGAAGCTTCCCTTTGAGATGCCAAGGACCAGGTCAAAAGAGGGCGCTCCATATGCCTGAGAGATCTCTCTGTCAAGGAATGGCCTTTGATGACTGTGAGCAGAGAGGGCCATGGAGAGCCAGGCAGGCAGCTGGGGTTCATGAGCTGTGTTTTTCTGGAGTGTCAACGGCAGTAAGCCATTTGGGTTTTAAAGTCAGCCTATCTCCCTTCAGAAGCTTTACACACACACACACACACACACACACACACACACACACACACACACAGCAAGTTAGGGTTTTAAAGTCAGCCTATCTGCCTTCGGAGTTTTTACACACACACACACACACACACACACACACACACACACACACACACAAGAGTGCCTGAGCACTGCTTCAGGAATAGTCTGAATGAGTCTGGTCAGTAGGTGGTGCTAGAGTCTCCTTCGTGGAATCTGGCTTTCCCACTTGTCCCGTGCATCCCTGGAAGACTAGCTCTTGAGCTGCCACAAAAGCACAGCAAATGTGAAGGCAAAAAACGTGAGGCACACATGGTGGCCTGGCCCAGCTCCTACGACCATCATGTCCCAGAGCATGACAGAGATGACACCCTGTCACCCGTCAGAGCATCTGAGACCCCCATCCCCTGGCAAGAGGTGCCTAGACTGGCTCTTTTTAGACCACTCCCCAGACGAGGCCGTGGCTCCTCGGCTTTACCTCCTGTGCCAACACAGGGATCAGCTCCTACTGCGCTTTGTAAATGGTCACTGTACAGGCAGACTTGCGCCTCGATTTTCCTTCTCTGACCCAAATTTATTGAAACAGCCGGGCGGTGGTAGTGCATGCCTTTAATCCCGGTACTCGGGAGTCAGAGGCAGGTGGATCTCTGTGAGTTCCAGTATAGCCAAGGCTACATAGAGAAACCCTGTCTCGGAGAGGAGAGGGAGGAAGAAAAAGAGAGACATCCCAGACTAATATTCACTATGTGTGGCAAACTGTGGTCAGAGTAGGGACAGCAATAAAGCCCATTAGCCGAATCACCCAGATGGGGAAGGCAGTCAGTACTGAATCGATTATCTATTACAGAGTAGGGTAAAGGGGAGCTGAGCCTGGATCCTGTGCAGCATGGGGACCAGGCTCACAGCTTCCACAGACACATTGCCTCTTCACTTGTGCATTATAGTGCAATGTGCCCCAAGTCTCTAGTTCGACATCTTTGATTGGTGCAGTCCATGTTCTGTGAAAATGATCAGAAGCCACTACAGAGGAGAGACAAAAGCTCAGGGGAAGGCTGCTGGACCACCCCATGACCATCTATTGACACAGTTTCCCTCACATTATCCATTAGTATCCAAATAAAGATATACCCAGAAAAGATGTCTCCAGCCCCATCGGATGCTAGAGACAGCCTTGAACACACGAGTAGTAGGCACCTTGAGGTCAGGGCCTTGGCATGTCCACCAGACACATTTGTGGCTTGGGGCCCTAGCCGGGTCAGGAACATCATAGGAGAGAAGGAAGAGAGAACATGTTCCTGGGTAGCCAGGAACATCATAGGAGAGAAGGAAGCTGCATGAAATAGAAGAGGCCCTAGGGCAGACAGAGAGAGAGAGAGACAGACAGAGATAGAGACACACAGAGAGAGACAGAGAGAAGAGAAGGTGGAAGAACAGACTAATTCCCACATCTTACCCATCAAGGTTCCAAAACAAGATGGCTTGTGAAGCATGAACCTCAGGAGAGCCTCCCACTGGCTCCTTTGTACACACATGTGTGCAGTGTGTGCGTGCAGGTGTGCATATCCGTGCGTGTCTGGCTCATCTGTGTGCATGGGCATGTGCAGGCCCAAGGTTGCCATCTGATGTCTTCTTTGATCAATCTTTGCTTTACAGTGATGCAGGGCACCTCACTAACCTCAGAGCATGACATGTGGCTAGTCTCACTAGCCAGCTTGCTTTGGGGATCCACTGTCTCCACACGGAGATTACAGGGGAGCTGCTATGCATTCGTACATGGTGCTAGGGATCCGAACTCCAGTCCTCATACTTGTACAGCAGAGCTCTTTACCTGCTGAGCCATCTCTGCATTGCAGTTCATTTTGTCTCTTTTTGAGACAGGGTTTCATGTAGCCCCAGCTGACCCTGAACTCCTGATCTTTCAGCCTCTATCTGCCCAATGCTGAAATGACAAGTGTTATACCATGGCCTCCTTTTCACACCACCTACTACCTGGGTTTCTGGTGAGGAGAAAAAACGGGGTTGTAGAATAGAAGCCACTTAGCTGAGATGTGCCAGGGAGTAAGTCTCTTCTCACTAATACCGCTCCCCCAACTGGGGTGAGTAATGGGGTGAAACGTTCCCACTGGAGACTCAGGCCCTGCCCCAACTTCCTCCACCTAACACTGGTCTCAACTGATTCATTACCCGCCCCCCCCAATAGGGATCATCAAAGGAGAAGGCTATAACCAGAGAGACTCCTGCACAGCTGGCAGTCAGGAAGCCATAACCATATGCCCTTTATGTACCATTTCAGGCCATCTGAAGAGCGGAGTACCTGAGATACAGCCCTGTCACCCACCCACTGACCAGCAGAACAAAGCTAACATCACTTCAAAGAAATTTTGTCCTCTGAGGAGAAGAACAAGGGCCTACCACCTTCATCTGTACCTCATCTTAATGTGCAGACTGGGCCAGCATTGAGCCGGGATTGCTACCCCTGATTATCAATCCATTCCTGACCAAGCAAGGAAGCTTGGTACTACCTTACCTAGATAGCCCACACCACTTAGAAAGGCCAGGACCAGAGAAGCCTAGCTTTCCCAAATAGCAGCCCAAGTCCTCCATCTCCACATGGCCTCCCAGCTTTATACGCTATGACCACTGAAAACCCAGCTTCTCTTTACCCCAACAGTACCACAGGGATGAGCATGTCTTGGAACTACTTGTTTCTGCCCACTAGGGGGAGGTCTATGTAAGACAAGCAGAGGGAAGCTGTGCCCCACAATCACGGGTCACTCTCAAGGGCCCCTCAGAGACCACCTCAATATTCCATCTTACAGCTAAGGACAAGAAACTCAGGCATCTGAAACCCAAGTCAACCGGACTCCAAAACTATGATCTTTCTGGAATGTCACAGCATTTCCGTAAGGCTTGAGTCCTTGCTTGGAAGAACAGCATTCCCAGTGGCGGTGGTGGGGAGTTGACTGGGCCTCCCCAAACCCTCAGTGCAAAGGATTTCACCTCCCCATCCCATTCTCCTCCACAGCCTCTGTCCAGGCTCTTGGTGACACAGAGATAAAGAGGAGAGAGAGTGGCACAGGAAGAAAGCCATCCTCCCAGGGTTGAAGCACCACTCCCAGCCTCCCTCATCCCATGTCCACGTCCAGCCACGGGAGCAGTGGGATGAGACAGCTGAGACCCCACACTGGAAGGCAACGCTCCCTAGTCATCCCAAGGACACCCTATTTCAGAATATGCAGCTCCCCAATCTCTCCCAAATTCAGCTCCACTGGCCTTAATTCAAGCCTGGTCAACACCATCTTGTTTGCCCAGCCCTCCCCTGACCAGGCTGGCCTCCCTCCGCTCTCAGAATCCCGTGTATTTTATGTTCACTGTGGGGCATGTGCTCCTAGAAGCCAGCCGAAGCGGCGGGGCATGCACGGACCACTGTCTACCCAGGAGTCTGTATACAGTCTGCCCACCAGCACCTGGGCTTCGCTTACATTAGCAATAACTGAGCAAGCAAGGTCAATCTGCCTACACATGGACTTGTATGTCCTGACCCCAGCACCTGATGACTACATAGGAGTTAGAAGCTGCCACCACAACCATAGACTGGCTTCTTGAATCCTAGAACCCAGGCATTTATAATGGGGAACAGAGCCTCAGAACAAGGGTGCATAGATAGCTATGTGGTGACTCAGAGAAGCTCTGCCACTGCAGCCAGGCTATTGCGTAACTCATGAGCTCTCGGATGTGACACATTTGTGAACCTACTTCCAGAGCAGCTTTTCCCTGACCCAGACACAGAAAGAAACAAGGTCTGGGTGTTGTCGAGACAGGGTGTCAATATGTACCCCAGGCTGTCCTCGAGCTGCTGGTCCAGCTGCCTCTGCCTCCTCCTAGTGCTGGGATTACGCGTTTGCATCAACACATCAGGAAAGATGATGGGTTTGTAAGCAGATTTTAAAACATGCTAGGGGGATACAGCAGGTCAGGGGATGCGAGCAGGGCGATAAACAAGCAGTCCCAAGGTCAAAAAGAACTCAGGGCTGCCAGGGTAGAGCAAGCTGGAAGGTTGATAGTACCTATAGCAGAAACAGCTGTCCCCTAGGTCATCTGTTGAACACCAGGGCCTGAAGCATCACCAAAAAGAAACACTGACCACTGAGCAGCAGGGCTAACTGGCCGAGAGCCAAAGACAAGCACAAGCTCAAGAGGCCACAATGGAAAACCCAGGCTGACCATCCATATGCTTGTTTTGAGCATTTCTGTGCGGGGGAGAGGTCCTCAGCCCATACTCTTGGAATGAGTTCCCAGAGTGGGGCTTTCCCCGAAGCAAGTAAATGAGATTCTCTGGACAGAACTCAGATGATAGTGGCTGGGGTGAGAATCATAGCCTGGGAAGTCTCCCAAATGTCCCAAGGAAGGAATTCTGGGACACCAGCAAGTACGCCAGGGCCATCAGAGCTTACAAGGCCCATGACCGCACAGTTTCAAGTATAGGACACAGGCTATCCCATGCTGTTCCCACCTGCCACCTGCTCATCCAAGTCAGCATATTCTCACAGATGTATGCTACAGATGAGGAGACTGAGGCCTACCTTAATAACAGCATGCCCATAGTCCAAGATTCAACTGCAGGCACACCCATGGCCTCCTGATAGTCTATCTCACCGGCCCTCAGGGGCCTGAGAACCAAGAATCAGCAGGTTCTTAAGGTCCAATAGGAGACCACTAAGGTCACAGCTTATGAACCTCAGGCCCATGCCCAGAGCTGGGCCTTCAGGAAGCCAAACCCAGACAGACAACAGAGCCCCAGGGACTTACGTGTCAGCAGAGCGGCGATAGTTCTCAGGGCATTCAAAAGACAGACAGCGGAAGCTGCCCTGGATGTTGAAGCAAGTCTCGTTGATGGAACAGTTATGGATACCAGTCACACACTCGTCAATGTCTGTGGAGACCCAGAGACAGTATGGTATGTATAGGCTAAGGCCATGAAAGCCATCCCCACCCACACAAACTGTGTACTGACACTCTTGCCCTCCATGGGAACAGCGTCTGGTGCCAGATCTTCTGTTTACCAGACACTGAGTGTTACTCGAGCACTAGCTTACTCACACCCCTGAAGTGGGGCTGTGCAATGAGAGAAGATAGCATGTGAAGGTCGCTGAAGCATAACCAGGGATGGCAAGGCATGACGCAAGTGTTGTTACAATCCTTGTCTTAGGGAAGGCCTAGCTGAAGGAGCCTGCCCACGGTCACATATTCTATTAGTGACAGAGCCAAGCTTTGAACCCAGGCAGCTGGGCATCAGAATCTGGTGATCCAACCGCCTAGCACCTTTCCATGGTTCTCAAGAAACGTCACCCTCACCTCTTGTGTGACTGGCCACATACTAAGGGTCAGGAAGTGTCAGAGCCTCTGGTCCCACATCACGGGTGAGGAAATGAGGCCTACAGGAACTGTGCATGTTTGCCTTGGGTCTCAGGGAAGTGACTAAAGTGGTTAGACAGGGGGATCAGGTCCTGCTATAGAGCCTGGAGCCTCCAGAGGTGGGAGAGCCCTTCCATGACATTCCAAGTGGTAGGGTTCAGGGCTATCATGAAGCCTAGAAGGCAGCTGGTAAGAAGCATCACATGTCTGACTGTCACTGGCAAAAGCGACCCTTGCCAGTCTCAGCTCAGGAATGTGGGTCTGTGCTGTTTTTACACTTTTATCTGGAGGGTGGGGGTAGGCACGTGCCACAGCATGTATGCAGAGGTCAGAGGACAACTCATAGGAGTCTGTCCACACTTTCCACCATGCGGGTCCCAGGGACTGAACACAGGACCATCAGGCTTGGCAACGAGAGCCTTATCCAATGAGCCATTTCTCCAGCCCAGGAATGTGTTTTTGCTGCTTCTGGGCAGGACTCCAGGCTGTGGTGAGGGAGCTGGGCCAGGAAAGCAGAATCAGGACTGTGGGGGTCGGGACGGGGGAGGAAGAGTCCTGTCCAACCTCAGAGAAGCTCAGTGGCTCCTTTCCAGAGAATGCCACAGGCCCTGCCTTTAGCTGGCCACTTTCTTTGTTGTTGTTAGTAGTAGTGGGACATATGTGTGCATGTGTGTGCGCACACATGCATGAATTGGAGAACATTAGGTATCTCTCTCAATTGCTCTCCACATTCCCCTACCCCCATCCTGTTTGTTCACAAGCTTGTCCTCCTAATTGTCAGGAACCAAATGGATGATCACAGAATGCCGGGGAACCCAGCAAGTCCTCGGAAAGGGTGGACAAATACAGACAGACTCTACCATCTCTCCTCATGGACCCCGAACCAGAGCTGACTCTAGCCCACTAACACTTACAACCACTAGAATCCTCAGATACAGATAGCTCAGGGTTCTCACCCCAGACCACAGCCAGCCCCTTACTGTACTTGTTAACTTCTGCGACCCAGAGACAGGCTCACAGCCTGTCTGTCCAATGCCTGGGTGAGAGGCTGCACAACTAGACTAAGCGGAGAACAGCTAGGTCACTCTTCCAAGGGCTGACAAGGACAGAGTGGGAGGGCTCAGTGTTCTTACCTGACAGGACCTTCACAGAGACCAGACAGCCCCGAGGACAGGCTGGATGTTGCGCATGGGAAACCAGAACACCCCTCCCTACCCCCGGGATACATTCCCATCTGTGGCACAGCCCCTATCTCCTCTCTACTGATGCTGTGGGACTTGTAACGCACCTGGCTGAGCCCAACACAGAGAATCTGCCTCACTCACCTTGGCAGTTGCGACCATTGGGAGCCAGCCTGTAGCCAGACGAAGGGCAGCTGCACTGGAAGCTCCCGGGAATGTTGATACAGCGGTAGGAGCAGATGTGACCCCCAGTGGGCAGGGCACACTCATCAATGTCTGCAACAGCAGAGTCACAGTTCACCCTGAGCATCGAGCTCCAGTCCCATGGGCATAGCTGGAGCTAGGCCAAGTGGTAGCCCTGGGTGGCCAGGCTGAGCTTGGGAGCAGCAGCAGAAGGCAAGCCAAGAAGAGCAAGCCAGGTGCTGGGGCTGGGGTTGGCCACAGGGATCATCATTACAGTAGGGAAAACTGAGGCCCAGAGAAGGGGTGGGACTAGTCAAAGGACATTTAGCAGGTTTTTGATGTGAAGTATGTGCAGAAAAAGGGAATGGAGAGCAATCTGCTAAAAAAAAAAAAACGAAAACAAAAAAATACCCAATCCAACCAGCCAATCAAACTAACACAACTCACAACACATCCCATGAAGATGCAGGCTGAGTCTCCCTTATCTGAGATGCTTGGGACCAGAAGCGTCTCAAGTATTTTGGAATATTGCCACTTGTATAATAAGATATCTTGGGGATGGGAGTCAAGTCTAACCCTCAAATCCATCTGTTTTATACACAGAGACTGAAGGTTTTTCTAGACAGTATTTTCAGTGCACCCGAGTCTGGACTAGGACTCGTGGTAGAGAACCTCCCACTGTGGAGTCACACTGGTACTCAAAAAGCTTCAGGCTATAGAGGTCTAGGGACATAGCCCAGTGGAATAGCATCTGCTGAGCAAGGTCCTGGGTTGGATCCTAAGCCCTTACACACACACACACACACACACACACACACACACACACACACACACCTGGACTGTCCAACAGTCCAAGGAGAGGGTACTGCATTTGACAGAGAAGATGACAGCCAGGCCTGGTGAGGATGGAGCCAGAGCAGAGCTGGGTCTCAGGGACTGGGTGGCCTTCAGGTTGCTCCTTACCTCTCAGGCACATGCCGCTGCCAAGCCCTGTGCCCTGTAGCCCAGAGTGTCAGCATGCCGAGGGGTTACGGCCATGGCATGTGTATTTAAAAACAACCTATGGGCTGGTTTGCTCTCTTCCCTAACCTCCCTATCAACCCCTGTAAAAGGTCTTCAAGATCTATCAGAGGAAAAGAAAGGAGCCAGGCCAGCCAGCCAGTGAGCAAATGGGAACTTCGCCAGGTGGAGAAATCCCGGCAAGCTCTCTGCCATGAATTCTGAAATGCAGCCAGAGGCTGCTGTGCTGTGGCAGGGCCAGAGTGCTCCCCACAGAACACAGTGTGTCCTCACCTTCGCAGGTGACCCCATCCACGTCACTGAGCTGGTAGCCGCGTCGGCAGTAACACTGGTAGGAGCCATAGACGTTGGCACACTCCTGGCTGCAGGGGCTGTTGAGGCATTCATTCACATCTGGAAGAGAAGAGGTTCCCAGGGGTCACGGCTCAGAGCCACACCGCAGGTCCCTGCCTCCCCAGCAGACCTGACTGAGGACACAGACAGCAGGGAGCAGAGTGCTCCCTCACCGGTTCCCTGATGCGAAATAGCGATGTGAAGTTTGAAGTTGCAAGACTGAGATGCCGAGAGAGAGAGAGAGAGAGAGAGAGAGAGAGAGAGAGAGAGAGGCGTCCACTTCCCAGTCCATTGTAGCCGAGAAATCTGAAATTTCTCCACCCCTCCTACTTTAGACTGGCTCCCATCAATCCTGATCTCACAGGGCATAGGCCCAGCATGACAGCATATCCAGTCCAATCAGGACCACAGTCCCTCTTAGCTCTCAGTGAAAATCTTCCCTGCCCTCTCCACTTCATCTCCTAGATGGTGACACAGGTGACATAGACTATGGGATGGTAGCCCTGGTACTCCTGAATCTCTGGACTTAGGGGCTATTTAACAACACAGCTACCAGTCATCAATTCCCTTCACCTAGACCAAGCTCCAGGCCAGGTTTGGCCCGCCACTTGTTTTTCTTTAAATAAAGTTTTATTGGCACATACATACAAACACATTTGACCAGGACCTATGGCTGCCTTTGTACTGCCACAGCAAAGTAGGGTAGCGTCTACAGACTGGCCAGAAAGGTTTAAAACAGTCACCATGCAGCTGGGAGTAAAAAACTTGCCTATTGCCTCTTAGGGGTTCCTTCTTACATTTATTTATCACTGTTTCTGAGAGGGTAGGAGGGATACACCCTTAGCCTCTCAGTGTTTCACACCTGTGGCCCCCCACATGCCTGGCCATGTTACCTGCTCAATCTATATCTAGTGTGATTTTCCATCACATCATAGATATACTCTGTGACACAGGAACCACATCTCACTACACCCACAGTCCATGTGCTTAATTACACAGTAGAGGCAAGGCTGGCCAGGCCTCAGCGCCATGTCCTCAGTATTACCCAAGCACAAATCTCAGAGGCCTAGGTACAGCCAGAAACAATAATCACAGAAGATAATACAAGACACTCTGTTATCTGTGCACAGCAAGACTCATGAACCCAAATGACAGGCCAAGCCCTGCCAGGGAGACTGGCCAAGTTTCAGCATGGCTGCCACTGCCTCACAGTCATATCCCTAGGGCGGGGAGTCTCCCGTCTTTAGAACACCTGCCCAGGAAACCCCAAGTGAGTCTGTGAGCAGAGGAGGGACATGGCTAAGGCTGCTGACCGCTGGCCGGCTCCGTGACCCACCCTCACCTTCACATGACCGGCCGTCTACAGACAGCCGGAAGCCCGCGGAGCAGCTGCAGTGGTAGGAGCCTGGTGTGTTCTCGCACTTGTGGCCGCACAGGCGCCCAGGATAGCGCTGGCACTCGTTGATGTCTGAAAGAGAGGGCCGGTCAGCCCAGAGCATGTCCACTGGAGAGAAAAGGTCCATGTCCCACCTTTCTGCCAATGGCAGCAGTTTATGGTCCTCTGCCCCTAACTCCCTTCACAGCTCAGGATTTAGGGCTGGGGTCTCTCCTGACTGGGTTTATGCTAAGCCCTGTGCTCTGACAAATGGGACACATCTGGACAGATGTCCCTCTGCCCACAGGAGAGTCTGCAGGGATCTGTTGGGGGCCTGGGGCAGTTGTCAGCCTCCACTGAGTATCCTGGTTTGGTAGCAGCAAGTGCTAGATGTACAGGGCCTGACTCCACTCCGGACCACCCTTTATTCTGACTACCTTTGGAGCTGTGCATCCCAAGCCCCTGGGCCCTACAGGTCTGTAGCAAATCTGAGCAATCACTGTCGTCTTGCCGGCTGCAGACCTGGGCTGGAGTCCTGGAAACCCTTGGAGCCTGGGGTCAAACAGAACACCCGTGCCATAAGAAAGCAGGCTGACAATGCTGGGTCCCTGACGGTGGCCAGAGACCAAGGTGGCAGCAGAGCTGCCATCAGACAATGCCTCCTGACTGAGGGTCCTCACTCTGGGGCTGCCTACACTTGGGACCTCCTGAGATGAGGATGGGATCGGCATGGTCACCCTAGGTGCCACAGACTGTCCCCTGTGTGGCATCATCTGGCCAGGACCCCCAGAACCCGAAAAGACATCTACCTACCCACACAGGTCCTGCTGATGCCATCAAAATAGTACCCAGCCTTGCACTCGCAGCGGAAGCTGCCGGGGGAGTTCAAGCAGTTGTGTCCCTTCCCACAGGGCTCTGCTGGTGGTGAGCACTCGTCCACATCTTGAGAAGGAGAAAGGAAGACACGCAGAAAGCCTTGGAGTGTGCACACTGACAGCAGCAACCTAGTCTTCACAGAGCATCTGCCACGTGCCAGGCCCCACCTGGAACAGCAGCCGACCCTCCAAGAGGACAGCACTGATCCCTAGTGAGGCAGGAAGTACCCGGGCTGTGGGGGAGATGCTGACATGGCCTGGGGTTGTTGGGAGGACAGCTCCTTCCCTGGCGGGGATCTGGGCCAGCTGACCGCCTTGGCCCAAAGCTCCAGAGGAGCAGGAATGAGATGGGCATAAACAAGACACCCCTCAGCCGTCTTGTGTCCTCCGGGGAGTAGCAAGATCTAGGCCATGCAGATCAGCTGTGACCAGTTGAGGCGAACTGAATCATGAGTGTCTGTTCTTGGCCACAATCGGGCTAGGCTACGATCATAGCCTGAGAACACTGGGAAGACTGAAGATGAGGCTGGAAGTGCCGGAGTGCTACTGTAATACTGCAGGCAAGATGGCCAAGGCCTGTGCCTGGGGAGGGGCAATGAAATAGATGCACAGGCAGAATATCCTCACTTTGGGGACCAACTGTCCCTTCTACAGAAGAGAAGGAATGTTCTGGAAGCAGACAGAAAAGCCAAATTTCAGAAATGATGCGTGCATGTGCGTGTGCCCGTGTGCCTGTCTGTGTGTGCGTGTGTGTTTGAGATACCAACCAACACAGCGAGTTCCCTCTTCGTTGAGATGATAGCCTCGGCCACAGTTGGGCACATTCTTCTGACATGTGTAGGAGCCCTCCGTATTGATACATGTCTGCCCCGCAGGGCATGGGGCACTGATACTTAAACACTCATTGATATCTACAGAGACAAAGAGATAGGACGCGGCATGGTTAAACACGGAGAGTAGCCACGAACACAGCCACTGACCTTCCAAAAGAGCCTGTCCCGTCTCTCAGCAAAGTCACAAACCAACAGGCCTGGATCCCTCTACCCTGCAGGGCAAGGCAGCCTCAGGTCTCTCCCTGTCCTCTCCCCCTGCTTCCAACCACAACTTCTCCACCTCCTGCAGCAGCTGCTGGCCTGGCTTTCCTGCACGCATCTGATTCACACAGGTAGATAGGCCCCTGCCCTGAGCTTGGCACTAGGGACACAGAAGTACCCATCTCTCTGCACCAGCCTCAGATCACAGCGAGGCCCTAGGCTCCTTTGGTGGGCAGGTGGTCCCTGCCAACTTCACCTGGCCAGTCTTTAGAAGCCACAGTCACAAGCCCCATCCCCTGTCAGTATGGTAACCATGTCTCTGACCACCACCTCCACCAAAACTCCTTCCTGTGTCTCCCATTTGGGCTGACTCAAATCACTCGGAACTCCCCACATGGGGTCTCCTTCCTCAAGAGGACGAAACTCTAGCATGGGGACCATTGGTGGACACACATAAACGCTCAAGGAACCCTGAGGTACACATCCGTTTGCTCTTTCTGCTCAAAATCCATGCCAGAACCAAACCTCTTCCAAAACACGTTTAAAAGGACCTAGGGCTCAGAAATTCACCTTCAGGAGCCTCCTAGTTCACATGTTCACAGAGTACATCCGGTCAGGGGACAGCAGGAAGAGGGCAATGGGGGAAGATTCACAGCTAAAGTGAGAAGGAGGAGCTATCTCCTTGCTGGCCAATCCCTACACGCAGGCTGTCTAAAAATCCCTGGAATGGACCCCTACACGGCCAACTCAGCACTGCAAAGTTTACAGGGGCAGTCCGGCTGTTATCACCCTGGCCTGCAGGTGGCAGCGCCGGCACTACTTGTCTGTATGTTGTACTGGGAACCCAGAACCTGGAGAAAGCAAGCAACTCCTTGGGGTCACAAGAAGCAGAGAAGGCAGCAGAGTCCAGGTAGGTGTAGAGCCCTGGCCTCCACCCTCACAATCCCTCCCAGTCCCCTTCCTCAAGATCCCTCTAGCCAAATCGGGCCCACGGCTCATCCTTGTAAATAAAGTTTTAGTAGCAGCCACCCAGGCCTGCTGCCTCGCATGTGGCCTACAGCTGCTTTTTGCATCACCTCCACAGCAGCCTGGTGGTTACAGAAACCAGATGGCTGGAAGGCTGATATCCATTATCTAGTCCCTGACACAGAGCTGGGCGACTCCCTTCTCCTGTCAGCCGTGAGTGCGGTGGCCAGGCAGTGATCCTCTCCCCCCCCCCCCCCCCGCCAGCCTTGAGTGCTCATCTGGTGCAATTTCCCAAACTGTTCTATGCAACACTGGTGTCCCTTGAGACCGTGTACGCTTTGGAGGAGAGAGTCCCCTGGCCTGAGCTCCACGGAAGTTAGACGGTGGATGAATGAATGAAATCAAAAGTGGATCAACAAAGATAACAGATAGGAAAGGCCGGCGGAGGGTCTGGGGACATACTGCGTGCTTCCCCTCATGGGATTCCCACGGCACAAGTGCAGGTACTCCAGCTGTCATTCCTGGCTCACTTCCTCTTACAAAGCACAGCTGAGGCCATCTGGGAACACTGACAACGGCCCCAGGATCTTTGAAGAACCCGACACCTGTAGGCTAGCGTGTAGGAAGCCGTGTTCTGACCCCTTCCCTCCTCTTCACCAGGAAATGAAGGAAGGGAACACGAGGTACAGAGTGAAGAAAAAAAGAGTAAGAAACCCAGAAAAGACTTCCTCACAGTGTGAAAAAATCAACCTCAAAGTTCTAAAAAATTTTACGTTTTTGTCTCGAGAAGACCTCTGCTTTCCCAGCTCAGCTTTCTGTCTTTTGTGCTAGTCTGACAGAACAGGGTTCATCTTTCCTTCCGCGGAATGGGGTTCTGAGAAGGTAGATCCTGGCAGGGTCAGTATTGCCCATCATGATGGGGCTTCCTTGGGAGATCAAGGAAACAGGGGCAGAAGTGTGTGGACTGCTGTAGGCCCTGGATCGTTATAGAGGAGAGACAGCCTGCAGCTCTCTCCTGGGCGGCCTCCTCCCTTGGTTTTTAGTTTTGTTTGGTTTTCTGAAGCAGGGTCTCTACATGCAGGCCCAGGCTGGACTTTAATCCCTGGAGAGCCCAGACTCGCCTTCAACTCACTGCAGCCCTCCTGCCTCATCCTGCACAGAGCCAGGAGGACAGATGTGCACCACCTGTGTGGCCAGCAATTCCTTTTATTTTCCTACACTGTCTCCTGACAACTATTTCTGCTGCTGATGCTGTTATTTTAAGCAGGAATAAAAATGCTGACATGGAATGATTTCTAAACACATTGTCAAGAGGGAAAAACCAAGTGGCAGAACAGTCTGGTCCTGTTTCCGTGAAAAAAAAAAAACAAACTGAGGGAGCAATGCCCGGAAGGGTGGCTCTGCCCACCCCACCCGCTGGCCCTGAAGGCAGGGCGTTGTTTTCTGCTCTTCTGTTTCCCTCATAGGTGAGCATGGTTCTTACACTAAAAGAGGTAAATGAGCCCTTAACTCGTTTGTGACAAGGAGGGACCTGTCCCCATGACAAGTTAGGGGTCTCTGCGCTGATCAACTCTGGCTGTGATGTCACTGTGGATCTACACAGAGGTGTTGGGAGAGGTATGTGCCACCAGGCTGGGATCTGGCCAACATCCTGGGCTCTGATCTGGCTGGAGTGGAGGGTACAAAGAGGGATGGTCCCCGGGGGCACCTCTGCCCCTGCATTCTGTGGAGGGAAACCCCGGGGCATGATGACACCTGTAAAGATTTTCTCACAGAGGAAAGCAGGGCCAAGTCTGCTATGAGTCAGGGTTTCCGTCCTCAGCTGATGCAGCCTCCACAGGGCCCCTGAGCTGCAGGTCTTAGCAGGGAACCTCTTTCCTCCCCGCCCCAGGGAAGTCACAGCCACCCTGCTTACAGCACGTGCACGGAGTGATGACAGTCTGAGTTTGGGAGGCTGGCAGGGGGCCAACTCACGACTCAGCCGTGGTCCCCACAGCTCAGACGCTTCTCTACTAGCTAAGACCCAGGCTTGTGTGGGTTGGGCTTGGGTGAAACTCCTGACCCAAAAGGTTCTACTTGTGGGTAGTGAGAGAGAGGCTGGGAAAATGAACTTTCAATCCCATTTCAAAGAAAAGACTAAGGCGAGGTAATCGAAGACGTCAAGAAAGAATTGGGATAGGAGCTTGTGTAGCCGTATCCAGCCTTTTCCTTTAAGAGGGGCGAGCCTGCAGCTCAGATGAGAGGAAGGGGCTCTCTGGCCTCAAAGAAAGGGTTTAGAGGCGCCTGCCTGCCAAGCAGATCTGGACTCAAACGCTAACAGCCAGCCCGTGCCCCTGTGAGGCACGAAGACAACAGAAGCGAGAGAGGTGGAGGCCCCGTCACCTGAGCTCACGTCAGCTCCTCTCCTTTACATATTGGTACACTCTGCTATCCACGCCATCCACCTCTGAGCCTTTCCATCCCCCAGGTTGAAACTGTCTCCAGTCAACACCAACTCTCCACCACTCTATTCTGTTGTGATGAATTCAACCATTTCCCGTGGAAGCAATTTCTAGAGGCCTGAGCGACGGTGGCAGGGAGCGACCACTTATCAAAAGCCGCTTCCCACGTCCCCATGCCATCCCAAGCACCCACCTTGGTTCCTTGCTTCTAGCCTTTCAGCCGGATGTTAAAGTTACTCACATCTAAGAGAGGACGCACCCAAGGCTTCAAGGAATCAAGCAAATCTTAGGACGCTTGTTAAAATCTAAGAGTTTCTGCCTCTAAAACCCACACACCTCCATCCAAACCAGGGAGACGGCCACAGACCCCACGCAACCTGCCAGTAGTTTCACAAATAAAGTTTTATCCGGATGCAATCTCAGCACCCGGGTAGATACCCTGAGCCTTTTGTACTGTAACTACCCAGCTGAGTCACTATGACCCACACCTACGGCGTTTGCTATCTGCTCCCAAGGAAGCTTGCCAACCCCTGATGTATGCTGATGGTCCCCCTGCCCCCACCTGGTGGGCCCATCCCCACTAGTAATGTCATGTCTTACCAATGCAGTTGCCTAGAGCATCCTGTATAAAGCCGCTCCTGCACTGCAGCTTGGGTCTGCAACGGAAGGATCCCAGAGTATTCTGACAGATAAAATCGGGGGGGCAGTTATGAATACCACTCTCACACTCGTCAATATCTGGTGCGTCATAAAAAAAGGAGATTGTTAGCAACAGTCCTGCCGGAAGCGTCTCACAATACTTCAACATCACAAAAAAGTACTTTTAAAAACGCTCACTCCTCAGACAATAACCCCGAGGCATTTCAACAGAGAGGGCATTACGAAAAGGCCCACATTGAGCCAAACTGTATAAAAATTACTAATGGTTTTGAAAACACCCCCCCCCCCCCAACTTATGAGGCAAGCTTTCTGCTATTTAACAAATTGCCCAGGCATTTTCCTGGCAGGTGTTATCACTCATTCAGGAGGCTATGTTTAGATTAGATCATTACAGTAATTATCTTATCGACAATAAACTCGGACCCTGGCATCCCTTTCATCCCGAGGTCTTCATAATACTCCAAATATTAACAATGGTTACATCAAGACAGGACAAGATGGATGGCCCTGCCTGGAACTTCATGGCTGTCCAAGGTTCAAGTGTATCTACTCAGCTGGCCTGGCTCCCGGGCTCTGAAGTCCAGAGGCTTTAGCCAGAGGACAGCGCAGGGTGGGGCAGCAGGATTACTCAAGGGCTTGGCTGCCGAGAGAAGGCGCCCAGCTCTTGGGTCAAGGCACATAATTCAATGGTCAACAGTCTTACACAGGCCTGTGCTAGTGTCTTCACCAGAGCCTGGTCTGATTCGGACTTGCTTTTAGGACCCTGGACTTGTTTGTCAGTGCTCAGGCACTGAGCTTTCTAAGTCAATCATGCTAGCATTATCAACTCAGTACCATATTAAAGTAAACCTGCTCATCGCAGACCTGGCTCTCCCTTCATTTGCCCTGCAACACCCTTGTGTACTTGGAAGGAGCTTAACCACCTCCTTCTGCAGTATCCCAGGCAGCCACACAGGGGCAGCACTACACAGTATCCCAGGCAGCCAAATGGGGACAGTACCACAGAGCTCAATGAGCCCTTCCCTCTGTGCCATACCAACAGCTGGGGAAGGGGAGGTTTTTCGATTTGGACGTGAGCTGTACCTTTGCAGTTATTATCCTCTGTAAGCTCATAGCCAGTCCCACAGCTGCTGTCCCGCTGGCAACGGAAAGAGCCCACTGTATTGATGCAGGATTCTCCAAGCCGGCAGTTATGGCTGCCTGTGATGCATTCATTGATATCTAGAGAGATTAAGGTGATGCAGAGGTAACCAGCAAGAACAACCAAGCCTTGAGCTTGAGCACAAGGAATATCCCAGAAGTCATGGTGGATCTGGTTTCCTGCATTCATCAAGTTGCCCAAACAAACTTGCTCTGGGCACATGTGGGCAGGGCTCTGGAGAGGGGCCATCACCAAATCAAGCCCTGCTAAGTTTCAGATCCCTTTGGGTAAGTGCCAGGCCCTAGAAGCACAGCATCTGCAAGACTCCCACAAAGGAGGCAGCAGCATCCCCACCTCCTAGACAAGGGGAGAGGATGGAGGACCCACCCAATGCCTCACAGTAGATCCTGAATCCAGGACCCAGGTGAACCCCAGTGCAGCCCTTTCCCCACACCAGTGTCTGTATTGTTCTAGAAGAATGCCCAGGAGCCTCAACGTCAGGCAGCACTGGCCAGCAGGTCCCGGCTGCCCTCCAGGAGTGGGGCCAAGGTTGTTCCATGCGGGCCTCCAGCAGGGGTCCCAAGCACAGCGACCAGCCCTCGGGTGTTACCTTCACAGGAGACACCATCCGACTGCAGCTGGTAGCCCACAAAGCAAGAGCAGGCCACCTCGTCCCCAGTGTCTCGGCACTGCTGCTTACAGGGCCCGCCACCTGCAACCAGAATGATTGGGGGCTAATGAACGCGCTGAGAGACCTTCAGAGACCCTCCCCAGGGTGCCCCGACACAGAAGACAGGCCCCCTGATGTCACCGCATGTGGTCCTTAGGACACTCCCAGGCCTTGGCTCGGGCCATCTCTGGGGCTACAGAAAGCAGCAGAGGTCTGACAAGTTAGGTAACACGTTCTGCCTCTGTGGTTAGAGTGGGCCCCAAGAGGTCTACTGCTCACTCACAACAGGAGACCCGGAGGGGCCAGGCTCCACCTGGAGGCCAACCTCTACCAGAGTCCATGCAACTCTCAAGCCTTCCCAGCTGCCCATTCCCACTAACACTGGGCCACGCCCAGGTGCCGCCACAACTGTGGGTACAGCCTCTTCCTGCCTGGCACTTCCCCTATGACCCACGCTCCCTGCCGAGCAGACATAGGGATAGTTTAAGTGTCACCCCACGGGGATGGGCCTGTGCCTACAGCTTTTTCCTTTGCCACTGCTGGGCTACCAGGCGCCCACAGGCTTTACCATCCCGGCTAATGTATCTACCTAAATTGCACACCGGCTGTCACTCTCCCAGAAATCACCTGTGGCCACCCAGAGCTTTCTGGAGCTCGCTCTCTCTCTCTCTCTCCCCCTCTTGGCCTCAGTGCTGACTAACACTGTATACTGATTCCATCATTCTGTGATTAAGCTGCCTCTATAACTAATGCCCAGCCGCAGAGCGAGCCCTTGTGCGGAACTGAAACAGGCCGGCCAGGCTAGATGTCCTGGCATGCTCCTGAAGGAAAAACAGTTTAATCAGGAAAAGCAGAGCTGCAAGCCCACTCTGACTTAAGTGCAAAGGTCTAAAGAGACACAACTCCAAAGGGACAACTGGGGCTCCGGGAACACAAAGGCAAGAGACAGCCACTCTTCCTGGAGCATCTCAGCCCTGGAGAAGCGCCACCATGAGCTTGCTGGTGCTAGAGTACTTACAGCAGTCCTGTGTCTTGTAAGCCACCGTCTCCCACAGGCCCCCAACTCGGAGCACTTGGGGACGGAGAAAGACAGGGCTCCACCAGGGCCACAAGGTCGGAAGTGCTTTCCAGCTGAGTCTTGTGTCAACACTGTCCCCTGCGCTTTCTTAGCTACCTACCAAAGGGCTCCCACAGGTCTCAATGCCTCACCTCGACAGCGGTCATTCAGGTATGGGTCTTCTTGTTCCTCGTCATCAGGAAGCTTGGCTAGGAGCAGAGAGATGAGACAAGGTCATGCGAGCAGCATCTCATCTTAGGAGGATACGTCCCTTCTCCTCCTGTCAGCATCGAGCAGAAGACCCGTTTGTACCCTCTGCCTTCTTTCACCTTTATTAAATGTGCCTTCCCTTGAAGGGGCAGCTAAGCTTTTAGATGATCTCCTGAAACACGGCCTGAACTGGATATCGGAGTCTATGAGCATAAAGGTCGAGAGAGGTGAGACTGAGACAAAATTCCCAGCAAGCAGAGGGGTGGGATGCCTGCACCTTCCTAGTGCAACCCATCCATATGGCTCAGAAACTCACAATGTAAGTGAGACCTGATTAAAGAACCAGGAGGTCTGGGATGCAAGGAAGACTCAGTGGTTAAAAAACACGTTCTTGCAGAGGACCTGGGTTCAGTTCCTAGCGCCCACAATTGGCACACAACCACCAGTTCCAGGGGTTCCAACGCCCTCCTCTGACCTCTAAGAGCATTCTTCTGGCCTGGGAGGGCACATGATATACATATGTGGAGGAAACACTCATACGCATATAAATAAATAGATTGAAAAGAAGAAGAGGAAGAGGAAGCAGAAGAACCAGAAGCAAAAGAAGAAGAAACAAAAGAAGAAGAGGAGGAGGAGGAAGAGGAGGAAGAAGAAGATCATACATCACAGAACCATGCCCCTTAGGGCTTCAGGTACATCTGGCTGTGGAAAGTGGGGACAGGTGAATCTGGTCAACAAAAGCTTTAAAATCACAGGGAGCTGCTTTGGGGTCCCACATCCCTCTGAGGAAGAGCCTGCTACTTGAACACAGATGCACCCAGCCACTGGCCCACACTGGACTCAAAAAGCCAAGTTGTCCCTCCTTCACCGTTCATCATGTGACCTTAAAGATCAAGGTCCTCAAAGGAGAATCAGATTAAAGGGCAACTGGGCTGTCACCAGGGCAAGGAGAGTTCTCAAAGGCAAGACACTTGTGGAGCCAGAAGCCTGCAGGACGCTTGGTACTCTTCCAGTCACACAGCCATGATGGTCAGCCTCACGTGGCAACTTAATGGAATGTCATTATAAAGGCACCTTTTGTGAGAAGAGGTTAATGTTTAAATCCATGGAATCTGATTGACATGAGCAGACAGTCCCTCCGGAATGTTCAGTGAGCCTCACCTAACCAGCTGGAGGCCCTAAGGGATGGAGGGTGAGGAAGAGAATTCTGGCAGCTGAAGGCCTTTGGACTTTAGTCACATCAGCTTTTCCCTGGGGCTCTGGCTCAGAGGCCTGCCCTCCAACCCTCCAACCCCAGTCACACAATTCCCTCTACACAGCCATCGTTGGTATCCATGGGGATTGGTGCCGGGACACTGGAGGGCATTAAAACCCACAGACAAGAAGCTGGAGTGGTGGCTCAGCAGTTAAAGAGCATGTGCTATTTCTGCAGAGGACCCAGGTTTGGTCCCAACATCCATACGGTGGCTCACGGCCATCTGTAACTACAGTGCCACAAGCTCCAACGCCCTCTTCTGGCTTCCACTGACACTGCATGCATATGGTGCAGAGACGTAAATGCAGACAAAACACTCATACACATAAAATAAAAATAAATTCATTGTTTTACAATTCAGACATTCAAGTCTCTTACATAAAATACCGTAACATCTGTCCATAATCTATGCACATGCCTCTGTGCCTTTGCTCGTCTCTAGCTTATTTTTAACAACTAATGTAATATCAATGCTATATAAATAGTTGTTATTCTGCTCAGGGAAATGACAAGAAAAAAATGTCTGTGTACACTCACTACAGACTCCAGATCTCTTCTCCAACACTTTGAGCATGTGGCGTGTGCGCATGCGTGTACAGGTGCTGCAGCCATGCGTGCACACGTGGAGGTTTCCAGGCCAACATCTGCTGTCCTCTCCTATGCTGTCATCTTTTTCTTTGAGACAGGGTCCCTCACTGGACTGACAGCCACACTGGCTGTCCCGTGAGTTCTAGGGATGGCCCTGTCTGCTCTACACCCCAAGCCCTGGGTCAAAAAGATGCATACTGCTTGGTGGGGCTTGTTTGTGGGTGCTGGGCAATCCAAATTCAGGCTTTCATGTGTACATTTTATCCACTGAGCCATCTCCCAGCCCTCTTTCCTCTAACATATTTAATCCATCATTGGTGGAAACCCAGAAATGTGATACCCACAGAAAGGGTAAGCCAACCATGTCGTAGAGACAGACAGCCTGGAGGATGCTAACATACTGCTTCACACTGGAAGGGAGGGGAGTTACCTGCAGCAGACACCACCCGAAGGTCCTGAAGGTCCCCACCATCGCCTCGGGGTAAGTCTGAACTCTCTTGTCCCTTCACGCAGCAGGCACGGAATACCAACCCACACTGGTAGTTTATCATGAGGTTGGGCTCACAGGTCTGGCCTCGGGTCTGGGCGGCCCTTCCCAGCATGCAACAGTGGCAGCACCTCTGTGAAGAGAGAGATTCCAGACTGGGAACTGAGGGTTGTACAAGTGGCTCTTTGGGCCCCACAAGAACCTTAGGGACACACCTCTGACACCCCTCTTGTCTACAGTCTCAGGAAAGCAAGAAAATATCTGATATGGGTAATTTATCTAACTATTAGAAGTATGTCAGAAAGCATGCTGGGCCGCTCCAAGCCTCCTGGGTCTGTTTTGAAAGGAACCTACAAGGTCTGGCACCTAGAAAGACTCCACTTCCCTGCCCAGTTCTGCTGCATGACTACCGTGGTGGTTTGAATGAAAACAGCCCCCATAGGCCCATTAGGGAGTGGCAACTCCTATTAGGAGGTGTGGCCTTGTTGGAGTAGGTGTGGCTTTGTTGGAGGAAGTGTGTCACTAGGGGTAGCTTTGAGATCTCATAGGCTCAAGCCAGGCCCAGTGTCTCACTCTCTTCCTGCTGTCTGCCAACACAGACGAAGGACTCTCAGCTCTTCTCCAGCACCAAATCTGCCTGTGTGCTCCCACACTTCCCTCCATGATGATAACAGACTAAACCTCTGAACGGTAAGGTAGCCCCCATTAAATGCCTTCCTCTAGAGGAGTTGGTGCAGTCATGGCGTTTCTTCACAGCAATAAAACCCTAAGACAACTACCCCCTTGGACATCCCTTTCCCGACCAGCAACCCCCAGCCCAGCCCATCCATCTTGAGGAGAAGGGAACAGACCAGTGCCCCCAAGGGTCTGCTCTGTGTACAAGGTCTCAACTGCCTGCCAGAAGAGTGGGTGCACACTCTCAACCCCAAGGGTCAGACCCTAGAGCCTCAAGGTCCCCAGCAAGGCATGAGGCTTGGCCACTGCCTCTCACTGAGACCCCATGACCCAAAAGTTAGACCTGTGCCCTAACCCAGATCCTGGGGTAAGCGCGTGTGCGCGTGCAAGCGCGCGCGCGTGCGCACACACACACACACACACACACACACACACACACACAACACTGGCTCAGTCCTTCTAAAGACAAAGAATTTCCAGAAAGCTCCCAGCCAGAAGCTTTGCTTCAGCACCTGTGGAGGCTGAGGGGGCCCTCTCCATGTCACTGTACCCACTCTGATACCCCAAAGAGCCGCTGTGAGCTCACCCTCCTCTGGGGTGTGAGTAATCTTTTCCAGAAACACACACTTCATTAATTCAGCCAGGTAATCTGTTCCCGATCTTGCTAGAATGTTCTAATACTTCACACCTCTTTCCTCAAATCTAGGGCCGGGGCTCAGCTGTCTACAATGTTAAGGCACACAATGTTAAGAACCCAGCCGTACCCAGGGAGGTGGTCACTGTACGCCCAAAGTCCTGGCTCACAAACCCCTTAACCAGGTCACTCACTCTAGCCCTGCCTAGCTCCCCATGTCAGAGCCTTCCCCCCTGTCCCCACAAAGGCCTGATGGCTGTGGCAGGCCATGGCTGTCAAGGCAGAGCTCGGGACCCAGGAGCAGTATCTGCCTGTATGCAGACACTCTTATCCACCCTCCCCAAATCCAGACTGTAATCGGATTTTCACTCCTTGATTCCACTACCACCTTTTTGGAAGGGACAGGTGGTGTCCCAGGAAGCCACAGTCATCACCATTTCTTGCAGTCACCCAGAAGGGCACCGGCTTTTCTCCTGAGGAGATGAGCCATGACCATTGGTCTATTTGTGTTTGAGCCTGGAGATGTTGTAGTCAGCTCCTATGCGCACACAGGAGAGCCTTCCATAGCCATGGCAAACTACAACCTGGCCCAGACCTGGGGTCCCAGGAGCAGTCAGGAAAGAGATCCCACTGCTTATCTGATTATATTCTATGAAGAATCCCCTCTGAGTCCTTGACAAGGCTGTTGAGAGGCCATTGGAGTATAAGACTCTCTGAACTCCAATGTCTTCTACAGAATGGTTACAGAAGTCCCGTGTTATTAGGCCCTAGTGTGGCCCTGCTGTGAGTCAGTGCCTCAGTTTACCCAGAGAGCAGAGAAGTATCGGGGCCTCCTAGGCAGTAGGGGAATGCCTATTCTGAACTGAGAGGATTCTGAAAGGCCCAGAAAACCCCTGCTCTGACTTCTATCTAAAGACTGGGACAGAGCGATCCTCAGGCTCTTCTTGTTTCCCTAGGGTGGAGCTGGGCCGTCACCATCTTGACCAGTCTGGAAGTCAGGCTGGTCAGGCTTACCCACTAAATGAGAAGGGGAGGATACCTGAGCGGCCTGCTGTTCACAGGGCAAGGTGGGAAAGGATGGACAGGGAGAATGGCGGCCTTGTGTGGCCCTCAGCCTTACTCACCTTTATGAATAAGGTCTCCAGGCTACTGTTGTGGTGCTTGGCGCAGCCATCTGGCTCGCTGGCCAGGTTGATGCCTGTGGCACAGTGCATCTCCTCCAGCTGGTTGTGGCAACACTGCTCCTGGATCATCCTGTGGGCAGAGCAGTAGCTGTGCCAGGACTCTCTGGTGGAGCCAAGCTCAGAACAGAGGCCCAAGGAGACAGGTGATGTCCTCTGGGGAATCCCCACACCCCAGCTCCCACAGGAAGAGAGACCCAGTGTCTAGCCTACAGGAAGCACTTGGCAGGCGTTTCGTTAGAAAGACCAAATGCAGCATGGTGTCTGTGGTGGGAGCAGAGACACCCAACTCTGAGCACAGAGAGAGCCTTTGCCAAGGCCAGTTAGAGAATGTTCTTACCTGTTCACATAAACAAAGCAGTCTGCTGCAGACTCTAGGCTCTGCCCTCCCCTCCTTCCACCCAGCTCAGTTCTTCTAAACCTCACCTCTGTCTTCCAGGCTCAGAGAGGAAGTTTCAGAGGATCTTTTGACACAGTTTATTGAAGGACCCAGTGTGGAAGATAGCAGCAACCAGATGTCTGAGCCTCCCGCCACCCACAGTCTTGGCTACGAAAAACTCTTCAGAAAACAGGGGCTCAGGTAGAACTTGAATCTGCCAGAATCTATTCCTCAGACTCAAACACATCTCAGAGGCCAGAAAACCAGCCCTGAAGGCAACAGGGGAGGAAGGGTGTCACAACATGGCTCTCATCCAGACCAAAGAAACCTAAAGCCAGAGCCAGCAAGGGCAGAAACAGCCACTTACCCTGAGCTGTCTGTAAGACAAGCCAGGGCCTCCCGGTCTCCCTCTGCCTGTGGAGAACTGCCCTGGCCAGTCCTTCTTGTACCCGGGGCTCAGAAGTGTGAACCCGGCTTGCCATATCTCTCTAGAGCCACCCTCCAGATCTGGGATAATGCGTCTACAGTTGTGCCATTAATTTCACATCTACTTTACTGGAACTGTAGATGAGAGGCATTTCACTAAATACCTAGGATGCTAATGAGAAAGTAACAAGCACTACTGTGATGATTTGAATGAGAATGGCCCAAAAAGGCTCATATATATTTGAATATTTGGTCCCCAGTGGGTGGAACTGTTTGGGAAGGGTTAGGGGTTGTGGCCTTGTTGGAGGCAGACTCTAACTGGACTCTATCATGGGCCATACCTGCCTGGAACTGTAAATCCAATGAGAACAGCCCCAACAGACTCATATATATTTATTCATATATATTTACTCATATACATTCCCCAGTTGGACCAAATATCATGAGCCCTAACTCCCTGGAACTGTAAACCCAATTAAAAGTGTTCTTTTATACGTTGCCTTGGCCATGTTGTCTTGTCACAGCAATAGAAAGTAACTAAGCCAACAGTAAAGATGAGGAGACGTGGGCTGTGTGAATTGTCCATGGCTGGTGGGAAGGAAACACGGACAGCTTTTTGGGAAACAGCACAGAGTTCCCCAAAGAGCTAAAAACAGATCTGTCATGGGATCCAGCTATCCCAATCAAGAGAATCTGGAGCCGGGTCTCCAACCGGGGGCTGCCTGCCCAAGTTTATACAGTGCCATTTGCGACAGCCAAAATGTAGAAGGAACCTAAATGTGAGCGGAAGGACAAATGGGTGAGCAAAATCATGTGATATAATGTGACTCTGTCTCAAAACAGGGCCCAGTGCCAAGTGAGACAAGCCAGTCCCACAGGGACACAGAAGTCAAATTCATAGGCAGGAAGTTGATGAGGTAGGCAGGATTTGAGGGTATGTGGGGCCAGAAGTTCCATTTTGCAAGACTGTAAGGGTCTGGGAGCTGGACAATATGCATAAGCCTTCACAAAGGATCAAAACAGTGAGTTTTATGTGTATCTTCCACAATTTGCAAAGTCTGCAGCTCTGCTTTGTCCTAATCAACCGTGAAGGCTCCAAGAACGAAAGTCAAATGGCCTGGTCCCCACAAGCCCTCGGGGGCACAGACAAAAACTCTGCCCTGATGAGAAGGGTACCTGGAGAACTGGCTTCTAAAATCTGCTCTCCCTTCATGGCTGCTGTTGCTAAGCAGGGACAGGTACTTTCACCTCAATGAGCCCATTCCTCACCTGCTAGACTGGGCAGTGTCACCATGTCACTGTTCAGTAGTATCACATTGGCCCACGAGCTCATGGGCACACTATTGCTCTAAGGTTATAAGCCCCACCCATTTCCATAACTGTAACCCCTCCAGTGCCTGAGAACCATCCCCCACACCTCCCACAGATGGTCCCCAACTTTGTATAAAAGGTCCCAGGCACCAGTAGCTTAGCAGACGATATGTAACAAGCCAGGCTGATGTTGGCAGAAACCTAACTCCCCAGCCTCTACCCTTTTATTTGGGAAACTGACTTGCCCAGAGTTAGACAGCTGTGGCAGACGGGGGCTGAATACCTGGATCGTCTTACTTTTCAGACCAGGGAAAGCAACAGATGCCCCAGTGAGCACAGGGCAGCCCAGGGCAATGAATCAAGCTCTGTGTGAAGGGCTCAGAAGCAGAAAGGAAAGAGAAGCAGATGGAGGGAGGCAGGTTCTCCTCTCCACATCTCAGACATCTGGCACACACTGTCCTTCCTCCCACTTGCCTTTAGATGGGCATGCGCTGTCAAACAGTGGCCCTTACCTGCACTCCTTGGATTCTGAGGTATACGGCAGCGAGCAGTCCTTGTGCTGGCTGGCCATTTGATTTCCCTCTGTACAGCAAGCCTCCATGGAGATGTCTGCATTCACTGTGTAGGGAAGAGAACAAGCAGACGGGTGACCTGCTTGGTACCTCCTCCCCAGCCACATCATCGGGTTGCCCGCTTCCTGCAGCCCCAACTATAACATCAGGCCAAGTCTGGAGGGGCAGTGAGTGCACACAGAACCCTCTCAATCACTCTGTAAACCAGTGCTTACACTGCCTATCACCTCCCTACTGCTGGCCCACTCAGCTAGTCTTACCGGCTGGGGCTCCCATCTCAGAACCCTTCACACTTGGGCTCATCTCACGGCCTCCAATGTTCCATTTATCTGATGCACTCCCCCAGCCAGAGATCCTGATGGTGAGTCTGCCCCTTGTCCTCTTATACTTTGGCAAAAACTGACCATGGAGGCAAAGAGCTGAGATAAAGAGTTAGGTAGAAGGCTGAGGCAGGGGGATTTCTGCAAGTCTGGGTTCAAGACTGGACCCTAAGATACATAGCAAACCCACTTTCCTCCTCCCCAGAAAAACAAACAAAAATAGGAGCAAGAGTCAGGGGAAGGGCACAGCTCTGGAGCCAAATAAACTTGGGTCTCCAGTGCTGGAACTTTCTCTTTGTGACCCCAGCTAGGCCACTTCACCCCTGTGACCCACAGTTTATGAGACCTCTACATTGTCTGTAGGAAGGCAGGGCAGGGTGATGAGGTTCTGAACAGTGGCATGGCAGCTTGGGAGGGATGCCTGCTGTCACCTGTGAAAGGGGAGCCTCTGCCAGGCCTGGGTGTAGAACTCCCTGGGCACGGTGGGTGGGCGGGCAGTGAGTCCTCTGCTGCAGGGAGGCTTCTAGTGTGTTTTAAAATTGATGCCTGCCAGGGAACCTTAGTTAGACACTGAACCTTGTGCTAGCAAGACAATCGGATGTTAAACTTTCAGGCAGTCTGGAAACTTGGAATGTCCTTGGAATGTGACTCAAATGTCCTTCAGCAGGGTGTCCCAGACCTGATCCTTGCAGAGAAAAGCTGGCTGAAAGCTGTTGGTGGGGTGGGGGGTCAGCTCATCCTCCTTGGGCTTGAGGTGTCTTATAAGTCAGAGGAAAGTGCCTGCATGGCCACTCAGAGAGCAAGAAGAGATAGGTAGAGACCACAGCCAGGCTGGACAATGGCCAGAGGGGAAGAGAGTGTCCCTGCTGCCCTGGGGTCGAAGACCTTTGCAAATGAGGTCCCACTCAGACCCCAGGTCCTGTCCCCCTAAGCTCTGAGCCTCACACTGCCCTCTCAAGCCCAGCACATAGTATTAAAGGCGTTAGTGGCGCAACTGAGCAGCTGCACCCCCTTCCTGCCCTGTTTGCCCTGCCAGGTTATACAGATTGCTTCTGACTTTGCTCTCCCAGGAAGGAATCCCAGCAGAACAGCTGGAAGGAAACATGAAGATTTAGAAATCCTATTCTAAGATTTATTATTGTCTTATTCTAGGACAATTGCCTGGGGTGCACACAGCAGATAACTCCCTGAGAAGCACTCTAAAGGCCCAGTCCTGTGACTAAATAAATAGCGAGCACAAAGGGATTGCCAAGCACGGCCCGTGTCAGCTGGAGCTGATTGGCCCAAGCTCACGGGCTCCCTGGGATGGAGGTGGAACTGTCTATCTGAAGATGTGCTAGGGGCCCCAGCCCAATAGGAATGGAGCCCAAGAGGGCCCATGCTAGTCTATAAGGGCTTACAGCAGCTCGAGACGCTGAATGAGGGCAGTGGAGGAGGCTGGCATGGGCACGCCAGGGTCTGAGCTACTGCCCTGGCTTCCCCTTCTGGACGCATTCCTGCAGCAGCTGAGCCTCCAGGTGCTCATCTGGGGAGGGGTCGGTGCCACCACCCTGCAGTTATGTGAAGTCCACTTGGGTTCTTCCCACTTCCGCTCCCCCATCCCACAGTCACTAGTCTCTTTCAGATACCCTAAGCGTCCTGCCACCAAATGGTCATAGCAAGGAAGGGATTCAGACTCCAGACGGAGCTAGGAACTGAGGCTGAACCGAGTCACTACCACCAACAAAAACAATGCTAAAGTGTCCCCCGTCCCCACCAGAGCTACACTTCACTAACCGAAAGCAGCATGTGGCCAGCTCTGCCCAGGACTTGGCCGACTCCGAGGCCCTGCAAGGTACATAGGCGGTCCCTAAAGTCAAATTCCTAGACAAGGCCAGAAGATGACTCAGCGTAATGATGACTGCACCAAACCTGAAGGCCCAGGTTCAGTCCCTGAGACTCACATGGTAGAAGGAAAGAAGAGGTTCCTGTAAGTGCTGACCTCCACTCATGTGCCACTGCACAGAACACCCATGTAGATAGATAGATAGATGGATAGATAGATAGATAGATAGATAGACAGTTAGATAAATAGATAGATATAGACAGATAGATAAACATTTTTAAATGTTAAAATTATAGACAGAAACAGGTGTTTGGCAGGGGCATTTAATAGGTATGGAATTACTGTCTGGGAAGATGAGAAAGTTCTAGTAAATGGGAGTGACATTTGCACAGCAGCGTGAATTCTCTTATGGGCCCTGCTGACTACACACCTGAGAGTGAGGAGGGTGAATTTAATGTGACATACATTTCACCGCGATGAACGTTTTGCCTGCACTTATGTCTGTGCATCCCATAATAATGTAGCACCGAAGGAGGCCGGAAGAGACATCAGCTCCCCTTGAACTGGAGTAATAGACAGTTGTGAGCTGCCATGTGGGTGCTGGGAAGGAAACCTAGGTCCTCTGTGAAAGCAGGAAGCGCTCTTTAACTGCTGAGACTGAAGGCTCAGCTCCCCTCTGGTGCCTGCTGCGCGAGGAACCTCAACTCAAGCCAAACGCAGGGCTTTGATGCAGAAAAGAATTTCAAGACCGGGCAGAGCTGAGCTTCGATAAAGTGTACTTTTTTAAGTACCTGGTTTAAGTAGAAGGCTTAAGAGAAAGAGAGGTGCTCAGATAGACAGACAAGCCACACCCAAGCACATAGGTATGGGCTCCTCAGACGAGTCTGGGAACATAAAATGTACCCAAATGTGGGTGTGGGCTCCCAGAGGGAGAGTGAAAGATCACCAATTTCTCAAAGTTCATTTATCATTTCTGTAGGTTTTGAAGTTAACTCTCTTCAAAGGCTTGTTATGAAACCTAAAAGATGACCAGAGGGCCACCAGGATCACAAGTGTTGACAAGGTAGAAAAGTCTAGACCACGGGTAAGTAGGCAGGTAGGAGAGCTACGCTATAACCTCCCGACTTCACTTGAGATTCCTAGGCTCATCCTGGGAGAAGGAAGACACTGCCCTGGCCTTCAGCCTGGTTCATCTCACTTTAACATAAAGCAGTGGTTCTCAACCTTCCCAATGCTGCGACCCTTTAATGCAGTTTCTCGTGTTGTGGTGACCCCTCCCCCCCACAAAATTACTAAGTTACTAACTCATAACTGTAATCTTGCTACTGTTAGGACTTATAATGTAAATATCTAACATGCAGGCTATCTAACCTGAGACCCACAAAGGGGTCTTGGACCCACAGCTTGAGAAGCACTGATACATAAAAGTCTCTGTAAATGAAAGGAGTATTATTTAACTGCACGTGCTGGGATTCTCGATTCTTGGGCTTCAGTCAGATTCTGGAGTGAGGGACTCCCCTCCTTCCCATGTCCCCACAAGCTCTCTCTTTCTATTCTGCTTCCAGGGCATCACCACTGTCTCTGTGCAGCCAGCAGCCAGCAGCAGCTCAAAGTCTGGCAATTAACTCACCCCGCTCCCTGAGTGAGCCAATCCAGAACCTTCTCTCACTCCAGTCCTGGTTGTCTGTCTTTTCTGAGAAGAAATGCCTCCTGTCAACTAGTTTTAACTCTGTCATCTGACTGTGTGACAGGACCCATAAGCAATTAGTATAAACCAAGATCAAACTGTCTTGCAATATATGGCTGACTTTCATTCAGTCAAAGTGTCCAAAGGCAAGCAAGCAACACTGTGAATCAAAAGTCTCATCCTCTATCAGGAGGTGGTGGTGCACGCTTTTAAACCCAACACTTGGGAGGCAGAGGCAGACAGATCTCTGTAAGTTCAAGAACAGCCTGGTCTACAGAGACAGTGAGAGTTCTGCAACTACATAGAGAAACCCTGTCTCAAACAAACAAACAAACAAACAAAAACAAACAAAAAGTGTCATCTTCCACGGGGCTGGAGGGACGGCTCAGCAGTTAAGAGCACTGACTGTTCTTGCAGAGGACCAGGGTTTGATTCCCAGCACACAGATGACTTACAACACTCTGTAACCATCCAGGAGCTGGGGACCAGCTTGAGTGACATGAAACACCACCTAGAAAGAAGGTGACACCGCACAGCCTCAGACAAACTGTTGTTTCTCTCTAACCAGTTCTTCAACCTGTTGTGTGGGGATGGGGAGGTGAAGGAGGATGAAACAGAATCTTCAAAATCGAATGAATAGGACAGTTATTCTCACCACCTGGTGGCCCAGATCCCTCTTTCAGAAGATGGCACCAACCCACAGAACTACTGTGGCAGTGGGGAGGCGGCATCAGGCCAACTTTCTTCCAGGTGAGTTAAGACTTCCATGGGGCTGGGAGATGGCTTTGTCAGTAAAGTGCTTTCCATTCAATCTGGGTGGACCTGAGCTTGAGCTCTAGAACCCACACAAAAAGCTAAACACAGTGCCATGCATTTGTAATCCCAGTACCGGGGAGGCGGAGGCAGGAGGATTATTAAGACTTGCTGGACAGCCAGCCTAGCCTAACAGTGGTGAACCTCGGGTCCCAGTGAAAGGCCTTGTCCCAAAAGCAGGGTGGGGCTGGAGAGATGACCCAGCAGTGACATTTGCTGCAATTCCAGGGGACCCGAGTTCGGTTCCCAACATTCAGGCTGAGCAGCTCTCAACCCTCTGTAACTCTGGTGCCAGAGAATCCCACACCCTTTTCTGGCCTCTGAGGGCACCTGTATATGCATGGCATACACACACACACACACACACACACACACATTAAATTACATTAAAAACCAAGGTAGACAGCTCCTAAGGAGCAATACTCCAGAGGCTAACCTCTGGACTTCCCACACATGGACACCTACACACACCCACAAGTAAGTAAACCATAAAGCTGACAGGTATCAACAGCATGCTACATATGTCCCAGTATGCAGAGGCCCACCATTTAGAGGGAAACAGTAGAACCCACCCTTGATGCATAACACTAGATCTGGGTCTCAGTTTCTTTGACTGTATGCTGTATGGAGAAATGGCCCCAGCCCCTGCCCCGCCTCCTCCTGCCCATGTGTTCGGCCCTAGGCTGCTAGAGTCACAGAGGAAGCAAAGGTGCTTCCCAAAGAGCCATCTTACCAAAACCATTTTCCTTCTGAGACTGGCCTTCCAAAACTCAGGGTGTTAAATGTCCTCTACTTCTACAGAGTAAGTGGGGGTAGGAAATCCCAGATGACAAATTATTGGATTTCTGTGAGAGAGGGAGTACAGGAAGGACCAATAGTGAGGCTAGCCTCAATTGACTCCCTGGGGTTCTGATCAAGCTCAGGCCCTCAGAGAATGCGGAGGGCCCTGGTGTTCCTTAATGGGTGGGATCTTGGGCCTGCTCCCTAGAGCCTCCATAGCTCACACCTACAAGCAAAGATCCTGCCCACTGCCCCAGTCACTGCCTTCTCTAAAATACAGCAGAAGTGGGGAACCCTCCAGGGACCTGGGACCAGGGACGAAGAAGCCAGAACTGCCGTGAAATGCTATCTTCAGAGACCCAACCAAACAGAGTACACATGTCCAGTACCTGTCACAGACAGCACAAGAATCTGAGGTAGAGAAGCAGCCAGGAGGAGGCAGCAGAAGAGAAGGAGCTCGCGTAATGCAAAGCTAGGAAGGTGAATTCTCTTCCCCCTGAAGCTCCCTGGAGCAGGTCCAACCCAGGCAGCCATCTGGTGTGCCAAGCCTAGCACGCCCCGGGCCATCCCTTCTCCTGGCCCCTCTGGAGCATCCTACCCACCCTGAGGTTCTCTTGAGCTTCCAGGAGCCATCTCCCCTTGGTTTCCTTCACCTCTCTGGCCAGCTGTCATGTGTCCTCACACCTGGCCTTTAGAAGTTGCAGCCGGGTGGTCCTGGGCCAATGTACTCCTGCCAAGAGCTCTTCCTTCAGGGACTCCTAACCACCCTCAACTCGCTCGAACATGCAGGCTCACCGCAGATCTGTTTCCTGTCTTGCACAGTCTCTTTGTTCTCTTACGTTCCCAGCACTTAGCACAAATGATTATACTTGAACTTAACACCTGGAGGGCGGGGTGGGGGGCAGGCCGTGTTTCACTCTGTACTTTGTCCCAGCACTATGCAACAGCCATCACTTGATGTCTGTGAATAAACATATGATCTCGTGAGACCCTTGCAACTCTATATGGACTGTCAGGAGGGAGAGATCTGGACATAAAAAGCAGAGGTCGGCTGGACCTCTACCCAGCTCAGCTTCTAAAGCTCCCAGATCCACCATAAAAGCCCAGGGAAAGCCCCATCCCCTCCCTGAAGCTGGAGTTAAGAAAATGGAGTGTTAACTGGAGAAAGTGAGGCCGCTGAGCATCTTTTTTTAGGATTGAAATGTTCAGCTGCCAGGGATCCTTGGTCTAAGCATCCTCCTGTACAATGGGACAATGACAGTCTCCTCTGTGAGGAAGTATCTGAGGTACAAAAGGGCCTATAGGTGAAGGGGGGGCAGGGCTAGTCTCAAGAATCCATGTTGTCGAGGGAGAAGAGTGTTGCCCGGCCACTCTCAGCCAGACTACAGGCAGCACTGACTCCTAGTTATGGAATTCTCCCAAGAGACTTTTAAGCCAAAAAGAAAGGCAAGACTTCACCCATACGGCAAAACTCAGTCTATCTTAACTCCAGTAGGCGACAAGACTGAAAGGAAAGAGGCCCAGGAAAAATACTGGAACACCTACACCAGAGGCCGTCAAGATTATGTCAGCTTCTGGATAAAACCCACTTCAGCTAGCCTAAGGGCCCAGAACAACATTAGGCAGAGTGAAGCAGACTGACTCGGAGGAATACAGGCTTGGGCTCACCCACCGTCTTTCAGAACTGAGCCTAGCTGCTTCCTCCTTCCTTTGGGGCTGGAATGTCCCGTATATACCTCCTGGAAGCATACAGACCATTGAAGTAATGTACCAGTTCCACCACACACCCAGCCTTACTCAAGACCAGCCTGGGACAGAAGGAGGTGAGGCCTATCCAGCTTCGAAAACAGCCCTGCTTGCCCTGAGTAGGGCAGATGCCTCACCCAGATGTCGGCAAAGTCCCTTTCCTTGCCCCCTAGTTTGTTACATGGCCACAGCTGAGATCGTTTCAAAGAAACTGGGCCCACACGGGATATGTCAAAGCAGCTATTAATCAAATTGTTATGATCTGATATTTCACAAAAGGAAAAATTTTTTGTTGGATAAAATGCACCTGGGAAGGGGGAGCAGAAACGATGACTGAGAGGTTAAAAGCACTAGGTTCTCTTGCCCAGGATGTGGGTTTGGTTCCCAGAATCCATATGGCAGCTCACAACTATCTGTAACTCCAGTACCAGGGGATCCGATGCCCTCTTCTGGCCTCCTCCAGCACTGCACATACATGGTGCACACACACACAGGCAAAACCCTCATATAGATAAAATTTTAAAGTGAATAAACCTTAAAAAACAAAGCAAAACAAAAGACAAAAAGCCCGTTGGCAGAATTTCATGTGTCTTCTGAGAACGGCTTCCTAAAATGTTACCTGCAGAGTTGTCCATCCATTATACTTTCTGCTTAGGTTGCGGGGCCTTCAGGGAGTTGCAAGCAGGGGGCCGCCCTAGACACAAGTGTAGGGCAGAGCCCCTGTAAGTTCCTGGGTATCTCATTGTGGTGGTTTGAGAAGAATGGCCCCCGTAGCCCATACTTAGTTACCAGTTGGTGGAGCAGTTTGGGAAGGATTAAGATGTGTGTGGCCTTATTGGAGGAGTGTCACTGGGGGTGAGCTTTGAGATTTCAAAAGCCTATACCATTCCCAGTTAGCTTTTTCTATCCGCCTCATGCTTGTCGATTAAATGTAAGCTCTCAGCTGCTTCTCCAGCACCATGCCTGCCTGCCTGCCTGCCCACTGCCACACTTCACACCATGACAACCATGGACTCTCATCCTCTGCAGCCTTGATCCCCCAAATTCAATGCTTTCTTTTATAATTTGCCTCAGTTATGGCGTTTTGTCACGGCAATTGCAAAGCGATTAAGATGACGCTCATGTTTTCTTCTGCCAGCAGGACTTCGCTTAGGCTCTTCCTTCTGCCAGGATTGCACACTTTCCTCCCAGCCCTACCCACACCTTCAAGTGAATGGCACGATGAGTTCTCTTCTGGCAGACCGTGGTTGCACACTGCCTCCTCCAGAAAGTCTCCGCGGACTCTGCTAGAAGGGCTTGGCTCATTTATATGGATCTCCTGGAAGCTATGAACCACATGAAGGGAAAGGTCTGTCTCATTCCCTGCCACATCCGGCAAAGCTCAGTGTCTGATGCTGAGCTTGTCCCTCGGCAGCTATTCAGTGAATAACCTTCACCTCCAGGGGCTGCAGTCTGGGGCTTTACTGCAGCTCCTTCAGGAAGAGTTTGGAGTTCAATCTTAGCACAGCTTTCTGAGCATGAAGCACGAACAAGAATGACGCAGCGACAGTTCTGCTGCTACTCAGTTCTGGGTTCTCTTCCTTAACCCTTAAGGCAACCTATCAAGTCGGAATCTGTTATCTTGTTTTACACACAGGGAACCACCCTGTGTGTAAATCTCACTGGATTTTTCTATAGTAGGAAAACTGGTTTCCAAAGCAAGAGATACCCAGGTAGCCTGATGATTGAGCTGGTCTGGGTTCCCCGACCTCTGCCCTCCACAGTACAGTGTGGGGGATGGGGGGACACGGGGACACAGGGAGGGATACATGCAACTCAAGAGTTAGGAAGTCTAAGTGCTGGGTCTCAGTGCTGCCCCCAGGACTCTCCCAACCCCCAGGCTCATCTTCCAGCCTCTAGCCTCCACCTCCTGACTGGGAAACTTCCAGGAGCTCAGCTCACAGCCACATGTTTCTGCCAAGTACTCTTTCTTTCTCTCTCTGCCTTTGTTCTCCCTCCCAACAGGACTTTCTTTTAATCAGTCGGAAACTGCAAGCTGGAGCCAGAGGCCAAGAAAGCCTTGGAGAAAACACAACTGTTTCTCCCAACACCTCCCCCTCCCCAAACCCTCAGCTGGCTCTGAAGCAGCCAAGTCCAACAGGACAGATCAGTCACAGGACAACCATGGGCTGACTCTGTCCCTTGGCAAGACAGATCTGCATATTGTTGGCCACAGAGCCCGCTGGTAAGCCAAATGAATGGCAGCCGATTAGCAACAGGGTACACTGCCTGTCGGTCTCCTCCAAGGTCCTTTTCAGATGGCAACCTTCCTGCCAATCCCACAGTTCTCTGGGGCCTGAGATCAGGGTCACCCGGCCTTACAGGGCTACAAGCTGCGGGAAGGAGTCAAGCAGTTCCAAACCCTTTTCGAAAACCACACCAGACAGAACTGGTCAAATTCAAGGCAGCTCCCCCAGCAAGACACAACATGGGTCCCAGGATGTCCTGTTCTGGCAGGCTTCAGGTTGAAGCTTTTTTATGAAGAATGATGCTCTGAGTGGAACCAGGTTAGCAAGCGTGGGTACTCACCCTCAGCTGTGGGCACCAAACCTCTCTACCTCTTTCTTCATCTGCACAATGTGGAGGTGCCACAGGCCCCTGCCATTTGCAACAGCGTGCCTTCCCCCTATATCAAAAGTCCTCTCTGCTTTTAACTCTCCCCGGCAGTGACTCAGACCCTTTCTCTGGCTTACACCCACCTCACCGTCTCTGGCCCAAGCACAATCTCCTCCAAAAGGCCTCCATGCGCTCTTAGGGGCTGCAAAGCTCTTGGCACTAACAGAGGGCTATGAATCCCACCCTGTCTCCTACACTGAGAAAGGGACCCAAGATGTGCCAAGGCTGTGGCCAGTGCCCAGAACAGCTAGAACTCCTCCAGGTCAGAACTAGCCAAGCCAGTCCATTCTCCCTCCCCTCTGCCTCTCTAAGACTCCAGGCCAGCAGTTATCTACAACCCTTGGTGACCTTTTGACCAGGAGGGTAGCTATCAGAGAATCCAAAAGAGACTAAGCTAACCCCGGGGATAAAGAATAAGAGGTTGCAAGGGTGGCGTGGAGCCGGGCACCCCTGCAGAAGCAAAGACTCCAGGAGGGCTAGGCTTGGCTGAAGGCCCTTAGGTCCCCAGAGGCACAGAGGTTAAAGGTCAGAGATTTACAGCCCCACAACTTCTCTGAGGTGAAGTGCTTGCCCAGCCCCCACCCCACCCGGGGCTTTGAGGAGCACAGACTGAGAAAAGCACAGCCTGGGTGGACCTTAGCCCACTCTAAGTTTCCTGTATTGGGGAAGTGGTTCAGGGCCACCAGTCTGCTGGAAGGCACTCCGGTGGCTCTGGAAGGAGGAGGTGGCCAACTCCCAAGCCTTCGAGATGTTCCTGTATTTCCTCTTTTCTTTCTGCCCCATCCCTGAACAACTTAACTGCCCCTGCCCTCCTGTCTCAGTTTGCTCAGGAGCAAAACGAGTGCAGCAGCTCCCCCTCCACCACTCCCCCCACCGCACCCGAGGATAGGGGCTGGAGGCGGTGGGAAAAGACCCGCTAAAGCTGCTTTTCAGAGAGAGCACTTCCCACCCCCACGGCCCAACGGGCGCTCTTCGAGCTGTCTGTACCAGCAGAGAATGCAGCTGTGAGAAGCCATTGCAGGATCTGTTTGGATGGTGAAAGTATTGAAAAAAAGTCCCCCTAGCGAGGAGGGCATTGGGGCCGAGTCGGAAGTATTGTTGGGGAGAAGTCACAGCTCTGGGGACTGTACGATGACCCCCCCGGGGCGCAGCGCGCGCTCCGGAGCATCGGCAACTGCAAACTTCCAGGGAGCGCGAGGCCAGGGTGGGGAACTAAAGTGGGGCCGTGGGCCCGGGGCGCCCCTACCTCGGGCCGCCAGCAGCGAGAGGCTGCTGAGCAGCAGCAGCGGCAGCGGGACGAGGCGCGACGGCGCGGGGCGCTCCATGGGGCCGATGGGCGCGGGCGACGGACAAAGGCGCGGCGGGCAGCGGCGGCACGCTCTGGCCGGGCCTGGGCAGCCAACGCGAGGCTCCTGCGCGCCTCGTTCAATTATCCCGCCCGGAGGAGGCGAGGCGGGGGCGGGGCCCGCGGGGACCCTCCCTCCAGCACTGCGTCGCCGGGGCACGCCGCCACACAGCCTCTCCCGCAGGGACGCACGCAAAGCGGTGAGGTTCCCCTCACCACCCACCCAGGCGCGGTGCCCCCGCCGGCTTACAGAGGACCCAGACCCTGCGGGGTTCGGACTTCAGCGTCCCAGGCCCCTTTGCCACTCCCGCACCCTGCCAGGACTGCCAGTCAAGCCAAACAGATTCCCAACACCAGGGGTATATTCTGGACTCCCGGAAGCCCAGATCACAAGAAAAGGGTTTGACCTGACGGGTTAAGATACCAACCAGCCCTAGGCTGGACCAGCAGAAGCCAGTTTGTGTGGAATGCATGGCAGCTACCAGACAGCAGAGAAAACTCACAGATTTGTTTAAAAACAAAAACAAAAACAAAAAACTGGTAAGATGGCTCAGTAGGTAAGACACTTGTGGAAACATAACGACCTGGGTTTGAATTTAAGCACTCCTGTAAAATAAATAATCAATACAAAAAAAAAAAAAATCAGCCAGACATGATAACACACGCTTTTTAATCTCAGCACTCAGGAGGAAGAGGCAGGAGGATCTCTTGAGTCAGGCATACGTACAGATCGAGTTCCAGGCTACACAGACAAAACTTGCCTGGGAAAACAAACAAAAAGATTAAACTGAAAAAAACAAAAACAAAGAGACACAGTACAAGTAAATTTGGAGGACCACAGGACACCAATTAGCTGGTCTTGTGGGACCAGTGATTCAATCACAGGGACTGGGCTCTGCTGGAATAAAGGTACCTCTCTGCACACAGAGACGCTGAGCTAGGTAAAGTGTCCTTACTGTCCAATGGGGGCCACCCAATATCATCCACAGTGAATGAGTGCTGAGGCGGGGGTTGGGGAGGTAGTCATTCGCTAGGACCTCAAACTCTGACAGTGCAAAGTGGGACCTGCCACAGGTGGATTTTTACTGCATTGATCTGCTTGTAGGAGGGACAGGACTGCTCAGAATTTAGGAGACTGGCGCTCCTGGGGTGAGCAGGGTCTGGAGGCAGCAGCTGAGGAGTGCTTTCCTTAATATAGGCAGTGTGTGAAATCTTAGGCTGTTGTTCACTTACGAAATACGCCTATCTGTTTTATTTTGAGAAGGGGCTATCATGCTATGTTGCCCAGGCTAGCCTTGACCTCATGGGTTCCAGTGACCCTCCTTCTTCACCCTCCTACGTAGGTACAAGCATGTACCACTGCGCCCAGCAGACATGTGCCCAGCAGTCAGGGGGTGTAAGCCAGAAGATCAGAAGATCAAGATCACCCACATACACACACAGCTACATAGCAAGTTCAAGGACAGAGCAGGATGTGTGAGAGTGCCTCATGACAAGAAAGAAAAGGAGAGAGGGAGGAAAGGAAGGAGAGAGGGCAGAGGGACCAGCCTCTGCAAAGGCTCATAGGCTTTGGCACCAGGGAGGATGGTGGGGTGTTTCGCCTGGAATATGATTCAGGAGGGCCAGAGAGGAGGGGTCTCTGAGCTGTAAGCAGATTGGAGGTTCTTTAGTACTTTGATATGAAGTTGATTATCAATGCAGAGTTTGGAGGACTAAGAGACCGTGGCTGAGGGGAGTCAGGAGGTCAACAGCCAGCGCTGCATGCCTTCATACACTCAAGAGAACATACACTTAGATCAGCCTGACGTGCTGATCTAAATGGCAGCAATCACTCTCCGTTAACAGTGTATACTGAGGGGTACTCAGGTCTGTGCCCAGTTGTTACCAGGGTTAGTGTCAGGGAGGGTTAGGGTGAGGGTGAGAGTTATGGCTAGTTCACTCTCATTCTCATCTCGGCCCAAGCCTGTCCCCACAGCTTTTCCAGGTCTTCTTGTCACACCCCTAGTAGCTTGGAAAACCAGTTAACAGATATCAGGGAAACAGATACCAGCCAGAAACCCCCAGGATGGGCCAAGAACATGAGGATTGGATGGCTCTAAGACTAGAGCACCCAGGTCTAATCCAGGCTGGACCATTTCCTGGCTCTTTGAATCACTCAGCCACTTGGTGCCTTGGGTCCTCATCCGTTAAATGTGATAAGACTTCAATCAGTTAAGAGGTAAAGGACACAAAATTCCTGTGGCAGGATCCCCACCAAGAACACTGTAGGACACTTGTTGTCAGCCATGTGAACTTGATAACAGAAAAGAGCCCTTGAAGCTCAGCGGCTGTCAACCACAACCACCTCTCACTGCCCCACTTCTGCCTGGCCCCAGGCTCAACATCCCTACTTGTAAAATGATCTGGATCAGCAGGGAAACTTCAGACCCCAAATTCAAGGTGACAGGCCAAGGTGACTTCCGGTTCCTCAGCCCATTTTAGGTAGAACCGAGCTCTCAGACGTCCCTGGAGAGATGGAAGGCCTGAACTTTCTGCAGACACTGGCAGGGGCCACCTACCCAAAGCCCCAGGCATTCCCACACAGTCTGCACAAAATGCAAAGTCTTGGCTACCCTGTTATCCGACTGTACCTCAGGGTTGGTCCACAGCAAGCAACCTCGAGGATGTGATCCAGCACTTCAGAGGCAGAGGCAGAAGATTGTGAGTGTGAGACCAGTCTGGATGACATGGTGAGAATCTACCTAAAAAAAAAAAAAAAAAAAAAAAAAAAAGAAAAGAAAAGTTGGGGATGGGCAAGAAGAGAACAAAGAGGAAGTAGAATTTGAAGAGGGGAGAAAAGACGGAAGAGGTCGAGGAGGAAGTGAAATAGGAAAAGGAGGGGAAGAAAAGACAGAAGAGGAAGAAGAGAAGAGGAAACTCTCCACATATCCACAAGGAGTCACCCTTGTCAGACCCTAATTAAAACAGTTCTTCAATAGGAGGGTCTGAGTGAAGGAGGGGCTTTCATTCAAGATGGCGCAGTCACAGGAACCATCCATCCCACAAGCCTGACACAAAAGCCATCCCAGCCTTGCCCAGAAAATACTTCTGTGAGGATATCTACAACAATGGCCTTCGCAATGTTGGACTGCCACCACCCTTGGGATCAATCTTTGTGGTCAAAGATTCCAGTGGCAGAGTACTTTAAGTAATGCTCTTTATTTCTTGTCCCATTCCCTTGCCTCCAACTCCTTGATCAGGATGATAGTTTACCATGACAGTCAAGGCCCCATCATACTGCCATCCCTCATACACGCTGTCACCAGAGAGTGTGATTGCTGCCGTTTAGATCAGCACGTCAAGCTCCATGTCCTCTGAGTGTTTGAAGACATGCAGCGCGGGCCCTTGACCTCAGCTCCCCCCTGCCCCCCGCGCGTGGGAGGCTCAGGGAGCAGCTTTGTGTTACAGTTGGCTTCTCTCTCATCTCATCTCATCTCATCTCATCTCATCTCATCTCATCTCATCTCATCTCTCTCATCCTCTTCTCTCTCATCTCTGACCAGGAGGCTCAGTGCTGGAGAGTGGCACCACTGGGATTGGGCTCCACATCCTCTGACTCCTAACCCCTGTTCCTCTCGGTATCTGGGCATCTCTTCTCTACCAAACACTTGGTAAGACTCTTCGTTGTTTATCTAAACGTTACGGGTGTGACTAGTGGCCGCTTTACTGTCATAAGATGTTCAGATTCTGCAGGGTTAGAAACCACGGCGCTGTGAGCTCTGTCCTCAGGCTGGGCTGTCTCTGTAGTTCCTGACATGGGTGCCCTGAAAGCCAGAAAGTGAGGGATTCACATTCAGGGAAAGGGACCCAAAAATGGAGTCTCTCCACCTCCCAGCCAGTGTGGGCTAGCATCTCCTCATGCAGGCTGTTTTCAAAACAGCAAAAGCAAAAAAACGAAAAACAGTCTAATTTCCATTTCCAAAAAGGGACCACTCATCTCTGTGTTATGAGCCGATTGGATTTCTCTCTCTCTCTTTTTTAATTCAGTTATAGCAATGGAAGAATTATTTCTAACAGCAAAAATCTAGAAAAATGCATTGTCCATCAATAGTCTACTTGTGGTATGCAGAAATGAATTGAACTAACAGTTTTGCCAGGAACCTAGAGAGATGTAATTATTGCATGCCAACTTGACCCTGAGTTTCTTGGCAACCAAAAAAAAAAAAAAAAATCAAATTGACTTTTGTGGTTCTTGTTTTTAGCCCAAAGAAGGATCCCATGTTACTGGGAGACACAAGTATTTGTATAAGAGTCAACAAAAATTCAGGAGTTACTTGGTGGATTGTAATTTGCAAAATATTGAGAATAAGAGTAAGAATAAGAATTAAGAAAATGAGGCTGAGTCAGCTAATGGAGGCATAAGCCTTTAAACCTAGCACTTGGGAAGCAGAGGCAGATAGATCTCTGAGTTCAAGGCCACCCTGGTCTATGGAACAAGTCCTTAGACAGCCAGGGCTACACAGAGAAATCCCATCTCCAAAAAGTAAAAGAAAACGAGGCTGATCATCAGAGAGGTTCCATGTGGCGAGTGAGAGCTGAGACCTCTGGCTGAGTCCTAGGCGAGATGACACATACCCATACAATCACACCATCCACTCCTGGCAGGAAGTCGTTCATTATGGCCTGTGTGACAGTCCAGCTTTGTCTCATCTCCAGGGCCAGATTAGCAGATGGCTTTCCTGATAACAAACAGCTCTTCATCTGTTTGAGAGATCATAGCTGGGGCTTGTAGGCTGTCCCGGCCTCCCCCTCCCCCCAAGTTAGAAGACAAATGGCTTCAAGCTGCTGCCTCCTCAAGAGCACAGCTGCCTGTGATTTTTGTGCACGAAGCCGGGTCCCATGCCTCGTGGCTTTCTGAAAGCTGAGGCTGCCCTGACCTCTGTCCATCCCTCGAGGGCACGTCTCAGCCTCACGTCCATCTGCCACACCCCTTCCTCAGCCCCATGGCCTTTGCACTGTTCCTTTGCCCTCACCTTGCTTTCTGCCTCTGGCAGAAGCAGAAAGAAGCCCTTCCCAGCCAGGGAGCTGTGTGCGTGCGTGTGTGTGTGTGTGTGTGTGTGTGTGTGTGTGTGCGTGTGTGTCTCCTGTCTCATTCCTAAACCTGCTTCAAAGGCAGCCAGCTTCAAAGGCTTCATGGCCTGGCAGCTGGCTTCTTCCTGTCCTTCGTGCCTCAGCCAAGGTTCCCCTCTAAGAGGCATTCCTGTTTCCCATGCTGGCCACATTTAGGCCTGGGTGACCCCTGCCTTGCACCAACTCCTCCCCCACCCTGGGACTCCAGTCCCCTTCATGTTCCTTCATTTCCCTGTTAGTGCGTTGACATCTGTGCCTGCTAACCCATAGTTCCTGGAGGGCGAGGGACTGTCTGCCTCTTTTGCTGTGCTCAGAAGTCCTTGTGGAGGCTTGGATGGAGAGAGCCCCTTTCTCTACACTAGCGCCACCACATGCTAAGAAAAACTCAGCTTTCGGCTGGAGCCCCATGGGACCGGCATTCTCCTTTGCCCTTTATAGGCGCCATTGAGAGAACCCAGCCCCAAGGGTGACTTCAGGGTCACTAACACCCAATAGGCTAGGAGTAAGCCTGGGCGTGTAGTCCTTCACTAACAAATGACACCGTGTGTGAAAAACATGGACAGCACCAACAGGTGCTCCCGCCTCGAAGCCCACCCTGGCACTTGGGCCTCCACACATCACAACCTCACTCCAAGGCTCTCCCAAAGGCTACATTCCTTACACTGATAAGAAGGTGTGAGCGCCTGCTCTCTTGGGCTGTCTGTGCAGTGCAAAGCACACTCCCTGTTTTCTTGTGCTTCTTTCTCCACATCTGAGGGCAACCCCTAGGCCAGTGGACAGCCCCTGAGGGCTGAGGAAGCATGAACAGTCAGAGCTTCCTGGAGGAGGTGACCACCTACACAGGCATGGATGAAGCAAGTTCAAGGGCAGAGGAAGACGCCTCAGAGAAGAGACCACAGCTCAGACTAGAGAGGAGCAGACAGTATATGGGCTGGTGTGGGAGTGTTGGGTACAAGTAGTGCTTGAGGACTTCGGCATGGGATAGCTGCCAGAGTCAAGGGACTCCACAGCAAGGATGTCCGTGAGTGTTGTGACTTTTAGCCTGATGGGCATTAGGATTTGGCAGTGTTTCCTGTACTCCTAGCTCCCTGCCTGGCCTATCTTACACAGCGGTCTCTGAGGATTCCCTATGTCCAGCCCCAGCACAAGCCTCGTCTTTGATTCCACTTCCCTGACACAGCAGCGCAGGAAGAGGGTGTCTCCCAGATCTCACAGGGAGGGAGACAGGATTTCCAAAGTGGCCGCTAGCTTCACAGACTGGAGTTCACATGCACCCCTGGCAGGGCTGGACCTGTGTTCTCGCCTCCCATAGGGCTTACCCAGCACAGTATCATGCGATCCTTCAGGATGAAAGGCTGGAGTGTGTCTCCTCAAATTCACACACTGACGTCCCAGCCTTAAGACCCCAGGTAGGTGATATAGGAAACAAAGCCTTTAGAGGTGGTTGCAGGAAAGTGGTCCCCTTTTACGCAGACTGAGATCTTTACAAGGAGGGGCTAGAAAGGACTGGGGAGTGCTCGGTTCAAAGCGTTTTGTATTGCAAGCATGAGGATCTGAGTTCAGATCCCCATCTCCCCACATAAAAAGCCAAGCACAGCCTCTGCGTCTGTGATCCTAACACTGAGGAATCAGAGACAGGTCTAGGACTCACTTCATAATAAGAGTACTGGAGAGTCAGAGCGGCAAAAGGGAAGTTGTTTAATTTCATGAAAATGATGCAAAGTCAGGCATCGGCCTAGAACAGCAGCTGTGCTGAGAGTGCAGAGAACAGTTCCTACACCCTGCTGCATGACCCTTCCTCCCTCTGCATACTCGAGAAGGTATCATTTGACACATCTTCTAGATCTTATCTTCCCCACCATCATTTACGTTTGTCCTTTTTTTGTTATCATTTTCTTTAACACAAACTATGGGTAGGTACATCTCTATGTTTTGTCTTACATCCTCTCTATTTTCAAAACTTATCAGATGCGTGATCTTGCAGGCATTTAGCTGTTTATAACTCTCTAATCTTCTAGTTTCAATTGGGGGTCAGCTTAGAAAAGTTGGGGGGGACAGTTGGACTCTCAGACATCTGTTCATTCGTGTTCAGTAACGAGGAAGGGGGAAGGGTCAACTTCTGGCCTCCGTGTGTGTGTGCATGCACACACACAAACACACATGTAAACATCTCAAAATTTAAAACAAAACAGGAAGCGTAGAAGGGGATGGACAGCCCCTGAGGATCCAATGTCACCAATGTGAGGGCAGTTAATGAGACAGCTGGTATCTTAGTTAGGGTTTCCATGGCTGCGAAGAGACGCCATGGCCATGGAAACTCTTAGAACGAGTGCTGGCCTACAGTTCAGAGGTTCTGTCCACCATCGTCATGGTGTCCAGGCAGACATGGGGCTGGAGGAGCTGAGAGTTCTACATGGTGATCCACAAGCTGCAGGAGACTGTGTCCCACACTGGGTTGTACCTTGAGCCTAGGAGACCTCAAAGCCCTCCCCCGCAGTGACACACTTCCTCCACCAAGGCCACGTCTCCTAAAAGTACCACTCTCTAAGGACCAAGTATTCAAGCGTATGAGTCTATGGGGGCCGTTTTTATTTAAACCACCAAAGTTGGGTCGAGCTCAGCAATTGGAGACTTGGTAACTGGTTAACCAAGGGGTAGGGTGTAGTAGACACACTTGGGTAATGGTGCCCAGACCTTGACTTCCGGTCTTCTGGCCACATATTTGTGGCCCCAGGCTTGGTCCCTGGAAGATCTGCTCGCGCTGTGTGAATTCCCATATCCCTGGACCTCCTGAACCTAGCTGATTATTTCTGATTCACTGAGATGTTCCACAACTAACGTAACTGCGTTAGGATGACTCGGGGATTGGGACCAGGTAGATGGCTCAGTGGTTAAGAACATTTGCTGCTCTTGCAATGGACCCAAGTTCAGTTCCCAGCTCACAAAGCAGCTCAGAGCCAGCTGTAACCCTAGCTTCAGAGGGTCCATCCAACACCTCTTCTCACCACCCCAGGCTTCCACACACATGTGGTGTATTTACATGCACTCAAGTGCACAAATATGCACTCAAGTGCACACATATACATAATATATATATATATATACATATATATATATATATTTTTTTTTTTAAAGGATGACCCAGGGAACTTTAAGTTCCATGATTGCCAGGTTGTCAGAATTAGGAGTGGGTATCAGGTCTGCCCAGGTGGTTTCACGATGCAGCCAAGTTCAAGACCCCCATACCTTCTGACCATTCCATGAACCTTCCTTCCTGTTTCCAGCAGGTTTCTGCTCATGTAGCTAAAGGAGGCTTGACTGAAATACACATGCTTCCAGCATGGCTTCTCCCATTACGTTGCTGGTGATTAATATTATCGTGTGTGTTGCATGTTATTTCCATTTTAGTTAACTGTTACTACGTTAGGCATTGAAGGCTCTTGACATGATGCTTTAGCATGTGGAATGTTAACACAGCCATCATCACTTGATTACCCTCTTGTATGTATATGGTAACGTCACAGGGTCCTGCCTGGTCTCCCCTTAGCCACCTGGATTTTGTGTTCTCCATCAACCAAGGGGGTATAGAGGAGGGATAAGCAGAGCTTATTACACAATTCAGCATTCTCCAGTACGATGGCAGAGAGACAGACCTCTTGATGGAAAAAGATGTCTACTCTCTAGCAAAACTCCCACAATAAAATAATAAATATAATCCTCCCTCGTGGTGTATACCAGTGCTCAGAACCTATGACTCCTGAGTCTGCAACTTGGAAACCAATGTCCTAAATCCCCTCAATTCCTTCCTTGCCTCCTGGGCCTGGTAAACACCATCCATTCTGTTCCCAAATGTTCAATAATTTTTAAATGACCTACAAGATATAAAGATTTTTTTTCTTTCTGAGGGTGTTTTATTTCACCGAGTGTAGTGTCTTCCAAGTTCATCTCTGTGTGGGAACTTTATCACCATCGATCACAGTCATAACTATCTTCACCACCATCACCACCATCCCCATCCCCATGATCACCACCCTCTCAGTGTCACTAGGGGTTAAATCTGGGCCCTGGGCCTGCTAAGCACATCCATGGAACTTCACTCACACCTCCATCCTTACTGCTGTAGTACTAAGCGTTTGCAATTGATTGCAATTTCAAATATTTTCCCATGTTTTCTAACTTGTCATTGCTGGTATGAAGGAAAACTGATATGAAAAAGCATGCATGCTTTTTACATGTTCCTTTTGGACAAGCACAGGAGCTTTATGTGAAAACATTTATCACCAGGAGACTGACCAAAGAAACATAAGCACAAAAAGATATACAAGGAATATGCCCTATGGAGTCAACCACATAAATACAGCATACCCCACTTGAAATATGGTGAAACTTCACAATTGCAAACAGGAACACTGTTGAAATAAACTGTTATCTAAATAAACTAAAAACGAAAGCAGAAGTTGAGATTGTGCATACACTGCCTTTGTTAAAATAAGTGTGAACACCTGGGGCTGGGGAGATGACTCAGGCAGTAAAATGCTTGCCAGGCAAGCGTGTGGATCCAAGGCACCCACATAAAAGCTGGGTGCAGTGTGGGCTTCTGCAAGCCCAGCACTGGGGCTTGCTAGACAGCCTGTCCAGCCAACTGACAGGCTCCAGGCTCAGAGAAATTAAGCAGGGAGGGAGTGAGGAAGGATTTAACATGGGTCTCAATCCTACTTGCACATGAACACACACACATACTCACACACACACCCTTACATACACACTCTCACATACACACTCACTCACATACACTCACATATACTCTTACACACACACACACATGCATGCACAGATGGGCTGAAGACACAGGCAGGTTAGAAAGTTGACATTGGTGTATCTTTCTTCCCTTTCTTTCGCCCCCCCTCCCCATACAACATGTTCTTTTTATTAACATCAGCCAGGGTGGGATTCCATTGTCTTCAGAAAGACAAAAATCTAAAGCAGACCATGCCAGCAATTCTACAGAAACTGCAACTCAGAATCAAACTCCCTCCCACCATCCCTCCCTCCTTCTCCCTTTCTCTCTCTGTCTCTCTTTATAGATCTGTGTGTGTGTACATATATATATCAGAAAACTAGCCATTTCCTTCTTTGCCAGTAATTGCTTCTTTATTTACAATATATTTTTAACCAGAATCACACTGCAAAAAAAATGGGAAAATGGAAACAAAGATTTCCCATAACCCCTCCCTCTTGACACAGCTGGAGCTGCAGCGTGCTCCTTCTGGTATTTGATGTGCGCGGCGTCCATAGCTCATCACAGGGTACATCGTTTGAACTTGAACTCTTTCCTCAACTCTACCATGCTGCCTCGGAGCTTCCCACTCCCACTCCCACTTGGGACATCGACCAGCCGGGCAAGTGGAGCGGCATCCCTCATCCCCCTTGATCCCCTCTCCTCTGCGGCTGTGAGCAGCACTGCAAGGAGCCTTATCTGTGCATAAGCCTTCCCGTACTTGGAGTTATTTCTTTAGGACTGATTCCCAGAAGTCAGATGAACGGGTCAAAGGGCACATACTGTTACGGTGCGCACCTTTCTCAGTTGGCCACCTGCTGTTTGCTGGAAGGACAAATGCTTCCAATTAAAGGCCTGGAGTTTTCTCAGATTCCAGCTGCAGAAATGGAGGCACCCCTGAGGCGCACACAAGGTAGTGAACTTACTCAGCTGAACTGCCAGTGGGGGGCAGGGGATTCTGTCAGACTGTTCTCTGAAGGAACTCGGTGACCTTTTGTACTGGCTTGTGTTCCAGGGGACCCTGGGATAGTTGCTGGAAACATGTACACTCAGAGAGAGGGACAAGTCCAAAGCCCTCGAGCCTGGACCCGGGCTTGAACCACTACCCCCTTCCCTCACAGATAAATTCAGAATTTATTGGTCTTTCTATCTCTCATTGCCTCATTGCCTTCATCCTAAGGATGAGAAAGCGGAGACTCAAAAAGGTGAAGGGGCTGGGCTGGGCTGAGAACATAATCTCATCCGAATCCCTCCGCTCCAGGTCCTCTTCCAGATCCATTCACATTGGATTGGATTCACTCATTAAACAAACACTTACACACACACACACACACACACACACACACACACACGCCCTCATGCACACCAGCTCTGTGCTGGGCCCTGAAGAGCAGGATGAGATGGTACTAGAGAGAATTGTGGGGAATCCTAAAAAGAGCACCCTGCAGGAAGTGAGGGGTGCTCAGAAGACCCTGAAAAAGTTTGCCAGGTCATGGTCTGCAAGATGACTCAGCAGGTAAGACACTTGCTGTGCAAGCAAGCCTGACAACCTGAATTCATCCCCAGAACCCATGACGGAAGGAGAAAACTGACTCCTGAAAGTTGCCTCTGATCTCCACGCACATGCCCTCGTACATATACACCCGCACTCAGACCCACACACGTCACACACACACAGGAATGGTAATAAAAATAAACAAATGAAATAAAAAGGTTTTCTCCTGGCCTCCTGGGTAGGACCCTAAGGACAGGAATGGAGAGTGGGTGGCTAGGGGCGGAGTTGGATGCCGCAGCTACTGTCTTGTCGGCTGTCGTGTGTTAGGGTGGTTAAGAGCAGGCCTTGTTCGATCGAGAAGGTCTGCACTTGGATGTAACCTCTACTTTCCACTGGCAGAAAAAAACCGTGCAAGCTACTTGCCTTCCCTTAATTGCAGTGGCTACTTCATTAAAAAGCAGAATGGCATCATTTGCCTGCTGGTGTTGGGAGGGTTTTGGACGATGTGTGTGAAGTTTTTAACTGGGCTCTTGAGACCCGTTTGCTAAGAGTTGGCTATGATGATGATGGCGGAGGAGGAAAAGAGCAGACCTAAGCCTGGAAGCATTCCTAAACATTCGGAACCCTGGATGAGAAGGGGATGAAGAGGTCCACGGGCAGAGGTCGATGAACAAGGCACCCAGCGGCAGAACGATAGCAGAGTCTTGGAGAGAGGCCTCAGGATCTCCAAACTTTAAAAAATATTATTTTAGTTTGGAGGTGGTGGTGGTGGTGCACACCTTTAATCCCTGCACTCAGGAGGCAGAGCAGGTAGATTTCTGTGAGTTAGAGGCCAGCCTGGTCTATAGAGCAAGTTCCAGGACAGCCAAGACAGCCAAGACAGCCAAGGCTACATAGAGAAACCCTATCTCATGTGTGTGTGTGTGTGTGTGTGTGTGTGTGTGTGTGTATGTACATATACATGAACATCTATATATATGTGTGTGTGTATATAATGTACATGGGTATTATCCTTGCATGTATGTCTGTACGCTACATGTATTCCCGGTGGCCTCAGAGACCAGAATTGTGAGCTATATTCTCCCGCCCCCTGATCAGCAAGCCCCAGAGACTTCCTATCCTCACCTCCCCACTGCTGATATCATACACACACACCACTGCGAGCGGTTTCTACACAGGACCAGGACTCTGGTCTTCATGCAGCAAGCCCCTTTACCAGCTGAGCTGTCTCAGGCCCTCTACCATAGGCTTGAGCTATTGCACACAGATGTCTCCAGGAGCCCTGATGGGGGAGGGGGATAGGCGCCCCACTGTCTGCTGGCACGTGACCAACTCACTGTTCTCATTAAGCCAATCTTAGGTCCCTTCAAGCCTCACACAGTATGTCTGTTTCTGCATCTAGGCACGTGCCCCACCCATGTCACAGTTGAGGTGGCTTGGCTGGCCTGGGCTTGCTCCTCGGACCTTCCTGCTTGACTTTGCCTCCTCTCTCCTCTAAGCCAGGCAGGGCAGGTGATGGGGCCGTGAGAGGAGGTACCACAGGCACTCCATGCCTGCCACAGGTTCTTTCGGGGAGAGCACCGTAGGGACTGAGGTATTCCTAGCTTCATTAGCAATGCCCAAGGTGTGACCAGCTACACATCCACCCTTTCTGTCATGGTGCTTAGAGCAGCTGGACAAGAGCAAAGGGATCTTGCTATGTCCGTGCTGATTTCTCCCTGTCTGCGGGACTAGGTCCGGGATCTCAGACTGCCACACCCAGCCCTTGGAATCCTTCAGCCTGTTCCTTTCTCTTTCATCTTCAGTCTCTCCTTTGTACATAGAGTGAATAGCTCATTCGTTCACCCATATACCAAGTGCTTTACTGAGCATTTGCTATGTGCCAGGAGCTGTGACCTGATACAGGCAGGGTCTCAGGGTCTCACTGTATAGCCTTGGCTGGCCTCAAACTCATAATCCTCCTGCCTCAGCCTCCTAGGTGCTGGGATGACAGGAGCAAGGCACAGAGTCAGGTTATCCTAGGCACAGAACTGAACTTCACTAACCCATGGCCTCCACGAAATGGCACTATGAAATAGCCACCGAGAGGGGCTAGAGTGATGGTTTGGTGGTTAAGGGTGTGGACTGCTCTTGCAAGGAACCTGAATTTTGTTCCAGCATCCAGATCCAGTGGCCCACAATCGTCCAAAACTCCAGCTCTGGTACCTACTCGCATGCATACATCTTCAAGGCTGGAGAGACAGCTCAGTGGTTAAGCACACTTACTGCTCTTGCAGAGGACCCAGGTTCAGTTCCCAGCACCCATATCAGAAGATTCACAGTGACCTATAACTCCAGCTCATGCACATACATATAAATGCAAATAAATACAAATCCAAAACAAAACAAAACAAAAATCCCTCCACCAAGACGTGAACTACTCTCCCTCTACCCTCTCCCTCACACAGAAGCCCCTTCCCCCCTCTACCTTGCCAAACTCATTCCCATTCTTCAAAGAGCCCTCAGGAGCCATGAGACATGAGGGCTGGGAATGGCTGATGTTGTTGCCCATGCCACAGCCCTGACCACAGACCCACTTGCCAGCCTGCGGGGCGCACCTTACACAGGAGGAGTTTTCCATTACAAAATGGGGCTCCAGGCTCCTTTTTTTTTTTTTTAAATCTCTGGTTTTGCTTTTCTACTTGATTTGAGATATACAGTACTTATGCTCCACCAGGAAGAAGTCTGCCCGTGTCTTGGGTTGCAATTTACAAGGCATTTGTATACGTGTGGCTTTGCCTGCTTGTTTCATACCACCGAATGCCTTCGACACCCTAGGGGGCCTTGGGCTTCATAGTGTGGTGTGCACCCATGTATAAATGTGGGGAATGGGCTGGATGGCCCGTTGGGACATGGAGGCGCCTGCCCCTTTGCCCCTTCTCCCTCCTTTGGATCTCCTAGGGTATTTTTCCCATGGTTCTGGAATACATCAGCCCGTGCTCGCATGACCAATGTGCCATCTCTCTGCAAGATGGGCTCTGTCCTTGGTTCACGTGAAGATCCCCAGCTTTGGACTGGCCCGGGGAAAGTACACAGTTGTTGCACAGTGACTCGGGCCTGGTGTTTTGGGTGGGTGTGAAAGGGTCTAACTCATGCACGTGTTTAACCAGGTCATCCTAGCATCCCGGGGCTGTGCGTGTGTCCCTCCACTCAGGGACACTGAGGCTGTGTCCCTCTGGACCTCCACAGCCTCCATCCTCTCACGCCTGTGAGCCAAGGGTGGCTTGGGTCAACTGGGTTGCAAGGTTTAACTGATTTGTGATTTATTTGCCATTATTCTCTGTGTGTGTACAAATGTGAGTGTGCACATCCGTGTGCCACGGCACGCACGCGGAGGTCAGAAGGCAGTCCTTTTACCGTGGAAACCAGGGATCAAACTCAGGTTATCAGATTTGCACTGAAAGTGCTCTACAGAGTGAGTTCCAGGATAGCGAGGGCTACACAGAGAAGCACTGTCTCGTAGGGGGAAAAGCATTTTTACCTGCTGAGCTGTCTCATCAGCCCAGGTTCCTTTCCCATGCCCCATACAACAAGGCCCTAGAAGGCAGTATATCTTGCCCTCTTTACAGATAGAGAAACTGAGGCACAGCAAGATTAATAACCTCCCAAGCACCACACAGCCAACGAGAAGCCAAGTCTGGTGTTCTCCTTCCCTAGGTCTGGCTCCAGAGCCCATGTCACCGAAGCCCCAGAGAAGGGAGCGGGGCTTCCCTGCTCAGTGTGGCCCCTCCTAACCTAAACCTAATGCAGTTAGAAGTCCTGATATGGGAGAAGGCTGGGGTCGGGGTTGCTGCGGGGGCACAGACTCACCTGGAGGGACTCTGGACAGGTTGGGGTGGGGCAAAAGCCCATTTACAGACACCTGAGATAGGATCTTGTAGGCAGACATCAAGCAGAGCCCCGATAGCCAAGCCTAGAATTCTGAAATAGTTTGGAAAATTCTGTGAAATACATTCAAGCTTATTAAAAGAAATGAAGAACTCAGAGGGAAGACTGGCCCACAAAGACTTTCTTCTTCGTGGCCACTTCTGGCTGTTGGTCTCTTGCATTGAAGCTTCTCTAGGGTCACCATGGAGTAGATGCTATTGTGCATTTGATGTTGGTTTTTAAGGGTGGCTCTGTTCTAGAAGCAAACTCGTGGCCAGGCTATACAGGGACATCCTTTCTCTATGTTTTAAATCCAGCAAGTAGATGACCAAAGGCTCATGTTCCCACCGTAACAACTAGAAAGAAGCTGGTTAAGCTACAAAAATCTGTACTGGAACCTGAAAGCATGTAATCCCACCTCAGGGAGGCAGAGGCAGACAGATCTCTGTGAGTTTGAGGCTAGCCTGGCCTGGTCTACAAAGTGAATCCAGGGCAGCCAAGACTACACAGAGAAACCCTGTCTTAAAAAAAAAAACAAAAAACAAATCTGAGCTGTTAAGATGGTTCCATGGGTAAGAGCACTGACTGCTCTTCCAGAAGACCTGAGTTTGATTCCCAGCACCCATACAGGGGCTCACAACTATCAGCAACTCCAGTTCTGGGGAATTCAATGCCCTCTTCTGGCATCCATGGGTACCACACACATGCTGTACACAGAAATATATGCAGGCAAAATACTGTACACAGAATACCATACACATACAATTTAAAAAAATCGAAAAAAAAATCGGAGCTGGGAAGACAGATGGCTCAGCGGGTAAAATGCTCACTGTGAAAAGGTGAAGATCTAAGTTTGGATCCACAGCATCCCTGTGAAAGCCATGCATGGTGACAGACACCTGCAACCTGAGTCCTGGAGACTCACCCCCACCCCACCCTACCCCCTCCAGTTGTAGTCATGTCCTCCCACACCGGGCTTTTATTGAGTACTGGAAATCTAGATTTTAGTCCCGAGGCTTCATTGAGCCGCCTCCCAGCCTTCTCTCTAGTCTTCTTTCTCAGGGCTGAGGACCATCGGGCTTCTCCCAGCTTCTGACGGGCAGAGAAGAAAGCTGTGAGCACTTGAACAATAACAAGGGGAGGACACCAAGAGTCCAGGGGGAGCCTGTTTGTCTGGGTGGCACATCCATGGAATCCTGCCTACTCAGGGCAGAGAGGGCTGAACACCAAGACAGATGGGCTATCTTAGAGTCTTCAAGGGCAAGGAGGCAAAGGTCCGCCAAGGTCTCAGTGAAAGGACTGTGAGGAACCACGTGGTGGTGGCAAAGGCCTTTAGTCCCAGCACTCAGGAGGCAGAGGCAGGTGGATCTGTGCGTTCAAGGCCAGCCTGGTCTACAGAGTGAGTTCTAGGACAGCCAGGACTACATGGTGAAACCCTGTCCCAAACCCTTATCCCCTCAAAAGACTATGAGGCTTTTCCCCAGCCACAGTCCTCCTTATCTAAAAAGGGCAATTTCATGTTTAGCTTCTGTCCCTTAAATCATGAACGTTTTTAGAAGAGAAAGAAGAGCCATCCATGGAGAAAGTGACAGTGCCCTGAACCTCTTTGCCTTTGATATATAATGTCCCAGATTCCATTAAAATTATAAGACCTGAAAAGAGCTAGAAAAATCTGACAAGCAGTGACCGGAAGAAGCCAGCAAGAGGTGGAGAAATTGAAGGATACAATGTAGGCATCAGGGGACCAGGAAATATATATATGCAAACTAACAAGAATGAGGCTTTGCAGTAGGACATTGAAATTTGAATCTTTGAAGGAAAGGCACCAAAATAACATTCTACAACTCAAAAATTAAGAACTCGTCATGGATGAGTCTAATAATAGGTTAGGCACAGCAGAACACAGGAAACAGGAACTCAGAGAAAGCCAGCAAAAGTACTTAGCAGGAGGAAGAGAAGGGGGGAGGAAAAGGGGAGAGAAAGAGGATAAAAAAAAGCTGATAATTCCAGCCTCCTCAACCTGGAAGTGGGGTTCCTAGCAAGACAAGTCATATCAACCAGCTCTGGGTTTGATCAAGAGACCCTACCTTACTGGGGGCGGGGGCGCATGGCGCACACCTTTAGTCCAGCACTCAGGAGGCAGAGGCAGGTGGATCTCTGAGTTTGAGGGCAGCCTGGTCTACAGAGTGAGTTCCAGGACATCCAGAGTTATACATAGAAACCCTGTCTCAAAAAATGAGAGAGAGAGAGAGCACCCTACCTCAACGGGTCAGGCAGAAGAGTTGATGAAGAGAGCTTTCTGGCATGAACCTCAAGTTTCTATATGCATGGGCACACATAAGAGTGTGAAGAAGACAGTACTGACTAGCGTGGAATCAATCGGTCTACATTAAATGGATACTTAGGAGGCAAGGAAACTCAGAGAATCGGACACAGGTGATCCCAGCTGGGGGTCATTAGGCCTTTCAGAGAGGACACGTATGGACGCGGTCCTTAGAAGGAAGAAAGATGCTCCAGACAGCTGCCTCCAGCGGTCCTCTCTGTTCTCTGTAGCTGAGTAGATCTCTTTCTTCAGTGGAATACAGAGTGGGCGCAGGCCCTACACAGAAACTCTACATATCGGAGCCCTTCTCAGAAATCCCTCCCTCCAGCTCAAGCAGCTGCTTTAATTTCAAGGCAGTGTCTCAACCAAGTTTCTAAGTTCTATTTTGGAAAAAGAAAAAGGAAAAGAAATGAGGCTGAAGATGTAGCAAAGTTGGCAGAGTGCTTGCCTGGCATGCACAAAGCCCCAGGTTTGGTTCCCAAGCCCCTAGCATAGCATAAAACCAGGCTGCGGTGGCAGACATTTGTAATCCTAGCAATCAGGAGGAGGAGGCAGAAAGAGCAGAAGTGTAAGGTTGTCTTGGGCTGCACACTGAGTTCAAGGCCAGCCTGGTCTACTTAAGTCACAGTCTCAAAGAGAGAGAAGAGGAGAGTTGAGAAAGAAAGGAGAAAGGAGAGGGGAGAGGGAGAAGGGGGGGAAGAGGGTGAGAGAGAGAGGGAGAGAAAGGGGAGCCCTTTATTCTGAGGCACATCTGCCACTTCTAGGGACCCCCTCATGTAATATATCTCTTAGAGACAAGCGTGTTCAAATAATCCACCTCCCCTGGACCCTGAGCCTGGCCCGGGGAAAAAAGACTCTTAACTCAAAGCATTTGAAAGCCGACAATTGGGTGAATTGGTTTTGAGCCAAACTTTTGGAAAACACTGACTCTTTCTTCCCCACCCCTCGCCCCACCCCCACAATGGGATTAGTTAAAAGTACGTGTCTCAAGCAATTTCCAAACCCACCCTACTTCCCAGCACATGTTCCCTGATGGCACAAAGCCACGTTGGAACTGAGAGTGCACAAAATGCATTAAACAAATTGGAAGTCGGTACCACCTCATAGTCTCATGGCTAATCCCAAATGCCAGTTTTCCAAGGTTTAAATTTGGGCAGATTGGCATCACAATAGGGATTTAAGACAAGCATACAAAACCCAAACTGAAAAACAGAAACGTATCTATATGTTAAAGACATCATTATCATCGCCCAGCCGAGACTGAACCCTGCAATCAAAACAGACATTCCCCAGAGAATGAGTGTTTTTTATGGCAAGCTTCATTTGTGCCTAATCTCTCTCTACGCAACAAAATCCCTTTAATAAAACACCCCCGGACACACACTCAGATTCTAGAAAGAGACCATCTGTTGAAGATTCTGAGGTCTTATGACTTCATTCTAAAATCAAAATATACTGTTCAAAGCTTCATGGAAAATGAAACAGACCATAAAGACAGTTACACAGTTACACAGAATTCAGAATACATTAGTCCTCACCCAGGAATGATCCCTTCCAACCCAGAACACCAGCAAGATTGTGATGAGGGATTTACCACCTGTGTGCCTTCTCGTTTCACAAACAGAGGGGTGGGTGTTTGCAAGCACCCCACACTGTGGTCATGTGTTTGGAAAAGCAGCAGGTCTCCACGAGCAGATAGGGTCTCACGTAGCACAGGCTAACCTCAAAGAAATAGATCCTCCTATTTCTATCTCCCAAGTGCTAAGACCACAGACATATACCACCAAGCCTGGTGTTACGTGGAACATGGGGTTTGAACCAGGAATTTCTGCATTCCAGGCAAGCACTCTACCACTGAACTACGGACTACAGCCCAGACTGTTCTCTTCTTTCTTTCTTTCTTTCTTTCTTTCCTTCCTTCCTTCCTTCCTTCCTTCCTTCCTTCCTTCCTTCCTTCCTTCCTTTCCTTGAGGAAAGATATTGCTATATAGGCCTGGCAAGGCTAGGACTCACTGTGTAGACCAGGCTGGTTTCAAATTCTCTCGGTGATCTACTTGCCTCTGCCTCTGATTGCTGGGATGTGCTACCACACCCATCGACCTTTGAGTTGTAGCTAGGGCATGACAGCACATGCCTGGAATCCTAGCACTAGGAAGGCTGAGGTAGGTGAGTTCAAGGCTAGTCTCAGCTACACAGTAAGTTCCAGTATAGCCTGGGCTACTAGTGAGACCCTGTCTCAAACAAGCAATGGTGGGATGTGTTGGAGAAGTGGACCTCTTTTGCTCACGTTACAGAATGCCAATCACTAGAATGAGCCTCACAAGAAAACCGAACCAAACCAAAACAAACTTTATTCATGAAGTGGCCATCTCTTCAGATGGGAGAGCAAGCCTCAAATTCGCCTCCACGAGAATTCAGTTAAGGGGTTTTTATGTGTGGCAGCCTTGGGAAAGAAATGGAAGGTTAGGAAGTTGTCTGCGGTCTGCACGCATGTAACCAGCTTCATCAGTTGTCAGCTGCTCCCTTCCACTTGCTGCTGCTAACTGATAATCTTTACCACCAACTGGCCTTACTTTAAGAGGCTCCCCACAGGCAGAATGGGACAGTCTGCAGAGCTTAGCCCCACTTGTCTCTGTTTCAGGTTCCTAAGGTGTCCTCTATCAACATGTCCTTTTGCTAGCCTAGTGTGGAACCAGGATTGTCCCCAAGGATGGCCACAGGCTGCAGCAGAAGCTGCGGAGCTTTTGAGACATTTGAATGGGCCTGTCGCTTCAGCTACAGCCCCATTCGTGTACTTATGTGCAGCCTGGAAACAAGTCAGATCTGTGACACTTTTCCCCACATTCCACACACACTACGTACCTATTGCCTTAGGAAGGGAGTGAAGATAAGGGATGGCTCAGTGATGAATAAATGGATTACATCAGGCATTCCAGGAGAAACAGACCAAATTCGTTTTATTCTAACTCAGAACATGGGGAGGTTGGGGGGGCGGGAGGAGGAATCCTTACCAATTCATTGCGTAAAGGCAGCATTACCCTCCTAACCAAAACCAAACAAGAAAAGGAAATTGCAACTGAATAACTCTCCTGAGTACAGACACAAAAATCTGCTATGCCAAACTTGGAACCATATCCAGCATTCTATAAAAAGAAGGGTACATCATGACTAAGTGAGACTCATCATCAAACTTCCAGATCGGTTTAACATCTGAAAATCAATCAGCAGGGTTCACCACGTTGACATGAGTCATGCAACCATTTTGGTATCGATGGGGAAAGGGCTTGATACAGTCCAGCATCCGTTCTAGACAAAATGTCTCTGCAGGCTAGGAATGAAAGGAAATTCCTCACCTTGAGAAAGGTGGCCTCAGATGTGACCTGAAACACTCCCATGGGTGCTGAGGGACAGCTAGCCCCTTTCCAGTTTGGAGTCATGGAGAATAAAGGTGTCGAGTCTCGGGGGGGGTAGCTTTTTAGGAGGGGGGTAGCTCAGTGAACACGTGAGTGTGAATAAAGCCAGGCATGGTTAGTCATGTCTATAATCCCAGGGCTCCGATGGAGAGATGAGAGGCAGAGAAGACTAGAAACTCCTAGTTAGCCTGGGGTATGCAACAGTGAAAAATGAAGAAGAGAGAGATCCTGCCTTAAAGAAGGTGGGAAGCCAGGAGGGCCACCCAGGTTGTTCACACACCTGCCGGTACATTAGTGGTGAAAAGACCATGCATTTCTGATTTTGTTAGGCGGAGTGTCTCCAGCATTTCTTAGCTCCCGTTGGGTGATGGTATTTCTTCTACTTCCATCTCACTCTAAAAATTATGGAGAGAGGATTATCGAAGGAGAGTTACCAATTCTTTTTTTCAGTTGTAAATATTTCACAGTTTTGCTCCTTGGCACGGACACGTTTAGAACTGCTGTGTCTTGGGGGGCTGGCCCTTCACCCTCATACATCGTTTTGTTCCTTTTTGTCTCTGGAACTTATTTCTGCTCCAGAGTCTACTTTGCCTGACATTTACTCGGCCACCAGTTTTCTTCTGGTTGGAAGCTCCTTACGAGGGGCTTGCAGTTAGGACCTGCGTTTGCTTTCACTCTGCCAATCTGTGTCTTGTAATTGCTCTATGAGACATTCTTGGCTGATGTAATTATTGAATCCATCAATATTGAAACACCAGAGCTTATGTTTGCCACTTCCGCTTTCAGTAATATTTGTTCTTGCTGCTTCTTGTTTCTTTTCCTTTCATCCAATAAGTTACCTGCCCTTTTTTGTTTGTTTGTTTTAGAATTTCATGTTAGTCAGTTAGTGATGGATCATGCCTTTAATCCCAGCACTTGGGAGGCAGAGGCAGATGGATCTTTGAGTTGGAGGCCAGCCTGGTCTACAGAGTGAGTTCCAGGACAGCCAGTGATACACAGAGAAACCCTGTCTCAAAAAACCAAAAACACCAAAAATTATTTAAATTTCTTTGTCAAAAGGTTTGTTTGTTTGTTTTTTTGTTTTCTTGCTTTGTAGCCCAGTCAGGCCTTGAATTTTCTATCCTTCTGCATCAGCCTCCTAGGTTGCTAGGATTATAGGCACCACTGGGTTATTTTACAATTATTTAAAATGTTTCCTTCACATCTCTTTAGAGCCACATCAGTATTTAAAAATAATACTTATTGGGGCTGGGGAGATGACTTAGTGGTTACAACCACTGGCTGCTCTTTCACAGGACCTGGGTTCAGTTCCCAGTACCCACATGGTAGCTTGCAGCCGTCTATAACTAGTCTCAGGGGGTCCTACTCCTCTTCTGCACAGGGCATGCATGTTATACAGACATGCAATGCAGAACACAACCATACACATAAGTTAAGAAAATTATTTTAAAAGTTCCATTGTTTGGCTACCTTCCTGATATTTTGACCAGGTTGACCTCAAACTCACAGAGATTTGCCTGCCTCTGCATCCCAAGTGCTGGGATTACAGATGTGTGTCACTATGCCAGCGTCATTTTATGTCTTCTTTCCTTTCTTCCATCCCTCCCTTCCCTCTGTTTGTGTGTGTGTGTGAGTGAGTGTGCCTGAGTATACCTCTGTGCACGGTAATGTGCATATAGGAACCCAGGGAGATAAGAAAAACTATTGAATTTGCTGGAACTGGGTTTAACAGGCAGTTGTTAGCCACCATATGGGTGTTGGGAATTGAACCAGGGTCCTCAGGAAGAGCAGCCAGTGTTCTTAACCACCATACCATCTCTCCAGCTCCTTCCTTCCTTTTTGAAAAGAGCTTCTTGTTTACCATTCACGTCTCGGGTCACCTTTTTATTTTCTTTTGTGTGTGTGTGTGTGTGTGTGTGTGTGTGTGTGTGTATGTACCTACAGACATACCCACAGGAGCCCGTGGAAGCCAGAGGTGTTAGAGTACTTGGAGCTGGGGCTTACAGAGTCTTGCGAGCTGTCAGATACGGTACCAGAAATGGAATCCAGGTCCTGCAAAAGCAGTGTGGGCTCCTAACCACTGAGCTGTCTCTCCCACTCTCTGTCCTTTTGTTCTTAACAAATACTTTCAGTAGGACACATTCTGACTGTTTTTCTCTCAGAATGTCGGGACCCTGCCCCCTGGCCACAGGGTTCAGATGAGAGCTCTGCCATGACTCCATTGCTTTCCCACAGGAAAAAGCAGGCTGCTTTCAAGTGTCTTCCGTTGTTTACAGTTTGGGGCAGTTGGATCGTGGTGCTGCGCCTCGGCGGCATTAGGCGGCGTTCTTCAAATTTGTCCAGTTTGAAGGTTAACTAAGCTCCTCAGAGGCTTGTGTATTTCCCCCAACTAGGGGAGTTCTAAATTATTTCATCTCTGCCCCCTTTTCTTCCTACAGAATCCCAGCTGTAACAGCTGTCCCCAGAGTTCTACTGGGATTTCCTTCACGGCTTTCTCCTGTTTTTCTTATTGGACAATTCCTATTTTTCTATGTTTCTGTTTATAGAAATTGTTTTCTTTTATGGTTTATAATTATTTGCTGGGGCTCTGTTTTTCTTTTCTTTCTTTTCTTTCTCAGACATAATTGCCCACATTGCGGCCTTGGGATCTTGGCCTGATAATCCAACATTCCTGCCACCCCACGGTTGTCTTTATTTCTCGTCATTTTTCACCCCGATTGCAATCTTTCTGGCAGTTGGTCTGACGATGAGTGATTTTTCCGTTGAAACCTGAACAGCCTCATATTTCATATGAGACTCTGGATCTTATTTAAGTGTCCCTCTGCAGCTGGCTTTTTCTTGTGCAGCTCTGGCAGGGGGAGGGGAATACTGCCTCTTTACCACAGCGAGGGAGAAGACCAGATTTCCCACTCAGCCTTCCCTGATAACCTGGGGTGGGAGAGGTCTGTTCCTTGTCACTGCTGAGTGGAAGTGACAGTGCCAGCTCCTCCCCTCTCCCCAGCCTCCACTAATACCTGCCTGGAGCCACGGAGCTGGTGGAGGGGCAGCTCTGTCCTCAGGGGACATGATGAGGGTCTTGAAAGCCTGTAGGGATGGGAAAGGTGCTTTGCTCTCTTAGGCGAGAGAAGTCTCTATGGACATGATGGCAAGGAACCTGTTCCCCCTGGCAGGAAGGATGGTCTTGCTCTCGGCCCTGCCTTCTGCAAATGCCAACTGGCAGGATGTTTGGACACTTCATGGGGACTGGCATGTGTGTGATAGTCACCCTCTCCCCCAACTGCTGTGCCCAGCAAGAGCACACCAGTTACTGTCTTGGGAGACTGCAGAGTCCTAGCTCTGTTTGGTTAAATTAAGCCTGTGCCTTTTAGTGATTCTGAATGGCAGCTTCCTGGGCTCCTTAGAGCTGGAGAATCTGTAGTTGGCCCCCACCTGTCTGTCCGTCTCTCTCTGTCCTGGGTTTGAGTCACGCTGGATGCATGGAATGGAGAGAGCACATCTATCCGTCTGCCCCCAGACAGAAGTCTCTCTGTGTTGTTTTCCATAACTTTCTGTGAATTTCAAAATACAAAATTGAGAAGATGGCTCAGTAGATAAAGCGTTTGCCACACAAACATAAGGACTGTAGTTCAAATCCCCAGAGCCATGTGAAAACTAGGCCAACGCGTTGGCCACCTGCAATCCTTGGGTGTGGGAGAGGGCATCCCTGGAGCAAGCTGGGTAGTTAAGTTAGCCAAATGAGTGAGCTTGTGGTTCAGTGAAAGACCATGCCTCAATAAAGTGGAAAACAGTGAAGACACCAGCTTCTGGCTCCCTCTTGCACATACAGGCGCACCTGCATCTGTGTAAATGCACATCTGCACACAGGCACACCCTGTGCAAACATGTATGCACACATGTTAAAAATGACTTCTAATAGTGGAGTCTGATTTACTGAAATATCAGAATATAAGAACGATATTTATGCTAAGACAGGTTGAGACCCACTTGTCAAACTTCTATCTCCAAAAATACCTACTTTATGATTAAAACAATATCAAAACTATAGTTATGAAAAACCATATTAACACGAGGAACCGTATTAAAGGTTGCATCATTGAAGAGGTTGATAACTGCTGTACTGCTGTACAAAAAGAAAACTATTTATCCTTCCAAATCTGGATGGGGTAGTCACAGGTATGGCTCAGCATTTGGAGATCCTCTCACCAGGAACAGACCCATTTGGTCATTAGAGTTCCCACAACACCAGCAGTGCTGAGAGAAGAGGGGCTGCAGTGACAGGCCTTGGGAGCATGGTTCAGGTCAGCAAACCCTTTCCAAATGAAAAGCAGGAGTCCTTCTTGCATGGTTGGTTTTCATGGTGAGGCCCTGGTAAGGAAATGAGGCCCAACGAAGTGAACCTTAGAGCCAAAGGGTCTTCAGGGGAGCCTTCTTGGCCCTATCTACTATCGAGAAGCAAGGCCACAGGCCCAGTTTCAGTGGGTGTGTGAGATGCTGGACTGGGAAAGTCCATCTGGCTGTGGGCAGCCAGACTGAGGGTGGGGGCCCAGTTAGCCAGCCAGACTCCTGGCTGGAGAAGATTGGGAGCATCTGGAAGACATCATTCCCTTCAACCAATGGATGCTGAGAGGCCAAACAAAGATGCAGTAAGCATAGGCTGGGTGGATCTCCCTCCCAACCCCTTAACCTTCCAAGTAGAATATCCATTTGGATGTGTCATTTAGAGACTCTCCTAAAGAAGTTGAGAGCACCTTAAGATCAAAGACATATTGATTTGTCCTACCCAAATGGCAGGCTAATTTCATGAACACAGAAAACCATATCTGCTACGTAGATGCAGTATTTTTTTATTTTAATTTTTATTCTATTTCCAAACCACAGCCTTGGGGTGATGAAACTCAGCTGCTGCTCGTAACTGTGTTGCATCTTGCAGAAGACAGAGAGCTGGATGAGAACCAGGTGTGAAGAGGCTCCAGAGCCATGGTGTGTGTGTGTGTGTGTGTGGAATAATACTGAGAAATTAGATCCATAGAGACCATCCTTAAAGCAGTAGGTTCAACTTTAATGCTACCACCTCATGTTGTGGTGACCCCCAACCATAAAAACTGATTTTCATTGCTACTCCCTAACTGTAATTTTTCTACTGCTATTAGTTGTGATGTAAATATTTTTGGAGACAGAGGCTTGCCAAAGCAGTTGTGACCCACAGGTTGAGAACCACTGCCTTAAAGTAACTCCTTGCTTGGGACCTTCTAAAACCGGCCAGGTCTTCTGAAGCACTGGCCACAGCTGCCATTCTCCCCATCAGTCCTAGACTCTGTTCTTGTGTTCTCCTCCATCCTGTTGATACAGTTGTTCCTTGGTCCCTGTCACTGTAACCCCTTACATCTGGGTTCACATCCCCAGCCAAGCTGTCCTCCGAATTCAGGGACACGACCCCCAACATTGCCTCTTAGATGGCTGTTTCTCAGAATTCAGCCTATTTAGATCGTGAATGTGCTATAATGGCTGAATTATGCCCCGCCCTCCAGCCCTAAACCCCAGGATCTCAGCACCTTGGATTTAGTAAAGCACTAAGGTCTAACGAGGTCTTTATGAGGTGTTCTAATCCAATACAATGCCATCCTTACAAGGAGATGGGAATACAGAAACACATAAAGGGGCAACCACATGAGAACACAGGAAGAAGATGGATGTTTGTAAATCGACAAGGAGAAAGGACTCAGAAGAAATCAGCCCTGAAGACATGTGACTTTTCTGTTTTCTAGAAATGCAAGATGCCTCATCCTATACTGTTTGGTCCTAGAAACTTGACTGGGCAATGAGTTATGGAGAAGGGACAGACACGCAGACACCCATACACAAAAGCTGGTATGGGTAGGTTATGCTTGCCCTGAGGGAGGGTACCAACTGCAGCCACAGAAGATCAGCCCATTTGTTTTATACATCTCAGTGGAGGAGGCAGGTATGTCACATACAAAAGGAGACAGGTTTAGGTACTCTCTGTAGAAGGTCCCTCTTGGGCACTGATTCTTAACCTTCCCAATGCCGCCATCTTCAATAGAGTTTCTCATGTTGTGGTGACCCCAACCATAAAATTATTTTTGTTGCTACTTCATAGCTGTAATTTTGCTACTGTTATACATGTTAATGTAAATATCTCATATGCAGGATATCTGATGTGCGACCGCCGTGAATGGCTCATTCAACACCCAAAGGGGTTGTGATCCATAGGCTGAGAGTCGCTGTCGTAGAACAGTCTCAGGCCGTACACTTCCCGAGGAGGAAGCTATATTTGATAGCTTCTGCACACCTGTCGATCATTCATCAACACTTGTACTTGGATCAGGAGAAGGCATTGGCAATTTCCCTGAGCTTAATGGGGGGGAAGCTTTGGCATGTCCATGGGTCTGTGGCATTGGGGTTTTTGACATGGCTGTGCTCATGTCAACAACACAGTTTACTCAGGTCATCATCCCCCCCCTCCCTTTGCACATTCATTCAGGGCTTTCTCACACCCCACAGCAAGAAAACTCATTTCTAAAGTCTAAGTCCCCTAGACCAGTGTTTCTCAGTCTGTAGGTCATGATCCTTTTGGGGTCGAATGACCCTTTCATAGAGGTTGCATATCAGATAGTCTGCACATCACATTTATGTTATAATTCATAACAGTAGCAAAAGTACTACTACAGCTACAAAATAGCAAAGAAATACTTTGATGGTTGGGGTCACCACAACATGGAGGGTTGTATTAAAGGGTCACAGCATTAGGAAGGTTGAAGACCACTGCCCTAGACTGTGGTATGTTGTTATGGGGGTCACTGCAAATTCTTACAGGTGTTCTCACATCAAAGCTGGCTAACTTCTGTGACCGATAGCATCAGCTGGCCAGCTGCTAGAGCAAAGCAAGAACCTTGAGACTTTGCCTTCTTCTCCTCTTGGCTCCATCCCTGGCCACTCACGATCTAGGTAAACAAACCTCCTGAACAGCTCTCCAGGGTGTTCACATCTCTCTACCCATGCAACTCCTCCTCCACTCCAAAGGCTGACTGCCCACCCAACAGGCAGAGCTGCCAGATAAGCATGTTTCAGGACCTGTAAACCCAGCACACACAGCAGCCTGGCCACAAGGGGTTATCCTTTTATGACTTCAGGGGCCCGAACACAAGTCCTGCCCAGACAGAGATTACTACATAACCAGGGTACTATGTCCCAAGATGGTGCCAAGCACAATACTGAAAAATGGGCCATGAAATCCAGGCAACATCCCTTCTTACCAGAGCCACACAGGGCAAATTGGAGTACTGAAGGCTCCATACTTAGGTTCCTCCCACCTTGGAAACACCTCAACTCAGGATAACAGAACCTGAGGATGCCTCCCCTGAGGAACTGGGTCACCGAGGGCTTATGCTCACATCACAGCCCAGATGGTTCTTAGGTGCTTCAGAACCTTAAGCTGGCCAGACAGTGGTGGTGCACACCTTTAATCCCAGCACTTTCGAGGCAGAGGCAAGTGGATCTCTGAAGTCAAGGCCAGCCCGGTCTGCAAAGTGAGTTTCGGGACACAGAGAAACCCTGTCTTGAAAAAAACAATAATAATAATAATCACAAAAATAAAAAAAAAAACAAGACAAAATAAAAAGTCTCAAGTTTTTTGGGAATGAGGAATGAACTCTGAAACTCATGTGTATCCTCTGGCTTTGTGTTCATGACCATCTTATTGCTGTAACAGAATACTGGTACAAACTTAAAAGGAGGACGGGAGAGGTGGCTCAGTAGTTAGGAGCTCTTGTTGCTCTTCCTAGCATGTACATGGCAGCTCGCAACTGCCTGTAGCTCGAGCTCTAGGGAACTGAGGGTTACTGCACACACATGACGCACAGACATATAGGCAGGCAAGACAGCCATACACATAAAATTAAAAATGAGTATATCTTAAAAAAAAAATAAATAAAAGGAGAAAAGGTTGACTTTGCTCAGGGTTTCAGAGGTCTCGGTGTGAGCTCGGCTGGGTCCAGGTCTGTGGCAGCAGGAACACGTGTGGGTGAGGATGCTTGTCTCAGAGCAATAAGGAGTTAGAAAAACACAGGAGAGGCCAGCAAAAAACATGTACCCCTCAAGGACACCACCACTCATATGCTTCTTCCAGTCAGCAAGCCAGCTGCAGTCTGGTTGGTTATGAACCCTTGGTGGATCAGCCCATTGCTGAAGTCAGATCCCTCAGCACAAACCACTCTGTCAATGCTTGAACCCATCATGTGGGCACCGGACCTCGAGCACCAGTCCCTTCGGGGAACACTTATGCCCAAGCCGCAGCCTGTTTTCCCCCATGCACAGGATAACAGCAAAGTCGGGGTACAGAAACGTGAGGAAATGGAACACCAGAGGAAGTTGTGCAGAATTCAGCCATCATCGGAGCGAGGAAGACACTAGGATTCTAAGTTGAAGGTTTGAACCACCAGGGAGAGGACTAACTGGCGTGGCATAGGTACCAGAGGAATGTGGAGGTCTAAGGGGAGGGTGACTCAGGTAAGGATGAGGACTAGATCCTCTACAAATTCGCTAGTCAGTGTGGGCAAGCCTTGGAAGGATTTGAAAGCACAGACATCCACACCTCCTTCTTAGGGTTTTGATTGTTTCAACAAAACACCATGACCAAAAGAAAGTTGGGAAGGAAAGGGTTTATTTGGCTTACACTTCTGTATCTCTGCTTATCATCAAAGGAAGTCAGACAGGAATTCAAACAGGGCAGCAACTCCAGAGGCAGGAGCTGATGCTGAGGCCATGGAGGGGTGTTGCTTACTGGCTTGCTTCCCATGACTCAGCCTATTTTCACAAGACCCAGGCCCACCAACCATCAATCACTAATTAAGAAAATACCCTACCAGTCTGCCTAGAGCTTGAACTTGTGGAGGTGTTCTATTAATTTTGGTTTTCCTTCTTAAATGACGTCAGCTTGTGTCAGGTTGACATGCAGCCTACCATACTTCCTCTCAGGTCCCAGCGTTAACCACGGGAGGTTGACAAAGGACAGTCAGAGGTGTTCCTTGAGAAGCACCTGTATTGGGTGTGGGAAGAGAATCCAGAAGCCGGAGGAAAGGAGCTACTGCTGGGGAAGAGCCCTGGAACGCCGAGGATGGAGGGAGGAAGAAGAGGCGTTTGCCAGGTAGACTGATGGGGAAGGGCAATTCGGGTGACTGGCAGTCCGTGAAAGGGTCGGTATAGTTGGTTCTAGAGGGACTAAGGCTCCCTAGTGTTAGACCTGGGGTCTCACAGCTCAGGAGTTCAATCGCACCCTTCCCAGAAACTCCCCGGGCAGACCAAGACTCGTTGCAAAAGCAAGAGGTTTATTAACCATTGTACAATGGGGTCACCCCTGCCGGTCAGCAAAGAGTGGCACCAGGAGACAAAGGCCTTTAGGTTTTTAAAAGAAAAATTGCGGGAGATTTGAAGTTCTAGTTTTGGCAATTTAGGATTGGATGAGGAAGCTATAAAGTAAGATAATTGGTTAGTCTTAGGTGCTCAAGCTTGGCCAGTCCTGCCAAGTGTGGGTGCAGCTGCAATTGAAGGTGGGGGTGGTTAGCTCATCCTTGAAGATTAGGGCTGCGGGCTCTTGGCTGGAGGTCAAAAACTACTCAGAAGAAGTCTAGGTTTGTTGCTAAGAAACGCTATCTCAAGGACAAGGGTCTGGTCCTTCTTTTGCTGAGTGAAGGTCATTGCTTGCTTGCCCTTTTTTTATATCTGTCCTCACAGATAGGGTCACATTTCTTCACTCTCTGGAAAGGTACTAAGAGGCTTTAGCTTAACCTGGACCTAAAACTCAAAACTATAGGCTTTAGAAGACATATAGGTTACAAAGTTAGCCTAACCCTTTCACTAGCAGGCAGGACCATTACTGAGGGGCTTTAAAGCCATTGTCCACAGCTCTGGGGTTAGACTTGTGGGGAATGATGAGGTCAGACTTACTTCTTAGAAGAATCTGGCCCCAACATTCTCAAAAACTTCAGAAATGGAAGTTCAAAGGCCGGGGATGTGTCTCAGTTGGCAGAATATTTTTTTGCCTCCAAGTTTGAAACCCTGAATTTGATCTCTAGCGCCACTTAAACTGGGTGTGGTGGTACACACCTATAATCCTGGCTCTTGGGTGGTAGAGGCAGGAGGATCAGAAGCTTGAAGTCATCCTCAACTACATGGCAGTTTTAAGGATAGCCTGAGCTACAAGAAACTCCCTTACCAACCAACAAATGGAGCAAAATGTGATAGCCTTAGTTTCTTTCTCTTTTCAGTGGATATTAATAATACGATGTGTCATGTGGCCTGTATCACTGCTGAGCATCACGGTTGTTCTCAATTTTCTGGACCAGCGGGGAATGGCAGTTTCGAATGCGGCCCTTAGTGTTGTGGCTGGCTCTCCTGGAAGAAGGTTGGAAACCACACACCAAGTAAGCTATTAGCTGCTCTCTTAGCCAGGCCTAAGCCCAAAAAGCAATGTGGATGACGGTCTGTGAGCTGACCAGAGCAGGTGTCAGAGCCAAGGGCCCCACCCACCAGAAAGCTAATCTTTGAGGCAGAGCTGATTTAGGGGAGCTTTTCTGTTTCACATCTGTACTGTTAGGGTCCCAAGAACAGTAAAGGGAACTTCAATGTCACCCTCATGTTGAGGGAGGGCTATAGGCAAAGAGCAGACTTCTAAGGCTCCCATCAACCCCTTCCAGGGCAGAACCGTTCTTCAGAATGCACTTCCAGATTTCCATGGGATTCTGTACGCAAATAAAATCTGGACCTTCAGAAGTCAGTGACCCTAACCTGCCTGTCCCAGCACTGTGTGTCACATAGGAGGGAGGATTAGTATCAAGTTGTACAGCAACTTCCTCTGAGATAAAATATTCCATCTTGGAGGAAAGCTCACTAAGACACAGGATGTTCTAAGAAAACATTCCATCCTTGGGGAAGCTGGTTAAAACACGGGAGGGTAACTGTCCTTCCGACAAGGGAGTCCCCTAAAAGACAGTGTATTCTAAGGAGAGGTGAAACGCTATATCCTGTACATAGGCTCCTTAAACTCAGGAAGTAAACAACTCAAAGTCTTCAGGAAGTCCCTGAAACTGACCAGATTCAATAGGTATCTCCCTCCCTTATATGGGCATTAAGAATGGCCGAGAGGAGCTCTCAGGTATTTTGAGCTGCTTGGAAGTGACAGATCAGTCAAGCTGCCTGGAAGGAGAAGTGACCAGCTGAGCTACCTGGAAGAAGCTGAAACCAGCTGAACTGCCTGGAAAAGACACTCTCCAACATGTTGATCCTCCTGCAGTTTGTGCAGTGAGCTGCAGGTTTCCAGCCATCATGATCTGTCACCCATGCTGGGGGGTGGGGAGGAGCTTTTTTGATGTAGCCATGTTTGAGTCATTTCTGCTCCTTTAAGTAACCCCTCACCCATACTCCTGTACATAACCCAAATAAAACTCACAGATTCACCAAGATGGTTATCTACACCTTGGTCTGACCTCTGTTCCTTATCTGGGGTAAGTAAATACTTGTTCACATTTCTCTAGGAAAAGTGTCACACAAATTCCAGGACAGAGAAGCAGGCCTTACCTCCCACTCCCCGAGGCTATGGGGATAAGGGCCAGTGGCTGGACCCCCTAGTCTTCTTGTCTCTTACCTGCTGGGATGGTGACTCATGGTTCCCACAACTCATGGTGGACAGGAGCCTGACGTGAGAAAACCCGTATATAGCACAGAGCTGGGCCTGGCATGGGGCAGGTACCTCATAAACACCAGCAGGGGGAGGGGAAAACACAGGCCAGTACTTTCCACTGACGCCTGGATTCCGTTTGAAGGTTGTAATTTGGCCAGGGGTTTGTTTTAATTAGCGAGCCGAGGGAAGAGTGAATTCAGGGGGACTCAAATGCTTGACGATTTCTCCAGGTGGCAGGAAAAAATATTAAATGATAAAAACAGCCTGAGAAACATTCTCGGGAGCAGGGCCTGTTAGCGTGGCCTAAATATAGTAGAGGGTATTTTTGTAGATGGCAAAATGGTGCCCAAGGCATGGAAGAAAACAGCATCTCTCTCCGAGTTTCCATCCTGCTCCCTCATGAATCAAGGTGATCAGCAATAGCTGGCAGCGTCCAGCCACATGACTGTCGGCCCCACAGCCTGGCTCTGGGCACTGCCTGGTGCGGAGGGGCGAGTGCGAGCGAGCAGTTTTCCAGCCCTGCTCCGGCTGCAGGACCCTGCTCAACCACACCTCCAAGGCTTTTGCAAAATTGTATTTTGAAAAGAAAGCAGGGCTCCAAGGAGGCCGAATTCAGCCAAAAGAGCTTCAAAAACAAGCTCAAGGGCCTGAGTCCCACAAACCCCTAATTGGGACCAGGTTAGCAGATCCACAGCAGGGACTCCATGTGGTGTCTGACAAAAGCCTTGCTTCCCCCAGCGGCTTCTTTTCTGATTTCTTGACATAAGCCATAACAAACACCATACAGAACCAATTACTCGGCGCCCCACGGAAGAGGCTGTGCTGTGGCTGGGGTGGCTGGCCGTGGGCCCCTCTTGGGATGCCTCCTCCATGCAAAGGCCACTCCACTGCTAGTTCTGTGACCCTGCTGTGTCCAGAGCCAGGCCAGCCAATCCCCAGGAAAACCACAGAGTGATTGATGGTGAATTTGGAAATGGGCTGTGTGTGTGTGTGTGTGTGTGTGTGTGTGTGTGAGACTTCCACTCAGAAGGGTGTGTTCAAGGATGCTAAGTGAAGGAATAGATGCCGCTCAGGTGCTTTTCATGTCACAATCCAAAAGGGGGCACACACTAGGGAGGGAGACTTTGGTGGGGTGCAGGTTGCCGGGTGTGCGATTAAGCAAGGCACCCACGTGCTCTGTTGGGAAACCTCTGTTGAGTACTTTGTTCAAAGCCATGTGCCACGTGGTTCCCTCAGAACGTGTGTCCCAGTTGTTCGGGGCCTTACTTCTTACTGGGGAGAGGCAGAGGATTTGGAAGGGGAAGGCATATGGCTGAAGCCCATGCTACAGTGGGATGACACAAGATTGCCAACCCTGCTTTCAGGGGGGTGAGATGCCTGAGGTCCAGCCCTCGCTGCCCATGTGACTTAGTCGCTGAGGGCTCCAAGTCCTCATCTGAAGCCAGGAGTCATCTGAGGGTGGCACCCTCAAGCAGTGGTCAGCATAATGTGGAGGAACCCGAGCACAAGGTCTCGGAATAGAGAAGGACTTTACAAAATGAGCTGTGATTTCCTTTCTGCTGGAGGCTCTGTGAAGCGAATTGATCCCCCCCCACCCCCGTAGTGAGCTCTTCTGAGCATGTCGGGGCAGCGTGGCGGGGAGAGGTGTTTGAGGAAAAAGAGATAACCTCGTTCACCTAACATACATTTATTTCCTGGCTGCCTTCTAAAAGCAAAGCACATGCACTCTCAAATCTGTTATTAATTAGAAGCCCCAGGGGTGGCAGCGGGCAGTCATACCTGCACCACCGAAGAGATGCTAGCCCAGGCCCAAGGATCCAGGTGAAGGCTGGAGGGCCTATGTGGGCCTCCAGACAGAGCAGCGGTTCTCAAACAGTGAGTCACGACCCCTTTGGGAGCCAAACAACTCTTTATAGGGGTTGCCTAAGACCGTCAGAAAACAGAGATATTTATATTATGATTCATAACAGTACCAAAATTATAGTTATGGAGAAGCAGTGAAAATAATTTTATAGTTGGGGAGGGGGGTTTCACCAGAACATGATGAACTGTATTAAAATGTGGCAGCATCAGGAAGGTTGAGAACCCACTGATATGGAGACTTCAAGGCCAAGTCCTTGTGAAAAGGCAGTAGAACGTGCAGAGGAAGCCAGGAAGCACTTTGAGCTTTGGTCTTCTCTCTCAATAGCCTGCCATTGCCTTCACTAATGCTTTGCCAGACCCCAGGGACTGAACGAGCCTTTGGTCTGCCTTCAGCATCTTCTCTGGTGGGCTCTGACCCTTTAGGGTCTTCCTTTCGCCAACTTACCTTCCAATCGTTCCTGCTTCCCAGACCAGAGCTCCTCGACGGCAAGGTGCTTCACGACTGCTTTTTGTTGTTGTTTTGGTGTTTCGAGACAGGGTTTCTCTGTGTAGCCCTGGCTTCCTTTGCACAGGCCCTGCTGTGTATAGTACTACTAAGCACTTCCACCAGACCACAGGTCCCAGTGTACTGGACATAGTGAACGAGCGGGAGGGCCGAGTGCAGCCGGTACCCCGAGCGTCAGGGAGGAAGGGCAGTTTCTGGGAGGTTTTCCTTGGTGGGGTCTTCCTTTGGTGGATGCTGACTAGGAGTTTATGTTGATGTCATTTATACTTCTTCCTTGAAGGTGGGGTTCAAGTTGAGAATACTGATGGAGTCACATCCAAGCTCAGGCTTTTGCTGTTTGTGTGTGTGTGTGTGCGCGTGTGTTTACAGACACATGTGTTGGTCAGAGGTCAAGTTCCTCAGTAATCACGAGGAAAAATATTCAATTGTGTATGTTTAGTCTATAGAATATGTGTGTACTGGTGTGTGCGGAGGCCAGAGGCCAATATACAGTCTCTCTCTGCGAGGCTCTTCTGAAGAAGGTTAAAGTCTAATATTTCCAGATAGCCTTGGTGCTCAGTCTATAATGATGGACCCCTTTTCTCAGTGGGGTTCCTCTTCTGCCTGATCTGGGAATCCCAGATCTTGTAAGGAGCGTCCCATAGCCCTTAGAGAAAGATCACAGGCCGGACCCTTTCCTGATAAGAAACCTGTTCAGCAAGCACCGGGGATTGCTAGAGCTGTCCACCCTATGCTAAGAAGATGTCTTAGTGTCTTGACTTTTCACCAATGACCTTGACTTTACCTGGAGCTCTTCCCCCACCCATAGGTTAATTAAGGACTGCTTTTCCCCTCTTATAATACGGCTGTTTTGGTACATGTAGATTAAGTATCCCTGGCACCTTTGAACCCCACATATCAAACATATTCACCCTTGGAACCCCTCCCACCACGAGCTCTATCACTTCAAGACCTTTTGAGATTCATTTATTCTGGGGAAGAATCACTGCTGAACACCTGAACTTGGCTGCTAATCAAGCAGCTACCTGCCCAGCTGCCATGAGCTTCTGGACCACTCAGGGCTTGACTGTTGGTCAGCCGGCCACATGCTGCTGGCTGCAGCGAGCTTCCACCATTCACCATTCACTGCTGTGCAGCATTGTCTGGACAGCTGCTGACCTGCGTCTCACATGACCTGCCTTCTGGCTGCCAGTTTCAGGCTTCTGCCTATATCCTCTGCCATGCTTAACGTAGCAATTTAACCAAGGAGCTGTAACACAGGTATCGCCATTGGCATTGGACCACCTGGGCTTCCACTGCCACCCGCAATCTCATTTTAAAAGAGGTAACTAAGAAAAGACCCCTGGGCCCAGATTTTTTTTTCGTTCTGTTACTCTCCTTGTGGAGCTCCTGTCCTCTCCAGATCTTACTATCTCTCTCTTCTTTCATAAGATTCCCTGCACTCCGCCCAAAGTTTGGCTATGAATCTCAGCATCTCTTTGATACCCTGCAGGGTAGAGCCTTTCAGAGGCCCTCTGTGGCAGGCTCCTGTCCTGTTCCCTGTTTTCTCCCTTTTCTGATGTCCACCCTCTTTGCCTTTCTGAATGGGGACTGAGCATCTTAGCCAGAGTTCTCCTTCTTGATTAGTTTCTTTAGGTGTACAGATTTTAGTATGTTTATTTTGTATTATATATCTAATATCCACTTATGAGTGAGTGTATACCCTATGTGTCTCTCTTCTTCTGGGATACCTCACTTTGATACTCCAACCAAGGACCATTCATGGAGATAACCTAGAACTCCTGCACAGATGTATCCCATGGCAGTTCAGTGTCCAAGTGGGTTCCATAGTAATGGGAATAGAGACTGTCTCTGACATGAACCGATTGGCCTGCTCTTTGATCACCTCCTCCTGAGGGAGGAGTAGCCTTACCAGGCCACAGAACATGACAATGCAGCCACTCCTGATGAGACCTGATAGACTAATATTAGAAGGAAGGAGAGGAGGACCTCCCCTATCAGTGGACTTGGGGAAAGTGAATAAACTGTAATTAATAAAAATAAACATAAAAAATGAAAAAAAAAGAAACACAGAAAAAAAGCAGGGGGGAATGGTAACTAAGCCAGGCACGGTGCTGCACGCCTGTGATCAGCACTTGGGAAAGCAGAGGCAGGCAGATCTCTGTGAGTTTGAGGCCAGCTGAGTCCAAAATAGCCAAGGCTACACAGAGAAACCCTCTCAAAACAAAAGGAAAACAAAAGAGCTAACTAACTGTAACACCCGGTGGAAAACTCACTTCCGCCTCCCCTGGTGAGACTGGGAGCCTTGCCTAGTGCCAAGGGCTTTGCCCTAAAGCAGTCTAGCCATTCCTGAGAGAAACGGGACCTCGGATCTCAGGGTCTGTTCTTCATCCAGACTGTGTCCCAGACTAGTGCCAGATGGAGAACGGCATCTCTCTCTATCCTTCTCCACCCTGGTGTTCGAGACAGGGTCTCTCCTTGAGCCCAGAACTCATAGATTGGCTAAGCTGACTGCCTAGTGAGCTTCAGGGGTTTGCCTGTCTGTCTATGCTCTGTCAGTACTGGGGCTATAGAGTCATGCCATCAGGCCTGACTTTTGATGTGGATGCTGAGAACCCAAGTCCATGCCTCTGTGGTTGCATGGCTGTTGCTTTGCTAACTAAGCTGTCATCTCACTTCATTCTTTGAGAGAAGGTTTCTCACTGAGACAGTGCACCGAGAGTGCATCATATGGCTGGGCTTTTTACATGGATGCTGGGGCTTGAACTCGGGTCCTCATACTTTCACAGCAAGCATTTAACTGACTACACTGTCTCCCCAGCCCCACCTTCAGTTTTGGTTATGGCTGAATAGGCTCTGTCTCCCTGTCCCCCTGCTAAGATCATTTTGGCTGGAGACGGGCTTGGAAAGGAAAGACACTATCGGAGTCTGGCAAAGGAGGCTCCTGCAAGGGTTCAGTGTTTGGAGGGAGACTGGATGCCAGGACAGGGGCCAAGTGTGTGGGTAAGAGGGAATGACATCAGAGTGATACAGGCCATTGGCTGGTAGGGGCAGCATGGGTCAGGAATGATTTCCAGCTCTCTTGCAGGATCATGGCTGGCTTTCATCAGTGTGGCATCTGGTGGTAGAAGAGCAAGCCAGCTTGGAGGCAAATGATGGGTTTGGTTTTGACAGGCCTGTGGGATGTCTAGGTAGAAGTTTCTAGATGTGGCCAAGGAAGGAGCTCAGAGGAGAAGGCTGGAGATCTGATTGGAGCTGTGGCATATCTACAGCCAGCCAAGCCTCCAAAGAGGGCACACAGTCCCGGCCCACCCATGCTTGGAAAGAGGCAGCAGCAGGAGCCCCCGGGGTTGCGACATCCCTAAGTGATTTGTAGGAGAGAAGTCTTGTGTGTTTGTCTCTCAGCGGGTCTTCCAAAGGGAATCTAAAACCGCCTCACATTCTGATCTTCAGTGTAATTTCCAGTCATTTCCACCAACAACATTTGGTTCTTATTATCAAAAGATACTCACACAGATGCAGCATTAAAACTTTGGCTTCCACGGATAAAGAAAACAAGATAATCTGAAGTATTGCAGCAGCCCTCAGACATTTACGATTCCAAGAAATGCTTGCTGGCTAACTCTCCAGCAGATCCATTTCCAGTGTTTCTGGGTGGATGAAGGCCAGCCGCTCCGGGGATCCGAGGCTGTCATTTGAACTTTCAGCCAGGAAGGCCAATGGGAGGAGGCCTGGGCATTTTCCCCCAACCTCCCGCCTCACACTCAGGGGGGCCCTCAGACAGGGCTAATAAGGGCTTGTTTACTGAGAAAAGAAACACGCCAATGCCGCAAGTCATTGTATGGGAAGTGTTCTCATTTGCCGTTGCTTACCAAAGGGTCTACTGGCGTGTTACTGCAAGGGGTGATTTTTCTAAGACAGAGGTGGAAAAATATTTACACAGAGCCCTTGGTTTAGACTTTCATAAGGAACTTTACCCTTCCCCCTGTTAAATCCAATTTCAGTGATTTTGGCTCCTTCCATGTAACGTAACTGGCATGACATTTTACATGCATGAGCCCAGGAGATCCTTGAAGCATATTTTTCATGTAATTGTCATTTAATTCTCAGAATAAGATTAGGATGACAGAGTGTTTATTAAACCCATTTTACAAATATGGAAAGCCAGTCTTGGGATGTCTAAGTCACGTCTCCAAAAGTACGTGGGCAGTGAGAGGACAGAAGACATTTGAGTGCAGGATGTGACCCTACACCCATTTAACACTGGGAGTGAGTCCCTGAGGCCACAGTGACCTGGACAGGATACACAGATGTCCCATCTTCTTATCCATCAGTGATCTGCATCTTAGGCGACTTGGCGAACGTCACGGGAAGCAGAGAAATCTGAACCTGACCCCAGGGCTGTCATTCTCCCCATAGCCTGGACTCCACTTCTCTCCCTCCATCCCCAACGTGTGCTGTTGGAGGCAGATGACTCAGCCTCCCTCAGACAACTGGGCTCCATCAAGTCCTAAGGCCTGGGAACCCAGAATACTCTACACCTTGGTGAAGTTATAGCTTAACCAGGCAAGGCTCGGGGAATCCTGGAGAAGGGGGAAAAGAGGTTCAATGTATAACTAAGAGTACACGGATAGAAGGGACCCAGACCCTGAGACCAATGTCCAGCTCCCATACTGGGCATCCTGTGCACATGAAACTTAGTCAGCAATTCACCTGGGTTGGTGGACGCCTCTTTTTCTCTACCTGCTCAGTGCCTCAGTGACCAGTCAGCTCCCCTCACCACCCAGCCAGGCCTCCCACTTCAGTGGCCAACTTGTAGCCCCCGGGTGGAGGCTGGGCTCCTAGAAAACAGACTCAAGTTACCCAGGATGCTTTCAGCCATGGGGATAACATCCAGAGTCTGTTCCTGTTACTTGCCCGCCACCACCTCATGGCAACCACAGGATCTCAGAAGAGGCTGCTAATGTCACTCATGGCTGGGGGTGGAGGGAAGGCTTTGAGCCCCCAGCCTAGTGGGCAAAATCTAGTAGACTGTTCTAGAAGGCCTCCATTTTGTAATAGCAATGTCACCCAAACAGTTTCAGTCCCCAGACCTTGGATCCATCATTGACTTCCTTCTCCCTTCACATCATATGTGCCAGCACGTGGGTCTGCACCGTCTGGCTTCGCCAGCTAGCCAATCCTGTTTCACCATTTCTTCTGCTTTGCCCTGACTGGGTAATTGCAGTAGCCTCGTCCCTCTGGTCTCCCTGCTGAGCCCTTGCCTTTGTGCTCTTGCCTCATGACAGAGGCCACAGAGTCATTTCAACATGCAGCTCACACTGGTCCTTGCTCCAAAGGAGCCGGTCTCTGACTGAAAACTCAGGTCCTTACAAAGCCTCCCCTGGGTGCTGCTTCGATGCTGCTTCCCCCCATCCCACTGTATCCCAAACAGCTGTTCTCCTCAGGCCTCTGCAGGGCCGCCCCCTCTGCCTCCAGCCTTGAGTGCTTACTGAAATGCTGCCTTCCTGCAGAAGCCATCCCTTGTTCTGAGATGCTGAGACAGGTCACTCAGATCCTCAGACGGTGGACTTTTCTCCCTGGATGGCTGTTGCTCTCTGAAGATTGTCTTGGCTGAAAACAAAAAACAAAAACAAAAAAGCTGTCTGTCCATATCTCCCTCCAGAGTGGCCACAGCCAATGACTGACTTGTGTGTGCATCTAATAGCTGGCTCCTGGCCCTGATTCCAGACGATTGTGACAACTTATTCCCATACAGAGCTCCTCAGGGGTGGGTGAGGGGCAGGCAGAAGCCCAATGGCCAGCCCCCCTGTGAGATATGAAGAGCAGATAGCTACATCATGCTCAGCGAGTTCCTTACAAAGCCTCCCCTGGGTGCTGCTTCGATGCTGCTTCCCCCCATCCCACTGCTTGCCTTTCTGTGCATGTGTTAGTCACTTCTTCATTCCCTATCCCCCAAGCCAGGTCAATTCCAAAGCTATGCAAATAACACTAAAAATATAGTCTGATCCCCGGCCTCCAGATGACAGAAGAAAAACCTCCGGATCCACAAGGCATAATGAGCAGCCTACAGGAATTCCGTTGTGTCAACTTAGGTCTGGGACCAAGTTCCGCAAACCAGTCACACGGTCTCAGCAAGTCATGATCTCAGATGGTGCAGAGTTGACGGGAGGAACTCGCTGAGCATGATGTAGCTATCTGCTTTGCTCGTTCTACATCTTTTGGAGACCAGGCCATGGAATTCAAGGCATGCAAACAAAACCTGCCCCTGACTTTATAGAACTTATATTTTGATGTAAATATAAATATATATTGTGTAAATTATTACTCAGCATGTTAATGACTGGGATAGAGTAGTTCACTTCCAGGCAGGCCAAAATCACAGGCTAAGCATGCTCTCTGACACCTCAAACTGTCTCTCAGGTGCTGCATCAGGATTTATCTTTCCTGGTTACTCTTCATATCTCACAGGGGGGCTGGCCATTGGGCTTCTGCCTGCCCCTCACCCACAGTTTTGTCCATTATCAATTAACTGGGTCAGATAACTAGGCAACACTGTCCTTGGCCTGTTTCCCCCAGGGTGAATTCTTCTCTGGTGGCTACAAAATCACCATACCAATTGGTCCCTGGAGGTCTGTCCACCTCCCAGCTCTCTGCTCGTTATAAGCAGGGATGGCTGCACCAGTGCCAGAACCCCCGTGGTTTAGGCTCAGACTGTGAAAGGTCAACACACTAGCTCCTGCACTGTTCAAGTAGCAGTGAAGGAAGCAGTCCCCTCTACCACCCCATACCCCACCCCACCCCACCCCGGCCTCACAGAACATGCATCTTAGTGGCCAAGAGGACAAAGAATAATGGTTCAACAAATCATGCAAAAAGGGTGCCATGGGGGAAGAGTAGAGCCTTTCTATATAGGGGCCAGGAAATGGGCTCCCCTGGCAAGGTAACTGCTAACCCCACTTCCTAAGAAAGAGACAGTTAGCCATGCTCGTGTCTGGAAGAAAGAGCATGCCAAGCAGAGGGGATGGAGGGTGCCTAAGGCAGGAGTGTGGGGCAGTATTGGGGCACAGCAAGGAAACAAGGTGATTGGGGTAGAGGGCAGAGAAGGGAAGCAGAAAAGGAGGTGGCAAGGTCACATGGGCTTGTGGCTCCTCTCTCAATTGAGACAGCCTGCCTTGCATTTTAACTCTGGCTCTGGTCCCTAGAGGGTCTGTCCTCCTCCCAAGTCTCAGGGCATGTGAGCAGGGAGAGCTGTTTAGGCTCAGACTGTGAATGGGCAACAAACCAGCTCTGGCTGTGGTGACTTGAGAAAGAATGTGGGTGGGCAGGGGAGGAACAGGTGCATCAGAGAAGAGACTGGGTGGCTTGGACCAAGGTGTCTCATCCATAGAGGTGAGACACACCGAAGTTTGTTACACACACACACACACACACACACAAATACAGATAGATAGATAGATATAGATACATTGAAGACTAGCAAACAGGATTTGCTGACGGAGTATTGGTCTTTCTTTGTGTGTGTGCACACACGTGTGTAAGAGAGAGAAAGCCCAGTGATAAATCCAGACTTTCTGCCCAGAACAGTTACAAGAATGGGTTGACATGGACAGAGACAGGAAAGATTGTGGAGTGGATTCTTTGCTGGCGGGGGTGGGGGAAAGCAGCTTGGACACACTGTTTAAAAAGAGTAAAGCTCTTTTATGTTTATGTTTATGTTATATTTATGTTTATGCACCACACGTATGCCTGCTACCTGGATAAGCCAGAAGAGGGCATCTGATCCCCTAGGACTGGAGTTACAGGCGGTTATGAGTTGCCATGTGGGTGCTGGGAATTGAATCTGGATCCTCTGGAAGAGCAACCGGTGCTCTTAACCGCTGAACCATCTCTCTAGCCTGGGACGCACTAATTTTGTCATGAGCTATCCAAGCTGACTGTTCAAGCTGGAATTCAAGAGACTGGATTGGAGGGCTGTATTAGAGCCACACTCTGTAACGGCCCTCTCTACTTAGCTTCCTGTCCTGAGATTTTGGGTATCTTTAAAAACCCAGTTGTGTTACATAAACATGTTTTTTTTTTTGTTTTTATCTCAGGTGTGGGCTATGGCGCTGCTTCAGATTGCCCACAGAGGCAGACTATTTGCCTCGTGAATGCTCTGGCAGGGGCGTGATTCTTCCAGCTGATGATAGTTTAATTCTGGGGACTCTAGAGAGGGTATAGAAAGACCAGAGCCCCAAGAGAGGAGGCACAGCTGTTCCTCCTGCTGGCTTCTGCTTCTGCTGTTACTGGTTTGTCAAGTGCTTTTCTCTCAAGAGACAAGAAGAAAATGTTGGAGATATCCTGACTAGATGAAACTGGGCTTGCCTCAATGACCCTAATCAGCAGGAAGTAGTAAAAAGCTCTCAATGGCCCCTCTGCCCACTAAACTTCTGTCTCTCCTACCTAGTGTTGGGGAGCTGGAAGGGATTGGCGTGGAATAAGGGTTGGGAGGTAGAGAAATAAGAACCCAAATAAAGTATCCCCCCAAACAATCCTACAACTTCCTTTCAAGCCTGGAATAAAAGAGAGACTGGGTTGGAGAGCTGCAATAAGGTTGTCATCCATATAAAAATTGGTGGGAGTTTAGCCTAAACCTGTCTCCATACTTGGATGATAAAGTATAGCTCAAAAGTAGCCTCCATGCATAGGAACCAGTAAACGAAGCTTGATGTTTAAACACAGTGCAACCTAACCTATGAGTATACGCCTGTTACCAAGCACCTGTGACTCAGCCTGTCACAGCAGGTGAATTACAGCCAATTATAGGTTACTGACTGATCTACATGAGAAATGAGTTTGTTTCTGCGTTAATCTTTCGTTTCTTCTTCCTTCTTCTCCTTCCCCTTCCCTCTCCTTCTCCTTCTTTTGTTTTTTTTCAGACAGGGTTTCTCTGTGTAACAAAGTCCTGGCTGGCCTGGACTCCTGCTTTGTAGACCAGGCTGGCCTCAAACTCACAGAGTTTCTGCCTCTGGGATTAAACTTGTGTACCACCACACCCAGAAAAAAAAACAAAAAACTTTTTTTTTTTTCCTAGCTCTAAGTATAACCAGCATGCTGAGAGGATGGATTGCTGTGACTAGGTCTCTACCTTGTTTTGTTTGTTTCTTCCTAGACAGGGCTTCACTGTGTTGTGCTGGCTTCCTTGGAAGTTACTATATAGACCAGGCTGGCCTTGAACTGACAAAGATCTGCTTGCCTCTTCCTCCAGAACATTTTTTGAGGCAGGGCCTCTCACTGGCCTGGAGCTTGCCCTAGGATAGGCTGGCTGGCCAGCTGGGCCCAGAGAACCTCCTGTTTGTATCCCCCAGTACTGGGATTACAGTATATGGGACATTTTTATACTGAGCCACCTCTCATGTCAAATTTTCAAAAAATATTCAACATTCTAAGAGTTTATGGTGTGTGTGTGTGTGTGTGTGTGTGTGTGTGTGTGTGTGTGTAGAACAGATGAGAAATTCTGAAAGCTGGTTCTTCCACTTCAGGCTCCAGGGATTGAACTCAGGTTGTTAGGCTCCCACAGAGACCCACTGCACCAGCGACCCCCTCCACACTGCCCCGCAGCTTTCCTGTCAGTTTTTATACACTTCACTATAGGATTCTGCTGATGGTTACTGCTGGGAAGTCTCTTCTGTGGGAGGTGGCCGGGGCTGTGGAATCAGACCTGGATCCAATGCCTGACTTCATTTTCACCTGGCCCTGAGGACTTGGGGAAGCTAGTTCACCTTTCTAAGCCTCCGATCTTCCTCTGGGAGGAGGACCGAGTAATAAAGGACAGTGAAGGTTTTCCTAAGGTAAGAGCACTGCGCCAGGGTGGTGCTGGGCTTCCCAGCGGCAAGCCCATGGCTCTTTGCCCCCCTGGGATTAAACTCTGACCCACACACTGCCCTGGAGAGGATGGAGATTGTTAGGATTTGTGCAGCTGAGTTATACGGTGGGCTAAACAGTCACTCCATGCAACAGGTTCCACGTGGGAGGTTTTATTAGGGGAGGGGAAATTACACACAGTCCCCAGGTCAGGCAGGAAAGAGAGAGAGGAGGGGCGAGTCTTCTTATAAAGTGACCAACTGCATGCGCAGAATGAACAGGTGGTCCTGCGGCTGCTGAATTTCTGGAGGTGGCCACACAGATGCCTGATGACCCATTTGTCAGGTCCCTTGGGGGCTGGCCATAGAGATGCCTGCACCAATTCCAACAGAGATGGGGCCTGTGGACTGCCCGTTTAAGCAGTTGGCTCTTTCTGCTAAGACTCACTGGTCGGGAACGTGAGTTGAGAATGAACAATGGGGTCAGTCAGTGGGTCACTCTGGACCTCGGCAAGGATACTGAGTGACCTTAGATAAGAGACTTCGTGATGACCGTCCCCAGAAGATCCAGATGTTTGTGAATCCTGTCCTAGGTTCTGCGGACATCTTGTCAACAAAGCTACACTGTGGACCCAAGTCCCAGTTGGGAACCTCTGGGGTGACTAATTCAGAAACTAGTCTGGTGTGGAGGAGATGGCCCTAGCATTTTTCTTTTCTCAGTACACTCTGTGGAGTGTTCTGGTCCCCAAACTGTGGCTAGTTAGAGTTGTAGTTTCTCTGGCGCCATTGAAAGAAGGACATTTGGGGGGTTTTCTAGAATGACCATAACAAGAATCCTTTGGCTCTGGGCATTCAACTGACATGTCCCATCTCAGGGCCATCTGAGATACCAACCCCACTCATACTAAGTTTCAAACCTGGGACAAACAGCTGAGGTGCCTATTTAACATATGAAAGCAGACCTGGCCTCCAGGTTCTTCCAGAATCCCTCAGTCCTTACCTGTTACAGAGTATGGCTGGCATACCCCATCCTCTACCCTGAACTCTCCATTCCAGGGGCTGGGCTGCCCTTCCCCAGACGCTCTTCCCTATATAATCTAGGCATTTTGTACCTTTGACCTCCTGGCTGCTGCACTTGGTTTCAATCTGTACTCCCCCACCACACACACACACACACACACACACACACACACAGTGCTCAGGATCATGACCATTCTTGACTCTCCCAGATGTATCTGCATCTGGCTATGCTCTCCCTTTTATCTACAATAAACTTTCTCCACCACCATACCTAGAAGCAGTTATGTCCTTTCCTTTTTATTTATTCATTTTTATTTAACCTCATTCACAAAAGAAAGCAAAGCGGGCATCTCTACACAGACTTGGAAAGATTGAGATCGCCAGGTGTGGCAGTGGGCATGGGCTGAACCATGGGCAGCATATGCCTGAAGGTAAGGGTTAGGGGTGAGACCTGGACATTCTGTACGCGTGCTCTCCATTTACCTCCCTGCCTGCCTCCTACGTCATCATGGCCTTCACCGCTCCCCAGCCCCTCTCCCAAGCTCTGTCGGTGGATTAGGACTGGCGCTCACAGACAGGGTGGAGACCTTGCCCTGACACCCAACGAGGCTGTTACTCAGTTGTCATAATGACCTTCCCTGTCAGCCTCCTTTATCTGCAGAGACTTTTGTGCTTCTGGAAACAAGATGGCCAGGGCTCTGTGGCCGTTGGAGCAGGCGAGCCAGAAGCGCCACCTGCTGGTGGATGTGGCAATGGCTGACAGCAAGGGAGCTCGCTGAACACTGGGTTTCCTCCGTTGCCGTCCTGATAGCAGTATGGTGGGGTACCTGTTTTTATCTGTACACTTCCTAACTCCTAGCAAGTAGCCCCATGTTTCTCTGCAGTCATCCCCTTTATCCACAGGGGAAAGAACAGTTTTGCTGATTCTGGATTTTCGAACAACAGACCACCGTTACGTGACTAATTATGTCTCTGTGTCCCAAAAAGGAAAGCCTGGTTTGAAATCCCTTTTTGGTACCACTACATGCATCCTCTGCTGGCAGCTCTTGAGAAGGAAAACAGCTGGGGCTGGCTTACAGTGGTGGCATGCTTCCAAAGAATGCATTTGTGATGAATAAATGTGTAGGTCTCCTCGGTCTGTTCATCCCCTTCCGGTCTCATCACCCTGGGATGCCCAGACCAAGGAACACTCTTCCCGGAAATTCAAGGCAGAGTGGAGATGTGAGCAGAGGTGAAATGGATACTTTGAGACCACATCCCTGAAGGGCGGTAGTGCTCACTGCCTGGAGAGGGGTGACAGGATGTGGTGCAGGGTTGCAAGTTGGAGCAGAGGCCTAGACCCCAGGAGGGTAGCTACACAGTAGCAAGAGAAGAAGAGCAAATAGCAGAGGGCACTGGGTCCTCCTCCAGCTAGCAGGGCTTCTAGGTCAGCTTGTTTCCATTACAGCAAGAATGCTTTATAGAAGCCACTTTTGCCTGGGGTCTTTGCTACAGGAGCTGGGAGATGAAAAGGCTGAAAGGCAGACTTGCTGGGTTCAATCCTACATGCTGCATTTTCGGGGGGTGGGGAGGAGGAAGCGTAGGGAATCACCATAAGCCAGATGTGTTCCTTTAAATCAGGTTCTCCCACCAGTCAAGGGGAGTGGCAAAGGTATTGGCCACCCTCTGGTGAGAATGCAAAGAAGGAGTGTTCACAGAGCACATGGAACACCTGTGATGCTCACTGTGCTAGCACATGACTGCAGCAGCAGGCCTGGAGCTTGAGCACACAGGCCCTCACTAGAATGGTTCACTGTGCCTATGTCCTCAGCACCCAGAGCTGCGCTAGGGACCCCCACAGAGCAGAGCTTGGCAGAGTGCGCACCCTCCAACCAGGGTGGTGAGACATCACCCTGAATAAGGGGATGTTCAGACCAGGTTCACTTGGAAATAAATGTGACTCCTAGGGGACCACACTGCTATACACAAGAAAGGAAGAGTCTTTTCTATTAGCGGCCTCCTGTATTAAACTGTGAGTAATACTCTTCTGTCGGTTGGCTTGAGGAGGCTGCATCCATTTCTTTTTTCCTAATAACAAAAGAAAAGAAATGAGCAAACATGGGGCACAGCATTTTGTCCTGACACTGCAGAATCTGTCCCAACACTGACGAGCTCAAAACAGGAGTTTCTCGGGCCTAGAGAGAGACCACAGTGGCCAAGAGCAATCATTGCTCTTGCAGAGAACACAGGTTCAGTGTCCAGCACCCGTATGGAAGGACACAAACTGTAACTCCAGTTCTAGGGGAAATCTGATGCCCTCTTCTAGCCATTGTGGGCACTGCATGCAAGTAGACACAGGATTTATGCAGGCAAAACACCCACACACATTATTTTTAAAATGCACACGCATACACATGTATTTTTTTTAAAGAGTCGTCTCCCCTCCTCCTTAGTGATGAGACTGAAGTTGGAGGAGGGACTGGTATCAGTGACTAATGGGGACATCCCACATAAATATGACTGTATCTTGTCAGGTCATACCTGAGTGCTCCATTTAAGTCCCAGTGGAAGCCAGGACAGCCGTCAGACCTCCTGGTGACCAAGCTCCAACCGGAGCAGACCCCAGGGTTCCCTTCAGGACTCAAGTTCAGGATAGAGTAGCTGAGTGAGCAAATGCCTGCCAAATGCTCAGCTGCTAATTTATCTGGCATGACTACATCCCAGAGCCACTCTTGGGGTTCCTGTAAGCACCCAGGTAACTCTAGCATGTGAAAGAGCCTGGGAGCCCTCCTACCTTCTGGCTGAAGAGGCCACAAAGTGGACTATTACTTAACTCCAAGGCTCAGCCACGAAGCCTCCTTCAGGATTTCCCACGTGACTCGGGGTTCCTTAGGCACCTGAGGAGCACGTCGTGACCTGTGGGGCTGCCCACTCCTCTGCACCTATCCGAGGTTCCTGGCACTCACTGTAAATACTGCTCCCTAGCCAGGCTGAAGTTGCTGCAGTCCAGCGCCCTGCGCATCTCCCGCTGAAAGCGCTGCTGCTGCCTCTCTTGCAGCAGGCTGACGCGAGCCTTCTGGATCCTGCGTCGGTCCCAGTCCATGACGCGCTGACGCTCTTCCTCCTGAAGTCTCTAGAGGCAGGAAAGGGGGTTTAGCACCTTCTCCTGGGGTCCAGGAGCCTTGGGGGTTCATCTGGGAGGCCTAGATGGGAAAGCTGAAGCTTGGGGAAGGGGAAGGAAAGTGACCTCGGTGCCCTACCTTTGTCCTACGTGGCCTGGCTGCTTTCTGCCCTCAAATGGCAGTGATGCCATCTTATCCCTGAAGGAACAGTGGGGGCTTGGCTCCCACACTGCTCCTGGCCAGGCTGATCCCCATCCTCAGGAGGGTTCCCAGCTGGCTTTGCAAGCCAGATAGTGCCCCAGCAAGCTGTCTAACACGAACACTCTGACACTGGACCTTACCCAGTGACAACAGTGTCACCATGCGGGTGTGGAGGATAGCCTAGTTCTGGATGAGCTGCCTTTCAGCCCTGGGCATGCATTCCAGATTCTTCTTTGCATGGAGCCCTCCAGGGGACATTGGATTAGTGTGGAGAAGCAGCTCCCAAGAGGGCTCAGCTCGGTGTCTCCCCTTCTCCCCTCCCCCACAGATGACCTCCCAGGAGAAGCAACTGGATGGTCCGGGCTGAAGGAAAGATAAGCATCCACACCAGAGGGGCAGGCTGGTGTCCAGCATAGCCTCATGTCTGGACCAGAAGTCAGCTATGCTGGCGTAGCCACCTGGCACCTGCGAAGAGTGGCCTTGCTTCTGGGACTCCCAGACGCCTCTCTGTGAACGGACTGTTCAAAGGCACCCTGGCCAGCAACTCACTTGCTTCAACATGAGCTCCATTTCCCAGACCACCCGTGGCACAGAGAGCATGGGGAAGGCAGAGCAGCAAGAGGCACGGAACAAGGGCCTGAGCAAGAATTTTAATGTGGTCTTTCTCCGTTTGTGTGTTCCTGCCTTTCAGATCTTCTAGATTAAAAACTGGAACCAAATGCTGGGTTCGGGGCAGGTGGTCAACCTTCGTCCCACAGCCTTACCGAACAGATGTATGACAGACAGGCAAAGCCTCCAGGGCAGCCCTCTGGGATGTCAGCAGGCTCCTGCTTTATCAATGATGACCATGCCCGAGCCCCACACCACAGGGCTCCTCTCCTCTGTCTGCACTCACCCATGATGGCACCCAGGGTTGCTACCTTATTACTTCCTAGACTTTGTTCTGAGTCCTGGTCACACACCCTGCTCCCTCCTCAGCTTTTCTTCCCCAACCCTTTACCTAGAAATTGGAGACAGAAAGTGATATGACTTCCTCAGTAGCCATTATTCTCTCATCCTTAATAGACAAGGATTAGTGATATATTTCCCAATGTCCTTTATAATCGGATTAATCTTCTAAATGTCCAATGAAACATGACTGGAAATATCTTGTGAAAATCCTATAAAATGTTATCCTCACTTTCCCCCCACAGTTTGGCTGCAATGGCTGTATGCGGATGGCTAACATTGTGACAGCCATTATACACAAGGGTAGGACCAGGTGCCAAGGATGGCAGAACACAGTGGCCGCAGTGCTTGCAGTCAGGCCAGAGACTGTTCTAGGGAATCAGTGCATACAGACAGGCTCTACCTTATTTAAAATGTTGTAGTTGGTGCTCTTGGGGTTCCTTTTCTTTTGCCACATCAGGCCAACCAAACCCCACAGGTATCTAATAGACATTATGTAGTTAATATACCCAAGGATATACTGGTGAGCCTCCCCACCCTACCAGCCTGCCCCACACACCAGCTTCCTATCTCTGTAGATATCGGTTCCATCCTCCAAAAGGCCTGTAGTCACCGTCCAATCCCCTCTCACACGTGCTACACGCGATATGTGGCCAGATCGTCTGCCTCTAGTGCCTGGTTCACAGTTTCACAGTGAAAACTGCCTGCAGCAGAGGCACTGACACGGGAGCTGGGTGTGTGGGCAGCCCAGGGGCACAGAGGTAGCTAGCTCTGTGGCATGGGAGGGACTCACCAGCTTCTCCTGGATCTGTTGCTTCTGTACGTAGCGGATCTCCTCCAGCTGCTCCCGGCTCATGCCCTTCCAGTGGGAAGGGACCACATGCGATCCGGAGCGAGCCTGCTGTTGGTTCTCCAACAGCAGTTCCGAATGGAGCAGGTTGTTGATCTCAGCTAGGTTGTCTTCTTGCTCTTTTTGTTTCTCTTTCTTCTTCCTTTCTGCCATCTCTATAGCCTGTGCAGAGGGTGACGGCAAGGCCAAGCCCTCCCATCCTTGCCCTGACTGCAGGCGGGGGACCCCTGGCTATCGGAGCGCTGTTGGGCAGTGGCTGGGCTTTGGATCATTCCCTACAAGTGTGTGTATAACCAGCTTGTCAAAGCAAAGAGTTGTCTCCACTGGTCTGTCTCCAGTACCGGGAAGTGTACTGTGTGCGCCCCGTGCTCCCTAAAACTTTTGGACATCTGCAGGCCACCACAGCAGAAACTTCCACAGGAGGAAGCACATTGCTGCCTCGGCAGTCCTGACAGTTTCAGCACAGCCCCCATGACAAACGAATTCTTGCCAGTTCACTGCCCGAAGGCTGGAGGTGGGGGGCTGTGTGATCTGTATAGTAAGTCCCGCCCTCTCTGGGCTGCAGATACTTAAGTCACAAGGGAATGGCACTATTTGGGAATTAGGATTGGGAGATGTGGCCTTGTTAAAGGAAATGTGTTGCTGGGCTGGGCTTTAAGGTTTCAAAGGTCCACACCAGACCCAGGGCCTCTGTCCTTGCTCCTGTGGCTCAGGATGAAAAGCTCTCAGATAATGCTCCAGCACCACGAATGCCACCATGTTCCCACCACGCTGATAACAGGATGTGATCCTCCAAAACTGTGAGCAGGCCCCCAAATAAATGCTTTCCTTCATGCTCTTCACAGCAACCGAACACTGACTAAGACAAAGACCCGCCTTAAATCTAGGTCACACCTTCTGTGGCAGCCTGTATACTGCTCTTTGCCTGCTTGCCCTCACTCGCAATGGAAATTTCATTCCTCTGCTGGTATTAGAGCTTGCTTCTTTGAGACTCTAAGGTATACTGGTAACCACCTGAGAAATCCAGGCCTTCTGCACTGAATGAACCAACTATTGGGTTCTTGGACTTCCTGTCAGCCACTGTTGGAATTGCCTGACCCACAGCCTGTAAGCCTATGGTAAATCCTGTTTTTATATAGAGATTCATTCCATCAGTTCTGTTTCTCTAGAAAACCATGACTAATACAGATGGATTCCAAGACATTTCCCAGCACTGGCTGTTCTTAGAAAAGAATGGGCAAAAGAATTGCAAGGGAGGGGCTTATGAGAGACCAGCTGCCTTGTCACCCAACATGGACTTGAAAACTGCTCATCCTTTCTGAGCCTCTCTTTATCAATGAAATGGTGTTAGTCAGCCTCTCTGGCAGGGCTGTCAAACAGGAAATTAGTGCCAGGGTTAACAATATCGGCTGCCCCGGGCCAGACAGACAGCCTAGTATTTAAGAGCAGAGGACCTGAGTTCTGTTCTCAGCACCAACACCAGGCAGCTTCCAGATTTCCTATAGCTCCAGCTCTGGAGGTTCCAGCACCTTGGCCTCTAAGGTACCCGCGTTCACATAGCACCCATTCATGTGCATGCACACACACACACACACACACACACACACACACACACAAGTAACAAAAAAAATCTTAAAATAGAGGCTATGGGGGCTGGAGAGATGGATCAGTGGTTAAGAGCACTGGCTGTCCTTCCAAAGGTCCTGAGTTCAATTCCCAGCAACCACATGGTGGCTCACAACCATCTACAGTGAGATCTGGTGCCCTCTGCTGGTGCACAGGCACACATGCAGGCAGGATGCTGTATAAATAATAAGTAAATACATCTTAAAAAAAAAATAGTGACTACCATTCAGAATCCTGATGGGCTAAACTGTCCTGACACCACACTGGTCCTCAGATTTAATAGAGAGCAAGTGCAATGGCCATTACTGCCGACACTGTGACATTGTGACTGACCATGGGCTTATCTGCCATACTGAGCAAGGGTGGTTGTGCAGCTTCTTGGAGGACACAGATAGGACCAACCGTAACCATTCCTTTCTGTGCTGCTGGAACCCTCCCTGTCAGCTGCTCTGGTCCAGATGGACATACAGCAGGAGGGGGACACTGGGATGGACATACAGCAGGAGGGGGACACTGGTTTTGTGTGGGGCGCCACTGAGGTCTGCATGCTGATGGGTAAGTTGGGTGTTGCCTTTACCCACATTCTGCAGACGATAAAACAGGCCTTGATGGGCTTGCCTTAAAGCTGCAGAGAAGGGCTTTGCCCTGAACCTTGCAGGAAGGCTCTGAAGTCTGCATGCCAAACCCTGATGTCACACCACCTTCTGATGACACAAGCAGTCCCCAACTGTGTCTGCCATGCCCACACCAAATGGCCTGCCTGGAATGTTCTTTTCTTTCTAAGGGGGGCCTCTTTGTGTATATAGTCTAGCAGGGCCACAAACTCCTCCTACCATATCCGGGGAGTGCTGAAATTACAGGTGTGGACCATCATGCCCAGTGCGGAGTTTTACTTTTCACGTTCCTGGCTAAATGGCAAAGCCTGGGTCCAGTCAGCAACAGGAGCTAACAATAAAGGCTGACGTGCAGCTTCCTCAGCAAAGGCACTGTGACAATGCTGCCTTCAGTAGCCACACAGGGAGCTGTGGGGTCTGGAGGCAACACTGCAGATGCGCACTAAAATAGTATGGAATGAGTCACTCCAAGCATAGTGGCGCATGCCTTTAATCCTGGCACTCGGGAGGCGGAGGCGGGCAGGTCTTTGTGAGTTTTAAGCTGGCTTGGTCTACAGAGTGAGTTCCAGGACAGCCAGAGCTACATACTGAGACCCTGTCTGGAAACACACACACACACACACACACACTTACAAATCCATGAAAGAGACTGGTTCCATAAGAGCCCCATACGTGCTGATAGGAGTAGCTCAGTCCACATCTGCTGAATTATACATGACCCTGAGTGACTGTATAGATGACCTGCCAAGAGCCATTTAACTGTCAAGAGCTCCATTCTGCCATCAATGCACTGGGAGGCCGAGAGCGAATACCCCCGTGTGGGCACCCTCTGTGAAACAAGAAGGCTAGGTTATCTGTAAGAACACTTGCAGCTTTGCCGGCTGTGAATCTGTCCTCTGCATCCCTCGCCAGCACTAGCTGTTTGCCTCCTTTTCCTCTTGCCACTGCTGAGACCAGGCTTCTCTGCCTCCCTGAGCTTTATTGCATGGGCCCATCACAGAACAGTTACTGCACTGCATCTCACAGATTCTCCTCACAGTGTGCTACTACCATACCATAATCACAGCGTGTGCTCTTAAAATCCATGTGAGCATTTGAGTTCAGAGGTGGATTTAAGAGTAATTGTGAAGCAGGGCATGGTGCCACACACCTTTAATCCTGGCACTCAGGAGGCAGAGGCAGGTGGATCTCTTTGAGGGGGCCAGTCTTGTCTACATAGTGAGCTCCAGGTTAGCCAGTGCTACATAGTGAGGCCCTGTCTTGATTTAAAGTCAACCATTTCTTCCTGAGTCCATAGGTCTAGAGACAGGGAGACCTGGGAAGTCACCAGGAAAACAGTTGCATGGGTAAACAAACCTAAGGAGGAGGCAGTTTCCAAAGGAGTCAGGAAACTCGGAGCAGCCTCAGGTGGGGCTGGAGGACAGGAAGCTTATGGGAAAGCCAGGCAGCTGAGAAGAGGAGGGTGCCACCAGTCTACACTGACTGGCTCGCTACTGAGCTTATGGCCCAATAAGAACTGAGACCAGCCCAGGCTGGTGGTGGTCATCTGGGCAGATGTTCCCATCCTCATTCTGGAGATTTTAAACAGTATCACACATACCTCTAGCCCCCCTGCAGCCTGCATGGTGAAGCTTTACTCTGAGTTCACCGACAGGACAAATCAGATGTCATCCATCTCTATCATGGGGTGGGCCCTGTCAAGGGCTCTGTCAGAGCTGGTGGTGTAGGCGGTCTGCTCTTGGGACCCCTCAAAACTCAGGGAGCCCCCAGGAAGCTGCCACAGGCATGTAGTTCCCTTCGGACTGAGCTTAGGGTGTGTATACCTGCTGCTTGTTGAACTCTTTCGTGGCTGCACAGACTTTCTTCTTGGTGGCACATTCCAAGTTCTGCAACTCTTGGGCTGCTTCATCAAATTTTAGTCTTGTCTGATTGTGGAGGTCTTCTGCCAGGAGACAAGATGCCATCCGCCTGAGTGTGCCCATCAGAAGGGCCACTCAGCAGTGTGGGGATTCACGGGAGAAGGGTGAACGCAGGAGGAGACTGCTTGTCTCCCAGGTTCTGGAAGAGCAGCTCACAGATGTTTGCGAGCGAGGGGTACTAGTGATCTCTATGGACTGATGATGTCTGCAGCAGTCCTAAGGTAGATTAGTTAGGCCTTGTTAATGCTGGTCTCTCAAGACATGGCTTCAGCCTTACAAAGGCAAAAGATGGTAGGAGCCCAGGAAAAAGGGCTGTAGAAACCAGACAAGACCCAGAGCAAAGAATGCCAGGTCACAGATAGTTGTGGAGTGGCAGCAGAACTTTGCCAGGCCACTGAGAGGGACAAGGATGGAAGAAATTCAAGGGTACCAGGAATGAAGTTAGAAACGTTTGGTGCCAGAACAGGCTTCCAGACATGACCCAGCACTGTTAACAGCAGCTACTGCCTAGCCTCTGTGCTGATGAGCAGTGGCCATATGAGAGCCACTGCGCAGCAGCTTTTGCTTTCTGCACTTGTGCTTTGAGGGGCTCCTCCTTATATCCAATAACAAAGAGCACAGACTCTCCATGGTGCTGGGGATGCAAGCCCTCACACATACTAGGCAAGTGCTCTGCACCCCAATGCACTGCACCCCAGTCCCAAAGGACCAGTCTCTTTAGCCTTGACTTTCTGGCCTTTGTGCACCTTCATCCTCAGCTCACTCTTCATCTGTTCATCTGTCATGTACCAGATAGTGATCAAGAGCCTGGACTTGGGGGCTGGAGAGATGGATCACGCACTGTTCTTCCTGAGTTCAATTCCCAGCAACCACATGGTGGTTCACAACCACCTATAATATGATCTAATGACCCCTTCTGCCAAGGAGATGTACCTACATATAGAACACTCATATACATAAAATCAATCAATCAATCTTTAAAAAACAAAGACAAAAAAAAGAGCCTAGATTGGTTCCCACATTGCTCAGGAATGCACACATAACATACAGGCGAGAAACAGAGGTTTCCCTGCCTTTAAAGGACACCTCCCAAATCAATACACAGAGTGTGCTAGTCCATTGAAGAAAGGAAGGCTGAGAGAGGAAATGCTGGGAATGTCTGGCTTGGGAAGCTGGAGAGCGGGGATCAGGAAACAGCTTCTGTAGGACAGATTGTTTATTCAGATCTGAAGGAGTAAATCAAATGGTTGGGGCAGGTGCAAGAGACACCTGAGGTGGAAGAGACACAATGGAATCCAAAAGTAAAAGATGTGAATGGGCTGATGTTGTCTGGGTGGGCTGTGGGATGGTTTTAATCTTATTCTACATCCCATGAAGACATTCGATAGTTTTGAGCCTGAATGAGGGCATGGGTGTGGCGTGGCTCAACTTGACATTATCTGAAATGTACCATTGAGCTTGTCGTGTTTGGAATGTACTAGAGAGGAAAGTAAACAGTTACTAGGCCATTAGCAGAGGTCCATTGAGGTGAGAGAATGTGATGGCTTGCCTCACACTGTGGCAAAAGGGATGGCGCAAAGTCAGCAGTTCAAAGTATATGCAGGAGGTAGAAAGGGCACAACTGATGATGGCTGAAGATGAGGTCAGGATTGACGGACAAGGAGGCAGCTGAAGAGTTTGCAGATCTAACAAAGCAACCCAGGGAAGGAATTGGCCTGGAAGCCAAACAGGTGCATATGTCAAGGAGATTGAGGCTGAGAACCGACTTCCGATAAGGAAGCATGACAGTCCTGGGCCAGGCTGGCCACAGTAGCTCTAGTGGCGTGGGTGGACAGAGGAGGCAGCTAGGAGGAAAGACCATTAGGAAAAAAGGTGGCTTGGAGGAGCCCAAGCTGAGCACAAAGATTATGAATTAACACAGACAGAAGCAGCTGAGGAGGACTGGGTGATTGCTCCCACCTAGCTTTGCTTTGTTCTTCCTGGCAGCATTTCCCTAGTAATCTGAGGACCAGATACTGCTATGAGTGCCTGCCAAGGAGGGGCTGGCAGCCTCTGCGGAAGCAGAACATACTGTTGGTTTTTGGTTTTTTTGTTTGTTTGTTTGTTTTAATTCCCCCCAGAGGTGCTCTTTCATGTCTGAATCCACAGGTTCCCTGGGTGAATCCTGAGAGTTCTGGTGGGGAGCTTTCAGCACTGGGCCTATGACTGGTCTCCCAAAGTACACAATGGAACCTCCATTTCCACACCCAGGAGACTTGGAAGATATTATCTACTTTTATTTGTCTTCCAAGCAGGCTGTGCCTCAGCTCCTGTCTCCCGGTTCCCGCCCTACTTGAGTCCTGCCTTAGCTTCCCTCAGTGATGGGCTGTGATCTGAGAGTTTAAATACACCTTTCCTCTTCAAGATGCTTTCTGTTACGGTATTTTATCACAGCAATGGAAAGCAAGCTAGGATAGTAAGCATACTCAGAAAGTATCCCCTGTACTGTAGAGGTACACTTGGAGATGTTGGCTCCCAGGGCTGAGGTTTTGACTTTTGTAATGTTAGTAATGCTTTCAAGAGCATCCACTAAAACCGAGCTAGGGGGTTGACTTGTCGGAAGATCAACTCATTTTCTCTTTCATTACCTGCAAGTTTGCGGTTGGCCCGGGCTTTCTCCCATGCTCTTTGCTGCTGCCGGTACCATTCTCTGTTCTGCTCCATTTGGAATCTCTTCCTCTGTTGGACGTTTAAATCCTCTCCCATGAACTTCTGCATTCCTGATACGTTATTCTGCTTGCCACTGTCTGACATTCGGGATCTAAGGGACCCGAGGTCATACAGATCAAATTCACGGCGAGTTTCTGACTTCTGAGAGTTCTTCTGGAACTCATTGAGAGCTTTACAGAGTTGCCTCCTGTTTCTCTGTTCCCGGTCCCGGAGTAGGCACATGATTTTGTCATTGTACCTCATTTCAGCAGCTAGGAAAGACACGGCTCACATTTAAGCTAAGATGGATAAAAATAAATCTACTTTAAAAATAACTTTCATGACTTTAAGACAATGTTCCAAAATTGTAACATAACCCATTAAAGGAACAATATCCACACATATAAAAAGCACCTAGCACCTACAACCCAATCTTACATACACAGAAACCAGCTGAGAAATGAGTACAGGCTACGACAGGCAAAGCACTATAAAGAAACTCAAGTCGGCATCATACTTAAGAAGGATTATTAACTTTTCATGGGACACATTCAATGGACTTCAGGCAGAATGCTTAAAAGTGTTGCCAATGACATATTTCAGTAATGATTCGAGGAAGGAGATCAAGTTTATTCCATTCACTGCTTGTTGAGCGTAACTTTGCACGTTTCTAACAAAGCAAACTGACCCATCAATTCCACTCCAGTGTCCCTCTCACATGTGCACAAGGGACATGGACATTCGCTGCAGCAGTATTTGCCAAGAACCTTCAAAAGTCTGGGTGTACCTTCAATCCCAGAACTTGGGAGGCAGAGGCTAGCCTGGTCTACGTGGCCTCTGTGCACACACATATGTGCGTTCACCACACACACACACACACACACACACACACACACATACACGCACCACACAGAAACAAAGACATACAAAAGCAAGTTTATATTATTATGGATACATAGAGAGCACAAGTATAAACACACTGGGAATACTCACTTCTGTAGAAGAAGAAAGGGAGAGATTATAGTGTGGGGGGGTCATTTGTGTTACATATAACACAGTTCTTGGGAAGAAGCTCCTAAGGGAAGATGCCAGAGGCTAACATGGCAAAACGTTGACACCGAGCCTGATGGTGTCTATATGTGTGACTTACATTCATTTTGTAAGTTTGAATTACTATGCCAATAAAAACAAACAAGGTTAGAAAGTCTGGAAAACGTATAATAGTGTGAAGAAAAGCAATTTCGTTCATAGTTCAGCTACTCCCACATAACCACTGACAACCCATTTTGTCTTTTTCTAATCATGTTTTAAGGCACATTTGTCTCTACAATTGTATGGCCTGCTTTTTTATATTAAAAAAAAATCCTATGGTAATTTTAAAAGCCTAATGTTCAGCAAATTGGTGACACTGCTGGCCAGGAAAGGAAAACTAGATTCTGTTTAACATTTTGATTGCCGACCTAGAACACCATTTGAACCACATGAATCACCAAGTTAGCTTGGAACTCAAATCTTTTCTGAAAACTATGTTTTCTTGAGAGGAAGAATACACTCATTAAGTTAAACTGAGCATAAGAAATTGTGAAATTTTTAAGAAAAAGACCATAAAAACAGTAACTGTGCGTGTGCGTGCACTCATTCATGTACACACACACACACACACACACACACACACACACACTTGACATCAACAGCTGTCCTCCATAGGTCATCACTGAGTGTTGAAGCAGAGAATATATACAAGTATAGTTTAGGCTTTTTCTTTTTGGAGAAAGAATTTTTAAGGAAAACAACAAAAAATACCAATTTATTTTAGATATATTTTCTAAGATGTACATTAAGATACAATAACTGCATTCTTTTTTGAGAGGAAGAATATGCTCATTAAGTTAACTGAACACAAGAAACTAAAATTTTAAAAGGAAAAAGACCATAAAAATGATAACTGCGTACCTGTGAGAATGCATGCATCTCTGTGTGTATGTGTGTTTGTGTGTGTGTGTGTGTTTGTGTATACTCATTCATGAACGTCCAGGGGACTGAATCCAGGGCCCAGAGAACACAAATCGAAAGCTCTGGGTTTCTCAGATGTGCAGAAATGAAGACATGAAGCCCTAAGAGGGGCGCTTAGAAATGCTCACCAAAGGTTTCATGCCTAGCTTTTTCAGTTTCTTTTCTTATCATCTGGTCATGAACTTGAATATCCCAGGCATGTGCGTCTCCCTAGGAATGGACAAGGGAAGAGAGGTTAGAGCCACCCAGCATTATTCAGTAAGTCACGATCCCCCTCATCTGCCGAGCATCAATCACACACACACACACACACACACACACACACACACACACACACACAACATACACACACAAACCACTTTTTAAGTACCACTCCTCTGGGAAGCCCTCTCGGATCTCTCCTCCCTTCCCCACCCCAACCCCAGGCTCGAGTATGTACTAGTGCGGATCCCACTGCTTTTTCTATGGTCGTTTGAAGGCCCGCCTCTTTCACTCCGTGGGGAACTCTGCCAGGGCTCCCACACTCAGGCTAGCCAGGGCATTTGTCACCTGGAGGAATGGAAAAGTGAGCTCAACAGGAGGAAAGCGAATGTGGTTGGTGCTTCGATAGAAAGGCTCCTCCCGAGCCTTGGCTCTCCTCCTTCCCTAGTGCCTCACCCCAATGATCCTGTTCCTGGCGTCGAAGATCCGTCCCTGCCTGCTCAGCTCCGTGTACCGCCTCTTGGTTAGGTTGGCTTCTTGATTCAGGTCTTTATCCGTTACTACCTCCATGGTGCTGGGGTTCAACATCTTTCACAACAAACGCGGTAAGAAAAGGCCACAGATATAATCAAGCTACAGCCCCGAAAAGCAGCGCCCCCGAAAGTTTGAGAGAAAGACCGACTGTCGCGCCGCCGGCGGCAGCGGCTACCCGCAGCTCACTTTCTGCAAGAGAGCAAGAATTCAGAGACCAGGAGCCCCCAACTCCGGAAAACGCCAACCTCCGTTGCTAGGCAACGGCACCGCGCTCGTTCCGGTCTCGCGAGACTTGGCAAAGTGCTTCCCGCGCTTTCCCCACTGGCGCACGAGGAAGCGGCTGAGGCACGGAGCACCGCCATGGGGCGCCTTGAGCTGCTGCTCGTGGAGAATTTCAAGTCGTGGCGAGGCCGCCAGGTCATCGGCCCCTTCAAGAGGTTCACCTGCATCATCGGTCCCAATGGCTCGGGTAACCAGCGCCCCAGAACAGTTCGGCCCGAGGGAATCCATGGGCCACTGCGGCCCGCTGTAGACCTGAGGGGCCCTGGGTGTTGGCCTGAGGAGACTGAGCCACCCTCGGTCGTCGCTGTCGCCTGCTGTAGACCTGAGGGGACCTAGAGGCCCCAGGTGTCGACCTGAGGGGACCCAGGGACCCATTTCATCCTTTGTTGGCATGAGGGGACCAAGCCACCCCCCAATTCCCTACTTTCACCCGCTGTAAGCCTGAGGGGACCGAGTCCCCATCCCTCGACTGTGTTATTGCTGTAGTCCGGAGGGGACCCAGTGGCCTGCTCTTGCCCATTGTTGGCCTGAGGGTATCGAGGCACCCCCATTCCCCGCTGTTTCCTGCTGACCAAGCCCCTATCCCCACTTCCGGCCCTCCGGACTCCGACTCCCGCTGTTGACTATTCTAAGCCTGAGTGGACCTACCCTCACCCTTTGTTGGCCTGAGGGGACCGAGCCAATCCAGTCTCTGTTATTGACTGCTGTAGGCCCAAAGGGACCCAGAGCCCATTGTAGGCCTGGGGGAGGGGGTGATCCAGCCACCCACGCTACCCCAGTTGGTCTGAGGGAACCAACCCCTGCTCCTTCCGTTCAGCCTGAGTGGACCCAGGGTCCTCTGTAGCCCATTGTTGGTCCAAGAGAACAGAGCACACCCCTATATACCAAGCTCCATCACCCACTGTAAGCCTGAAAGGGACCCAAGGACCTGGGGGCAGTCTAGGACCAATACTCCTCAGCCAACAATCCTTGCTGGCTGCCCTCACCAGTCCCTAGCCGTCCTTCTCTGTAATACCCCGCGCCCCCACCCTCCCTGCAACAACAGCAAATACTAAGAATGAAATGGATTTGGCCTTTGTTGGGAAAAAACAAAAGACTTGTAACCCACGTATAGTTAAGGTGAAGAAAGGGAATTTTAGAGGCTAAACGATAATTTCTGGAATGATTTTCTTAGTGCTGCGTTTAAATAATTAACAGCAGATGTCTGCATTCTGAACTGCAAACCTGTTTTATTAATCTTTATCAACGAACGATTGTTAAGCCTATACTGGCAGGCCAGCAGTTACTGTTTTCTAATCATAGTATCTGGTTACCCTCTGATTTAGCATCCAGCTTCTTTTTCCCCACCTTCTCTTACTGCAGTAAGAGACAATTTTTTGAAGAATCTTTTAGTATAAAAGTGGTATACATGTAATGTAAAAAACTAGAAAATAAGAACAGAAAAATCAGCCAGGCAGTGGTGGTGCACACCTTTAATCTCAGCACTCTTTTGGGAGGCATAGGCAGGTGGTTCTTTGTGAGTTCGAGGCCAGTCTGGTCTATAAAAGGAGATCCAGTACAGCCAGGGCTAAACAGAGAAACCCTGTCTACAAAAACAAAAAGAATTGAAAATCAAAACATTTGTTTACAATTCAGAGATGATTGTTCTATTCCTTTGGAGCATATACATACAGATTTTACTCTGTGAACTTCTTAAAAAATGAAAATGAGTTAATATAGTTTCTTCTTCAGAAGATTAGCCTTTCAATAAATCTGCTTCTCAAATCTGGATTCCTTAACTAATCCCAAAACAGTCTTCAGCCAAAACTCGTTTTCACTTCAGAACTGCATAGTGTATCAGAATGTTATATCCTTTAAATTTATCTTAATTTAGCACAGTGCTTTTATTTTTAAACCCTTCCATGACTTTCCATAAGCTAAAGTATGAAATGCAATTTTTTAAGTATAGTATGTTGTAATTTTTAGATGACTTACCCAGCCTTTTACCTTACCTCTTACAAGCTTTCTTACTGAAATGTTACCATGCTTTCTTACTTCTTTGTACCTAAGACAGGCTACTCTTCTTTTTTTCTCGGATGATATATTTACCTTTAACAACCCCCTCTCTAAATTTATTTACACGGTAAAACTTAACCCAGAATTATCTCCTGAAAAAAGCCAACTCAGGCTAGAGAAATCGCTCAGTGATTTCTAGCTTCTAGTACTAGCTTTCACGTACTAGCTTCTCTTGCAGAGGACTTGGATCCAGTTTCTAGCACCCACATAACTCATAACCATCTGTAATTCTAGCTTTAAGGAACCTTGACACCCTCTTCTGGTTTCTGCAGGTACCAGGAACACATGTGGTATACATACATGCATGCAGGCAAAACACATATGCAATTAAAATCTTAAAGAGAGAGAGAGAAATCTAACTTGGTCTCTGGCTATTGGTCCTTCTGTTAAGTGTTTTTGTGGTATTTCACATTTTCCTTACAACTTAGAGTATATTGTGATTTCCTACATTTATTGCAAACAATGTATTTGGGAACCAAATATATCACTCTAAAACATGTTTTCTTGTGACTTTTCATTTGTAAAATGCAAATACTAATTTCCTGGGAAATTGTTGCAAAAAATAAAATAACAAGATGTCAGGTGTCTAGTATCAAATGTGGTTCAACAGATCACATTCTCCCACTGTAAGCACCTTGGAGCAGTGAAAAGAAAAAAGTACAAGAAATTTAAAGAGATAATTGACTTTTGTTTGTGATTCAGTGACCTCCATCAGACAACACTTCATTCAGTGAAGCAAAATGAGTATTCTACCAGCAATAATAGAATGCTTGGCTTTTACAAGAACAATAAAAGTGAATTGGCCAACATCAAGTTATGGCAGATTATTTTCCTTATACCCAGCTCTGAAGTAGATTGGACTTTCAATGGTTATGCTTTCAGGATAAACCAGTCTATGTGAGGATTTACTGGCTTCCTTAAAAGTTCATTTTGATTGTGTGGAACTTACATGAGTTACTCCATTTGGTTTGGTCTTATATTCTAGTATCTAGTTATGAGACTAGTCCAAAATTCAATGGTGTCCATTAAGCTTTGAAAGAGAAAACCTATATTTTACTGTTTTTTAGCTCTGATATTTACCAGAGTGCCTGGAAAATACATATTCAGGAAATGTTTGTAGGATAAATAGATGCTTTGAGGGACTTAGAAATCAAAGACTGAAGAGTCCAACAAAAGTGTTTAAGAATTTGAACTAGGAAAGGAGTGGCAAAAAGGAAAGGTACAGAGTTATGTTTTGAGAGGTTGAAAAAAAAAGATTGAGAGAAAAGTAGTGTAACATAGTTTTCAAATCTTGGTTCATCTTTATTAAGTGATCATAGCTTAAAATATAGCTCTTCTAAAATAACTGCATTCCTAATGGTCTTCTTAAATTTTTTTGTAGCAGTCTCTTGGCTTGGTTTGCTAATTCAATGTCTATATCTGTTTCTATCTACCTACCTAGTTAGTTTTTCAGAACAGGGTTTTTCTCTTTAGTCCTGGCTGTTCTGTAACTCATTCTGTAGACCAGGTTGGCATTGAACTCATAGATATACCTGCCACTGCCTCCTGAGTTCTGGGATTAAAGACATGTACCACCACTGCACTGCTGTGTGTGCAGCATTTATAAAAATCCATTGTTCTTTTTAGAAAGATTCTGCCCCTCTAAAACCACTTGTATTTCTGTATTTAGAAATACATTCCTCTCTGTTTACATTACTTTCTGGCACTGGAAATTCAGATTGCTTGTATGGGAGCTAAACTGGCATCGTACCTTGAAATTATAGCTATTTATGGGTTTATAGTAGTATAATGTTATAAATTAGTTTGGGGTCACAAAGAAAAAGGCCACCACTCCAACTGACGGATCTTTTTTCTTTTTCAACTGAAGGATCTTGACAAGTGTCTTGATCAAGAAGGTGTGCTTGGAAGAGCAAGCTCACTGAGACAGGAAATGCAGTTGGTTTTTCTAAGACAGGTGGTGTCTTAGTCTTTTTCCCATTGGTTAGGGTCTGACCTTACAGTTTGGCAATTGGCTAGTTTACAAAGAATGGTAAAAGAGAAATGAAGAAAATCAGGAAGCAGTTAGCCAGTTAATTTGCTTAAGTTCCAGGAATATAGCAGAGCGTTTTTGTAGGAAAGGATTTACTTGATAGGGGGATAAAATATTTGAATTCCTTGTTTAAAACACGTTTTTTGTTTGTTTAGTTTTTTGGGACAGGGTCTCATTATGTAGTTCTGGCTGGCTTGGAGCTTGTTATATAGACCAGGCTGGCCTAAAAAACTCACTGAGACCTGCCTGCCTCTGCCTCTCAAGTGCTGGGATTAAAGGTATGCACATCTCCAGTTGGCTTAAACACAAGTTTTATAATTTTGATAGAAGAGACTCATCTTTATCGTTCCTTATATAGCAAATCGACCAGTGGGATTGGAGACCACCAGGACTACCCCCTGGTTTGATGGTTTGCTAGGAGATGTTCAGTGTTTTGGCACATAGTTTATTCAGGGTTATGTTTTACAAGCATGATTACAGTGGGAAAAGCTAAATTCCTTCAGCAGTAAGTTCACATGTTAAAATGTCACCTATCCATGAGCCACATGGACTCAGTGCACAGGGTTTTAGTTGAGAGACACTCATACCCTTTACCTAGTACATACAAAATTCCAGACTCCTAGAAGGAAGCACATGTTTAATCCTCACCATTAAAGCCATGTCTCACCAAGTTCAGACATGATGAGCCATTCTTACCATGAAATTATAGAAACCCTGCCCACATCTAAAAAACCATGAAGATTCTAGAAGTCTTAGTCTGTACCTAGAGAAGATCCTACATTCAGTTAGCATTTAACTTTTTTAATTTTTTTAAGTATAGAGGGGTATTATGCTGTTGTGATGTTTATGTGATTATTTCTCCATAAAATGGGAGTTACTGAAATAGAGATGCTAAGTGATTTGCCCTGGTATGATATCCAGTAGTGTGAGGGAGCTGAGATTCATGTTTGTTTTGTTTAATTGTATTTAGCTAGTTAGTTTTGATTCATGTTTTTATATCCTTATATTCACGTCTCTCTGCCACAGCTACGTGGAAGAAACAGTTCACCTCCTGGAGTTTTCTAGTCACATAGATTTTTAAACATTAACCAAACAAGACTTCTGATACTTGAATATTGGCTGTATTTAACTTCTTTTGGTGGTTTGACTGGCTCTTAAATGGTTTTTTCAGTCATTAAGAGTGTATCTTTAACTCTCTTTTCTTCTCCAGGAAAATCTAATGTAATGGATGCACTTAGTTTTGTAATGGGAGAAAAAACAACTAATTTAAGAGTAAAAAATATTCAAGAACTTATTCATGGAGCACATATTGGAAAACCTGTTTCTTCTTCTGCAAGTGTAAAAATTATATACATAGAGGACAGTGGAGAAAAGAAAACATTCACAAGGATTATCCGAGGTAATTGTGTGTATATGTGTGTAAACTTTAGTTCGGGATCTTATTGACTGTTCTTTCTTTCTTTGAAGTCTGGGACTTATAAATCACTGGCATAATGAATATCAGACTTTTTCTTAGAAGCGAATAACAGAACCTGTTTTATTTCCTATTAATACTCTTACTTGAGCACACACTCTTGTTCACTGCTCTTACTGTCAAGTAACATTTTTGTTGTTTTGTTTTTGAGACAGGATTTCTCTGTGTAGCGCTGGCTGTTCTGGAACTCTCTTTGTAGATGAAGCTGGCCTCAAACTCACAGAGATTCCCCCTGCTTCTGCCTCCTGAGTGCTGGGATTAGAGGCTTGTGCCACAATACCCAGCATCAAGTAATATTTTTATACTTGGATATTTCCTTAAGATGAAGGAGGGAGTCAACCTCTAAGATAGAGACATCATAAAACTTATTTCTCAGTTTCTCTATGCTTGTTTTCTTATAATTACATGTATATTTTTGGCTTGTATACACCCAGCAGCAACTTGAATTAAATTTATTATTTATTGCTGAATTCCCTGTGATACTCTAATAAACTATTATGGCTCATCTGTAATAAATATATCATGCTCAGACTTTAGGTACATATTTTATTATTTTTACTTGTTTTCTTTCTGTTTCACTAAAATACATACTCCCAACCTTATCCTCACCTTTACTCCCGTTTTTGACAAGGTCTTGGTATATAGTCCAGGCTGACCTTTAGCTCACAATCCTACTCAAGCTCTCAAGTGCAGATATTGCACATGCACTCCCATATCTAACTTGACTACGTTTCCAAAGTATAAACACTATATTACTAACTTAAGTGACATAGATACTTAGAAATGTAATTTAAGTGTTTTTACATTTAATTATTTGGAGTAGTCATTGGACAGTTTTCTCACTTCCTTTTGAACATTTATTGGTTGTGTTGGCCTATTGGTGTATTGTTAACACAAGTTCAAGTGATCCTCCTAAAGGTGCTAGAAATGTAGGCTGTGTCATCATACCTAGCCTATAGCTTTATAACTGAGAATTCTTTGTGTCAATACAAATTCCTTTGTTCATTATACTAAAATTTGTAATACCTTTCCCTGCATGCAGAAACATCGTTTTGTTCCATCTTTTTCACTCTTTTCAGGTATCACAGTCTCACATGCTTTTTATTTTGTTTGAATAGTTTGCTTATATCTCTATGATATAAACTCTTTGAGATCAAGCACTTTTTATCTGTAACTACTGTGAAATAGTTTTTAGTATATAATATATATTATTTATTGAGTAATTGGATGAGCTTGTTTATAGGTATATTGGTTATATTATTTTAAAACTAGCCACTTCAATAAGAAAAATATTTTTGTAATCGTTTATTTGGTTTTAGGGGGATGCTCAGAATTTCATTTTGGGGATAAACCTGTGAGTCGTTCTGCATATGTAGCACAGTTGGAAAAGATAGGCGTAATAGTCAAAGCACAGAACTGTCTAGTATTTCAGGTAAGTAGTTGTACTTATTTATATGAATCATTTTAAAAACATGTACCATATTTTACATGCTGTTATGTTTTACTGTTACTAACAGGGAACTGTAGAGTCAATATCCATGAAAAAGCCCAAAGAGAGAACCCAGTTTTTTGAAGAAATCAGTACTTCAGGAGAGTTTATAGGAGAATATGAGGCAAAGAAAAAGAAGCTACAAAAAGCTGAAGAAGATGCACAATTTCATTTTAACAGGAAAAAAAATGTAGCTACAGAGCGGAAACATGCAAAAATGGAGAAAGAAGAGGTAAGGTGCCCTGAAGTTGTCATCAGTTATTAAGTACATAAGTACATGATAAGGAAAAACTTAAAATTTAAGTTTTTAAATTAAAATTAAAATTTAAGTCATTAGCTAGGCATGGCAGTGCACACCTTTATTTCCAGCACTTGGGAGGCAGAGGCAGGCAGATCTCTTAGTTTGAGGCTAGCCTGGTGTACAGAGCTAGTTCCAGGAGAGTCAGGACTCCAAAGAGAAAGTTTCTCTAAAAAATTAAAAGACAAACAACCCCCACTTTATTGCCTGTGGGCTACTAAAAGATTCCATCAATGATGTGAAGAAACAAAGTCTGGCATTCAGTTAAAAATTAAAAAGATGGTTTTTAACCTTTACTGTGTGTGTGTGTGTGCATGCGTGTGTGCACGCCCGCACGTGTTCAGGTTTATGTGTGGTGGTTAGAGGGCACCTTACAATACCTTATTTAGGTATCTTTTTACCACATGATCCTGGGATTGAATGTCTGGCTTGGCAGCAAGCACACTTCTATGCCATCTTGTTTCCCCAAGATAAATTTTTTTAACATACCTGCCATACAAGACAATGAGGTTCTCCTCCTTTCTGGGGCCACCAGCCCACGAAGGCAGGAGGAGCAGAAGGTGAGGTGCAGAGCTTGGAAGGCCACGAGCATGATGGAGATCAAACACTCTGGGAACCACTTCAGGGATCTAGTTCAACTTTAGGGAGAACAAAGGCTATATGTCCCTTGGGGCGTAGGTAGGGGGTTCTCAGGATAGATGTATATACTTGGTTGGAACTAGGCACTTGAAGGATGCTTGATTTGCATTAAACACCATGCTCATATGAACAGGAACACAATAGCTGATTATCCTATAGGCACAGAGGGAGGGAACTAGCAGGGATCTGTGTCAAAGGCCATTTTTGTGGTTAGGGGCATTTATGTCCAAAGACATTTTTCAGATGAAGTTAGGCAGAGAGTAGGAGGCCCTGTTGGGGAGAGGGAGTTCTCAGAGTGAACTGGAAGGGCTACAGTCTCGAACAGCAGATTACTTCCAACAGACAGTATAGCAGAGGTGCTCAACACTTCTGGATCTTGTGCACATATACAAGTCATTGAAGCCCACTTAAGAGTTTTTCATAACAGATTACATTTCCAATGTTTATTATATTTTATTTGTTTTAGCTTTATTACTTTTTATGTGCATGTTTTGCCTAAATGAGTATATGTGTACCATGTGCCTGGTATCTGAAGAGGCCAGAAGGGGACAATGGATCCTCTGGAGTTGTGAGCCATCATGTGGGAGCTGGAAATTGAACTGCAGTCCACTGGAAAAGCAGCTACTGTTCTTAACTACTGAGCTATTGCTTCAGCCCTGTTTATTCTACTTTAAATTAAAACTAAAAAAATTTTAATTGGTTAAGTTCATTTCATGTTAACATAGTTAATATATTTTAATGAAAAATAACTACATTTCCAAAAGAAAAGAACAACATTGTATGTTTTTATAATCTTTTATGTCTGTGTAATGGAAAATAGCTGGATTCTTACAAACATTTCTGATTTTTTTTTACATAGGTGATACATTGCAACTCAAGCTTTCCCCAAACCATTTCTTCACTTCATTATTCAGAGCCACATTTATATTAGTATCTCCTTTTTTTTTTTTACCATACTGCTAGCTTATTTTTGAAACATATATTTCTATATAAAATTATCTTGTTTATTTTTGTTTGCTTTGTTTAGAAGTCTCTGAGTCCTTTGCCCTCTATTAGAAAAACTGCAATATAAGCTTTCTGAAAACAGGCATGGCTTATCTAATTTTATTCTCTACCACATGCCCAACACATAGGACAGAATCTGATATGTAGTGCTCAGTAAATATTTGAGGAAATAAATAAAAAGTGAATTTATTTCCCTTTTAGAATATTGCTCAGTTTCTTCATATTGTGAACATTTATAATTCTTCTGTATCTTATTAGTAAAAAGGGTGAGCAGTAAGTCAGAAAATAGGATTCAGAGCATACTGAAATAGCTTATAGAATGGCAAAACTTAAAACATTTTTATAAAGACAACTAGAATAGTCCAGCTTCCTGATTATTTTCTTTTTATGTCCTTAGCAAACATCTGCTTATAAGTTATTTGTGAAACTTTGTTGGCTAGGACCCTACCTCATGAGGTGGTGGTGCCTCAATCCCTGTTTTCTCTAGTGTTAGCACAAATGTTAAGAAAATTCTTCGTTGTCATGAGTAATTTAAAATTCTAATAGTCCTATTAGTTATAGCAGTGTAAAAATTACTTTTTAGGGCAAAAATTTTACTTGGAATCATTGACTGTAATGTGGCTAAGGACCTGTTTAAATAATAATCCTTTCAGTTTACATTAAAGAAGCTGATTCCAGCAATGTTGAGCGACTTGTCCAACTTTCTGAGGACCCATGCTAACAGGTGCCACTTCACTGTCACAACCTGATCGCCAAGTACGTGAATGCAGACTCGTCTCTTGGTTGCTGTTTTATTACAGAAATATATCCAGAAAGCTCCAAAAAGTAATTCTACTTTTGTTCAGGAATACGGTTTCATGGCTGGATGTTTCTTACAATTCTAAATTCTAGCATTTGGGAGATGGACAGGAAAATGAGGAATTCAGGGTCATCCTCAGCTGCGTAGCAGGTCTGAGAGTAGCTGAGCCACATGAGACTATGTCCTTTCTCAAATGGTAGAGAGAACGCAAGGAAGAGATAATTCTTTTTCTGACAAATTTCATTAGAGATGATGTGCTAATATAGTAGTTGAGTTCATGAACTGAAGCTTAAATGTGTGCCCTTTATCTTATGTCTGTTTATAGGCAGAACGGTACCAAAGTCTCCTTGAAGAATTGAAAATAAACAAGATACAACTGATGCTTTTCCAATTATATTATAATGAGGAAAAAATCAATGTTCTAAACACTGAATTAGAACACATGGACAGGAATTTGAGTGTTGTAAAAGATACTCTTTCTCACCATGAAAAGATAATTAAAGCTAAGAAAAAGGATCATGGAATGTTAACTAGACAACTACAGCAAACAACAAAAGAACTGAAGTAAGTTTTTAAAATAAATATTAACTTGGGCTTTTTAAAATTTTTTTGGCATTAATTTGTGCATATGTGTGTGTGTGTGTGTGTGTGTGCTTACCGAAACATGCACGTGGAGGCCAGTGGACAACCAGAAGAAGTCAGTTCTCTCCTTTCACCTTGTAGGTTCTAGGAGTTGAACTCAGGTAAATTTTATCAGTAAGTATCTTTACTCAGAGTCATTTCTCTGGTCCAAATGTTATGTTTCATATAAACTGAGAAAATATAATTGATATTTCAGAAGTTGATATGTTTGGGGAGACAGTACTGGGAACTGAACTTAGATCTTCACATTTAATAGGCAAGTACTCTACCACTGAGCTATATTCTCAGCTTAGAAATTAACTTTTTAAAATTTGTATTTATTTATTTTGTTTTGTTTTGTTTCTGTTTTGTTTTGAACATGGTCTCACTGTGTTGCCCGGCTGCCCTCAGACTCACAGGGATCTGCTGCCTCTGACTCCTGAGTCCTGGGATTAAAAGTGTTCACCACATCCCTGCTGAAAATTGATTTTATTAAATGAACATTTTAGTTTGGAATGCCTCTAAATATACATTGTAAAGATAGTGCCTTTCTTCTGTATTCCCATGCTTTCTCCTACTACTAATGTTATACATTAGGATAGTCTGTAGGTGCAAGAGAAGGGGAGAATTGAATAGTAGATGCACAGTGTTATTTTTTTTAACTGGTTAAACTATGACTTTGTCAAAATCAAAGAAACTAGAGCACCAAGAGTGAACCTTAATATAAAACAAAAATTTGAAAACTGATTTAGTAGAGTTAAGATTACCAAATGGAATACAAAATGTGACAAAAGACCAACTGTATTACAGATGTACCAAACAACTTTATTAATGGAGTGGAAATAAAAAACGATAGCTTAAGTGATTTTATATTTAAAATTATGTGTTGTATTTATGTATGGTTATATACACTAAGTGTAGGTGCCTTATTCCCTAGGTAGAGGTGTCAGATTCCCTAGAGCTAGAATTAACAGATTGGTTATGAGCTACACAGGATGGATATTGGAAATTTATCTGGTCCTCTCTGAGAGCAGTGTACTCAACTCCTAAGACTTTGCTCTATACCCCTAGCCTAAGAAGTTCTGAAATCCTTAGAATTTTTACAAGATAATTATACAGAAGCACTGTATTCTAGGTATAAAATTGTTTCTCAAGGGAAAACAGGCTGACGATTTTTCAAGTCAGGGTTTCTCTGTAGCTCTAAATGCTCTGTAGAACAGACTGGCCTTGAACTCATGGAGATCTGCCTGCCTCTGTCTCCTGAGTCCTGGGATTAAAGACATGCACCATCACCACTAGCAAACCCCAGAATCTTAATAGTACTATTTTCTGTGGCAACTACGCATATACCAAACAATCTCTGCAAGTTAATTTTTAGGATTTAATTTTGAGTATTATTTGATCAAAATTACTTTTTATTTTTTTGGCTAGGCTTGGTGGTTCACGCCTTTCTTCCCAGCGCATGGGAGGCAGAGACATGAAGATCTCTGCACTCAAGCTTTGTATACATAGCTAGTTCCAGTCCAGCCAGGGCTACACAGTGAGACCCTGTCTCTAAAAAATAAAAATAATAAGAAACAAGAAATTAATTACTTGCCTTTTATATGCTAAAAATAAATTAAAAAGTTTTTTTTTCTTTTTAGATCTCTTGAAGGAATTTTAAATCAGAAGAGGCCTCAGTACATTAAAGCTAAAGAAAACACTTCTCACCATCTCAAGAAATTGGACTTGTCTAAGAAATTGAAAACAGACAATGAAAAACTGTGTTCTAAGCAGGAATATGACATACAAGCCTTAGAGGCAGAACTGGTTGATTTAGATAGAGCTTGGAGAAGTTTTGAAAAGCAGATGGAAGAGCAAATCATACACAAAGGGCGAGACATTGAATTGGAGAATAGTCAGGTGAAAAAATGAAAATATTAGAAACATTTTTATTGTTTCAGTTTCTCTTTTAATTTGAAAAAATTTAAAGGATGACCTCTCTGACAATTTATTGAGATTATCCCTAACAAGG